>NW_027325373.1:17208657-18480586 GCF_036924035.1 Leuresthes tenuis
AAAATACCTCAACCGCTTTAAAATAAAATCCCTTCAACAAATAGCATTGCATTGAAACTCTAATTTATACAAATCTAGAGAACAGACGGGGAAAGAGTGAGATCTGTGGTTGAATTGGAATTTTTAAAAAAAAAACTTGAATTGTCTTCTTTCTAAAGTTTACGGCTGTTATAATAATAAATGGCTGAATATATATTACATTTCAATTGTTGTGATGGAGAAGTAGTGGATTAAATGGTCTTTAGTTACTTCTCAACACAGAGATTCTATGAATTCAGTGTTTTACTTGTAAATACGTTAACTGATCTTGTTTAAGCCACCACTTTTTTTAACGTCTTTTTTTTTTTTTTTGGTCATGTGAAGGATGACGACAACAATATCCTGAGGTTCACTGATAAAAAGGAACTGAAAGTGTGACCCCAAACACAAGCTCAGCGTCTCTCTTTGCATGTATTTGACTGCTCAGCGTCTCAAACAGTCACTCGTCAAATGAGAAGCAGAGGAGGAGCCGACTTTTGCAGCTTCAAAACTTCCCCGTCAGTTGTGGGTGTGATAACAACGTGGAGCACTGTCTCGAGGCACATTTTACCAAACAAAATCACCAAACTAAAGATGTTTCTCCGACAAAGTCATGTTTTCATTGGGATTATCGAGGTTTAAGTCTGTGCGTAAAGAGGACGCTTGGATACAATGGATTTGATAATTGGGGAAGTTGAAGAACGCACATTAATGGAAAGTGTCTATTCCACGGAACCGATTGGAGAATCTTCGCTTTTTGTGAAAGAGTGAAATAATTCTGTACAGGTATGAACACCACAGCACCGCCGGGGGTTTTAAAACCGCCCACCATCCCGGTGATTATGTTCATTTTCGGGGTAGTGGGAAATGTCATTGCCATAGTGGTCCTGCGAATATCGCGAAAGGAGCAGAAGGAGACGACTTTTTACACACTCGTGTGTGGCCTTGCTGTGACAGACCTGCTGGGAACCCTGCTGGCCAGCCCTGTCACCATAGTCACCTACATGAGGGGCTCTTGGCCGGGAGGTGAGTCGCTGTGCCAGTACTCCGGCTTCATCCTGCTCTTCTTCTTCTCTGTGCAGCTCAACATTGTGCTTGCAATGTCAGTGGAGAGATATCTGGCAATAAACCATGCATATTTCTACAACGAGTACATCAACCAAAGACTCGCAGCGCTGACTCTTGTGGCCGTATACATTTCCAACATCTTGTTTTGCGCGCTGCCCAGCGTGGGGATCGGCCATGTGAAGCGCCAGGAACCGGGGACCTGGTGCTTCATCGACTGGCAGAACAACGACACAATGGTCAAAACCTTTAATCTAACGTACGCCGGCGTGAATTCCACCGTCGTGCTGGCCACCGTCATATTCAATGTGATGGTGTTCGGAGCGCTGATCCTGATGCACAGACGGTTCATCCGCCGCACGTCTCTGGGCACAGACCAACGGCGCGTCTCGGAGCTTCGGCGCAGACGGAGTTTTGGACGATTAGCTGGAGCAGAGATCCAGATGGTGATCGTGCTTATAGCCACTTCAGTTTTGGTTCTTACCTGCTCCATACCTTTAGTGGTGAGTATCTGAAGAATTGGGATATTACCATTTTGTTCTGCGCATGTGCGCACTAGAATCTCACAATTTATTAAAAAAAGTCAGAGTTAGGGAATTCATCAAAATGTAAGTGTATATAACATAATAATAAACGGTAGGATAAGTTTTTACCAAACAAACGGTCCGATTTAAACAAACAGGAATGTGGTTTATCCAATAACATGCTCTCAGAACTGTGTGTTCTCGTTAAACTCTTTGAGGTCGGATGACGCATCTTTCCGAACCGCAGATGTGGTTGTTGATACTCTACGCGATCAGTTGAGCTGTTTACTAAAACTGTATACTTTCTTTATCTGTTAGCATTGCACCTGGAAAAAGTGGTGCAAACTGTCCTCCTTTTCTCAATCTCTGCAAAGGAGCCTTGTCTCTTTTGGTGAGCCAATCACTCATTGTGTTACAAATGTATTGCACACTCAACGATACATTTTTACAAAATCATATTTTTTCCCCCATCAGAAGCATGTTAGAATGGAGTCTTAATGACCAGTATGATATCAATTGAATTAATAAAGAGCACAGAAAAGTCGGAATGTGCTGAATAGATCCTGAACTTCTTTAAGGACCCGACTTTTTAAAAGTTGAAATATTAAATGTGGAGGCATTATGACTCTGGCTTTGTGAAATAGTAATTGTTGATTGGCCTCAGGGGAAGCAATAGCCACAGGCTCACTTATGATAACAGTGAGAACTGTTTTTATTGGCCACGAGCCACCTCTGTCCTGCAGTCGTTGCGCAGATGTTACTTTTCAGTAAAGCGTTCGTTTCGATTGGACCGTTCCCTGGCAATGATGCGGGAAATATCAAATAAACAAATATATTTCTCCTGTTACTGAGGCGTAGAGAAGTTTGGACTTTCTGGGAAAACAACTTTAAATCGTTGATTCTGATCCTTAAAATGTTTATGTGTGTGTTAATCTGCTCTTCCTGTTTTCTCCTCTGTGTAATCAGTCCAGGATCTTTGTGAATCAGTGGTACAGAAACGAGAAAGAAGAGCTATTGGGATTGAACCTGATGGCCATCCGCATGGCATCAGTCAACCCCATTTTAGACCCCTGGATCTACATCCTCCTCCGAAAAACAGTGGTTCTCAAGCTGATGGAGAAAATCAAGTGTCTCTTCTGCAAAATGGGCTGGCGAGGACGTGAGGGCGGAGGGCACTTCCGCTGTGCTGACGGCTACTTTTCCTCCTCCATCATCTCAAGGGATTCGCCATCACTTGTGTCCCGTCATCCTCATGAAATGATGAGCTCCTGGCGGAACGTGCAGTACTTGTCCGAGAACGACGCAGTGGAACGGGGTTCATTTCAAGCGGGGTCGCAGGGCAGCGCCACTCCACCTGTTGCGCATGAGATGGAGCAGCTTCAGAGGGGGCTCTTGCAAAATGACTTAGAGGATAAAACGGCATGTACGAGGGTGAATGAGCCCCGAGTTTGCCCCAAGGACCCAGCTCTGCATGTCATCTTCACCGATGAGTCAGGAAACATGCAGGAGAAATGCATATAGCCATCCGCATGACGTCAGCATGATCACTGTAAAAAGACAAAGTCTCAGTCAGAGTAAGCACTGCAAAACAAGACTAAATCATCATCTATCGGTCTGATTTCTTGTGGATGGCAACTACAGTGACATTTAACGGATCATTACCGAACATAATATCCATTGTCAACACATAAACTCCTCAGTAATTATTCACCACACGTTTCAGTAAAATCACAACAGCTATATTCTATAAAACGCCACAGAGGAGCTCTGCTGTTGCACTTTTCTGAATCTGAAACCAGTGCCAGGCAATGCTGTGCCTGTGGCATTTAGACAAGCTGTACATTAACTGCAAAAGATTGAATGTGAAAATGTGAACATGATGTTAATTTAATTTCAAGCATGAAAATGTATGTTATTATTGTCTTCTCTGTGAGAAGGTCCACACAGTACAGTGCCGTTTTACAGCACTACAACATGAAAATGCTTATAGTATTTTTTCTGTTGTTGTCATTGTTTTTTTTTTGTTTGTATGTAACACTTTGGTCACATTGGTTGAAAGAGCAGCTCCAAAATCAAAGCTAGACTCACACCAATCCCTGCATTTCATAACAGGCAGCTACACTGAGGCTTTTCCACCACACACTAGAGGTTGAGAGGAGGCTTCTTAATGTATTTTGTTACTATAAAATTGTTAATGAAGTCCTTTCAGCCCGTAACTTTTCAAGAATCAATCCAAATTCTGCGCATTTTAGCTCAACGTGATGCGCAGGGCATCTAATCCAATCAGACTAGACGGGAAAGCGGAGAAACAATGACAATGGAAGACATTAAGCGCTCCCCTCTGATAAGTTGTTTAAGACGAGATTCCCTGTTTAAACTTGGCTTTGAGTCAGTGCAGCTATGAAAATCAAAAAACCCACCCTCATATTTTGCCACTTTCTTGTGCATGAATTAAACTGAAAATAAAGTTGGTAAATATTCATATGAATTCTGAATGCGTCTCCTTTTTTGCCTGAGTTACAGCCGGTGCTTCCGAAGCATGTTTTAATAACTACACCAATACTACAAAACAGGGCAAAGAATCTACAAGCAAATGTCTCTCTTTGCTAAAGATAATCGACCCAGAATAAATCTAGTGACCATCAGCCCAGATCTCTTTAGTTTAATAGCAGTCGCAGCTTTGTCAATCAAGTCAATTTGACCGGATGTTCCAAGAAATCACACAAAGCTTGTAAAGAACTACAACTTTATATACAATAAAGTTCTGTTTAAGCATACAAAAAAAAAGCATACAAAGTAAAATGAACCAGGACACAAAAAACTTTGTATTCAGACCCGGATTGCTCAAACAGATCCTGTTATGACATTAAAGACCATCCTTTAATGAAAGCTCCACGTTTACATTTTCTTTTGTCAGCATGTCACTGACAGTCTCATTTCTGAGATTTGCAACACGTGTTATCCCTCTCACCTTTTCCCACAGCGGCTCTGGTGGCTAAAACGCTTCACCAGTGGCATGATCCCGCTCACCTGCAGCCAGATGGTTGCTTTACCCCAGAGGAGTTCCAGGTCCAACGTGGCCATTGTCCAGACTCTTCCGAGAGCACTGAAATATTCCTGGTAGGACAATAACCCATTAAAAATATAAGAGCGCTCTGACCTCAAACCTAAGAAATCTGTTAAAGCTGTAGTTTCCCTGGAGACAGGAAATGGTGATTGACAAATAGCTGAGAGGACTTTAGCAGAGGAGAAAGGATTCTTGGAAACTTGTACGCTTTTCCCACCTCATCATCTTACACTGCAGTGCATGTGACAGGCTGTTTTAGACATTTACACTCTCGAAATAAGGGGCCTGTGAAAACAACTGCCCGTCAGAGAATGACACTCAAAAAGCAGTTGGTGAACCTTTTTAGCACTGAAGTTCGGGAACTGAAAAGATAAGTGGTCTTTGCATCTGGTCAAAGTGTGTTTGTATTAAAATGCTTGTCAAACGTGTCTTTTAGCAAAGGTCAAGTGTTGTATTAATGGAGAAACAAGAGAATTTAACATCGTATTTCCCGGCTCATTACCGGAATGCGTCTCTGCGTTTTTATTCGTTTAACGGCCGTCAGAATGCATCACCACAGCTTTTCTGCTGGCCAGTGAAGTCTTTCCCATACCTTTTTAGAGAGTTTTAGATGAGGAGTTTTAGATGAGGAGAGGCGTGTCCAGTCAACAATCTTTCAGGCTTGCGGAACTTAGGTTTGAATTCACACCGATCCTGCTGTAGCTCGTGCTCAAAAAGGAGTTTCTGCGAGCGGTTCTCACGGAAAGTTCCATGGTCTTTCCATAAACCATCGGGCCTATCACACTAAAATAACCTCCACTATTCCAGGCAACTGCCATCCTAATGACAATACAAACTGAAGGAGCAGCTGTTTGAAAATGCGTTGCCATCTCTTCTAATCATGTCCAGTTATTTGAATGGTCAGGGCTGAGATGCTGTTCAGCTGCAGTCAGGCTGATTGTCGGGACAAAGTTTGACGGGTGAGAGTGTTCATAAAGGTTGGAACGAGCTGGAATCCTAATAAGCTCATTTCAGGCCGAAAGCTTGAGTCGCAAAATAAATAGTCGTCTGAGTGCTCTGTGGCACTGGTGACATTTACTGGAAAGTTCTTTGATGGGAAATGAGGGCAGAGCGAGAGAGAGAGAGGGCATGACTTGCAGCAAAGCGCTCCCAGCCTGGCTGCGTAAAGGCGCTTCAGCCTCTGGATGTAGGGCGGGCCTCGTACCTGGTGCCCCTTCCATTGCACGTTTTACTTCGCTGCCTTCTTTCGAACTAACCTCTGCTTCCTGATCTTGTTTACACACCTGCTTTCGGGTCGTTTTCACTCTGCCTGTTTGTTCATAATCAGATCTTCATCCTTTCGCAGTTCGCACACACGTTCATACCCACGGATCCCATCTTGCGTAATGTGGTGACACATAAACTGGAAGTTTTGCTTTGCCATACTGACCCTCTTCTTAACTGTGTCAACTGAGCCAAACATTAACTTGTACGAACAATGAGAATGTTGTCATCCACCTCACAGAGCCGCTTTAAAGCAGTCGAGCTAGTTTGGTTTCTCAAGAACAGGTAATTAATGCAAAAAAAAAAAGAAAAAGAAGGAAAAATTCTGAATTCATAAAAACTTTATAATTCTCTGTTCAACCAGGTCAAACACACATGCAGACCATGGAGCGTGGAGGTGCTGGGCACACCCTCATTACACACAATGCATCTTATTATGCAACTTCTTAAAACAACAGCTGCACCAGCAATGATTCGGGGAAGTTACAGTTGAGAGTGCGCCAACTAAGATCATCGGGTTTGCTTCAACTTTCTACCGATTTTTCTCTCCCATACTGAATTACACTTTGTCAAAGTGAATATGCAGCTGTTTTTTTCTCCTGTAAACAGTGTTAGAGAGTTCTGATTATCGTGACATTAAAAAAAGATCCTAATATTTACAACCTTTGCGATGTGCACTCAGTATAAAATTAAACAGAAGGAATATTTTATTCCTCCAAAAGGGAAATTAGGCCGTTGAAGTTTGAATTTTCTTCTTTTTAAAACGAACTCAGAATTATTCGTCCTAAGCAGCTGTTGCAGCTGGCAGGAATTACATCCTGTACTGGGCTTTGTTGCAGTGGAGCTGAAGAAGCCTCTGACTGAATGCACTCCATATTCTAGATCAGGTTCAGCAATGTATGCGTGACTTTGTAGAAACATTTGATGCACCGTGAAACGCAAAATACAACAAAAAAGACCCGGGAAAGTCGAGCAAGTAGGTCCAGCAACTGGTCTCCTCCAGTCTAAGACGTTGGTGGACTGTTATGAAAAAGCTATTCAAGTTAAAAGTCTCACTTTCAGCATTTGATATTTTTTTCTATGTTCCATTGTGAATGAAAATATTGGTTTATGAGATTTGCAAGTGACTGCATTGTGTGTTTGTGTGCTCTTTGCACAGCATCCCTGATTCATTTGGAATTAGTTTGAGATGAAAGTGTGAATCTCAAAGCCCGCATGCTCCAATGAGAGAGGATGATGGCATGGGGGGGTGGGGGGGGGGGGGGGGGGGGGGGGGGGGTGCGCTGTTGCAGGTAAAGTTGGAGACCTTGGTATCCCTCAATCTCAATCAAAGTCTTCACTTTTTTTTCACGCAGGAACACAATGACTCCGAGCACCACCCACGAGTGGTGCAAAAACAACAGGAAGAAGAAAGCTCAGTCATGTCAGGCTGACCCAACCCCACAGAGGGTTGAATCATGGAGCCAACAAACACAGCTACTCTGGGAACCTTTTCAAAGCTGCAGAGACTGCCGTGAGCTCGATGGATTCGCGGCCAGGATGGTGAGGGTTTACAAAGGTTTATTTGGAAAAGTCAAAGCTCTAATGTCCGTAACATGGAACTGGATGACGACTTGTGTTTTTTTTTTTTTTCTTTCAGAGCTGATGTTTTACGACGATAATTCGGCCAAAGCAGCGCTGCAAATCCTCTACCTTCAGTCAGTTATTGGACAGAAATCTTCCACGGTATCCCTACTTTTGGTTGTAAACGTCACTATAAAACGTAAGATCAGAAACGTGTGAAGCACAAAACACAGAGTCCGTGTTAAAACAGTTTACTCACTGGCTGACATGCTCCCTTATAAGCAACAACTGACAGTGAACGCGCTTCATGTGTCTTCACAAAGGCTTCCACCTAGGAAATGTTCCCACTCAACATGCACTAAGAGGGAACTAACACAACTCTGTTGGCTGTCAGGCGTCTGAAAGGAACCATAGAGTACGTAAGCTTTTGTGTGCCTGGGATGAAACGTGTGCCATTCATTCTGAATCCCCTTTGAAAAGAAACAACTGTTAAAGTTAGAACTTCACATGAGCATCTGGAAGCATCTGGAAGCGTTCTCACTCGATATGAGCAGTGGACTCCCACCACAGCTAATGTTAAAGTCTTTAGGAGAGATGGAAAACATACATGACCTCAGCAGAACAAGTTAGTTCTTGCCTTTATCTTTAAAATGAGGGTTTCGGGATAAAGAGCTGCAGACTGAGTGGTTTCATAAATAACAAATCTTTCCCAAAGCAGTTCAAAGTCCTCTTGATTTGACAAACTGTTCCTTTGATGATGTCGCTGTGTCTTCTGATCCTTTCTCCCCAGTCACCACATTTCTTATATTACCCTCTGCATCTATGACAACGGTTGTCCTCTTCAGCTCCTCATAGTGGGTCTGTCGCTCAGCCACAGCCACGCAGGCAGCTAACACTTCATCTGACTCAAAGTCATAGTCCTGCTCGAGCTCAGGGGCGTTGAGGATCTGTTTCTTGGTCTCCTCCTCCTGCCTCGTCTTCTCTTTGGTCGCTAAATGCTGCTTCTGTAGCGTCCATGCCCAGTGCAGGTCTTCCCGCCACAGGGTGTTCTCTGACGGGCACAGGTGGATTGCAACCTGGAAGGACCTCACAGCCTGCAGGGACAGTCACTGACATGATTATGGACATAAACGCAGGGTAATAACAGAAAACATCTGTGGCTATTCGTTCTGGAAGTGAAGCGAAGAAAAAAAGAAAGAAAAAGATGGAAAGGCTTGCGTGAGCTTTGTCAGGTTCATTTAGATAAATGGTCACTGCTATCAGTACAGGTGGCGAGCAGATGTGCAGCTTGTTATTGCCAAAGACCCGAACATTCTTTATGTTATAAAGTGGGACAGATGGGGTTTTTTCATTAAGAGGAGCGCATCGTCTCTTGCCAACCGTGGACTTGCAGACTGGATTGGAAATTATAGCTCCACCGAACAGAAGCGCGGCCGGGTTTCATGATGTCACATGACTATTCCGAGGCCTGCGAAATAAGTTTGACCCGAGCGGCGATCTTACAAATCAGTTCTGACGAAAATGGGAAACCTGTCACGCGACCTCAAACGTGAAGGGACGAGAAAGTGAGGCGAAGCTCGACAATTTCACAGCAGAGCGCAGATCAACCGGTAAAAAAAAAAAAAAACGGCGGCGATGTCTCCAAGAGCTCCGCAAAAGCTCCGTTAAGCCCGAGAGGATTATTTTCAACAAGAAGTGAAGGATTCCGAGTGTCTGGAATGTTTTTAGCTTTTATTAAGGGTTAAAAGTCAAGATATCCTGACCTTTTGCTACTGTGAGTTTTAGATTGTTCCGAAGGATTCTGTCGCACATCAGTGAACCAACGCCATGGCGTTAAGTGAAGTCCTAGCAAACACGCCCAATAACGCCTGTGGGTCAGACTCGGCACGGCCCATTGTCCTGATCCAAATACTGCAGAGAGGACTTGTTCTCGCAGTACAGACAAACTGTCTGTGACAGATTGCAGAAGTCGAGCTTAATCAGCCACAGCTAAAAATAAAAAAGTGTGAGCTGAATGGTTTGAACTCTGCTCCTTTTAGATGACAGAGAAGGGCGAGTAAAGCCTTCAGTCCGTGTGGAAATGTCCTGAATTCTTCTATTTCGTGAACGTGATAACTTACACCGTTGAACCAGAGAGTCAGAATAAAACATTTGCAACGCCAGCAGGTTAACACAACAGGGTGCATTAGGGAGAGAGTCTGTGCTGGAGTGTGAATAACAGTCTGGATAGTTACAATTAAAAATGAAGAAAGACATTTAAAATACAGCACTTTTAAGACTCGAGGAATATTTTTCTCGTGAGAATCTGAGCTTACATTAACCTCCGAGCGGAGGTCAAACATTTCCCGTCTGTCGTATAAATAACCTGCCCTGTCTGTGGCAGGTAAACTGAAATAGATTCCCGACAAATTAAGCTGGCTGTGCCCAAAACGGCAGAGCAAGTTCAGTCTTGAACAGACTAAAGCCACATCAGCTCTTTAATGTGAAATTTGGCCAAATATATAGCACTGCTGGCAGAATACAGCAGCCTCTCCAGGAAAACCAAGACCAGACGAACACAGTCACGGCAAAGAGATGACCAATAGTGACGCTTCCTGCTGGGATCGCATTAAAAAAAAAAAAAAAAATTTAAATTAGAAGCTAGCAGTTGTTTTATCTGGACGCGTTCCATTTTTCTCAAATAACAGTTTAACGCAAACTCGGCGCAAATTAACACAAGAGACTATGTAAGCAAACACGAGGAATAGCCACCAAAGCTTTCTGTGCACCACCGAAGCATGTTGGTGCACAGAAAGCTTAAAAACTCGACTGAACAAGTCAAACTAAAAATAGATTTTTCTTTCTTTCATTTCCCGAAGACCTTGATTATCCAAGGAGGTGCGTCTGCGTTTGATTGAGCTGAAGCAAGAGTGTCTTTCAACGGTTGCCATTCTTGGGTTTTGGTGTTGTGGGACAGGTTTCCCGCTTCGGGGCACGCATGAGTGACATCAGCCTGAAGGGTATCTGACTTCAGGTTGCTTGGCTTTCAGGCAGCGAAACAATTTAACGACGATCTGCGAGCTTCATACAACCACGGGTCCTGGCATGTTCTGGGGCAATTTGAGCTATCGTACGAGCCGCAGGCACCTGGGCGTGCGTTGAAAGAAGCGCTTCGTCTCAGAGACAGGGGAGCTGAAAAAAAGCAGTAAACATAATTATGTAAAGTGTCTTAACAACTCCTGAAAAACTCAGACATCTAATTTACAGGCAACGAACTATAAAAAGTTGCTTACTGCCAAGTATCGTGTGCTTAGAGTATGTGAAGATCAGCCATCAGCTGTGTGCAGCAGTAAAATGTGGACACAGCTTGGATGTTGGAAAAAATGACGACACACTTTTAGTGCATTTAGTGTTAGTCTCTCCTCCACCTGTGATTTAAAGCTCAAAACATTCTGCTGCTTCCACCTTTCTCTGCGGGGGATCGTCGGATATGCAAGTCCAGCTAATTTCACCGCACAGGCGACGTCATTAAGTAAGTTAAATTGCGAGTTGCAGTTATGAAATCTGGATTTTATGGGGTGTCAAAATGCTGGAACACGTTGTCTAAGTGCGATGAGTCTGCAAAAAGAAAGAAAAACACTTGAATGGGGGAAGCTTTACTGGGAATTCGGCTTGTTTTCACAAAAAGATGCAAAAAGAAGGCTTCGGAGCATGGAGGGTGCCTTGGCTCGTTGGGTGTATACATGCAGGAGGGATTTGACCCCCGGCCGCGTGATCTGAGCATGTTAGCTCAGTTTTGTACGATTCCGGTCGGGATAACGTTCGCGCGCATTTTAAAAGTCCAGTTTTATTCATGACCACCTCTGCTTCTAATGCTTTGTTGATCTGACTGCTTTAACGTTCACTTGTGGCAGTGATAGAGGATTTATCCAATTAGCTGTGAAGTTTCTTTCGAAGCGCCTTCCTTTTCCACAGAGAACTTACTAAATAGTTCTATCTAACAAGCCATCTGGTGCATCGGGTTAACATTTGCAATAGATTTCTTAATCTTAGGCCAGTATTACCGGCCACACTCACCAGGTCCACCTCTCCCAGGTTGAGCTGTGCCCGGCCCAGAGTCTGCCAGCCCTCCCACCACAACGGGCGGAACTTGACGGCCATCTCTGCTGCCTTCACAGCTGGAAACACTTCGTGCAGAATGGTCAGCACCTGCAAAACAAAACAAAAAAACAAGCTGAAAGTTTTAGTAACTGCGTGTAAACCAGGAACTGCTCGTAACTAAAGGCGCCTCAACAAAAGCCCACTGAAAATCGTATATTTAAGATGGAGAAAAGGCAGGAATAAACTTTTAAATCACATTATTTTTATCTATTTTTTAATCTTTACACGACCATTAAATGGTAAATGGACTTGTACTTGTATAGTGCTTTTCTAGTCTAACTGACCACTCAAAGCGCTTCACTACATGCCGCATTCACCCCACTCACACACACTCGTACAGCACGTCTTAAGATACACATAACTACGTGCTTTCTAATCATTCACACACATTCATACCCCAGTGATACACTGGGAGGCAACGTGGGGTTCAGTGTCTTGCCCAAGGACGCTTCGACATGTATCCTGGGGAAGCCAAACCGACCTTCCGATTGGTGGGCGACTGCTCTTCCTCCTGAGCTACAGTTTTTCTGTTTTGTACTCCTCAATTTCTCTTTAAGAAATACCCGCTGGAACAATAATATTGTAGGTTTCTCTCTGTACTCACATTTAACAGCGCTGAACTCAACCTCTTCAACCTTTTTCAGACAACACGCAAATACACACAGTTTTACTGAGATATTTCACTTCTGCTTTGCTGCCATGTTGGAAACAAACTCAAAAGCTGATATCACTGTGCATGTATTTGCAGAGCAGATGATCTAATAATAATCTAAAGAATTTGAAACGTTTGGATAAAAGAAAGTTTTCCAACAGGATCACTGCTGGAAAAACTGTAGAAAAACTGTGGAAAAATGTAGAAAAACTGTGGAAAAACTGTAGAAAAACTGTGGAAAAACTGTAGAAAACCTATGGAAAAACTGTAGAAAAACTGTACCGTTACGTTGTTGTAACAAAGCAACTGAAACACACTTCTTTATGAACGTAACTGCTGGCCTGTGTTCATTTCATCTCAATCCTAACGCATCGTTGTAGACGCTGTATCACTGGCACAATCTCAGCCTGCTGTAGAAGCACATCCAGTAAAGAGCACACTGAAAAGTGAGAACTCGCTATCAGCTGGACCTCCGGCACCTTCCTCCATCTTCATGAAGGAAGATGTGATGAAAGTTGTGCAAATGGAGCCTGTTTTACACACACATGCAGCTGGATGGATTTGACACAATACTGATTGGATTAAATAGGAAGAGAGCATTGAGAGGAAGCAAATGGCCAGCATCAGCATAATCATAATCGTCATCTGAGCCAGAAAAGTGGATTCCATTACCGCTGGCTTATTTTCAGTCTAATAACTGAGACATCAGCAGTTGCAAAAGGAGGTAAAAGGTGAAACTGAGTGTATACGTGCTGTCAAACACAAGGCACATGACCCTAAAGGATAGCAGTCTGAGGTCTGTTTGTATTCATTTTAATGATGAGAGAGAGAGAGAGAGAAAAACATTTGTGGTTTCTCCGGACTTCGTCCTCTAATGATTTCCTTCTCAAATATCCTTTAATGGATAATATTATATTAGGCGTACAATTCTCCATGTGATGTAAATGACTTTGGCTACAAGGAGGGATTTCTATTGCGTTACATTTAATTGATAAATAACGGAAAGAGCTCCATTTTGTCTGACTATACCATCTGAATGTTCCGCTTTTTCCAAATACCGTGCACACAAATCACGGTTTAAAGACTCAAACACACAAACAAAAAGAAAGAAAGAGAAAAACCTAAAGAAATAGAAGGTAAAAGCTAAGACAAGCTGACTGTCTGTGGCGTCATAAATCAACAGCCTCGCTGTGTGCGGCCTTGAAGCCGGACACATAATCTCATTTGTGCATTTACATTAAGTATAGTGTGTAAAAATGCACATGCAATACAAGCAGTGATACACTGCAGTACAAGAAAGCACAAGATACACTTGAACTGTACCAGGAATCAGTAGATTATATCGGTTTCTGTCATTACCGTTCTCAAACCAAAGGCTTGTTTTAAGTTTAAACCCATCCCCCGACACACCACACGCTTCAGGTCGGAGGATCGTTGGTTTGATTCTTACGTGTCAAACTGTCCGTATTCAGATCCTGACCCCACATTGACCCCTGACAGAGCATATAGTTGGTAACACCGAACCACATAAATACGCACAAATCAGCCAGCTGCAACCAACAGCGTGGGACCTCATAGCCATAACTGGGACTTTTTCAATTCCACAAAGCTCTCTGACCAGCAGGACAAACTTTTTATTAAATGTGTACAATTAATTCAAATGTGCTAAGTGGACATTTGCAATTTCAGATTACTCAACATGACCTTGAATTACGTAAATAGTATCAGTAAAAGTCTGCAAATTTGTCTCAGCTTCGAGTGCAAAAGCAGCCGAACTGAAAGCAGGGGGGGGGTCTGGAATCCATGAGGCCGCTCCAGCAAGCGGGGAGAGGAGAAGATGTTATCAACGGTGCGTCCTCCACCTGGTGCACCTGGTCGAGTAACGCCCCTCCGCTGTTATTACAGCATTTCATGTCATTCAATAACCTTTGCGGTGTCATAAACTGCTGAGGTGCAGAGGGGTGTGGGAGAAAAGGTAAAGATGGCTTTATAGGTCAGTTGTGCAGAATGACGTGTTTCCGTGTCGCTGTGTGTTTGAGAAGGAGGGAGAAAGAGCGGCAGAGGGAGGAAGTGAAAATGAGAAGTGGGCCGCGTCTCTCGTTGCTTCTTTAGAATCACTCTTTGACCCAACCCGCCCAGATTTTCTGACCTGCTACGCACACACGAAATCAGGTTTTGGTGCAATGGCGCAAAGTTTTTTGGGTTGTCAGATGTATCCCTTTTACGTGAATGGGAAACCCTTTTTAAGAGAATCTTGACAGGGTCAGAAGGTTCTGGATGTATGTTATATGCAGGTGTGGACCATTGCTCTTGTCTATCATCCCTTAAAGTTCCTTAAAACCAAAATACGGAAACATTCAAATCTTGTTAAGAAAGAATCTTTTAAGTTCCACTTCAGATGGGGGGGGATGATAAAGAGAGGTTGAGTGTTCTTTAAAAAAATATGTGCTAAAATGTGAATCTTTTCTATGAAGAATGAAAGTAGCATGGATAGGAAAATACTCTGGTATAATACTTCGGTAAAATGTTGAGTGGGACATACCTGAGACTTCATTTCATACAGAAACGGGTTGTCTGGAGTCAGCTGAATGGCCTCGTCCCACTTCTTAATGGCCTCCCAGTGCCTGAAGAAAACACACACTGTGGTTATGATCCAGCAGAGAAATCTGTGGGATTTGTGCTACTCTGCAGCTGTGCTTCTTTACTGTGATGAAAGTACGGATATATGCTGGCCATGATTTCTGCCATCCTCCGGAGAAGTTGCTCGACATGAAGTTAAATGTAGTTTTGTATCGCTGGGGTTCTTATCTTTTGCAGCACGAAAGCACAACCAACTCAAACAGTGAAGCGCAGAAAGCTGCAGAGAAACTGGACACCCAGTTTCCACGTCTCCAACCTGAAATGTGATGTATGTTATGTAACCGTAGCGCAGGGTTTACACAGGCTTGCTCTTTGATTATCATGAGGTGATTTTCCCAGATCATTTGTGCAAACAGACTTTTAAATAGATCTGACTCATACTTCTGCTTAGTTTAATCTTTGTTCTGCTGTAGGTTTTGACGACATCAATTATCTCTGCTTTACATTTACAGAAAGATCTGTCAAATAAACTGACAAATAAAGAGAGAAGAGCGTCGAAAAGCTAAAAGCGTGCTCCACAACACCTGCCTGACAGAATGGCGCAGGCAGCATTTTGTTAAATAAACCAGCCAGGTCCCCAGACTTGAATAGGCAGGTTGCAAATCAAACTTGCCTCTCCTACCAGAGCTCACAAAGTACTGGGAGTGTCACATGTTTCCCTCACAGACAATCTGAGGAACGTAAACCAGATTTTGCATAAATTCAGGCAGAAATCACATCAAGCTTGACCACAGGTGTTGCCAGAAAAGTTCAACCCTTCTGCATGCGTTTGTTGCTGACCGCAGAAACAAATGGTTGACTTTTAGATCGACATGATACTGGTTTCCTGACCAAGACAAAGACTGTGGGGCGAAATGCTTGGAAACGGATCGCCTGAAAAGCTCAAAGGCAATAAAATTCCTAGAATGAGACAGTTCGTACTGATCAGATAAAAAAAAAGCTGAGTTTGTTTTATAGAGAGAAAATATGACTGCGCTTTTTAACATGCAACGACCAGACTGAGGAAATGGAACTAGAGCAGTGTGGAAATCACACCATCACATGAAGCAAAGAAGACAGCAAAATCATAAGAGGAAATTAAGCAACACACCATGTGAACTCTAACAGTGAAAAATGACTTGTCTCCGCATTTTAGTCAAAGTAAAGGTTGGACGGAAAGAGCGCAATTACTAGAAGCCTCCAATCATTTAAAGATGGAACGATAACGCTTATAGCCTGAAGAAAGAGGGAATAAATGATGACATCATGACCATTTAACACACTGCCATAGATAACAAAGCAGTGTGTTCAACATGTGCTTATCTTGTCAGCAAGAAAACACGAAACTGTCCTGCTAACCTAACGCACAAAACGTTAGGAGATAAAAACAAACAGACAAAATTGACATCAAAGGTCAGTGTTGTTCAGGTCGAAAAAAAAACCTCCTCACTAACATCCTAAACCAGACACCATCTCAAACCCCTTAACAGCCATTATGGAGCTCCAAGACATCATTTCCCTGGCAAAATCCAGTTTTTCCTGGCAAACGTAATTACAGGCAATCACTAAAGCTAACAACACAAAGTGATTGTTATTTGGCTAAAAAAGGTCAGTTGTAATGAAGTAATTAGAAGAAAAAGCCGAGCTTGCTTTATTCAGGTGTCTGAACCAAAGATATTGTAAACATGCTGAATGAGCGCATGGTGCTGAATGTTTAGTTAAAATCAGAAAGCAGAGGAATATCCCTTTGAATAATTATACTGGTAAGCGTTTTTTAAGCTGAACCATGACATTGAAATACAGATTCTGGTCTGTTCTGCCCTGGTCTTATGAAAGAACCCTTCATTTAAATACAAGTAAACCCTTAAAGCGAGACAGCTCTAAGTTTTCTGATTCATTCCAGGGAAACATTTACTGGCAGTTTTATCTTTACTTGTAATCCAGTCTTAATTCATTCGTTCAGTTTAGGTCGTGTGCCCTGCGCAACGGTGCCCTCATCAGGTGAATTTGTAACAGCACATGTTTCTCCTTACTGGGGAAAGTTGATCTCTGAACAACTCTGGAGATGATAGAAGCCATTTTTAAGAAAAGTTAGAAATGCGGGAAAGGCGATGAGGGTTTAACTGATTCAACGTGACTCTACATTCAGATTATCATACAGGGGCACCAAAGTCTTTACGGTGGCGAGACAATGAGAGGAAAAGTTTTAGAGTCCTTTTAAATTGTATTCATATCAGGCGACATGAGAATCTTGGAGGGAAAAGTGTCTTTTTGTAATGTGTCTGAAGCACAAACGATTAGGAAGCAACAGCTGTGATGCGTATGTGTTGCTCTTTAAAGCTTGCTACATTACACAGTTTGTAAACCTTTACTTTGAAAGCAACTACCGATTAAAGCTGTCAAATACATTTGGTGAACTATAAAATACAGTATTTCCCCCTGAAACACACTGAAGCAGAAGTTTTGCGATGGCATATATTGAAATTACTTAGTGAGGTATAGCCACCTCCAAATTACTCGAGCAAATGTTTTTAGTTCCTTTCCATCACTGTTTGTACATCCCTGTGGGCGAATTTATATATATTTAAAGCTGTAAGTGTGCTCGCAGAAGGCGCCTTTACCTGCCCTGCTCAGCAAGCAGTGTACCCTCATCCTTCAGCCTCTTGCTCTTTGCAGCACAGTCCTCCAGCAGGATCTCCTTCCGCCGTTTGATAGCGTGCAGCCAGTCGACCTCCTCATCCTGACTTTGTTTATCATCTTCAGCTTTATCCGCCTCAGTCTCAAACTGCTGTACCACTGACTTTGACACCTTCTCACCGATTTTCTTCTTCCAGCCAAATGAGGCCATTCTGGAAAAAAGAGAGAAAAAGAAAAAGCAAAAGCGAATTGCGCGTTGGTGGTTGTCACAGTCTCGCATCTCATTTGCACCTAATCGGAAGAGAAGCTAATATAGCATGCTAGTGCTATCGCTATCAGATACGTAACAAACCGAATTAGTTTTACGGCTGTAACAGGTTTCTGTCTTTCTTATGTATAATTATAATGCATAGCTACTTATATAGTGACAACGATGACGAAACTTTGAACAAAACAACACAGATAAATCTGGGTTAGCTAACGTTAGCTCTAGTAGCTTACCTATCAACTACATTAAAATTCGATACGCTTGCTCGACCAACTCCACTTTATTTATATTTGCACGCTTATATATACAACAGTGATGCTTTAAAACAGTTTGCAGAGCTATATACGCACATGCATCCACGTCTGTCCGTGACCAAGAATGGATAAGCTTACAGAAGATAATTATTGGCCATGTTTTGTGACCTTTATGATAGGTTCAAGTCCTATTATTTAACTCGACCATACTACCGACGATATCACAATTTCACAAACATGTTAACAGATCGTGGCAGAGCGGTTGCAATGACTACACGTGCAACGATGCAGGCAATTGTAGACATTAAAATACAATCCAAAAATAAACGCTTACAGTTTATTCAGCCTAACACCACTACTTCCACGGAAGGGTCGTTTTCTCTGTAAATTCTTGGTAGTACCTGAACGCAGCATGACCTGGATGTTGTTAGTATGTTTACAGTGTGTTGAGGAAAATGTATTTTCTATTCTAGTATTCAAAGTACGCAATTTGTGATTTAAAAGTATCAATATTTTATAACTGTATCATCAAGGAGCATTACTTAATTTTGTTACATTTAATAAAATCATTAGATTTGAAATGGAATAAATTTGCACTTAAAAATGTCATTTTAAAAGCATGACAGGTTAATAGAAAATTGGCTAAATGACAACATGATCAAAAATGACCCTTGCTTTCTAGTAAGCCATTTTACAGAAATACATCTGTACTGTTGTTGACTGATCTGAATAGTTAAAGGTTTATAATCTCAAGGGGAAGAAACAAAGTTTTTTTTCAACAAATAAGTGATGTGATATTTGCAATTCCTTATTTGAACAGTATATAAGCACTAAACACATAAAAGCACTATATAAACATTCATAGAAACATTAAAACAACAGTGTGCAATTTAGCAGTTTATTAGGCAGTCGTGTATACAAATAAGTCAACACTATCCATTCAGATTTACACTGGTCAATCTGGTGGGGTCCCCTTTAACACCAAACAAAAATAGAACAATTTTTCTTTGAAGCAGTTCAACCTAAATCGAACAGTCTTCCAGGTCACTTTTTCATAAGCTGGCAAAAAGGTTCATGTTTCAGCACACATTCATCTTTCCTACAAAACCCACCATGTAAGCAAAAACAAGTTTTGATCAATACTTGCAACTGCCCTTTAAAATGTTAAGTTTAACAATATCTCTCCAATACCACACAGTTGGTCTTTTTTTCCTTTTTTTTTTTTTAAAGTTTTATTAACTGTTATTTAAAACTGAGACACAAAGGTCAAATATCAACTTAATATTTTCAGTCCGAGTCTGTAGTGCAGGACAAAAGAAACATGATCACAATTATTGTCACTCACCATTTTTTTTTTTCTTTTTTTCGTCGAATTATACCTCTGAAATGTCAAAAAAAAAAACAAGAGCTTGCTTATTTTCAAAGCTGGGAGCGCATACTTTTAACTTCTGACGCTTAAAAAAAAAAGAAAAGAAAAAAAGAAACAAGATTAAACTCTGTCTATTTTTCAGTACAAAAGAACAGTTAATCAAATAGAGTTTAAATGACTAAATGTTACTAAATGAAAGCCCAATTCAGCTTAGCCTGTACCTTTGCTTTGGTTTTCCTATTGCCATTATCCAACTATGGGAGCAGTTACTGAGGTCTTGAGTAGTTTGGCAACATGTTCAGATGTGTACGTTTGCAGTTCAGACTTTCCCTCTTTTTCCTGTAATGCCAAATGCTTTGAAAAAAAACCAAACAAACAATCTATTTTCAAATGACAGTACTTTTGAATTAACACTGACAATGTAAGCTGTGGAATTTAGACCCCTTATAATTGCAATGGGCGCCAATAACTCGGACCTGTGTGGAATTTAAACTTCTACTGACACACAAACTGATAAACAGTACTGATGATGGTAAGGCAGCCAAACAGACACCACTTAAAACTTTAAGACTATGGACAGGAAATGGAATGAGACGTTAGCAAATATAAATATGACGCAAACGCTTGTGTTTTTTTTTTGTTTTGTCGCCATCATCTACAGTAGCTGAAAAAGCGCAAGTCTGCTTCAGGTGTAAAGAATGTAAAGCTTTGATTAAGGTCAACCTTCAAAAAGGTATGTGAAAGCATTAACAAAAACATAAACATGTCCAAAGGTGACAATATTATGGGTGTGTTCACCTGCTAACGGACACCGTCAATGCGCAGCATGTAACTGCTACTCCTCCAGGCCTGTACACGTGTGATGGATTGGCATTTATGAAAGTAATGTAGGCAAAAGGCATTTCAATCAGTAATCATATTCAAATCCTACTAAAAAAATAATAACAACAAAAAAAATAATAAGTGGAAATCAATTTGACATTTAACACGACACAGAAAACGATATATTTTTAGATTTCGACTGTCATAGCAAAAAAACACCTCTTAAATGGTAAAAGCAGGTTATAGTTATTTGGAAAGACAATCAAGTATCAGAAGAAGTGTGATTGATGGAAACAAAATTGTGACATCGACTTAAAAACAGTAAATTAAAAAAAAAAAATCCAGCAATTGAACTTAATGCAAGGAAGAAAAACACATTCTATTAGAACCAACACTCCATCCACTTTATGCATTGATAAATATCTGTCTTTATATATAAAAAGGGGACAGACAAATTCAAACAAATGTTTACAACAAGGACAAAATGATGTACATGTAGCCTTTGACATTTAAGATCAACAGAAAACCCAAGATAATTGTGAAGAAGCATTCTTATGTCCCTGACACGGGGGTCAGAGTCCAATGAATGTGACGGGCATGAGCCAAAGCAGCGCCCCAGTACATCTGCACCACTCCTCTGATCCCCACTGAGAGAAAAAAAATGAGCAGCAGGAAATAAAAAGACATTTGTGCAAAAGTGCTTCCTGCATCCTATGTCTGCCACTGAACTCTCAAGCCTTTCTTCTCTGCAGGTAAAAACGATCTTGTTCCCTGTACTGATGAGCAGGCTCGCTGGCTACAGTACAGAACGTTCAGTGTAATACCCTCTGCATATATCTATGGGTGGGATGTGGACATCTGGCATTTAATTGATCAGAAAATTTCAAGACCCCTTTCCGAAATGTTGTTCTGTCCTTGCAAGTAATGGCGCGTTTCATTCTTCTTTCCCTAGAACCCTTCCAGACCCACTAAGCTCAGTATGCATCCCCTTCAGCTTAGGGAGCACCATCCTGCATCAGTGCCATGAAACTATCGCTTCATCCTCAGCCAGGATGAACCGAGCCATGAATCGGTTGCATGCTTATTGCTATAAAGACACTCAGAGAATAGAAAAGGCTAGCTATGATTGTTTTGCAAGCTATCGTGCAAGTAGTTTAATAAGATTCGCGCACATCTCAAAGAACTCGATGGTGTGGCTTCCTGGTCGAGGGACAGCCATGATGTCCCCACCGCCCGTTGAGTCGATGGATGAGGTCAAGGATGACGCTAAGGAGCCTTCGGCGGTTTTGGTGGGCTGAACAGTGCTAGATGTGGCCGAAACATCTGTCCCATCTACATCGTTCTTAATAGTGCTGCGGTTGTTGCCCACAGAGCCAGAGCGGAGAGGGGTAGCAGTTCCAGATTTTGTCTCCAACATATCATCTGAATAACACAAGACAGGCTTGTTTTTTTTTTCTTCAAATTTTACACACACATCAAAAAAATGTACTTTACTTCTCAAAAAGGCTGCGTGCAGTAAACAAAAACTTCAATCTTGAAATACGACAAAGAGAGAAGCTGTGCGTCGATGCAGAAGACGGCTCAATCCTTTCATACGTTTCACAATTAGAGCCGAGGTGAACAGCACTGAAACAAGGTAACGCTACAGGAATCTAACTTGAGGACTTGTATAACTGTGGACCTGACTGCCTTTACCTCTTTACTGTCATTCTTTAGCAGGTTATGGTAGTTAAAAAGATATTAAATCTTCCTGTAAGTGTCATTAAAAATGTCAAAGTGGGACTTTCCTCCGACAAACATGGCAGAAAGCTTCCCAGCAATGCATCCGCTACATTTGAAATGTTTTGGTTGCAATAGAAATTCAAGCGGCATTCCATTCCCTCGGGGCTTCGCTTAAAACATAAGTAGCAGAATTGACGTGGCTGTAGTCCGAAGTGAATTTTCTTTCCTTCGTGCCCTTCACACAGCAGGCCAGCGCCACATCAAAGGCACCAAACACTTGTATCTGACAGTCTCCTTTGAGGTACGGCCAATCACCCACGCAGATTTCCAGAGCTCCCAACTCCGAGTCAATCATTTATGAAGTCTGCACTGAGCGGGCAGCCGGCGGGACAGAATCCAAACAACATGCTACAGGGGGCTAAACTCAGGGATAACATCTCGGCTAACAGAAAATGCTCTCCCAGCGTTTTTTTTTTCCTCTCATGTCGTTCAATAATGCCACTTGTAATAATATATACATATAATATCGTTAATCGAGTTTTTCATTCATCTATTTTCTAACAATGACGAATATGTGAGCAAAGTAATTCATTCACAGTAAAAACCTGACGGTTGACATCTCAAAAGGTTTTAATTTTGTGGTGAAAGTTTGTTGAGAGGCTGAGAAACAAAGGCTTTCGTGGGTTTTTTTCAGAAAACCTGGCTCTTAAGAGGCTATTCTGCACAATGCTCAGGTGTATGGAAAGCTAAGCGGACACTTGAACAAGTTAATGAGTAAAGAAACGCGTAACATGTTGGGTCAAAGGTCAAGGACATGCCCACTGCTTGTTGCTGAAACACACCAAATATAAAAACAACTTCAATTTGAAGTTAACCGGGCAACATTTGTTCAGTTTATTCGTGGATCTTGAATCATTCCCACAGGTTTTCAAGTTTTAGGCAATATTCACAATTAATCAGTAACTTTATTTTAAGTGCAACCAGTCGAGTTAACTAACATCCGCAGGAAGATGCAAATTAGCGAGCTTGCCTGCAACTGCAATAACTTGAATCTGGAATATTTGGTGACGAATGGAAAATATTTGTTTCCTCTCCTCATTACAGGTGTGGAAAAAATATGTTGACAAAAAATATTTATGTCATGCAAAACCCCCGAAAAGAAACTATGTTTTGTAGCTCTAATGTTATGCTAATGTAACTACGATGGGGGATACGGCAGATGAATACAGAACTCGGGAGCGATTGCTATAAGAACTGTGTTGAGCGTTTCTAACGCAGATTTTACAAATTCCCCAGGGAGCAAAAACCCGGAAAGAAAGATGTAATGTGTAACATCTGTCCTATAAAAAAAAAACAGTGCTGGCTGTTTTCAGCCTGACTTAATGTCTGCAGCCTGAAGCAGAGCAAACCCCATCACTCAGTGAAGAACTAAAGATGCGCTGCGTCCTATGACTTTGAGAGAGGCAACTTTCACAGATAAGAATGCACAGCCTTATTCAAGTTTCACCAGCTGTACGACATGTACACCCACTTCCTATAACAGTTATGCATTCTGAAGCCAAACCGCAGCCCAGGTAAAGGCCTCTGTGAGTAAACGCAGTCCAGATGTCATTCCATGTGATTTCTAGACTTTAGTGCCAGCTGAATCGTATTCAGCTTAACACGGTTCACGACAAAGATGCAGCTTTTTATACTGAACACAGCCGTCTGGACATTGAACGCAGCACATAAAAGACTTTCAGATATGATCTGGCCGATATCATTTATTCGTGAAAATGTAGCCATCATCATAGAACACATCCAACTTGATGAGATTTATGACTGAATCATCGAGCTGAATTAAGCGTTGGCTTCATAAAGACTCTCTGTCACTGCTGTTCACGATCATTCCTTCATTTTGTGTAAACTACCAACTCTCCGTAGCACGTGTTCTGTTTTCTGTGTGTATACGTGAGTGTGTGAGAGCTTCGTAAGCATGTTGTTGTACCTGACAGAGTGACTTATAAACTATTAGGTTTAACCAAAGCGCTGACGGTTTCACCGCCCGCCGTCTAAAGAACAGAGCAGGAAAACTTACCATCTATGCTACGGAAGTCAAGGAGGTAGGTTCTACTGTCCACTTGATAGAGTTGAAGGCTCATCTTGGTTTGCATCCCAGTAATAGGATTCTTCCTTCTCACACGCAGATAATATGGATTCACAACCTGCAACGATAATTAAGAGAGGAGAAAGAATCTCATAACAAAGTGTCATACTGCTGAACAGCATGAGTCAACTGATCCCATTTGTAGTCACTTCATTAGAGTAAAACACGAAAAATGCTCCTTATAACCCTCTCGTAAGCTTCCCTCCTTACCTTCCACTCATAATCGAGCTGTTTCATGGCACGGCACACTTCTGTCATGATATCGTTGGGTCTGCTCTGACTGCGGATACCCAGGTGCCACTTGGCTCTTCGAACACCCTGGTGCTTAGACTTTTGGGGGTTCAGTTCATCCAGTGTGTGACGAGGCCTGGGAGGAGTCTCCGCCACGAGGAAGGGAATGCGCTCAGGGTGGGGTTTGATAATGCCAGCAACGGCTGCGCCAGACGAGCTCAGGTGCTGGTCGTCTAGAAAAGAGTCAGGAGGGCTGGATGCCAGGTAGAAATCCTTGGCTTCGCTCATGATGCGGCGATTGTCAATGATGAGATGATAGGCGACAGCTAATGGATCCTGATGGTTGCGGCTATATATGCAGGCTAAAACCTCTTCTTCTGTGCATTCAAACTTCTCACATACTTCCTTCAGGGCCTCATCGTCAATCATGTTGTTGCTGTAGGAGGGGTCTTCAGGAAACAAGTACTTTGGTAGCTCTTGTTTGAACCAATCATCCTCTCTGAGGGGAAAATATGATAGTTAAATAAACCCCACAAGTACAACAGGGAAAACAGGCCTTTTGCTATTAAAAAGCTTCTCCGACTCATAATCCGGACGAGGCAGACTACAGTTGCTGCGTTTTCAGCTTGTAAATGATCTTACCGGATCTCTTTGATGGTGGCTCTTTTCATTGGGTCCACCTGCAGCATGTGTTTGAGGAGGCTAATTACTGCAGGATTCAGATACTGCGGGGTGAAAAAGATCCCGTCACAGATCTTTTTAAAGAGCGTTGGCACGTGATCATCATCAAAGGGAAGTGTCCCACACAACAAGGCATAGAGGATGACGCCACTACTCCATATATCCACCTCTGGACCAGCATATAATCTGGAAGAGAGAAAAAAAGAAAAGAAACTATCATGAAAGCAATGTCTTAACTCATTTAAGTTTTTCTCTCCGACACGTAACACGATTATAACGAGATGCAGGTTTTAGTTTCGTGTCAATCTCAGACTGCATGGAGCAAACAAAAAAAAGAAATTACCTTCCTGAGATGACCTCAGGAGCAGCATAGTTAGGAGAACCGCAGCTTGTTCTCAGGAACTCTCCATCTGACATCATGTTTGACAAACCTGCACAGCATTTTTAAAGAGTTATACAGCCTGCAAAAGCTTGTGGAATAAACACACAAAAAAATGTCACTGCTTCATCATTACAATGCACAATTGGTCGGGGTTTTGAAGGATTAATAAAACCATTTACTTAAACATTTAGCTGCTATTTTTACAAACCTATCTCGAAAACTCTGGTATCCTCTTGATAAATGTTCCACCTCCTCCTGTTAGTGTCAGTGTGATTAATCTCAGAACAATGTATTGTGTGTGTGTGTGTAAAGAAATGAAGGTTTTAGTTCCTGCAAGTTGAATAATGAGGTAGAATATCATTCTACAACCTATTGTTTGAACCTCTACAATCAGCAAAGTTAAAACTCAGTCTCCGAGCAAGAAACGAATACATTTTTCTCAGACAACAAGAATAAAGATGAGTCACAGAGATGCGTCTCAAAGCAGCGACCAAATGCAAACTCAATAACAAAGGATTGAAATGACTTTGGAACACGCATTCCAGGGTCGAGCCTCTTCAGTTAAGACACATGAACATATTGCCTTTCCATCCAACATTCAAAAAGCTGTTTCAGGTTTTAAAATTTGGACATTTACTCGTGTTTCACACGCATTCTGTTTTCTTATTCCTTGATTTTCCTAACGAATGGATATATTTTCTAGCAAATAATTGCCTGTGACTTTTGAGAATGGACAATCGTGATGTCTTGTCATGATAATGACAAGATGACAAAGTCTTACTGTACAAACGCACGTCAAGTGCAAGCAAAAACTTCACAGATGTGTCCAGAACTATAAAACAAAGTCCCATTCAGACTGTTATAAATCCTCTTCAAACTAATCTGCGTCTCTGTGTTGCTTTTACTTGGGAAAAACCTCTCATGCCTTCAAACTGCTTGGGGTACGACTCTACATCTTCTTTCTCACTGACGGAATGAGGATAGCCAGGAAGCTAGCAGAGCAAAGTCTCAGCCAGGCCACAAGCTGGCAGGGTGCTCGCCAGCCTCCACAGTCTGGAAGGGCTGAGCTATCCGGGGAGGTAAGAGCGAAATCTGGGCGTGGGGAAGCATGCTTCTGATAGGCTCGCCTGACTCGCAGCGTGCTGCATCTTCTTGCTTGGCCTTGCTTCTGCCGTGTTTGCTCTCAAAGCTCCTGAGTCAGCCCGTATCACAACCCCATCTATCTGGTCCTGAAGCAAGTGGTTTCTGCAATGTGTTTCTGTTTGATAAGGAGCAAGCTTCCTATCGCCTCCCAGTGGATCGCTGAGTACTCGCTCTGCCTGATTTCTGCTGCATTCTCCACCTAACCTGTTAAAAACTTCAGCAGCCTACTAGCCTGTCATTTCATTTGTCTCTCACAGTGCATCCAAGTAAGTGGTAGAGCCCCACCCCCGGAAGAAGTCCCGATTGGCTACACATAGTCTACACTGCACATCCAGGCTGTCTGACCTCACCTTTATGACAATTTGGGTGGTGCTCTGCAGATACAAAGCAGAAATCCACAGCTACGGTACCTGACGAATGATTTAGCTCACGATAGACATTTTTTGCAACATGTTATAGATGCGATTTTTAGCATAGAGAGACTCGGACTGAATGTCTCGTTTAGAGATTAATGACTGAGGAATACATACCGAAATCTGCAATCTTGGCATTCATGTGCGCATCGAGCAGCACGTTTTCAGGCTTGAGGTCTCGGTGTACCACCATGTGCCTGTGGCAGTAGTCCACTGCTGAAATGATCTGCTGGAACAGTCGTCGACTCTCCTTCTCATCCAGCTATAAAAGCACAAACTGCCTATTAGGTGTGATCTTCTCCGTGACTCAGTTCGCACAGCACTCCTGACTAAGCATGGCTTCATGTGGTCTTCATATCCTCTCCCACTACTGTTGGCCTGAGGGTCACACATTTTAAGCGTTTCCAGATCTTCACCACTGCTGGTTCATCGAAACAAGCCCAAGTAGCTCCTTTTCATGCATTCTGGTTACTTCCATTACAATCAAATTTCAAATGTTGTTTACGTGTGATATAAGTAAATATCATATGTTAACAGTGATGCAGAAAATGTGGGACATCTATCTATATATCTATACGAGTCTAAGACTATTCACAGCGTTATACTGGATTACCTTTCCATTTTTGCAGATGTAATCGAAGAGCTCTCCACCTGAGACATACTCCATCACCATGAAGATATCGGTGGGGGTGCTAATAACCTGATACCTACAGCAATAAAAAAAATAAAGTTGAAATTCCATATGTCAACAACAGTTTGCAAATCTAACAAAACAGCTCAGATGACCATTTCACATCAGTTATTATTTCATCGTATGTTCAAAAAGGGGTGTGTGTGTGTGTGTGTGTGTGTGTGTGTGTGTGTGTGTGTGTGTGTGTGTGTTAGAAGGTCAGAGTTAACATCGACTCAGCTCTTGGGTCAACTGTGGAATACAGAAACTTTCAAACCGGTCAGATGAAACACATTTGTGCTCCACGTGACTCATCAGAGTAAGTGCAGGATCCAGTTTAATCAACGGCACGTAAATGACTCATTTCTGAAAAAGCACTCATTAAGAAAAAAGAAAATCCCCTCGCATTAAATATTTCAAGCACATTTGTATCATTGCATCTTAATGTGTAAAGGACACATCTTCTTTGCCCTCAAATACTGTTTAATAGAATGCAAATATGTGTACCTGATTAATTAAACAGTCAGTGGCAGCAAAGAGTTGACAGCAGCACCTGTGAAGGAGCGGTTTTAGCTTATCATAAGTACTAAGACCATCTATCACCTGTAACTTTAAGCTTCATTCAGATGTGAATTTATAACTGAAATCATAGCACAGCTAATGTCCTCAAACAAGTGTTTGATTCTGATTTTGTCAAATCATAACGGTTATGAATAAATTGACCTCCTTCCAAAGAGCCAGAGCCAAAAGGAAGTGACATTCCCAACAGCAACACTGCTGCGTTCATTATCATAAAAGACTTAATCTGCAGTCCCAGAGCAATTCAATTTCACATTAAGGCTGGCATCTGACAACAGAGGCAGAAGTATATGTAAATGAGAACGAACGTGTCCAACAAACACAGCAAGGGGAGGGTGGTGGCAAAGGTTTGAAGAAGACTGTACCCTTCTCTTTTTCGGTCTGGTTTACCACAAAACAACCTTGTTATGCTTGAAGTTTTTTTTTAAAGCACAACCCAAAACTAAACAAACAAAAAAGGTTTGTCTGCTGATAACTCCAGCCATTTCTGAACATACACAATCTCATTTCAAGATTCAGTCGGAGGCCGATACATCCAGCACATAACAATGTAAAGTGAGGGAAAAGGAGGCAGTGTCATGGTCCCAGTTAACAGACGCACAGCAGCTATAATAGCAGATGACCATATTTGGTGGCTGCCTTTGAGCTCAGATGTGATGCTGTTGGTTCATGGACAATAATGCAATGAGCAAAACTGCAGGCAAACAAAATAAAGGCGATGCAGGGTCGTTGAACACTGCTCAGCTCATTTGACTGCCAACTAATTGCCAAAACTTAAGAGCAGAATCTCCTGTAGATTTGATCGATAATCAGGTGTCAGTTCTGATTTCAAAATCAGCACAAGCTTAAACAAAATACAAAAATCTGTTATTGGACAAAACAGGCAACGCTTTGCACTTTGCCCCAAAGGTTTGTGCACCCTGTTAAAGATTGGATCTCTCCCTCTCTCTGACTCCAACACAAAGTTTACATTCTTGTGCTGCATGCATGACATGGGACTGGTATTTTAGATTAGCCACATCTCTTGGTCCTTTTACAGCCGTGTAACAGTGGCACGAGGCCTGTGGACGAGGCTTCACGGAGCAGACAGGATGTATCGCAGCAACTTTCGAGCAATCTTTTAAGATCAGCAACAGAGTACACCTACTGTACACAACTGTTAAAAACGCAGGATATTTTTCTGCTTAACAGTGATCGCTATCACTCTCTTATGCTTCCGCAGCATACCGAGATAGGCAGTTTAGAATCACAGACAGCTCCCATGTTGAATGACTCATTCAAAATCTTTCAGATTTAAGGGGTGAATATTAGTTATGTCGTAAACAACCTAAAACAGGACTGACCTGTTGATTCCTGCAACCAAAACAGACGGTGGTTCCAGTGAATGCATCTTTAAATACAATTGAGTTTAAGACCAAGAGGTCACACGGCTGGGACAGAGCAAGTCCATGATAATGTACTTTTGTGTAATAAAATGAAAGGCTAACAGAGGGGATAAACAACACAGGCAATTCTGGGAATCAAGACGAGGACTGATGGAGGAGGAGACTGGGTCAGAGGGTTATCTTAGATGGATGTGGACTGAAACACACTATTTAAGTCTGGAAATAGCTCAGTGGGTGGCATTAATGTGGCGGCAGGGGGATTATGGAGCAGTGAGCAGTGTGCAATCTAGGACTTACAGTTTAATTATGTGAGGGTGCCTGAAAAGCTTGAGGTTTTGGATCTCCCGTCGAATCTTTCCCACCACGTCCAAGCTGCGGATCTTCTGCCTGTTCAAGATCTTCACTGCCACTTGGTGTCTGGTAAGCTCATGTTGGCCCACTGAAGGATTAAATAAATAATAGCAACGATAATGTAGACAACATCATGGAATAATAAGACACTTGGTATCATATCATTGAACATTGTTCTAAAACAAAGGACATTTTCAGTTGTAAAGCTGTTTTAACGAGTTATTTCAGAGAACTGGACACAAACGTGCAAACTAAGCTTGGACAAATCATAATTAGATTTATACATGCATCACTGCGGCTGCTTACTTACAAAACTGGGAGCAACAATTGTGTTTGTTTAGACTCACGGTACTGTCTACCTGATCAATCCAAGTCCAATGTTCACAGTTCTTTGTAGCTTAATTTCTCGTTGTAAAAGAGCTAAAGAGGAAAATATCTGTCTATCATCTGTTAAGAGACTGAACAGGAGGCTTATCGACCTTTATGGTATCGAAAAGCAACGCATTTAGTTTCCCAATTAATTTATTCATGTAAAAATACGTAATTCAAAAGCACCATAATGCTGGTAATTGGACTGAAAGCTTTTATTTAGATACATAGTTGTAATTTGATGTTTACTGCAGAAAAACATCTTTATATGAAGCAAGCGTGGTAAAACCCATTGTTCTTGAAGTGGTCTCCCAGCTCAAAAGGTGTAGAGATTTGTCTTTAGACAAAAACTGCAACAAGGAAATGGTTGGCAAACAAAACCAACGCAATCTGAACACATCTTCCTCTTCAGAGAGAGACACAACAGCAAAAGTACGCTGGAAAGAATGGAGTTTCTGACATGGAACTTTTGATTCACCAGCTGTGTGGTAGTGAAATATTAAATCTTCAAAACTCACAATAATTATAATCATGGGGCATCAACTCCAGTGTTTGCTTTAAAAAAAAGCGCATGCAGCAGAGAGATGACACACTGGGATTTCACTTTTGTCTGTAAACAGCCAGCAGTCGTTCTAACAAGTTGCTTCAAGGGGTTGCTCCATTTTTTTAATTTTCATGTTTCAGATCAATTTCAAATGTTTATATCCTAATTCACTATAAGGCAGACAGGGGTCAAGTATATTCATCTTTGTGGGATCCATTTTCAGTCCAAAGCAAGTTTATACAAATTAATCTTAGCATTGACGTAGGTTTCTATTCGTGCTGCCCTCTGTACTGAAATCACTGGGCGTAGATTTGACTGGGTCTGCACAGCTCCATACACAGCGAACTGCATAAACATTTCTTAAGCAAAACAGCAAATTCAACACATAGAGGGTAGGTGAGACGAAATATTATACTGCAAAAACTAACTTTAAACATGTTTGAAGAAGGGGGGAGGAAACGTCACACACCTCATAACTATTTACCGACATAGCGGTAACACCAGTTGGTAAGGTTTACTTCCCGGTGTCTATCTTGACAGCGACTTGTGGCTAGCTCACAAAGCTATCAATGCTAAATGATAATGTGTACTAAATTAGTATGAAGTCTTGCGACTCGGGCTGTATTGTGCAGCTACATCCCCAAAAAGACTGTTTTCATCATAAGGAGGTTTAATTAATAGCGCAACAGCACATATGAAACCTTCCTGGTGTGGCGTCAAGTTAGCTTCCATAGCAGGCTAAATTAGCGGCTAAGCTAAAAAGCGCTCATTGCTACCATCTTTCAGTTTGCGGGATGCAGAGACGCCGAGGCAGTCACATACCTTTAACCTTTCCAAACGTCCCTACTCCGAGCGTGTCCCCAAGAATGTAATGTCCAATTTTAACTCTTCCTTCATGTTTTTGTTTTTCCGTCGCCATCTTCCCGCAGTGGCCTTCCTGCGGGGTGAGCTAACAGCAGGCGGAGACGGACCGAACTCCGATGTGTGCGTCTCTCTAGCGGCTCTGCTCCGCACGGAGGGTGGGATGCGTCCTGACTCCCGCACGATTCGTCAAAAACGTATGCTACGTAGCATGTTGCCTTCACTGCACGCAGAGAGCTCCGAAATTGCAGAGTCATCATCAACTTCTATGAAAAGTTGAAGATTTGTTGCAAGTTGAAAAACAAGGTCACATAGTGAATACGGACAAGATGTTCACCAGGCAGTGACTATAAGCTTAAGATATTGGACAATAAAAATGGAAGAAAATTAGTTAAATGTAATCTGAGTTGATAAATGGAACTTATCTGGCAGTCTAAATAATTGCATACTTCTGTGACAGCTGCTGTTCAATACTACAGAGAAAGCTGGACAGTGCTTTTAATGTGTAAATGTGTCTACTGTGAATACTCAGTTCATCAAGCACATTAGTTCCATCCATGGGAACAATTTCGAGTTGTTATGTTGTTGAGATTAAATTTGTCTTAAATATTTATGGATGATAGGTATGAGTTTTAAAATACTTCATTTCCAGCACTTGATTAATTCATAATATTCATTACATTTGAAAAATGAATTTGTGGTCACATAACACACAACCAAAAATCGGATTGGCAAAGCTGAAAAAGGGATTATTCTGAGGTTGTTTCCTAAATGTACACCTTAATGGTCTCAAGTGTATCTCCAGTGCCTTGATAACTTGGAATATCATCAAATGAAATGTGTGTTCCTGCACACATTTGATAGGCCTGCTATAGGTATACCTCTATGTAAGTATGACGGTACAGAACTCACCCCTCACAGGATAGACATGAAAAGCACACATGTGAGGAAGCAAGCTTTTTTTATTTAATAAACAAAGGGTCTTTGTTTATATATATATGATGCAGACAGTCTGAGAGAAGAACCATAATGGTTGTGTTATGCAATTACACATTTATGAGACTTTACATAATTTATTTTAATGTCTGAATTTTAATGTCCAATGGACGTGATTCATAGCTGGAGGCTAATGAGGGTGAGAATTTGGAAGGATAGTGAGCAGAAAAGGACAGTCATCTGTCTACAGAGACCACGATTATATGCGAACAGAAAATTGCTGTTATTAAAATCATACCAAGGAAAGTAAGACTGAACTATTTACGATAGGGGGGTGTTTTTACTTGCTGTGTGGACTACATATCCAAAACAATTACAAGCAGAGTTACATATTCAAAACAGTCTGTCGTCGGAGTTTTTAAAAGATTTTCACGCAGAATTTTACAGACGAGATCCTTTTCGTGGTATAAGACAGCAGTGAGCCAGCCACGGTCCTGCTCTGTGTGTTCGTCCCCACAACCGGTTCCGGATCGATCTCCGGGTGAGCTGGTAACAAGTCAAGAAGTAATAAAAAAAAGAGCTGCCCAACTTTTCTGTGTATCTGAATCTTAAACAGGGCCACCTCTTCGGTTTTGTATGACCCAGAATACACAACCTGGAAAGCAATGAACTGGTCAAGAGGGAAACTGCTCACTAATAGCAATGGATGACCTAATCTGGGAATGGAAAAGACTATCAAGGCTGCTCTGCCGCAACAATGCAAAAACTGAACCTAAACAAATTTTCGTCATTCCAATATTCAAATTTCATTTAAATTTTCATCAAAACAAAGCACAACCCAAAGAACAGTCAGTGCGTGATTATTAAAGACAGAAGGACCTGTTGATGGGTGACCATGACGGCCTTGAGAAGTCAGTGAGGAATTAACAGTGAGTACAGAAAGTCCTCATTAGTGACACTAAGTGTATGTTTGTATGTATGAATCCTGTAATCTGTCTGCACTTTGATATTTAGACGGAAAATGACAGTGACTGACCTATAAGAGTTATGCATTGTTTTCCCATTTAAGAACCTAAAAGTCCTCAGGAACTTTACAGAAGCCCACATAGTTATCTTAGCTGGACATGCTTCGATGTGGTTTGATTACCAACTGGGCAAAACTGACAACTGATCAGAATTCCCTGACCCATGAGAGTCCAAAGCCCCATGATTATTACTTCTGAATTGCATCAATTAAATGCTGTCAACTGCCTGTTTTCAGAGAGGTCCACCTTCCCTCAGCTTGTGGCCTTGTCACAGCTGCTCTGTACTGTTGATTTAATCAAATGTGCCTCAATTTCTAAACAAGCAATTACCCATATGGAAAACCTTGTAACTAAATATAGGTAAATATAATACTAATATAGACTAAAACCATAAGGCTGCAATCAAGCAGTATAGATAAATGCAGTAAGACAACACAGTTGTGTAGACTGATTTATTTATTCAGTATAAATATTGAATACACTGAACCATAAAGTGTATTTAGATGTTAACAAACTCTGAAAAAAAAAAACGTATCCCTTATCTGTGCCTGAGTAACTGTCAAGAAAAAAAAAAGAGAATGAAAAAAACCTCATTTTCTGAGAAAAGAAGTACAAAATATTCATATTTAATGAGCTGGCCAAAAAAAAGAAGTCTGAATTCTGCTGTATAAACACGTCACACTGCTGCCTTACACTAAACCACTTACACGTCCCGTCAAGGCAGTACCTTTATTCTCTTCTGTGTACAGTTTGCACCTCATTTGTCTCCACTTATCATTATTCTAATTTCCCATCCTCTTTGTATTTGTATGCTTTTTCTCATGATAACCGCACCAAATGAACTGTGAAGTCCCTGTTTGTGCAAACGTACTCGGCAAAGAAGAACTTCTGATTTTGAGCGTTACATATGTTGCCAGCTGAGATTTTGGAATCATTATTAATAATCAGCAGTGAATGTTATGTACATTCTACTAATTTTTGCCAGGAGTCCTTGGAGATCACTTAAGCCACGGCTGAAGAGAGAAGGATGCCATCTTTTTTTCCCACATTTCAACAGCTCATCTCTGATATAAACTCCTCCGAGAGGAAACATTACTGAAGTCTTAGTGTTAAAAATATCTGTATGAACAAATATAGGATGCAGCTGACTGGTTCTCATATCGAAATGTTAACAGACATTCATGGAAAGTCGTTTATTTATTGGTTTTGTCAGCTAATATTAAGTTAAATAAAGGTCGGTGATGACTCACTTCAATATGTAATGTACCAAATGTTCTCCACTGAATATGTCTGCCTTATGAGGGGAAGACATGAGCTCTTTAACAGCTGATCACAGCTGATATATGACAAAGCTGGCATTTCAAATTTATAATTGTTATTCACATTTCTAAATCCATACATAAACTATAGCTCAATGACCAATCATTTTACACTTAATGTGAATTTACCGTAGTGATTAAAGTAACTTCATTAAGTAAACCGAATCAAATGATCAAAGCTGTTACTTATCACTCCATTTATTATACCAGCTATGCTACTGCTGTGCTTAAAACCTTAAAACTGTGTGATCCGCAAACAGATTGGATATTTTCTAAAGCAAATTTACACGAAGCAATAGCTGAGCAATGCGCTGTGTAAACTTTGATCCAACATTACAGAAATGGTACTGATCTAAGAGGTCAGTTGGCTCAAAAAAAAAGCCCAGTGTGGAAAAAATGGCTCTTTAACCACGATTTAAAAGCTGCAATAGAGTGAGCCGATCTAATATATGATGGCAACCTGCTGCTGTTTTAGTTCTAACTGGAATCGGGGGATGCGTAGCAATGATTTATTTTCAGACAAGCAAATAAGGTGTGTTAAAAGAAGCCGCCTGTCTCTTCAGAGCCTTAAATATAATCAGCTGGGATTTAAATTCAAATTCCTAAGTGAACTGGGAGCCATTGCAGAGATGCAAAGACTGCAGTGACATGTTCATTTCTCTTCTATACTTTTCTGTCAGCATTCTTGTAGGTGCATTTTGAACCATCTGCTGGTGAGCTACTGAAGACTGAGAGGGCCTAAATGTGAGGCCCAGCAATAATTAAAATAAAATATAATAAAAAGCATGAATTACTTTTCAAATATAATAGAAGGAGAAAGCATTGCAGGCTCTGTTGACTAACCAGACAAGGCTGAGAGGAAACTCCATGACCTCTTTCAGATATAAAAAGATAAAATGCAGGTTTTACACAACTGCTGAATGTTAACTGGGGCCACTACTGTGAAGAATCAGAGCAGCTGTGGAGGAGAGTGCTTAAATAAAAGTAAATCTTAATATTTTTGGTTGCAGTCAGATAAAACAGAGATTTGACTTGCTTATATTCCGCTAAATATAGCCAAAGGCCTTGGCTTTGAGTGTCCAGTAGGTGGCAATGTTCATCTATGAAAGCAGACAGAACGTAAACATGTGAGGTATTGCTTTGGGATGAACAGTAGTGGCACATTCATTATCTCAGAGACAGCAAACCAGTGATTATCATCAGTTCAGAATGGTGTAACTTCCGAATTGATGGTGTGGGATTAAAAATAAACAGCAATTAATCAAGATGAATCACCACAACGATAATGTGTTAGGAATAAAACGTTCCGAGCACAGCGACCTAGTTGTCACTGAAAGACGAAAAAAATGAGACCGTGAAGTAAGGGCAAGTAGAGATAATATGCATTTTAAATGCTGAAATAAAAAAAAGAACACAAGAGTAAAGTGTTGACTGTAGAAACCTAATATAGGCTCAGAGTCAGGGTTATTGTCTTTGGCATATTTTTCTTCCTCTAAGAGAATCCTGGCACTGTCCAAATCATTTTCCTCTACAGTGGCTACATAAGCTCCTGGCAGTTTATTACATGCAACAGTGGTTATCATTTTAATTACAGAGGTGCTTATTATAATCCTACTGGGTCCGCCTGTTAGCATGCTCGTCAAAGTCTTGCTTATTATCCTCTGTGCTGTTCCACACCACAGACACTGCTCTCCCAAATTAAAAGCAGTACATAAGACACATCCAAGTCCACTATAAGGGCGGTTTGAACTCATCGCTATTTGCTTTTTCATGAACATTTTTTTTATTGCCTAAACGCATGTATGCACACCAAGTGACAGCTCAGGAGGATCATTTAAAAACTAGAGTAAAACCGGAGCATTAAAACAACGGCTCGACGAGTGGTAAGACCCAGAGTCCCACCTGGTATTCATCATGCATGGGAAGGAAACGGGAGGTGATCGTGCAATAAGCAGCTCGACATCTACAAAGCTGATAATGAGTTGTTTTTACTTAACAACCAAAGTTGTGTTGTGGGTTTTTGTCCCGAAAGACAACACAAGAATTTCATTAAAAACGTCAGGTTTAATGGTTCGAAAGTGGAGCCCTTTGTGAAATCGAGATGTTTTCCACCTGACTGGATGCTCCAAATCTCATCCTGTTCAGTTAAAACCTGCCATATTTAAGACAAACTTTCCTTACCACAATGAGCACATAAAAGCTTTACAGGCCAGTGTAAGAACTTTAATTCCTTTGGTGTCTGCAAACAATGTTCGTCTTAATACTAAAATATGTCATGTTTCTACTGAAAACAACAACTGTGTAAAACGTGTTATGTGTAAAAGTATCAATTTCACAACATTTAATGTGAGTTACAGGAAAAATTCAAATGGTCAGATAAATACAGAGGCACAAGTTATGGAATCATTGGACAAATGGAAAAAAAAAAAAGAAGCAAACGAACAGAAAAAGGCTGACTGATTGAACAGCGGGGAGATAAATCCAACGCACAGATTAAAATCACTGACGAAGACAAAGAAATAAAAAAAAAACACCACTTGTGAATTTCATTCATTCAGAAATTTGTGATGACCAATACCAAAAAACGCAAACTCAACAAATATCATGAAACCTAACTTACCAATAAAAGATGAAAGATTATTTCACGGTTTTCTGGAATTAATAAACTAAGAATGTCCTGAAGTGAATACTCGTGTGCTCTTCCTGTCTTCAAACTGTGTGCTTAAGCTACAGAGTCTGCATGTTGAGGCACTTGGAAAGAATATGATTGTACTTTTGTGAAGCATACTATGTACATTTGTTCTGCTTGTGTGCCTGTAAATCACACTCCTTCCAAAATGAGCGGATGCTTACAACCTCACGGATCTAAAACTAAGTCAGCTTTGCTGTTCCTCAAGCCGTATACCGAAGCCCAAAGTCCTACTTTAACTCGATCACCTACTTTTCCCTAAAACTAATGGGAGTGAATATTTAAAACGCATAGCAGTGCACTCACTTCCAAATGTTTATCAATTTGAAATACCTTAATTACTAATTCCAGATCTGCATTTGGGCTCCAGGGGCTGATGATCCAGAGGAAATGGGCTGGCCCTGTTTTCTCTGGCACCTGATCTAAAGTGATACACTGACCAAGATTAGCCTGGCAAGTGTTCTGTGAAAGCCGACTGAGGATAGTGAAAAAATGTGTTGGAAAAACTGCCTCTTGTCTTGTGCTTCTCCAAAAGCATCCTCATCTCGCACAATTAAAATGAGCGTCTCCAGAACGTATGGAACGTGTAGAATTTGGAGTTTTCCCTTAAAATATAACCATGAAACGCTTAGTAAAAAAAGAAGAAGAAGAAAAAAAAAAGCATCTTATCCATCTGATTACATATACAACTATCACTGCTACATTTGATTTAAAGGGGAAAAAACATGAATATTCACAGTCATACATCACTTAGTGAGTTTTGGGCTCTGTCTTCCAAATAACAGAAACCTCACACACATCATATATTCACAAAATAACATCCTCGATCACTGGTCCCACATTGCCACAACACTCCACGTTATTCCGCGCAGCCGCAGGTGGTCCCTTTGCTCCACCGTTTGGAGCCTGACATCCACACTTAAGGCAGGCTGGCGATGTCCCGCTTCGGAGGGGGTCCTTCTGGCTTGCAGGGGGTGCCGTTGGCTTTGTCTTCAAAAATCAAAACTCTGGGCAGAAATAAAAAGAGACGCAAAATGATGAGGAAAAAAGTCAAATAAGCAAGGTAGTATTTCATGTAATAATTTACCTCAGATGTGTGACAGTGCATGTAGACTTGAATGAAGGATAGGTGAGATTGTAATCTATATGATGGGCCTGCAGACATCTGAATATTTGAGACTTTGCTGATAAAGAGGTTAGAGGTTAAACAGCAGGTGCTGCTTCTGGTGTATTAGTGTACTGTTAAATGTGATTATAGTCGAATACCATGGCAAACTTCACAGTCACTTCAATGCAAAGTAGTAGTAGGTCTATCATGCGCTTCTCCGTAAGCACATTACAAATCTTAAACCTAAACATTTTTGTTTAAAAAATAAATAAATAAAAAAAAGTAATTCAGAATTCTTAATTTTCTTTTGTACTAATCAACTGTTCCACAAATAGTGTCACCCAAACTGAACTAAAACAGGAGCTAATAATCGACTCGACTTGGATTGATTACTTCAGCACCATGGAGAGAGACGTGAAGACAGGAAAATGTCTTTAAATGGAAATTTGAGAGACACAATGTGGTACAAGGATTCAAACGAGGTACAAACAAACAGTATAAAATGGATTATACAGAGAGCCAAAGCTACAATCAGTCAATCTGAGCAGTAAGTGGGCAGGGAAAGAATGAAGGGAAAACATGAAAGCTCTGAGGGGAATAGTGGTTTATGCCTTACACAGCAGAGTGAGTGATCTGATGGTAGCTATTCAGAGCGAATGCCTGTCTTTAATTTCCTTTTTTGGAAAACTCTGCAAAGCTCCACTAAGCCCATAAGGACCAATGATCCCGACGAGGAAGCCGGCACTTAGCGACTCAGGCTGTGGCACGAACCACTTTCACTTCTGTTCTTCCTCACACTCTGAGGATAGCTTCTCTGCTCCTCAGCAGCACGAGGTCAGTCCAGTCACAATTGATGCCTGATTGGTTCCTCTGTACATACAGTGAAGTATGTCCAAAGACTGACAAAATGTACATATGTTCACAGTGAGTTCGTATGCAGCATGTTCTCAGATTTGACTGGGTTTCATAGAAAAAGTCTTTAAAAAAAAGTGGTTTTCTGTCACGATCACGCCCCCCTGTTGCTTGCTGTTACCTCGCATCTATATGCCTGATCTGTCTTTCAAAACCTCGGCTGAACAATCTACAATGATTGGGTGCCCTTTTGTACTTGCGTATTGCTCTAATACAAAGTGAGCCCAATTGTGGAGCCTGACCTAAATGGTTTTTCCTCTAATTGTGACTAAATCAATTGTTGTCCTGCCAAATGCTTTAAATAACACTATTCTGCCACAATATTCTACCCTCTACTTTCCCCACCTATTTACTTTCTCAAAAGAAAAGAGCAGCGCCAGGAAGGTTTTGCAGACCACCGCTATTATCAGTAGGTCCAGAAGGCTGCAGGCTGCTTAAAAAAAAAACAAAAACAAAGAACCACCTGGATGATATGTGAATTACTGATGCAAGTTTTGTGCCGTGAGTTGACCCTGATGAAGCCGAGATTTCACCCTCCGTTTGAATTTTGCGATGCTCACTGGCACACCATTCTCTTTGTGAAAATGGCGGCATTTCTGGAAAGCAAATATTCTCTCACTAGAACGCCACACGGTGGATGAGATGGACATTAGGGAATTAGACGTCTATAAATGGCAAGCTGCGGGATTATGAGAGTCACTTTCCGAAAATGGTTGAGGGTAAAAGAGGAAACATTATGTATTTTCTCCGCTGGGTGTTTTTTGGGATTATGAGATTTGTCTACCAAGGGGTCCAGCCAGCTCCGTCTGGCAGAGCTGACATGCAGCAGCTATGCTGGCTCTGGCTACTGCAGGCTGACCCAGGCTGCTTTAAACAGCTTATACCGTCTACATTACCCAGTCTCAGAACAGACATAACTATATTACCTCATCCAGCAGGTAATACTTAAAAAATGGTAATTATAGGCTTTTAAGAAAGTTGAAATTTCTATTGTGAAAGATGAACTTGCTGCACAGATTGGTTTTAGGAGTTTTGTCAGCTCTATGTGACTGTTAGCAGTTAATCAGCCTATAATCAGTTACCTAAGCCCATGATCCCAGCTAAAGATAAGGGTGTTGACTATGGATAGGCTACGTAGAAGGGTTTTGTTGCCACGGCAACCAACGTGGGTAATGACATCATCACTAGTCATCCCTAAGCCCCATGCTGACACAAGTGTTCATGTGATAGTAACATCTTTTTTTTTTCCCCCCCCCACCAACACATGCAGGAGTTTTCTTACAATTTGAGCACAGCGGAGCGCTTGCCCAGCATCATCTTGACAAAGTCCCTGTAGTTGATAGTGTTGCTGCTGCCTCCCGTCACCTCAACAATCATTTTTTTCAACTCCAGGTGAGTCTTGGGCACCCCGAGCTTCTCCATCATCCGTTTGAGACCCATTAGATCTGTAAGAAAGAGAAGTTGGCAGCTGAAGTCATTTCAATTCTTACTCTGGATGCCAAAGATACTTCTAACAAATGTTCAATTCCCTTTCTTTCTTTTGAAATTTCACTTCACCAATTACATCAAATCCATTTAAATTCCAGGTTGAAAAAAACCAACAAAAAAAATAAAATACAACAATCATATTTTCAGAGGAAGTGGATGAAATCAATCAATCATTAGGAAAAAAAAAAGCCTTTCGTATTTTCTTTTTTTTTTTTTTTTTTCGTATTTCGTATTTTCAAGGCATATTCCTCCGACTTGGATACCTTCTATTGTTTCCATTGACAACTGACTTGTTGGGAACATGCCCGCTGTCAGTCAGCCAGGTGCAACAGCTCATGCAGCTCTATGAGCACTCGTTTAACCGCAAACTAATTAGCATATTAAGACTTATCCAGGAATTTGTTTCAGAAAAGCAAATTACGAGGTGATTCCATCTTTTTTTGCCCCATAGTTGAGTGATTCCAATCGTTTTTCCTTCTACTTTATCTTGGAAAAAAAAATATATATATATATTTTTTATTTGCTATTCTTTATTTTGCAGTTTAATTTTTTGAGTTATAATGTTCAGAGGTTAACTGAACCAACACAATAGCAACAAAGTTGTAGGGAGTGAGTTTAGAGTCTCAAAGGTTTTAGAACGTATGAATAGGGCTGTCATCATCTTCAGCTGATAAATAACTGTCATGCAAACAACTTCGCCATCTTCCTTTTCATTTTAGGTCATTAATAGTCAGTGATTAGTGGTGCGGGTGCCTTTTTTAAATCCCAAATCTGATATTTATTGCAGGTTATGTGGCTCTCCCTTTTCTAGGGTTTAAAAACAACACGGGCTCTTAGCGCTGCTGGGTTGTTGGGACTTTGCAGCTAAACCCATGACACGAGGTTTTGTGCCTCATCAGTTAAGTTGGAGTGTGTAACATTTAAAGCAAACCATTTACATATAAAGTAACAGAATTACCATGGGGCAGCCATTCCACAAAATTAGATTTCGCTTGCTGCGGGGTTAGAATCGGAAGTTGCTAAAGAAGTCTGAAAAATGCTGTGCAATATTACACTAAATGTGCAATAACTTCTCACACATGAATACATCAATTAGAAGTTTTCTTATTTACACACTCAAACACACTTTTTTTTTAAAAAAACGGTTCATTCTTTTAAATTGTGTTCATTTAACGCTGGAAATGTGGCTCTGCTTTGCATCTTTGATGCTCTGAATGAAAATAAAGGAATCTTCTATGTTAAAAGTTGCTAAAAGTTGCACCAAAGATGTTTAGCAACACTGTAAATCAACCCATTGTCCCATGCAAATCTGACACTTTGATTCAGACTTTGTACAGGGAAAAGGCGGACTGATGTCGGTGACGTAGAGAAGGCTGAATCATATTGTGCATCTCTCTACAATCCCATAATGTCCTCCCCCCTCAGTCATGTTACTGTCATGGCTCTAAAGGGACAAACTACACACTGCTCTGAGAGTGTTGCTCATTTTTGTACTTCCTGTTCTTTGGGGGAATGCTGTGGGGGTTAGTACACTTTGCAAGTAATCATTTGTGTAGCTATATGTCACTACATCCTACACACTGGACCTGGAACAGTTTGAGCTTTTACATCACAGCAGAAGAGATCAAAGTATCTCATTATCTCCAAGTTTCTAATCTGGTTTACAGCTGGCATTTTCATACAAATAACACAATAAAACGATACGCATCAGACGCGCTTTACTCTTATCTGATGTCATTTACAAGGTTGATAATGGCAGAAAAAAAGAAAAAAGAAAGACCTTTGAACTGGTTTGTTCAGCATCATGGCAGAGAGTTTCTGCTTTCTGATAGTAGCAGTGCAAACTCACACCTTTGGGGTCGGAATCAGCAGACGGATCGAACTTTTACCAAAGACCTGATCTTTGAGGTTGTTTTAGGATGTGCCACAAATTATGCTGCACACCTATACAAACCTCTGCAGGAAGATAAAAGAAAAGAATGGAATAAACGGTGGAGGACGACGCGGAAGCTGTGATGGAAATGTGGCATTATCTAAATTCATTTACCGTTCGTTTTCTGGTGCAAAAAATAAACGTTCTTCAGGTGGAGAGGACTGGAGCAGAGAGAAGAAGGGAAAGAGGCCTATATTTTCAGTTCTGATGATAAAGTTGTTTCATATACAAAATGGACCTGCAGACGAATTATACATCTACTGTCTGACACTGAAGTTCACTTCACACCTGCTCACGTCCAAATTAAAGTGTTTTACACTAGTCTATGGACTCACTTTACATCAAGCACACCACCATGACACATGAGCCTGTTCATGTCCTGTGCTCACAGTGGCCAGACAATACAGCCACAGTATTAATTACTGCTCCCTCCTGTCAACGCAGCACATGGGGTCAGATGTGCTGACAGGTGTTATCTGGGGTGCAGCTGGTGTTTTAGCGCTGATTGTTACTCACCAATATCTCCTTGGTCATTCAGGTCGAACTCAGCATATTTATCTGCAAAACAAATACGCACATGAGATTATTGTTTTTACACCGCTTCCTGTAGCACAGCCAGCACCAACACCCAGTTAGCGTCTTACAAGTCAGCAAAACCCGGCAACACAAACTGTCCGGCGGCCTCATAGTCACCCGCTCTGCTGAGAGCAGCACGGGGAGTCATAAGCAGCTGACGATGACAGGTGGGTATTTGTGTGTGCGTCTGTCAGCAGGAGGCAGGCAAAGAGCAGCTGAGTGGAGCCAACATGACGATTAAAACCCAAGAGGGTCCAACAGTTGAAAGAGAACTCAGATAGCAATCAGAACAAAGAAGTAAGATGTTTCCAAGTTTTCCCTCGAAAACTAACTGAAACATAAACATGTCTCATTCATGATCCGCTCTTTACAAAGTTGCAGACAGGAAACTGTTACTTTAGCTTGACAGTAGTTTCACCGACATAGACAACAAAATGGCATCGCACCTCTCAATGAGTTCATGATGTTTTGATGACTGATAAAGTATGAAGTGATCGCATTTGAGAGGCTGGATCCAGGAAATATTGACATTTTCACCTCTGAATAAAACGAATAGATGCTTTACAGCTTCGTTCCCATCTAAAGCTTTTGTGAAGAAGTCCGTTTCATTGAATTACAAATTATGCCCGCAGGAACAAAAAAATAGTAGCGAATCCTTAATTGTTTTGGCAGGGAATCCAAAAAGTGCAGAGTGAATCTCTCAATTTGAGTTCAATCAAGACAGCTTTATAACCAGAGGGAACTTTGTAAGTAGATAGTAAATACAGACCGCTGCATTTGCACTGACTTATAGCAGCAATTTAACATGCCACTAAAGTGGCTGCTTACACAAAAGCAAATGCAGACGAAGTTGTGCTTCTTCCGAAATCTCCCTCCTTTCTCTTTTCCTTAGAGGACCACTTTAGTCAGATTACACATGCTATTTCTGTCCTACAATGGAAGCTCTGTGTGTGTGTGTGTGTGTATGTTGGGATGGAGAGAGGGGGAGCTTTGTTAACTGTGTGAACCCATGGGGAGTCGGACAGGACAATGTCAACCCTGTTCGAAAACTCTGAGGGAGTGAGCCTCCTCGCACTTTTTGAGAGGACCACTTGTCGCAGCGCAGCCTGTTGATCATCTGCAGCCACAGAAAACGGCTCAGCCGAACAAAACTCAAGTCTTTTGGACTTCTTCCTGACCTACTTTCCTTTAGCAAGTGATGTGGCGAAATGACTGTGGCATCAAGTTTACAAAAAGGACTTTCTCACCCAATTTTTCCTACGAAATTCATAGGAAAGTCTGGCATATCCTGATTTAATCTGAGTTGTTTGCTCACCAGCCACTTTGGCAGATTTCTTCTGAGGGGGGAGTTCCATTTAAAAGGAAAATAAAAAGAAGAGTTTCTGATACAAGCCGTGGATACAGATGATGATCTAAGTGATTTCCTTTGCTAGTCTGGCCAACAGATAAAGAATTTTCCCATGCCTTTAAAAGACACTGACCCTGAAGGCAGATAAGACGGATTGAATTCCACTCTCCTTGCTAGAGGTCTATTTGAGAGTGATAAATGGAAAAGAATGCAAGCTTAGGTTTGCTGATTCCATGGTTTCGGTTGTTGCACCTCCACTGCTTACAAATATTACAAATTGCAGCTACCGGAGCTTGAGATTTGTGCATCTGTACCGTCGTACAGCCACAAAAAGATTTTTTTTAAAGCTAAACGGTTTAAAAACATTCCACAAACTGCAGTTTTATTGAGCATGAAAATCAAAGGTCTGGCACTTTAAAGTGTCAAAGTTCAAACTCTGGATTAATGGCCTCCGCACAGCAGCGGTGCGCTAAAGTCAACGAAACACAAAAGGATCTGAAAATAAAAACGATTTCAGACGAGTGCATGGGGCTGATTTCACTCTTGAGGCTTAAATCGAGCTAAATTAGAAAGACTATTAACAAGAGACGGACCTCCTCATGAAAGTTCCAAACAGAAAACTTCCATGCTGGGTTGTCTGTCATCCAGTTACAGTCACTTGAGCTTTTACATGATACTCCTCCAATATCAAAGACTCTAGGCAAGTATCCAAGTCATAATTTGGTTACTGTGACGACACCAATGCATGCTGTCCCCCTTAAGAAAAAAAGAGAGACTCTCTCCACTGCATCTTCTTTCACTTGTTAATGAGTGAATCTATCAGAGGAATTAGCAGCCAGTCAGACGAGCTTTTCCTGCTCCTTTGGACTGGGTTATACCGCAGTATAACAACTATGATGTCACATTAATAAACTTAGAATAAGTTCTTTGGTTTCTTGAGGCAACTCTATTTTGGCGGGGAATACTAGCAAATAAAATGCTTTCCGGGGGAACATTGCATCTGGGAAAAATATTTGACATAACAACAAAAAAAGTTAATGGATTTACTAAATAACATCCGAAAACTAATGAAAAGAAAACTATCATTGCATTCCTCCAATGATACAAATATTATTACTGATACTTTCTGCAGCCTTCATGTAAAGAAGGATATGATTCAATCTGGAGATGAGAAGCACTGATGCGATTTGATTGGTAGTTAAAAGCAGTGATAGTTAGGGTGCTGACCTCTGGGTCAGTGGGACAGTATGGGAGAGATGGAAAAGAAAAACAGAAAACCTCCCAGGACCTGGGTCCTCTTTCTGTTTATACATTACTGCTCCATTTCCTCCAGCGAGCATACACTCAAAGTAGGACACTGAAGCATATTTCCCTTTTCTAGGTCTACACCCCTTATCAGAATAAAGAGCTATATGTTACCCTGCCATGAATATTACAGGCAAAAATGACACAGAGGACAAAATACTCTACCAACACCAAAAAATATTTACATTTTTATGTCATCTCTGATTAAAGTAGGGGGGTCTTTTTGTCAATAATGCATTTTTTTTTATTCCAGTAATAAGCTAGTAACAATGTTGTTTCTGTTCCCAGGAGCCACGCATTTACTCAGCAAAGTTCTGAATATTGAAACAACAAGCAGAGGAACGCCCCAGCACATTCCTCCCAGGCCACTGAGGACTTGGCCCCTCAAATCTTTTAGAAATCACAGCAGTCGGTCTTTCCCACAGAGAACGAGAAAATGCGCGAGACTAAAAGGCCATTACGGGTGTGTGGACTGCCAACAAATAAACAAATGCTGAAGGTAGAACAAAAGCCAGAATAAACATGTGCACCCTTTAGAAAAGGCAGCCACAATGGAAAGAGACTGGATTTACTTACTTTTCAAGCCTTCCAGTTTTTCAGCCAGGTCCTCTTCATCCCTGTATTTCTGGTCTTCCAGGTATTCCTGAGAATGAAGAAGAGAGCTGCATAAAACTGATGGTGATCAGACCAAAACAACAACAAATACACAGGTTTTACAGGCTTTGATGAAACTAAGACTCATTTAACCTGTTCCGATACCATTTTTAAAACTTCTTGAGGGATTCCACAAACAACTAAAGGAAACTACATGAGCATTGCATACAGGAAGATTCATCTAGCTGGGTCCTGTCATAATGTTCAACTCAAGAGTGATGATTCACCATCCTAAGATCTTCTTCTCCCTGGATTGTCATTACTTATCACCGTGTCTATTAATTGGAACACCTCACGAGGGGATGAGAAGCGCCCGAGGGGAGCTAATCTAATGAAATTATAATGACGCAATATGCCATGTGGGAGTCATCCTCCATCTCGAAGAGAGAGCAAGAAAGGCAGAGTGATTTTGTTTTCTGTGTTGACCTCTGTGTGTCTGTCAGGCTTGTAATTAAAGAGGATATCCATCACAGCTGGGTGTTTATCAGGGAGGCCTGACTCAGCTGAGCTGAATCAGACTGCAACCTCCCACAGGAATGTCCTCTCGCAGTCACAAGAATGTATGAACAAGTCAAATCTGACAAAAAAAATTCAAATGTAAAGAACGTTTATCAGGCCTGAAAGAGCAGAACTGTAGCTTCACCTGAAGGTTCAGACTGGCATTTTGTGAAATATGCACAAATATCCCTCTCAGGCCGGATGCAAGCCTCACATTCCTTCTCTCCTCAAGGCCTGACAGGAGCCAGAGTTATGAGTTTAGAATATTTTTTTCCGAACACAGGGAAAAGGGCATCAACTCGGGATAAAGGTAAAGGTTTAAGATGACAAACTGTTGTTAATTAAAGTTTGTATCTGTGTCGGAGTCTGAGAAATAAGTGTTACTAAAGGACTGACAATCCTGCTGGCAAGCTTTGCCAGTGCATCTGAAAACACCCAACAGTCATTGAGCTGTAAAGAAAACTTGTATTTATTATTTCTCTCTCCATTCAACCAAATGGTTTCCGCAAAGATGAAACCGTGTTATGCTTACAGCTACCTTTCTATCCTCTTGGCCTGAGCTGAGTTTTAGCTTTTGTGGAGGGGTGCAGGTACAGACAATGAGCAGATTTTTTTATAGTAAGGTTGTTTTCATCTTTGTTGCTAGAATTTTGACAGAAGAAATCTTATCAATGTCACAGTAATGTAGATATATTAGTCAAACATGTGAAGTTTTATGTGCTTTCTTGTCTTGTAAGTGTTTTGGGGGAATAAGACACCTAAAGGCATCACCAGAGGTAAAGAGTCAGCCAACTGCAAACTAATATGAATAATAAACCACTCTGTGACAGCTTTTTGCAGGTGAATAACCATCAAACACTGCCGGGATTGGAATGCAAATGCACCAATTTTAATACAGTGGAGTGAAATGGATGTTACTGTCCAAACACCTGGAGGTTTAATGGTGCAGCTGTTCCTTTTAGACCCAGCCTTATGGAATCTGGGGCCATCTCACCTCCCATTTCTCTAATGAACACAAATATCTAAAAAGAACAAGATAACGGGAGCAGAGAGTGAGCACTGAAATGTCTCAGGCGCTCCCTCCTCCGACCTGCTTTCCATGTGGCCGCAGAGCTGATGACAGTCCGCCGGCCACAGTAAAGGAGGGAAACGGAGATTATGCAGACATCTAGTTAATCTGAGGGGACAGCCATAGTTACCTGACGACACAAGGCTCCGTGTTAAACAAAGAGCCCATTCAAACACCTGTCTTCCGTCGGAACAAAGGGAGAAGGCGGAAAATGGCCACAAAACGCGCTTCAGATGATTTCTAGCGGTGACCTGCTGATCGTGACAGGTCAGGGGGAAAATAGTCCCTGAACACATCAATATGTGAGGGAATGCCGCTGCTCAACAAGTGCCATGAAACTGGGGGGGTAAAAATCGATAAAATGCATCACCCGTAACGACACGCTCAGCTACAATATAATATGAATGGTATGTGAGGGCATTCATTAGTCTGAGCCACAGTGAAACAGCAACAATGACGAGAAGCCTCAGTGTACCGCACGTTCAAAAACAAGGCCAATGCCAAGTCAAGTGTAAGCGACCTCAATACACGCGACCGTTAGAAACGCTCTTATAAAGAGGACACGCATACCTTGTTTATCTCCTCCAGTTTTTGCCTTTGCTGCTCCTTCAACAGCCCAAAGGCTTTCCCTCCTAAAAAAGGAAAAGAAAAATGGAAACAGAGGTGTTTTAATAATAGCAACATAATATCGATACAGGCTCTGTAGTCAGTCGGCCTCTGATGCGCTGTTGTAAAGACTCAAAGCTTTAGCTAGCGTCACAGCAGATGAAGGGGAAACGCTGAAGTATAATTCATTACCTTGGACATTTGAAGGCATCCTGGAATTTATCTGTGTGGTCTAAATCCAGAAAAAAAAGCAAATGTTCAAGCCACAAGGCTCCCGCGACCGTCCGCCCGCCGAGGTATTACTCCTATTTAAAGATTGGACTCAACGGTCCAGACGAGCACCGGCGTCAAGACAGACGTAATGACAACAACAACTTCCGGTCACTGTTTTCAAAATAATTGATCGACTCTCGTGTTTTGATTGTGCGGTATGATGAAGTTCCGTTGGAGACAAAATAAATTTAAAAAATAAATAAAAAACAGTTAATATTCTTTTTTTATTTTAATGATTATACTTTGCTCGAACTTTCTTAATTCCCTCCAAAGGTGATTTACATTCAGTCAGCGCAGATTCCATAAACTTCCCATCCAGGGAAGTTATATAAACATTTGTTTTGTAAGATTTTCTACTGAAAAATTGCCAGTCACATTACTGCCTGTGTATATTATGAAATAATTTCATATTAATCCACAAACATACACAATATTATTCATTGGGGGGAAATTGTAAGCTCTTATTTTAAAGACAAACCATTCAAATTCCGGCCTCATTGTGCATAAACCTGTCCTCATCTGCTCGTGATGCTTTTGGAGGACACGGGGACAACTCGTGCTCGCGGTCGCCTCCACGTGGAACACGAAGAAACTGCACAATGGGTGACTCACACAATACAGACGTACAGAAATACACGTAGCCACACAAAGAAGCCTATCTATTCTAGGAGTGGAGAAAATATTCATAAACAATAGAGGTCTAACAGCTCTATGCCTTCCTATCTGCAATGAAACTGACATCTCTGCCTTGCTCCTTTTAGCAATGTGATATTATTTGTGCAACAACACAGACTTTTTAAATGGATTAAATCATGGAGACATATCCATATTTTTTCCCAAAATATTTCACCTGAATAAATTGACTTATGAATTAGTCTAAATCATCAGTCTAAATGCCTTAGGTGTGCATTCTTCTCCTTAACGTGATGCAGTCATGTTGTTTCATGATGAGCGACATGACTTTTTCAATATTTTAAAGCAGAGAGATTTCCCATCCTGTTTAGGCTATAATGCTAATTGTAATTGGGATGAAAACTGGTGGAAATCTGAATTATTGGGATGATGTTATCCTGCTCCAAAATTTTAAGTATATTGTGACAAAACTATTTTTCTTTTGTAAGGAATGAGTAGTAATCCTACAGCCGTGTCATGGGATTAAAACAGTATATTCCTCAACAACAAATGACAAAATCCAACCCTTTCTCTGTATGTTTCAGGCTCACTGAAACAAAGAACACCAGTCTACATAAAATTCTTCACAAAGCAACAACAGAGTCACAAACAGAGAGCAATCCAATTAAGTTTCAAACTAAACTAAATCTATATTCATATGCCAATTTATGTCAACTGAAATAAAAAGCCGATTTTCCTCGTTGGTGCCGACACAATTGCCATAGAGGATATGTTGAAAGTGTTAATCTATCATCAACTGCAGTTTGGAAACCCCTTGTGGTGACTTTTTTGGCTTATAATTATACATTTTAATAGATTTCACATGTATGATAACTTCAACAAAGCCAAAATCAACCAAAAAGGTTTTCTGTTTGCCATGTCTAAGAAGTCATGTTAAGTTGTGTTTAGTTTTTGTTTTGTGTCTGTTTTGTCTTGCAACTTCGTGGTTTTATTTTGACATTTAACTCCTCGTTTCAGTTTCACTTGCCCTTCCCTCATGTGTCTGATTGTTTCCACCTGTTCCCCATTACCCCTATGTGTTAAATAGTCTGCCTCCCCCTTTGTCCTGTACCAGTTTGTTTGGTCTTTCTAGCCAGAGAACATGTTCCAGTCCATGTCAAGTTTCTCGCTCATTCAGGTTTTGTATTCTTTGTTATTTTGCTACTTTGTCATAGTTGCCTTCTTTGAAAGAGTGATTTTTTTTTTTTGTTAACATTTCTGGATTAAAGATGGTTTATTTGTACTTTGTCTTCTGAAATGTGCTTTAGGGTTCGAGTTCAGTCCTGACACTGTTTAGTGACAGATTCTGATAAAGGCTAAAATAGACTAAGTATTCAAGGATTATTTCAAGCATTATTTGAAACAAATGTCATAAACTGAGAAATCACATATTTGTTAATGGGTCTGGTAGCACTGAGTTTTGACTAAAGTGCCATTATTATGCTGCAGGAATAGAGAACGTGCACAATCCGTGCAAGTAACAAGTTTCTGTTAAATCATAAATGCTTGAGCCTTCATATGAGTAGCGATACAAGTAATAAGTACTTGTAATACATCTACAGAAATTGTGGTCACAAGGCAAATATAAAAAGATTGTTTCATCAATTATTTGTTTCTGTCTCTGACAGCAGCACCTCAAGCAGATGTTTTTCTTTAAAAAAAAAAAAAAAAAAAAAAAAAAAAAGATTTCTTTGGTGATATGCGATTATGAAATTAATTTAGATTTCTGCCTGAATAAAGTTAAGTCTCTTGAAATTTACCCTCAGGGCTCTGCAAAGTTCCTGGCAATCATTTCACCATTTTTTTATGCTTCTCTGACTGAATTAATAAATTATTAAAAAAGGAAAAAAAAAAAAACTGACACTGAGAGTAAATGGTAGCTACAGTCTTTTACCGTTCTGCAAAAATGAGAAACTTAACTAAATGTAAACTAAAGCCTCAGAGGGGATCTGTTTATGATAGGACCCTCTGTTGTGTTGTGCTGCATACAATACAGTTCCCTGCTTTATTCTCAAAAATGGGATTTAGAGAGAACCACAAAAGCTGCAACAGGTTCTGCTTGAACAGAATGTTCTGTATATTTTACAGCGTGGGCAGTCAGGCCAACAAAATTATACATTTTAGCCAGAATGTATCATGCATTTTTTCAGCTAAGATGATGCCTGTCTCACTGAGCAACCAGTTGATGAATCTGGTCGTTGGTCTTTTCTCTGTCCATGGATTCATATATTCATTCATTTCCTCCCCTCTCAGTTAATGTGTCTGGAGAGGTGTCCTGCTCATTAAAGTAAAGTAGGTATTGCAAAAGACTTTTAGACTTTAACTGTGGGCTATTCTGCTCTAATAACCCTTTTCAGATAAGCTTGACTTGTTCTGAAAATTCCTTGTTTTAGGGCATACTTATTAATCTTTTAAGGGCACAGTTCCACCAGATTGTCGTGTTTTGTCTAAGAATGAAGAATTAACAAGGTTCCCAAAATTGCATTATTTCTGCTAATGGCTTTGTTTCAGTGGATATGTGCACACATTAAAAACCTTTCTGTGTGTAAGGCATTTACAACAAAAGGAGAAGATTGCAGGGTTTACAGGTAGTCACTTCTTAAACTGCAGTGTAGAAATTTCTGTTAAGAGTAGTGGTGGAGGCCATGATGAGGTCTGGAGGACCAAAATCATCTGAGAGATTGGGTTGTGGAGTTACTTGAAAGACAGTTTTCCTGCACATGACAATGAGGAAGATTCAGCAGACTATGGAGTGGTAGTGCACAGTTCTGAGTAGGTATACCAGCACAAATGTAACAATCATGAGAGAGCAATCAGAATAAAACCTTTCAGCATCTTCACCACAAAATTCAGAGTCAGACGTTTTAGAACTGAACATCTAGACAAGCTTTTTTTATTTATTTTTTTTATTATTTATTTTTTAAATCAAACCTCTGTAGGTGGAGTTTAAAAGACCAGTAGATAGAAAACAGTCCAAGAATGTCACAGAACTAGAACCCTTCTTCATCAAGACTGGGTGATAATCTCCAAAACAGTAGCTGAAAGACTATAGCTGCCGCAAAAAGTATGTACCAGCTGTGATACTTGTTAAAAAGGGCTGAGATAGTAAATGGACTGAATTTATACAGCACTTTCCAAGTCTTGTTGACCACTCAAAGCAATTTCACGCTACAAGTCACACGCTGCTGAAGATGCTATACGTGGGAGTGTGACACTTGCCCAAAGACCTGTTGTCATGTGGTCCAGAGGACCAAACCCCTGATCTTCAAATGGGCAGACAACTGCTCTTCTTCCTGAACTACAGCTACCCCGAGTGGCTAAACGTTTGCTTTGTCACCTTTTTTTTGCTTTATTTGGAAACTGTAAACAATAGACACACAAATGTAATCTTATTTTAAAGAATGAAGAAAGATTCCATCTTGAACTCTTCTTTTTTAAATTTTTTTTATTTATTTTTTTAATTTTTTTTTTTTTTTTTTTAAATCGGTTAATCTTGTTCTCTTATTGCATCTTAAAACAGAAAATTGTTTGACCGGGGTGCCAAAACATTGAGACATGAGTGCATATGGAAACACAGCAGACCTGTGTTTACTGTAGCAAACAGAAAAAAAATGCAGCACCACTGCTCATGTCTGCCTCTTACAATGAAGACATTTAAACTCACTTAATGCTACAATTTATAATCTGACAGAAAATAGTTGTATTTACTGTCACTGTGGCTGAGGAGCCAAACACGAAATTTGCATAGATGACAAAATGACTGTTCTACAAGAGCATACTTTAAGGTAATTCATGCAGTTTATCACACTGCCTTGTGTTTCATTCGATAAGACACTCTCTACACTGATTTACATGAAAAGGTCTTCTGGTCCCCTTGTACAACAGTTCCAGATGCTAGACTGCACCTTATTAATCTACGAGGCTCTGGGAGCTTATGTCTTCTGTTTTTTAAGTTCATTAATTCAGTGTTAGATCATAGAGCAGCTTAAGTTTAAATAAATTATGACCTTGGCAGGACCACGGGCTTGTAGTAAATTGAATGGCCTACAAACACTCTCACATTATAATGAGTTGCCCTCCTGGAGTTTTTAAGCTTTCTTTTATTTTTTGTGCTCTTGATCAGATGTATGTAACCCACAGATGTTTTTTACATGTTACTGACAGCCTGAGTTTGATGTACTCAAAAAAAAAAATATTAGAAATATTAGTCAGTAGTTTAATATGTGACTTTGCATAGATGGAGGAAGCTATCATGGCACTGATAAAAACAATAGAACAATTAAACTTCAGCAACATTATCTATAGCAGTGTATCAGAAAACAAAGTAGTTGTCTTAAATGTAATGAGGAAATAATTGTCTAAAAATAAAGTATGAAATATTTTGTAGTAATTTCAGTCAGTTGGTATTGCATTCTTATCTCTAAATGGTCTTAACCTTGAAGAGACTGCCCCCGCCCCCTGAGGGAAGAATCTGTCTTTCCTTCCGTCTGTACATGCTCGAGAGGTCCTAGGTCTGCCCGAGGGGAGCGGGAAGAAAAGTGAATGTCCAGGGTAGGTGGGGTCTCTGATGATGGGGTGCCTCTGGAGGTGGGCCGAGTGGATGTCCTCTGTCTTGGGATGAGGAGATCTGATGATCCACTGTGCTGTTTTAATTAACTGCTGCAAGTTCTTCCTGCCTGGGGTAGATCAACTGGAATACCACACTGTTCAGCAGTATGTCAAGGTGGCCTCAGTGGTGCAGCGATAAAAGTTCAGCAGCCAAGTGAGGTCCTCAGGAAAAAAAAAAGTCTTTGTTGGGCCTTTTTTTAATGAGGTGTGAAACATTCAGGCTCCCAATGAGATCATCGGAAATGTGGATTCCCTGGAGTTTGAAGCTTGCAACCCTCTGCCCCTCCTTGCCATTGATGCTCAGCCCTAAAGGTTTTGTCCTCTTTTTACTGAAGTCGATGACCATTTCTTTAGTCTTTTTTGTGTTCAGGATCAGGTCATTATCCTTCCTGGATATCACTGCGGAAGAGGAGTGGTCAAAAAACCCAGTGGAGACATGCTGAAAGCTTGTGTGCATGGATACGGATTCAAAGAAAGGCTTTGTCACTGATAACCAGGAAAGGGTAGGAATCAATTTCTGGACATTTTTAATGTAAAAGTGCAAAAAAAGCATACAACATTTTTGCGAGTATAATTTTCTCTAAAGTAATCAATCTTCATAACTATATACATGGTGCGGTGGTGTTGTGGTTTGCACTACTGCTGCAAATCAAGAAGATTTCTGTTGGGGCCTCTCTGTCGTGTGAGGACTGTGCACACAAAGGTCCCAAAGCATAAAATGCATTTAAAGTAATTTACATTGCATAATTACATTACATTCTTTTATCAATTTCCATTTTGCTTTTAGCCAACATGGCTTACAGGTAAGAAAACACATTGCGGGGTTCAGTATATCTCCCTAGGACATATTGGCATCCAAGTTGCGGAAGCTGAGAATTGATCCTTCCAAATCAAAAAGGTAACCAATGGAACACCTGAGCCATAACCATGAGTCCAAAGTAACTGCCTACAGGCATACAGAAGCCAGGGCCAGACAGTGTCAAGTCACAGATAAAGGGAAGGCTTCAAAACAGCTCAGCTGCATCTACAATTCCCAAGAAAACAGTGAACTTCATCAATCTCATCCCAGCACCAAGAAAACACAGTGAAATAGTTTGGTTCAGAGTCAGCATCCAATACACCAGGTTCATTTTGGAATGGTAACTTTGGGCAGTATTTTCTGGACATGGTCTTTTGCTTGTTTCTTAACTCAACTAATTATTTTTAGTTATACTAATGGAAAAAAACAAAAACGTGTTTCCTCGACCTAACCAACTGTTGATACCACAACAAACAGCTTCCCATACAGCAAGTGGAACTAAGTACAAAGAAAACAAAAAGCAACCCGCTGCAAAAAGTCACTGCCCCAATTTGGCTCTCCATGTGGGTTCTATGCTTGTGGGTCCTGTGATTGTCCAACACCTCCATTGAAACCCTCTTACAAATACCTTGTTGCTTGTTTGTAAGTAACTAGCCTAGGATGATGTTGCTGTGTTTGGTATAGATGTCTCTTATGGCTTCAGCTGGTGCATCATGACGTGGATGGACAATTGCAGTTGCTAACCTCTCAGGATCATGCCAGGGCTTTCCCTGTACATGACAATAAATCTCATCTTAATCTAATCTTTACTGCAGAGTGGTCAGAGAAAACCTTCACTCCAAATAAACACACATTACAGCTGGCTCAGACACTGCAAAAAAAAGCAGCTACAGCAAAAGGACTCTTGCATTGAGGAAAAAAAACATTCCCTGATTTTTGATTGCAAGGATCAAATGTTTGGACTCAGTTTGAAATGTCTTGTCTGGAGAAAACCAGCACCATGCCACAGTTGAAGTTTTTCAACAATGGACACAGGAAGACTTATCAAGGTTGGGGGAAAGCTGAATCGAGCAAAGCGGAATGATCTGCTTAATGAAAAATTATACCGTGCTCCATCAGACCGGGTTGAAGGTTCAAATTCCAGAGAGATATTGACCCAAAGTATACAGCACAGATGACACTAATGATGGCTTAAAGGTAGCTGTAATGTGTGGCTCAACAAGAGCCCTGACTCCAACCCAATCGAACATTTCTGAACAGATTTAAACACTGCTGTGCACTAATGCCCCCTATCTAACCCGACAAAACTTGGGAGGATCTGCAGAGAAGAAAGTCTTATTTGCCCAAATCCCTGTGTGCAAAGCCTGCCCAAGAAGACTAGCTGTAATCTCTGCCAAAGGTGTCACAACTAAGAACTTTGTAAATGGTCTGAATACTAAATATATATATATTTTTTCCATTTATACTAAATAGAAAAATTCTGAAATTCTGTTTTTGCTTTGTCATTATACTAGAAATGGATTTTATCTGAGTAATTTTAGAATGAACATTGCAAGATGTTTAAAAAAAAAAGAAAAAATGGAGCTAAAGACACCCTTTGATTGCATGGCTCCAAAGTAACAGAGTGAGAATCCATGGAGAGTGTCTATGGAGAACAGGCACACTGGATCTGACAGGCTGTTTAGCGAGGAGTAATTAGAAAGTTGCTTTGTTTTCAGTGCAATTTATTTTCAAATGTTTGAAAAGAGACATCAAGTGAGATGCTTTTTGCAGTTTGATGTCGTACAATTGAAAAGACTGAAATGTGATGTCGTAACCATGCGGTGTGTGGGAGAGAGTTGGGTGTGCAGGCAGCAGGTATAACACAGGAAATGAGTTTTTAGACATCTCCACAGAAGATGTTAATTCAGAATCAGTGGTTGAGATGGAGGTTGTAAGTGAATTAGGTCAAAGGTTAAAGGCTAATTGCTTTCTTGTTGGGTGCCAGTGGACAGCTGCAGGCAACCAGGGTGACAAAAAAAAATGTTGCAGCAGGATGTAGAAAGTACAATAGATGGATTTTACTGAGGAAAACCTTAAAGAGAGTGGACATGAAGGGATGTATTAGTATGATTGAGGAAGGAAATGACAAGGAGGGGAGCAGCAATGAGGTCAGTAGAGAAGCAGATTATTGACAGAAGCATTACTTTTTCAGTTACCACAGAATATATAATATGTAGAACTAAACTATATCAGAATCACAAACAAGTAATCTAAACCAAGCATATCAAGTCCCAGTGACCCACGGGCTGATGGAAACAATTTGACACCAGGCCAATGATTTTTGATATGCTCACATCTGAAAACACCACAAGAGGGCAGCACAGATTCACACTGCTGTTGGCTCTGACTAACGCCGTCTTTACTGAACATGCAAACAGACCAATCATTAAAAAAAAAAAAAACACATGGTAAATGAAATCCATCCAAAGCACGTTGAATTTAGTAGCACAAACAATATTGAGCTTTATCCTCCAATCTAACACAGCAGATAGTCAGATTACTTTGCAGTTATGCTAAATGCTGCATCCCAGAGCGGTTCAAATAAAAGTCACTGATTCTGCTGCAAAACCAGCTGTCCATGACAGTTATAAAGGCCAGTTAATGCTGCAGTGTTCAGTTAATAGTCTGCTAAGAATATGTTTGATAGTCAGAGACTTAGGTTCATGCTGAGCTTTTGTGCTTTCAAAGAGAAATGTACCAGCATACAGCGAAGGTTCAGTCTAAACCACAACCAATTACCCACATCTGTTTCATCACAATGTGAAAGGAAAAAAATATATTCATATTACTCTTCACCCTCTGAACCTCTGTGTAAAAAAAAAAAAAATCAGTTCCAACTGTGCTTCAAGGACATCTGTGATAATCTGGCCATTTCGCAACTTTAATGCTGTTATAGAGTAGAAAGTAGAATAAGACTTTTCAAACATTTACGCCTAAACCAGTGTAGAAGTGCTAATTATCAACAAACGTCTTCCGTTATCCACAGCGTGGCTGTCAAATTGTTACCAAAAGCTTACATGAGTTTTAATTTACCACTATACCATATACGGTCATTACAAAACATGTAATTGTGCAAACAGACTTGTGTTAATGTCATAACGCTGATTAAATCCTTCAATGTCTGTAAACAAATTAGAAAATAAACAACTATGGCCTTCAGTTATTTCCATTATGTTGCAGTACAAAACTATAACTAATGCAGCACCTGAAAGCAACAATTAGTATGAATGATATTAATTAACTGAATTCAATCCATACATCTACGCATCCATCCTTCCATCCCCTTTACCCGTTGCCAAGGTTTAACAATAGTGGCAACAGCAGACAAGCCCTAAAAACCCCATTATGTCAGCTGTTAAATAATAATTGTTTATTCTGGTTCAACATCATTATTTATGTCCCCGTTCCTGCCTCAGAGAACAAATTTTTCTACCTCTGTGACAGGCTTTCACATGGGAAATGTCTGTGTGGGAGTTCTCCACACATGGGCATGATGGAAACATCATCAGATATTTGACAAATGCAAAGCTATTGTTACCATATCACATTACACTTACACATTTACAACACACATTTATGAATGTATTGATGAATGAGCACCATTATGGAGGAGCAGCAGGTGGAACCATGGGTTGAGGAGTAACATTTGTCATCCTCTGGAAGAATCTCATTGTATCTGCTTGTGTTTTGGTCACTTCAGAAAAGCTTTAGACCTAAACTGAGCTCTAGATAGAGTTTTACTTTGATCCCCAGCACCCTGCGATTCACCTGTTCCCTGAAGTCTGTATTTGTGTGTCCAATCCAATTAAATGATGTCAATCTTGTGATCCCTCTTACCATCACTTGTGAATAAACAACCTTTTTGTTAAGTTCCTCCCTGAATTACAGTCTTATCGTGGTGGTGCAGGTGTGTGTTGCTCAATGACCGCATGAGCAACATGAGCTCCTCTTAGGGACACCTGAGGGAAAGTGGAATCAGATGAGGAGTCGGTAAAGTGAATCGTGCCCAGAATAACCACTGATGGGCCCGTCTTTGAAGTCAGCCAAGGCAGTGATGCTCTTACAGAAGCTAATGACCTCTGTAGCCTGATGGGACACAGAATTAAATCTTCACTTTGTGTTGACATGTTTTTCTGAATTATTGGAATTTCTGAATCAGATTAAGGTATTTGTCTTATTTGTGACCTGGATTATCCTCTGTTTTCTAATATTACCTCTATAGTATATCATCCAGTAGTCGACGGCATTATTTGGATCGATGCAGGTCAAGTTCACCTTGTATGTATCCCGTTTTTAACAGTTTTCTCGTAAATTACAGCAGATGAAGCCCAGAAAACTGTCCGAAGGACTGAAAACAGAAAAATCTTTAAGATGGAAGTGAAGCCCAAGGCTAATTTTGTGCAGTTCTTTTGAGGGATGTGTTTGTGTAATTGTTAGTGTGCAAGGGTGTACTCTGTGCAGCACTTTGAAATGTCATTGCTCAAAGATCATTAAGCATTGCATAAATAAGTCTGAATAAGAGCTCCAGCACGTTGTTGTTGATTTCCTGTCACTGTATTTATTCTTAGGGGACATTTTTTGTTTATTTTTCTGTAGAACTTTGGATCCTGTACTTTTCTTCTTAGGCAAACATATAGCCAACCAATTAGCCTACTATGAAAGTTTTTAATAAATTAAAGAAAAATTGACCCTTCGTGCTGAGTTTGACAGGATTAACCTCCAAAGAGAGCTTCTAGGCAAGTGTTTGTTTGCTGGGCCCCTATCCATCTTGAATCCCACTGATTGTTAACTAATGACTCTGCTCGTGGGGAAAAAGCCAATAGATGCTTTTATATTGATGCTGTGCAGAAACTTTATGTGAAAGCCATACATTCTGGTTAGAAATCTTGAGTATTTTGCTGCCATCAAAGAACGACACAGCTTCACAAGAGCTTTTTCTACGATGGGCACTTAACACTACAGCAAGTTTACTGGAAAAATATGAAGGTCATATTTTTTTTCACCCTTTTTAAATGACTTTTTTTTTTTTCACCCTCCTGGTGATGTGATTTTACATTATTCTCGAGTGAAATAATAAAGAAACAAAGTACTGTCCCTAATAAGTGTCGCTCTTCCCTGTATTCCCATAAGATCAACTAGTGCCGAACTTCCTCACGTCAGTAAACTATGCATGATTTGACTGAAGCCTTTAGGTTTTCCACGTTTTACATTCCTGGCATTTCTTTCTTTAGCCATAAAAGTCAGAAAGCAGCCGGAATCCGAATGTGCTCTCATATGCGTGTAATTTCTCAGGGCGTTAACTCAAACATTGGTTCCAAAACTTCAATGCCCGGGTTATTGCCTGAATGCAAATACATCTGTGAAAGCAGCTGATTAAAAACTGCTTAAAACAACATCTGTTCTCATCTCGCAAACATCACTTATGATGGCGACATGGGCTTTCTGCACAGAGCATGAAAGAGACCAAAAAGACTCAACTCCAGCCATAGCCTGTTTATCCTTCTGCTGCCTGGCGACCAATACAGAAATATCATCCATTGTACTGCCAGACTTGTGAGCAGTTTCTTCTAAACACCACCATGTTGTATGCTTATAATCTAAAAATGTACCCTTTATCATGTAACTTGTGTTTTTTTAATTGGATATAGGAAATGGGTTGCTGTGTAATGACAAATATTGAGTTTTGAATCATTGATCACAAGTGAAAGATTTGATGGATCAACATATGGGCTTCTGTGACTGTTGGTCAAACAACAACACAAAGACGTTTGAACATGTGGATTTCCGGGATCAGTGATTGCTTTTAAAGATGTTTTCTGACATTTATTGAATTAAATAATACAATGTGCAGCATTTTTCATATAATCACAGCATTTTTCAGCTTTTCGTCAGATAAACTCAAATATCAGAGATTTTATATAATGGGGGAGGACCTTTTATAGTAAAGGAGTATAGGGGAAGAAAAATAAAATAAAATAAATAAAATAAAAAGCTGATGTAAAACAAATTAAGTTCACCTGAATAATATGCAGAAAACATTTGCTTTCTGTTGCTGTGAGAAGAAATGTTCACTTTGTCCAGTTGGTTTTCCCTTTGGGAGTTTGTTAGATCCTGTAAAAACTTGATTCTTTAATGGATAATTGACATTTCCAGTCGTAAATCATCTCCCATGTGTTCGAACATCTACTCAGACCTCCTTCTTAATAAGTCGCTGATGACTAAAGGCAACCAAGCTACCCGCGTGACACGAGGGTGGTTGTTTAAAGCATTTGTGTCTTTGGAGATGAACATGCTGGTCAAACGTGCAGACAGTTAGGAAAAAAAAGGAAAAAGTATAAGTATACTAAGTCTCCTCTCTCTCCAGTCTCTTGTTACTCCTCAACAGTGAAGTCAGTTCAGGAAATTCTGGCTGAGTGGGTAGCGTAAGCATTCAGGTGCCAGTGGTACACTTTCACAGTGTGAAAGTTGAGAGCATGCAGGGATTAGCTGGAAGAGGTGTTTGAAGTGGGTATTACCCTTTTTTCATTCACCTCGTGGGTATCTTTTCTTTCACTGCTTGGTGAGCTCAAGCAGCTGGAGAGAGTGACATGTTGGAGAACAGAGTGGGAGCAAGAAAGGCCAAGTTAGAGCTATTCATTCTGGCACGCTATTTCAAATGCACAATGAAATTATGAAACAACCCAATTGTCATTGTGTGGAGACATTCCTTGTGTTTTCAAACAGTTTTCACATGGGATTTAGCCCTCACAGAGGACTTTTTTGATTTTTGAATTGTGACTTTGGAGCAGCAGAATAAAGCTGTGAGCACAACAACATTATATGATCTAATCTAACCTCCAGCAGATCCACAGGTGTGACGGCACCAATTGGGAGTTGTGTTTTTGGTGAATACGAGTCCAAGAGTTCTGTTTTGGATGAATTTGGTAAATATTCAACTCACAAGCTGCTAAATGTTCTCATCAGACGACTCAGTGTGCCTAAAAGGAAGTACACAAAGGAAAATGTCCGTAACCTCTGAACCACTCGCATATACACACACATGTGCCACGGAGAATGCCCCCCTAAAAAAATTTGTGTGACACTATGCAATGGTAAGCAGTGAGAAGTGAAGGTTTTTTTAATGCTTTTCAGTAGCTGGAGCTAATCAACTCAAATTTAATTCAATTTAATCAAATTTAACCACATGATAATGTAAATAACTGCTTAGTAATGATCAGTACAAAATAACTTTGACTCCACTAATGGAGACGTATCATCCATTAGACATCCTATAATTTCTACGGCTTTACTAGTAGTTAGTTACTTGGACATGGACACTTTGTGGTTTGGTTACACTTGTCCAAGATACATAAGAAATAAAAGAAATGAAATGCCATGTTTGCAAATTTGCTGGTTTACTGAGTAGAATATGTGTATTTCTGGTGGCACAGTGTGTGGGCAAAGTGAAAGAAAAGAGAACTCTGGGTGCATTTATGGCGTTAATAAATTGTCATCCTTGCCTGAAGCTTATCCTATAAGCAGTTTGAACACATTAACAGGTCCTGAGAGTCAGATACAGACATTGACAGCAGTTACTCTGTCATATGTAAAATGTCAGAATCATTCTTGTGCAGAGGAGGCACGGAAAGATTAAAAATGGAGGCAATGAGAGTCAGTGTTATGCTTGCAGCACGCTGCAGAAGGTAAATAAGACTTATCTGTAATGACAGCACAATCAGAGAAGTTTGTGAAACTGTCAAAAAGTAATCTGTTGATTCGCAACCTGAGGCGAGACATATCTCTTTTTCTGTGTAAATGAACACAAAAACAACTCAACAAGTATAGTCTCATGGTATGTCATCAAACTGTCTGAAAGCGGCACTCAGTTTTAACCTCACAAAATGATCGTATGGGGGATGTGGAGGTGGAGTAACCGTCTTCCATTCCATTCCGTACTCTGAGGCCAAGACTTGTTTTCAGTGTTATTTTTTGTTTTCACTTTCACTTTCATTCACTGTCCAGTTAGATTTAGGTATCTAAACCACCTGGTTAGGTATAGTCATGGCTATGGTTTTGGAAAGAAGCTGCCCTCCTCATTGTGGCATTTGATTATGCTGGTAGATACAGTCGGTGGTCTTGAGAGAAACTGCATGTGAAGGATAAACATGATGTCCACGATGGCGCAGTCACTCTATAGAAATAATTATTTTTAGCCCTAAATAGGCTTGCTTTGCAACCCTAACTAAAGAGTTTTGATATCTCCTCCATACTAAGTGAAGTTATTTTCTAAAGCCAACAAGAAAGTGGCGAGGCGTTGTGTTTACCAATCAATCCATTAAAATGGTGTCCATTACGGTGATGATAGCATTGCAAAAACAATGTATTTTCGTCCCAATTAGGATCCGTTTCTAATATTAAGCAATCATAGTTGGATTTAGGCCAGAACTAAATCAACTACAAAGTGACAACAGTTTTTGGAAAGCGTTGGCAAGTTTTTGATTGAATCTCAATCACATGAGGTCTCTGTTTAAAAGCTTAGCTGCTTTGTCATCCCTCTTCTTCCTCCTTGAGAGGAGCTTGTAGCGTCTTAAACTAAAGACTTAGAATGATGTCTGTTCTGATGTGGAAGTGCTGTACAAGTTTTATTTCCCCTCTGCTGCTTGTTGAGGCAGTATTGATGCCGTTTGAATGGTGCACACAAATGACTGATATGACCATTTCAGCTGAAGGATTTGTTGTTTAGAAAACATGGCCTTCCTTCACAGGCCCTCTCACAAAATCTTCTGCATATCAGAAATCTGTTTCATAGTTGTAGTATACATATTTGAATGCTGACAAAAGTGAAAAGAAATATCCAAACAGAGTGCTCAAACTCCTGTGTAAATCAATTCTTAATTTGTGTTAAACAAACAGCTCCTCTGGATAATGTCTAGGAAATGTTAGTTTGCTTTAGTGCATGTGTAAAACTGATCAAAATGAGATCTTTTGGTTGAATCTTCTCCTTCCCGATTGATAAGTGCTCTCTTTGTGCTTGCATTAGTTCTAGAATTGAAGGCAATCCACTAAAAGCTATTAGTCAGTACGCACTGTTTCGAACATGTCTGTTAGGTGTAATGAACTAGAACTGTATTGTATAATCTTACTGACAGACAAACAAAAAATAGCAGTGAAACAAGCTTTCACACAGCCTCTCACCTTGGCAGAGGACTCGGCATATTTCATCTTTTTAAACATTACACATTCGCAGCTCTCCTTGGACTATTTTTTTTTTTTTAAAAGAAGAGGCAAGGTTATTTGGGCCCTACAAAAACCCTTGCCAGCAATTGTTTAGCTAAGGAATGCTGGATAACAGAAAGTGCACTTACGTGTCCCAAAGAAAAACAGCCCAGCTTTCACTCCTCGCAGTTTCCTCCTTTTTCAAAAACAGTTGCAGCCCATTGTTGTTTATGAGCTAACTCAACCTTTGCCACGTTGGATGGCATACTATAGATGTTTGGTGACTGAGAACCAAGCACTCCTGCATCATATTTTACATTACACAGCCTTTCTAATGGTGAAAGTTTTACGAGCCAGAAAAATACATTTCTTCCTTTGCAGAAACAGTTCCAGGGAGAACTGGCAGTGTCTGTGCATCTTTTCTTTTTTTTTAAAAAATAAAAAAAAAACTGCAAATGAGAAACAAAGATTAAGATTTTGGAGAAATTCCTGTTTTGGGCCAGTCAGCAATAAAACAACTAATCAACTCTATTCAGGGTGTCTAATGACCCTCTTATGGCTCTGGATTCTGGGGTAACTATGCAGTACTGTGCTGTTCTACTTCTTATGGACTTTTGACTGATTGCAATATACTTTCCTCATGCAGCTCCACAAGTATGCAATGACATTTGCATCCTATTTATAAAGACAATCTGTTCAAACACATAGCCTCTCTCATTACTCTCTATTTGTGTCCTGTAGATCAGCTCTTTATTTTAGGGCCGAGTTATATATATGGATCCCTTTGGGCTATTCTACAGGATCATAACATTCCTTGTAACTTTTTTCCTGATAATGCACAGCTGTGGTGGCACTTGAAAAACAGCATTACTTTGCTACATATCTGGGGATTCATTTAGATTTTTATGAGTTCTATAGTTTCCATTTCACATCTATTGCAAAGTAAGAAAAATCTGTCTTTTGCTTTTGCTTAAAGATCTGCAAGCTGCTGTAGAAAACCACATTTTGTTAGGTTTTGATTTTAAAACCTCTTCATGCAGACAGCAGTTTTTGTCAGCCTCGTCTCGCCTGTAATCCAATCACATCTGATTGAGGAAAGAGCTTATTTTCTCTCTGATGCTGGCCTCCCATCATTTTCTTAAATGTATTCCTAAGTCACTACATGTGTGGTAGTTTATAGAGCTAACATCTTCTGCCCATATTTCACTATAAGGCCAATCGCCTACGCAGAGTAGGACACATTTATGGGCCGACATAGAATTTCAAGACATTTTTTCTGAATCATTTCACCCACATTCGAAGCAAAGATAATTTGGAACTAAGTGATTGTGTTTCTTACTCTGGCCTTTAACAATGTGATATGAATTTTGTTCAAGACAATTTGTAATGATTTGCTTTGAAGAATCTCTTGGGAAGACACCAATGTGCTTTTCACCAACTATCAGTGGCTGTACCCAATTAGAACAACAATGTGGGGCCAACATGGATAATCCTTCCGTGGCCGTGCACATACATGGCAATATTCCAAACATTTCCTCATTGGAAATCAGACAATACTCAGATCATTGTGTTTACATGAGTTACATTTAACATATTCAGGGCCACATTATGTTCCCCTATCCCACTGTAATTATTAGCACCCATCCCATCCATTTTTTAAATTTTTTTTTAAACTCACAGCCATCCTGTTCTGCACAGACTCTGCTGCTGAATCTGATCTGGTGTTGCCAGATCTTGCAACAGAAACAATTAACCCAGCCTATGAAAACAATTGGCTGGGTTGTTAAAAAAAGAAAGAAGTAGATCTCACAACAGTGGAGATGAAGGCAGACTCCCTAAAGCAGCAGTGTGTGTCGTCTGATACCATAAAAATGTTGGCAGGATGCAGTACGCTACTTGGCTTAATTTGATTATTGTTTATTCCAAAGCATGTTCTTCTTCACATCCTGAGTGATGAAATGCAGCATGTCAACAGCAACATCAGATTATTTAATTTAAACAATTATAACATTGGGTAACAGGGCTTAATATCCAATGATAATCAACTTTGATATCCATGTTATCACACCCAGGTGCACTCTTGCTACCCATTTGTTTGGTATCTTAAAACGTATCTCATATCAGTAATAAATAGATCCATAAACACGAGTCTCTGTGTGTGTATGTTGGAGCCTACAGCCATGAGCAGGTGCTTTAAATTTATTTTCGAGCACAGCAGGCATTGTTGAAGCGTAACTAAAAAAAACAAAAAAAACAAAACTGTGCCACCTCTGAGACTTCTCAAATTTCAACTTTCTATCACACAAGCGCAATTACATTTGCATGGCTGCAAATTAAAGTTTAAACAAAAAATTAAAAAAAACAAAAAAAAAAAAATTTTCTTTCAGCGACATCTCGAACATGTAACCCTGTATTTGGTGAAGTAACCCCTCAGGGATATTATTTTCAAGCTGTTTAAAAACAAATTGATGTGACAAGAAAACATATGATAGAATATGCGATAAGGTACAAGGACCAGTGGTAAATCTGTAACGAGGAGCAAAACAACAAGGCTAGTTATGTCATGTCCAAAGCATGAACCACGGGGGCATCAACAGCTTCTTCCCTCAGGCCATTTAAGCCCTTAACCAACTAAACCAGTAACTTTCTATACTTACAGTATTATTCATATGCAATGTCGTGACCTTTCACCCACTTATATTGTTATTTTCTTTCATTTTTTTTGTGTTAGTGAGTGATTTATTGTGTTTTTTTTTATTAATCCAATGCAATAGGAGCAACTTTTGCTGTGTTGGAAAATACAGCGAGATAAAAGGATCTGTTTTTTCCCTTCTCATTTCTATTGCCACATTTCTTACCATAATTTAAACTGACAGTCTATTCATTTACCAAATGAGCTTAAGCCAGGACATACGCAAAAGCGTGTCAGAACCAATCACAACACAGAAAATAATAGCTTATGTCTTTTCCCACCCTTAAAACACCTTCAGCTTAATTATACCCTGACAATTGCTGTGTATGTCGCTTAAAAGATCCAAGATATTACTTGCTTATCCAGGTTTTGCCTATCTTTTTACAGTTACTTGCACTTCCTAACATGGAATACTGCAGGAATAATTGGATGATCAGGGTGAGGCAAGAGCTTCTATTATAGCATCGTAGGACTACTGTAACAAAATTTAGAATTGTGGATAATTTTACAAAATCTGGTAAGAATACGAGTTTGGAAAAAGAGGCTGAAATAATAAAAATAATCCAACCCAAGTCAGAAAAATTCAATGGGAAGATGAAATAAAGGCAAAAGACAATGGAGTAATGGAGAATGGAGAAAAAAAAGTGAGAGTTAAGTTTTAATGATTAAAAAAACAATGGAAAGTTACAAATACTTCCTTTTCAGTTGTTAATCATTGCAGGCTTTTGTGTATGCACTGCCTTTCTAAATGTACCATTTACACAGCCTTGCTATAAAAGTGAGACACCACAGGCAGACTGGATTCTTTTCCAAGTTCCTAGTTTCTGGAGTATTTAGCTTTTAAAAACTTCTGTCAGGATTCTGTCAGTTTTGTGTCTGAAAACTTTTAAACCACATATTTAGACCTAACTTACGCAAATGATAGCACATTTAATTAAACAATGTCGCATTTTCATATCTTATAGTAGAAAGGTACAACAGACTGAGCATTGGAGACTGGGAACAAATCATTTGAAAAACTTACCTAAAAAATGTTTCGGCTCCAAGGCAATTAGCGCGAGTAAGACAAAGGCACTTATTTGTTATTCAGGTCACACCCTAATCACGCATCTGATGGTGATTATGTAATCACTCTCCAACACCAGGGTGAAGAAGACAAACCACCCTTTAAAAAAAGAAAAGAGTAACCACAGTCAGTTAATTGAAAATAAATGGCAATAAACCCATCAGATATATAAATAGAAATACAAATGACACCTTTGCAAAACACAATCCAGTACATCCTGGACGGGTCGCCAGTCCATCGCAGGGCCACACAGACACAAGCAACCGTGCACACTCACACTCACTTCTACAGACAATTTGGAATCACCAATTACCCTGACATGCCGGAGTACCCGGAGAGAACCCACACATGCATGAGAAGAACATGCATTACATAGACATCTCAAATAAAATCCACTCAGTGCACTTTCTTGGCCTGATAACAAGCCTTTTATCTCATAACATGCCTACGTTTTGCATTGCACAAAACTGCCACACATCCTCAAAAATGATAAACTCATACATTTTAAAGATTCAAAAACATCTACATTTTACATTGTAAATTGTAACACGCTTGTGTTTTTGCGTCCTGTTAAACTGCTGCATGTTATAGATATAGATATAAGATGTTCTGAAATGCTTATAGAGACAGAAGAGGATGTGCATGGTGGTGTGACACTGAACTCTCATGCGAGAGAACTAAATTCAAGCCTTATTTGATGCATTAAAGTCCACCGAACTGTCAGTTGCAGATGGTTAGGGTGAGAAATGAAAATGCATGTTTAAGCTCAGATAAGAATAAATAAATGGTCATTGATAGATATATGGTTATAGACTGAATGAACCTGCTTCTGGTTATGTCTAACTGTGCCCTAACCCAGATATGTCACAATGATGACCAAACAAAATATATTCTCAAAGAACTGATAAATTGGGGAGCAAAGAAAAAATAGATAAATAAATAAATAAAATGTGAAATTGCGTACAGTGAAAAGACCACTGGATAATTTGCTGCCCCAGGTGCAATAAAACGTGTCTGACAACATTGTTTTTTGTTCTGTACACTCAACTAGGTACAAGCCGACTTTATCATTCATCCCTCATGTTTGCTTGAGGCGGACTCTGTTTTTTTTAGATTCCCCCCCTCCGCAATTGTTTTGGCATCAAGTCTAGTTTACCACAACACACTTGTTTTTGAAACGCTGATCTAAATGCCTCATCTGCCAGCTCTTTTTTAACATGTTCATTCTCTGTGTAACACATGCACAATCATATCAGAAAAGTTCATCTGGGTTCTGTTTAAGCTTGACCATTCCATTCTCTCTCTTGAAAAGGAAACGCAGGAAACATTTAGAAAATGTGGCGTGTGATGTGACTGAGGTTGCAGTTATTTCATCACGCAAAACCCGTTTCTTTTATGTTTTAACCTGACTGATTCCACTTGTTGCAACGCGAGAGCCGGCCCGCTTTCGTGTGTTGACGCGCTCCAGTCTGATTTTTTTAAAATCAAGACTGACTCGGGCGCTCATAGTTAGTGTTTCTGTTCGCCTGAACAGAATCATGTTTAATATCGACCGTAGGCCCAGTCAGCTCACACACAGAAACATCTGGCACAGGTTTGGTGCAGCAGATGATAATTAAATGTGGGTGATTTACCGTGGCATGTGTGGAGTGCAGGTGCAGTGCAGTGTAATAGAAAATGAGACATAATACAATGTTTCTATTCAAGTCCTGAGTATGAAAAAGTGCTGCAAGAACCAGACAACATTCCTGACACTGTTAAATACAAATCACAATGTCTTAATGCCAAGAGAAAGGCAAGTATTTGCATTGACACCCAGCACGATCCCTTTTGCAGTATTTTTTATTTTATTTACCCGTGGTCTGTGATATATCAGACATTTATTTTTCTCCTGTTATGAGCCTGTTTAATCTGTGCACCCCACTTACAGCATGCCCACATGCTGTGTGATTGCTCGATTCGAGCAGCTTTTGAAATCTATTTTTTCTCAGAGTCCATAAGGCATTGCAGGGCTCGGCGTTTTAAAGTGAAGCTGTTTTGGTTGGTGGTGGTGCACTTATTTGGTGTCCTTGAAGTGGGAAGAGAGGCGAAGCAGCGGGTGTGTTGGAAAACATCTTTGATGTTAAGGATTTGTCTTGCCTACTCAGACCACGGCAGGCGTTCTGTGCTGTTTCCTGTGGATTTACTGGCTTATTTTGTCAATTCAAAACAGCTGTTTTTAACAGTAATACTTTGATGATAATGAATAAATATGATAATTGTTTATCAATAACTATTCATTATCTATTCTGAACACATGGTTGATATTTGAATGACTGAATGACATGCACCCTGACATGTAAAGAGCAATGTGACTGTAGATGGAGCCTTCTGTATATGTCAAAGAGAGGCTGGTAATTACCTGCTCCTCCCTATAGCTGATCACTACTAGTTGCTGCTTAGTTCATGACTTATGAACAACTTCACAGTGAAATGCAGTATATCATTTCTCCTTACTTGTGTAACAGGCTCCTTGACTTCCTCTCTAACTGACCTCAGTGTGTGCATGTGGGAAACAATATCTCCCCCTAGGGTTGTGTCCTGAGCCTGATGCTTTTCACGCTGATGACCCATGACTGCGTCGCCAGGTCCATCACTAACCATATCATCAAGCATGCTGATGATACATAGGTGGTGAGCCTAATCAACAGTGATAACTGGTGGACTGACGTGGAAGGAACAACCTGATCTGGAATGTTAGCAAAACAAAGGAAGTCATCAGATCTTCTGCTCATCAACAACACAGAGGTGGAAGAGGTGGGGGGTCTGCTCTTGACAGACACTCTTTCCTGGACTCAGCGCACAGTGGCGCTGGTAAAAAGAGTGCAGCAGCGTTTGCTCTCACCCCTTTCTACAGTACCATAAAAGAGCATCCTGACTAACTGCATCTAGACCCTGCAGAAAGTGGCGAGGACAGTGGAGAAGTTCATCGGGACTTCTCTTCCTTCCATCCAGGAACTTGGATATGAACACCGTCTGACAAGGGCAAGGAATATAATCAAGGACTTCTCTCACCCTCACCATGGTCTGTTCACCCTGCTGGTATGTGGTAGGAAGCTCATCCCTCTGCTTCATCCCTCAGGCCATGACTGTTTGACTCCTCTGGCCTTATATTTAATGCGCAATAACCTTGGTGCAATACTTTAATGTCTAAATGTATTTTCTTATTTATTTATTACATCTATCTATCAGATATGACATTGCCTGGCATGTGGTCTTGAAAATGTTCTTTTCTGCTCACGACGTTTATCCTTTTTTGTCATTCAACCTGTTTTTTCTTCATATTACAAATGTTGTTCTGGTGACTTAAAACACAGCTTTAAGTGTAAACACAAGCCAAAATGAACATTCTGCCAACATCAACTTGTGCTCACGCTCTCAGGCTCAAGCTTCAACCCTTTTCTGTCAAAGGAAGAATGTTTTTGGATACACGTAACATGTAAGAGAAGCTTAAATTCAGTCACTGGAGAAAAAAATGTGAGATCACAGCAGAGTGATTCCTCCCTTGATCCCATCTGTCTGCTTGAACTTTCACTGAACGGCAACAAACTCTGAAGTCCATTTGATTCTCTGTGATAAACACAGCTGCTTCTTGCTCTTTGGTTCTTTTCTTCACCACCTCTTACACTAAAGACTCCTGAAAATATATCTTGGAGCAACTTCATGCAAATTTGCTACTTTTCATTACTGCATGCAGGAAAAATTATAACCAGGTGTTTCCGTAAGATTTCAAACTCGAGAAGACCAGCTGAAATGAGCTAACACAAGCAATAGCTTAATTAATAACTGAAATATCAGTTATCAAGTGAATATTGTGGTAAAGTAATGACTCTAATGACTTGGTCCGTGCTCTGTCTCATGTTTCTCATCTGTCATGAATTTCATTTTCATATGATAATGACACTCATCTCCATTTAGCAGCTAAACCAACTGAAAATTATTCCTAAACCGGAGCTGCGTTTATCCCCGTGAAGGATGTTCTGCTTTCCTGCTTGACAGAAAAACTGAAATACTGATATACTGTTGTAATTCTGGGATTTTTTTGGGTTGAAATATCCTTGAAATAGCCTTGAAATATCTGTAATGCTGGACATTATGTTACCAGTAACATTTTGTTACTGGTTTTTCAAAGGTGAAAAGCTGGCTACAGTTATAAAATCCTCATTTAAGATCTCAATAACAGTGAGAAAATGAACATCTTGAACATACTTGGTTGTAATTTGCCTGAATACAGCACAAAGAGCACAAAACAAATAGAGAACACAACTTCCCAATCATTCAAAACAGCATATTGGACTTCAAGGCACGTTTTGGGGAATGTCATTTGCTTTCTTGTTGAGAATTGAATGAGAAAACTGATATCTCTGTCAAATCTCTCCCCTGAGTGTGAATCTAAATGTAAAAAGTGATGGCTTAGTTTAATGTAAACAGAGGAGAAGAAGATGACTCACATGGCTGATATGTGAAGAACTGAGCTTGTGCTGTCGGAGTTTGCAAACAAGCGATAACACCCTCATGTTAAATAAGAATTACTGGACTTTCAGCCTCAACTCAGCACGGTTACATGCACAGTTGAGTCAAGCTACGGCTGCAGCAAGACTTGATCATTTAACATAACCACCGTCCTTGTGTCAATATACAAACAACTGAGAAGAATCTAATTTTTGTCCGATGTTTGGCTGATGTCATGACGCTGTGTGACATACTGTTCAAGACTAACTGAGGTCAGGTACTGTTCTAAACATTTGGACTTTTATAGAAGCTTTTATAGAAGTGATGCTCTCTTTTCAGCTCTCTGTGGAGGTCGCCTCATTCCCGAACAAATTTAGAAAAATCCACAAACAGCACGTGCATTTTTTAAAGGTTAAATTTATTGGGTTTCTTGACATGTTCCCTTTACAGTTTTACACATTTTATCTGCTATGAGCACCTCTTCCATTTCATTCGTGCATTGTTGTATGTCATTACACTGTCACACACTAATGTCCACTAACAACGTGATGGACTGAGCAGAATTACCCTTTCAAGTATATTTCATTGAGTAATGTTTTCTATATGATGGCTTATGACACTCAAAACATATAGAAAAGTATTATATGTAGGTGTAGATATGTGACAGGGACTTGATCAGATTCAGCGTTCATAAAATCAGTACAATGTGACTCTTCGGATGATCATCACTTCCTGAGTCTTGTCAGTGGAATATGTACTGAGAAGACTCAGGAAGTTATATTTATTCAGAGATAAAATGCTTTAATACTTTTCTCATCGGGAGCCAGGTTGTGTGACCATCCTTGACCCCAAGGCAACAGATGCAGCGGCACAGCGAGAAAGAAAAATAGACAAAGCACAAAAACAGAGAGGTAGGCACTGTAAGAGTCCTGAAAACAGGTTGTGTGCTGTTGAAGCCTGACCTGAACCCTGCTGAGGCCAAGATGACTAATTGTTAATTAAGCAATGCTGATGGAAAAAAGCTCAAGTGTTGATGAATGTGTCAGTCTGAAGGAGAACTCAGTGCCCACCTTTTAACCTCACAAAGGAAAATCAGCATTATTCTAAACTTGACAGCACACTCCAGCTTGTTCAGAGAGGTTGGTTATTATTCACGGGGAAGCTGAAGTTCAGATGATGTTGGTAAAAAAAGAGAGATAAACAATAAAATACAGCAGAAGAGAAAGAAACACATTAAGAGGAGGAGGATTAGATATTAATCAGAAGAGACGGAGGGGAGCTCGGGGGCTTTTGGCTGAACTGTAGGTGTGTCGTTGTACAGTGGCAGTAAAACGAATTGTTGCTGCGGGTGGAAGGTGGATAGAGGGAGCTAATGAAAAGACATCACTGACTTTTTGAAACTAAACAAAAAAGAGATCACTGCTCCTTTTATTTAAAAAATCCTCCTCAAACCTTTTCTGATGTTCAGCTCTTTTATCAGTGATGTAATCCTCATGTCCAATTTCTAGGCTCTACCTGCTCCTGTGGGCAGGACTGAGGCAGGTTTGAGGCAATGTCCCTGAGACTGTCTCTCTCCTCCCTGATCTCCTGTATGTCGTGTTCGATGAGGGACAGACGGTTTTGCTGTTCTTTAGCAGCTGAGTGCAGATTCTGGATCTTTGAGCCCAGCTTCGGGCTCTCCACACTCCCTCGCAGCATGCTCAGACGTCGCGCTGTCTCGTTTAAGATCCGATCAAATCGCTCCAGTGGCACGCTCCCATCTGGTCACAACATGCAAGAGAGGGGACAGATGGAGGGAGAAGAAATCACAAAGAGAGACTTTAAAGATCAGTTTTTCTAACAGTGGTTCATTAATGTCTGCCCTGCATTAGTGATTCAAATAGTGTCTCAGCCTGCACAATGATGTAATTACAATGATTTGGTCATTATCCTGTCTGACCACAAAATGCAGAATCACGGTCTTTCTAGCAAATTTTACAAATTATACATTGTAAAATACATTAAACGGTTTAGATTAATAAGACGTACCATTCTAAGCCAGAAATACATAGCTGCCTTATTTTAATGCACTTAAATCTATCCTCACTTGGCTTTGTGAACAGCAGTTATTCTTGTTTTACTGTCTGGATAAAAACCTGGGAAATATTTCCACGCCAAATGAGGCATTAAAAAGCCCTGAACTCTTTAGCGATCTGACATTTAAGGTAGAATGAAGATTAATTGCTTTTACAGGCTAGGAGGGCTAAAAAGTACCTACAGTGACAATCATCCAGAGACTGACTTACCAATCTTACTGATTAGCTCAGTTAGTGTAAGCGAGTAGGCCTCTAGCTGGAGCTTGGCTGCTTCCATGTCTTCCTTAATGCTGGTCAGGGACACCACAGGCTAGATACAAAAAGAAATACCATAAGAAACATTCTTTTAAGCTGCACAAAGGGTGAAGAGATCAATATGCATACATTTTTCTGTTCAGATGTGGCTGTGTTAAAAAGCAACTCGGAGACAGAAATTTTCACTTTATGATGGCTTGATATTTCTTTGAAATGATAGCTGCAAAGACCGTCTGAAATTCAGATGAGAAATGGTATTTTGAGCTGTGCTTTTTAGAACACTATTTCAAAAAGGATCATTTTATTCTCTCCCTCTATGCACCGTGCAGCAGAAGATGTCTAAGCAGCCTTTTTGTTCCCTTTTGTTGAGTATCTGTGTAGATTCATGCTCGTCATCGGGAGTTTCACCACTTATCCATGAGATTTCTTCAGTCCTGAATGTAAGGCACGATTCACACACATGCAATGCGTTAACGGTTGGCAATGGGTGGGTCTGAGCTTTGGCGTGGCCACGGCAACCAGTCATGAGCTCAGAAACACGATTAGTCCAAAGTTTGATTGGCTATCAATCTCCCTGTCTGTGTTAAACATTCATAGATCCTCATTGTCCTGATATTTCAGAGCAAACTTAAGAGTTTGCTTCAATCATTGGGACTCCTGCTCAGATTTTCACTGCTGTGGTGACCTTTCTGTTTATAGACTGCCTAATCCCTTTTAGGTCCTCGTTGTGCTGTCAAGACAATGATCAGTCTGTGTATGGACATAGGACCTCATAGGGTGTCTGGTAATGTTGAGGATCAGGTTGTTAGGCCCTGTGGTGCAGGGTGCCTCTGGGTGCTTAACTGAAGTTGAATCTGGTAAGTAAGGAGGGTGGATCAACTTCTTTGTCGCTTTGTTGTGTTGCTCAAGGTGTGCCCTGAGCTGTTTGCTGGTGTTGTGGGCTCCACTTTCCTGACAGAGGCACCACTGCTGTCAAGGATAAATGTGACGATGATGAGGGGTTTCGCTTGGTCTAGAACACTGTTAGGATGGGTGCTACATGCCATAAAAATAGCCAGTATCCAAGAGTTGAATTGACTAAACCTATTATGGCTCGGTTGCACTCGCTTTGGTCACATCTCAGTCTTATTCTGGCGTGCAGATATACATTGATTTTAAGAAATAAAGCGTATTTCAATTTCATACTCATTGATTAACTTGGTTTGCCATCTGCAAGTTGCTTAAAATGTACCTCTGAGCTGATCTGGGACTTTGCTTCCTCAATTACCAACTGCTGCTCAGACAGCTGCTGCAGAGCAGAGTCTATATGGGTGCTAAGGTGAGCAGAAGCAGTCCTGGTATGCTTGGCTTGGGTCAAAACGGCTTTGGATTTCTGCACAAACAAAAAAAAAGAAGACAAATGACACAACCATGAAAAGCTGAAAGACAAACAGTTGGAACTGACTGTTGGAAATAAGCTGATTATTTGTAGAAAAAGACCAAAAGCTGACCGCAATGCTAGCAGATCTTAACTCTCCTAAAGCTACAGTGTACCTGAGTTCGCTAACATAACGGTATTGTTTACTATGCTCGCCTCATGACTTGATCTGTTTTTAGCAGTAATACACAGCGGAGGCTGAGAGAAATGTTGAATGTACAACAGTCAGGATGTGAGCATAGGCTCTGAAGGAATGATAGTAAATAAAATTCAGAGGATGACAAAAGCTCATAAGCCCGTGTTCCCATGTTGATTACAAATTGGTTTTCTTAAATGCTAAATGGGGTATGAGGCATGATGTGTTTGGATCATAACTTAAAAAAAACAAGCATTTCCAAAGACAGCCTTTGAGGCCCTTATTTATTGATTTAATCCTCCACCCCCTGATCTCACAGCACAGATGAATGAGCTATGAATGACGATGAACAGTTTTATGGCTTTGTGTCTATAGTTCAATACAATGTTATATTAACTAGGCCACAAGCATGTTTTTGCAGTTCAATCACATTTCAAGGATTTCATCTAGTACCTCTTGTAACTAAACCCAAACTTTGCTTTTCAAATGTGCACACGAGTGTGTTTCACTCTAAAATCCATAACATCCCAGAATATAAAGAGGCACAAAATACTGCTTCACTGTGAAATCAAAAAACACCTGACTATCCTAAAACCTGCCGATAATCTGTAGTTGTCAAAACATTCTGTTTAAGAACACAACACATGACGGTAATGGGGAAAAAAGTAAGGTATTAACGAATCAATACAATTCAAATACTGAATAGAATATAAATGCAGTGCTGGTAATCCATGTCAAAGTTTAAAGAGGTGGATTTATGAGTAATAATAAAATAAAAAACAAGCACGTACCTTTGCCATATCATGTGCCATTTTCTCTACTTCCTTTGTGGTGTTGCTTGTGAGACTGGAGTTTTCCACTGCTGGTTCTAAAATCTTTTCAATCTGTGAGACCTTCTTCCTGACCTCAGATAGAACCTTTTCCTGCAGGGGCTTTTCTTTCTTCAGTGCAGCCTTGGTCTTGGCTTGCTGTTGGGGCCACTCCGTCACCATGTCTGAATCAAAGATGTTAGACTTAAAATGGGATCAAAGTTGTATCAAACCCCCAGAGGGCTGATGCAAATGGCTCATTGTCCACTGATGGAGTTTTATTATCTCCACTGATCCTCTGCACAGTCTGCTTTAACCTCAGTATCATTTAAGTGATGCTCCAAACAGACAAAATCAATTAAGATTCACTTAAATATTTTCCAAAAAAACCCAAAACTTTCCATGTCATTGCAGTCTCAACAAAAGCTGCTATTGCACAAAAGAGATGACAAATATGTCAGTCTATTATATAAGCAATGACATATCCATTATGGTAATACTAGAGTCTGCAGCTCTTATGACTTTTTTCATTTTAGCACTTGACATTTTAATTTGAGTTGAATAATTGTTTGACATTAAACTAAAACAATATAGTTGGACAGATAGATAAAGGCTCACCTTCTAGTTGTCTGTGCAGGGTGAAGGCTTCTGATTCCACCTCTTTCCCCATCACTACAGATGACAAAGCCACAACTTTTGCCTCTTGAGCTTGAGCTTGGAGCTTTATAAAGAGAGGATGAAAATGATGTCAGTGGAGCTGGGTGTATTTGAGGCATGCAATGATCCTCATCGAAAGCTTTAACGTAGTGTAAACTGTTGGAGGAACAAGCACAGAGTCAGTTTAAGACCTTGCAGCTTTGCTACTGGATCTACGATGCTAAACTTATACAGGAGTACTGCGCATCACTAAGTTTAGGTAAATTTAGAATGTAGCTGTTTTAGATATTTCAGTCTGAGCTATGAAAGCATTGATTGTAATGGTCTTGGCTAAATTATAATTTTTTCAAGTCTGATGTTCCAAATCCAACTTGGTTGATGCTTTTTTTTTTCTTCTTTCTCCTAAAACCTATAGTTGAGAGCATACAAAAACATTCCTGTATCCTCTTTTTAATGGAAAATGTAGCCTAATGTAATGATTATGTTATCTCAGTCAAACAAATAGCAAAATAAAGTGCTGCAGGTAAGCGGATAGAGCTTTTACAACAAGCTGAAAATACACTGTAGTGTATCTCACTAAGACAACAGACGGCAGGGCAGCTGCTTCTATGGGTGTTGCTCTTTTTAGATTTTTAAATGGTCCTTGCTCGCACTTACAGTCGTCTGAGCATAAAAATCAGTGTCACTTGTTCAGCTAAGATCTTATAGGAGTCTACCATATTACAGTGAGAATAAGGCATAAGGCACTGGTTGTATTTTATCACTGTTTTGCTCTCTGGTTATGTATGCACAGAATTTAAATCTGTGAATATCTCGGAGCGGTTCATATTTCAGGGAGAAAGGCTGCTTCTGCGTATATAAACTTATACAGTGCATACAAATGAGCCAGAACTTAGGAAAGAATTCTGAGCTTTGTTTCCTCTTAATTCACAGAGCAACTCAGAGCTGAAGAACTGCAGCAATCAGTCACAAATCAGTTGGTGAATCTTTGGTATAGGTTAAAGTAAGATCGACTGACAATATCATACACAGACCTAAAGCATGCTGCTAATACGCCTAATAACGTTTGCACAGGACATTCAAAGAAAATTACCTTGTTAATGTCATCCACTTTCTCCAAGTTCTTCTTGGCTGCCTGTATTGCAGGCTCCATCCCCTCTGAGATCTCACTGATGAGATTGTCTTTGCTGTGCATTTGTTGGTCCAGTTCCTCTGTCTGTTTAAGAAGGCTCTCACCCCACTACATAAGAAATAGCAATACACAGAGTGGGAATTTTAATAAGAGCAAGCCTTTTACGCCTTCACTTTTATGAAACCTTCATGTGAGCATGTTGGCCTATATTGGAGTCATTTTATAGTATTATTTCTGCCTAGAAATGCTGTATATTTAATCGCTGCTCTGGAACAACACGCACCCTTTGAGAGACAGACTCTTCTCCCCTATGCCTACTCAGAGGACCTCTCTGCTTGCCAGATGCTAAATCAAGAGGAAAACTTGAATTACTGTCTCGTGGTTGTATGCCTCTGCTGACCAGTGGGGTTGCAGTTTACTTCCATCTCTCCTTCTGTTGCTGATTTATGTTGTGGAATGGGCCAGAGGAGTCATTTTGCAGAACATAATCATCACGTTATCGTTGTACTATTTTTGTCATGTGTCATGTTGTCATTACCCAAAAAAAGTATGGAACAGACATGTGTTTAGAGCTCGCAGTGACTTTGACGGCACAAATTTGAAGCAGTTCATCACTGCGTCCAAGTGAATGTTTGTGTCACATGTAATTCAATTAGCTCCTGAGATATCAGTGGGACAGACAGATGTACAGACAGACAACCTCATTATGTCTACAGCTGTCACCGACACAGCGGCATACAAAATGCAGATAACATCACATGAGAGAAATAAGATATATTTGTGTGAGCCTAGTTAAATGAACGAGAGCAGTTGCATATATATTTCGTTGTCTGCAGCTATGGTACCTGTTTAAATTGGAAGAACGGTCACTCAGCGGTCAGCTGTTCAATGCTTCAAGTTCTATTGATAGTCTGCCTACACTAACCTCCATTGTGTAGTTGTTTGGGTGTACTTGGCCAGTGTCTGATGATGTTCTGACATCCATGAGACCCGATGGAGCCAGTTGATGGAAGGATGATGTGATGTTACTGAGGGCAAGCTTTAAACCAGCATCTTCTTCCTCAAGGGCCAGCTGTTGGGTTACAGTGTCATTCAGTTGCACAGCTAGGTTCATCTTCTGCTCCTGCATTTGCGTTATTCTGACATGAAAATAAAGAGAAACCAAGAAAGATGTTGTAAGACAAGAAAAATCATAGCCTTTTCAAATAAACATGTCTGATTTATGTTTAAGTTATTAACAAGAAATCTTATGCTGCAGAGTCATTAATGCCTCACATATATCGCAGGTCATTCAGTGATTTCATTCTAATATTTTGGGTTAGACACACTTAAAAAGGTTCACACCGTGTCAAATTGACATAAATATCTTGTCTTGCAACAAGGCAAATTTGTTCGGTGTGAGTGAAGAAGAGAAAAGAGACACGGACACTGCAAAAAAAGCATGATGAATTCATGCCTTTTTTTTTTTTTGCGAAGTGTCGGCGTAAAAAAGGCTGAGTGCTGTAGATGTTAAATTGCCATTTTTATCAACTCCATGGCTGTAATGACATCCAATCAGTTTTGCCTCAACAGAGCAGATACTGAAATGAAAAAAAAGGGGGAAAATGAAAAAAACATCACATTATGCGTCGCTTGCTTTTTTTCTTTTGAAATCGTGTGTGCACAAAACAGACTTGCAGTTTTTCTCGGTCACTTTGTGCCACTTACACGGCCACCGCAGCAATGCCGCAACTGACCCACTTGAGTCACTTGTTTAGCAGTCAAAAAAGTAAACTACAAATACATTCTTTTAATGCGTTATCACTTTTTTCAATTAAAATTAAACAAATTTTATACTTATGTGTTATATACACAAATAGTATGAATAAATAGCCTATTAGATCGCAAAGACTTGGAAAACCTGTTAAAAACTTATACCTGACTGCACCCGCATCCTTACGAAGACACTACATTTTAAGGAAATAAAGGGTCAAAATCATATTGTTACTGTTTTCCAGTTATTTTACTGTCCATCTGGCTTTTGTTGTATATGACCTTCAAATATTATAGCCAGAGACAAAACTTTCAATCAAAGGTGGCAGTGATCCCTCCTATTCAACTTGGTGTTAATTAATCTTTAATAGAATGTTATATTTCATCTTTCTTCCAAGTCCCTTATGTAAAACTTTAATCCGTGAAGTAATTACAGCAATTGAATATACGTAGTCCAGTAAAGAGCACAACCTTTTGCTCTGAGAGGTGGTGGATTGATGAAAAATAAAGGAAAAATGCCTCAAAATTGAAGAAGCAATGGTATTTGACTAGATTTGCAGTGCCACTTTCTTTTTCAGAAGAGTGATTGATAAGTAAAAGGGTTAACATATGTATAAGTAAATATGCAGGCTTGATTAGGCCTAGTAATACAGGAAACAGGTTGAATACTTTAGTTATTTTCTGACTGAATAGTTTCCTCCCTATAAAATAGCTCTGATTTGCTTAAGTACCAACACATGGGGAAATATGAGTGGGAAATGCAATTTAATGCTGCCCATCTGTGCATAAACTGCTCACTTTGCATCCTATGAAGTGACACACACACACACACTGATGTGCAGCAGTGCTTCGAAGATGAACAGAACTCTCCTGAATCAAGCTGACTACTGTTAGAGGGGGGTAATCAATTTTGAGTTCCTCGCCTCTTGCTCTCATCATGGCCACCGGAGGGCTTTTTGCATCATTCTGTCTAGCATTCAGGATAATCCTCAGAGCAATCACACGCTAGGAGATGCAGTGAGTGTGCTGCAAATCCAAGAAAGCAATAGGCTTACAGTGGAGAGAAGCTGTCCCCCTGTGGCTAAATGTCTTACTCCTTACCTCCAACGGGCTTTAAAAGGCGGTGGCAAAGAAGAGGACCTTGAGTTATAATACAGGGATGGGTGGATTTTGGTAGAAATATACTATTAAAGCACAATAATCCATGGAGTTGTACAGTTCAGCGGGATTTCACAACAAAGAATGCTTAAGGTGGATAACATCATTCACACGAGCATATTTTTTGCTTGTGTCTGTCTTCATGGCAGTGTGTTTGTGTAAATTCTTTCTACTCACCGCTCTGTTAGATTCCTGATGTACTCCTCTGTAGAGTTGTCCCGCAGTAGATCCATCAGGAAGCTGAGAGTCTGCTTTGAGGCTTGTACCGCCCTGCTGGCCATGGCCTCAATGTGCTCTGCTGTCTCTCTGTGACTGCAAGGAGGGGTAGACAGTGAAAAAAGGAGAAAAAAGGCACGTAAAATAGAAAGACCATCACAACTGCTCGAGGTGAAATGGATTTCAGCATTGATACCATCCCCTCACTGGATCTCCTGGCCAGGTTTCTGGAACTACCGCATAATAGAGCTGTGCAGCCGAGAGCATCGAATCACAGTGGTCTAACCACATTGTAAGTGACAAGCCAAGAAGAAAGAAAGAAAAAAGACCAGCAGATATCCACAGATTACTGGAGCAGTCCTTGCTTTTTAATTGACAACTAAAAGCTCTCTGACGAGACTTACCTTTTCATTAGAACCTGTGAATCATTGACCATTATGTTCCACTTGTTAGGTGCTGACATCGCTTCAAAAGGAATGATCTGTTAAAATGGCAGAGAGAGAAAGCAACATATCGAACAGGTATGAGAATTGAAAAGCCTGGCCCCGTAGAGGCTTCCAACTATTTTTACAGCTTTAATTTATTCAAAAAATAATTAAAGGATTCTTCACACTCCAGTGGGCCTTTTTTTTAAGAGACAGTGCTGTTTGCTGTCAGAGAATCTTTGACCCATGAGAAATGGGCTAGAAATTGGGGCAGCAGTCCATTAGGAAAAAATTCCTCCAAAACTGAGGTGTTATGAAGTTTGGCAAGTTTGGCAAATAATAATATTCCAACAACGACCCTTTAAACATATGTAAAAACTTATATTGCCTTTTGTCCTGATAATTCTAATGTGCACACAGTTGAATGCAGAGTCCTTCCATGAGTGACATTTAATTTGGAAAATGCAAATAAAATGTGAAAACTGAATTAACAATTGACACTTTTGTATTATTTCTTCATTTTGGGAGTCTGCGCCGCTTATTATTTTGGAATTATAAATTGCTGCTGCTTCAGGCTTACTCAAGTGATAAGGACTGCGGGTGTACAATATTTCTGCCCACACGCAGGCACACAATCATAAAAACAGAGCAAAACAAGTCCACTCATCAAACCTAATTAACGTGGCTCACCAAACCTAAATCACATGGCAGGAGTGTCCATAATAGATTCCATAAAGCTACGTACAGAGAGAATAAAGAGCCTCCCAATGGGCGAGAACAATTTTGTTCATTTGAGCGTCCATCAAACATCGGTCGGATTTTCTTCTTCAAAAGGCAGTAGTTTGCCACTCAGATGGAGGAGGGTGGTGTTGTGAAAGAGGGGAGAAAATATTGTTTTGCTTTGAGAAATCTTTGTGGATCTTTACAAAAAAGCAATACTGCAGTGTCCCATAATGAGGACAAGAACTCGATTGTGTCACAATACAATAGCTGCATGCTTGTAGTGAATGGTAAGAACACTGGTATTTCAGCTTATCCTGAGTATTCTATGAAATGAAATACCCAACAGTGTGAAAGCACTGTTTCCAATTTAGTCCCATTTTTTGTTATTACTATTATTACAAGTGGTAAGATCCCTTTGCCAGTTTGACTGCAAAAATCTGGAAAATGTACAGGAATAAACCTGTCAGCTTTTGTTTTTTTCCCCGCACTTTTGCTTTAAAAACAGCATGATCTTGACATGCTTGGCCTTCAAGGTGCACATTTTTACCCAACTTAATTTGAAAAGTTTTTTTTTATTCCAATATGAGCCTCCGTAAATGTCCGCTGCTGCTAACGTCAGGTGACTGCGTTGGCAAGTCCATGACCAATCTGACCTCACGACAGATCCCGAAGAAACTACACTGATTCACAGCGTAAATGTTGCAGTTTTACTACTTTGTATAATTACTACGTTTTTATTACTCTGTAGCCTACACAGATGCAGTTTAGGGTTCAATTAATCAGCATGTCAACATCCTACGCCTCCACATGTGTTGCAATGAGATGGCGTCAACTTTGCACAAATTGCTTGTGTACATAGTACTTGGCCTCAAGCGCTTCTCAGGAGGTCAGGGTTAATATTCATTTCTCATACTATTCTAACTATTCTACTGAGCTCTCACTGGTAAATGGTTAAGGTAAGGTGTTTCAGATAAATGGTTAGGTTCAAACTTGAGGTCAGAATTAGGTCTGCATGTTGCAAAATACATGGCAGAAGATTACAAAAAAAAAAAGAGTCAACATCGTTATACCATACCTGATTTTATATTCATTTAATTTGACATGAAAGGTTACATTACCATCACAACAGTTAAAATGGTTTGGACAGGTGGACTCATAAGTATTACTCTATTTCTGGTGAGACTAAGCTGCCATGACAGCAAGCACTTCCTGGTTGGCTTTGGTTTTCAATTAGTCAAGCTTTATGAAGCTTTGAAGTACACGTTGGCTTTTTATCCCGGTGCAGTATGAATCCCACTTTTATGTCTCTACGGAATGAAGATCTACCTCTCCTTGGTCATGGTGTAGTTAAATCATTTGAGACACCCTCCAAATCCTCTACTGTATCCACTGCAATGTCATTCTGCCTCCTGTTTGTTTGTCTCCTCGCATGCACCCTTCTGTTACCGCCTCAAATCTCTAAGTGAGAATCAACCCTAAAGAGGACATTTCTCAGTCATCCACTGTGGATGCTGTTGTCTTTTACCAAGTGTTTGGCCTCATTTCGCCTCCTGAGAAGTGCTTTAGAAACCATTACCTAATCGTCTAAGGCCTCTGCTAGAATACCTTCTTTTGACAAGACTTTTGCGGTTTCGAGTCTTACGCTCTTTATTTTAAAAATTGATGAACTTGCTTTTCTCTCAGTGAACAAAGCTTGATGTATTGATTTTCTGATGCAGCGCTCACTTTCCGTCTGCCTGATCGTGCTTTGGATACAACTGGATCAGTTGTGTTCTGGAGTGCCATGAAGCTCTCATCAATACAGGTTTTGACGTGACACCAAGAAAGGCTCTAATTTCGTAGATTAACAATCAGTCACTTTCACTGAACTCTAACACAATGCTTTACCTCGTGTCAATACTACTTATGCCCCTATAAAACAAGTATATTACATAAATGCAAGTTTATTTTTATTTTAGGTAAAGCTGCCACAAAAGGCAGTTTTGTTTTTACATCTTTACCTCTCTTAAAACTCAATATGGGGTGAATAATACTGTACTTCAGTGATAATTGAACAGAGACTTGACGCATTACGTGTTGATAGCACCATCGCACTCGAAAAGGAGCAAAAGATTGTCCCCACTTGATTCCCATGTTTACATCATTGCTGATTGGCGCTGGAACTGATAAATATCTGTGACTATTATGGAGCTTTCTGACGCTGGCTAAATAGAGATGAAATCTGATCTTTAGTACAAAGTTAACACAGTCAATGCCATACATTTGCTTCACTTTATTTGCTGACCCAGAAATAGTGTAAAATTTTAAATGCTTATTCACATGAAATATAATTATTTTTCTATTTTCCAGGTTTCCTTAGCAAATATGACAGTTTCATTGTCAGCCTTTCTGTACGTGCTAACTGTTCAAATACAGTGTAACAGGTACAGAACATCTGAGTTACCTACCATGTTGTCAAGGTCCTGCGTTGCTTGCTTTAGCTGCTTCTCCGATGCTCTGATCATGAGTAGAGTGTCTGTGAGGGTTTGGCACACAGCTCTACTTCTTTCATCCTTCCTCACGTCCTTCCCCTCTTCCTCTCTTGTGCTGAAGCTGCAGTTCAAAGTAAAGGTAATGCCATGCAGCTGGGCTAAGAGTGTGCCAGTAGAATCTTCCAGCAAGGAAAATTGTTTTATGAAGGCCTCACGTGCCTCTGAAACAATAAAGGAAATAAAGCCACATTAAGTGTTTGATGGATCATTTCACTAAGACTCACATTCTTTGGAATTTCTAATCTGACTGACTGCATAGCAACTGTGGAGGTGAATACAATAAGTACAGTATCCCTGGTTTGCTGCTTTAGTTTGTCACCTACTGTTCCACTTTGTTTCATAAAATGAGATTGTGTGTGCCCAGTATGGATTGTTCTGCCTCTGTCTGCCCACGCAGTGAGCCAGTGGCTCCCAAATGCTCATTGAATCATTACAAGGCCATCTAGTGTCTTAAAAAGCATGGCTGGAATGTGCGTGTATGCAATGTGGGTGTTAAAAGGCAGATTGTTAGAGAACTGTTATCCTGATTGCAACTATAATCATAATAAACCAGGGATTAGCGATGCACTGCCTGTCACATAAATAGGGATTAAGTTGGTCACGTGGTGCCTTGTTCTATATTGTTATGATTTGTCTCCATTTGGCCTGTGCAGCTGAGCCTGTAAGCCCGTTCCCCTCCAAAGATAATGAGGATATATCAGCATTGTGTTAAAGTAATTGGGAGAGGTTGGTATTGTTGCCTGCATCCTGATTTAATCGCTTTGTTGCGTTGTATATGTTACAGCGTCACACAGAGGAGACACAGACAGAGCAACAGCCCATTTGCAGACAGCCGGAGGTTGCTTCACATCAAATTTCTTGGCTATGCTCACTGGTCTTTCATGTACTGATATGGCACGTTATCATCTCACAGCCATAACGTGACACAACAGTTTAATGACAAATAAGCTAGCTTTATGTTTCACAAAGCAGCCATCATGTGTCTTCTAAGATGTCCTGACCAAAGAAGAAACATTAAAAAGAGTGACTGGTTGAGTGGAATTATCTTGGCTTTTGGCTGCTGTACCTTGGAAGGCCAGAAAATCCTCCAGAGCATTGGGAAGAGTATCTTCCCTCTGGTGCTCATGCTCATAATGCCGGGCCATGTGATACTTCAGCAGGTTGTGCTGCTTTCCAAATCTACCTCGGCAATCAAAGTGAGACAGGAGCTTCTCCAAATCCTGTAGGCGAGTCTGAAGCTTTGCGGCCTGAAACGGCATCATTATTTGAAGACGTCAAAAAGAAATGCAGGTTTTGGAAGGCTAAAGAAGACCCTCTCCCCTCCAAAAAGACAACAAAATAACTGCCTTTATTTATCCAGAAGTAGTGACTGAGATGTGACTGCAATTCCTAGCAAAGCAAAACATCAAAATGTAACATTTCGACAAAAGCAATGAATAAATGAATATCAACAATGTGATAAGGATGGAATACAGTTTTCATATCTGGATTCACTCACTATTCTCTGTGTAGTATGCAGCTGAGGATACAAATTGTTGTAGGATGTAACTAGATAAGACTTTGAAGAGACTTGAAGTCAGGTCCGAAAATGTAATGAAGGTGATGTGACTGGCACTGATCTGTGAACCATGGTAGCTAAATGATCCAGATCTGGATCTCTTTGCTGACGTGTTATTAATCCCATTACTTAGCAACCATAATGTCATTAAGTTCCCAACTTCAGTCCATTAATTTTAACACCAAATTCTACAAAAAATTACATTAATACATTTATTAAGCATAATTCTAATTATTAAGATTATTCTCTTCCTTTCGTTTTGCTTGTTAGTCTTTTATCTGTTTAATGTTTAAGCCAAAGGAAAGCATAAGCAGCATGGTAGGGAGTGCGAGAGGCAGAAAGGGGGAACTGAGGGAAGCTGAGGACAGCAAAAGTAATTGCAGGTGTTCAGAACAGACACGGGTTGAGATGTTCGCTGAATTGCTAACACTGTAGAAATCAAAGCATGCATTAACACAGGTGCAAGCTGGTCTGCAGAGAACATACAGCCACTTTAGCGGGGACAAGAGTACGTGCAGAAAAAAGACTAAACATGTTGGTGGTATTGGATTGTCCTCAGAAGGCAAATCCAGGGACACGGCCTGTTAGCGTACAAACGGGGGTTGCAACAAATCTAAGGGGACAGAAAGAGGCAGCTCAGGAGATCATTAGGGCAAATGTCTCTTTCTGTTTCACTGCACATCCACTGTTTGCTTGCAATCTCAAAATACAAAGGAGCCATATGGCTGTCGTCAGGGTCTACAAAGGAATGCTCAGGGGGACTGTGCTATTTCAAGAAAATGCATCTCATAATATCAAGAGCCAAGGAACACTATGTAGGTGTGGAACATATTTAAATGAATTAGTGCAGCAACCAAATTATCAACATAGAAATGTGTAAAAACAAAATGTTAACCGAAAGAAAAATGGGGAAAGATGAAAAGAATGAAGATTCAGTGCAGGGGCAAAAGTACATCCACACAAGTAATTTACATTCACGGCTGGAGAAGCTGGAGCTTAATTTGAATGTATATTCCTTTGTAAAATGCCTCCTCTTTCTAATGTTATTTCATTCAATTCCAAAGAGAAATTCTGAGAGAATTTGCTCCTACTTTAAAGTGTAAATAGAATTTACCATTGAGTCAGACAAGCTACCTAAAGAGATAGTTTTGGCAGTGTGAATTTATAACACAAGCATTCATCTGTATTTTCTGGAATCTTAGATACTTACGCATGTCTAAATCATGATTAAGTATAGATTACAGTATAGAAAGGGAACAGTGTAGAAAGGGCAGTATTAGAAAAAAGCATAAATGCCAAAAACTTATTTTGATTTTCAGTATAAACCAGAGACATTTCATATTTTGTCTCATCATATTGATTTTCATTTGCAAATATACTGCACAGCTATGGGGTCGGGGAAGGGTACTCCCTTCTTCTGTGGCTATGCTTTTGTAGCGTGTGCAGATTGTGGTTTTGCACTGTATTGTAGAAATATGCACGGGCATCCCCAGAAGATATTGAAAACTGCTCGTTACTCTAAAATACTCAAAGAACTTGCCCTTGGGCGCTGATAAAATACCAAACCATCACACACGCTGGTTTTTGGACTTCTGGAATCTGTACGGTTTTCTGATCCATTTGACCTCAACACACAGATGCAGTGTGTGACGTTCCAGTGTGTGACGCAGTGTGTGAGGTCAATGCAACCGGACAAGGCTAACAAAAGGCTCCTTTTTACTTTTGATTCACTGAAGCATTTAATGATATTCTGGACTGCATATGGAGACATGCAAATCCCTTGCAATCTGTCTTTGAGAAATATTGCTTTAAAAGAATACAATAATTTTCTCACATTTTTTGACATACTTGAGATTTTCTGCCCAGCTTTGCCTCTTAAAGGCTCAGTCGTTCATGGCTAATGCTCTTGTACTAAATCCGAATTATAATCAACTGTTGATATCACAGCATAAGAAATATTTCTTCACCTCTTTACTAGTTCTAGTTGCCCCTGTTCGAAACACTTCTTTTTCAAAAGTGCTGCAGGGCTAAAATAACATAAAAGGTGATGTTTTTTTTTAACAAATTAAAGGAAGCAACAAGAAAATAAGTACGTTTGGGAATCAGTTGCATTTTCCATAATGTTCCCACTTTTTTTCTGATCTGAAGTTGTAGAACTGAAATGTCAGAGATGAAAAGAGGCTTCAGCCCAAAGAGATATGTTAAGATAAAGGTAAGGCAGATTTTTTTGTTCAGCAACTTTTGTTAAAAGTTGCTTTAAACAAAACAGTGCTCAAAAGCATCAAGACAGAAACATGACCTATTAGATTATGACCAAGTTAGCATTTAGACAGGAATATGGAGCTGGAGAGTATTACTTAAGGGTTTATTGGACAAAATTTCACATCTTTGAAGATGAATATTGATGAAATGATAGAATAATTTTGACAAGGACTACCAGCCCACTGATCAAAAGAGTGAATCTAGTTAATAAAACCATCATGACTGTAAATTTTTAGCACTTTTCTGGTCTAGTTGACCGTTTACACTACAAGCCACCGTCACCCATTCACATAAACAGTCATACAACACATTGCTGTCTATACGGTGTTACAGACTATACAGTGTTCTTGTCTTTATGACACACATCCACACACCGATGGACAACTCAGAGGCAAAGTGGGTATTAATGTCTTGCACATGTAGTCGGGTAAAGCTGATTTTGATTGGCAGACACTGCCTTCCGCCTAAGCACCAAGTACTAGTGTTTCGTTAATCTAAAAGGGAAATTAATTAGTTGCAGTGGAAATTATGAAAAGTATTTGCTTGCTCTAATGCTGCTGTACCAATAAAATAAAAAGAAAACTGCTCTCTCAACGACAGAGTAATAGAAGGCATGCCACATCTTGCAAGAAACCTTGGAAGATGGTGAAATATGCATATAAGTTGGTTAAAACACAGTCTGTCCTAAAATTCTGCATGTCAGAGATAAAGTAAATGAGATGAGGTTGTGTCATTATCGGAAGTTATTCTTATTCTTCTGGTCAGTGTGCTGGTGGTCTTTTTACAGTAAGATCCATCTTTTAAGTAGATAAAGCACCTCAAAGAGATGTCTGACCACTCTGTTTTGAAATAATCACAGTCCTGCTCCATCCTCTTGTCAAAATAATATAATTCTGGTAAAATGCATTGTATGATATTTTGTGTATTCAGAGCTCAGGAAATTTCAGCCTCCTCATTTAAACTCAACGCATCAAGACAGGGAAAAAAAAAATCAAAGTAGGTCCAACCATCTGTTACAAACAGTTAGATTAATGTAGCATTTGGTAGAATTTCTGATTGTGGAGTCCTGAATGCCATTATCGACACATAAACTATCTTAAATCAACTCACCTGTTTCTTTACAAGGCCATAGCAAACTGGACATTCCTCACACTGGTGAGTGGCTCTGTTGTGGAAATAATTCAGCTCACATTTGTCGCACTTGTAACCCACAAAGCCCTGACGGCAGCGGCAGGTGCCATTATTGTGACACTGCATGGAAACGGAGCCCATTGGGTCGCAGTTACAGGCTGGATGAGACGAGATAGCACCGCAGGGAGATGGGAGAGGAGCGGAGAAACAGATAAAAATTTTCAATAGAATTTTCAAGCTAGAAATGCTTTCATAGGTGACCTGTATCAGAGGATTAGAGGATGGCATATAGTGGAGTTATGAGGCCTGAGGTAAAGTACAGTACCTGTGCAACCTCGTGAGGAGAATCCATAGAAGCCTACATGACAAGTTTCACACAGTGCCCCCTCCACTCCAGCACGACACAAACACTCCCCTGTGATTGGATGGCATGCCATCGATGATGAGCCAATTGGATTACATTGGCACCTAAGGCAGGCAGGGAAACAATATCTTTAATGACATATTCAATTTTCTTAACCTCGTTGTTATATATTTTCATGTAGATACACTTTGAATTGCAGTGGGAATCTGTTTACCTTTCACATCCAACGCCTGCTTGAAGGTTGAAGAAGCCAACTTCACAGTAACTGCAATCCCGTCCGGTCACATGACTGAGACAATTGCAATTTCCTGTCTGAGGGTGGCATTCATCTACATGCCCAGAGGTTCCAGCATAACTGCAGCTGCATGCTAGATGAAACAAATAAAGCAATATAATGTTAAAAAAAAAGATAAAGTTATATTGTTGACAGCTTACATTTTCATGTATCACCTTATCATTTAGAATATCTTATTAGTTTTATCTCGTTTGAGCGCTGGAGGGAAAATGAGAGGAAATGACAGACAACAGATGGGAAACTCAAGGATCCCTTTGCAATGGTGTTCTGCAGGCAAATTCAACTGGGGGTTACATGGTGAGCTGAAGTACGAGAAAAAGATATGGAAATCAAAGGATGAACGCATTACAGCTATTACTCTTTGGATCGCTGTCTCCCTTTATAACTTTATTTGAGTTTTAGTTGAATTTTGTCCAATCCAATAACTCGTTTTTTTTTAGATATCTGAACATTGGCCATGTGTTTGTCTCATTTTCACATTTGCTTTCCACAACATAAGGGGAAAGCAAGTTATGGCTTTGAATGTGCATTATTTTTCTCTTGTAAACAGACAAATATCACCAGGAAATTCTCAAAGCAGGAACAAAGTCTGATTCACCAATTTTTTACATTTACAGCTCCGCTTTACTATTTATTGAAACACTCAGAATCTGAGTTGACTTGTATTTCTCTTTCAAAACCTTTTTATTGCTCCACGTGTAACACAACATCTAATAATTCTAAGCGATGTGTGCCAGAGAGTTTCAAGTTTGTGCGTTTCTCTGAGAGCAAACACTTTCGAGGAAAACAACAACAAGCAACAACACATTTCTGTGAGTAAGAAAATACACTTCAGTATTTTCTTACAGGAAAGAGAGTATGGGTATGGGAGGAAAACCCTCCCATACCCTCCCCCGTGATGTGGGAGGAAAACCCTCCCATACCCAAACAAATTTTCAACATAAAGATACATTAATAGATTATCATTCCATTTCAGTCCACTCTCAGTTACTCACGCCTGCACTTCTGGTCAGCTGTTTGGCTTAGGGCATTGCCGTAGAAACCCCGCTGGCAACGCTCACAGTGGTCCCCCTCTGTGTGCCTCAGGCACTTCAAACACCGCCCCGTGATGTGGTCACAAATTCCCACTGCGTTGAAATCCACATTGCCATTACAGTTGCATCTCACGCATGGTCGAGCTGTCCCAAGCTGTCCCAGGGGTTCGCCATAGTAACCATCTTCACACATCTGACAGCGCGTCCCTACACATGGGGAAAGGTGAAAGAGTTGGGCAGGAATTTGATGAATGACTGAGGCCATTCTGGTGTTAACTCAGTCAGTTATAATTAAATTAAAAACTCATGTTGAATGTCTGAGTCACAGGTGGCAATCTGCTGTGGAATGACAGCGACTGCAAATGTGCTGCTTTGAGGCCACGGTCTTTTCAGTATCAAGCTGTCATGTGGAATAATTCTCATTGTTTCTATCCTGACATAATGCTCATTATTTACTTTGTTTACTGTCTATTCGATTCATTTTCAATAGCTGGAAGCTCATGTCACCTGTCTGTCCTGCCGGGCAGTTGGTACAGAACACCTGTCCTGTCTCTGCAATTTGGGCACAGCTGCTACGGTCTGGACAAGGGCAAGGCTGACAATCACCAGGCGTGCCAATCAAGGCATTGCCATAGTAACCATCCTGGCAGTGCTCACAGGTCATCCCGGTAGTGAAGTCTGAGCACTCACACACACCTGAAACACAAAGGGGAGAGTAACAATTACACATTTGTATCACACATGTGCACCTGCTTCTACATGTTTTACACAGAAATTCCAGAGAAGATGTCTCTCATTGGCAGCAGAGGGCGCTGCGTTTCTGGCCATGAGATATACAACAGCTCACATTGTTTAGAAAAAAAAAAAAGGAAGAAAAAAAACATTCCCCACAGCCCACCATGGAGAGCAGAAGACAACTAAATTCACCCTGACTATAATTGCTTTGGGAAATATGTGAGCCAAATGCAGGAAAGACCTTCAAGAAGTGAAGCAATTCCCCCACCAAGTGGGAGAGATTACCAATTCTGTGATGTCCAAAAAACAACTGTTGTTTTGAAAGCCAAAAGAAAGAGACATAACTTGCAGCTTTGAATGACTTTATCTGTGTTGATTTACATGTATATTCACTGTACCACTGGTGAATTACTCTCAATTCCCAGGGTAGATTTTCAGTCCTCATACTACATTTTAAATCCATTAAGCTACAGGCAGTGCTGAATTATGTGACAACAGTCAGAGAAAATATCCAGAGAAGGGAAGAAACCGATCTCATATGAGAGTGCACTGCTTGACTGATAAATAGCAAGGCTGAGAATACTCCAGCTGCAGTTCAGTGACCCTCAGTGGCCCGAACGTCACAGTCTGAGACAATTAGACCCACAAATTCTTAAAAGTAACTGAGCAACCAGATCTGGGATGATTCAGCAAAAAAAAAAAAGAGAAAAAATCCCAATATAATGAGGCACTCAACTTTAATAACAGAGTGAGATAAATTAACAGAGCAATGAAAAGAAATAAGCCTTAACCTTTTTTTGGTTAGTAAAAAGTTAAAAAAGTAAATGGGAAGAAGCTGACAAACTATTTATTTTCAAATCTTAATGAGCAGTCATTAGAACAAATATTAACAACATTTTGGCCTTTACACTAAAGTAGAAACACTGTAAAGTAGAAACAACAATCAATGTATTCTTCACAAGGTGTTTTTCTGTTTTTGTTTTTCACTCAAGGAACACACTTTAAATGTGCGCAATTTAAATGAATAATTGGACAAAATGTATGTTTCTCAGCTGACTCTGGTGCGGATAGATAAAACTAATTGAGTTTTGATTTTCTAGAGAACACACCAATAAGATCTTGATGCTTTGCAAATAATCTGCAGGCATGCAATTTCACAGAGGCCTCATTAAAATTTCCCATCACTCTCTCTTAGCCAACGGGATGATTCAGGGAGAAGATCCTTGCTGTGCATTTTTAAATCAGCTCACACCACTTGAGAAATTGCTGCTTGTTGTTTTGAGGTCATTGTAACCAGTGTCTCATATTGCCAAATAAAGCCCTGTTAAGTCATAACCTGTATATCAGACACATGAGATAGAATAACAGTCAGAAAGCTTAGGTGATCACACATCCATTGAGGGCAACAATTATCCTCTTGCCAGATGAAGTGTGAACTTCTGGCAAGGAAGTGATTGGATTTTTGGCCAAGCGAGGTGAACAATATGTAACTTTAAGCGTGAAATGCCAGTCATTAAACACAGAATTTAGTAATAATCATTGTTCCCAGCCTAAAGAAGTGAATCCTTCTTGAATTTCACAAGGCATACAATGACACTGATGGTGTGCACTGTCAATCCCCGATGAGCCATAGTAAATTTAATAGCAGCAGAAATGTGCTGACTTTACCGAGTGTGAAGATGACTGAGCGTGATATGAGGCAGTAGAGCCACTGAGGGCCTCCTCGACACCATTATCATTCCACCGGCTCCTCAGAAAAGCTAACGCCATGCATCACAAAATGTCGCTGAATGGCCGGATCCCTCCTCACAAGGTATTCCTTATCGACATGCTAATCACCCTTACTTTGTAATGCCTCTGAAGAATAATTTCATTAATGAATCAATGAGTGTTCAGTCAGTGTTCATTCAGCCGTAATTAAATGGGATTTCTATGAATCTCCCTTTGGAGCTGCACATTATGAATTCTTTGACAAATCCACACAATCCCGCTATTCTGCTCTCAGTCTCTCGTACTGCTCCTCTTTCAGCTGTGCTGCTTTGCACTTCAGCGCCCTGCTCTCTGCCTGAACTCTGCTTGTCTGTTCTGTGATGGGAAAGCAATATTTCTGTATAGGAAACAAGTAGGCTGGAGCTGTTGAGAAGCCATTCTCATATATACATCACACCCCATAGAGCTCTTTTCTCCCAGAAAATATTCTCCCTGCACTCCATCCCTTCATTGTGCCTCTGAACGCAGCCTCTCTACAGGAATACATACACATTCAGAGCTAATGCACTTCATTAATGAAGCCACTTGCTGAGGACAGGAATACATTGGAATACATGACTGTGTGATAGTTGCAGGAATGCAAGGCACTGCTGAAGACAGGTGTAACCTTTTCCAGACTCTTTCAGCTGACTGGGTTGGTTTATACTTGAGCATTGTTCAGTGTTCCTCTCACACAAAGTGCCAAGAGGAGCTCCTGAAAAGATAGTGGTTATCACTGTTTGCAGTGGCTTGCAATAGCTTTAACAACAGATGGAGACAGCAAAATGAGAGAGAAAATCCAAGGAGAAATGTGTTTTTGTTTAGGAAAAGATCAGAGCTGACTTCTCTTCTGTTTCCACTGTCTTGCGTCTAAAGTCTCCAGATTTATTTTCTGAACAAATCATCTCACGTCACTCTGCACCATCTTGGGAGGTCTTTCTGGGAAAGAAGGGTAACATGTGGGGTGTTTGATAAACAAGTCACATGGGTTCAAAGTAACACATGGCCGTGCGAGTTATGTGAGTGTTCAGGCAACTTTTCATTTTGCCCCTGTGGCAACAAACGAAAGAAAATCTGAATTATAATGGTAGACGGCTTCTTTTTCTATTTATTTTCTGTATAGTATAAGCAAAATGACAGCATGGGTGTGATGTCTAAACATAAGCTATTCAAGACCGCCACAGAAAAAAGCTTCAGGCTGAGAAAATCTATTTACTAATGCATGGGAAAACCCTGTTTTAATGAAGGAGAGGAGGAAATAAAAAAGAGACAGAGAAAAAATATTTTGTAAGCCCCCCCCAAAGGCCTCGGGGGTAGAGGCTGGCTTAAATCTGCTGCAGGATGGTTTCATGGCGACACTGTTGTCTAATTTAACACAGACGCGCTGCGAGTGCTGCAGATGTGGCTTGTCACCGAGGTCTAAATGGACGGCTGCAGAGGAGAGAAGGAGCGCTGCTGAGGGAGAAAAGGAGGGACAGTATGTTGTGCTCAACCCCATATATAATGTGTGCAATATAGATGACAGGGGAAATATGTTTTGTCATAGTGCGACTGTGGAAAATAAATGCATCAATTCCTGTTTTGTGTATAGAGGCTGTCAGCTAAATTGTTATAGTCACGGCCCCCGGGTATCAGGGATGGGAACCTTTAAAGCAGCAGCTGTAGGTCATGTTGTCTCACTAAAGCTCACCTACTTGTTACAAAGGGATGGGATAAATGATTTAATGTTGATTTTAATGTAATTTATACTCCGGAAATGTTGCCAAATCTTTCAATGGAACTGCAAAAGTACTATCCAAACTGAATGTGTTTGAACATTACCATTTTGTTTGAATATTCAACCGATCAACAACAAGTGTAGAACTTTTATCTGACACTTACATGGCATTAGATGGATACAAAATGACTTTTTGCCTCCTTGCTCAAATATGAAATATCTCAACAAAGTAGAGAGACAAACTGAGTTGATATGACAAGACACTACTTAGCAGGAAAGAAAGCTGGTGTGAATTGTGATGATATGCTACAGGTTGGAAATAGGGGATACCCAACTCTCTTCTCTATGTTGTCCCATTCTTGTCTGACTTTGGCATTTTGTATAGGGCAGCGCTTAAGTGTTGCAAAGTCTAACCCGAACCATGAACTTTCAAAAACATTGGTTCAGACAAGAAAATACTGGGTCACATTGAGGCTCAGGCTCTGATCTTTGGGTGATTACTGCCACCGGCCATTCTCTTCTACCTCTTTACGGAGTTACGAGTTAAACATTCCTCTCCAAAATATAGACATAATTTTGCATCATTCAAATTCTCAGTTGGCAATTTTTTAACTTTCACTTTAAAACTGCTACATTTTGTGCTATAGAGAAATGTCGCTATTACACACTCTGGAGTATTGCAGTTGCTTGTATTTATACTTAAGGCGCACAGACTGAGTTGAAAACTGACAGCAAGCATCATTATGTGCCACATTGGAAGTGAGAATAAGTTGTCTTGTGTGCCTTGTTAAAATTCAGTGCCAATATGTCAGTGCAGAAACGAAAACATTCTACATTTGTCTTACCTATGTAAATCCCATACCTGCTTACCTAATAATTTAAATGGAAAATACTACGAAATTTGACATTTGTCTTATTTAAGTTAGCAGTCTTTTGATCAATTTTGCATTATTATATCATGAAATAGAAGTAGGTAGGTGTAAAGCTGCGATGCCCAGTTTTACCATTGCATGAACATAAGGGTTTAAAGAACTTATGTCATGAGATGGGCTTAAGTGTGTCATTTAATAATTAAAAGGAGCCAGATCAACCAGACAGGTGATCTTTATTTATGTTAGTAAATCCATGCTCCTCATCCTTCTGCCTTCAACCAGATAATTGCCCAGTTTATTGAATAAGTGTCTTCAGCACTTTTTAAAAAGAAAATGTGTCTCTAATCTTGTGGCTATGAAGAAAACCAACCATACTTAGCTGTCTCCAGTTGAACACAAGTACTTTGACGCGGCACATGCATCTGCTTCAAGACCCCCAAATGGAAAAAATATCTTTCTGTTCCTTGTGCTGTTTCATTACAGCAAATGCTTGTTTCTCACTGACATTTGTGTGGGGCCAAATTTTTGAATAATGCAGAGTGGTTTTGCATAGCTAAATGTCACGCCCACAGAATTATGTTGGAGGAGGATGGGACACAAAAGCTTTTTCATTTTTTTTTTTGCTCTTAGTTTCTAAACCACCAGAGGCTTCTGCAGTGAGATAAATTCAGGTCTGGTTCGTAAAGGCCATCACCGGGAGTACCTTACTGCATCAATTAGAGCACGAATGAATAAATGACAAGACATACTGGTCATTGCAATACTCATTTAAATGCTAAGTTTACACGGAAGTAGTGTGAGTCACCAACAAAGAGCCACTTTGGAATTAGAAAGAGGAAGTCAGGGTGTGCATTTCCCAAAGGCCTGCTTAAATGCCATCTTCAACCCTCTGAGGTCATTAGTTAGAAAAATCTTTGAGAGAATGTTGAGGCAGAAGAACTGATGTGGAGGAAAGCTGGCTCTAACGCCGGTTTATTCAGTCCTTAATCTCTCTGGTGGGCCGTGTTTGTTGCAGGCTAAGCCCTAAGATGCCTGGTCTGTACCAGCGTGATGGGATATAAGAAGCGACAGTGAGGGGAAAAGGAAGTGAGAAAGAGCAAAAAAAGACAGATGAAGTCATTCTGCAGTGAATCTTTCCATATAATTTCTATTGCTGATCCTATTCGCCACGCTATACTTATCTCCTCTCAACCAGCGCACTTATTTTACACAAAAATAAACAGAGAGATAAACAATGCATGCACTCTGTCTGCCTGTCTTGGCTTCCAGTCACACTGTCAAAGATTGCTGATTTGAAAAGGTTTTGACCTTTTTCTTGATGAAATAAGTTTAGACAAGGAAAACTTTCCGCAAACAACCCCGATGCATCATCAAAATGAATGAAAATCTGTCTGTCTGTTTCCCAACCTAAAAATGGCTCATGTAAAAATCTGACGAATAAACATCACTAAATATTGAAACATCGACTTTGTGTGGATTTTGGGGCGCACCCCTTAAAAAGTCTTTGAACTCACATCAGCTGGATGCCACAGCTTTTATTCTCCTTCTTGGGAAACAGTGCCATCCGAGAGAGGTTATCGGTGTCTAAATGTGATGCACCATACAGTAGATGTATAACAAAGGTCTATTAAGAGGTGTCACAAACAGTGGAGCTTTAATATAGCACCCTAACACTGAATATCCAGCAGAGTGTCGGGAGCATCATGTGTTTCATTTGTTTAGGTGATTAATGAGCACGCCTCTGCAGGACACTCTGCAGAGAAAATTGAGTGTCTCTGTTCTATCTATACATTACAATCATCTCTCCCCCCTTTTCCAAACCCCCTCTTTGAGTTTATGAATTATGGCCTGTTCCCTATTTTATGGATGGGGTATATGCAATTACCGCAGTGTACATGCTGCACAAAAGCAGGTCCAGTCCACGCTGAAATTGAAAGTCTGTTCAGAACTGAAAACACACACAATGCTTTTTTTTTTTTAATCTGAAGGGCATATGTTTGACTTCATCAGCCTTGCACCCCCAGAACTCAGCGGAGATCGCAATTTGCTTATTCCACCACAAATATTAACATTTCCAATCTGTTGTGTTACGCTACAGCAAATAGAACCGACACGACCCAGAGAGTGTTAATAAATCATGATTATGAAGCACCATTGGCTGCAGCTTCCCTCAGCAGCCGGTGTATAAACTCCATCCCAGTTTTGTTTGTGGGCACACCCTGTATGATGATACAAGTCGTTAGGTAATTATACAGCAATTAAGATTCGGATAGGAGAAACAGCAGGTTGGTCCGCTTGCATGCTGACAAATGATGAACAGTGTGTCCATCAAGTTACTTTGATGGTTCTCCTTGACCTGAACTTATAGATTCATGAAGAGTTCCTGCTGTCTTTTCTTTTTTATTTTCTTATAAGAAAGCCAACAGGCTGTCAGAACATGACATGCCACCATAATCATCCGTTTGAAAACCTAAGGCTAATTTTAACTAGGCTTCCTTTTCTGATATGCAGCTTATGCTTTTCAACAGAAGACTCCAAAGGACACAGCACACAAGGCTTTTTGATCCATGACTCAGAGGACACCATGTTCCATATTCAATACTCATTCATCATTTGCATGGCGCTTGTGGCATGTAAATATTTTAAAACATCCTAAAAAGCACGTGTGTGTGTGTGTGTGTACTTGAAAATGAACATTATGATCGCTGAAAATTTTCCTAAATCTTTCAATTTCTAAATAAAATGTAAAAATAAACAGACTTTTCAGCAGTAAACTTCAGCCAAGACATTGTACCACTGGCCTATTAATGAGTGTGCAACCAAAACAGCTATGACCAGTCAGGGCAAGGATCTGAGGGAACATATGAGGGTGTGCTGAGGTTTCTGGTTCTTTTTTTTTTTTTTTTTTTTATTAACTGAAAATGGTCACACACAAATAGTAATACTTAATCTCTTGATTCATCTCTGTGGAGAAGGTTTTTGCTTTATTTTCATAGGCTACTGCATTTTAAAATAACTTCATGGAGGAACACAGTCTTACTGCATTTCATCAAAAAGTCAACAGTCAGTGGCGGTTGCGTCTCATTTAACAGGTGAAAACATTACTTGGAGGTTGGTGTGGATGGAGTGTGGCGCTACACACACGACTGCCAAGCTGAGGAGTCAAATTTGAGTCCTGTACTCACCACTTGTATTTTCAAGTAACACAGAAAGGACATTTCTGCATTCAATCGTGTCCTTGTGCTTTCACTCGATAATTGAATGGTTTTTGAGACTGTTTTTCTACAATTTGCACAATTATCTTTTATCAGAAATACATTTGTATTTCTGTACATATATCCCTTTTCTAATCATATCTCGTAGAAATACCTTAAATAAGGGCCGTTCCATTTACACTGCATTACATGATGGTGGTGTGATGTACTGCACCATTACATGCTGGAAAAATAGAAACAAAACTGATAGAAAGTCTGCTCACAGACAAAATGAAATAATAGTTTCGAAATAAAACAAGAAAGAAAGCTACAATGCAAGAAATGCAAAGGTCAAAACTAAAACAAAGACAAAGAAATCCATTGTAAAAAAAAAACAAAAAAACATCCAGAGCCATAACTCCATCCAACTACTGTTCATACCTGCTCTCAGGGTTGCAGACAGTGGCATACAAAACACATTGGTATGGCTACAAAAAAAAAAAAAAATCCCAGGATTGACAGACTTTGTTGTGAAGGATGTCTAAAAAACTTGAGTGGTGCAAGTACATACTTCACCAAAATCAACCTTCTTTTTTTCTTTTTAATCAAACATTTACAGTCACAACAAGTAGATTTTGAAGCATGAATGAACTGCTTCGAGAACCTTTGACGAAGTACAATGTTGTTTTGATATCCAATGACACAGCCCTGACAACTGCTGTTTTTCGAAAACATTAAGACTCTTTAAAAAGTGAGCCGAAGCGCTTATGGAAAAAAATGATAATATCAAGGAAACACACTTTTTTAGTTTTTATATTTAAAAAAAAAAAAGAGGTTTCACATATGGTCCAAGGAGACGTGAGAGCTCTCTGCACAGAGGGGAGTCAAGGATGCAAAAAACAAAGTCAAGGTGAATGGGGAGAGCAGGTGCAGTGAGAAGGTAAGAGAAAACAGCAAGAGGCTGACTATAGGGGAGTCTGGTGAACAAGAGACAGCAAAAGTATGTGTGTGTGGTTTCTGAGAGGGAGGGAGACTTCCAGATTGAGGAAAGACATAAGAGACACAGGAAATCTGCAAGCAAATTAGACATCATTAGCCAAGAGGCGCTTAACAAGTCTAATTAGGGGAGAGGCAGGCAAGCAGTGATACCAGACTCGCTCCTGGACCTTAGACACACAAAAACCCAGTCTTATGAAGCCACAAATATTACACACACACTCTCAGCTAAAGCTGAAGGCATCTCTTAACTGGGTCAGATCTCTGAGACTTTAAGTTGGAGGGTAGGAAGGGAGATGGCTATGAGAGGAAATGTGAGATTGAGGAAAGATAAAAGATAGAGGGTGGGACATCAGATGGGCTAGTTGTCTGCTCAAGTGAGATGGAGAGGGTTGTTCGAAACTGGGAGTCTGCTAGTGTGGAAAAGGCTCAGGGAGAAAAGGAGACCAGAAAAGCACTTAGAAATAACTGCAGAGATGTTGACTTGTTTACGCAGCCAACAGATGTTGCTTTACCTTTGTCATTTACGGGACACTGCATTTGGGGAGCAAATCTCAAAGTAAACTGCAGTTGCTGTTATTATCTACCATAAATATGTCAGATACATTAAATTCAGACTTCGAGGGCTTCTGCTGTTATTATAGAAATTACTTTTGTGGAATGAGATTGTTGCTGTATGAGTACAGTCATCCAGTACACTTTGAGTGATAGCTTGCCAATGCTCCTAAGAGATGACCGAGTTACGTTCCCTTGAAGCGACGATGACTGTCTGTCAGCTTTAGAAAGGCACAGAAAAATGCTTCAGTCAAACAGACTGCCTCTCTCTCTGTTCCCCGTGCTCTCTCAAAGGTGCAGTGACAAAAAAAATTGTCTCAACAACTTCTGATGATCCCTCATCTCGTGTAAGTTTCGCTTCAGAATGGCTCTATCTCATGACGGGCAACCTGGATCCGCTTTATATTCTATAAAACTAAATCCCTGTTCTCACCTGTTCTATTAAACAACAGGCACAGTGTGTCACCAAAGCCAATGGCAAGAGTGGTAATAATCAGCAGTGGCTTATGAAAGTGTGGGCTTCTAAATCAGTCTGTGAAAGTGTCTATTTTTACTCCATTGTGTTGACTAGCAATTTAAAGGGGAGTAAAGAAGATGCTAAAACTCCTATGGAAAGAAACTGTCACTGAAATCATAAAGTGGTGCTGGTTCTGATTTACTTTCGCTTTCATGAGACCACTCCAGTGATATAATGCGAAGTTTGGAGTCCTCCAAGAAACAGATTACAGAGACAAAACAGGCAGCTGTTGCACATCCTACCTTTTAGTCCCCAAACTGCAGTGGCACCAACACATTCTGAAACCTATACTTCCCATAATGCAGCTTGATGAAACATTTCAGTGGGTTTTATGGTAGCAGTGTTACTTGAGTGAAGGTTAAAACTGACAAAAGGATGTGAAATGTAACCTTTTTTTTCAGTTTTCCTGGTGCAAATTTGGAGTTTCAAAGCCTCAGCTGAAAATACTCAAGTGATATTAAGACATATCACTAAACTTAACAAGTGTCCGCAGAGGACATTATTCAGCTTTTTTGACAGGCCACGGAGCCCTCCTCATAACCATTGACAATGGCATGTATTGTGAAATTGATGGAGTTCACTTTTGAATAAAAGGTTCTGCACTTGATTTATGAATTTAATACTTCAGGCTTTTTCAGGCTTTTCTATTTTAGCTGGAATCACTGAAACAGAAATGTTGTTGATTAGTTGTCAGTGAAGTGGTGCCATAGTCATTACGCCTTCCTCATATTTTCCAGATTTATCACTTGATTACTGAGACTATATAGGAAAAGATGGTTGTAGCCACGATATCTGAGACGTGAGGACAGTGATGAAGGGCCTTCAAGTCAAACACCACTGGTTAACTACAATGTTCTACACCAGCTTTTCTTTACTCCTCAAATGCTGCGCATGTATAAACCCACAACTTCAAATAAGCATTTCGGGTTAGGTATCTTTACTGCACATCTTCCCCACTCTCTGTGACCCCTTTTCTGTCGACCTTCTTTCAAATAAAGGCCACTAATGCCCCCCAAAAAAACTTTATTCAAAAAAGGAAATCATACCACCACCTCCAATAGAACAGGCATTACAACATTACAACATTACAAGAGGTGGTATTAGACTGTATCCTGCAGGTTGCGCTTCTGATATTCACAACTCTGAAATAATCAGGCCAGTTCACTACTTTTGACTGGAGCACGAAACCCCAGCACCACACAGCAACACAGAATGAGCCTCCAACTGTCAAAAATTGATACAATAAATATATATATTTTTAAAAATCAATCAATCTCTTCTGTTTTTGTCACAAGCAGACCACTTCTGTGCAAAGTTGTGGTCAGTAGACATGTGTATCTCTGAAGAAAATGCGATGCTGCGCCCGTTTTCGTTGCCCCAACCACAGTGAAAATGAATGTGTACTCCCCTATTTTGTGCTTCCACGAGAGCTCGGCTGGACCTAGTTAAACTAACGTCTACTGCAAAGTTATCTAACGTGGGACTGAATGAAAAGCAAACACCTGTTCACAAATCGTTGTGTAAATGCAAAATACAATTTATCGTTTCACTCATTACCTGTTTCTGGATGACAGGTTCCGTGCCGGTGGCAGTTGCATGGCACACACGTTGAGAGAGGCCCCCTGCGAGGGTTTTCCCGGGTGAATCCTGGCGCACACCTCTCACAAAATTGACCCTCAAATCCCAGGGGACAGGAACAAGATTCCACCCATGGAGCAGGATGACCGGCTGGACTGGAGGAGATGGAAGCTGAGGACAGGGTTACTCCAGCAAGTTGTGACGTGTCTGGAGAGGAAAGAGGAGGAGGAAGATGGGATGAACTTAGTCGTAAAACTGATGCTCGTAAACGTGCTTCCGAACATTTGTGTGAATGCGTCTGCGTTCGTGACAATGCATCTTGTTAGGCAGTCATTTGCGTCTCCCTCCCTGTCTCATTAGAGGGTTTGGTCTCTGTTTACAGTCTGACACACACACACACACGCACACACACACACGCCTCCAGACAACAACAGATTCATCCACCCCCATCCCCATGAACGCCACACTCGATGCTCACTTGAACACACACCTGGACCTGGCCGCACACACGCACCAGTCATCCAGAGGGTCTTTGATATAGCAAATGAAGAAAGCTAAACAGCAGAGCAAGATGAGAAGAAAAAAAGATGAGAGACCCTGTGGAGTTATGTCAAACATGCAGTTGCTGTGGGGTTTCGAGATCCGTCTCTCCTCTCATGAATAGCGATGGGGGCATGTCATCCTGAACCAAATCCCTCCAACCCTTCAGTCTCTGAGCTGCAGCCACAAAATGACTTTTCACCCATTACTGTGTCTGCTCTCACTAAAGGAAGGATAGATAGATAGATAGATAGATAGATAGATAGATAGATAGATAGATAGATAGATAGATAGATAGATAGATAGATAGATAGATAGATAGATAGATAGATAGATAGATAGATAGATAGATAGATAGATAGATAGATAGATAGATAGATAGATAGATAGATAGATAGATAGATAGATAGATAGATAGATAGATAGATAAGTGGAAGAAACTGTCTGAGGTGAGAAAGCAGAGCAACCAGAGGAGAGGATGAACCCTGACTTCTAACAAGTCATGATCCAATCGTTCCTTGAACGGTGATGAAACCCACTTCATTTGCACCTCTGAGGGATAATCAGTACGCAAGCCTGTCCTCTACTCGCTCCTGATTTTTCCTCCTTCACCTGGGGATATGTGCAATTAGAACACTTTTCAGATATCGAAGCCTGTATTTCCTTTATTAAAAGTGTTTCGTTTGAACTCATGCTGTTTTCTTCATCAATCTTTTTTCTTTTTAAAAACCTTGACACGCCAGTCAAGATTTTATTCAACAAAAGTGGTTTACTGCTGCATGGTATACTGTTAAGGTACCTGTACACTAAGCTATTAAATCACTGATTTTGAATTCATTTTTTTTATAAATATTCATGACAGGTCATCAGTGACTGCTATCAAAGTGTGCTTTTACAACTCTGACATTTCATTATAGGATACTCTTTGGCTTAGAAAGATTTGGATATCAAAGTTTGCAGCACTGCCTGTAGCAATAAGTCACTTCTGACACCGTTTAAAAATCAGTTTGAGACCCATAATGTGCAGTAGATGCAGTGCAAACTGTGTGCATGACTTTGGTAGCATGCTCACGTGGTTGGGTGGATAGAGAAAATAGTTTGATGGAATATGCATGACCGTGACTCAGTTAGTATCTGCACAAACTTCTGTGCCTGTGTTTGTGCAACTACACAAGAGTGGGTGTCACAGTGCCTGCACTGTGCAACTAATTAAAACCATGCAAGTAAATGTGACAGAACTGGTAGTTTTAGACAGCTGCTGTGTCTTCTCTTTACTCTAATCCATCGTAAGAGCCTTAGATCCTGCTTGTTGATTACAATACAAACCATCAGACAGAAAAGGAAGAAGGATGTGATACAGAACAAGAGATGAATTTCAAGAACAGTTACAAACAACTCGGGGGAAAAAATCCCTCTTTTGCACTGAGCCAGATATAGATCAGTTGAACTACTCTGTGAGAACATATAGCAACATTAACAATTTGTTTTTCTGTTGGCAAAAAATGTACCACCATTAAAAAACCCCATCTTGAATCATTCTGTGGCACACACACAGATCAACAATATCATAACATATTGCACCGTGTCACTTCATGTTTAATCAAAGCTAAGTCAAATATAGATGCAGTTTGTGAAAAAATAAGTACGCCCCACGATATAATAGCTTGTAGAACCACCTTTAGCAGCAATAACTCAAAGTAATTGTTTTCTGTATGATGTTATCAGTGTAAGATTGTTATAGAGGAATTTTGGACCACTCTTCTTTACAACATTGCTTCATTGAGGCTTGCAGCATTTATTTATGCAAAGCTCTGTTAAAGTCCCTTCAAAGCATTTTAATCAAGTTGAGGTCCAGACTTTAACTGGATCATTGCAACCCCTTTCTTATTTTCCTTTTTAGAAGCTGTGTTGTAGAGGCATGGAATCATTGTCCTGTGGCATGATATGATTTTGTTCAATTTCATCCAAGCTCTAGCTCTCGGCCAGATGGCCTCACATTTGACTCTGCAGAACAAGCCCAAAATATCTCCCCTGCATCATTGTACTTAACAGGTACCATAAGATGTTGGTGCTGATATGCTGTGTTTGGTTTTCTCCAAACATGCTGCTGCGCATTATGACCAAACATCACCATTTTAGTCTGTCAGGATATTGTTACAGAAGTTTGTTCAAATACAACTTTGTAAACCTGGGCCATGCTGCTTTGTTCTTTTTAGACGGAAGATGACCTTTCCAAAGAAGCCATATTAGTTCAGGCTTTTTCTCATTGCGCTGTTCTGAACTTTAACACTTAACATGCCAATTAAAGCCTGTTGAGTCTCAGATGTAGCTCTTGGGTTCTTTATGACTTCTTGGAGCATTGTACTGTCTGACCTTGGGGTGATCTTGCTGGGACATCCACTCTTTGAAACAGTGACAACTGTCTTGAATGTTTTTCACTTATGAGTAATCCTTCTCCCTGTAGAATGATGGACTGTAGAATTGTTTAGAAATTATCTTATGGCCCTTCCCAGACTGATTGGCAGCAACAATTGCTTCTCTAAGATCGTTATTGATAACACACACCTGAACGCTTGCTGATGATCAGTTAATAAAGTGCATCACATTAGCAGCACCTGACTGCTACTTACACTTTCTTTGGAAGCAGTAACGAGGGTACTAAATTACTTATTTTCCCCCCATTACTTCTGCACAGTTTCTTGTGGCTTAGTTTTTATTAAATACTAAGTGTAAGAAGTCATGTGCTGTTGTATGAATTTGTCTTAAACATAATGCATACTTACAGTTGTGGCCCCCAGCATTGCTGATTTTCAAGGCTGTCATGTTGTAAAGGAGACGTTGGAACTCAAAGCCAGACAGACGAGGTGTGAAGCTCCTCTCATATTCATGAAGTCTGCAATGACGAGAAGGGAAACATCATTTACAGTATTTTCTGCATCACATGCATAAACTATGATGAAACACCAAATATATACAAATTTCAACAGTCCATGCGCACAACAGAGTTAATTTGTTCATGTGGCAGATTTATTAACAACTAGAGTGGCTTTAAAGCAATTTTATTGCCCTCCACAACTACAAAGATGAGAAAGACCCTGCTATCCATGTATACTTCATGGTTTGATGGTAGCCTATTTAAAGCATAACCAGTAGACACACAAGAGAGCAAATGTAAATGTGCTGACTTCAACATATATCCAGGGTCTTGATCTCTGAGATGTGCCATCTGCTGAAGAATGTTGTGCAAAGCCAGGCAGCACAGCTGACATCTGCCTGTTTCCCTCCTGGAGTCTCGCATTCTTTCCATCTCGATGACAGGTGCTGTGTCAGCTCCACACAGCTGATGTTATATTGCAAAGAATTATCGCATTTAATCTTCATATACAGTAACAAAAAAAGACTTATAGGATAGGGAACTTCTTCTAATATATGGTATCTGCTGTATAATTGTAAAATACTGGTGTGTCATTGATGACAAAATTAAAAAACGATGGGTAAAATTGTGCTTTCATCAGCAGGAAATGCCAAATATTTTTTGCAAAGCAGCCCGTTTTGCTGAGTTTAGTACAGAACTTGTAGCCTTACAGAGTGTCACAAAGGATTGCAAATGCACTTTGGTCCACAGTGAAATATTTGAACAAGTATCTGATGACATGCTCAGATCTTGGAGTTCCCATACATTCAATTAATTTACTTGTTTGGTTGATTATCTGCAGAACTTGCTTTTCTTGCAGACTCAGCTGTATAAATAATTCCATTCAGCCACTCTAATCTCAGAAGATGAGCATGTTGCAGTGAAACATCAAGATGTCAGAATGCTGTTAGATGTTAGAATTTACATTATTTACATAGTGACACAGTTTCTGATAATCTAAACTCCCACAGTTTACAATAAAGTGTGATTGAAGACTTGCAGCTGTGATTTAATGAAATTGTAGAGGTATATGTTTAAGACTCCCATCCAATTTCTGGCAATTTCATGACAAATAAGGTGATAAAAGGTCTGAAAATTACATTTGAATTTGGTCAAAATGGACAGAAAGTCTTCAAATGAGCTCTTAAAAGTTTTTTGGGGGGTTTTTTCGAGTAAAGTACTGTCTTACCTTCAGCAGACAGCAGCCGGAGTGCTCTCAGTTTGGTTTCATGACAGGTTTCCTGACAGGTGAACTGAAGCTAAAAGGTACTCAGCAGGGGGCCATGAGAGGAATGAGTTTTTCGCTATGTAAAACAACTCAAACCTCAAAAGATTCCAGTGAATGCTGTTTTGTGAATTTTTCCACTCCATCACTTCTGCATCAGACAGGTACACGAGTTATTTGCCTAACGCAGCCCATGTTGCCACAAAAGGTTTACACCTGTATGGTGGACTGTATCAAAACACAGATATTCTGCGGGTGAAAGAATGTAGTGACAAAGTAAGCTGTCAACTGCAGAACTGACACAGTGTAACAATCCACAAAATAGTTTTCCCTTGAACCATGGGAAATGTTTGAGATTTGAGTTGTTTTTTATAACTAACAATTTGCCATTCTAGTGGCACCGTTCTGAGTACTCCGGCTTGCCATTCAGGATTTATTTTCGAGCCTCCAAATTGATATTTCTCTCTCTGCCGTCTACTGCAGGTAAAACACTGACAACATAAAACGCTACGTAAAAAAAAATCAACCCTAAAACTGTTTCGCCTTTAAAAGGTGTTGAATTAAAGCTGTATGTCTGTAATCTGTGCCATACTGATTGCTTCATTTCAAATTCATTAGGATGGTGTTAAATAAGAAAGAAAAGCTTGGCTGACCAAATATCTACACAGCAGATTATAGCTGAAAGTATACCTAGCATGCTTAACACATTTAGAGTGGAAGATGACGGTTCTTTGACTATCAATATACCAAAATGACCGAAGTTATAATCTGTAAAATACATTTAAAGACAACTTTTTGGGGGGAGGAACTTTGTAATTATAGCCAAGAATACAGTGCAAAACCTTCAGTTTCTAAACCATATCAGCCCAAGTCAGGCCTTTCATGAGTGAGTGTTCAATGGCCTCTATTTTATTAGGTCAATTGTTCTCAGCATGACAGTAACTCACTTTCAAAATGCTTTATTTTGTGCATGTCCTATGTCTTGGCTTCTGCATTAAAACTGCACATTTATGGCTTGCCACACACACTCTCTTGCCGCGGCAGGTCCTCGTTCCCTGGCCTGACATGTAGGCACAGTAATAAAGAGAGGCAATTACAAACTGGGCCTCAAAGCCATGGTAATGGAGCTGGTCAGACAGCGATAAGCCGAGTGTGTATGAAAGTGAACAAACTCCCAGTCATGTTTTCCCTATGGAGTGTCAGTGTCCCTTTTAATCAGCACCAAGCAAAGTGCAGAGGGCCATACTGTAATTAAGCCTGTTCCAAAGAGGATGAGAGGCTATCATCAGGAGAGAAAAACCCAAAACAATGCTGGACCCACATGCAGACACGCACAAGCAACCTCAGAAAGATAAGACAGATAAAGATGCAGGGTGAGGAAGACACAAACAGTGTGTGAAACAGTGAGATTATCAGAAGGCTGTGTAAACAACCATCTAATTAACTGTAAGATGAAAATATATTTGACTTTATAGGAGCATGTTATTATCCTAATGTCACTGTGCAAGTCTACCTTTGAATAAAACATACAGTTAACATCATTGATAAATAATGTAAAAGGATGGTTGTATATTCCGAGTTGCCAACATAAGCTGTACTTCGAATAAGTAATGTTTTTTTCTAAACTTTCTAGATCTTCATTTCTTAACCTTGTCTGAAAGCAGTGTGAGAGAAACTTTGATTAAAGGACTGTTTTTTTAACGATTTTGAAATCGATTATATGGCTGATTTACTGCTATTGCAGATGCAAAACCGTCTTCGATTTCAGTACAAATTTGAGATAGTCTATTGCAATAACTGCATCTCCCACTTTTAGATTTCTGATGATGTGCATTTTGTCAAAAATATTTTCTAGGTCATTGAGAGGTACGGCATAAACACGCACAGTGGATAATAAGTGAGTTACGGTGTATATAGTTTCATTGTAAGACAGCCCAGGTATCTGGAAAAGAAGTGGTGCAAATGAAAGTAGCAAAGGAACACGGTGCAGGACTGTAGTAAAATGAATCATGAATAATAAATACAGAAATAAAAAACATAAATAAATCACTTGTTTACTCAGAATTTCCATGTTTCTCCTTCATTTTCTCAGCCACCTAATGCAAAAGATTCTCTTTTCCTTTTTTTCATTTTGGCAGCAAACTCTCATTTCAGTATGTTTAGCTGGTCGTGATGATGTTTGATCAAAGTCACAGATTTTCAAAACATGAATGAGCCAAGTACCAGATGGACCACATTCCTGCTCTGATAGTAATGCTCTGCCTTCTGCTGCAAAGAGCTTTGCACCTTTCATACATCCCGAATTACCTATTTTGGCAGTTCAAACTGTGAACTCCCGCTTACGACAGACGTAACGCATGTAGAATATGATCAGACGATTGTGAGGAAGACGGAGAGCTTTTCTTCTATCGGTTTCCCTTTGCATAAATATCATGCTCACATGCTGCAAATGAACACACGGCTAAAAGCAGGCCAGTAAAACTTCTACGCCCACTGATTTCAAGGGAAGAAAAAGGGAGCTGAGGATACATTAGAGAGAGAAGTGGAAGCCACCTTTTATAAAGCATTCACCACCTCCTCAAATCAATCCCCTCAGGAGGAATCCCTAAGCTTCCATATTTTTCTCCTTTATTTCTCCGGATTCTAAAATGATCTCTGCATCAGGTGGGAACACAAAGCCACTTAATGGGTTATCATATTTACAATCTATGAAGGCAGATGCTGTCAGTCAAGAGAGAACTGTAGTGAGTGTGTGTGTGAGTGTGTGTGTGTTTATACTCATGTTTATTTATGCTTCCACATGCTTTTATCAAAACGCTCAAAAACACATATTTCCATTTCTGAAACACGATTAATTTTAATGCCTGTGCTGCATCTGATTGCTGTGAGTAAAAAATGCTAAATTCACGCGGTGTGTGAATACATGACAGAGAAAGGCTGAGGGATATGGAGCAAGGTTGATATTTTGAAATAGTGCATCTGCATAAAAACAGGTATATGGGAAGTGTAATGTGAGGTGTGTGTGCGGCATACGTCTCAAGAAAATATTTAATGACCAGGTCAGTCTTCAAACTCCAGTGCATTTTGAGGGGAAACCAACCATTTCCTTTTGCCAGAGCTCTTGGTGCAAAGTGAGATGTCATTACTGGTGTAGAGACAACAGACTGAGGCAAGGAAGTATTGGAGGTGACAGAAAGCCACATGCTTTGACCCCCTTGAGGAGCTGGATCCTCTAATAAGAAAGATATGCTTTCCTCGGAGGAAGCTCAAACAACCTGTGTCTGTGCTGTTTAATGCAATTACAAGCAGAAACCAATTTGTAGGTGAATCAAGGAACTATTTGTCTAAGATGTGGCCTTGGGTTAAAAAAAGGTCATGGAAGTTTACAAGCTAACATTAAGTCTGTGACACATTCAATAGTCAGTGCAAATTACAACTTTGTAAATCAGTGGGATTCAAGCAAAAAAAAGCTTAGTGGCACATTGAGCCACACAGCAAGTTCTCATAAGCAACTCTTTGTGAGATAATTAGACTAGGTTCCTTTTTTTTTGGGCTATTTTTGTCCCTGAGTTGTTGCCGTCACTTTTAGAGCCTTCATGTGAGATGTCACAATCGGTAAATGTATGTTTCTGTAAAGGCAAAAAGCCTACTGTTATCACCCATAAGTGCAGCACCCTAATTGTAAATTTGCATGTGCACCTGGATGTTGTGTTGTCATCAGTGCTGATAGGAGCACAAGCCTATAATAACCAGTGACAACTGCTGTAACTTGACACATTAAGTGCTGATTAAACATTTTCCAAATGCAAGTAGGATGTTAGATATGTCATCTAGTTACAATGAGGTGACTTGTGTAAAAATAGTTTAAGTGAGAGAAACAAGTCAAAAATAGCTGAGTGGCATCCATAATAAGTATAACAACTTAAGATCAAAATATCTGAATGCTGAGAAAAGGTACTTGAATACTTTATAATTTATATCCACAGACAATGGATCATGGGAAAACAGGAAAGAGCCAGCCAACAAGTCTTTTTGGCAACAATATTCATTGAAATGCTCAGTATTTGTCATACAATACTAGGTGATCCTAATGTGCATTAAGTAATTAATTAAGAGAGCAACTCTTATTGTGATAATATATCTAAATTGTGTAGCTTTGACTCAGGCACCAACAGGGAAGGGTACTGGTAAGGCCTGTTTTTTGTTAAAGATGAAGCAGTTTGACCTTTTCAAATTGAAAACAGAGTGAAAATCAACCTCAAAACCTGCTGTCAGCAGCACAGGAAGAAGTCTGCAGCATTCAGTAAGGCCACAGTCTTTATACAGGACAATGCTCAATTACATGCATTAAAATACTATGCTATTTCACTGGCAAGTAAAGGTCTACAAAATGACAGAACAATGACATGGATAAGATCCTTATCTGAATTAAGTCCTAGAGAAGAATTGAAGACCTTTCTGAAACATGTGATTTATTGTGAAAGGAGACAATTGAAACCTTTGAAAATCATTTAGAAGGCTGTGACTGTCAAAAAAAAAACCAACTAAGAATAAACAAATGAGTTGGGGACGTGTTCTTGCATTGTAACTGTTTAGAACCATGGACACCTTTCTTTTAATATTCTAATTCAATGTTGATAAAAAAATTGTAATAACTGCAAGCACTGTTCAACAATTAAATAATTAATTAATCCAAAGACAGAAATTTGTAATTAACTGTGTAGTTACTGTAGATATGAATTAGACTGGAAAAGAGTTCAAATGCAGAAATACCTGCACATCACTAATAATGCATATAATCCTTTTGATACATTCTACAATGATATAGAGTATAGTTACATGCACAGCTGAGTTAAGCTACAGTTAGAGTTCAACCTGGCCATTTAACTGGACCAATGTCCTTATCAATGTATAAATGCTGAGCTGATTGAGGTGATCAGATGGCACAACGCTGTGGATTGACTGAGAAAATGTTCAAGACCTTCTACCACTTCTAACTTTCTCTGTGGGAGATGATTGTACATGTAAGTGCAGCCGAACTGACTGCACAGACTTTTTTATCAGAGCAGAACGAGACTCTGGAAAAGCTTTAAGCAAACACAAGTTGACAGATCGTCTTAAATAGGCAGCTTTTCAGTCACATCATGTGATACATCTAACCGTCTGACAAGTGAAAGTGAAAAAGATGTGAATCAGAGCAGCTTTAGTGGGAATTTACCTGTATTCTAACATACTAATATACACTCATGCTTTACTGTTTTTACAAAACTATGCAAATAAATAAATGGAATTTTAGAACTCAGCTCGTTTGAGTCCAGTTGAGTTTATACATGCAGGAGTGATTTACCCCCCCCAACAGCATTAACTAGGTGTGTTTTCTGACTTTTAAAAGCTTGATTTTATAGGATTTCATTCAGTCCGTTTTTGAGCTACACAACAGTTTTTTTTTCAGTGTCATGTAAACATAATAACAAAGACATTTTTCTTTCCTCTCATTCATCTGATGTCGCCTTTCCAGTGACACACCGCCTCCTTCCCCCATTGCCTGACTCAAGCTGAAGCGTGTGTCTCCGCAATTACCAAACGACAGTTTCAACATGACTGACCTTTCTTTTGTCAAGTTCAGTTTTCTGCAACCACAAACATTACTGCAAGTGTACTGAGTCCTGCTCAAACTGTCAACAATCATAGTGGGATTCCTGACAACAAACCACTGTGCAGAGACTAAAAATTATATCAGAAATCTCATCGCTGATGATTCTGGACAGCTTCTTCTTCCTCATGCTTTAATAATTTCCAGCCTGAGATGCAACAGTTCCCTTTTGTACAGAGGTACAACTTACTTGCAATGCTATAATATACTGCACTTTTTTAAATATTTAAATATTTTATATGAAATATTTTGGATATTATTGCTTTATTATATGTATTTCAGCAGTAGCCAACAGGGAGCTGCAAATTTTTGCCAGCACTGTAAGAGTGTGATCCCAGTGATATATGAAGGCACGACAGGACTGTTTTGAGCTAATAGACTGAAACAAGGTCTGTGGAGCACAAAGAGAGGATGATGAAGCTGTATAACATTTCCTTATGGACTATTCAGTTCTATCAACAGTTTGCTTTTTTCCTTGTTTCACTTCAATCAAGCCCTGGAAACAATGACAATTAAATCCCTTCTAAGGGAAGAATAAGGCTTCCGTACATAGAGGAAGTTAAGTTGGTCTGTGGGTGCTGAGAAGGAAAATTAAAGACAACACAGAGGGAGCATTGAAGACACATTGTAACAAAACAGTGTGAAGGAGGAGCTGAGTGGGCTGAGAAGGATTATGGGCTTCAAGACTCGAGGCCAAGTGGGGGAAGAAAAAAAATAGAGTGAATAACTTAAACCTGTTTTGAGCAGGCTCACTGTGGACACTAGGCCACCTGCAACCACAACCCCCAGGTTGACAAGCCTAATGAGATCTCTCTGTGACTGATCAGCCTGCTGCTTCCCCACAGGTCGTCACACCAGGCTTCACCTCTTTGGCCACAGTCTACCTCACTCTACCAGCCATTCCTGCCTTAGGTCGGACTATTTTTCCCTGAGAGTGGCAAGACAGAGTCAAGATGGATCAAATGAAGAATTTCAGCAAAGAAAGTGGCAGTTGCACAAGCATACAAATAGCTGAAAGTCAATACCAACCCGAAAACTAAACTTGTCTGAGAGCACAGATGAATTCTGAGAGGAAGGAAAGCTATTCCCTTTTAGCAGCAAAAAACACATTTTACAGGGTTGTAAAATGCGTTTTGAGGTTATGAAGAGAAATTTGTATTGATGTGAAAATAGTACAAATAAAACATCAAATTCTGACAGTGAGAAAGTTTTATTTCTATTAAAAAAATGTGCTTTTAATTTGATGAAACAGGGTCATGTTTATCGCTGTGTTGCATTACATCTTTTTGAACATGAGCGGAACGTCTCAGCTCATTCGAGTCCACTCATTTTTGTTCAATACTGAGCCAACATGGTCAGCAGGTGACAGGTCTGGATGGGATGCTGGTCAGTTCAGGTCAAAACTCTCTCCTGTCAGAACGCATAAAAACTTTGTCGAGAATAAAGATCCAAAACCTGTGGCATGATTACTTTTTCTAATCTCAGCTCCCTTTGTCTATCTGGAGACACGGATTACATGTTAACATATATGTAAAACATTCACCATCCAGCTTGCTGATGGTGTTCAACTACTTCATGTAATTCATGATGAAGTAGTTCACCTGTGACGTCTCACTTTTTACGACTATGTACAGATGTTACACTCTGTTGATTGAGTCACTTATAAGGATCGTGGTGGCAGTTGGTGTTAGTCTGCTGACTTGTATTCAAGAAGCCATGGGATCAAGACCCATCTGTTTTTGTGTCGAAGCTTCACATTCACTTGTATATTATCAGGATTTGAAGTTTAAATCACATAGTTAAGGTTAGATCTAGTATACACGGTTACTAAGTACATGGTTATGTTTAGAAAAGTATATGTGGAAGTCTTACACACCTTTATAGTGAAGCATTGCTGTTACAGTAATTGTTGCTAACAATACACATATGCTGTCATAGCGCAGAGGAAAGCAAAGGGCTGAGCCATCCATTTTTGTTGCCATGCTAATTATAGTTATAGTTATAGAATCTAATTGGGTTCTTGTGTTTTAAGTTATTTTACAGTATATGCTGCTCCAATCCTGTGTTATTATGAGGTGCTACTTGAAAAACAACCTTTCGATATAACATTTTCTTTTCTGGAACTTAAAATATAACTTATAACTTGCCTCATAGGTCATGGTCTCGATCAGGGAAAGTCTACAGGCATGGACCTTGAGTTTGCATCGGACCTCTTTGGATTTTCTTCATCCATTAGTAATGATGCATACTGTAGAGGGCAAAATCCCCATATTCTTTCAAATCTTTTAAGTACCATTATTTCTAGATTAATTCAATATTTCCCATAGTGATAAATCCCTCATCTTTATTAAAAAAAACAACAAAAAAAAACTGAGATGCTCTTTGTTTTCCCAGTCATGTTACTGACCTCTTACCAATTAGTGTTTCACAACTGTTAAAACACTTTTCTGATTAGCAGATCATTGTATTGTATTTTACAACTTTTTCAAAGCTGTAGCACAGTCTTCCTTTTTGGTATGCTGGTGAGACAGTCACTGACAACAACCTGGGAGCAGAGAAGATAGTTCAGCAAAGTTTCATGTTTTTTCTTTCGACCCGCATCTCAATACAAAACTCACATACCCGTATGCGTAAAGAATTGATATGGTTGGTTATAACAGTTTTTTTTGTTTGTTCATACTGGCTATAAAGAAACCCCCCTCTTATTTGATTTCAGTTAGGTTCAAGTGGTGAAAGTCGAATATGCAGACCTCATCTTGGCAGGGTTTGTGAAATCAAGTGGGCATCTTTAAAAGCTAAATAATTGCCATCTCCTTCTTGTTGCTTAGAAAGTCTGTCATTTTTAATAAAACCTGCTTGATTTGTCAAAGTCAGGCAGCAGATTTTTCTTGTAAATCACTTATAAGATGCAACAGATGAACAGTGACTGTAGCTTTTGTCTCTAATCACAGACAAGGCAATCAGTTATGAAGGAGACTTTTCATAACCAAAAGGAGCTGAAGGAATTATAACAGACATCAATGAATTCCAGTAAGAACTTGGGAGTTTGAAACTGGTACTTTGATTTGATTGCATCTTCAGAACTTCTGAATTTTAATTAAAAACTAACACAAACAGGCTGAGGACAGATTACCGGGACACCACTCCCCTCCATCCGGGATGTTGTGAAGAAGCGCTGCCTGACCAGAGCTCACAGCATCCTCAGGGATCCCACACATCCTCATCATGAATTGTTCTCCTTGCTGCCCTCAGGGAAAAGTTTCCGCAGCATCCGTACCAAAATAGCCAGACTCCTCAACTGCTTCTTCCCCCAAGCCATCAGGCTGCTGAACTGTCAATGATTTCGACCCCCGTCGCCCCCCAAACTTTCTACATACCCATACAGATGGATCTCACACATCCCATAAAACCTTACTGACCCACTTTCTGTGAAATATTATCATTATTGTGCAATTTCAATCGTGCAATACCATCATGTGCTTTCTTTAAGTTTTTTTCTTCTTCTTTTTTTCACTTTATTTATTATTATAATCAATACTATCTCTATATATTTGAATGTTTATTGTACTTTTTTTTTTAATTGCACTGTTTCTGGAGAATGTGTAAATGTAATGTACTGAAATGTAATTTTGTTGTACACAGTGTAACTATGAAACCATGTATCCACTGCTACATTATGCATTATACAGTACTCAGATATTTTTCAGATATTTAAAACAGCAGCCGTTAAAAGCAAAATTGCTGCAGTGGGTCAGAGATGTTTGAACTCAGACTCTCATAAAATACGTAAGTATTTGTTTCAAACTTTTCTTTGCTTTTTAAGTTCGAGAAACTTTGTGCTAAATCCTGGCACCTGTGCTGCAGCTATCCACATGCAGTGCACGTTTCAGCAGTGCTGTGCACAGCTTGAAGAGCACACAAAGGCACACTGTAATCCCTGCTAGTAGCACCTGGCTGACAAACACTGCCTAATGATGAGAATAGAGTTGTTTTTACACTTATTTGTACCTTCTCAACACATTTGGGGAGGGTTATTTACAGTTATACTTTATTTAGTTTTTTTTAAAAAAGGTGACATTCATCATTTTGGCATTTGAGAATTTATTACACGACAGGGATAGTATGCAGTAGTTGATTGGGTTTCCGAGATGAATTTTTACTCTGAAGTGAAAGGACGCTGTGGTTCTTCACTGATCAAGATGATGCATATCTTCTACAAGTCTGTTGTGGAGAGTTCAATCTGCTTTGTAGCCATCTGATGGGGCAGCAGTATAAGCGCCAAAGACTCAAGGAAACTTAAAAAACTAAAGAAGCAGACTGGCTCTGAGCATCTCTGGAGCCACCCTTGGATCCGATTGTAAAAGTTAGACTGCTGCACAAGTTGGTAAACATAAAGAACAACACTGACCATCCTCTTCATGACATTGTGTTGAAACAATGGAGTGTGATCAGTATGAGGCTTTTTCAATTCTGTTGTCCTACAGAAAGATGCAGGAGGTCCTTCCTGCCAGCAGCAATAACTGTTCATAATAAAAGCTTATAATGATTGCTTGATTAGAAAAAAAAAAGAATACTCCAAAAATACTGCACAATTTTCCTCTAGGATGAATACATTCACTTCTTTTAATTTCATTGTCTCAAGGGTAGTGGCTGCCAAAAAGTTCCATACAATAACACGTTGTCACAAGTATACCCAAAAGCGTTTGTGGATGCTGAATTCAAATCTACTGTATGCACCGTCAGATACAAATTCAAAAATTACAGTGAAGGAAAAGTATGTGGTCCTCGGCAGTCATGTGTCTGTCACAGCCCTTGTGCTCCATCTTTTATATGAAGTGTTTTGTGCAGCATTGCAGGTTGTCAATTTGCTGGTTCGGCTACACAGTCCTAGCTCATGAACCCCCGGGTGCTGTCTGCACTCTCATGAGAATGGTCATGGCACTCTTCCACTCTGTCCCCGTTGTGGCAGGACTTGACCTAACTTGACTTGGTGCAGTTTTCCCCTTAGTATTGTTTATCCATTTTATGGTGGTGTGTATTGAAATTATTGGTTTTTTTTTGTACATTGACAAATAAATTGAATTTTTGATGTTCCTTTTGTAAATTTGTCAATTAAAGCTTACTCTGACTGTAAGATCTAGTTGGAGATACTATGAGGGAAGTTTTTAATTTGCATCAAGCCACTAAGGCGACACATATCAGAATCATATCATCAAGTAAAAATGACATCCTTAAAAGAATGCTATCCTTTAACTGGAACTGTCCATCAGGATTATACACATAGTACTAAACAAATCAGTATGTTTTTGTTTATTTCAGTTCTAACACTGTCTGTTTATATGTATTTATTTCTATAATGTTTTCATGAATGTTTTACATGTTGCATCCCACATCCCGGTTTCTTTCATGGAGATCAATAATGTTTTCACTTCATCTGCAGGCTGTTCTGGCTAATTTCAAGCCCTGCTGTTGGGATATCAAACTGCAGAGGAACCACTTACTACATACTCTAGCTCAAGGCCAAACTTATACTCAGTCTAGTGCTCTGCATGATGTCACTATAATCCAGTTAGCTCTCCTTTCCTTGCTATGACCTAGTCATCCTTTCAGCTTGACCCCCCCCTCCTCTACCTCCTCAAGCCTCATAGCGGAGTGACACTCCCATTATAGACACAACATGAGACTTCTTTTCTTGACTTATATATTCCCCTCTCCCCACTCAGTATATTTTGGGGACATTCATGTACTTGTTCTCTTTCAAATGAGAATCTTCTTGGGCCTATGTCAGACTGTTTGATTTTATTTCCCATCCTTATTATATTTTATAGAACTGATATATAATATCTAAAAAATTACATGTCAGCTGGGTTTGACTGTTGCTCTCATTCTAGCTTTCTCAAACCTTCAATGCCTCACCACAGCTGCACATTTCGTGTCACTCAAGGAGCTGCTAAATGTACAAGATGTATAGATGGAAATGTATTGCTGCTGCAGTGTACCTTCGAGATCTACATGACAGCCAGCATATGAGGGAACTGGCTCACCGCTACATTCATATTCAGGCATTCTTCAGGGAGAGTGATGGCAAAGTCACCGTGGGTGAGCGCTAATCACTACACGGGTGTCCTGGATAGTCTGTACTCTGCGGACTCTAAATATAATGGTGCAAAAAACAACTCTGGCAACAGAGAGATGCACAGAAGCAAAAAAAGAACAAACATTTTGACATCCAAGCTGAGACTTTCAGTAATTAAAAACAAAAACAAAAACATGTGCACACTCTCATATTGACAGGCACGTGCCTGCATCCTCCTACCTGACAATGAAAGAGAGCCGCGGGGTGAGGCTGGGGTCATGGTCGAGCACTGGTTGGGAGGAAAGGTCAGCCGATAGGGTGATTCCAGAGCCTTGCAGGAGCAAGGTGACGTGGTCGGGGAGCAGCTCGGGGGTCTCGGAGGTGAAGGTGATGGAGAGAAGCTGGCCATAGCTGTAGACTTGATGACCCAGGAATTTCACTAGCAGGGATGTGGAGGTTAGATGTTAGAGAGGTGAGGAGAGCCATCTTTATAATTGAAGTCTGAGACAGCTTGTTGTCATTACTGTAAACACAGATGTGTGTGCAAGTGTGTTGTGGTAGAAGCTGAAACAGTATCTATTTTTGTGCAAATTTCATCAAATCCCTTTTCTTTGAGTCTGTGTGTTTACACGAAGGCAGAGTAACTGGCTTTTTGAGCGCACATGGAGCACTGCTGGAGTTTCTATGTAATTACCCACCCTCTGATCTTTAGCTCCTTAGAGTGCATTAAGAGGACTTCAAAGATTTAACCACCACAAGAGACCCACCACCCACCCTTAAAACTGGCTAAAACAAAAATACACAAATGTTTCTTCTGATGTATGGAAATAGGCTAATTTCTTGCCCTCCCCCAATATTCATATGTGAAAGATATAAACTTCCCAAGACAAACTGGAAAGTCAGTTACAGTGGCATGCTGAAGTTTGGATGCCTCTGGGTCCTGATTTCTATAACATTTTATCCAAAATCACTTTATCTTTTTTTTTTTTTCCATTTTATACAGTTTTGAAATAGAATATAAAATATCCAGACGCGCAACGCTGTAGTTATGGTCAATAATTGGTTAAATCCCCTTTAACAAATACGATAACTTGTAACCGTGCAACAGTCTTTTAGAACTTTTTTGAGGGATTTTCACTCATTCTTATTGATGCAATTCCTGCAGTCCTGTAAGATACTAGCGCCATCTTGCTTACTGGGATCAAGTTCTTTTTGAAGCCTTATCACAAATTTTGGAGGATGTTTTGAAGTGCAGCCACAAAACCTACAACTCAAGAGACGCTAACTGTGTATTTTTGTTAAGAAATGGTGGGATGTTTGTCAATCCAGTCTTCCTTCCACAAGCAAAATATTTCACGTATACATGGTTGAAACACAAATCCAAAGCATGACTGATGCAAACCCGTTCTTTACATTTGGATAAATTTGGTACACTTTCCAACTACATTTATGCTATTGTGGCCATAGTTTTAATGTCATCAGTCCACGGGACTTGTTTCAAGGATCCATCAGGCTGGTTTAGATGTTCTTTTGGAAACTTATAATGATAAAATCTGCTGTGAAAAAAACAGGAAAACCTTTCCATTGATGACTCTTTTGTACCGGTCATACTTTAGTAGGAGTTTCAGCACAGTATAACTGCCACTACAGAAGCTGCAAAGTCATCCTGAAGGTCTTTTGTAGGATGACCTTTCAAGGCCATCCTACAAGCACATCTCTCTGAAAGCTCCCTTGGTCAACCAAACCTTAGCCTAAACCCGACCATCTCAACCATGAGCAAGTTCTTACATACAAGGATATAACAAACTGAGGAAGGGGCAACCTGAAAACAGTTTGCTTTGCTCTTAGTGTCTTCTCCTGCACCGTAAGTATCAATTATTTAAATAGTTAAATAAAGAGTGCTTGGAAGGTGTTAGGGGTGGTTAAGGTTTAAGGAGTCAGAGCAAACATAAAACCTTGAAATGTGCACCACCTGAACCTCTGATAACTGTGAAAAATCCAAAGTAATGATAATATATTTATGCTGAAAGCCTGTGGTGAAAATTATAAGACAGCATAATTCTGCCCGTTTTGTCCGACAAAAACACTTATGGCACTGGGGGGGGTACTGTCATCTTTAACTTCACATCCTTTGGAGACTCGTTCATCCTCTACTCTTTTAACCAATCCGAATGATTTTGAATTGTAAACTTTCGCGTTCCACAGTTTGCTCTAAGAATGAACAAATCGTGCATATTTTGAATGCCGAAAACAAAGAACAATGTTGCAATTCTCTCCGAGATGTGGTTGAGTAAGTGGGGGGAAAGGGACAGGTTGTACGCTTGGTTGCCGTCTTGTTTCAAAGCGTAATCGTGTGTGAAGTACATCCTGAGCTCCTCTGAGGCTTGAGAGGGGTGTGGAATTGAGTGGGTGATTTTGCTTGCGAGGGGTCTCTGGCATCATTCACAGCAATTCGGCTGTCTGATCATCTAATATCTGCTCAACCAGGAGCCTGTTTTTATTATTTGTGCATTGCCCTTACACAGCCCACTCTTGTCCGCTGCTACAATATATGAATGTTCTTTTTTTTTATCTCACCTGTATTTGAATGAACTTTTTGACACCCTGAAAAGAGTAGCTTTACTGTTATGAGTAATGTATACTACTCACTGATGTACATAAACAACTAGCTAAAGCAATAGTTCGCTGTTTTTAATGCAAACATTACTGAAATAATGATCCTTTAACTGATTTCACGCAATTAATGATAAACTAAAGGATAATTTATTCACAAATCACCTTCTTTTGCTTTACTACAGATTATGTTGTTATATTAACGGTCCAGCTTTTTTTGAGTAGTTCAAAAGTGAGAATGTTCGATAAAACGTTGCTCTTGTAATGAAACTATCTCCATCAGCTTTCACATAAAAAACACATTAGTGTGAGGAAACCTGAATAAATGAGGCACTTATTTATATTACTCACTGAACCTTTGCACAAGGATTTGGGTGACATGAAAAACAGGAAGCGATTAAATGAGAAGGCTTCAATTACATGAGTAATCAATAGCACTCTCTTTTCAATCCAGTAAGCTATTATTCATGTCAAAAATACTTCAAAAGAAAAAAAAAGGACAATTATTGCCAGCCAGGAGTTCGGGTGTGGCTTAACAACCACCTGCCATCAGCAGAGGACAAAAAACACTGCTGCTTTAAACCAGCTCTCACACATCTCAGTGTAATTTATGAATCAATATCTATTGACAATAACAGGAATTCCTTCAATACATTCTCTCACATCTAAACATCCTAACCAATGAAAAAAAGAACCGATTTGGAGAGGCTGAGAGGAAGTCGAAATTAAATAACAAATCAATACACACTTCCCAGCCTTGCAGAGGACTCAGGTGTGTGAATTAAGACTGAGAGACATACAATAGATGACAGGAACTAAACAATGTCTGCATTTTTACTTTTCCTTATCCACAATAGTTCAGTGTGTCTTGCATTTGAACTGTTAACATTTGTCCAGTTTAAAAGTTACTGACCACTAAGCTACTTGCTCCAAAGCCTTGGCGTTCGTGTGATATAAGAATTAGGTATAATTTTGAGACAAGAGTTTGAAAATGATCCAAGTCTTACTTAAGTCTTCTTTAACTGCTGTTCATTGGTGTTGGATTTCCATATCTCTGTAGAAAATTTAAAAAAACCATCTTTCCGCACCCTCCTCTGTGAGACACTTCTGTATATCGGCCATTTTATAAAATCTGGTCTCTCCAGTGAGTCATTTAGACAAACACGACCAAATCGGCACTCAAAAGAGAAGCATTTGCCAGCAGATGATTATTGTTGCATTAGAGAACAGACCCAGTAGAGCCACATTTTTGGGGAGCTGACAAGGTAGGTAATTACCTCCATTTAGGAGTGATGCGCTGTAGTAATGAGTAATGTACAAACCTCATGTTCACAGAAAATAAAAGTCAATGGATATTACTTTTGAAATGATTAATAGGGAATATGCACAGCCCACACACCTTGCATAACTGCGGGTAATGAGCCCAGTAATACTACTTTGTGACTAAGCTGAAATTCTCCCATTGTGGTCCTTATGGTTCAGGGTAGTTATGCTTCAGATGTAGTTTGCTGGCCATTATTCTGCAGGGGTTTAATTCACATCATGTGATTCTTTCAGTGTTAGTGAGCTACCAAAGCATATTTGCTCACAACACTAATAGACCATAGAAAACAAAAGCGCCACTTACATGGCCCGATCCAAAACTACAAATGCCTATAAAAATGCCTAAAACAAATTTAAACAGGACAGAATTATTCATGAGCAAGTGTTATCTGCTGTCTGTGCATTGCCATGGATTTATATTAGTTATTTTACCTCACGTGACAAATCGGAGAAGATTAAAAAGTTTTGCAATTGCTATTTGCACAATATGCCTGCACAACATGGGGAGCATGCATCTCTTTATTTCATATTTAATTTCTAACATTTAGCACGTACTTCAGCCATCACATGACAAATTGATTACTAGATCAGTTTGGATAGTAGATAAATGATCTGGTGTCTTCCAAAGAAAATAATCACTAGTCTAACACAACCAGCAGTATTACATAAATTAATGTAGCATAAAAGCTGATTTTACATTAGAGTCACACACCTTTTTGTGTGCATTCCTGTGAAATAGCACATGTTGTGTGCTACTGGGTTTGTATAAAGGTTTTATAGCTTGTGAAAAATATCTCACCAATATTTTTTTTGCAAACTAAATAACACAATATTAGGATATTTTGGATACAGCCATTGTTTTACTACAAGACTTAGGGCAAGGATTTAAGATGTTGTTTTCTGTGCTTGTCACAATTTGAGTTTTACTGTGGTTAGGACCCAAATGCTGGACTTCCAGAGGAAGGAGGTGAGGGCAGGCAGTAAGATAACGAAAGGCTTTGTTACTAACTAGAAATGCTGCTGGAGCGGGACAAGTAACACTATCAACGGAAGGTTACAAGAATCAAACAAAGACAAGACCGACGGGTCGACTGAAACTACAGCGATCTCACAGAGAAACACAGGCTGCCACCACCCAAACTCTGGATTTACAACGACTCACACTGAACTGTCAAGGGAACAAAGGAAAAGCAGTAAAATACATCCTCATGGAAATGATGATGGCATAATTAGTAATTATGCTAATAATTTAATTATGCTAATAATTTAATTATGCTAATAATTTAATTATTAGTATAATTAATAAATGCATAAATCGTTAATAAATATGCTAATAATTGCTAATTGCCTGATGGCAATTGGCAACAGAAACCAGGTGTAACACAAGAAGTAAATGCAAAAGAAAACTCTACAAAAGAAAAAAGGAAGCAAAAGAAAACCTAGAGGCAAAGTCAGAAACAAAAAACTCATGGACCATGACAGTGCTGTAGTGATACAAATCGGCATTTTTCCTTTTTATTGTCAGTTTCAACAGTGTCAATTTTCACTTGTTTCCAGTCCTCATTCTAAACTGAAAACCTTTTTTGCTGCTCCTGCACTTCATTTGGGTCCAATTGAATGGAAAAGGATACATTTCCACCCTCTTTCACTAAGAAAACCTGAAAAACTACTCAGCTAATCATGTTGTTGCTCAGATGCAAGCGAACATTTAAGGTTCACAACAATTTCAACTGCAAAGTCTCATGGATCAGACGGACTTCAGTCAAAAACTCCTGTCAGAAATGTATGTATCAAATATGATACCCTCTGCATTATAGGATCAATGAACATTTTTTTTTCTAATCTAGATTCAGCTCAACAACTCAGCTCAACTCCATACATATGTATTTCTCACTTGTTAACTCCGAGTAAGAGTTCAGAGAAGTTTTCAAGATGTATCACCAAGATTCTCATTTAAATCTCAGCAAGAAAACAATTACGTGTCAAATGTCAAAATGTGGGTAAAAATATCAAACGTTCACTGTGAGCTTGAGCTGTGGGAACTGAAGGATAAAAGTGCTGATAGAAAAATATATCAACAGATTAACAGCCAATGAAAATAATAGTTGCAGCCTTAGGTCATTACTTATAAATGGTGCATGTATTTCAAGGAACAAGCTTCAGTCTGCGGTTCCTGATTTTCAATTTGTTTCTATGAGTCTGTCAGAGTGATCTGAAGTCCGCTGACTGCGCCACAACTGACAATCTGCCAGAAGCACATAAAGCTGCCATCACAACAAGTGATGTACGCCCGCATAACTTTTGGTGAAAAGCGAAAGAGCTCCCAATCAATCAGAGGGTTTAGACTTCTTTCCGTCTAAATTAAATCAACTCGGTTTCGATTAAATCACTGCCGCCTTGCACAAACACAGGGCCCTCTGAGGCTCTCACATCGACCACCAGACAGTCTGAGAGCAAAAGCTGGCTGGTCAAACTTTTAAATAGGTCCAATCCTGCGAGCACTCCAAGTCCAAAAGTAAGCTGCGCTGCCTGAAGCAGCAACGTGTGTGACCCGAAACCTGATCTAATGAAATGGAGGAAACATTCATTCTTATTCAGTGGCAGCACGAAGGTGAAAAGCATTACATATGCAGACAAGTGAGCTACATCAAACGCACCCGTGCAATTAATTGTGAAGATCTGTCTTGGATCTAGATCTAACGTGAAGAAAGTACTGTTAGAAAAATCAAATCTGTGATGTTTTTCAGAGAGGTCAAAGGGGACAAAGTGGAAAGTGGAGCAGAATGGTGAAGGGTTACCAAAGAGCAGAGATGAGCTCAGAGGACTGGTGTCAGCGCTGGGAGCTCTTGTGCCGCCCACACAGACGTCGTCTAAAAGACATGCTGTTCTTTTAAGTATTTATACAAAAATAGTTCTGCTATGAAATACCATGAGTTGTCTCAGTGTCGCTGAGGTAATATCGTTTTTTTAAGTTAAGTGTACTGTGAATGACAGGATGAGTTATAAGCATATCGACTGTCAAACAACGGTCCTCTGAGCAAACTTCTGACAAACATCAAGCTATACAGATTGAAAGAGTCTACACTGCTGTCATTTTTATTTTTTCACAGTATAATCATTTTGTCTGAAATGTCTTTCGTTTGGTGCATTATTGTGATCATTAAGAATCTCTTCGTGTTTGTTCTGCATTTCTTAGAAGCCTTTTTGTGTCATTTGTTGTCGCGTTTTGGACATTAAGAAATGTCCCTTTTTTCTCTCATGTTGTCAATTTATTTTATTCTTTGTGGTCATTTTGAAATTCTTCGTCTTCTTTTTATAAAACATTTGGGTAAGTCCGTGTTTCATTTTGACTAAGATTGTCCACCATTTTTAAAATGACGTGTCAATGCTGATAGAGATGTGAAGGATAAAATTTGCCAAAGGAAACACAGAGACATGAAATCTAAAAAAACATAACTGAGGAGTTTTAACCATTTAATATCTTGCTTAACCATTTGAAACAGTTTTCACATACTGTACTGACTATACTAACAATACTAGGTGAAAGTGACCCTACCTAAGCCATCTCTAAAACTCGGTTCAGGTATGCAATGCTAAAAGAAAGAATGTGTTATAACATTCCTTTTTCCAAATGTAAATTGAGGATTCTACACGGACCTTCGGAGTGAGTGTAAGCATGTATGGTTGTCTGATTCTGAGTTGGCCCTGTGATAGACTGGCAACCTGTCGAAGGTCGTTTGAAGTGACTTTTTGCAACTGTCTAATTTCGGTTATGAATAGAAGTGGAATAGCAAAGTTGAAGCCCAACTAAGAATTGTCTAATAGAGTGCTGAAATAAACATATTGCTTGAATTATTTATTTCAATTATTCATAATCATAATACAAAATGTGCGGATTTGAAGTTGCTTTGCCGATTAATTCTTAATGTAGAAACTTTTCAAGCATAGCAAACCTTTTGTCTCCTACTCGTGGTTCATTTAACCTTTGAAAGTTAACTCTTCTTCTGCTTTCTCTCTTGCTACACTCCTTACTCACTCTCTTTCAACTTCATCCCTCAACTCAATATTCTCATGTCCCCCTGCTACACCTCTTTTCTGTTTTGCATATTCTTTGACTGAAATGCCACCGCAGGTTACATGCAAAGTTTAGTTGCAGGTCACACTCATGTTGTGTGAGGCCCTTAGCTTCAACAGCAGTTTGAGTATAAATGACAGGTAGCCTTAGGCTTCTCTCAAGGTTCCTCTTACTCTCTTTCATTTCCGAGCTGAACACAAGGACATCCATATGCAGCTCCTGGTCCTTCTGCTAGAGAGATATTTCATTAAAATTCTGTTCATTTTTGCCTCCTTCTTCCATTTGTTTCTGTTTTCTTTGAGTCTTCTAGCCGCTTCAGGCTTAGCAGGTTGGCCTGTGCAAGAGATATGAAAAAGATCACCATTGCTGGCTTTTCAACAGATGGCTATAAGGACTTGAATTAGATGATGTCCCCTTCAGCATGAAACACTGCCCAGCCAAGAGAGCTGTCGTTACTGTCCAGCAGATTCAAGTTGTGACCACAGTTCTTGGAGGCAGGTCAAAGCAACTGTTTAGGGAGGAATTTCATGTTTGTCTACGACAGTTCCTGGCAGCTGCACTCAAGTCTCACGTCACCATGGGGACTTGAACTCCGTCTGTATCAACTGTCAAGCAGATGTCCAGGATAAGGCGAAGGAAAAGTGTCAATGCTTCAGAGTAAGAAAGCCTACGAGCGCATACACATATTCACAAATGCCTGCCTACATTCATTTAATACTTGACTGATTTTAACTGAAAGGAAACAGAGAGAAGGTCAATTTAAGATGTTTACAAAAATTAAACATCTTCTTGCGGTTAAAAAGAAAGGAACAATTTTGACATCCAACTGGTGTATTTGCTCTGTTGGCCTGAGTGTCATGGGGAATTCAGAAAACTCAAGTGCAATTCTGTCTTCCATTTTCTTTCATACGGTCTGAAATGCTCTCTGCCTAGCCAAACACATCCTTGTCAAGAGCTGTTGAGAGTAATATCTGTGAAGTATTGTCCACGGCTTGGCAATAGCTGATATTTCTGAAGCTGGGTGAGCTATGCTTATCCTAAACACGCCGCACTTTTGCTACAGATTCAATAAAATGAGATGATTGAATTCTTTCCCTTATGTGACAGCTCGATCCCAAGGCAAACTACGATGACAAATGCATTTGGGACAATCACAGAAACTGGATTTTGCATACTGGCGTGGTGTTGCAACTCAGAATTATCTCTTTCTGTGGTGAAGTAACAGCAAAGGGATTTCAGCACAAAATACAAATTAAAAGTAGAAACAGCAGGGCCAGTGGCTGGTAGAGAGGAGAGAGAAAACCAAAGCCGCTCCCACCCCAGTCTAATCTTTAAAGTGATTCTACACATGCACCACTATGAAAAAGGCAGGAGAAAATTTGATCATTAATAGGGATGGCATGGCAGTAGATGTGTGTATGTATTATGTGGCAAAACAACATAAACAAGCACTGCGAAAAGTAGATAAGCAGGCTGTCACAAAGCTGTTCTCAGCCAGTTGGGCCACTAATCTGCGTTGTGGCCCATAGAAACACCACTGTAGACTGTGTGAACAAGATGGCAACTTCAAAAATAACATTTACTATTTATTTATGATTCTATAACCATGGATATTTCTGACAATTTTACATTCTGAAGCTGTGCACGTGTTACACACACACACACGCGCACACACACAGTAAAACTTGCCTGTCAATGACTTCCTAATGCACTTATAATGACATTTGACAAATTATGCCTGACCACCATGCTTTGTCACATCCCCTTTCAGCTGAGTGCTTTTCATCTTTCAAAAAAAAGAGGCCTCCAGATGGAGTTATTCTCTGTGATCATGCATTCTGGGCATTAAACCTCCAGAATACAGAGTTAATGGGATTGCTCCTGTTTTGCCTCTGGCTGCAGATTGTGGTGGCCGGAGGGGCTGTGAGTTGATGCCTAGAGCCGACTTAGTAGAGACAAGAAGAAACCAAGCCAATTTTCACTTTGTTGCTTCTCCAGAATAGCCAAGACATCCAATTCCATCAGGCCTTTGCTGCTGGGGCAGCTGATAGAAATGGGCTCTAAGTCCTGCAGTTGGGCCAGCTTATTCCCTTATCTTCTAATGGCTCTGATAGGGGATTTTTAAGAAATAGTATCAGAATAACCATCATAAGACCCACTGCCAAACTTCCCTGACAAATCTTAGTAGGTTACCAACAGGAACATGCTATAGATGTTACAGATGCTCTTACAATAATATGATTTAAATTTAACAGTTTTAACAGGCTTATTATAAACCAATATACAGAAATAGTCAACAATCCCTAATTAGCTTAGGAATGTTGGCTATGGCTATTGGCTTTCGTAAGACTGATTGTTTAAGAATTTCTAATACAAAACAGTAGCATTCCACTAAAAAGTCTCAAAATAGTGAAATGTTTTTGTCGTAGACAAAATATGACAAAGCATATTGCATCCTCTGACTAAAAGAAAGATCAAACTTTCATAATTTCAAACCTGTTACTAACTTGCCTAGAAAATGGAACTCTTATCTAATTGTCAATTTAATAACATCTAACTTGCAGTTGCCACAACAAAAAAAAACATTCACTTTTTTTTAGTTGTGGTTGGCTTGGGTTTGACAGGAAGAGGGGAGTACTGATGTCTAACCCAACCTAATTGAGCCCGTCAGCAAATTGTTCCTCCCTTGAATCCTATCTAGCATTGGCTCTCTGACAAATACTTTGCTTGGAAATGTCTCCATACTGTAGCCGTCAGAATAAAAGTAAAAGTGGAAAGAGATGCCAAAATGGGGTTTCATCACAGAAGAGAAGCACAGGAAATAAATGATAATAATAATAATCCTTCACTCCCATTTCTGGCTCTACATTCTTTATAGTTTCAGAAATTAAATTAAACACACAATTAACAATTAAACTGCTTGTGTCTCAATGCAAAAATGATTTCACCTGAACTACCAACAAGCTTTTGCAAAATTACTGTTAATTCGCTCCTCCCCAACGATGAATGTAACTCAGTGTTGGGTTAAATCTTTTCATATGGATGTGCTCAAATATCTGCCAATTGCTGTCTGACTCACCTGGAGCTTTGTAGAAGCCAATGTCTTCCTCAGTAAGAGGCAGCAGGAAGACTTCACCTTCCTTCCACAGCAGGGGATACTCCTGGCCTCCAGAGAACTCCCCCAACCAATCATCATGATCTGGTACAAGGGTTTAATAAAAAAGGGATCAGAGTGATTCTCTGCATCACCGATGATGGGGATGTATGTTTGACAGTAGCATTTACAACAAGATTACTTTGTGTGTTTCTGGGATTTATTCAGTCATAAACAAAGAAAAAACCTCTGAAACCTACTATGTTTAAAATATGGACCTAGGCACCATGTGTGAACTGTGAAACCAATCAGGAGAGACTGTCCTCCCTAAATGCAAACCGTGACGTATAATTACACTACAAGAATCTGTGATCTCGAGCAGTTGTGAGAGCAACTACATGCGGTCTGTAAAAATGGTATCAATGAAAGTCATAGTCACATTGTAAAAATGTGAACTTTTTAGCATTTTATGTAGTTGTTTGCTCCAAAGAGCTGGATGTAATCCACCAGCCAAAGCCCCCTCCTCTGTTTTTTTAAAGAAGAATTTGTGACTTGTTCAAGAAAATACGTTCATTCGGATATTTTTTTCCCACAGAAACTGCCATGGTAGTGAAATAGTACTTCTAAGATTTTAAAACTTCCTTGTTTTACTGCTCTGTATAGGCTGCTGTGAAAAGGTATTCTCAACACTCCAGCAAAAAGAGATGTTTTACGCGTTAATTGATTAGATTGGCTTCCTCTAATCTGCATATTAGATCCCAGTGGGAATTCGAAAGGACCTGGTCTGAAATAATCCTGTAGCTCCTTGGAAAAAAGCCCTGGGCTGTTTAAGGTCCTGATGCTTGCAATATAAATGCACCTTTTGGTTTTAAGAATCTCTCTCCAGCACCACCATCATGTCCAATTATGATCACTTCTGGCTTCAAAAGGACCAAGATATTAACAGCGAAATGCCAGACTGGAAGCTTCAAAACAACAGTGCACAAACCAGTGGGTGACGCCACGGTTGCTATGTCTAGTTCTGATATACTTTACACAATTAAGCATTATATGAATAAAACAAGTAAACTCAAAAAACACCCTCATATACAGATATTAAATATAATTCAGAAGAAGATCAACAAATAAGGCTAAATCAACCAGGCGCAGACATTCTGCATGTTGCACTGAAAAAAAGAAATGTTGCTAAATAATTCAGGGAATATGAAAAAGTGATCAGCTTGATTGCTTTTGGGTTTTGGTGTCTGATAATCTGCAGGATGCGCAGTATTATTATGCTGAGCATGTGTTGTTAAAATAGTGAACGTGTTTTCTTTTCTCCATCACATGCTTTTTTTCTCTGCACGTCAAATTTTTGAAAGTGGTAAAAATCTCTTTACATGCTTTGTGCTTTAGTTTTTTGTTGTGCATTATTAATCTAAGAGAGTTTATGCATATAAAGATAGCACATTTAAGATAGTACAATACATTTCTAGATAATAATGCAATGAAATACACAACCATATAAATGATGCTGCAATGGGAAATTAAAGAGAGTATGGAGGTCAGCGAGAACAATATGAACATTGTTAGTCAGATCTCTCACAGTAATGAGTGAACCTCATTAATACCTGAGGAGGCTTAGACAATACCTTCAATGAAGTCTGAAGTGATGTTAACAGCGCTGAAGTGATTGGATGAGAAGCAGACGAGTGAGTGGCCAAAACAGAAGCACCGCTGACAGCCTTCTGGGTTTACTTGTTGTAAATTGAAAAATCCTGGCTTGCATCTGTGGGTACAAACACACAACCCTCATGCATAAGAAGTTATTAGGATGCAGATAGTGTACACACACCTGATTTGCAGCAATTCACCGCATCCTTGCTGTAGTGTTATTCTCACCGTCCTTTTACATTAACCGTAGTGTGTGTTGGCTGCTGCATACTGCAGTGATGAGGAAAAAGGGAAGAACCGAGCTCAGCTGGGAGGATTCTTAGCTCTGACCTATGGACATTTACTGGCATATGGGTGGGACAGGAACACCACTGAAAATCAGCCACTACACTAGTCGCATTACACAGGACAGTGGCTTGTTCAATGAGCTGTGAAATCAGTAAAAAGAAAAAAAAAAGCTAAGTCAACAAACAGGGAGCAGAGAATTCAGTAGTGGGAGACTTGGGGCAGTGAGTATTTGTAATATCGCAAAGCGTGTATCAGTTTGATCCAGTGTCCTAGAGGAATATTACGGAGAGGATAATAGTGGTGTTAACTATGCTAGTAGTCAAAATGAGAGAAAGCCTATCCTGAAACAAATTAATCTCAAACCTCTTTCTTTTGCAAACCCTGCTGGGTATGCTAACCTGGTTGCTAGGGGGAATTTGCATAATACAGATTGTGAAAAATGGCTTTCCATTACTATAGAATTCAAGAGTGATAATGTAACAGTTTCATTTTTAAGGACACGATTTCAAACATGAGATTTGTATCATCTATGGCTTCAGTTGTTGTATTGTGCGGGGATTTAAAAGTCACCTTGGCAACAACACTTTATGTGCGCACGTGTGTCACAGAAGCAACAGGCTTTTAACCCACCGATCACAGCTCTGGCCCTCCACATGTGGCTTACAGTAACAACGTCCATCCAGAGGAGAGCAATTGTCCACGCTCCCGCTGGGGTCACAGTTACATGGCCTGCAGACACAAGTGACGCAAAGATGACTATTTCAACAGATGTGTGTATAAAAGACAACATGGTGTTCAGACAGAAGGATCTTTAAAGGAATACGATTCAGAAAAAAGCACTTTCCTGAGGGAAAACAAGAATAATTGACATCTAATGTAATGTAAAATGCAATCCCCGTCGATCATTACTGATAGTAAAATGCTAAATAGTAGTTTGTGTGGTTATATCTGACTCCAGTTATTCTATTTCTGTGTATAGGAAATATTTGAGTTACTACCTTTGGGTACTAACTATGTGCCGGATGTTAGGATTTAACACATTCTAACTTTTCACATACAAACACTTGGTCAGGGACCCTTGCCATCACACTGCAAATACCTTTTGCACAGTATGAAACATAGTTCAAATCAAAATTTGACCCAAATGTTCAGGTTTCATTTAGAAACATTAATCTGACACAAAATGACACATTCTCGGACAACAAGGCAGCAGGTGCTGGGCCAAGTATGTTGATGAACCACGGCGAAAAAAAGAAAAAAGACTCACACGTTGGAGGGCTCCTCTCATGGGCTTACAACCCATCGTATGAAACATAAAGGCTGCATAAACAACCTTGATAAAAAAAACAATGGAGCAGATATGGGTCAGCAGCAACACGGATTATGTCAAAATCTGTTTGATCATGTTTATTGATTGATTACTTTTGTTTCAGACTCTAACACAGAATCTATTTTTAATGAGGCGCTATTACAAATAATTCAATTATCCCAAGGCAAGCTGCCTCTACTTGTTTCTGCTCTACTGGTCTGAGTAATTCATACCTCTACTCAACAGCTTCCTGCATGAACGACAGAGAGCAGTGTGTGTGTGCATGCATGTTGGCATTTGCGCATGAGTGTATTGGTAGAATTTTGATTGACAGTTTCTCCTTTCTGTAAACAATTTCTGTTATTAAAGTAAATCTTTGCTCTACACATTCATCACTGCCATATGTGAAGAAAGAACAATTCCTTTAAGGGTTAAATGGTTGTCAGGAAACTGTGTAAATTGGCTTTTATGTTCACTTGTGGATGGCACTAACAAACTGTATCAACCCTAAATGGTTGATAGAGCTGAAAGCATATGCTAATCCTAAAGTATTTGTTAAACTAAATTAGAGTTCAAATAGAGGTGTGCTTCTACCAAATGACTGGCAAGCATAATTGCTTAGTCAAAATCTTCCAGAAAGCAGCTCAGTTGATAAGCAGAGAAGCCCCACTGCAGGCCATAAAATCCAAACAGTTAACAAGTAGATGCTAAAAACCTCTGCAGCGATGGGAAAACTAAAAAAGGTCAGCTAATTTTGCTTGGATTTGTCACTATGAGTGACCCATTTCATATCATAGCCGAGCATTTCATCCACTGCTGATGAATAAATACATTAATAAATTACAGCAGCTTCAGTGTCAAATTCATCAAGCTGGAACTTACTGTCTATTCTTCTGCTAAACTGTCTGTTGTCATTGTGTGTAGTCTGAGAAATAATAGTAGCATCAAACAATCATTGGCATTCGATTCAACACGATAACAACTTAGCATTCCCCTGGCAGCTAGAGTGGGTCAGAGAGAGCTAAGATAGACTCCCTGGGAATATGAATATGACAACATACACCTACATGCAGGCTCACATGCACACATGCTTAGATTGAAATGGGCCTTTTCTCTTCAGAATGTATGCAGTGGGTCAATGGATCCTAAAGTTACCTCAAAGGCTGCTGAAAAACAGTCAGACTGGTGCTGAGTGTGCAAAGTCTCCAGTCTGCCTTTCTCAAAATAAATTTAATCCTCTGATCTTATGCTTGTGGCATACCAAAGTGATCAATATCAGAGCAGAGTACAAGCATGGAGAAACAATAATTCAGTGAATGTATTTCTTGTTCAGGTTGGCACCTGAGTGCATTTGCAATCAGCCACCAATCTGAGAATCAAGAGATTTTTTTTGTTTAAACGTCAATGTCATTAAAAAAAAACAGGAAATATCAAACTATGAATAAGTTGACTGATTCACAATCAATATATTGCCAGTAGAATAGCTAAGTAACAGTTTCTGCTTGTAAAAATGTATGCCTGTCAAGATATAAATCATTATAAATTCATCCCATGGAAGAAAATGGATACTGCAAGTGTTTGAGGCAAAGTTTCTCCAGATCAGTGTGCAACCAACTAATGCAAACCATATGCAATAGGTGGGAATTTTAAACACAAATTAGTGGAAACTTGACAAATAGCAGCAAGACTCTCTATTCCCTGTAAGACGATAAACATACTGTACGAAAATAGTCAGTTGTTTATATAAAAAAAAAAAATCAGGTTGTTACTGTATTGAAAGTTAAGGGAAAACAGTATAAAAAAAAAACAGAAGAAAACAATAACACATAATAAACATAATACATTTTATCTTGTTTCTTTTGATCATCATTGTTTAAGCATCCATGTTGGATTGGAGAAGGTGAAAAAAGAAAAAGACTGTGTCGTCTTCCAGGTATTCTTAAAACATTAATAGAGCCATCGTATCATTATTTTTCTGTATATTCTTATTTAAAAAAGAAGCCACATGTAGCCACATTTGTGTACATTTGTCCTAATGTTGTATACGTATGTATAGGGGTGACTATGACTCGAGTCAGAGCAGCTGTCCATCAGTCAAAGGGCCAGAGGTTTGACCAAGGCTGTCCTAATCCGCTTGTTACTGAGATGCTGAATCCCACATCACCCCTTAACAACTCCTTCTAAATATAAATGTATTAATCACACCGATGTGTCATCTGGAGCTTCTCTTTTATTTTGACTCACCTTCATTTGTATAAGCTCAAAGTTACTGACAACTCTGGCTCAAAATCATGAAACAGATAGGCTTCAACAGAGAGACTTAGTCAACTTGCCATCCGAAGCCAGCAATAGGCATGTTTTATTTTTGGCTGTCGTCAAGTTATTCATTGGATAACTGATTTGCTTCAGCTGACAGGACCTATCACTGGCAACGTTTGTCATTGTAAACAGTGAAAGTGATAAGAGCCCGTTTAAATGAGAAGCTGCATCTTGAATGTTTTCCCCGCTGATTTTTGTAAATGAGAGCGAAGGAGAAGAAATAAAGGATTTGTTAAACTGGATTAACAAACTGATTGGAATGGCTCTGAACATTTGAAATATCTATGAACACAGGCAAGGTTGACATTCTTGTCTTGTTTCAGGCAACTTCAAAAATCCACTCACACTGCTTTGGGCCCATTTAGTTTTCCAGAATTTCTTTGATGAAAATGTTTATCTACAGCTAAATTCTTCGCCTTGCTCATTGGACATTCACAGACTTTGTTCGTCCATTGTTAGGCGTCGGATGAATGTGCGACGTGTTTATGAGAGCTTTTGTTCGGCAATATACACACAAAAGCTTTTGAAAAGACACAGAAAGCAGAGCTGAGGGAAACTGCAATTTGGTGATTATTCTCTGTGGGCCCAATAACAACAAGCAACCGACTCCGTTATATAACAAGTAGTCGTTTCACGCGTTGTCAATTTAGAAATAACGAGTACTGATTAACTCCAATCAGTAACTCTGTGGTTACATGAGATTGTATCATCATGAACAAGTAATTCTTTAACTAAACCATTCCTGTGGTAAACTTATGAATTCCACTCATCTTTAAACACAAGACTCATAGATTAGAAATAAGGATAAATAACGCACACCAAGTCTTCAGTTGTATAGGTTATATCTACGTTGAAATAGATGAAAATAAAATCAGTTGACTGGATATTAATTGAGTATTTACAGCAATTAATTGGATACATACTGCGGTATGGAAATCATTTCCAGAAATAAACAACTCAGCTAAGATGAGTGTGTTGATGCAGGGGAGAGCACAAAGGGGTTTTAGACAGTATTTAGTGTTTGTATGTGTAAAACGACAGTGTAACTTGCTTAGTTAGCGGTTTAAGACTTTTATGCTAAAACATTTATGTGCAGATAAGCTCACTGATTCAAAGTTGAGTCACAGATCTTCTTGTTTTGCTTCACAATCGCTGTAAATTTCTTGGTTTGAGAAGGTGATGTAGATCATAAGGAAAACCCATTAAAACAGAGAAGATATGATGCATTCTTGTCTTTTATATATTGCAGACAATATTGCAGTATTACAGAACTGTTTGTGGAATAAAATACATCAACCTGTATCTGATGTCACTGTGTTATGTTGCAAACTGTTGATCGATATTGCACTTCAGCTTGGATGTAGCTTATTGCTCTGTTCAGAATATCTTTATCTCTGGGATGTTAGTGCATTTCCTCACATAAACTGCTCATTTTAGGCATTAGCTTTAAGTCAGTACTTCAAAATACCAAAACTTTATTCATCTCTAACCATCATTTGGTAGAATGACATCTGTTCTTTAGATTTTCTTACACATATGACACCCTTTCTAAAAAATAAAAAAAATCAACCTCAGAGAAAAATATCTATCAATTTGCTGATGAAACCCAGAAATCATCCTTTAAGTGGTGATGACATCACAAGCAGCAAAACAGGCCTGAACAATGGTACCACCATCCAAAATGTTTCACACACGGGTTATGCAGCATGTTTCTTTCTCTTAAACCAAACAAATACCACGAAACATTTGTGGTTTTCCAGCAAACTGCAGATGAGCAACAGAGCTGCTGAACTTTTATTTTTGGCAGCTCTGAAATTGAGGAACATTATACAGTGTGAATCTTTTTGTAAAAACATTAAATTCAATTTTATTTACAGTATATAGCGCCAAATAACAACAATTGTCATCTCAAGGCACTTCAGAAATACAATCCAATTGAAGCCAATTAGAATCCAATTAACTGTAATCCACTCATAAACCAATCATATCCAATTCACTGTAATCCAATCATAAACCAATCACATCCAATTCATTAAATTCCAAATGAAATTTAAATTAAAGTGTGACTGTATATCAATACAGCTGAATAGCTGATAAAGTTGCTCACATTTTCTCACATTTTTTCAGGCAGCCAAATGCATCAGAAATTGTGACTAATAAATTATGACTATATGTCAAATGGTCGCTCTGCTCTAATAAAATCCTCATTTCTATTACCACAGCGTTATCTAACAAAGTCGCCATTCAAGTAATCTAAAGACAATGTCTGTGCAGTAAAATCATTTATATTTATATGTATGTTGATCTTCCACAGAGGAAGTTAGAAGCAGCAGAATCTCTTGAATATTTTCTCACAGACATTCTTAAATATAATAAATCCATTCCTCTCCCTTTGCTTTTATGCCGGTACAAAGGAGATCAGCTGTGCAAGTCATGCTGACTATTGGCTAAGGTGGGACATAGCAGACATTACATGTCTTGCTCTAGAAGGGATGTTTGTTGGTCAGTCTGACTGTCGATTGGTGGAGTCAAAACTGAGGTATTCTTGCACCATCTGTGAAGACTAGACCTCAATGGATCCCTGTTCTTTAAATAAAGCATGGCATCTTTTCACAACTGCATGCCCATCCAATGATTAAAATAACTCATTCTGATTTTAACACACTTACCATAATCCAGAAAATTTTAACACCACTGAATGTCTTTTTGCTATCCAATGATTGTATCTCATTAATACCTCTAGTGAATGCTTTTTTCCACAACTGCAGCCTAAATTAGTTTTATATCCAGTTTGTATATGGAATCAAATTTGCCTGCCTCGTACATCCTAAACGTCTGTGCATCTGTGTTTATTCCTGTGTGTTGCTCACCTGCACCCAGCAGGGCCAAGTGAATGGAAGCCAGCCTGGCACGTGTCACACTTCTCCCCTGTTGTGCCAAGTCGACACACACACCTTCCCTCCATATCACACTGCAGACTCACGGAGCCTGGGAAGAACAGTAGATGGATCATGTAGCGACAAAACAGAACATAGAACATAAAGGTGGGGGGGACACAAGAATTATTATTATTATTATTATTGTTTGGGGTTATAACAGGATACCCTGCTTTTGAATTTCTGCTCGCAAACCCAAAGATAAGCTTTGAAGTAAAGCATATAATCTCGCAGCAACATTCTATCTGATATAGAGCAGCTTTCGTTAATGGAGAGAAAAAAAAAAGACCAGCTGGGGCAGAACAAGAAGAGGAAGCCTGATGAAGTCAGCCATAACTTCTGATCAATATAATGGACTCCAACAGCTCTGTGCAGTCACCTTACGTTGTTTATATGCATAGGAAAAGACAGCGGATGTTTTTGTTCATTTCTCTCTGGCTCGCTCTCATTATGCTGATGATGATGGCCAAACATTTAATGTCCCTACACCTAAAATTACACATTGCTTAATGAGCTATGAGTCTCTTTATTGATAATGTTCAGTGAGTCAACTGAATCAATTCACATCAGCATGGTTAAGTGTAATCATGGATTGCTTTAATGATCAAGCCATTATAAATATGATGAGATGTTCAAGACATTAGATTAACAAGATTGTATAAATTATTAATAAAAAAAAAATTCCACTCTTAGGCAAGATTTGGCAGCTGAGAAGCCAGTGGGTCGAGGGAAATATTAATGCAGTGTTATTAATGTTTTAAAAACAAAATTTGTCAAAATGAATCCATAGAGTCCTGTCACTACAGCTTGCATGTGGTTCCTCTTTGTGCAAGGACAGCTTTCCAATTTAAGCATGAATAAATTTTCTCATGCAAGAGAAAACAAAAGCAATGGATAATGATGTCTTCATGGATTATAATTGGGTTTAAGTTATTATCAAATCAATTAACGGTTTTATGCCTGGAGCTTACCATTGATATTGCAGTTGCAGGGTAGACAGGGCTCATCTGGAGCTTTCCTGTAGTGGTTATCTCTGCAGCGCTCACAGTGGGGCCCATCCGTGTTGTCTCTGCAGCTCACACAGCGCCCCCCACTGCCAGTGCTTCTATACTGCTCCATGTCAAACACGCACTCGTCTGATCTCCCGCTGCAGTTACACCCTGAGAGTGATGGAAAGAACACGAGAAGAAGAAGAGGCAAGAGGTGAGAGAGAACAAAGCGAGTGGTCACAGTGGAGAAGCAGACTACTATGGAAACAAAGTAAAACGAACCAACAGAAATAGAATAAATCCAGAGACAGAGATTATGTGTTCTGGGATTGGATCATAATTTAAAGGCTCGTTGCTAATCTCATTTCACACAGGCCTAATGAGGAGCCAATCAGCTGTCAGGGGGCACTTAGATAACAGCAATTCATGTTTATACAAGAGCAAATTACTCAGCTGATAACACGCCATCACAGCCTCCATGCCCCTCACATCAAATCCCTCTTAGTTTACCAGTTACCCTGAGGGGGGACTTAGGTGAAATTGCCCATTTTATTATAAATCAAGCTCTCTGTTGTGCTGAAAATAACCATATGATCACTCTTCTCTTTTAAGGAGTAGTCTCAGAAGTACTCACCCTATTTAATGAGCTGATTTAAAACCTGGTATGAACTTTGGTTAAGAAACACAGAGCCTCAATGTGATTCTATCTTTCAAATGGCTTTACTTTATGCTGTAAAAATAAATGATTACATTTAAAGAAAAATTCATCGAGTATCCTTACTTTTGGCCTCTTTGAAAAGTGTTTCTAAACTTTAACATTTTTGACATACGATAAGCTTATTATGAAACCGGGTGAACGTGCATCAATAAAAGACTTAGATGTGTGTATATCAGTAGCAGTTTTCTATTAGCTGTTTCTGGCTACCAAGACAATAAAAGAGAGATATGACTCCATTTCCCCTGCTTTGGTCCCAGAGAGTGAATTATACAAAGGCAAGAGAGGTCGTACATAGAGTAGAACTCAGTTGAAAGCCTGTGGTTAGAAAACCAAAGTCTTACAATCCAGTTGTAATAAATATTAAGCAGAAAGCTTAGCGAATTACATTAACCAAGACTATATTTGCCTCCGACTTGACACATTGTGATAAACCGGTGTTCAACTACGGTGTAGAAATAGTATTGCCCACCTTACAGGGGGCATGTTTCGCCCTTTTTTCACAAGTTGACATACTTTCTTGTGGTCTTCATGAAATGTCTGTCACAGACGTTGGTCCTAATAGAGCCGAAAGATGTCAAAAAGCCTCATTTTTTTAGGAATTGTGATTTAGGGAATGGAGTGTGTAAGTCCACTCAATCCCCCAGTTGGGAGGAGATAAAGATGAGGCGGTTAAACAGTATGTGCGCTTAGATGCCCCTCCGGCTGCCTGCCGCTGACTTTATGTGTTGATGAGAACTGTCAACGACAAAAAGCCTCAATTATTCTTGCCACATTGCTCATTATACCATTTGGCTGTAGTCACGTTGGACGCAACATCCCACCGGTAGCTTCCAAAAGCGGCTGATCTCATGGGAATACCAATTAGAGTATCACTTTCATGAGAGAGCTTTAAATAACGCTACAAAGGCTATATACAGGCTGGTTTAGGAGTCTTACATTTGATTTCACAATTTTTTCTCAAAAAAAACTGTCATTCATACCTGGGGTGATGGCTGGAGCCTATAACGGCTACCATCGGGTGACAAGCGGGGTACACCCTGGATGAGTCACCACTCCACCACAGGGACACGCAGAGACAAACGAGACAATCAACCATGCACACTCACACATACTCCCAGGGTCGATTTAGAATCACGTATTAACCAAACATGCATGTTTTTCGACGATTGGAGGAAGCCGAAGTATTCGGAGAGAACTCACACATGCACAAGAAGAGCATGAACTCTCCACAGAAAGGCCCCGGGATTCAAACCAGGAATCTCTCGCTGTGAGGCAACAGTGCTAACCACCACACCACCATGTAGACCCTAACTCATTCAGAAAGATGGAAAACATGTTTCTGGCATTAATGAATCTATATGTGTGAAGTAATTTTACTCATCATCCATTATTCTTCAGAATATGACATTATTAAATTCCACAGTGAAAAGAACAAATGTTTCACCTGTCACAACTGGCCTTATCTTTTTTCCAAATCATCCCCTGGAAAATGAAGGCATGTGTGGAGTTAATTACTCCACGGGACAGCCGGCCTTTGCGAATATTCACCATTGTTTGTTGCATAGCATTAATTAGTAATGAGTTGTTTTTCTGTGTGCACTTTTCATTAAATGAAAAAATACATTCTTGCAGCCTACTCAAGAAAGTTCCATCAAATGTACAGTTGACAAAATGCCTCTCTCCACTCAATCGTGAACACATAAATGTTGCCTGGAGACATCAGATCTCTTGTTCCAGATCAGAGTTTTGTGAAGAGAAATTGTGATTCTAAATCTGTTTGCAGTACAGGAGGACTAGTGATGAAATGTTCACAGCTTAATGAAAAGCTTAGTTAAACACGAATCCCACAGAAGTAATAAAGTCTATACTACAACATTTCTTGGAAACTTTAGAGGGAATATTAAACCAGAAGTCATCACATCATTTTTATCATTTATGCAGCCACTTTATTTTTGCTATTTCAGAGCTATAGATAACCGATCTGAGGCTCAGAGAATAAAAGAGCATCACGTATCATAGTGCCAATGAAGCCCTCATCCAATCCAGACAGAGTAGTGGCATCATAGAGGTGCCTCTCAGCCAGTGTAGCCAGTGGGAAGCAGCTGCAGCACCTAATCTGTGCCGCCTGCAGCCACCTCGGGCCCACAAGGCCTTAATGCACCGGCAAAAATCGAACACGCATGCATTGCTTCAGGTCCGTCATGCATTATGTCAAGTCGAACGCATCTAACAATACACTGAGCCGGGAGTTGTGACATACTTTTTCCCTGCAAAAAATGAACAGCCCACTGAATGACATAGTTAGAGGGTTGTGTGTGGTTTTCTTTTAGCTTAACCTTTAGGGATGGTAAATGTGTAAATAGGGGAAATAGTGGATATGTTTACAATTACACTGAATGTTTGAACCTCTTCACCATTTTTCAAGTTCTTTTTATGGGTAAAGATTTATGACAGCTCGGGGTATTTGCGCTTAAACACAGTTTCTCCAGTTAGGTCGCCACCAGCGTTTTCTTTCTGCCGTTTGGGCAGCTGTCAGCTTCTAACAGGTTGATTTACATTTTTAATGCTGGCTTGTTTACTGTCATAGGAGTTGACATTAATTTGGTGTCTGTCAGCTCTACGAACAAGCTGATCTGGGACATATTAGCCTAGCTTATTGACTGGAGGCAATAAAGTTTGCCTCAAGCAAGAGGAAAAACACCTATCAGGAGCAACAACTAGTATATGCTACAAAATTGCCATATACATGTAGTGTTCTCTCAACTGACTGGCAAGCCAATGGTAAGGAACATGTAATCGTGCTGGTTTTGAGTGGGATGGTGTGTGAACCCACGTCTTCACAGTTAGGATGAAACTTCTTAATTGCTGTAAGTGGTAACTGGAGCTAAGGTGTTAGTGTTTAGTAAAAATCCAAACCCCAAACAGTGGGGAGACTGCTAATTAAACAACAGTTTCTCATTTCCTGTTCCTACAAGTGTTAAATGCTAAAAAATGAAATGTGTAAATGTGAAACCTAAGATATTGTTCAAAGACGGCTTTGATGGAGTTGTGCTGTTAAATCATAACTATAAGAATGTAATATTTTTTTCTGTGAATAATTAGAAGTAAGTGATGACAGCTACCTGCTGCTACTGAAAATTACAGCGATGAGAATTGTGGGAGAAAAGATGAAAAGTTGACGCGAAACATGGCAAAAAATCTACTCGGGACAAAAAAGAGCTGAAGCGTAATTCACCACGGCTCAGGACAAACTGTTGAGATAAAATTACTAATAACAGTTGGGAATAAAAATATTCAAAAGCGCACTCTTAAAAACATATTCTAAACCCAATAGGCATTTTTTTGGCAGTTCCTGGATCCTTTGCTATCACATCTGCAGTCTCGCTGGTCACAGTGCAACAGAATCTGACAAAACTGTTCTCCTCCAACACAGAAAGTTGCTGCATGATTCAGTCCTGATTGGCACTGGTGGGCAGCTTGAGACTGAATTCCACCAGCCAGCTTTACTTGTCACCTCCCATCCACTCTATCTTTATCATGCCAGCTAGAGGTGCCGCTGCCAGTGCTGGTCAGGCAAACTGACAGCCAGGCGGCAGCACTGTCAACAACAGCCTGAGCCTCTGACTCGTTTCTGTTAGCAGTACAGATCCATGTACACTCTGACGTCTCGTGAATTGTGAAGTAATTTAGGAAGTCTACTCTTATACTAGGGAGAACTTGTCATAGTCGAAGGCATTCAAATGAATATGCCAGCATCCTATGTTTTATTAGTCTTCCTTTAGATTACTTCAAAAGCTATGTCATGTGGGAAACTGCTTATTCAGACATGTTCCTCAACCCAAAACCAGCTCCATGGAAATCTGCGCGGCTTCTGATCTCTTAAGGCAAGCTCAAAAAGATTTTTGTTTATCTTTTTGTTATTTGATATTTACTTAGTTTGGTTAGAGAACATACACTGAAAGTAGGTATGTGACTGTAATTGTTCTTGATCAGTCCTGTGTGTTTTGTGTTGTTAATCCAATTCAAGGTTGTTGTTTGTGTTGGGAGGGGGGCAAGAGCCTATCCCAGCTGCCATTGGGCAAGAGGTGGTGTACACCAGGGCCAACACAGAAAAAAAACAAAAAAAATCACCATTTAACCTAATGTACATGTTTTTGGACAGTGTGAGGAAGACAGAGTACCCAGAGAGAAGCCACGCATGCACAGGGGGAACATGCAATCTCCACACAGCAAGGCCCCAGCCGAACCAGCAACCGTTTCGCTGTGAAGCAACAGTGCTAACCACCACGCCACTATGCAGCCCAGTGTACTGTATCAGACCAACTAAAAGAGAAATAAAATGAAGGAAAGACTTGACTAAATGAATACAGAAACTAAACAAAAGCCTCAACCTTCTGTATTGATGCAATGCATATTCACAGCTGACTCAACCTTGAATCTCAGTAGAAACTGAGACGTGTACATCTTGTACACAACAGCGTTAGTGAATAGGGTCAGAAATTATAGGTGACAATGCGCATTTGATTACTGTGTTGCTTTTGTACTCCTGCATTTTATGAACACCAAAAGAGCAGTTCATAGTAAAGTGATTGAAGAGTATCAATGCATAGCGTTTTTCACACTATCAGCAAGGACAGCATGTTGACAGTTACATGCAGAGGGGTACATGGCAGGATTGCAGTGCATAAACCCACTCCTTACAAAAACGAAAGGGACCCAGTCTACATAGGTGTGAAAAAAGTGATATGGTCTGCTTAGTCATTTTTCCCCACTAATCTTTGCAGGGGGAGGATTGCGTGTACGGTCTACACAAAGAGATTTGATTAGGACTGAATGCTTGGCCCCACAGTGAGGAAATCTAGCAGCTGCGTTGCGGTGGGATCATTTCCCTTGCATGATTTGAGTGTACTTGTACCCTCTGAGGAGAGGTTTATTTGCAAAACCAATACATTATTCTGAATGGTATGGTAGCCAGAGTGGAGATGGTGATGCATGCAGAAGCAATTAACCCTTAGTTTCCTCAAATTCTGCTGCATTTTTATTTATTTTCTATTGTTATGGTTTTTTTTTTTTTATTTGCTCAAGCATCTATTGCTGTGTAAACATTCAAAGTGATGACTCATATTAAAACCTCCACAGTCACAGATCTTAACCCAGTTAGATGGTGATTATTGGAGACTGTGATCTGATGTGGGTGACAGTATTCACCATCAAAATGAAAAAAACATTAGATGAGGGAACATCCTTTGAGGATCTGTGTTCTGTGTCTTTGGTAGACTTCTAGAGACTTACAGAGTCAAGGCCAAGTTGTTCCTAAGTCATATGATATCACTTTACAGTTGTTTTATCCCCAGTTTGTTTCTATGTGGAATGAAGATTGGGAATTGAGATGGGAGAAAGCGCTCAATGTTGTTTTCAACATCTTTAACACAAAATCCCCCCACACAGCTTTCCACAGCTTGCATTTGGCCGTCTTGACCACATTTACAGGTCTGCCCACCCACAACCACCTCTCAGACATGTTGTTTTCCTTAATCCTGTCCTTGGGACCACACAGCCGGTGAATCACTGACACTGTGGAGGTTTCATGAAAGTAACAAGGCACACTCAGCTTGGGGCTCAGTGTGAAAACACAGTGCGCCGTCTTTCCTATGAGTGAAGCCACATCCTCAAACAATAGGCATAATACATGTTTGGATGACCATCAGTGTGGAAACCAAAGAGATTAAAAGAAGAATACAGTAGAATGTAACACTGTTTGTTGCATTTTCACAATTCAAATCCCCTCAGTAAAAAAATGCATGTTTATATCCATTGCACTCAATGTAGAATGGGGACTTCCAATAATTTTGACTTGTTGAGCTTCCAATAATGTTTAATCAGTATAACAACAATAAGTAAAATGATTAAGAGGTGTCATACAAAATAATTTACTTAAAAAAATCTCAAAAACAGTGAATAGATAAGAGAAAAAGTAAAAAATTCCCCATATTTGAATATACTTAATTTTACAGTTTTTTTTTTTTTTTTTTTCAATCGGTGGTATTTCTAATGGTGGAAATTTAATTGTGACTCCTGTAAATGGAAACCTGCTGAATCCCTGGTCTTATTCCTACTATATACTGATTTAATAAATCTGTGTTTGGGGGTGTTATGATTCAAAAATGACCTTTCACTTTTACAGAACAAGAGAAATTAGGTGCAGAGAAATAAAATATATATACAAAGTGTGATATGCAGGTGCATGGATAAGAATATATTTTGTTATCATTTTTAGTCTGAATAGTTAACCCCCCCCCCCCCCCCCCCCCAAAAATAGGATTTTGTTTGGGATGTTATAGGATGAATACCGTGTAAATTTATTGAAAGACTATAACATGGCTCAAACATGTCCAACCAGTTTCTCTGTAACAATGTGCCCATTGAATACAGTTCTGCACTAAAAGGTGCAATGAAAACATTCAGTCTTTAAACCCATAAATGTCTATGTGATGTCTGTGTTCATGTTTGAATAAATGCAGCCCTTTCATAGAAAATGATTAATGCTTTCTGTACAATCATTAAGTTTCTGTCACCAGTGTTTACCGATATATTTTTTAGCAGCACGACCTATTGCTATCAAAGGATTTCTTGTCGTTAATTGTGTGTGTTGCCGACATCCATTACTGATGACAATAATCTGCTCTCAACAGTTCAGCTGCTTGGCAGTACACCACCTCTCAGCTGTGGGCATGAAATGGAGCATGAGGGGGCGGCACTGATACGGACGGTTTCTCTATTATGTTTGTGATTTTGAAGTGGTCATTTCAAATGGTCACAAAATCAAGATGAAAAGTGATTGCAAACTCAAAACTGTTTCCCACACAATCAAAATATACTTGTGGGGGTACCTAGGCTGGGCTATATCATAGAGCAATTACTAAACTTTTTGACCCTGTTTCATGGAGAATTATTTTTTATTTTTTAGAAATTGTTAGAGGTTAAAAATACTTATGATAATCATACTTTCATTTTAAATAATTTAAAATTTAATTTAATTTAAATTTAATTTTCATTTAAATAATCCTTTTGTATTTTAATCTGGGTCTACTTGATAAATATACCTGGGTGATCCACCCAAATTAAGTCTTTATGAATAAAAAAATAGGATCAAGATGCAATATAAGAAAGTAGTCATGTGGATTTCTATTAGTTACTTGCTTTTTGTCTAGCAACTGGCACTTATGGGAGGCTCTGGTTTCTGTGATTGTGTTTAGGCACTTTCAGAACATCCTAAAAGAGAGTGTGGTCTATAGAAAAAGTCAGAAATGACAAGGAGTGCAAGACACAAAATGTGGTGGCAGGTGATAACTTAGGTCAGTATCTTTGCTAACCAAAGGCCATGTGCTACCCACATAATAACATGTTTGAATGAGTGTGCAGTTGTACTCTAATTGGATGCTTTCACTACAGAAAATCCCACTTTGTCCCTGTGAGAAAAATGGATGGTCCAGTGCCTTCAGTAAGACTGTAAGCCAGAGACTAATTTCCTTGGAGAGACCAGTGCTGCAGCACTTCACACTCCTGCTGAGCATTCCCAAGGACTTGTTAATTTGAATATGATGCCTATATAGTCATATACATTGTCCTTACATCGCCTCCCCACGGCTTTGTCTCAGAGATTAGTCTGGACACACAGTGTGAGCCTTGTTCTTTTTTACCTCCTGTGGTTTAATGTTGAAAAGCTCCTTAAAACTCTCATGAACTACTAAATTGCTGTATGAGATAGCAATACCCATGCAAAATCATTGCAATTGACTAAAAAAATAAGATTTGATAGGTTGGTTCCAGACTCATCAGTGGTACAATCTTTTTTAAAAACTAACTGAGTTTTGACTACATAAGTGTGGCTGTTAGGAGATAAACTTTGCTTTTTAATACAAAAGTGACAGTGATGTGGATACTTCCCGAATTACACAAAAATCAAACAAAATGCTTGAAAAAAAGCTTAATGGCTTTCAGAGAGGATGGAATGACAACAAAATATAAATCTTAAGTTATGGTAACTGAACCAATGGATAAAAGCAGTAGACAGAAATGGTGAGCTCATTACAAACTGTTAATATTGACGTCTAACATTAGTGTAGATTGCCGCAGTTGTGACCCTATTGGCACTAGGGCTGTGCATAGGAATTATACCTGTCACTTTAAAATCACATTTGTGTTTGTAACTGATCCTTCCATCTATTTCCCATACCTGCCTCTGGGTTGCAGAGGAGGGCTGGAGCCAGACCCATCTGTCATCTGTCAGGAAGGGGCGCCCAGCCTGGACGTGTCGCCAGTCCATCACAGCACCACACAGACAAATGAGATAATCATGCATGCTCACACTCACTCCTACGGCCAATTTAGAATCACAGATTAACCTAACATGCATGTCCTTGAACCGTGGAAGCAGTAACCAGTATCAACCCATAAATGGATGAGGAGAACCATAGCTGAGATTTAAACTGGGAACTTTGTTGCAGGAAGTGACAGTGCTAACAACAACACATCACTTAGCATTATTTTGAATTTTACACCATGCTATTATAGTTGTTCTTTTTTCCTATACCAGCAGTATTTAATCTATAAATATCTGACCACTCAATCCACAGCCCATTTCTTCATCAGCCATTGTTCAGCAGCAGGCAATGCTTTTGTGAGGGTAAAGGAGGTTGCTGCCATGCCTCACCTGCCTGAGAGGTAATGCAAACCGCAGTCGCACTGTCTTCTGCCCTTTATATGAATAATATTATAGTACTGTTGGAGAATACGCTGTAGAGAGGGACCGCAATCCCTGCAGGCATAATGATTTCTCATTTTTACATTTAATTTGTTGGATGAATGAGATGTCAGACTGGCCAAGAAACCAACAGTGATAAACCAGCTTGGTGAGGAGTCATGTTGCAGATGTTGTGTATCTACATGACCTTTAGTGTATTGTTATAGACGAATGGGACCTCTACCTGACCTACACATCAGACATTTATGATACATATTGTCTTTTTCTTTTTTCTTAAAGCATTTGCACTCCTGACTGCAACATCCTCCAAAACTGCCTAAAGAAATCTAACGAAAGTCTGCAGTAATACATGCAAAACTCTGACAGGTGATTTGAAACGTGTTTCAATGTTTAATGTGTGTTTAACTTTAATACAGCAAAGAGTCATAAATGTAATCTATAATACATTTACGTTAGCAGGGCCAACTGCTTACAATAAAGAAAATGTGTTAGGATATATGCTTGTTCACTTTCTTGGCAAGAATTTGATAAAACATTGATATCTCTCTTACATTTGTTGGCTACATTTTAAGCTACAGCTCACTATGTGCAGTTTGCCCATTAAACCACAAAATGTTTTTTTTTTTTTTTGTCAACTGATTTGTGTTTTCCTTTGGTGGATTAACTACCAGGATGAACCCATTTTGAGCTCAAAGACAGCCGTGATTCGGCCCCCTGCCACCCTGACCAGTGGATAGATGGAAATACTTACTGTAACTTAGAACATGAAGACTTTAAGACCAAATTCATGGTGGAATGTCAAAGGTCATTTAGTAGGTTCGCTGTCACACAATTTCTATCATTATCTCATTCAAACTGAAAAAAATATATATCTTATGAGATTTGAGATATCACTTGCCTGCAGAGGGTAAAAAATAAACTGAATTGACTAAGGCTTTATAAGAAAATACCCTCAAATCAGTGTTTTTGTACAATAAACTGGAAGTATTGACAGAAAATAGGGTGGTAAATGTAAACTATTACAAAACCTGTTCAAAGTATGACACCTTAAACTGTTTCTTTTATTATAGCTGTGTAATAAATATTGACATGTAGAAGGCACCTCGAACACCACTTGCTTAATCTCTTTTGTGTTACCAGGAATCACCCTCAGAAGTCCAATTTAAAGAAAAAAGTCAATTGAATCGCACACTTCTCACCATTGCATTGACTGATTTATTAAGGTGGCTGATGTTTCGGGTCCCAAGGCCCCTTTCCTTGGGACCCAAAACGTCATCGTTTTTGTAAATCAAATCAGAGGTGAGAGATGTGTGTGCAGGAATTGACTTTTTCTCCTTTAAATTGTGTAAAAGATATTGCGAACCTTTATCAGACTGATCAATCCTAAAGAGATTTAATCTTGAGTTTCAGTGCACAAACTGGTGACAGCTAAGGTGAAGATGAAGACTTATTGCTTTGCATCAAAATCACTGCAACATTAAAACTCCCATAGGACAAAAAGTGTGCATTGCTTTGTTTCTCAGTTTCTGTTGCTTATAAATACTTAAATTCTGTGCTGACATGGTCACTTAGTAAACTTGTGGATGATGAAAGCCTTTGCACCTCGTACAAATGCTGAATTAACAACATAACAAATCTTTTTAGTGTTTTTGAAGTGAAGCAAACATGTTAAACTGCTTTAACAAGCAAACATTTGTTCAGTAATTTATTCATATGTAAATGATGTTACTTTCTATTTCATAAGCTTCAAATAGATTAAAACATGCTAGCTCTTTACAGTAACTGCAGAAACTGCCACTCACTTTGTTTTAACCACCTTGCTCTGCAGACAGTAGAGCTTGCAATCAACTTTTGTTGCTCCCTTAAGGAGTTTTTACCCAGTTCAACTCATTTTCCAGATACTTTAATGTTGTCTAGCTCACACAGCATGTCTGAAATTTACATGCAAATGATCTATTACCTCACAATTCTTCAACAAAGAAATCTTTGTTATTTTTTGTTTGTTCAGGGTGAAGATACAGATAAGATTTGCCTTCAATTAATCATCCATATAAATTTCTACAGTAATGATTTACACAATAGTTGCTATCCTCAGTCAGCTAAAACTTCCTGCAGCTGCCTTTAAATCATACTGGTTTATCTGGGTTATCTGAAATGTTCTTTATGACATTTTGGACCATTTCAGAAGAGGCTAGCTGAAAGTGCCTTAATAAATTCTTATCAGGCATTTTTTTTTAAGTTAACTTATAAGTCCAAATTCCAGCTCTGCAATTCTAAAAAAACTTGAGAAACTTTCCAATGAGCGACTTCGCTTTTTGTGTTTATACGGGTTTAGTTGATTAGGTAAACCTGCCAAATGCCAAAATGACAGCTTTTGAAGTCCATACACAATCCATTAGTGTTTGAAAGAAATATCCACAAGCAACTGAAAATGCAAGCTCAAGAGAATAACATAAAGCACATCCTAAACTCAAAACAGTATTAGGAGTACCTTAGCTTTGATAAAAAGCACTGGATTTATCTACAGTATCATGAATCTTTATTGACGTTCAAGAATGCGATCTCCCAGCTACAACTACAGGTTTAATAAGTTAAAGTTAGTCCCTACTGGCACAGCCTCAGGCTAAACCAATTATTACATCAAGCAAACACTGAAAATTGGAGCTACTGTAAAAAACTACTGTAATGTCGATTTAATGGCCAAAAAATAAACTATAAAGATATTAGAGATATTTGTTTGTACAGAAGCATGTTTCCATTATTATTATCATTAGCGCTCAATATTTATTTAGACATATTCTGCTTGATACTATTTAAACCACATGTGAAGTACGAAGCAAAAATGTGTTTAAAACACTTTTTTTGCATGGTTAGAAAGTGGTTTATCTGCTGTATGTCACTGTGTGCTTATTTCGCAAAGTTCAGGATTTATTCTAATTATTAGTCTTATTGATAGGCTCCATGATTTTCTAACTCTCGAAAGGTCACAAATCTGTTTTAGTTTATTCCCGCTGCCAGAGTGAAAACCATCTTTAAAAGAGACATTTGGAATTATTATTGTCATTTAGTTTGTTTTTGACTAATTAGCATCTTTTAACATGCTTTGATTTTTCACAACAGTTAAAGTCAATGTTGAGCTACATACTTTTTTTTTTTCAATAAACCACTAGACAGAATTCTGACTTTGAATGCTAAATGCAAAGTAAATGCTAGTATGGAGTCAGCCTACCTTAGCACAAAGAGTCAAATCAGAGAAGCAACGAGTGAATTTTCCATTAAGTGCAATAGTTAGTGCTGGAGCAAAGGTTTTTCATCAATTACAAGAAATGGGACAATAAGAGGAAAAGGGAAGTGAGTAGTAACAGAACAAATTGGGCTATAAATCCAACAGAACAGCCACTGAAGCAGTTATCTAAGATGTTTTCTTTTCTGGATTCACATTTGAAGCAATATCTATTACTAAATGTCAACTCTCAGTTTGATAATTGCAAGTCAGGTAGCCTCTACTTTTTGAAAATCGCCCAAAAGATTTAAACTAAACTCTGTTGTATACTAGCACCATCACAGCCACAACCGGGACACATCACAGCATTTCAATGAAGCTTTAAAAAAACGAGGGAAAATTGTGCTTTAAAAAAACCCAACAGGAGTCTATTTTTTATTCTAGATATTTGTCATGTAAAAACTCAGATCTCACTTTTTCGTTGTAAAAAGGTTACTTGGATAGTTGAGAGTTTCAAAGAAAAGTTTTAGGTGCTATCATGACCAACAGCTTTCTGAAAAGAAAATCCTTACATAAATCCCAGTGATCCGTGACATACTCGCCACGGCAGAAAAAGACAATATAGCAGCACCGTCGCTTCACTACAAGCGAAGTCTGAGTTTGAAAGTACCAGCCAATTTGGGTCTTTGTTTTGGTCTCCTTCCTTTGTGTGAAGACACGCAGTCCATGCTAATTCATGTGCATGGTTATCTTTCTCTTGGTGTCCGCTGATTAACTGGTTATCACTACACGTGTAGCCACGCTGAGCTGGGATAAGCTTCGACCGATCTTAGTCCTAAAGGATGACTGGGTACAGTCAATAATGGAGGAATTAAAAATTCCTCAGTGAAACACACGTTTAGTAGAATAGTGACATCTTTCTAATTGCATGCTCCTGTTGTCACGTAAAAAACTAAAGGGATTTGCATTAGCTACATTGGTTTTGTTGCTTGGATGAAGAGCTGATCATTTGCACAATGCATGCGACGGATATTTTCTCAACAGCCTCAGGATCATCTCAAGTCCAAAATTGAATCATGACTAAACATGCACATCATACCACATGGAGTCATCATCAGGAAACTCATCAGATGCAACCTAACACACAATATGTCTAGCTTGTGCAAAACTGCTGTATGTCTGCACTGTATGCTGCTTTTATGGAACAAGAGAATCACAGCAAAAGACTTTACTTTCGAAGCAACCTTAAAAGAGAACATACGAAAACTCACAACTTTTCAATTCAACCTATATCATTTTAAAATCCATATTATTTATATTTTTGTTAAGGGGGTACTATTAATCATCAGGTTTTTACAGATGTATCACAGTCTAAAACACTTACTCTAAATAATTCAATCCTCTTCAGTCTTTCAAATTGTTCTGGGTGAGTGAGTTAAGATAATGTGAGAAGCAATAAATAGATTAGTCCTTTGGGAAACACCGTCTTTTTTTATAAAGTTGGCCAAAATCGCATATGTTATGATGATTTTGATTATGGATTATAGAGGTCCTGTCTACACAAACATGCATGCTTTGGGTAGCAACAGTGAGGTACAGTAATGGAGTTTATGAAAAGCAAACCTGATGCAACGGTGAACATAAAATGTTAAATGTTCTATTGATCTATACGTTTTAGGTTAACCTCTGATGGCTGGCTTGAGGTCTGCTTGTTGCTGACAAACCTCCACACCAGAGGTTCCTACCTAAAGCTACATGCAGGGGTTTAATGATGGCCAGCAGTGGCTCAAACCAACGAGGGACAGAAGAGTGCAGAAACTAATGTTTCAAAACTTTAGAATACTTCAGTTTGATTCCCACAAGTTCTTTCTATGTATTTTATACATAGTGGGTCTAAATCCTCTATCCCCCAGTGATTTCTGCCTAAGCACATGAAATGTAATTAAACAGATTAAGATATATTTTTCACATAAAATAACTTAATATCTACAGTTTATGAGTTCTACACTTTAATCTTTGGTTCAGAGATTTCATTTAGGTAGTAATAAACATTTTGCCTTGTTCATTCAATTTAATTTCCTTGATATAGATTTTCTGATTGTAGTAACCACGATGCCTTTTGTCCAAATGTTTTGCCCAAACACAGAAGGAAAATTGTGTCTGTTTATATGACTGACATGATAGGCAAAGACAGTCTAAATTTGTTCTTCATCAGATAGAAACTCTGAGGATTCAGATTCACGCTTTCATATTCTGTGCCGCTTATACATAGGTGTTTATGATTAAGAAGATTGAACCTTTTTTGCAGCAGACTATTTAAGACGTCACCTGCTTGAAACAAAGAGTCGGAATAATTAAAACAGGCTTGTTGCTCAGCAGAATTCGGGAAAAACAAAAATACAATTTGCGAGCCACTTTTCTTTTTTCAGGCTTTTATCCCTCAGTCAATTACATTTCCTCCTTGGCAGAACTCCTTAAAAGCACAGGGTGCTGTGAGCCAGACTGTATAATGCTCTAATTTATGAATCCAGAAGCACAGATGGAAGCATGCTTGCAAACATATATGCAGAGGACCTAATTCAAAATACACAAATGTTCTAAATATCTGTTATTACCAATACTTATGAAGATATTCAAAAGCTTTACACTGTAGCAGTTTTTACTGCCTGTAAATCATTTGAAATTGTTTTTGTTTCTGCTCAAAAAGGGATTATTCTACAGTGGTGGCAGACAAACTAATCTGTGAAGCTGAATTCCAAGTAAAATATCATTCGGTTTACTGCATAATGAAAATCAATGAAATTCAGTCTCTATTGGGACATGATGGCCATACTGATTGTCAGACTAATATTTTTTTTCCCCATAGTGATGAAGGTCAGGCACTCTGATGTATTTTATACAACCTCAGACAGCCTGAGCTTGTCACTTGAATTTAACACTGCCCTGTGGATTTTCCAGATGGCTGAACCCAGCGGGTTCATGACAGCACCCCAGAATCAAACTACTCACTCAAACACTCGTTGGCAGAGTCCCCTGTGGCCCTGGCCCAGGGTCTGTCCTGGTAAAAGGGGTGACATCTCTGGCAGTCGGCTCCCACTGTGTGATGTTGGCAGGCACAGACCAGGCCACCCTGTTCCCCTTCAATGCACTCGCTGGCATGACCGTTACACTTACATCTAAGGGAAACATGGATACATTGTTAAGACTGCAACTACTGTCCATCCTGAAGCCTTCCCTCTACACAATTATGTATGCAGTGAATGGAATGGAAGGGGAAAACTGAGAAGGTATTTCCACTGTAAGGAGTTGTCCCTTCCTGTTAATTTCTCACGGACAGAAAGTTAGTCTGAGATTAAGTCAATGTGCAACTGTTAATGCACTCATACAGTACAAGAAAAAGCAACAGGCACCAGCTGTGCTGTAGTTAAAGGTGTCAGAACAGAGCCGAAAAATCTTTTTTTTTCCTTTTAAACAGGATATTTTTGTTGCGTTTGCAAGCACTTATTTAATGGTGATTGTTCTAGATAGACAGGAAAGGGAGAGGGGAAGCAGGGATGAAACGCAGCAAAAGGCTAAAATCAAACTACAGCCTCTGCCGTCGGGACTTAGCCTTGGTTTGTGGTACATGCTCAAACTGGTAAGCTAAAGGGGAGCCTCTAGATGAATGAGGTTTGTTCAGTAGGAAAAAAAAATCTGTAAGTCTGGCGATAGGCAGCATAGCAGTGACTTGCATGCACATTCGGCTTTTTTCCATTACATCATACAGCATTACTTGCTAGTTTCCATCGTAGGTAGCACAAGGTAACTAATACTGACACTTTTTTGCTCCAACCTCACCTGAATTTGTTTGCAGGAATTGCATATTGTGTGCATGCCTAACAAACACGTGACTATGTTTATTACTTGGTAGATTGGATTTATAGATTAACCACTGTTTTGCCTTTTGTCTACAGTTGAGCTCTGTAGCACTCAGACGTTATAATTCCCAAAAGATCATCAAACCCTTCTAAACTAAAAGCCTGTTGCAAATTCCATCAGTGTACAAACCATTCTATTATCCTCTATGCACATCACTTACAAGTCGCTCAGTCAATGTAATGGAAGAACACACACAAAAGAAATTTATGTCAGATCCTAACATGTTGAGGGGTTAAACTGTGCACTGGAAAACAAAGCATAGAAGCACTGTGCTGAGCTGAACTATACTTTGCCATAACATAGTGGAAATATGTCAAACACACTGTAAGTTGCAGTCACACCACAGAACAAAGAAGCTTGCAGCGCTCACTGAGGAAGATAATATTTAGTATCCTCAGCCTGTTCAAATAAAAGATGACAATGTCCTTTGTTGATGTTACTTGATGAATTTTTCTTTTTTATCTCTATTTCTTTCAGTTTTCTTTCAGTTTCAAAATAACAATGGATACATAGCACGAAAAACGAACAAACCCCCATCCCCTCTGGGCAAGTATCACAGCCAGTCATCACACATTCTCACAGGAACAACTCTTAGTGAGGCGTTCACATCCTCTGCTCACTGCATATTCACAGATGTTTGAGTAAATGAGATGTTAATGAACAAAGAGCCATGTGACATTTTAACCTTACAGAAAGTTTTTGCTTCCAGAATTTCTGGAGATTTTTAGTTTACAGTTCCTTCTACCATTTTCTGACTGCAGGTGAATACAACGCCTGCCTAATAGCCCAAAACGAGATCTAAAAGCAGCCCCCCTCCTTTCCCGCCAAAGAGGTGAGAAGAGCGCTTTTTATTCAATTCCTCCCCCTTTTCATTCTCCAAACAATTTTACTCAATGCATTTGCACTTATTTGTCTTCAAGACCTGTTTATGAAAATGCATCAGGGTTGTTTGTGAAGTCCTGAAGCAGACTTTTGCGGTGAAGATATGGGAAAGGTTTTCCTCTAACTTACAGTCTTATATAAGAAACTGTCTTTTGATCATAAGAGTTTCGCATAGCTGTTTAAAGGAGTCAGTCTGCGGATTATTGGAACATGATTTTCATTTAAAAAAAACATATAATGCTTTGAAATTTAAATCGCCTGAATTGCACATGTGATGACTGTGTATAAGCCATCAGCCCTAAAAACATTATGGTATGAGATCTCGTCAAAAGTCCTCTTAAAGCTCAAAACTCCTGGGGTGCCCAAACCTATAAGTGGCACTCCTCTCCTTTATCAATCTCCAAAAACACTCTCAGTTTGCATAAAATGGGCTTAACTCTCCACCGAAGAGCACATTTTGACCAAACGTTTGTGTGCCATGATACACAAATCTCTGATTGTGTCTTCATTGTGTTTAAGAATGTTCAAAACAATACTTGGGTGATAATCCTTTATTTTCTGAGTCAGGTTTCACACAAAACGTTCTGCTTTTTGCTCCCTGCATGTATGTGTTGATAATTTCCACTGAGGACCGGTGGCAGCGATGCTTCCTGTGTGTGTATTATTTCCTGGCAGTGTTGCTGATTTTTGTCAAGTGGCTGCGATAGGGCACAGAACCTTGTCGCTTGGTGGCAAGCTCTATCAAATTTAGTCAGGTGCCTTACAACCACACGTAAGCTTGCCTGAGGCTCAGACTCAGTTATTTCTGTTGTCACTGAGATAACAACACAGTGGCAACGCCAAAGTGCCTCCAATCCACATATTAGACCTTTTTTTTAGACTTGTGGTGGGATAATCCTCAGTGGACATGTTTAAAAGGACGGGATCTGGAATGTAGAAGCAATGTATATGTATTTAAAAATATCTATGGGCAAAATGTTGTAACCACATATGGAATGAGAATGAAGAGATAAGCTGATGCTTTCCACATGTGATTCTTGCCAACTTTTAAGCTCTATTTCTTGAAATAAACTCTTTTTTTGTTTGTTTGTTCAGCTTTCAGGTCCCCGTAGCAGTTGAGGTTGAGGGTGGGGTCGTGGGAAAAGCCCTTTCATTTTCCTGTCTGAGATTGAACTGATGACCTTCCCGACACAAACTTCTTTCTCCAACCTTGAGGTCACTACATCATAGCTGTCTATCTTAAATCACGATTGTATTGATATTCTTCAGAAAATCATGACAAATCTTTCACAGCATCTGACACGCAGACCTGACGTGAAGCAGTGTGGTGTAAAGGCATGTGTACTTGCGCAGAATGCCCTTGTATAAAGCTAACATGTTGCTTTGTGGGTCTGTCCCTCAGGTGTTGTGACATTGGTGGGTAATTTGTCATGGTGCTGTAGTGATCCTAAGTGTTTATGACAGGTGTCAGATCAAGTTTACACTCCCTCTGAAGGCTTCATCTCAACTACTTAATCGTCCACTTCTATCTGCAGCACCAATGTAGAGCATGGTCCATGGTGCCATGTCCTTTCTTATTACTGTGAGTAAAAAACCAAAAGAAGTCAAAGGAGGATGGACGACTGCTGTGGTTTATTTTCATCAGATAGCAACTTGATGGACAGCAAGCAGCTCAGGATAAAGTGTTGACTGCATATCTTGCTTTAACAACATATGCAATCTGTCTGTAAGGCAACCCCATGTCCCCTGAAAATTATGCCCACGATTTGCATTATGTTTTGTAGAAAGGGCAATACAGTCCTTATATTTCACTTGACTGTTTTAAAGTCAGATCTGTATCTCTGATTTGTATGCAAATCGAAAATATTCTATCTTAATTACAGTTTAGAAAAAAGGTGTGATATTGAATGAATACTAGTAAAGTATTCAGTCAGCACTGACTCAAACAGCTTGTACACAGTAACACTGAATTAATATTTCAGAACATCATGATTTTTTTCTAACTTCAGTGCAAGGGCTTTAGAACTTAAACTCTTAACATGGGATGCCATGGGCATCACAAATCTTTGTTCTGTATCCTTACCCTCCCTCCTCAAGCTGCAGTCCTGTTACCTCCATAATGAACCTAGCAAATCTAGAAGTAAAACTTAAATTTGAAAACCTTTGCATGAGATTATTGAATAGGATTCTCTGACATTCAAGTGACTGAATGAATACCCTCTGCCTAACCTTTCCCTTTCAGTCATGCAGTACCAACCACAGCATCTGTAAAAACCCCAACAGTAGCTAAGTCCACCCATTCCTCATCTTTCGTTTATCCAAGGCAACAGGTCTAGGACAGTAACCCAGACATACCTTACCCCAGCGGTATTCTGCTCCTTCTGGGGGATCCCGAGGCATTCCCAAGCCAGATGATATATGTAATCACACCAGCGTTTTATGAGTCTGTCCTGGGGCTTCCTAACTGTTAGATGTGCCAGAGAAGGGAGGCAACCAGGAGGTATCCTTATCAAATGCCACATCCACATCAGGTGAGTCTGGCTGTCCTCTTAAGGAAACTCATCTCTGCTGCTGGTATCCTTGACCTAATTCTTTGGGTCACTAGCCAGATCATTCCAGTTTTGTATATTTCTTTTACCTTTATACTCTGATGTGCCGTTTTTACCTGTATGTGACAATAAAACTTGAAACTTGAAACGGATCTCATGACCATAGGTGAGGGTGGCCTTTATTAAAGCAAAATGCCTTCCTTTAAGGCTAGGGTTCGGTTTGTCCATTCAATTTACTGTAGAAACATGACAATGCAACATGGCAAACTCTTATTGCTTTGTTCTAAGATGACAATAAACATTAATTATTAGGACTAAAATTGAATATTGTGTTGTATTTCTGCCTATAAATCCACTGAAATTAAACACAGTGGAAGTGGAAGCAATGCCATTGAATCATTGCAAGCATTTTAGAAAGTATAATGTTTTGGAGAGCACCATTTTGAGTTTGTCTTACCTGCCACCAACAGAAAAATCAGAAATGGCATAGAAGTATGAGCGCAAAACTTTGGCATCCTTGAAAAATTCATCCCCAAAGGTGTTCAGCCTGTCCAAAGAGATGAGCAGGTCAGTGGCTGTCACCCATTCCTGAGTAAAAAGGCAGAGAAGAAAAAACACAAAAGAGTAAGACAGAAATAAATAAATAAAAGCTAAGAAAAATACTTTTGTGTCACCAACTAAAGATGAATGGGAAAGAACCAGAGGAACAGCTGTATTTTCCTCAAAGCACAAGGAGAAAACAAAATGGTCAAAAATTCAAAATAGGCTTTAGTCAAGAAAGGTAAAAGAGACATGTTTATGTAAAGTTGACTGAAAGCTAGAGATTAAGCTGAAATGGAGAGCTGCTGGATCAGAAACCGGGGTGATGGTGTAGTGGCAGGGGGGAAAGCAGATATAATGAGAAGATAATGAGGATGGCAAAGAAAACTAAGTTGAGTGAGGGGGGGTTGCAAAAATGAAGGGGATTAATGAGGACAAAAGCTGATATATGATGGAAAAGACACAATATTGGAACAGTATGTCAGTATAAAGGATTGCACTTGGCAAAACTCCATCCTCTGACATGATTTATGCTCTTCTGTTTGAGACTAGTGCAAAGGTAAAGACAGGATGAAGCAGCACTAAGACAAGAAAGTGAGTGGGGGAAACAAACATAAGAAAAGCAAATAGAAAGTGCAGCAGTGAGGTGGGAGACAGAGGGGAGGCCAGGTAAATGGAGAGCAAATATCATCCCATGCCCACGAACAGAACCAATTTTAAAACAAATAACTGGAGAGAAACTTTCTGTTTCTCTTGGCTGGTTTGGGACTCCGTGGCAGTCCTGAAAAGGCTTGTGTTACTGTGTGTTTTGATGCAACTCCCCAGAGATGTCTTTGAAGTGTTGCACGGGGAGACGAGACTGGAGCGGATGGGCTTCAGACTAAAAAATGTATGACGAGTTCATTCATTCATGTTTTTTCTCAGGCATTACAGTGCATCTTTGTGGAGCTGACATCTGTTGGATAACATCTACGTAACAGGGCCAAGCTTTGCTTATTCTTAGCAGAAAATGTGCATCCGTTGTAAATCATGATTGATTACGTTGTTAACATTTTCTTAAGTGTGCCATGTTCTCGTCAGCCATGCTGACAACATGGTTCTAAATGCTTTCAGATTTTTTAATGCGCCAAAAAGATTAATGATTCCAGCTGTTGTCTTTTTGTCAGTCTGTGCATTCGGCATGTTGACAGTTTGGACTTTTGGTGTCGTAAGGGTGAAAGCAAATTAATTTCGTGATGTGAATTTACTAACATTGGATTTTCGTGGCATTTCGTCCAGACATTTAGGATAGATTGTCCACAGTAGCCAGTCAAAAGATCCTTCCACAGCAAACATAAGTCTAGACTTTCAGAACTTTGCACTGGATTTGAAAAAGAAAATGACATAATAGTAGAGTTTCAAAAGAAGTTTATAATTTGATGCTGAATTCATTTAGAAGAAACTGAATTAGTGCATCGACGCGAAAAGAAGATTTAAAGCAATCTGTTGGTTTCCTTAGCTTGGAAAACTTTATTTTAATTGGCACTCTTTGAATTTGACTCATTTGAATGAATTTGATTTAATTTGCTTGGAATAGACTGCTTCTTTAAAGTGCTTTGTAATGACATTTGTTGTGATTCAATGCTACATGAATAAAATTGAATTGAATCTATTGCATCATCTCCCATCTTAGGAAATGGGGAGACGTGATTCAGTTTTGCAGACAGTTCTATACACAGGACCTCAGAGGCTGCTGTGGGTCAAAGCCAGTGCCACAACAGACCTCTTGCAGCCAGCCAATCACAGCTTTACAATCAGCTCTAATATGTAAATCTCACTGTCCTCCCTCTCCACTCATGGTGGTAACACATATAGATAAGCCACCCTTAACTCTGCTGATCATAGATCTTAACTGCCATAGTTAATTGAACTGCCTGACAGGTTTTGTGTCCTCTGAGCTTCTAACATGTTCAGTGGCACTTGGTAAATGTCAGTACCAGACTGTTCTTATCTTTGCTGAACTGACTTCCTGAGTACTGTGACGCTCTCAACATAATAGTTCAAACTAATGTCACCCAATCTTATAATATGTTACAGGGTTAATGGTACGTCATATTAAGTTTTAGTGTTCTAGGATAGCTGCAATTTGAAACCAAAACCCACAGGATCAAACATATATGATGGTGATATAATAAACATGCACTGAATAATCAGTTGGAAACAGTTCATTACACAGATAATTTTCCATCTTTACAGAAGCTGACAAACAATGTCGGCCATTTTCTTTCACAAGCTCAGTAACACAAAAGGTTAACAGAGACACCTTTGGACTGCTGCTGTGGATCAATGCTGGTGCTCTCACTGGTGTCAGCTTAACTATTATCTGGGCAGACATCACCACAGCAAATGCTATAAAACAAGAAAACAAGTCATATAACTTAAGTGAAAACCATAAGGCTTAATTTTCCTTGCTCTCAAATTTCAATATATTTAATTGGCAAACACAAGCTGAACCGTCTGTATAATGAACTTAATTAAAGTCTTTTAATTGCAAATGCTAGTTACTTTAGAAAGAAACTGAAATATAGCAAGCTTTTAAACAAACTCACGTACTCAAGTGACAGAAAGATGTGAAGATTACAAAAAAGGAATGAAGACAGGCTGGCAGGTGTTTATCATGCAGATTTGTAATTCAATATGGACAAGTCTATCTAATATGGAACTCAAGTTGTGCATTTTGCTATGACCCTTCCCAGTAATGATGAAGACGTGAATTTGTAACTTAGCAAACTTTTAAACAACTGCACTTACTTAATGACAGCTGTACACTCTGAATTGTGCATTAGTGGGACTAAACTAAATCAAAATCATGTTTTTCAGGTAGAAATGTTGAGATTTACTGAATACATGGGGACATCAGATAAACACACTCTTTCCTATGTCTTTATGCAGAACTCTAAATATAGAATAGGGTAGTGTCGTACTAATAGTTTCTAAACTGTCCACATTAGCTTAATGCATGGTTTACATGAGGGCTTTACACGGGAAGTCAAAGTGTCAAGTAATCTTCAGCCAGTGCAGCACGAGAGCTTTGCAACCAGGCATAAGGAACAAGTGAACTATTTGTTTTTAAGGTGAAAACAGTTACGGTTTCTGTTTTCTAACTTTGTGCCCAAATTTTTAAAAAAGAGGGGGAAAAAATGGATAAGAAGAGCTCAGATTCTAATTAAGGTGTTTTTTCATCGAAGTACCACCACCTGGCAATTATTCTCTGCAAAATTTTCACGGTCATGTCATTCCTAACACTGTTGCCTAGTAACCGCTTTATTTTCTCGTCATTCAGCTTGTGCTTTATAACCGCAAAATCCAAAGATCGTTTAAATATTTGAGATCATTTATGTATAAATGCAGTTGAACTAAGCTTTATTGGTCGATTATGAACAGACACCTGCTCGTAATATGGCACTTTAAAGCATCAGGCTGAGGGTTGCTCCAAAAGCTATTTCCTAGTTAAGAAAAAAAATTGGCTAATAGTATTGGATGAGGTGTGGGGAATTGGCTAATTGACTGAGAATTGGCTTTTTCCTGCTCCAAAGTCTTAGTCTTATTGGTTGTTAAAATGACCTTACCTCTGAGATCTGTTGATCCTGTCTTACTCAATCATTTTGTATATTTTTGTAGAATTATGTATAATAGAAACATGGTTTGTGTCATAGTCCATCAGTTCAAAAGATGTGAATGAAACAATGAGAAGCACGGATAAGTTTCAATTGTTAGATGGCAAGACATGAAACAAAGATGACACTTCTGGGCTTTCTGAGACTCTCTTCTCAGGTACCTACTGTGATCTCGCTCAGCTTAAAATAGCCTGAGCAGCACTGAGGGATAAACTTTGAAGGTAAGTTTTTTTTTTGTTTTCAAAGAGCTGCTTCTTAGAGGCTTTGTTCCATGAGCGTTAATGAACACAGGAAATTATGTTTTGAAATCAGACCACGTGCATTGTTGTTGCCCCGCAGATCCAAGAGACTTACCTTTGGGGCCTCCACAGGCCATAAACTTATTTTAAAACATCTGGTGTGAATTTGGTACACATCTGCTCCTGATTAGACATTATAACCACTGGAATTCAGTGCCATCTGTGGTGAGCCTTATCAGAAGCTGAAGTCAGCAGTGAGCAGTTCGCCTCGTGTTTAGTTGATCTATCCTCTCAATACTGGATACCTTTATCTTTTTTTTTCTTTCTTCCAGCCTTATCTCTACTTAACTCACTGTGACTGCAGCTGAAGTGCTTTCTCATCTTCAAACCATTCTTAGCTTTTGCAGCCTATTGAGCTTTATAGAGCAGCTAGTTAATTGTAACTGTAACAACAATGTTTCAGAATTGAGTGCAGTCAGCTGGCATTGTATCGTTCCATACAAGTCATAACTCATTGACTTTGCCCCTGTTTGACACGGCTCTTCTGGCTAATTAGATTTGGACAACATCTATGATCCCAAAGCACTGGGCAAACGGATACTCATTCTTCATTTTGTGTTTCACTACCTGATTTTGGCCTGATTTTTTTTGCCCTTGTTTATGAGAGGCTCTGTGAAGCACAGTGCATCAGATATTATCCTTTCTTATACATTATTCATTTGAATGCACATACTATTTCACCATACTTGCAGTACTTGTCCAGCACTGGATTACAGCAGTTAAAAAAAAGTTACATGAAGGCTTCACAAACGGAAAAAAAGTTAGAGATTGAAGTAAAAAATCTAATGTGGTTGAAAGCAAATGGGTGGCAGTCAGCATCAACTTTATGGTGCAACATCTAATTAGTAAAATACTCTAATGTCAAATTCAAACCTACAGATGTGTTGTCACATTTCTGAAGCTGTCATGTTGTTTTCTTTTGAAAGCACAGAGTAAACCTGAGATTTTCTCTGTGTTTTTTGGTTGTAAGTAACAAAACCACTCGCTCATGGCGGGGAGAGGTAGTGGCCTTAGAGCACCCTTCCTAAAAGCATCACTGTTTGATGTCAGAGTAACAGATGGCTGCTGACTAACTAGATGGCTTATTTAAGGTAATTCAAGTTTGGGGAAGTGAAAGTTGACATCTCCTCTCACCTTAGACATTGTTTCAGTATCTTTTCAGCTGTTGAATAGTAGTTGTTTCAAATGCATACACAAGTTTTCAACACAGAGCCTATGCATAGCTGAGAAACGTCGGGTCTATATCTGAGCAACAGCACACGTACAACGCTGAAATTGCATCTCATTCGTTCTCATTTTACATAATCAATATTGCTAAAAATTCAATAATTATTTTAAAATGGACAAGAAAGGGGCCTGCACCTGCCAGCTTGTCACACTATCAAATAAATCAGTAACATTAAACTGATCCTTAATGCTAAAACACACGAGATGTATTGACCATTGTGGATACTAGTATTTCACTGCTTTTGGTTCTGACCTTATACATAATTAAATGTTTTAAAAATATTCTTCTTTCTAAGGCATGATAAAAGCAAATGCTATGCTTCATTTATCATTGAGTGTGGGGTGATTATCATACAGAGGAGTTATTAGTTATGCTTGGTATAACAGTACTAATTGTATAATAGTTCCAAATATCACTTACCGCAATGAAAGGAAGCAGTTTCTTAGGGTTAATTAGTAGTCAGGCCATTACTTATTATTTGTGCAAACTACAGCAAAAGCTTAATTAACTTTGATTCTTACTCCCTTGGAATTTGGGCTCACAATTCTACAATGATGCTGACGTAGGAATAGAAGTCGAGAGTGGCAATGAGCTAGTCTTTTGCTTAAGGCAATAACTGTCTAATGATCAAGTGAGCAGGTTCAAACAAATAGAAATTAATCAGACCACATTCCGTAAAGGCTTCAGCAATACTGCAATTGCACACCACCGCAGTGGACCCCCCTCTTATATAAAATCTCTCATCTCGTCTCTTTTGTCTCATTCTCCTCCTTTTTGCGGAGATGTACGTCTTCTTCCCTTCACCCCTCTTCTCTTCCTGTTTCGGTGTGTTTCCTTCATCTTCGAGGGCTCCAGGCAGTGACAGGAAAGAGAGCACTGTCCCTCATTTCCAAAGTTAATAACTTTTTAATTTAATTGCTTAAGTTCACTGTGCCCTCAATATGTATTTTTCCCCCCCTTTTCCTCTCATTGTCATTCAGTGCTGGAGCTCCAATTTTCCACACAGCTTTCTAGAGTGAAAGACAGAGTTGGAGTGGAGGATGGACTAGTGGCTGGAGCAACAGACAAACTGTTTTAATGGATGATTGAACAAATCACATTTAAATTCACACAGCAGCTTTCATCTTTTGCCTGATTATTGAGAAAAAACAAGAGCTTTACCAACGAGACAACAGAGCGCCCTTTGAAGTAAACCTTTACTTTAGAGAAAACATCTAAATGCCACGTTACAAGCTGAGCGTTGTTTATTTCAAATAAAAACCTCATTTGGAAATAAAACACATTAGATTGCCAGAATAGCAAATAACGTACTAACTCATTCACCTGCACATTTTAGTATTTTTGTGCTTTAACCTCTTAAAATGGCAACAAGATATGTTTTAAAAGCAACAGAGGAGTCTATGTTGAAACTACATGCTTCCCAGGCACGAGTAGCAAATCTGCAGTGGGATTAAAATGCTAATAAAACGGGCAGAATGCAATTCCGTCTTTAAGCCTTATGAAATATGTATAGCACTGCGTGAGCCATATGCAGAGGAAATGGCACACTGACATGACACAAAGAGGAACAAGGATCTTTTCAAGTTCTGTTGACAATCTGAAAATAAAGAGTGTGTATAACCCCTGGACAAAACTGCCCAGCTTTTGGGGTTTTTTGCAATAAAAGAAATTTGATGTTCTTTAAGTCTTGTTCAGCTGTAAAATGGAGCACTGCTGTTATGCTAACAGGCAACAGCTGACATGCAGTAAATGTCATTTAATAGTTTGTTTAATAATAAGACTAGCTGATTATCTACCCATTGTCATTATATCTAAATCATTAGCTGAACAGTAACAAATGATAGGGTGTATAATGTTGATTGCAGTCTAAAGAAGCAAGTTAAAGATGATTGTTGATGTGAAACAAAGTTCAGGTGGGCAGTTTATAGCTTTTGCAGTTTGCAGCTTGAATATTTCAGTCCCCATCCTGTGGTGTTCACTGGATACGAAGCTGAGGTACAAAACATGTTTGTCAAAAAGGATTTGAACCCATTGTCCATTGTTGAGATGGAAACAAATCAGAGCAGCCACCTGCTGAAACAACTGCTTCACTTTTATCCAGCAATTTAAACTGAAAAAGCAGTTCCACTAAAAACTGATTTGCAGATGTCTAATATAAGGAATTAATGGATAACAGGTAGCTCATACCACGCTAAATGGTCCACACTTGTTATCTAAGTTCCACAAATCACTGATGGTACTGTCTTTTGCATTCTCTCTAATGGCTTTATTTATGCCACTAATAATATTTAGGATTGTTTTAAAACTATGATAATCTAAGGGGAAAAAAAGTCTATTCAAAGTCAGCTAAGGAGTAAGAAAATATCTGCTTTTGTACTTAAATACTTCAAGTACAATCAACTGGAGCAATCACAGACTTATGCTGTTCAAATGAAAATCAGGCAAAACATGGCAGGTTTAGCTTATTCTGGATATCACTCTTCTACTTTAGCTGGGAATCCAAAGCGATAACAATCAATTCTGAAAAAAGCAGCACTTGAGGGCATTTACTTTGATTACACAAACATTCAAAAAGAAAAAAAAGGATGAAAAACTTCCTCTATGAGCAATGGCATACATACACACTCACTCAACACAAAGACAAATCCAGCTTTGACTGCGGGTCTTTTGTTTTTTTTTGTCCTGACTAATTCCTGTGATGAGATTTAATTATTCCTGTTTCCGTCGCTCTTGCACGGCAGCTCTTTCAGTTGTGCATTTAGAGAAAGCAAACATTTAATTCAAAGTCACTTAAGTGGCAAATGGCTCTCTTGCTCTTTTTACTTTGCTCAAAATGAGTGGGGGGGGGGGCAATTTGTAACAGAAACACTGGAGGTCTTTCATACAGGTGTTAAAATGGTGACACTTTTTTTGCTGGCAAACATTTGCTGAGAGGAAACCCCCCCATCCCACCACAGTAACCTATGTGTTGACAGACCGACCACATATTCTCACAGACGACGACAGGTGTGCACTTGATATGTGGAGTCAAAGAATAGTAGTATTTACGACACTGAAGCTCTGCGAGCTGTTTCAAGTTTAGCATTTCAGCAAATATTTACCAGTTCTCATGAAACACAGTACAGCAGACGTCGACGGGTCATTACACTTCAGTTCTGCATGTCTTTGGCTATAAGTCAAAAACACTTGACAAAACTCAAGTGGGACCTGATGAAGCCACAAAAAGAAAAATGTTAAAGTTTGTGGCGAAAGCACGCGGTAAATATTGACGTCACAGTTTAAGTTAAAACCCCGAACTATTGATTCAGCCAAGTTTGACAAATTCAAACTGTGACAGACTAAACAAATCTGTTTAGGCTAGCTTCAACTTCAGCTAGTCACTACCACAGCATGGGAGGAAAGACGTTTTAAGGCCTTGAACTTCATATTCAAAACAACTGCTTTTGTCCCTTCTGCTGTCGTTATGGCCTTCATCTTTACAACTAACAATAAGTTCTGTTGTGTGAAAGATATTTCAGAGTGTTGCAGCCTGGATAAGCAGCTCCAGCAGAAACCAACGTGTCACTTTTAAAAAAGGCTATGCCCCGCCATCTTTATTTCGATGATTTCGATGATGGAAAAGAGAACTTTTGTATTTCCCCCTTTGATTTTGAATTGAAGACAGTAGCTAATGTGTTTTTTTATTTTATCTCGGCTCACTCCACCCATCTGTCCCATAGAAAATAGAGGAGGAATGAAAGTTTTAATGAAAGAAATGGTGCAATTGATCACAGTCAATTATGGGTTTTCTCATCTTGTTGTTTAAAAAGAAGACAAAAGGGTGGAGGTGGGAGGGCTGGAATGAACGAGAGAGGGTGTTTGGCAGGTCTGTTCAGAGATTTGCCACCCAATCTATGTATTCTTAGCTTGTATTGATCCCCCACAGCTTTATAATCAGAGGCTGGATGTCATCCAAAGCATATTGAAATACAGCCAATAACACCATTAGTAGTCAGGTTTTCTTGCGACTAAGAGGTCCTTACTGTTCACTGCCCACCAAAGGTCACGTGTCCTTTCATGGATTCACCCCATTAAAAAATAAATAATAATGGTGCTCTTTACATCAATGGGTACATCAAGAAAACCGAGATTAATACACACATAATTCATTATTATCATGTGTCAAAGTTAAAAAAATATAATATATCAATAGTAGTTTTTAACTGGTGTATATGTAATCTGATCAAACCAGATTTTACATCAATTTCAATTAGTTTGTTCAAAAAATAGATAATTTAACTTCAAGACTGTTTGAATTCCTAGTCTGTGTTTTACCTCTGAAAAGGCAAGTCTATCCACGAATCTTAACGCAGTTAAACAAAGCCTGTGCTTTGTGACACATTCCTAATGAAAACCTTTTTTTACAGACTGAATACTGCAGAGGTTTTCCCACTCACTAATGCTGTAGCTGATAGATTTTTTTTCCATCCAAATCTTCACACTGGTTCATTACAGGAGTGCAGGAATGATGACTGAAAATCACAGAAAAACAAAACCTGCCATGGCTGACGCAAGGAGGAACAGGGGCAGGCTGAAGGTGTGGACAAACTTGTGAATCAGACTTTCTAAATTAAGCAGATTGAACAGTTGTCGCATTTGTGTGAAAATGTAGCTTGTTTCACTTGACATCAGTCTGTGAAACAGAAACCAGACTTTTTTTGTGTAGGAGAAAAGATTTCAGATCCTTTCAGTAATCTGAATTTACTTAACAGTAAACAGCTTGTCAGATGTGAAGACAACTTATTTTATTCTGTATGAATATGAAAATCCTTTTATAGCCATAAAATCCCAGCCAAATTATACCTAAACATATTTACTGTTTTGCTCTTAGAATATTCAACTGCTGGAAGGATGGCTGGATAAATAAATGGATGGAGATAGTAGATGGATACCTCATTGTTGCAACTGTTGACCTCCAATAATCATCATGCTTCTGTTTTCGGAGAGTAATCCTAACAATATATGCTTAATCAGCAGTTTAGAATAATCTGTGTGTCTCATTTCTGTATATACTCTGAATATTCTGAAGTACTCACAATAGATCTCGATTTACTTAACCGTATACTCAACAGTAAGACATGTGAACAAACTTAGGCGATAACGTGTTTTCCGGCGAGACTGGTCAGGAGTTTGGATCATTGGTTTATCCTTTTTGGAAGAACATTCAGGTAGCTGTTAATCTAAATTAGTTTGATTTGAGTCCCCTTAGTCTTTCAATTTCTCTTTTAAGTAGCGCTCATTAGCTGTTTAGATCATTTTACCACTTTAGCTTCATTTGGCTACGCTATGCTAAATTTATTCTGTTCACTGATTTAAAGATGGCAATTTCCTTTCACACTACATATGCCTGGTTTGCAAATTTGCCCCCCTTCCCCCAACTGAACTGTGGTGATTAAATATTCTTTTGACGTTTAAAAATAGTGCAATAATGATAATAAGTATTAGCATTAAAAAGTTAATACAACGTAACACATCAGAGCTCCATATGAAGATGATGAGAAACGTCCTCTTTTTTAACTACTTCCAGCTGATGGAGCTTAAAGAGATTTTAACGGTTTTATGGACACCTTGTTTTCAGATAAATGTTTAAGAAGATTACAAACTGAATGTGTTTCCTGCAGCTGAGCTTTAACAGGTAAAGAATTAAGTTAGGTCTGCTGGGCAAATCAGACAGATAAGGATTGCGTTCCCCAAAAATCTTCACTTCACTTAAAGTTTCTACATCTCTTTCATCTCACCTAATTCTAGCCAAGACATTTATTAGAGATTAAAGCGAGGGTGAATCTACCCTGACCACAATGCCCTTTCCTCCTATCACATGATTCTCAAACTACCTGCTTTCCCATTTCTCCTGTATTCCTTAATTCCTTAAACCAACGTAATCCTTTCATGGTAAGTAGGTATTTCTCTGTGGGTTAGTGCATCGCGCATCCTTTCCAGCTGACAACATAGTGCTCACTTAGCAAAACTTCAGGAGAGTAGACTCAATTCTCTGTCCAACAAACCCAGACTCTTGCTTGGTATTGTCCCAGGCTGCCAATGGCCAGGATTACATAATAAATAGACAGAGACTGAAATAGGACAGCGGTAGATAGTGTGACAGGATTCATCAGAAAAGTACGATTTCATTATCTCTTAGCAAACCAGGCTGCCATACTGCAGCTATGTTTTTTTTTTGCAAGACTTTTAGTAGTGCTCTCATGCAAAAAATTGTAGAAGCACCCGCACAAGAGGTGAAGCAAAGTAATACACACTGGGCAGATGAGGCAGTGAATAATAGGATGGAGAGGAAAGATTCTTGGGCTTGACGGAACATCCAGAGAGGTCTTTTTGGACTGTGGGTTAAGAGGCTCTTGCTAAGCCACAGACATATTTATTTTTCATTCACCCTCTATTCATTGTTGTCCCCGCAGGATAGAAGGCGTTGAATCTCTGAAGCCAAATCCAGTCCTTCCCTTTCCATACAGCTGTTTGTCGTCTTACTGACAGTAGCCTGCCACACAATGTGCCAAACCTATAAATGCTCTACAGCTAATCCAATAGTGCATTTAATTCCTGTTTTCACTAGCTGCAGATACACGGAAACCTCACATTGCAGAGATGAGTAGAAAATGTCCTGCTAATCCTGCTCCTCAGTGCAGTTTGGCATACGCTTGAGAGCTGATGTGGCTTTACTCCTGCTGTCTACGCTTCATCTTTTCCAAGTTTAAATTGGGATCACTCTTAAGGAAAGCTGCTTCTTTCTACTCCACAGGAGGTACTAGAGGCATTACACATTCAGAGTGCCATGGTTGATGAGAGGGGAGGTTTTATGAGGAGGCAACATCTGGCAATAGAAAAGTGTGTTTTTGTGCAGCAGGGGGTGGAAATTGGGTACATGTTAAAGCTAGGCTTCACCTCCCCATTTTCTTCTTAAATCATATATCTTACTGCCTTTTAGCATACAAACAATTACAAGCAAATGGCACGCACCATCCTGACAGAAAAAGCTGTCCTTTTGGTTGGAGTCAGGCTCCCAAATAGTTTGACATATTTTGCAGATGAGCTTAATCAATAAAAATAAAAATTGTTTGGAAGAAAAAGATTTACCTACAATGAAGCCAAATAACCTTGAAATCCATTTATAATAATTGTATACAGTAAAGAGAGTATCTTGGCGGGAAATGCAGCATACAGAAATTCCCTCAATTTAGGTGTTGGGAGATTATTTCCTTCCTTAAGGTTGGAGCAAGTTATGGTTACGCCAGGTTACCCAGCAAATCCCACACATATCCTCGCTTACTCTTCTTATTTAATGATGTGGAGGAGGACAGTTTTCTTCACAGAGGTGCTAGTCTTGCTTTACCAAACATATTTTTTCTCACCAAGCCTTAGGAGAACGCACAGAAAAAGGAGGGCAACATTTTTATTAATGTTTTGTTGAGGACTTTGCGCACACAAGGGGTTATAACTGGAGGCTGGCCAATGCAACTTCCCTCTAAACTTAAACTAAATCAGTGTTTATGATGCAGACTGTGCGTGGAGGAAATGTTTGTTGTTGTTGTGCAGATGACGAATAAAAATAACACCTTACAGTATGGAACTGCGGAGAAAAGCAAAATGGCCAGTGGGAGGCTGATATGTTGTCCACATTCCCTGAATCAGATTTTGACAGAGGCAGAGGAACTAAAAAAAGGTTTCCTGTCACTTCATCCAAGCCAGGGTCATTTATTGTTGTTGCCTCTTCAGTCAGTGAGCTTCTTTATTGTATTATTGTTGTTGCATCAGGTTTGTGGGATAGTAACACGGGGAAAAGTGTAGTTCTGCATGCATTTATAAGATGATGTTTACTCATCTTTGCGAATATATTTTATATGTTTCTTTCTTATGTGTGAGAGGAAAATGCTGTCACTTCTGACAAAACCATCAGTAATGTGTTCTTGATTCAATGCTAATCACAGGACCAAACTACTGTGATTTCTCCAACACATCCTCAACTACAATTACTGGCAAACAAAAAAAACCTGGAATCACCTTTCCTGGAGAATGATCATTCAGCTGTTTATTTTGTAGAAATAAATCTCTGATGAACCACTGAACATTTTGGCTTAATTATTCATTTTCTTTACATTAATAAATTAATGAGCCCATTTGTTTTTCTATTTTCTGTTGTGCATTTTCTATATAAATACTTCAACGTTTTCCTTGGTCAACTTTATAAACTTTCCATTTCGTTCTAACTTCCTTCAAATGTTCTTTTACCTGCAGACTAATTTGCATATTTAGAATTGTGAAGGTACGATTTAGAAATGTAATATTGCAAGGCGAATTTCAATTTTTTTTTCCTTCAACTTTATAAAAAGGACTGTAATTACAATGATTTGGCTTTATTAGGAATGTTGTATATGGAGTGGTATGGCAACAAAATTTTGTTTCCACCACGAAATAGAGGGTTGCCTTAAGAATAAATAAGCTGAAGTATCTGTATAGTTATAATATTTTACTACTATTTTTGCTGTCAGCCATTTCAAACTAACAATTTACACTGTTGCCGGTGTAAATTGTTTTTGTCAGTGTCTGTTGCCACCAGACTTTATTGACAAAAATACTATTTTTACCTACCAAAATACCATAGAAGCTCCTTATAATTCAGAACTTACTTTAGACACTAAAACATTCTGTGTGGACAGGACTGAACAAGAGGCGTACACAGAGAAAATCACCTCAATTATCTATGTGGTACATTGAAGCATATTTGAAATACACATTTTGACACATGTGAGACTTACATTAATTTGCATTTCTGTTAAGCTCAAGCTGAACTCATAACTCCAGAAACTTCTTTCTGTCATTACACTCCACTTTCTCTCCCTTTTCCTTTTGCATCTGCTAGTTTCCCTATAAAGCAGATTTATGAAGCCCCAGGTTGCTCAAGTGGAACATTTTTCATTTTACACTGAATTGTTTTGCATCAGTTCAAAGTGATCTGTCTGAAAACTGAAACTGAAATGAAGAAAAGTTAACTATCAAAAGCTGTCTCAGAATAAGTGGAATATCACGGATTTCTGCATCTGACTTAGAATCTGTTGGCCTGTCAGGCTGGCTATCTTAGCCTCCTAATCAACTATTCGATTTATTAATTTAATGCTTCTATTGTATTGTTTATAGCAGTCCTGTGGGATCTCCGTTCTAATTAGATAACTAATTGTACAGTGATGGGGTAGTACACGTTTTCTGTAGTTGCAAGTTACTGTAAGAAAAGTTGAGACCTGCTAATCATGTTATATAAATTCATCTCCCCTCGTGGCAAAAACAGCCACTGCTTCACACAACAGCAATGCTTCTCAATAATTAATAATGAGAAAAGTCTCAAAGTTTTTCATATACGTAGATACGCTTCACTTGCATGGACAGATGAATGCACACAGTACTTACAGCCCTGTCAAAGAAAAATAAGGGGCTGCATTTACTGCTTTATATAGTCACTTTCTGCTATGATTTACTGTACCCGCCCCTCCGAGGCTCACCCTCAAGAGGCTACCATTAATGCAACACAGCCCTCTCAAGGCTTCATCAATGTTAATCAGAGCTAAACATAACATTGGATTCACTTCAGCTGCTTTGGAAAACTGAAAGGCATACATGGAATGCACATTCTCAAATGTAAATATGTTTCCTAAATAAGGTCAAGAGTAGGAGCTTCTATAACCCATTATGGAATGAATGCAAGATGTTGCAATGTCATACATTAAAATGACGCAAAAAATTAAATGTTTTTCATCTTTCATCAACAGAAAACACGTGTTTCTTCCAGGAATTTTCTTTCAGGAAATTTTTATTTTATTTTATTAAATAGCTCTTACCCTTTATGATCATACGGGATAAATTGCCCTCTGGTTATTTGTGAATTCAACACAGGTATTGATCAAATACTTTCAAAATAATAACTGCAGAGCTCACATAATAACACATACAAGAATGCACGCTCACCTGCAACAAAAGGCTTTGGTCAAAGTTGTAGGCGCTTGGCCGACCTTCCAAGGTGGAAAAAGCCACGTTTCCTCCAGTGAGGGGAGAGATATCGCTGAACTCGTCTGTACATAAGGCGGCCCTTTCATCATCTCCTGGGCGAATATAACCTTTGGCATCCTTCTGGTAAGTCTTCCTACAAGAGGCGCTGTAATATTGGTAAGGTAACCAGGGCCCATCCTCTTCTGTACGCTTGTAAATGGCAAAGCTCTCCGGCCGACTGGTGTAGAACTTCAAGCGTAAATAGGTTATCTCAAAGGCTTTCCCTATGGAAGACAAATAGTATTAGCTTTTAATAGAATCATTACAATAATTTGTATTTAAACAAGATTCGTTGTTGTTGTTATATGGAAAGATTGGCTCTGTGATGTAAGAGACTGTAGGGTGATAGTTTAAGTGTCCAGGATCACTGAAAAACCTGACAGAGCTGTATTAGGAGGATAGTTGATAGACTTAATTTCCTGTTCCTGTATGCAGGATAAATGAATGTCATTCCAGCAGGGGCAGAGGCATTACCAGGATTGTTGTCTCAACATCCAGATAATAATGAGCCCCAAAAGTGACACGAGGTAAAGAGGAAAAATACTTTTTCTTTCCCTCATAGCACAAGTAGCACAGAAAAGGCCAGTGGTTGCAAAAATCACAGAGAGAAGAAAAGGCCTGACCGTGTTATTGGATTCTGATACAACATTTGAGATGGGAAAGGAAAGAAGGCAGTTTAATCAATAAAAGAGGCATTAATCAAAGGAAATGATATTCAAAGAGCACAAGGCATTGTGGGACGTACGACAGAAAGAACTGCTGGTGGAGTTAGACGTTGCTTTTTTGTCTGAAAATCAGTTGAGTTATTATTCAGTTAAAAAGAAAATGGAAATAACAAGCTGGGTTATCAGCTGTTGTAATCATCCTCACAACCAGCATGAAATTTGTATCTCTTTCAGATTTCCAACTTGGAAATTAGATTAAGACCTTTTGTTTTATCAAGGCAGTGTTGTTTTGCTCTTCTGTTTAGCTTCTCTTTGTTTGTAATCTTGATATTTACCAGCTCTATCTTTTTCATCTATGATGTAAAGTCTCTCTCTTGCTCCCTGTGTGCAGTTTATTCATTTATATTTTTGATAATCTGTGTTTAGTTTGGTTGGGTGCTCGACAAAAATGCCGTTCAATATGGTGACCACTACCCAGAATGCACCATGATGGTGTTGTCCTTTTCTCTATAAGAAGCAGGAATGGCATCACTTCCACATTTGCGTTCAACTGAAATAGCCAGGTTACCTTGCAGCTCTTACACAAGTTACAGTATATAATTATTACAACACAATGCTTTAAAATTCAAGCTAAAATAGCAAATATGAGGTGAATTCAACCAATTGCAAAATACAACCGCCATACGATCGGTAGTTTACCCTTTTCTATGAGTAAAAACTAGCCTCTTAACTGTGATGTTACACCCTTAGAACATTCTTTTGCAGGTTTCTGTAAAAGTAATTTGGTCTCTGACCTTAAACTCACACCAACACAATGCTTGGTTGTTTAATCAACAGGCTAAATAAAAATGATCTGAATTACTCAATGAAAACAAAAAAGGAATCAAAACATTATGGTAGATTTTTTAAGGCTGCCTGTTCTACTTTTATGTACAAATGAATTTGTCAGCTACACAAAGTTCCAATATGTATTACATAAGGTTATCTAGTTCATAAGTGTGTTTGGTAGTGTAGCTTATTGTGAAAATAAGAATTATGAATCCATCACCTTAAAACTACTGCTGTTCGTATCCAAAAAAAACACCACAGGTCCCCCTCATTGTCCCCCCACCATGTTGCATCATATTGTTACTGTAGCCCAGAGAGAACAAACCTGAGATCGGCTCTGGACCACAGCCACCATTGTTTAGTGGTAGGCAAAAGATATTCAGTTGGCAATCTCTGCAGTTTGTGTCACTATGTCTCACTACTTCCTACATACATTAACATAAAGAGTACTCTTTATGAATTCAGGGATACTATATATGAAAAAGTGTGTGTTTGTCTGGATCACTCAATGGTTTTGTCAAAATATTGTGAACATTGCAATAACCAAGCACACTGGATTTATGTACATTTCTTTATACTGTTGAGAAGATGGGGATTTAAGTAAGTAACTGTTCTGATGAAGCTGATTTTATTTTTTCTTGTGGCTGTCAAATTTCCTTACAACAGCTATTTATAATTTAGTTGTGACTACAAGTCCTCTAAAATAATAATAAACAGAAAGGAAATGCATCCAAGGTCCTTCATTCTGCACTGCTTTGTTATGAACTATAGATCACTTGAGGGTACAACAGCGCATGCATTTCATATCTCATTACCGGGTTGCATTTAATGTCTATAAGGGTCACCATTTGCCCACGGGCCACACAGCTCATGATCTAAATGGTCGAAGGGCTTTAATTGGGATAGTCTGTCAGAGCAAGGGGAGAATAGACTGAGGGAAAATGAGGGCTTTTTCGTAAATTTTAATTTCTCCCAAATGAACGTCAATTTGTGAAACTGAAAAATGTATTTCCGTGTTCTGTCTCACAATAGAAATAAGGAGATATTTGCATATGTCACGCATTCCTATTTGGGGGATTTTAAAGCTCTAACCAGGTTGTACTGTAATTGCTGCTGTAATTAGCTAAAGATGTGAAACGTAATCTGTGAAGGTGCACAATGAGAGGATGAGTCTACCAGGTTCATCACAATCAATGGAGAAGAAAGACTGGGAACATGCATTTTCCACAATTTTTAGCATACAGCACCTTGGGTAGACTTGAACTAATGGATTAATTCTCTTCACAATGCTTTCTGTATGGGCAGCTGCAGTTGGAACGACAGATTAACAGCAAAGATGTTTTCCTAATTTGGTTTAGTAAAAAATCTTCCTCCCTAATCTTAAAGCAAACAGATACTCAACGAGTGTTTTTGATTGAGCGGTGTCATTTCCTCTCCTCATGTTTGCTCACTACTCAAACAACAATCTTGGAGCCAAATCAGGGAGGCTTAAAAAGTAATATTTCCTGAATATGAACATACATCCACATATCTGCCAACTGTTGCTCGGTTTAAAAGGGGATTAACTGGGCAGACACAAACTGGAGTCATATTGAGACCAGGACGAGGAGTAACATGTTCAACCTCTCTTAACAGGCTTCTTCAGTGCTCTCCTGAGTGTTTTAATCAACATCATTTGATACTAAGCCTCAGTCGCTCTCCACACTCATAGAGGGATTCTATCTTCTCGTATGGCCATAATGGCATCTGTTGCTTTTTCTCTGCCAAGTCAGAACTAAGCATCTCTGAGACTTGTCTCTCTAGAAATCTTTAATGGAATCTTTCGTCTAGGAGCTCTAAAATCATTTAGCTTTCATTTCCTCCCTGCGTGAGGTGAGCTCAGCCCTGCTGAGGCAAAAAACATAAAAGACACAGAAGATGAAACATTTGCTGGATATCCCCCGTGATGAAAAGCAGACTAATTGCAAAGGATATTTGTATGTTTCTATGGTTAATGTCTAATGATTCGTGAATCAAGATCTATAATGTATTCAAGAGTTGATGTGGGCACAACAGTGTGCAATCGTTAGGTTATATGGCCACAGCAGAGGGTTGGGGAGGGAGTTGTAATCATTTAAAGTTACTCACCAGCAAAGTAAAACGAAACAAAAAATACAAGTTTGGTTTTTATCAGTTTTGACAGTTCACTTTGAATCAAAGATCTGACTGTAGACAGCAAGTGGAAAGTCTCTGAACACTGAAAACTGAGTTTAAAAACTCACTAAAACACCCTTGTGTGGCTTTCTTGACACATTTGATGGTAAATGATGCATCTCAGAGTAAGTTTATAGTGTTTTCTTATGAACACTTATGCTTATGAAATTGCTTTTCTGACACTGGTTACTAAGAAGGCTGGTGTAAGCTGCAGAAGTAGCCCGCTGTCTGAACTTTACTGAGTCATCCATGTCAGCCTAACACAGCTGCGGTTGTCTGCCCAGACTCAGACTAAACTCCTCAAAAGCGTTGTACAACTATTTACAACCGGTTTACTCCACAGCCTGAGAGTGTTGCGATCTTTAAATAAATGAATGAGTACATTTAGGTTACAGTCATGCAACATCTCAAAGTCTAGAGATGAATTTTTACTTGCATTTGAAGGTTTATTTCTGAAATGTTGTGCCAATATTCTGTCTGTGAAAGCACCATGCCAACTGTGGCAGACTTTTATCGTCATTTCACATCAGAGACAGGATGTTGCTTTTCTTTGACGGCGCTGATGAGAACCAGCTGGACACATCAATGTGTGCTGATAGAATGTGTGTGTCTTTGTGGGAAAAACCTGACCCCAATTCCTTACCATCAAACCAGCAATTTCTTTATTTTTTTCCCCCAACCCCTCTTCCTCATTATGTTTTGTTTGCTCCCCTTGAAGCAGCCTGATTCAACCTTTTCTCTCTACTCTACCACAGACCCACACTGACCAGGCTAAAATGTGTGTCCCTGCATCCTACTGCTGTGTTTATCATCCCAGCATTTGCCTTGTTTCCCTTCAGAAAGAGCTTGTTTGGTTTGGAGAGGCAAAAGAAAGCAATAATGTCAACGGCACCCCCCACCGGCAGCCCAGATGGACCACAGAGCTTTCATATGCACCAAAAAGGATGCCACACATACAGAAAAGTGTTATGACAACTTAAAAGTCATACATTTAGGAATACAGAGTTCAGACCGAAACTTCAAAGGAGCAAAGGTCAGTTAAGTTGATGGGAGATATGGGTGCTGGGTTTTTTTAAGGAAAAACACTTATGTAGCAGAAGCAAAGCCAAGTCTTATCAGGAAAAGAATTAGCAGGAGAATATGAACAACAAAGCCTCAAAACAGAGCCAGACATCTGCTTGCTATTGGAAATCAATATTCTCCATCTGATGTAGGCGCTTCCTGCTTTCAGCCCACGTGATCTAACCGTTCATCTATGGTCAGCACTCTGACATTTTCAAATTCTGTCATTATAGTGTGCCTGTGTCTTGTTCCTTTGAAGCGCAGCTTTTTGACAAGGCAGCACCCGCTCTCTGCCAACAGAGGAGGCAGAGGGAGGTTTGACATATCAAGCAAGTTTCTAGCTTTTAGCAGAAATTGACTTTTCTGACACACATATATACTGTAAATACACGTAGGACTTGGTTATTGTTTTTCAATCCTTTGCTCAATAGTAAACAATATTTTCAGAATAACAGAGGATTGGATCGATCACAGTGGCAAACCTACAGAGAATTAGTACCTGACTCTATAGAACTGTGCAGCACTGGGAAGTTCATTATTATTACATTTTCAACAGCTTTTTTTTTTTACGGAGCCCTGGCTACAGAGGAGGTCACAGACCTCAGCCATGAGGCATTACGTGACCTCTGGTGGGAATTTTGCTCTTGTTTGTGGTCTTTATAGAAGCTTTCGCAGTCAGGAGCAAAAATCTGCTGTAATCAGGAGGGCTGGGTATCGCAACTGACTTTTCTTCAGTCGATTCAATTCCAATTCAGAAGGTTACGATTCAGTTTCATTTTCAATTCAATTCAATATCGACGCGAATTACGCAGTTTCTGTACAAATTTGGCTTGGCTATAAATAGGTTGTCAAAAAAATTATTACAAAGTAGGAATAAATCAAATACATTTTTTGTTCAGGCACAGTATCGGTCAGCATACTTTCTATATTCAAAATTCCGCCACACTGTGACCTTCAGGCATGACGGTGTCACTGACAGTGTTATTGCTTCTCTCAGGATTTCCCGTCTGTTGGCAATCTCTGTTCAGGTTCTACCTGACACATGCAGGCTAGTCATGTAAAACTAATCTCGCCCCACAAAGATTCCCAATGCAGATAATGCCTGAAAAATTGCATATATCGACAACTGATTAAGGATTTTATGAATCGATATTGGAGTTTTCAAATGAATATCGATTTAAATTGGAGAATCTTTTCTGACAGTGACTGGATGTGTTCAGTCCCAGATACAGCGGAACACTTTTCTTCCAAAAAGTGGTTAATTTATAACTGTAAATGAGGATTTCACTCATCTGGATACTGAGGCTCTCACCCAGTGGGGTACGGTGGGACAAAATAGTTCATGAAAGTGATGAAAGACTATTATTCTTATTTCTTTTGGCTTAAACTTTGTTGCCATATGTAGGCCTGTCCTCTTTGTTCTGTGCCTCTTGTGCTTTTGTGGATTTTCTCTGGGTGTTCCAGTTTCCACCACAATACATGCATGTTACGTGTCTTAGGGATTGATGGTCATACGCTGGCATAGATGTCTGTGTCTCAGTGTCTCTCATTGTAAAACAGCATGCTCTTTAAAGCGAATTGCCTCTTTGTGTATAACGACTCTACCAGTCTGACCAGCCTTATTGCTTTCATAGTCTTTACATCCATTGTTAGTGGCACATTATTCAAATGAAGTCATTTCAGTACCCATGTAGCAGTCATGGTTTAGGCATTTTCTTTTATTCTTTCTCTTTTATTTCTCTTTTATTTCCAAATATTTTGCCACCTGCCTCAGTTTAGTTTTTTTCCTGTTTTGGCAGGATCTTTTAATTGTTACAGCCTCATTCCACTTATTCTGATTGATAATCCCAAAATGCTAGAAATGGCAAATTCTCTCAAAGTTGATTTTTGTGCTCATATCATTTTCATAACCGCTGTTTTCTGTGCAGGTCAATTTGACATGGGTTTGCTGTCTTGGTAACAACCTTCCTATGGCAGAAATGCCACTGCTGACATCTATTGATGCCTCAACCAAGAGAGGGCCGAGGTGGAGCTGTGTTTTCACTCCTGTTTGTTTTTATATGGATCTATGTTTGTGTATGAGTCTTTATCTGTCAGTAAAGTTAAGCAAATACTGCCAGTCGACTATCATGAACTGTGGTGAAGACGTAGAGAAAGGATGAGGAACCTTTTCAATTTAGGTTAATTAAAAATGGAAGGTATTTAGGAGTCTGTTTATTTTGGAAGCTGTACAGATTGATATCCAGCTAGAGTTATGGTGTTAGATTACATATCGGATTGCATCTAACAAATTGTAGCCACTAAATTTAGCTCAGTCTATATCAGCTATTTCCCCATTTCTGTTCAAACTTTCCTCAAAGTGATGGGAAAATTAACATGTGGCTCTGGAAAAAGGACTCTAGCTGGGAGGTTAATGAAATTCACTTCCCTGAAAAGTAAGAATAACTTTTGAATTCCAAATATATTTTATGGAAATGCCTGACTAACTTCAGTCCCTCACCAACCCACCTCAACTCCCCCCCCAGCCCATCTGTTATCACCACCTGTAAAACTCAGGGCTTTACTGCAGGACACAGGTGAAAACATAAAAAATTTACTTGTTGCAGAGGACTTTATGATGAATTTGAATTATCACAGTGTGAACAATCGAATAGCAAGGTATAATGGTTACATAACATGATAAATTGTGACCAAACTATGGCCCAGATCCTGCTGGCGCCATGTGTACCAGCAGTACGCATGCTGATTATGGTCTAGGTTGTATGTTAATAGAAAATTATTATCATATTAAGAGCTGACTGCTTTGTGTTTGAGTTGGCATAGGAGGTCAATGAAAAAGTCACAGTGGACCCCCAGATCATTACTCTGTTCCTATTTTTCCATGGCAGGTTAAACTGTATATCCTTGTCATGTCAGTCTACACAGTGTAAGCAGTGTATAGATATACAGTGTAAATCAAGAAAGTGCCTTTGCAGCAAATACACATCATAGCCATGTTTAGTCCAAATTGAGTTTTATGAAGATGAGTCTAGACTGAATAATGCAAATCATGTGTTGGTCAAGACATCTGTTTTGATTTACCAGTTCCCCCATCCCATCCCCCGTGGGCTTGCAGTACACAAAACAATGCATAAAATGTTTGCTGCAAAGAAAAGTGAAAAGTTAATGATGTTAAATTCAGATGGCGTGAGAACAATTGACATGCATTGCTGTGAGATTACATCTCCAGGCTCCATATTCTTTTCCCTGGACACAAGAAATTCAAAGCACATGCAAAGCTTTCCAGCACTTGAAATGAAATAGGGTAATACACATAACATTATAGACCGAAGCACTACCCTGAGCATTCAGATACTTGATTTAGATCATTCTGCCTGATCACAAACACAACGAATTGAGGAAACTCTGTCCCTATAACTCAGGAGTCAAACTGAAAGCCGAGTGCGCTGCTGCTCTTACCGAGGTGGAGGGTGAGGTTGACAGATTTGGGATACTGGATGCCATAGTACATTGACTGACTCTGCCACCACGTGGGCTCATCATTCCTGTGAAAGTCATTCAGGAAGCTGGCATTGTGGCTCAGGTGTGGATGTGATGCGTCACAGTAGTGACACGCACGTGTCGAGCCAGTCTGCATGCAGTAGTCCTCAGGTGGGGAACCGCACACGTTTGACGCTACTACAGTGCGATTGAAGGCAACATTCTCAAACTTGGGCATACAAAGGCTTGGAACTCCCTCGTCGTCATAACAGGAGTCCATTGCAGCCCAAGCGAGAGGGTGGCGGTGCAGATGAAGAGAGAGCAGAAGGGCCAGGAGATGACAGCTCACAAAAAAGGATTTATCCATGTCCATAATTAAATTTACTCTACACACAAACTTTAACACTTTAACTTAACGATTAAAACATATAAAGACTCTAACTTGAGATAAATATTCCAACAGCAGAAATAAAAAAAAAGTAGTCCATTCCAAAAGCTTCTTTGTCTAGTCCTGCTTTGCCTCTGCCGGGTCTCCAACATATGTTCCCACTCTGTGGAGTGGAATTAAGTTTCTGCGGGATCCCTACACTTCAGGAACAGCATGGGACAGAGGAGGGGCAAGGGAAGGGGCTGAAAGATCAACAGACCCTCAAACTCTTCCTCCTGCTGGTCAACACAAATGCTGCACCGCCGTCGGCTTCAGCTGTAAACCAGGCCCGGTTAAAAAAAATGCAATCTGGCCAGAAAACACATCCTAACACACAGCTTTTTAAATATTCCAGTGGTGAGACTGTTACACTTCTGGGTTTTAAGATGTGTGTAAGAAAGCACCTGCATGTTTCCACTTACAAGAACAGGAAATAGCATCGATGTGGTTTAAAAATGTGCTCGGCTGTTTGCCCCACAGCAGGACATGCTAGTAAATGCTGACTGTAATGATTCAGTAAAGGTGCTAAAACTGTCTGGAATATTTCATCAGGCATGGATCATCTCCATAAAGGAATGTCACTCAGGGGAGTTCTGCCACCTAAAGGAGCATTTTATTTGTTAAAGCGCTACATAGTGTTTTCAGCTAAAGCTACTCAATACCCAGGATACTAAAATGCCAGAAGTAAATTGCACGCTACTATAGTCAGTAATTTATGCTGACCACTTTGAGTCCTTTACCCATTTACGGTTACCCATCTGTCAGTGTTTGACATCTCTTAGCAATGATTTAAAAGTAGGGAAACTATAGATATTGGTGATTCATCCATGTATCCATGGATTTCAGTGTTCAAGACTATTTCTAACACATTCTGCAACTGATTATTCTTGCAGTATGAAACAAAAAATATATATATAGGTCTAGGGGCTGAAATCAGAGTGTATTAGGTTCAATGTTAATATGTACAGAAGAGGCACAATCATGAGTACCAAGTAACCAAAGGTTTACAGGCCCCTCGGGAGGAAGATCAAGAGATTTTTGAAAATAGAAAAAGAATTGTGAAAGACTACAAGGGTGAGGTGTCTAAGATTGACATTTTCCACCTTACATTGATATAACACCATTTGTGTACATTTGCAGATAGCAGTGAATGAGAAGGCTCCTGAGAGATGGATATCGAGTAAGTGGATACTAATACCACTGGTTGCTCTGGAGGTGAGCATGAATGAATGGAGCTTGCTCCAAGTGGCAAAAGGGAGCCAGAGGAGAAAATTCAAAGTGTAGACCTGCAAGACCCTGACAGAAAGGTGTTGGCAGTTGCAATAGCCAAAGATGACCTGTATTGGAGTTGAACAGCATACTCAAATCTGAAAGTGAAGAGCTGAACCTGAGAAGTGTGCAATGGCCAGTGCATGAGTTTTGTGCCAGATGATGCGCCCGGCACGCAAGTGCAGCCCTAAACAAATATCTATTTGCAGCCGGGACGTGAACGGCAAGATATTCTATAGTTTTAGTACCAGCATTTTCTGTGGAAATCTCCTTGGCCATGACTGGCTCTGGCCTGTCTCACCTTCAGTTCAAGGTGCTCTTCCTCAGTCAGTATTGTCAAGTCTAAGTATCGAAACCATATTTACAAGTGTGGAATTAACAAATAACATGCAGAAAAAAGAGCACAATAAGAACTACTTACATTTTATTAATATACTCATTTTCTGTTTAACACTTCCCAATCTATATCACTGTTTTAGTGTGTCAAAACCTTGGACTGGTTCTGTACTTATAAAATGTCGTGTTGCTGAATAACTCGTCTCATCATCTGCCCGAGTCCGAGGATTGTTCGATTATTAGTAAAATATCTACAAAACAGAAAACATGTGAAGAATACATTGAATTCAATTTCATAATGAGCATTTTAAAGATCATCATATGTCACCGCTGCAGTTCATGCGTGTGGTAGTGGATATAATAAAACCAAAAAGAGGTACAGGTGAGCACAGATTGGTGTCATGACGTTTTATGTCGATATTTTAGAGAGAAATGTCAATTACAACATGTTCTCAGCCAAAAGGTTGTGTTGTTGATTACCTCAGATGTGGCATTGGTTTATGCGATGCATAACTTTGAGTATCCAGCACATAATTGTGAAGCACCGCCACATTCAAGTGGAGTAGAAAATCCACTAGCAGCTGGCTACCCCTATTCCCTAGAGAGTCCTCTTTGTTGCAAACACTGCTGTCTGTGTGTGAGTGAGGGAATAAATGAATGAGTGAACAATCCAAACACAGTTTTCATTTTGTGCTTTCTTGATACTTATCCTGTTTGTCCTTGCTTCTTGGTCCCTCACACCTTAAATGTGAGAAGAGGTGGTAAGAATAGACATAAGAGAAGGGAAATCCTGAATCAACAGGGATTTAAAGAAAAATCTGGACTTCTTTTCTTCAGATCAATTATTTCAAAACCACATTGTTTATATATACGAGAGACTGTATTATCCTCTCTATGTTTTCTTATAGCCTGCTGTGTTTCATGAAGGTCAGACGATGTGTTTGAAACATTGTACAGTACCTTCCGGCTGTTGCTCAGGACGTCGCCGGTTCGACTCCCAGCTTCTCAGATCATATGCTGCAGTGTCCTGCAATGTCCTTGGGCAAGGAACTGAACTTGATGTTGCCGTGTATATGTCCATCAGTGTGTGAATGTGTGAGACAAAGAAAAAAAGCACCATGTAGCATATAACCATGTAGAGACTAAGACCTGCTGTGTGTGTGTGAGAGAGAGAGAGAGTGGGTAAAAGCGGCATGTAGTGGAAAAGTGCTTTGAGTGATCAGCTTGACTAGAAAAGTGTTATGTCAGTACAGTTCATTTACCAGTCAACAGTTTGGACACTTCTAAAAGCTACAACAGGCCATTCCTCCATCTTGTAGAATCTCTCAGCCTCCTCCTTCCTGGCTCTTCTCTGATACATTTTAGAAAATAAGACATCCCGCTAGATGCTTTGCTGACATCAGTTCCCATGTTGTGAATGAGTGTAAGCAAAGTCTGATGACTGAATATTTCACTGTCATAGCTGCTCAAAAAGCTTTTTACAGTTTATATGAAACGTGTGATAACAACAAACGGGGGAAAATGACAGTTTTTTTTTTACATTCTTATTTGTAGCCACACTTTTTGTAGTCTACCTTTGGAGCAGTTGTAGTTTCATGATAGAAGACCTACATCACAGTCTTGTGTGCTTATACTCCTTTGGACCGGGAATGTAACTTTTTATCCATTCTTTGTCCTCGACCTTTTCTTTATGATCTGACTGTGCCATCCATTATTGATACTTTGTGACCTTAGGGTACGCTGAAGTTGAGCCATTGTCAGTTGTGAAAGAAAATTACTCATCGTGTTTTGTGTTACATTTGTTGTTATCTGGTCTAAATGCAGCATGTTCTCATGTTTACATATGTTGAATTTCTGCTGCAACGTCCTCATTTTGCTTGTTATGAGGCTGTTTGCAACACAGTCATCTGTTCAGGTGTATTGTGTCGAATTGATTAAAATATTTTCTCTGTTTTATTTCGGTTTGTCTTCTGCATTTGCTTGAATTGCTTAAGTTGCAGTGGGTTTGTGAATGGTAGAGACAGAGAGACAGGTAGTGCGCACAGATGCATTTAGATGCTGTGCATTTATGATCCCAGTGGGATTTATAGCAAAGTCACTCCCATATCTCCTTGTGATTGCTTTGATTTATTGAGGCTCTGTTAGTACTCAGGATGGGTCATTGTAAAAAGGACATCAATTTGTAGTAAAATCCTCTTTGGATTTGGACAATAGCAGGCCTGGCTTAAAAATCTGTTAGGTTGGAAGTGGATCATCATCATCATGAAGAATCTAATCCCTGCAGAAACAGCCTATCATTCATGAAGTGGACTCATCATTACAACACCTGTATACAGTGTGCAGGAGGTGAAAAACACAACTGTGACATAGAATCCCAAAATGCTTGCACATTTCATACATAGAGAATTGTATGCACAAAGCATGGAACGGAGATGTGGGTAAATGTCATCACACAAGAAACCAATTATGAAGTTTTTCTTTGAGAGCAGCTGAAGATGAGCTTACCCATGCAGGTCTTTAAAATCAGGATGACACTTCCAATTTATCTGCAGAGAGCGATCTTTTTAACTTTACTTGACATTTGAGGTTTTGCTGGATGATAAAAATCTTGCAAATCCTGTCACATGACAAAATATTTTTCTTGACTTCAAATCTGTGGACAATATTCAAGTTGGCTGAACATGCTCAGCATGTAGCCTGCTGGAACGTGAGGGAAAGTCTGCAAAACACTCAAGAGTATACAATTCCTGGGACCCACTGCTGTCTCGTTACTATTCAGACAAGTCATCCTCATGCTTTCCTGTGGTATAAGGAAAGAAGATGGATCACACACAGTCAAAGCATGAAACTCATTGCTGAAAGCAGCAAGACATAAATGCTGACATGTACAATGTGTAGACATGTTAAACTTTTTCTGAATCAGTATGACAGTTCTTCCCCAAGCACTTTATGTTTTTTTTTTCTTAGTTTTTTTTTAATGGAGATGTTGTCACTTCCTTTTCCTTTTCAGAACTGTAAAGACAGACATCACAATGCCATGACGTAAACTAATACATCTCTGTTTGGGGCATTTAACAAAACCGCTATCAGTTGCAGCCATCTGGCTGTTCTGGATGAGATTTGGCTTCAGTAGAATTTGTGTTTCACAGAGCACAGCCAGCTCCCTTTGAATCCCTGCCTAAACTGGTGATCAGACAAAGTGTTTGACTATCACTCTGTGGGGGTCCCATTCTTCTCAAAATTAAAATTGCATATGGACAGACTATTAATTTCAAATAGAGTCTGTTTTGAATTAGATTACTGTCAATCTGTTCATTCAACTACAGACAGTTTTCTTCTAATGTATTTTTTTCAAACACTCCTCTGCTCTCCGGCATTCTCGATCTTTATCCCCTGCACATCTTCTCTTCCATTCTCTTTTCCCCCTTTCTCAATGCCTCAGATCCTTCAGCCCCCACCTTCAACCTACCCCTTTCATTCTGCAGATTGGAGCAACTGGCTGTCATGATGTGAGGCTTGTTGCACAGACACTAGCAGGTATTGGCCCCCTTTTTATGATGACACAGTGTCGTAGCGATGAGCTATGCTTTCAAATAGTGATTTGATGTCACAGCTGTCAGCCCTTCACTTTGCAATGCAGGCGGCGACTGCCATATCCCTACAGGGAATGCAGTATCTGACAAACTAATGAGAGCTGCACAACCACCATGTTGTCATAAAATTTTTCTGGCATTACACACCTTTATGAGAGTCCTTTATAGACTGACAAAGCTGTTTTACATGAGAGCTCTGTTACAAGAGCTCTATTTTATTTGTTACCAACGGACCTAAAGGGATGACATACTTCAGTTAGATTGTCAGAGAAATTCTCTCAAAATTAGGCTCAGAGTTGCTGGATACAATTAACACAAAACATTTATTTCTTGCAAGAAAGAGACAAATCTGCACAACCTATCAGGAAGCTGGCTCAGAGTTGTCTCACTGACAAAATGGTACTATTGCTATCTATATTATTCTTGTTTGCTGGCCACACAATGTTATGAGAAAAGGACATTACTATCCATTCAATATTATGGGAAGACAAGTTCAGACAGTCAAAAACAATTTTGCTTGCTACACAGTATTATGACAACCAAAAGGAAGCCTCCCCATCACAGAAACCTTTATTCTTGCAGCTTTTCTCATAGTATAACTCCATAATTTAACATAGATATAGGTGTGGGTCAAATATTTTGGTTTTGCTAATTACTAGAGATTTGGAGAAAAGATACTGGTTTTATCAATGTGGTAAAGTTGAGGGTAAATTTCAGTTAAGACTGTAAAGTAAATGGTATGGTAAAGTTTAAACTCAATCTCACTTAAAAGCAACATAAGAAAACTCGTGTTTGGTTACGGTTGTTGATGATGGATATTTCAACCATACAGAATGTTTCTCTGCTTCCACAATGGTGGACAAACATGAGTTGTGTAGTTTGCCTTTTATAGGTGTTATAGGAAGGGTTGGTGCTGTAACATTTCAAAAGGAACAAACTCCTGTGGATCAGCAGATAGAATGGAAGGTCTGCAGTTCAGTCCCCAGCCATGTGTCAAAGTATCCTGGGGTAAGACACTAATCCCATGTAATCTCCAATATGTACGTTGCTATGTGTTTGGAGAGAAAAGTACTTAATACTGTATATAGAGCATAATTGTAATAAGAAACACTGTATGAGTGTCTGTGTGAATGACAAACACGCGTAAACTGATTTGTAGAATGTAGAGAATGTTAGAAAAGTGCTCTAGTGTGGACCATTTCCCAAATAACCCAAAATATATGAGCAAATCCTTCCCATATTTTATAGCCCATGCGTTCTCAACACCCATATAATGTTAAAAATGCGGTGACAAAATATAGTGCGCTCACAACCAGTGTTATTACCTCTAAAATGAGCAATTCAGCATGTGAAAAAGCTGATGCAGTTCTCTGAAACATAATGTCATCTTAAATTTGGATGAATTTTCAACAGAGAGCAAAATTAAATATGAATAAGTAACTCATTTTCTAATCAATAGTAATAAATCACACAAATTCACAAGCTAAAAAAATTGCCAGACGACGCTGATTTAAACACATTATACCAGCAGACCACCACCAGGCTGTAATAGCCATTTCTCAACCTCTGGGGAAAGTTAGGAGATTTAAAGGTGTTGCTGCTTTGCGTACAGGCCAAGAAAGAAGAAATAGTTTTGAAGCATACAACACAAAGATTTCTTATGGCATTACATTTGACATCCAATAAGTTTTTCACATCAGACATAAATATTTCAAATAATCTTAACTACATCTCTATACCACAAACCCTGATCAAGACTGCAACTTCCATATCCCCTACAGTGGACCTGCTGTTGGTTTGCATAATCCAAACAGGAAATATCAAGTACATTCACTATGAATTTGCCTCCTCTTGATCATCAGCTCTTCTGGTCCACATGCTGGTGCACTCTTTAAAATACAATACCCCCAAAATGCCCCTGATATGTTTAGTTATAAGTGTGTTTAATACAAAAAGCACTTCATGTATTGAATAAAAAATGCTGAGTAAAAAATGACCTGTTGTGGAAAGTTTTTGAAGTAGTCCACACTTGGGAAAGCAGTCTTAGGTTTTGATGCTAATGGATGCAAAAGAGATACTGTCAAAGTTATGCTCTGAAATGTCAAATATTTAGCTCAACAGGGCAATAGCGACAAAAGAGACAATGCCAACGAGGGTGGTGATGTTGCTGTAGGATTAAGTCAAACACTTGAAAAACATTCACGATCAACCAAGATTGACTGCATTCTTTACAAATCTAATCACGATCTGTCAACTGTATCAAAGTATTGACTTGAAAAACAGAACTAATTGAAACTGCAATGCAGATGCAGTAAAAAATAGTCATCTGATATCCCTGTATAATGATAATTACCACTGCCACAAACTGCAATATTCTGCACTAACAGGCTTTTCCCAGCAAAGGTGGATATCCAGGACCCCTTGATTTTTCACTGTGATGGAATCCAGAATTAGTGGCTTTTAAAACTGACCTTGAAATGACTTTTCCCTTAAAAAATCTGAAAATGAACAGTAACATAATGCTTCAGGTCCAAGTCATTACCCTCCTCCGGTGTGTGCAGCTTGCCAAATGGAGCATTACTTCATTAGCAAAGAAGAGGTGCACTGATTGAGGAACAATACCCAAAACAACCTTGTCGCATGTAGGTGTCATTGAATCACTAACTAGTTGATGAATACATTTATAACTACAGTATGATTAGACAGTAATTACAGGCAAAATGTTTTTTGATACCTGGAATCAAAAGATGTTGGCAGCATAAGAAGAGTCATAATCCTCTGTCATGTTCACTCTCAGCCAGTAATCAAAACATTATGCTGTATATTAAGATTTGACTTCAGACGTAAAAATCACGCACTTAAATAATTTTCATGCAAGTGTTCCTCTGAGTAAATCCCAGAAATGCTTTCAAGCACTTACAATCACAAAGTCTATGCTTCTGCCTTTTACTGAATGATTTGGAAGACAAAGATTGTCTCTAAGACAAGTAATCATATGTGAACAATGCTCAAATGCCAACAGAAGAACCTTGTTGAAATTTCAATGAAAATTTAAAGCTTTAATGTTTAAATGTTGAAACTATGTAACTTCTAGGTTTGCAGTTGTGTAGATTATCCAGGCCACACAGGTCATGGTAAGAGCTCCTGAGAGCTCAAATAAGGGCAGCAAGACTTCTTGTGTCCTTTTGGTGAACAAGTCTCTGTTTGAGGATGTTCTTGGGTTAGAAATGCACCAGAATGTCATGTTTAGTGAAGATCCTTCTAAGTTCACCCAAAGGATAGTACACTCAAACACAAACTGAGTTGTGTAGTTGTGCAGAGAGGAGTGTGCAGACCTTTATAAAGGAGAGACTAAACAACAACTCCACAAGCACATGGCACAACACAGGAGAACCAGGTCTTCAGGTCAAGACTCACATACATCTGAAGAAGAAGAGACACATTTTTGAGGACAGTAAGGTACCCTTTTTGGACAGAGAAGACTGATGGGTCGAGAGAGGAGTCAAGGAAGCAGTCTATGTTAAACTTTGAACGGATGGCGTGGATGGTTTCAGGTATCGTCTTACCAGCACCAACAAAGCAGCTTTGACTTTTCTTCCCAGGCAGATTCATAACCAGTCCGACATTGGCTCTTGTGACAAAAACATGCTTGTTCGGGCAGGTAAACAACTGATTTAAACGATCCACATATTGGTCAGGTGGTAAAGGGACACATGTGACATAACGACCCGTCAAGTGTGAATGGCCCTTCAAGCACTTATAAGCTGATGTTTCTCACTAACGAGTTTAGAACTGACGATTAGAACCAAGAAAAAGAAGTCCAGTTGCACTTATTCAAGGTCTTAGGATTGAAGATGGTAATGTTAATGCTGTGCAAGCAGCACTTTCAAGAATGGCATTAAAATGTCTAGTGATTCATGTCATATTCTTCCAGTTTGAACCATAACAAAGGGGAATCTGGTACATATTCTGATGTGAGACTAAGGAGTAAAAGTGTAAAATCTAATGTTTCTGAAGCCCACAAATAAACTTTACAGAAGGACACAGTGAAAATATTCACCCTGAAAGGTGTTTTCAGATAGTTTGGGCCAAAAAGTTCCCAAAAGTGTGTTGGCATCTGAACAATAGCAAAATAGTGGTCATCAAAATATTTGTGTTTGTGTGTAGAGGGCCTTACAGATTGGACATTTATATGCTAATAAATATTTCAGACAGTAATGCCATCCAATTGCAGACAGTCATAGCCAAGCACTCAGCAGTTCACCATCCGACCAGCAGTTTCTGTGCTGTTTGTGATTACAGAACTGAGACAATAAAAGAAATAGATGCTTTTTGTTTTTTTAATTCTTCACTCATTAGTGTCTCAGCTTTACATTTGGTAAAACTGCACTTCGTTTTTACTGCTGCTTTCATTATCATGTTGATTCAGTTGCAGGGGAGTCAGTGTTTTTAATATGCAAAAGACGTACAAGGAGAGTGTCCCCCATCCTTCCATGGGTAAAAATTGGAGTCGAAATCTGGTTTGTCCATGTGTGTGTTGTTTCACGGTTTATGGAGATTTATAAAAAAGAGAGCATACATATGTATGTCTTCATAAATCTGGTGAAAAGAAATGCACATTTCTGTCCTCATGGGTACGCACAGTTTATGTCATAAAACTACACACAGTTTTAGTCATGCTTTATACACAGTTTTATGCATCTGGCTCATGATCTCTGGCATGGTGGTCCATTGTGTAATGACAGTCTCCACCGCTCCCCCTCTTCCTTATAAGCATCCAAATCTACACAGTCTAATGTGTACACTGTCAAGAAGCCAGGTCTGAACATACTGAGACATTGCACATGTTTATCATCATGTAGTTATGATGTTGCAAGAAGCTGAATGTATACATTATGGCGTGAACACACATGTCCAGGGGATCTGTTAGCGTGGTGAAATATAATCTGTGTGTTTATGACAGGAAAAGACCCAGGAAAACATAAACATTGCACAATGTTTCACTTTTGGTTTTGCGGTGTGGACCCACACAGTTGCTATACATTTCCTTCTGTGATTGGGTTAGGGAACAGAAAAGGAGCAACAGCGCCAAAATGATGGGCCCTAAGATAAGGTATGGCTCCTATGAGATTCAGCTGAAGAGGTAGTGTTGGTAGTATAGCTCACAAGCTGAAAAATAAGCATAATTATCTCCCATTTTACTGTTTTTTTTATTGTTGTCCTTTTTGACTCCAGTGGAACTTGCCTATGGCTGACTGTATCTTAAAAGCTGTACAAAGGTCTTAACCCTTTTATCCTGAACACTTCATTGGTGAAGCATGCGGCAGAATTTTTAACCTGGTTCAGTGGGACCCAGTTTTCAACTCTGCAGACAATTGAACTGACTGTTCAGTCAGGGCTATGACGTTGCATAGTATGACTGTTAGGGCTATAGTATGACTATTCAAATAGTCCAAATAGTCCTTTATCCACATTGTAGCTTCCCACCAATTTGATAATTTTTTTATTACGACAAATATTCTCCAAATCTACCAGTTTCGTGGGATTTGCAAGTACGGCAATATGTCTTCAGTGTTTTCACTGAAAGAACAAGTCTTGTTAATGATTTAGGGAACCCAGAGGTGGGCTGAAGCCCTGTAAAAGAACAGTGGTTGTAGATATTTATTGTGTCTGAGCTGTCATTTAACTGCTGTCAGAGGCCACAAATTTGCAGCTTCCTGCCTGCTCTTGAATCCATCAGAGATTGTTTCTGTTATTGCATTATCAAAACATAGTTTTTCAGAATGGACAGAAGGGACCACAACATTTTCTTATCTCTCAGTCCACCCGTCTTCTTCAATCCAACAGCTTTTTATTCATAACATCCCTAGGTTTAGTAATTAGTTGACTGTTGATTAAAAAGGGCTTTAGAGAGAAAGAAGAGAGCCAGCAATTACCCAGCATATTAATCCCCTTCAATGGCTTCATTAGAATGCTCCACGCACCCTGGCTTCAAGTTTTACATTTAAATTTGAGTCTGAATTTTTTACACTGCAATTTGCTATTTTAATTTACTCCTCCCATAATTGGACATAGCTGCTTTATGCTGAAGTTGGTTTGTAAGTGGAACCAACGTTCTGCCCTCCCATTTATGTGACTGACTGAGGAGCCCTAAAGGTTTGGTCACAACGAGAAAAGAACTAACTTTCTTTGCTTCTTTCCAACCTTCTGGACGATTGCACTTCCACAGTGGGGATAACGGGCAAGGGTTTATTTGCTATAGATGTTTTTCTACCAGAAAAGTGTTTTTGGCTTTACACAGCCATTTTGAAGAGGTCACTCCCATGGATCACCCTCCTGATAGCTAAAAGGGACAAAAATCTCCAAGCCACAAACACAATTTGTCAAGTATGGTTCCCTGGGTTGGAGTTATGGTGAAGCCCTGGCAGTTGCACAGAACTACTAAAATTACACTTCTGTGGTAGTTTTAGGAGTTGGAAGAGGAAATTTACTTTTAATTGGACTCTTGGATCTCCACACACCCTCCCCCCCTGTGATATATAAAAAAGCAAAAAAGATCATTTGGTTGTTGCCTCAAGCAGATCTTATCAAAGTGGAAAGCTGCGTGAGAAACTGTTGGACCTCATAATAGTCACATGGAAAGCAATGTTTGTTATTTTAGAGACCCATACAAAGATTACGATTCAAACCCTAATGGTGCCGCATCATTCAAAAATCCAAGGACAATAGATGGAATTTCTATCATTTTGAAATACAGTATATCCATCGTTTTTTAGCAGCTAACAGAGTTATGCACTTTTATTTCACAGGAAACAAAAGAATGGATGAAACTGATTTAGGTCCAGTCCTGCAAACCTAACTAATGGAGTGTGTCAGTACTGACAGATAAACAAGAGTCATTCATGCTTAAAAAGCTCTATCAAGGGCTGTTTTGAAGTATTCTATAAATCATATACTGAGAATGTTCGCTTATTTTAGTGGACTAACCATTGTTTGTTTTCTTATATGTTCTTTTCAGAAAATGATTTTGATTATTTGAGGGTTTTCCTTTTTTTGTTTTTTTCTTCTTACCCCCATGCATTACTTTACACTTATACATTTATAGAAACATATACAGATAGGAGGAACAGGTCATTAATTTAATGACTATTCCACCTTAAATGAAAAAAAAGGGGAATGTGGGTGTTTGTTTTTGTCAATTTGATCTCATTGCAACATGACTTTGGCCTTTCCACCCCCCAACAAACACACACACAGATTCACACACGATGCACTTCTTTTCCTCCCTTCTTTCCCCTTCTCCTCTATCTCTTCCCTTCTTTCACAATATACACATACTATACATCATTATACATATGCTTGCATGCAGGCACACACAGTCATGCACCAGACTACACCTTAAGGCTCACTGTTTCTTCTTAATGGAGTTGGGGATATATCCATTTGGTGCTCTGCTCATTTACAAGTCAGTCATGGGAGGAGAGGAAACACATTTAAAGGATATGGGAATCCTGAAAGAGAAGAGGTTTTAGAAAACAGAAACAGGAAGACAAGAGGACCGGCATATGTGGGGAGTCGAAGAGGTGGGGGGAGTGACAAATAGGTGCAAATAACAACATTAATCCTAGATCAGGGCTATCACTGAACGGGGGTGGGGAGTGTATGTGTAAACAAGGCCATGCAGGTGACCTGAATAATGTGAAGATCTCTCTGGGCCTTTCCAGGACATATTTGTTTTTTCTTTAAGTATTTTCTGTATTTTAACACTGCTGGTGCTATGATAGAAAACTGTGAAACTATGAAAAGACACAAAGTGAGAGGTTTATTCCTCTTGGCATGAACAGTAAGACTGGAGCTTAGTGGCGTAGATAAAAGCTCCAAAATGACCTAATTGTCTCATATGCATCTGAGCAATGCATTCTAATGTTCAATTCCAAGTAAGGAGAAATGGTTTATCACTGGGAAATATTAGTTTTGTAATTGATGGTTCTGTTATTCCTTTTTTATGTGTTGATATGCATACTCTTGATTTCTATAGGCTTCACTATAATGGCATTATAGTGGTGTTCATTTGTCAGCTAATAGTTTTCTCCACTGACCTCTCTAAGGCTTATCTCAGTGTGGTGGCTATGATCACCCCTGAGGCTAGGAGCTGGGGTGTCCAAGCACTAATTTCCTTCTTTTCCTCAGACAACTGGCCCATTTTTTTCATTCTATCCTCTATTTTGTTCTACATGGTCGGCCTGACAGGATTTGGTCTGCATCCAGCAGTCTCTTCTTCCCTTCCACCCTGCTTTTTGTGAGAATGTGTGTGTAACTTTGTACGCAGTGCCTTGTACGCAGTCTTTTGGAAGTGCTTTGTGTGTTATGAATAGCTCTGAGGTGTTAATGATGTAATCACGCCACATGTCAGCACTTTTTGTTTGCACTTAATTGGATGTGTGTGTTTATATGAATATATACAGATGCGTACATCATGTGATTCTGTGCACAGGCTTGTGATAACTACCAAACTTCACATTCAACCAGAAAAAAACCATTTTAACCATACACTTCAGTGCGGCTTAATACATTCCCTCTCTTCACGTTTTGAAAAAAATCCCTTTTTTTCTTGTTTTCTGAAAAAATATGCATGTGACAGCCAAGCAACTACATATAGAGTAAATACTACATTACATTTATTTACACCATTCCTATTGCAAATTTAAATTTGCAGTGTTAAAGGTTAAATCCTCATTAATGTGTTTTCATTTAAAACAAAATATCATTTGTAATGTCATTTTTCAGATAAACCTTTTGGCATTATTTGTCCTAATCCAACACGTTTGGAAACACTTATTACATGACCAATTAAATTGCTTCGTTTAATAAATTGAAATCAGAGGTTTGGTTACACAGTTGTGACATCAGAGAACATGAAAAGGAAATCCCAACTGTGGAGAGAACTTGTTAGGTAAGACCCAATCAGTAGGGAAGTGTTTCTGTGTATCTACTTTTGGAGGAGTTTCCCAAAAGGTCTGTTTGTGTGTGGATGAAAGCCAAAATTTATAGAAAAAAAACTATTTTTATCTGTAGGCCCAGTATTAATCTCGATGGGCAGTGATGAAATGATGAGACAGAAATCCCCATTTTGCTTAATAATTGGATTTTGTAAGTCATCGCGTGTCGTAAGTTAGTATAGAAGAGAAGATATCAGTGTAGAACTCCTCATGCCTTCTTGTAATATTTTCACATCTATATTATTTATTATTGCAGCACTTCATGTTGCCATCTGCCCAAAGCACTTTATTTTAGATCCTGTTTTCTTAAGATCCCCCTTCTGAACGGCCCAGAGTGAGCTGACCGGTCAGCTGTTTAATCCAAAATGTTCAAGTGCTGAAGGAATTCTACAGTTTTGATTCAAAATCTCCCAAGCTAACAACCAAGCATAACATTAAGATCCTCTGTGGCAGAAAGTAACTCTTTTGGTGTGAACTTTGGGCACATGCAAAAAAACAAAAACAACAACAAAAAAGCAAAGAAGGAAGTCAATATAACATACTGATGGTATAGCAAAATCCCAACAGTTCTACTATGCCCAGGCCATTAGATATCTGGTGTAAAAATATATCTTTACACTGCAGTGCACCATAAAAGAAAAAAGTAAAAGAAAAGAAAGTAATAGTACCGCTATGACATATTGCACATGGTTTTTCAAATGCATGCACAATATTAAAACAATGGCTTATAAGATATCTGTTTGATGCTCTATTTGAAACAGAATGGTCTGTGTATATATGGCATCATGATTGTTTTTGACTTATAAAGAGGTGAGCTCTCATGTAATTAGTGTAGGTCTCCCCTGTAAAAGATGTTGCTCATGAGCAAAGCTCCTGAATAAAGACAGCTTAACGAAGAATTAAGAAGACATCTTTTAGTGTGTCAATGTACACAAAAACAAAATTTGCATATGATCTATGATGCGTTCTGAAATCTATAAATATGACAAAACTGCAATAATTAAGAATAGCAATAGTCCGAAGCTATATCAAAACATGTGGAGGATTCTGGACAACTTGCAGGGCAATGACAGCAAGTAACGGCGAACCATTTGGACCTCTGGACATACCTACCATGTCTAACTTTCCCTGTTCAAAATTGAGAAATATCACCTCTATTTGTTCATAGGAAAAAAAAAACCTCCACATTGAAATAAACAAGAACAAGGCTTGTTCATTTCTTTGCAGAAACAGAGGCTTAGACAGTTTGCACCAAGATCCATCATTTCACAGACCAATATTTGTGGCCCATTTCAGAGGGATCTTTCTAAAAAACCTCCATGGAGGTATTGTGTCGACTCATGTAGTCTGGGTGATGCGGGTGTTTTTAGTTGGTGCAAACTTCAGAGCTCTTGTGATGAACTAAGCACTTCTGTTGTTTGAATCATTAGGGATGCTGCAGTGTGCCATAGGAAAAAGTCACACAGCTCAATTGGAGGACAGTACATGCCTCAGCATATATCAGTGTGCATCCTCATACTTCGCCATCTAACTCATTAGCAATTCACCCCTCTACTCTCCATTCCTTCACCTCATCAGTCTCTGTCCTACTAATCAGGTTGTGTACCCTTACCTTGTCTTTTATTCAGGACTTTAACCTCAGGTGTTATTTTTATACCATTTTTTCTCAATATCACGCCTAGTAAAATCTTGCATACTAAAAGCCCTGACCCTCATAGCACATTTGCAGACTTTCTGCAGTTTAACTGCTTTTACAAGGGTCAATCAAAGTAGTGAAAAGAAAAGAAACATCTCAGTCCAAAACAATTGCTTTGTTAATCCATAGCGACTTGTGATCGATAAGGCTATGGTATCATGGTTAAATTACACTTAAAACAACACATGATTTAGTTTAAAAATTAGAAAAATACACGGTTGGGGTTTACCATTCCATCACTTGAACCCAAAATGTTGTCACGTCACAATTATTTTGCCTTCTATGTGACACTGTTGCATTTTTCCCCCTATTCCAAAAGGAACTATTACACATTCTGGAGTGAGACTCAGCTTAAAGCAATACAGATGTTTGTGCAAGTAATTTAAGAACCAAGATAACAAATACTTAATAATCTTAATGATTCAGCCTGTCCATTTTATTTTTATATGACATCACAGCGAACAAATGTTCCTCAAAACATCAGCTTTTTTTTAAAAAAAACAAAACAACCCAAAAGCCATAAATATGTGATCAATGATGTATCAGCTGATATCCCTGCACAATACTTTCTGGAGGAGGGAGAGGAGAAAAAACACTTTGACAAGCTGGTCGAATCAGAGCAGGCTTGTTCACAACAGTATGTTAAATGGCCACAGCAAACAGTGTGAGACGTCAACACTTATCTAATATTGATATCATACTTCACAGCCAATGTAAGATGCGGTAATCCTCCGACCTTTCAATATTCGGTGGTGTCAGCAGTTGTTTCTGTTCATTTATGGACCGTTTCTTTATTATAGAACTTGTGTACAGCCAATTTAATTTGCCTGGTCTCTGTTTCATGCAGTCCAAACAATCAATTATTTTAGGGAATGAAGAAATAAAAAAAGACATCAGTGTGTGAACAGTGAGAGTCTCTGTCCAACTCTCTTAAAGTCAAAGAGTGACTAGGCCATTTCACATTTACTCGGAAGAGTAAGTGTCAACAGAAGAAAATACTTAGCCTAAAACTGCAACTGATTACTCTAAAATTGGTGACTTTTAAAGATTTTGTAGCAGTATATTTATTTACTGAAATCAATATGCAAATGCAAATTGTGTACCTGCTACTGCCCACTGACTGTGCAACACATCAAACTCACCAACGCCCACATCTACCTTTTGAAATGATTTTTAAATAGAAAAATGAAAACTACATTTTCGGTGGTGCTTTCAATCACTTTTCCATTTGTTCTGAATCTGAATCACCAAAACTATGGGAGTTGTCATTCATCCCTCTGGCATTTTTTCTGTGTTTGGCAGAGGGATCACAACTTAATGCCTCGTAAGCCAGAAGAAGTCCATTTTTCAGAAGAGTCAGGGAAACAAAACGTGTTGAAGTAAAGCAAGTTTAAGAAGTATTCACTCAAATGGAAGAGGAATTTAGATTCTCCCTCTCCTGACATTCATGTTAACTCCACCATTTAACCACCACAGTTAACTAATCACTCATACATGACATCCATACATCATCTATCTAACCATTTTCTTACACTTATCAGAGGTCATGTTGCAAAGGCAACAGGTCCAGGAAGAAAAACCCAGACATCCCTCTCCCCAGTGATACTCTCCAGCCCCTCCTGGAAGATTCGGAGGTGTTCCAAGGCCTGAAGGCATATATAAATCATTCAGCGAGTTCTGGGTCTGCAGCGGGGTCTACTCCTAGTCCTCCTAAGGAGGCATCCATGAGGCATCCTTACCAGTTGCCTGAATCACTTCATCTGACCGCTTTCAGTGCAGTGGGGCAGCAGCTCTACTTTACGCTCCGCCTGGATGCACAAGCTCCTTATCCGATCTCTAAGGCTGAGCCTAGCCAACCGACAAAGGACACTCATTTTTTGTAACTTGTAGCACTTTTCTAATTCTGTAGATCACTACCCAGATCTTATAACCAAAGGTGAGTGTTGGAAAGAAGATGGACTTCTACAACGCAATAGACTGGTCCAATGCCCTCATAACTGCTGACAAAGCTCCAATCTGTCTGTCATCTGTCCCAAAATATTTTAACTCCTCCTCCTTCCTTGAGGCAAAGAATCATTCCTGACCTGGGGGGAGATCTCCACCCTTTTCTGTCTGAGAACCATGGCACCACACTATGAGGGGCAGACATTCATCCAGGCCACTTCACAGTCTGCTGTGAACCAGTGCAGCCTGAAGGTCATGGATTGAAGAGACCAACAGGACTCATCTACAAAAAGCAAAGACCTTCCGAAAACAGATCCTCTCCTCTCCTTGACTACGCCTTGAGATCATGTCCATGTAAACCACAAACAGGGTCGGTGACACTTGAGGAGTACAACACCGTCAACAAACATGACTTCGTGCCAAGGATGGGGACCACAGCACACCTAATAGAAACCCTCGAGTGACATGGTCACAAGGCTTCTCCAAATCTACAGAACATCCAAAGACTTTTGCAAAACTGCACAGACTGGGCATTTGGAATTGATCAGACATGTCTGCAAGAGGGCAAATCTTGAGTCAAAGCAACTATTAATTAAAATGTAGCAGCAAATTCTTGATTTTTTAGATTATCCTTTGCATCATAATTTAATCAGTTTTTTTTAACAACTTCTCAAATGGATTCCTGATATCACCTTGCTCTAAAAACCATTAAATTTCACTTAAAATGCAAATCATAAGAACAAGCGCAGTTTTCCACATTGCCTGTCTGCCATTACCAGCACAGGTGTTCTGTGTTTAGATGCAGCCCATAATCTTTAAGCCTACCTCTTTAGCAATTGGAATGCAAAGCACATGGACATTAAAAGTTAAGCAGAAACAGTGCTGAACATTAATTGCATATTGGCACTTTAAAACGTAGTACATTTTTATGGTGTTATAGTTCAGCTGTTCTAAAGTTCAAGTGAAACAATTAAGTGCCCATCTGTTCTTGAATGATATATTGTAGGATAAAGATAATCATCCCTTTTCTTGCATTCCTGTCCTGATTCCTGCTGACTATGAAGGGGTAAGGGACAGAAGGATAGAACACTTACCTGGTATTAAAGGAGCTCTGCATGTCTTTTCTAATATTTCTCTCTTTCACACACTAAGGCTTTATTGTCCATTTTTTCTCTCTCGCTTTATTCTCCCCTAATGATTTTAATCCTGCCATTTCCCTCTCTCTGCTCCACCAAGGCCTTACACTGTTTTGGTTCAACAGCCTGCCTCCCTTTTAGCACAGTTCTTCTGTCACCCTTAAAGTTTTTCTTTCCTCTCCATCTTTCTAGTTAATTCCTTTCTTCCTTACCTCTTCATTTCTCTCCTCTCATCTCCTACTGTGCCCCCCCACTGCTCTTGTGCTCTCAGGTTGTCAGATAAAGGTGACGATCTTCTTTAGAGTTCTTGGCTCTGCTTTTCTCCTTTCTGTGGGATTTTTTTCTCTTTTTATTTTCACCCCATCCCCTAACTATAGAATTTTCTTTTTGAGCTCCGGTGGTGGCATTTCTGATTGGGCTGGAGTGAGATCTTTACAGTAAGTGACCTTTGTGGATTTCTAAAGCTCATTATTCCTCATTGGACTCAGCCGTGGCACTGCGGGGAGAGGCACAAGTCCAGTGACAGCTGCTGCTGAGCCTGTGCAAATCTTCGTGAATGTTTCTTTCTTGCTTGCTTTTTTCCTTCCATTCATTTTTTTTGTCCTCATTTCTTCTGCTCCTCTCTTTGACATTTTTTCATTAATTCCCCTAACTTTGTCTGTATTTCCATTTCACTAAACCCTTGTCTTTGCTCGGCTCCTTCCTTTTTCTAAGCTCGGCTAGCTCGAACTAGCTGTGACAGGAATGTCACGATCAGTTAATCCACTATATACATTCACATAAAAAAGCTGCGCCCCAAGATTGCATCTAGAAAGGTCACTATTAAAACAATCAGGTTGTTGTAGAAGAAATTTTCAACCCATTTCATGACTTATATTTGGAGTTTAGACCAAGAATGTCCTTGAAAACCATATTAATAATTGTATTGATATCCAATGATTACTAAAAGTGACAATGTGGAAAATGTACTGTAGACCACAGGCATATATTTTATACCCAACAACCATACAAAAAAGTCCCTAGGATGTCTGCCATATATCACTGTGTGAGGTATCCTTTTAGTTTGAAGGGACATTATTTGAAAGACATTTAAAACTGGAAAAATAAAGGTTGAACCTGAGCCTACCTGCCATACAGTGTTAACATGGCCCTGTCCCAACTTTCTTTAGATGTGTTGGTGCCATCAAATTAAAGATGGGATGATATTCAATATGTCAGTGTCTTTCTCAAATCGTAACAGCCATGTTAAAGTTTAGCTCTGTGATGACAGAACTTGTGGTGCATCAGTTAAACTTAAAGCTGTTGAACTTAATCTTCTTGATCTGATTTGTAGCCATGGTTTAGCTAATTTCATCTTTTAATTCATCTCATTTGATATCAATAAAAATAAACCAACAAACAAAAAAAAGACTGAGATATAAGGAATTCAAACAGGTAAACTAAATGCTAAAGATAAGTACAGTTTTTCTGTATTTTTTCTTCTTTTCAGGTATTCAAATCTTTCATTTTGCTTCTACTGTGATATGATTAGAAAATTTTTGCTCAGCACCCAACTTTGCTAAGAGCTGGGGTTTTTTTTGAGAAAAGACAATTAGAAAAGAGGCCCGTGTATCTTCTGCAGTTTTACACACGGTGGACATTAATGAGCAGGCAAGCACTGTAGGAGAGAGATGAAATTCTTTGCTTTATGAACATGTGTTCCCATAAGGAAAAGATTAAGTTCATATCTTTTATGTGAAACCACCCCAAACCAGGTACAGAATCCTTAAGAAATGTGTGTAATAAAAAGTTTATTGAATTTAAGAATGAACCTATTATCTTTAATACAAATCTGTATTTTTTAACTATGATTCGCATTTAATAAAACCAAAACGCTGTAAGTCATGTTGTCTAAAGCCTCCAATATGTCACATTCCTGAAACACACAAATATGCACACAGGTATATTTAACATATATTGTATATGTTATATGACACTGAGTCACAAAGTTGTAGATTATGACAGAAAATCTCTCAACTAATCCTTCCCTGTTAAGCATGTCAGAGACATTAAAATAAAATGTACAAAAGCTTCCTAAAGAATCAGTGTAAGGTTGGTCAACTCTGGGCTAGTGTCGAAACACAGCGGTGCAACACTGCCAGACTCTAATGAAGAGGACCCAGACCATCTTTCAATACTTTAATATTATTTGATTCTATAAATCTAATTCACAGGAACTTCTTATAATGGCTATCCATCCATTCATTTTCTATTCTCGCTTAATCCGTACGTCGGGTCGCGGGGGTGCTGGAGCGGTCATATCAGCGGTCATCGGCAACCTGTCCAGGGTGTACCCCGCCCCTGGACAGGTTGCCAGTCCATGACAGGGCCACACAGAGACAAACGAGACAAACAACCACACACATGCTCACACTCACTCCTAGAGACAATTTAGAGTCACCAATTAACCTAACATGCATGTTTTTGGACGGTGGGAGGAAGCGGTAGCTTAAATTACAATGCAACTGGACAAAGTAGAGCAAACACTGAATGGAAAAAGGACACTCACTACATTTCTTTTTTTTTGTTGAGACTAAATGACCTTGGTAAACATTCTTTAAAATACACAGTGCTACTTCTAAAGTATTGTCTGAAGCAAAATCATATTTTCATATTCACTTGAGAATATCAAGTTATCTAAAGGTAGGCAGGACAGCTGCAGTACATATATAATTATAGAATGCACATTGTATTCACAGGGAAAGTACAGTGACTTTGGACAGAAACTACTGATTAAAGTTTCCTTGTACTTGAGGATCCTTATTCCAGATGGTTGAGATGGTTGAGATGTGGCTTTTATTAAAAAGACTTTTCTCGTGAAATCAGTAACAGCTTCAACAAAACACAACACAGCACCTGGGGAAGGAGCCCCATTGAAGTGACAGCAGCTTGCCTTGTGCCCGACAGTCTCTGGTATGTAAATACAGCAGCTATAATTGCAAGTCATTGAGATTCATTAGTCAGTTTCCTTTCACAACAGCATAAAATCCATACAGAAGTGCCCTTTTCATGATTGTGCCTTTCCGCTCCAAATGACTTTGATGGATGAATATGGATTTGGATGGAGTTCACACAAGATGTGTCAAATGGTTGTGCAGGATGCGCATGGTCATTTGACACTTTCTTGAATATGTTATTGTCGGCATTGATTGTGATGGAAGAATTAGATCAGTTAGGCATAAGTGAGACATTGTGGCATATCAAATACAATTAACAGAGGGGAACCATGACCTTAAATTGGTGATGAAATTTAGGGTTATTCTGTCCCTCAACTATGTTTTGCTAACAGACAGGCTGCATTGGTAACTCACTTATGACAGAAGGATTTAATAGTGTAAAAGGGGGGCTCTGTAAGGTGAGATGTGAGTGCTCTGGAAATTGGTTTTAAAGGGTGAATAGTTGCTGTATAGCTTTAAATGGGTGGACCAAACATCACATTATTTATTGTGTGTGAGCACCAAAGACACTGAACAATTAGATTTCAGTTACAATTAGGCTGTCTATTTGCTTCTGTAAAATCCAATTTGTGTCACTAATTTGACCTTTAAAAATGATTGTCCATATTGCAATTTGCAGGCAATCAAGCTGTGTATGAAGGCACAATGTGTATTTGTTTCTGTGAGAACAACAGAGGCACAGTGCTGCTTTGTCTAAAGAAAAGTGAGCCCCTAGCTACTGTGGATAGATAGACACATCATATTTTCTACACAACTCTAGAAATGTTCATTGCATAATAAAACGAGATGAAGCCATGTTGTCACAACTAACTGTACTTCTGTTTACTCTGTGTGTTGAACATTGATAGAATTGGTACATCCAAGTTGAGGAAGCTGACACACATTCAAAACATTGATGTTTCTGTTCAGATTTTAGTATTTTACAATCTGACCATCTCCGTCTCCAGTTTGGACAGTCATGTTAGAATGTGACATGTGGATGGATGACCAGAACGTTTTCATGTCGGCCATCTTGACGCTGAGAAGTTCAACCATACAGCTTTTTATGGTAGAGCTTTTTCATCTTATTTGTGTTTTTTCAATAAATCTTAAAGCAACGCTAGAAGAGTTTGTGAAACTTTAAACTGTGTACTTCTGACTTGTTCTGAAGTACAGTGACAGCCCTACGGCACCTGTGGGTTAAAATACAGCAGTCCACAACAACAAAATAACTGGAGTCCAGACTTGGACATGGGAATTTTCAGTAAGCTGGATATGCTGAATTTCTGTTGAAAACAATAATTGTACAATATATCAATGAACCAAGATAGGCAACTCAGCATCTCCCATCTCTATTATATGTAACTGGAATGTTTCTGCATTTGGTAAAAAAAAAGAGCTCCTTTTGGTCTATATTTTGGTTGAGGATTAGAGAGTAGCTAAACATGACAAGTGGAGAGAAATGTTGGTTTTTCTAGGCCCCACTACATCGTTCTGCTTTATGATCACTTGAGATTTTTGCATGTGGTAGAAAAACACGTGTTATAGTGGTCCTTTTGGTGTATATTTTGGATTAGGGTAAGAAAGTTAACAATAATTCTCAATACAAAAATCTGAATAGAATCGAAACCGGTAGTACAAACCTGTCATTTTTAACAGTCAGTATTTCTAATAAGTTCGGTGTCGCCTTCATTTCAATGACATATTCGTTCTGAAGTCTAAACAGACATCCAAACTACTATATATGCTTTAGGCTTGACTGAAACTTCCCTCTGGCCAGGTATTGGTGTCAGTAGTCTACAGATTCTTAGCTGGTCATGAAAATCTCTTCAACAAACAACCTTTAATTTAAGATTGCATTCATCTCTTTTACACCCAATCCCACAACTATTGGCGGCTGCCATATTGAATGTTTTTGCCATTTTTGCCACAGGGATAGGTCTAGATGGAGCAGTGATATATGTGTATATCCTTTATAGTCAACTTTTTTAAACAGCAGTGATGGCACCAGCCAATCGAAACGCCTTACTAATTGTGCATCTGATTTCAATGCTAATCATTGCTGCTTTTCCAAGTCTAAGGACTACCCATTAGTATTGAGTCATTGTGTCCATGTCAATCCTGCATGATGCCGTTGCCAATATAACAGACTTAAAGCCTATGCTAAAAGGTGATGTGCTTATTTCTGGAGAGGGTTAGATATATCTAGACACATTTTGTGTATGAGCAGTATAGCACATGTAAGCTACAATGGTCTTTAGCAACTTTTTTTTTTTACTGTCTGGCAGACTGGTGTCTCTGTGTTCTCTGGCTGTTCTCTGGCAGAGTAAGACAGTGGATGCAAGGGAAACACAGATTAGAGGGAGAGACAGTAAAAAGGGAGAACAGAAAGGGTTCTGGAGATATGGCTAAGGAAGTAAACAAAAAGACACAAGGAGATGAAATGAGAAGCTGCCAGTATGAGAAAGAAGCAGGCAAAGCAATGAGGAGAACGGCAGAGCTTGAATTTATGCAGTTTTTCCCTGTACATGCACCCCTACACAGCCCTGATATTGAGGAGTTATTTTGACATTTAGTATAGCAAACAGAAATTAAAGGGTGCAACCACTGATTACCTATAGTCGTCTAGTCCATTTAGGAGGCTGTTTAGGATGTAGTCTCTGTGCCTTGCTCCAGTATGTCTCTAACTTTGACAAATTGCCCTGTTTTGGGCCTTTCTCTGTCCACCATATCATATTTCATGCTGCACAGCACAGGGGGAGAGAGGCACAGCCAGAAGGTAAAAAAGTGGTTCTAAGAGGAATATGAGAAGGTGAATAAAAAAAAAAGAGAGAGATACTGTATTAACACTTATGACGTTGATTACTTGTCTCTGGAATTAGAATTTTAGGCATTATGTCAATTTTACTACTTTACTACCATTCTCATCCTCAGAATTCAGACTGTTGCCCCAAAAATCCAACAGGACTTGATAAACTAGATACATTGTGGATGCCCCAGTGATTAAGATCCCTATAGAAAGTATAGCTGATTCCCATTTTTTTTAAATGGAAAAAGATAGTTTTAACTTCAGTATACACAATGTAATATTCTGTTGTCCCAGATTAAAAATGACTGACGCAAGTATGTTTCGACTGTGGATGGATCACCCAACTCCAACTTGTTGCAAGACTCAGCAGGAGGCTACTCGATCAATGAGAAAGAATCGTGGTAATATGTTGATTTATTTATTTATTTGCCTTTACTGGCTGAAAAGGTTTAATTGTGCATTGAACAGTAGGACAGATTGAAAAACCAAAAATAGTCAAGGAAACATTTCTGATTGTATCAGAAATGGCCATCTTATCAACCAATAGGATCGTAATGCTGCGTTGATCAATGCAACACAAAAGAAAGAGGAGATGGAAGCCAAATGGACAAAACAAAACTTGTGGAATTCAAACAATTAAATAAATCTGCTTGACTTGTGCGGGTCTGTACAATGTGTCCTTCAGCTCATGCCATCGCCCTGCCAAGAGGGACTTAATATGGATAGAAATAGCCAATCTTGCTGCTCCCGGATGAGTCGCAAACCAGAAACATATTTCCACACACCATAGTGACATAGCACAAGTTTTTTCAGTATGTCAGTTTCAAAAAAAGAAAAGACAAGAAAAAATAGGTTATTTACTTCATAACTACATTCCCAGTGTATTTACAGTTGGGTATGACTTGTTAGAATTTAAGACGGTAACATTTAGTAACGTTTGTGGTTTTTCAGGCTTTTCACTCACTTTACTGGTCTCACAGTTGGTATTTTGGGATTAGACCAGTGAACTGAGTCACGACTGATTAGCAGCAGGATATCTGGTTGGCAGCCATGTATGCAATGATGAGTTAGAAACAGTGATGTTCTTTGGCTTGGAAAATAGTGATATAGTGAGATATATAGTAATTGTGAAATAGTGATAGAAAATAGTGACAGACCAACTGGTTGATGCAATGCAACAGCTATGAGTTTTTTGGGGTTCAATAGAATTACATGTGGAAAATTGGTGCTTGGCCCCATCCAAAGTAGGTCTTAGCTTAGCTTCTCTGTCAGAATTCCTACAGGTTTCTCCAAACTGAACGCACTCTGAATGCTGTTTATGACCGGTAAGCACTGACTACTCATAAGTACTTCAGACTACCCCATTTCCAAAATACCAAACAATCCTTTTAATGTCATGTCTAGACTTGCTTTTCACAGCTACATCCTGCTACAATGCCGCAGGTATCATCATTATGTGATGCAGTTACATCAAGCATGATGTATTACCCAAGCTCTTTCGATCCTTTTCGTACAGGTTGGCTTGTAAAAAAGATGTGCTATTTATGATCACCATTAAAACCTTACAATTCATGTTTGTGATACATCAGTTTAACTCTTATTGCTGTCTGTATAGTGATAAAGTGATACAAATCTAAAATCACAACTGGATTGCATGAGAGCTTAATCCTCAAACTCTCATCTGTATGTTCTGTGCAAAGACGAAACCAACACTCATACTTACCTGGCAGGGTGCGTATACTGTGTGCCATCTTAGAAATACCACAGATTTCACTCCTACCCGCTCCTTCAACTGTCCTCTGATTTTCTGCTGTTTGTTTCCATGCAACTCTAACATATATTATTTGACACTTGCATCTTTCATTTAATTCTTCATGCATAACTGAAGCATGCTGAGCAGTCACTGGATGCCTATCCAGAAGGGAGCCAAGCATGGCTGCAGGCTCAACAATTTCACTCTTATGTCTTTTCAGTGTCTGAGCATAAAACTGATATAATCGACTATTCTGGCAGTAAATAAAGGGATGATTAATTCATATCCTCAGTGCTAGATGCTGGATAAAAAAGGAATTTTATAGGATCTTTATTGAGGATAGCAGCATGGGAGCTGAATGAAAGGCAGCTGTAGAAGGCAAGAAAATAACTATGTGACTGCGATAGTTGAAGGAGGGATTAAGTGATTGGGTAAGTTTGAGGGCTGCAAAGAGAGAAAGAAAGTAGAAGAAATAGTGGGAAAGATGCAAATATCCTGTTTCGATAAGCAGGAGGCCAATCTCAATTGACATATGGAGCAGTGTGGAGGAGCTCCTTCAGAACTGGCCTTATCTGCAAAAAGACTCCTCTTCAGTCTGATTGAATGACTAATCTCCTGTTCTGACAGCATGACAAGGCTGAAAGTACATAAAGACACAGAGCCTAAAAAAGATGGAAGGAGCTGGTTGACCCGGGAACACTGGAGGGCATTTAGCCTCAGGATAAAGGCAAAGAGTCAGAAAGACCTAAGAAGAGTTGAGGATAAAAAAGAGAACAAATCCTAGAATGTAGTGAATTCACTTGCTGAGCATGTATCATACAAAAACAAGAGACAAATACATGTTAAAAAGTAAAAAAAAAGAAGAATGAAAAAGGGAACAGTGCTACCTGACATCAAAGGTTGTTAATTTCCCCAGTCAGAATATGGATAAGTGAACATGAATCTTGAGTCATTTGTCACGCAAATTTCCCCAAGGAGAGTCACTTGCAGCATGCATGAACTCTCCATACCCACCACTGCCCGCCACTGATTTTCTCATTTAGACCTCCACAAGTAATTAGAGTTCATTATGAGCATTCCTGATGCAATTATTTAGCTAATGGATTCTAATTAAAAACCTGCAGTCAACTTCCCCCATTGTTTTTGCCCCCTAAAACGGTGCATGGTACCTGTTAGTATCAAGACCTTTAGACCTCTGGAGGAGGAGCAGAAACAAGGATAACAATCAAATGGAAAATATTTCTCCAACTGTTTTATTCATTTGTTTTTGCTGTAATATAGCAATTAGTATGAAGGCAAAGTACATGAACATTTCAATAATAGATCTAAAATCAAAGATAGATATGGCCACTGGGTTGAGTTGTGTAGCAAGTGAGGAAGCTCCTTAAAGAGCAATGCCACTGACAGTTTCTGTGTGTTGGCTCCAAAAGGTCTTTGGCTCCAACAAACTTTCATTCAAAATGTGCCAACTATTCTCATGGGATACTAATTCAGTCAGTTTTTTAAAACAAGTCATTAGCTAGCCTGACTCTGGTCAGTGAGCTGGTGATAATATTTCCATAATCAAATATATGTAAGACCGCTGTACCTACTTCTCACAAAGTTTATGGTTTTGAACAGTTTTAAAAGTATAAAATAGGTCAGACCTACTATTGTGATTCCCTCATGGCAGATTTTAAAAAAGTTAAATGAAACTGTTATTTTTCCACTGCCCTTTATAAGAAAAATAAATCACTTCAAGTGACCTCTATCAGAAGAATAATATTTCAAGGGACTCCCCTCCTGGGCTGCACGGTGGCGTAGTGGTTTGCACCATCGTCTCACAGCAAGAGGGGTCCTGGTCTGAATCCCTGCAAGGCCCTGTCTGTGTGGAGTTTGCATGTTCTTCATGTGTATGTGTGGGTTCACTCTGGGTACTCCAGCTGCCTCCCACCACTCAAAAAATGGTCTCTAAATTGGATGGTTGTTTGTCTCATTTGTCTCTATGTGGCCCTGTGATGGACTGGCAACCTATCTAGGGTGTACCCTACCTCTCGCCCAGTGACAGCTGGAATAGGCCCTTGCAGCATCAAAATGACATGCAACTGGTGTTCTATTTTTCCCATTAATAAAAAAAAATAAATCTGTAAACTGTGGGACATCTTAATGATGCTATTTCTGAAAATAATGCTGTACCATGCAGGTCAAACAAGGTGGCAGTTTTGACTGTATGCATGCATACTGAAACATGTGTGATAAGAGGACCTAAATTTCAGAAAATATTGCCAGCAGCATGTTACTAAAACATCATTAGGGGAAAAAAACTTCTTTAAACTATCAAACCTAACCATAAAAACAAGATGAGTGACATACAAACCAAATCGGCTGTGACTGTGGACTTACATCATGTTCTTCCTAGATCCCTAGGCATAAGAGCAATGTTTTATCTGTGGGTTAAGCTATTCCTTGTGGAGAGATAAGGAGCTGTGTGGTGATGCATGTTTATCACCTTTGATTTGAGCTTATTCACATTCAGTAGTTTCGCTACAAAGCCAGCCATTCAAGCAAGACTTTTTGTACAATCCTTGCAGCTCTTTGATATGATCAGATATAGACGATAAAATGAGTGTTGACTTCAAGAAACATTGCAATATTAAATGAGCAGAAAAAAGGCGTGTTACACCATTTATTCAAAGGTAAATGGGTAAATGTGTTCTAATCATTTTCTTCCACTATTGTTTTAAATGTGTCACACAAATGCCTGTTAATTCTGTTAGATGAGGCATCGTTTTCTTTTAATGTAGGTGTCCAAAAATTATCAATAAGTTTTATCGGTTCTTTCACACCTCTACTTTTACTATTCTACTCAGCGAAAAGATGGGCAAAATTATTCAGCACCCAACCTTCAATATAGTTTCCCTCTGAGATACAAAGTGCAGCTGAACATCTCAAAAGCACCACAAGGCTTATAGATGATCATAAGAAAATTTCTAGCGTGCATGCGGCGTGCATAAAGATCATCCTTTCTAAAACACTTTTAGAAAAGGATTGTAAAGGCAAAACATAGTTATTGTGCAAAAAAGAAAATGTTTGAGGACCACTTGCAAAAGTATATTTTTGTCTTCAATAAAGTTGGTTGAACTACGAATGAAACAAGTTGAATAATAGTAAAATACATTATATTAAGAATATATTATCTTTAACAGCATGCTTGATATCGTCAACTTTTCTCAGGAGAAATCCTGTTATTCTGCCCACCTCTGGGTAAAAAATTCACACAACGTGCTTTCATGTAAATGGGATTTGATCAACTACAACTCTCGCTCGATTGTAACTTGTCTTCAGTAAAACTTGGCTGCCATTTATCATTAGTAAATGCCACAATTACCAAGTGTCACCTGAAGAGTAAAAATGTCATTTGAAACATTCAAATTCATAACTAGAGATCAGCATCATCTGTGCAGGATTAGTTGATAATAATTGTGGAAGATATCTCATTGCAAAACTATAAACTAACAGTGTTTCGTCCAAATCCCCCAAACCATAGAGGATCTAACCTTACTGTATTATGAGCTTAAAGTAAGTTTTTGTCTGAGAGATCTTTCTAGTATTATGTCCTCCAAAAATGGGCACTTTAGTTCTACGTATAAAAAAAAGCAGCAGAATTGTATAGTTACCAGATAAGTAATTTCCTTCATAACATTCAATGTGTTCAAAGTGATAAAGAGGGTTTGTGAAATAGGCAAAGAGCATAGACTGTTCCAGGCTTTGGCTTAAGAAAATACATTAGAATATATAAAAGGTGTATGGCACTCCAAGGACAGAGGAAAAAATAAATTAAAATATAGCCTTAAGTTGGGGATTCATGATGAAAATGACAATGTACCAGCATCGGTAGAAGTGAATGTTGAGTATAAGGTGGCATATATGATTAAGTTATCGCTGGTGCAATGCGATCTCATGACTGATCATAAAATACTCAAGCTGTGGTTATTCAAAAAATACTGAAATTTCATAACCTGACAATAGCTACGTTTGCTTCAGCTGTTCTCTACTACGAAACAGCGCATGTAACGCTTCTGATGACATTTCCACAAATTCACGTTCGCAACCTGATGACGTGGCATGATGATGTTGACAGTTGCCCCACTTGATTAGGAAAGAACTACCTCATTAGGTGGAAGGTCGGGGTGATAGACCCTCATCTTCAAGCAGGAGGCTGCTGCTTCAAATCCTGTCTCTTTTCTCAGTCTGTTTATTTCTCTGCTTGTCTGAACCTGCTATTCGACTTCACTTCCATCCACTAATGATGATGATGGTCATTAGTGGATGGGAGTACATGGTTACATGGTTAGGGTTAGAATTAATTTACACGGTTAGGTTTTCATGTTTAAAAATAATTGGTGGTTAAGATTAGAAAGACATACCTTGTGGTGGACTACAAAGTTTTATACTCATTGGTCGTGGTTTCTTGGCCATGTGATGTGGCACTTACTGGCACAATACATTGTCACCTCACAATTAGGAAGCCTGGATTATGCTGAAAATATTGAATGTGTGGACAAGGACCATAATTCACAATTTGTGATGAGACTGGACTGTCTGGTAAGGTTATGGTAAAACTCCTCCCTGGCACTGTGACAGGAAATGATACAACATAATTGAAAACATTTACATAAGATCAGAAGCACTAAACTTTTATCATTTTAAATTTAGAAAGATACGAAGTCTGTTGAGTCATAAAAGTAATTCCCTTAGGTGAATGAACGCCAAGTGAACAGCTTATTTTTTATAAATGAAATCAATCTCGTAAAAAAGATGTACAAGGCACAGTTACATTTCAGTATGTTGCAAAAGTTAGCCTAAAGCAAGTGATTGCAAACCGATGCATTCAATATCACTGTGTCAACAGCCTGTTCACAAGTTGAGACGACTGGTTTTGTTTGCTGTTAGCCTCTGCTACTAAGCAGTGAGCAAATCATTTGTTTGTTGCTCTGAGTCCTGAGAGAGCTGGCAAACAAGTTAGGGATCATGTATGGGTATTTGTCGAAAGTTGAAAGATTCAAAATAACATCAAAGTTGTTTGTGTTTCCAATAGCTTGTAGATCAGAAAAGAAAGGATATTTTACAGAAAAGGGGTTAAATGTGTGAAATAAGTGAAATGTAATCAAACCGAAAAAGATTATAGGCCTGCAAAAGAATATAATATCATCTTTAAATCAATGGGACTGATCCTCTGAGATGTTTCTGATTATATCCTGTTCCAGCAAATTGTCCAAAACCAACATTGATGTTCAAGTGGGGTTTTACAGAAAGTGAGTTTGCTGTAGAATTTACAGCTGAGGTACTTTTGGTGAACAGAAGAAAATCTGAATATGATACTTCACAGCAATAAAGAATTTATGTAAATTAAAGCGGTAATGCTATCCGCTACATTTTACAGCTTCTTCTTTGGCACTTTGCATGAAAAAATGCAAAAAAGAAAAATAAACACATTAAAGTTGGTAATACTGTTGTCTTATTCAGTATCATTGCTTACAGTTAACCTCCTGCTCTGATTTACATATATATATATATATATATATATATATATATGTACAGTGGCGTGCACAGACTTTTTGAAAGGCAGGGGTGGAAAGAAAAAAAGGGAACATATAGCGCGACCTCACCACTGTAGAGGGCAGTTTAGCACGCGTTTTTGGCTCCCAAGAGGGCAGTTTAGCACGCGTTTTGGCTCCTGAGAGGGCTCGAGGGCAGTTTAGCACACCTTTTGGCTCCTGAGAGGGCACTTTAGCACGCATTTTGGCTCCCGAGAGGGCACTTCAGCACAACTTCTGGCCCCCAAAAAGGCACTTTAGCACAACTTTTGGATCTTGAGAGGGCCCTTTGGCTCCCAAGAGGGCACTTTAGCACGCGTTTTGGCTCCCAAGAGGGCACTTGAGGGCAGTTTAGCACACGTTTTGGCTCCCAAGACGGCAGTTTAGCACAAGTTTTGGCTCCTGAGAGGGCTCTTGAGGGCAGTTTAGCACACCTTTTGGCTCCTGAGAGGGCACTTTTGCACAACTTTTGGCTCTTGAGAGGGCCCTTTGGCTCCCAAGAGGACACTTGAGGGCAGTTTAGCACACGTTTTGGCTCCCAAGAAGGCACTTTAGCATGCTTTTTGGCTCCTAAGAGGGCAGTTTAGCACACGTTTTGGCTCCCGAGAGGGCAGTTTAGCACACGTTTTGGCTCCCTAGAAGGCACTTTAGCATACGTTTTGGCTCCCAAGAAGGCAGTTTAGCACACGTTTTGGCTCCCGAGAGGGCAGTTTAGCATGCGTTTTGGCTCCCGAGATCCAGAAGGGCGATGCTCTATTAGCCCCCTTTGCAGATATTGTTTTAATTTTTTACTCATGTTAAAAAATACATTTGTCATACAAGTAGCTGAGTTTTTTATATAGTTTCTGCAAGTCTGGAGGCAAAAGTCAAGAAAACTCTTATTACTGCAAAGTTTTCAGGCTAGAAAATAATTTGTTTCCTCCTTCATTGAACTTTTTACTGTCTGGCTTGTGGGCTGAAGTAACAATTTACCTCCTATATGATCAGTGCTCTCCGTGCTTATATTACACCCAAGTAATATTTTCCAAGCAACTTTATCACTGAAGTTTGGCATAAATTAGGATTTTATATGGATGGATGTTTCGGCACTGATCTCCAGTAATGTGTGCAAGGCAATTGAACAGTTTTAGCCACTGTACATTGCTGTTAACAAGGAAAAGGCCCTGCTGTGTGATGAATACACTGACAGTAGAGATGGAGATAGGGGGTGCACTTGATAATGAGCCATTGCATTAGACAGCTACAGGCATGGTGCACTTTAAAACGAGAGAGTGAACGGGGAGAAAAGGAGTATGAAATGGAAGATGACAAGACTGTTGGATCTCCACTTATTCTCTCCAGCTGAGCTGTAGCTTGATCGCAGCACTGGGACTAATTTCTTGGCAGTTTTCAGGGAGTCTGCCTTTGTAGGCGGGCGGAGGTTTAGATGGAAGAACTTGAACACATTTCCCTCCAGTCTCTGGGTTTCAGGATTAGGACAGTGAGGTTTGCTAATTGAGTCAATTACAAGTGTATGTGTGAAGGATGGCTTAAAGCTCATGTTTTACATCGAAGTCCACAACACAACAGAGGGATGGCTTTATCCACTGTATGTGTCCCTGTTGTTTGATGTATAGTCTGGGTGGAACATTTTCCAGTTCTTAAGTCTCAGGCAGGCATATACACACAATAGACTTAACCACATGCCTGTGCATGTTGTCATCCATCTGGCACTGCTATTCAGTAGATGATGCTTTTTGCTGCCTCCTGACTCTGCTCCCATGGCCTCACCAGCAATTTCAGAAAATATTAGGCTTTATGGTATTTCTGAAGGCTACAAGCTTTCACTGAGATTTGAGATGAGAGATGCTTTTCTTCAACCTACAGGGAACCCAAAGACACTCACTAATGGATTATAATGAGTTTAATTTGCTCCAGGATGAGTGATAAGGCTGTGAGAGCACTGAGGCACGTCTTAAGCCTCCATTTTTACCATATTTAATACAGGGAAAGTAAAGAAGGAGGAAAAAGGCATTAGACTAAAGTTAAGTGGCCGGAAGAGATGACAAACATGACTGCATTATAAAAATCCAATTGCACTTTCTATCTACCTGAAAAATGTATTATCTAGTGGGTCAGTGTTGCATTGGAGCATCTTTTCCAACTGGTGAATTGTTAATTCGGAACAAGACGAATGGAAGCAGTCATTTCTCTGCATGCTTGCAGACTGACTCTTGCTACCCCGAGGCTGTGCTGGAGCTTTTTCACCACTTCAGGGTGGGAATTTGGAATTCATTCTGTTGCAGACATAATAGCAAATCAGTCAGGCTAAACCAAAAAAATAAAGGGAAAAGAAATCTAATTTTAAACCACAGTCATCACAGAAAAAAATGTTTTGGAAATGGAGCCGTGAAATGGAAGAACAAATAATGAAAAATGAAAAATGCTCTAAACTTTTCTGTCTGAAGCTTTTTCAGATTTCATCATCTAGAGTGATAGACATCAGGTGATAAATAGATTTTTCCAGAATTTCCCACGGGACGATACAACTATATGTTCTTTTACTTTATCATATTAACTTTAGAAAGATAAGATAAACAAATCACCTGCTACCAGGTCTCGAACAACAGCACATGTGTTATTACACTGTGTCATTATTTATTTAGCTAAAAGTGAGCCAAAATGCAGGAGCAATGTGTAAAATACAAAGTACACCTCAAGATTCAATAGGTTGTAGAACGTCCTTCAGCAGCACCAACCTGAAGCAGATGTTTTCTGTATGAAGTTTTCAGTGGCAAATGTTTTGGCCAAGTTTCAGCTGTTGGACAGATGGCTTCACATCTGACTCTAAAATACTTTAATATACAGATGAATTAGTTCATAGTCAAATAAGTGACTGCAAGGTGCCCAGGTCCAGTGGCAGTAAAACGAGACAGCTGGTATGAGGTGTTTTTATTTGGTTCCTGGCAAGTTTGTTGCTGTGCATGGTGCTCATACATTTTTCTTGAAAACATTCACTTCTCAGGTGAGAACTTGTCACCTGAAAAATGTATTGGTCAAACTGGTTGGAAATGACCTTACAATGCTGCCTCCTTTAGATCTTTACTGATGTCCGATCTTTGACATTGTGCTAACACACAGATGAACGCTCCTCACCAGTAAAATGCTAAAATCTTTGTTTTTATAGAAGTGCTCACACTTACTGTTTTAAAATTTTGCTAATTTATCTATTTATTGTTTTGACATGAAGTTAAAAAGACAAACATGACAAATACAAGACAGGACACAGCCTTTAAACATATTCACACTTGCTTATGATTTATTCATAAAGTGCATTTGATCGGCAGTACTATAAGTTGCACAGATGTACTTAGTTTTTCCCACTCTGCTCCTGCAGGAGAAGATAATTCTTTTTTTAAACAGCAGATTAGGACCATGTTTTTCATGACTGTACATGAAAGCAACAGTCTGGTTGAACTGCTTTGGTTTATTCTATAATAAAGATCTATTATGGAATATTTAAATAAATTGTTTAAAAGGAAATATGTGCCACTGTGTGTGTTTGTATGCAGCCAGTGGGTTTCACATAGCACTTTTGAGAGCTTTTATCATTTGGCTGTAATGGGCCCGAGCAAAGTGTGAGCTGTTATCTCTGTGGGTTCACAGACTGTAATCCCTTTTCAATATTCTGTTTGGGTTTTGGAGCATGATTAGATATGGCAAACATGTAGATCTGTGAATGCTGAACAACTGCAACGGAATAAATTGAAAACACACAGTGGGTTTGCCTTTGTAATGGCTTACCGAATTACAGAACTGATAACGGAAAACGGATTCATAGTTAATAATTCTTTTCACCTGTAGCTAGTATGGAACTTGTGGACTGGATATTGGTGTCACCCTCTAACCTATATCCCCCTACTTCTTGAAGGTTCAATGACTTTCCTATTAGCGTTCATATTCATATGCATAGTTGCACCTACACTCGTAAGATGTCTCAGCAGTGTCAGGTTTGAAGTGGGCAAACACAATGTGCTTTTCTGATCTAATTAATACACCAATTAAGAAAAAAGAAAACTAGCTTCCCAAGGGCAGCTTTGCCCAGGCTCTGCTAATTAAATCAGGGAAACTTGAGTGATATGCCTCTTGATCAGATCTGACAGCTGGTTCCTTAGTGCAGACAGACACAATAGGTAAGTCCAACCACATGTGGATATATATACAGGTGAACTCATACACACTAAAGCAGATAGAACATTAAGGTACAAACATGTGTCTAGGGCATTTCTTGGCCAGTGTAAAGGCTAAATCTCTGTGGTCCAAAATATACACAGAAGAAATAAATATATATATAGATTCTGTTCACACAAATAAAACATGCCAGCATTTGAGTTAATTATATTCTGTGTCGGTCAGAAAGTAAAAAAAAATGTGAGACTGCGAGACAGAATTTCGTTTTAGTAAAAAATAAATGAGCCACAGTGGATTCTGTGTAAAGACCCAGAGTAAGAGGGGGTTTCTTCATTTTAGAAATGCATCCTGGAAAGGTGCAAAAGCAACGTATCAAATGTTAAAACTGAAGAACTCTTTGTTTCATTTGAATTGGATGACATTTTTTTTACATATTTACATTTTGAATCTTATCCCAAAAACTCATAACTAGAAATGACAGGGACAAAGATAAAACGATTCTGCTAAAGTTTTCGAAGACAAAATCTCTCACAACTAAAGAAGATAATTGTTAACAGGCCAGTTGGCATAAAGAGAGTGCCCTATTCTTTCAGACAAAAGGCTGTGTGGACAAATGGTTAGAAAATAAAAGAATAACTGTCAGTGTGAAATAACAGGTTTCATGGATTGATGATCTTTCTTATATAATATCATCAAACAAGAACAAATTATCCTGGCCAAGTATCAAGGCCAAAAACTGACACTGAATGACTGGGACTTTTAAGCTACCAGTCAATGCATTGAAAACAGAAATGATCCTGTATCACCTCAAGGAGTGAATAAAACTTCATTGTAAAAATCATTGTAACTGAACGCAGATCATCGCTGCCTCCACATATGCAAGTCAAAACTATCACGTGAAGAAAATAACAAATAAATGCAAGATTCAGAGCTGCCACCACCTCTGTGGCTCGAGCTCAAATAATCATTTGGATAGTTTCAAAATGAAAAAATAAACATTTTACTGAAAAGTGTCAAACGCTTACATTAGTTTAATCAAATGACGATTTAAGGTTCTCAGAAAGCTATTAGCAGTCTCTGTAAAACAAGATGGATTGAAGCCAAACTTTAATGATCTGTTTCCATGTACCTCGTTAAGTGAAGAGCTACTGCACAACATTTCCCAGAACTTTAGAAAATGCATGCTCTGTGGGACACTAGTTGTTACTAATTGTATCATATGCATAACTGCAGACCTGATCGTGATTAAAAGAGAAAAAAAAAAGGTCTTACATTCTTGCAGGTAAAAATTACCTATATATTACGTTCAAAGAATATATGGTCTCTATTGATTTTTTCCGTCCCGTCTGTGGTCATTTTGTTGCCCTATCCAAGTAAATGCTGTTATCTAAACCTAAGAAGTAAAGTGCTTTTGTGGATTGAGTAAATATAACTGAGAAGTGAAGGAGATAAAAAGAAGTTTGTCTTGATCTCATGTTACACAAAGACATGTGGTTCAAATTGGAGCCCTGCCATCTACCCCCTGCTTCCTCCTTATGAGTAGTTTGTGGCTTTTTAAAGTAATGACTTTTAGAAGTGATATTTTATAACATGCTGTTAGGGGTAGGAACAAAAAGACAACACCCCTTTTTCCTGTGAAATATAGACTTAACCCTACTATAAAGTGTATTATATTTTTCTATATAAAAATGTCAACTAAAGCATCTGATTTTATACATGTCCTGATTATAGAAAAGTTGAAAATGTTTATTTTTTATACTAGTCAAAACATTTTAAAAGGATTTTTCAAAGGAAATGATCAAATGTCTGTTCTTGGCTAAAGGATAAACCCATGGGGTGATCAGAAAATGTAATTTTTTAATTAGCATCTGGTGTTTTCAATCACTGGGTGTTTAAATATTACTGGGTGCTTTGTCTCAATAAAAGAAAAGGGATCTTTCAAAGTCTGATATCCACAACACATATACATATCTGGCCATGGTTCAGCTGGTCGTCGAATGGTCCTCCAACTGGAAGGGCAGTGGTTTAAAGTTTTGTTAGACAAGACACTGACTCTGAAATGCTCAGTGGTGTGTGATTATAGAGAAAAAAGGGCTCCGCATAGAATAAAAGGCACTGTGTGTATTTTAATGGGTGAATGAGGAACATCTTATAATTTGCTTTGTAGAACTTAAATAACGCTGAAAGATGCTTTATAAGTGCCGACCATTTACATGTAAGAAAGCATATCATGAAAAAATCAAAGGTGATTTCTGTGGACCTCTGAAAGTGAGTTTCTGGTGCTCATCGGGTTGGAAAAGGTCTCTTAAGGGGTTTTGGTCTCCGCTCATCCACATTTGGAGTTAGTCACTGAATGCTAAAGGAAAATTTGAAGTGGATTTGTCTTAGTTTTCCATACCAACTTTCCTGAATTGTTTTTCTACTTTAAGGATGTTAAGGATGTCATATTTGTGAAATCCATCCATCCATCCTATTTCTACACCAGAGGCAGGGCACACCCCAGACAAGTCACCAGTCCATATTTGTGAAGTGAATTCTACAGCTTGCAAACCTTTAAAGTACAATTGTGAATCTCAGAGGGGGAAAAAAATGTTTACTTTAACTTATAATCTCTAACTACCATCTAAGATACATGTTTAACCTTCTACTTAAATTGTAAATGTCAGGTCAGCCTCATCAGCAGCTGTTGATGTTAGCATCCAATTTACATGCTGAGAAGTATCTTAAAGAGTTTTTTTTTCTTTCTCACAAATTGTAACTTCTAATTAAACACCACATAAATGTGTGCACCATCAGTGCCAGAGAAAAGCAATAAATGAGCAACTCATACAAGGCAAAGAAAGCCTAATTAAAACACCATAATTCCCTCATGCAATAGAATTTCAAATAGAGCTACATTCATTGTAATCTTGTATGTGACTGATGGGCTGAAATGTAGGATAACGTTTCACTAATCTTATCTTTCAAACAGAGAGCTGCCTACTGGGAAACTTTAAACTAGGTGAATGCCTTATCATACCACAGTATTTTAACCTATAACTTTAATAAGCAGGTAGAAGATTTTCTCACCAGGTCTCACAGTAGACGTAAGTATTTTCAAGTCCAGTCAAAACAAATATTCAATCCAGTTCAGTTCAATATTACTTTATTTATTCCTGAAGAGAAATGACTTTACTGCAGTGTAAATTATTATCAGAGCTATGAGATTGTTATAGAAAGAAAAGAAAATCATCTGACAAACATTTAACACACTGATGGATGGGAAGAGGAGTGCAGAAAGCTGGAGGACGGGTTTGTGGAGTGGTCAGGTAGAAATCACCTGAATGTGGACAAGACCAAAGAGATGATCATTGACTTCGGGCAGAAGAGGACAGTGGCTGCACAGCCCCTGTGCATTCTAGGAAGGACTGTTGAAGCAGTGAAGGACTAGAAATTCATTTTTGTTCCCACTGACAGCAGACTGAGCTGGAAAACCAACAGCCTGGCTGCGTACAATAAAGAGATGAGCAGACTCTAATTTCTGTGCAAGCTCAGATCCTTTAAAGTGTACAACAAGATGCTGGAGATCAGTTTCCATCAGTGTTTTGTGGCCACTGTACTGTTCTTCACTGTTGTCTGCTGGGGGAGCAGCAGCAAAACCAGCAATGCAAACAGACTGAATAAACTGATAAGGAAGGCCGGCTCCATCATTGGACACAATCTGGAGACATTTGAGGCTGTGATGGAGAGGAGGACTCTGAACAACCTGTTATCAATCATGAACAATGCTGACCACCCTCTCCATCACGTAATGGACTAAAAGCAGAGGTCCTTCTCCAGGAAGCTCATTCTGCTCTGCTGTCACAAGGAGCATTACAGGAAATCTTTCCTGCCAAATGCCATCAGATTTTACAACAAGTTCACACTCAATGAGTAAATAAGTATTTATAAATTCAATTTCAATAGTCATACCATTTTCACATTACTGTACATTATTTTGTTCATTATTTATTTTGTAAATACTAGTTTGCTACATATTTAGCACATTTTCTATTATACATGCCACTATCTTTCATCCATTTCTTCTTTTTTTATTGCACTGTGCTCTATACTTGCAATCACGGTATATGGTATCACCATGAATGGATCGAGGCGTTGTTTTTGTAGCTTAGCAGAAACTTAGCCGATGATGTAATACACACTGTCATCAGGTAAGACGGGTGAACTTACTCTGTAGACAAAATAGACAGCAACCCACAGCCAACAGTTCATCATCCAGGGTGACAGAGATGGCCCCCGTCACGACATATCCAGGACCACACTTTCCGCTGTTAACAAACATTGTAATCCCTCCTTCTTGTTACCGCTCAGTGCACCCATACAGCCTTAAAGCTGAATAGAGAGGTGTTAGAGTTGTTCCTTCTGTTATGTCTTGGTGAAAAAATAGTATTACCCTCCTGATATTCCTGCTGCATCCTCAGCAGGGCTCTAAGCTCATCCATTTTATCTACCAGCGCTCTCACACTTGCCACAATGATAGAGGGAGGAAATGGTTTCAACTTCCCCCTCCTTTCTCTCCATTTTGTACCTGTTCCTGTTTCCTAGACACCTTTTCTCCAACTCATCTGTATTTGGAGTCTTATTCCAGGTATTACTTGGGCTTTGGAGAGCTTAATCTATTGCTCTGACATGGAAACAACTTTCCTGTTGCTATGGTGATGCATCATAGCATGTAGACAGAAAGTGTCAGAGTTACCAGGAGATATTATTCTAGCAACACAACATCCAAACCATAATTTCGGTCACAGGCTTTACTGAGGACACAGCACTTGGGATTAATTTTGCACACGCCAAACTCCTAAGTGGCCGTTTTAACTTCTCCTCTATTGATTGTCCAGCTTTGTCCTTCACCTCTTATTTTCTCTGTCTTTGATACAAGCTGTTCTATTTTTTGGTCATGATCATTCTTTGTTTGCACTGCAGCTCCAAGAAAATTACTAAGTCAGTTTGGAGTTAGTCAGTAGCAACCAATTTCTAAATGCAGCTGTGGGTAAAATATAGGGAGAAGAATCAACACTTTTTGGCTGTTTTATGTCTTCCAACATTGTAAAGAGTATTGCAGAACATGCACATTTATTAGTTTAACTAACCTTGACCTATGATCCTCATATACTAATACAATCAAACAATTATATGATTAATAGCTGCTCTTTTTTTTGTTGTTGAACAACTCTCACCTGTTTAAAGAGGTCTAACTGTATGTAGAGGAAATCAGCATTTCAAACATGTTTATTGGTGTTGTATTGTATGTGACACATTCAACACAGAGGCACTGTAATTGAAATATACAGAAGTAAATATTTTCAGTGCACAGCTTTTTCATCATGACTTTACAGGTTGTTTTCTCACAATATTGGAAATTTCTTACATTTGTATATGTTATAAAAATAAGTAAAATATTGTCGCGATTAAGCCAGTTTCAATCCATGCATTTTCATCCGCTTATCTGAGGTTGGGTCAGGGAGGCAACTGGTCCAGGAGGGAAACCCAGACATTTCTCTCTCCAGCTCCTCCTGGGGGATCCCGAGGCGTTCCCAGGTCAGAAGAGACATATAATCCCTCCAACAAATTCTCATTTGGCCCCGGGGCCTCCTCCCAGTAGTATGCACCCAGAAAACCTCCAAAGGGAGGCGACCGGGAGGCATCCTAACCAGATGCCTGAACCATCTCAGCTAACTCCTTTCGATGTGAAGTAGCAGCGGCTCTACTCCAAGCTCCCTCCAGATGGCTGAGCTCCTCACCCTATCTCTAAGGCTGAGCCCAGCCACTAGCCAATTTCCTTTGATAAAATTCACACATTAATACTTTTTGTTGAGATAGCTCTCTCATGAGCTTAAATAAAATTCTAATGAATTTCACTGGAAATGCTAATTAAAGGTGTGGTCAGCATTTAAAGTAGTGAAATAGTCTTGTTTAAAAGAGCTGCCGTTATAGCAGCAGTTATACTTTGATAAATTTAACTACAAACATTTAAGAAGCTGACCAATAATAAGACATCTTGGCAGCACTGACCTTTGTGGGAACAGGGCTTGAGGGTCCAAAACAATGAACATTACTGTAGGTTATGATGATTTTTAATCTATGCTGCACAACCCAACTACAATTACAGTGCTGTGTCAAAGACATAACATCCCACAACTGCCAATTTTGCAAGAATATAAGCATAATCTTTAACAAGTGACTTACTGGTACTTGATTCTGGATTTGTTTATCAATGTTTGTTTATCAGTCACAGTCCTATTTGCACATCTCAGACATGTGAAAAAGACATGCTGGCAGATGACAGCCAAAGGTCCATGATGCAGAGCTATGACAAGAAATGGTGGGTAGACAGGCTGTGAGTCAAGCCAGATAAGTGCATGTGTCCAAAATGAGCAGAGCAAGGGATAGAATGCAAAGCCTGATGGGCAGGTAAGGAATGCAGCGGTTGGTTCAGAAAAACACAAATGATGAATGCTAAACCTGTATATTTCAGTTACAGTATGGCTATGACAACTCCAAAGTGAGTATATTATTTCTGCAAAGGCACTGATTTTTACTAACATTAAGTATTCCAGAGTTTAGGTTTAATCAATGCCATATGCCTAGCACTATATGATAGAGTTCAGTAAGATTACTGGTTACAGGATAAACAGCTATGTTAGTTGCATTATACTTTATGTGTCGTGTTACTAAGAGATAAAAAGATAAGGTCTTGTAAGAGTTGTCCCTGGTGATGTTCCAAAGTGGAAAGAATGTAATAGTTTAATTTGATCTTGATGTTCAAACAGTCAGACTCTGTAGTTCTTCAATCTTCAGTAAACCCTTGAATAATCTTTGTAAAGCTGTGTACTAAAGCGCTGTTATTACCTAAACCCTAACCCTGACCTTCAATGAAACCAATTCAACATATTTTTTAACATATTATATAACTACATGAACTGCTGATGATTGTGCAGATTTCCAATAGCACACAAACACTTATCTTGTTCACCGACAGCAATTTATCCTCATCAGATTTGTTTTAGAGTTATTTGTTATATAGATTTATGCTCATTCTGTGTGTTTACTGTAGCCTACATCTCCATGGGGAAGAGGGCGGTGTGGGAGAGACTGGTCTGCTGAAATGTTTAAGGTAGGTAGCAAGTGCCAAAGTAACATCCATGTGAAAATGAGCAGTATTACTTTACCTGTCTGTTGTTGTAATGACCTGTGTATTGTAAATGATAAGACTGATTTAAAAATGTTCAATTTAATTTCCCTAAATAGCTAGCAGTGATTAATATGGCAACAGATGCTCTGATAATCTGAGACAATGTTAATTCAGGAGCAAGAGAGCAATTAGAGAGCAAAGTATCAGTCAACTGGCACAAATCAGATCTCATCCTATTCAAGCCTGCAAATGTTGTTGACAGAGCTATGATTTCCGAATCAAGACCTGCTTACCTTTGAAAGGTGACTAAAACTACACTTATTCATGGTAAAATAAACAATAATCATTTTTAAAAACCCATTGCCACTTAATTTTTAGTAGGGTTCAATGGGAACAAGTGGCTTGTACTTAAAGACACCATACTCAGTCAGCCCATAGTTAACATGCTTAGACTGGAAGCCTGAAACTACACTTCTAATGATGACTATGTGAAGAAAGGAGTGGATGAAAAGAGAGATGAGAAAAAACACTTTTCTAAGGACAGTATTGGTAGATGGTTGAGAAACATAGGCTGACAGTGTCCTTATACGATATGGTAATATATTCTGGGTGAAAGTGTGGTACTCTCCTCATTAGTAGCTTCCCAGTTTGACAGAGGTGTTGGGGTGGCTGCCAGTCACCTGTGGTAATTATGCAAAATGGAACTGAAGTAACCCATTTTCTTTAAAGCCAGCTTCCTTGAGAAAATTACAATAACAAGAGAGCATTTTTAGAAAAATATTTGTTTGATGAATGTGGTTTATTTAGCATGTTCTCTCTGTGCAAGCCTGCTGTCATATTGAGCTTTTGAACTTTTGGAAATGTTTCCTAATAGAAAATACACATCAGGCCTTTCCTTTAACTGAGCAAATAAAGGCCTGTAGGCTGCGTCATTGGCAGATGGCGACATAGGCCACGTTTAACGTGGTATAAATAAGCAGCAAGTAGTTGCTTTTTGTCAACCTGCACTTATGTGCTTAAAGCACCTTTTATGGAACCATAACTAATGTCGTGCAACACCCGCTCTCGTGTTTGCGCTTTTTTGCCTTCATCTGCAAAAAAAAAAGGGGAGTTCAATCTTACAGACTATGTATTCAAAGAAATGATAAGCTCTTGAACGGGAATCAAGTGTTTAAGGTCATCCTTGCTGTTTCTCCTGTATTTCTCACAGAAACTAACTTGGAATCTGTGACAGAAATGGGTAATAACTCAAAGTTACATGTCACAAAATCAGTTATGTTATGTTTATGTATTTAGGGTTGTTTTTATCTTAGATTCAACAGTTCATTCGCAAGTAGACAGCCATATTATTTCAGAGCACACAGTGCCTGTGTCTCAAAGGTAAAGTCTAAAGTTGGAGTGGAATCAAATGATTTACAGCAAAAAAAAACACAAAAACAACAGGATGATGATTGCACTACACAGACAATACTATGGCAGTACAGCTAGCAAAACCTCAGTCAACAAAAATCAATGGAACCACCTGTAAGAAGGGTAAATCCCACTAACGGCGCATCAAGTTGTGCACAAACAAGGCCAGTGGGAGAAATTACTATGCTGTGGAGAATGGAACAAAGTGTTCACTGTGAAGGCACACAGAAGTAGACTTGTGCTTTTGGGATGTGAATATCAAAGGAAATCATTTGCCTTTTAAAGGTGAGAAGAATTGGTCTTAAAACTAGTTTTGTCAGTGCGAGAAAATATGAAGGGTAGAATTTTGCTAATAAAGTTAGATGGTCTCAAATGAATTGTATTCACTGACTGATGGCCTGTAACAAGCAGGAACTTTTGTTACTGTCTATAACACTTGTATCACTGAGATAGATTCTCTTTTACTAAGTATGTATTGCACAGGTGGCTTATGCTCTATTGTGCTGAAAACCCCCTTAATGGAGATTTTATGTTTTTATTTGTGTGAGTTACAGAATGTTTGTCTAGTTGCTCATGAATATGGGCAATCCAGTGATGGCCTGTTGATTATTACAAGGATGATTAAAATGTTCAGCCTCAACAATGGTCTTTATGGGGGCATCAAATCTAATTACCTGCAACTAACTGCTGTCTGTATTTCTACATTACAGACTATAAATACGTGTGAGCACACATGGATTACCCTAAAATAAAGGATGAACATGTCACCACATTCTCCATTCCATCAAGCAGCACTAAACGGGGGAAGAAATAAAGAACTCGCCAGTGATAGGCGACTCTGACAAATGTTAGTTGTGTGTGCAGCCGAGGGGAAAAAGAACCGCAGGTGACACTGGCAACGGTTTAGTTGTGGAGAGTGCACTTGATGAGATGTCAAAGACCTTAATTCAAATCTCATCAGACAGCTGGATGTCCATACACTGGAGTCTGTTTGACTTCCACTTGTTTTATCACCTTGTTCGGGCCAATTTAAGTAAATATACAGCAAATTCAATTCACTCACCTGTGTAAGCAGGAATAAAGTAGGCCAAATAAGTACATATGCTGTTTTATTAGTGTAATATAGACATGCAAATAACACCTGGAAGCAAACAAACAGTTGTGTCCATAACAGGTAACACTACACCTGAACAGAAAGGGCTTAAGCTTTAATGAAGCTAGTGCAGAGTACCGAAGCAGAACATCACACCTCTGTCTTTTCAACTGAACAGAGGAAGGGAAATGAAATCAGCAGGCTGGGATGTGGGCTTTCTGTAATCAGGTTTCACCGCCCTTCCCTATCGACTGCTGGGTCAAGATCATATAAGCATGCTGCTGTGTCTGCCCACCATCCTGCCTGCCTTTCTCACTTGAATTCTCTCTCTATTTTAGTTTCTTTCTCCTGTTTGCTGCACTGCTATCTCACCTTGAATGTACCGGTCAAGGATTAGAATTCAGATTTGGTATCAGTCAGAGGATAAATGGGATGCAATCTGAGCTTATATTTAATTATGAACAGTAAGAAATTAAAGCTCACGCAGCTTTGTCATTATTGAACTATGACAGCACCACTGCCATTAAATATTTATTCTTTAAAAACGGATTCTTTTTGACACCTCGAAAAGTATTTGAATTGACAATGAGACAAGCTGGGTCATGTTACCTGACAGAACCTTTTCCATAGGAGGCCTCAATGAATGAACTTTTATTGCAAGAAGCGCTTGCCAATAACAACAGTGAGCCTGTGATGATGTATCTATCGTGGTGGTGTGTGTTTGCAGGCAGGGACTTTACAGTGCACATGAGATGACACAGAGTCAAAATGTAATGAGCCTTGATGAAACTTAATAGCAGTATTGTGAGATGGGGAGCGCTCCATTTCACCGTGATGGAAGAGGCTGTCTCTTAAAGATCCATTTGTGTCTCACCAAGGTCAGCATTTTGTCTTTTAATGAGAGCAATCTTATGGTGGTGCAGTAAATACGGGAGCTGCACTTGAATATACATGAACATTAATAAAAGAGTTGTGACACAAAGAGTGGACACAAACAAATGACAGCAGGCACCGTTGCAGTTGTCATACTACTTCACCTAAATCCTCCAGAGACATAAAACAGTTGTGTTGGCCGTACAAACGCACAGTAAAAACAAGGGCAAAGTAGTTTTAGTAGTCAAGAGCATTCTCTTGAATTAATTCTGTTTTTATAACTTCATTATTTAACATTTGTGTAACATTGATCCTTTTGAGTGAAAAGTGGGTTGTTTTTTTTACCCACTTTCTTTAACGTCTTGAAATGTAAGCTCCAACAAAGCTAACTTTTTTATCTCTCTTTTTGACCGGTTTATAAATCAAGGTCAAACCTGTGACCTGGTCTCACAGGCGACTTCCTCACAGGCGACTTCCTCACAGGACATTGTCATGCAGAGACATGTGCATGTGAAATCTTCAGTTGATACGCACCCAAACCACAATCTTTCCTTTGACCTAACCAGGTAGTTTATATTTGTAATCCTATCCATGTAGTATACCTAAGAGGGAAACAGTGTTCCCCAACACTAACCAAGTAGTTCTGGTACCTGATCCAATAAACCATGAGAAAATGAGAAAAATAGAAAATGCAAAGTTGGCATAGCGCATTCGTTTGCTCAGATTTTATTCTTGCTGACTTTGAGGCTGTCTTTTGTATGTACAGACCCTGAATTCTGACTTCAAGATGTTTTTGTGTTTTTTACGGTCAACAGTAAGATCAGCCTCTAAAATCATATCTCAGTCCATTTCTGATCAGAACAGTAAAATGTTGACCATTCAGTATCTGCCTACTACAAATAAAAGCCACATTCAAACGCTCTATATACAGACTCATCAAATCCACATTATGCAACTTCATACAATACACATTGCTGGATCTATTTGGTTATAATATAACTTGTTTACTTCAATAAATTTGCCCAAAAAATGGGGACTAGACTTTGCCAGGAAGCAAATTTCTGCACATTACTGGCTTGCTGATTATCAGCGTTTGCATTCAGCAGTATGATTACTGCAGCATGATGTAAGGTGCATCTCCTCTCTTTTTCTTTATGCTTCGTTTCTTTTCTCCACCAGATTTGACCGTTTTTAGCATAACAAAACTAAATCTAACCAGGGAACAATGGTCTTGGATGGAGATCATGGGTTTGTGTTCCTTCCAAGATGAAGCTAACAATCCAGCATACTGCACAGCATGACTAAACTTCACATTTTCAATAGGAAGTGGAAAAAAGAGCCCTTACATTGCGGTCTCAAACTTGAGTCGCTTGAGTGTGCTCACTGCCACTAAATGTTGCTTGATCATAAGTTAAATCTTCATTAGTTTCAAATGTCAACATTTTGCTGTGTTTTACTGTTGGCACATAGTGTGACACATCAGTAATATTCAAATACATCATGTTTCAGGGTAAGAACAAACTGTTATTTAAACTTGTTGATAGTTTCCTCATCCCAATCAAATGTTTTTGATGTGTTAATGTACCAAGAAATGAGCAAGCAGACACTGAAACCGAAATTGAAAGTAAAAACACCATTTGTAAGCTTAACCGAACAGCCACGGTTTTGAGCATGGTGATGTAATAATGTAAAAAAAAAAAAAGCAGTTCAAGAGGAAAGCAGTGTTTTCTCTGAGGACTGAAACTTTAGTCACAACTGAGAAAGTTTTGAATTCATTTTGCATCATCGCCATAATTCCTTTCCACAAAAGTGGATTTTGATGTATTGCATGCTTCCTCAATTCAGCAATAAAATCCATGTGTCCAGTCCAATAAGGAAAGTTCTGTGTCCACTGCTACAAATTCAGTAAATGATTTTCAATCGACACAGAGTTCATGGAAAGTCACACCGCAGTTTTAGAGAAACTGAGTTTTAACCTAATGTTTTTTCCTTTTTTTCTTTTTCATCTGTGGTGCTGTATATAGGTTCAAAATTATAAGTGCCAGCACCACATAATGTAGTGCTTAAAAGGCTGCACTCATAAATGACCTATCTTTTGAGATCAGGTTAGACCACTGTCTTAGAGACAAAGAACAATCAACTTGAGCAAACACGGTATTATTTTCTTAGATTTTTTCTGATTCTTTACCTTGTAAAATCTATGCCTTGTAAGTCAATACAGCTTATTAAGCCTGAAGGATTTCATCTAATAGTCTCACAAGATTCAGACCAAAGTCAAAGTGCAGCTTAAACAATATAGTGTGATATATGTCCAGTACTTGTTTTAAGCAGCATGACATTTACTATCTGAGTACTATTTAGTGTATGCATGTAGGAATAATTTTTTTGGAAGACTTGGGAGTCACACCGCATCTAAATTTTGAATAGCACCTATTTCACTGTCGCACATGCATTTACAGAGGAAGTGTTTTTCACAGCCAAATAAAATTCCTTAATCTTTATTTGTATCATTTATTTTCCTTTTATTCATTGAACAGTTTTAACCGTGGAGATTCCAGCTGTCCGCTGTGCTCTCACATACATTACACTGTGACTTAAGTGTCACAGAGTCGGGCTTGTGACCAGAGAAGCTATTGGTTCAATCCCTGTAATGACAGAATAAATCTGGGTGGTAAAACAGAAGCACTTGCCAACAGTATGGTGCCCTTGAACAAGGCTATAAACTGAAAACTGCTCCAGTGCTGTGGTCAACAGATTAAGGCGTGGTTGCACAAGCCAGTGTACATGTACAAACTGTGTGGGGATGGGAAAAAAAATTAATGTAGAAACAAATTCTCAAGTGAATCACTGTAAATGTACACATAGTAGGTTATTAACAGGCAAATCAATCAAATTTGAGCATTGTAGTTTGAGTCAAAGGATAAAGATGTGTACAAAATGTAAGCTGTAGATCAGTGTTCACTGTCACTATAGCTGCAAAGCCACTTTAAAAGCAACAGTTCTCCCTCCTCCAAGACTGCCAACCTGTCACCTGAAGCGCCATCAAAATCTGCTCTGACAAATTGACATGCGAGGTGTCTCCAAGCTGTCTTCTAGTCAGACAGCCATGTCATCATATCCTGCTCTGGCACAGCATTCAAGAAACCAAGGGACGAAACCCACTCTTAACTTCATATGCAGAAAACATTCGAAAGACCGATCTGCATGATGAGGCTATCTTTTCTTAACATCTCAAGTTTGTGTATGTAACGGTGGTGTCTCAGTTTCATTGTTGGATTATTATTGGCCAATAAACCACCATGTAACCAGTGAGCCGCATCACCAGTTGTAACTGCCAGAAGGAGAAATGACAAAACATCATTAAAGTTCCATGTAATCATTTCTTATTGATCCATTAATGAGCCAAATCACTGTTCACAGTGAGCATAACTAAGGCTAGATGATATTGCAGGGCAGATTGTCTTACTAAACCATCCATATTTTTCTCCCTGTAAGATGGGGCTCTGTATGTTTGAGACTGTGAAATGGTTTCTTGATAATAAAAGGGTCGTGATTTTGAATAGAAAATCAAAGTGCATATGAGAATCTAATTGCTTTGCTGCTTTCCAGTTCTTTGATGTTTCTGCTGTTCCACAAGCTCAAAAACCTCCTTTTATGAGTTTCACAGACCATTGCACAATACAATAACATTACAGCCACCACACTTCTTTCCTGCAGTTCACTTTAAAAAGCTCCTCCAAACAGTGAAATCTCTCATTTTTTCACATGTAATCCAATTGCAATACAACGTCAATGAATCCCAGTCAGTGTGTTTTTGAGGATACCCATTACAACGTGCAATAGATATATTCCTTTTTCAAAATTCAACAGTAAAATTATTGTGAAAATACATGTATACTTTGTGACAATTCTGCTGTGACTCATGCTAAAAAATCCGAGAATGTTTAACAATCAAATTTAGCACTTGGCCTGTGTTGCAGGACATTGCCCGAGGGATCAGAAACCCCCTCAGGCTTCTTGTCATCTCCCATCTGTGCTGCATCCCTGTGCTTAGCTGGCCTCCCAAAACATCGTTAAGCCTTTCAAAATCCAGGTTTGATAAAAATATATTTTAGAAATGTTCAAAAAACTACATTTTCACCTCGTCGTTTTATCTAATTCAAAAACCTTGTGTTTGCTGACTGCATCCCTTGAGCCCTTGTGACGAATCTCACCTCTATGCACACACCATGCACCACCTCCTCTGATCACCTCATCATGATCAAGTCAAGTTCCCAGCTTGTTAGTATAACCAAGTGTCTCCTTAACATGGGAAATACCTACAACTATGACATGAAGAGTTTCACATATTGCATTTTTTTTAAATGAAAGACCGGTGTTCTTAGAGTGCAGGAGTTCCATGGAGGCCCCACAGTTGACTGGCAACCTGTCCAAGGTGTACTCTGCCTCTCACCTGATGGCATCTGGGATATGATCCAGCCCTTTGCGAACCTGAATTAGATGAAGTGGGTATAGAAATTAAGTTACCAGTTGCAATGTAAATTGGTCCATCCTGCTATTTTGGTCTAAGAAAAAAAGAAAAAGTCTCAAAAGCTGATGGACAGACATGGAATTTAAACAGTTGTGGTATTTAGTTAATGAATCCTGATGATTTTGGTCATACGCTAATCGTTTGCATTGCATCATCATAAAGCTGACATTTGTGATTTTGAAGGTATTTTGATGAAAACAGTTGGCTGGGTGGCTATTGTATGTATAACAGACAATATCTGTGTTTTTAAACAAATCTCAAATGAATTTAAAGCAAACTTTTGACAGTTTTGCTAATAACAAAATGTCCATTGGACATGTTTTTATTAACTGGTTTTGAATAATTAAATCAGGTTGTGTGATTGCCGGAAGATGATGGCCTACTTCCAGAAAGACCCCCCCAAAAAAACAATTACTATTTCAAACCTAAAATTAGATTGTTTACATCCTCACGCTGATTTTCTTTGTGCGATGCAGTCAAACAGTTTTTATGTCTCCTTTTTATGTTTTTATGTTGAATTCTTGCCTTCTCCATCTTTTTGTCTGTCCATTCTTTTTTTTTGTTTTTTTTTTTTTTGGGGGGGGGGTGTATTAGAACTATTTATGCCTTTAACCTGCTTCTCTGTCTCTGACCAAAACATAAAAGTAACTTTGTTTCTTTAGATTTTACCTGCCTGTGACCTGCATGTATCTCTTCCACCAACAGTCTTTTCATCATCATTTTTCAACATAATTTTTGATGGGTTCTCTGGGTTCCTCCACAGTGGAAGTCTATTACTTTGTTACATTTGAGGTGTAGAATTAGTCTAGCTAATCTGAAACATACATAGGTTGAAATCGCAGCCATAAGTTATGACCATGAAGGTTTTCCGAGCCTAACTTGGGGCAGCAGAATCATCACGCTTATGGTGCTATTGTGACATCACATTGGTGTTATTACGTTTAACAGTTTTCACAGTTCTTCATATTTTTTTATTGTTGAACAAATATTCAGAGTAAGAATGATTTATGACTCAAGTTGTCTTTGTGGCCTTTGAGAGTTTTACCCTTGATATTTTCTGATAACATCATGCCATACTATTATAGATTTTAGAGAATTATATGAAAAACCATCTGTTCCAGAAAGCCAATTTTGCAAGAGCACATCTCGGAGTTGTGGGAGTTGTGTATAATAGCCACTGAATTATATTTTCCTGTGTACTTCCATTAGATGTACATCATATAATAGCACATTACCTTTTGCACATCCTTTCAGAATGCAGTTGTTGCCCTAGGTGCTGTTTACTCACAGACAGATTAGAGAAATCCACTGTGAGAAAATGCATGAAAGTAATACTATTTACTGACATCAGACTCAGAAAGAGCTAAGGTTTATAATGTGTGTATCCACATTTCAATTTGTTTTTTCTAAAAAAGAAAATGCCCTCTCCCTTGTGTTGACACTAATCCACTTTCCAGGGACCGACACAGCTTGTGTAATGTGCATGAAGGGCCACCCAAACCGCTCTTTCTTTTCTTTCTCTTTCTTCCTCTTGCCTTTACACGCTCAACCCATACGACACAAAGCATGTTTGTATGAAGTGAAACACCCTGTTGAGTTGTAGAAGCACCTAATGGTGGGGTTTTGCTGCTGTTTGGCTAACACTTCTGACACACTCAGTTATTAATTCTGATGATTCTGATACAGGGAAATACTTTTTTTAAATTTTAGAAATTAAAGGAACTGCTTGAACAATTAATCTATACTAACACCAAACTACATCTGCAACAAGCTTTTGTTACATCTCCCAGAAATCTCAGACAACTGCAGATGCAGTATAAGCTGCAGATTCTGAGGATACAACCCTTACTTTAGTATTGTGATCATGTAACTTGTCGCAGGCGGAACATTCCTAAACCCATCTTAAACTTCAAATCTTGCCCAAGGTGAGGAATTCTGGACATCACACTATTTTTCAGGTATGGGAAGAATCATCCCCTTTTTGTTCCATCCTTTTGTTTAATATATCCCATAAAACTGTGAGATGAGGTATTTTCTTTTATGACACATGCATGAGGCCAAGTATTGATTATGTATATTTTGTATATGCTCAATTACTGTCTCAGTTTCTGTTTGCCTGATGGAATGGTACCACCCAGATCTCAATGTATGCACTTTAAGCAGGTTTATAGTATATGGACGGTGTCTTTGCACTTGTTTTTCCATTGTCAGACTTTTGCAGTCCGTCGAGTATTGGCAGCTCATATTTTCTGTTTTTCTATTCTGCGTTTTATCAGCCATATGCTAATGAAAAAATAGATAACTTGGGACACTGGGACAGCTTTTTTTTTTCATCTGCCACTCTTTACATTGACTTTGCAATCAGCAGGATTTTTTTTTTTTCATCTTCCTTACATCCTTTCTCCAGGTTTGCATTCTCTCATTTTTCAGACCCGTGTCAAAATCTTTTCTTTCTTTTTCTTTGTTTTCCAAACCCTGTGCAAACAGCATGCTGGAATAATTTATACTGCAACTGGGATTTGGGTGAAACACTTCCTCAGGCTGTTCACCATCCACCATCCTACCTTTGTGTTCCAAAGAGTTTCCTGAGTATGCAGCTGGAGTGTGAGATAGCAGCCACCTCACTGACTCATAGCCTTTGCTTGTTCTCCATCCTTTCTCTGTGGTGCTCCAGTTTCTGATCAAACCATGCTGTTGTTCTTCCAATTATTTGTTTAAAGAACTTCCCAATTTATGGCTAAAGAGCAGTCAGAAGAGTAAACAAGGTATTCTTTGCTTGGTAACCTGAAGCAAATTAGCATTTATTAATCAATTGCGTGTCAAATTGAGGTCTAATTGTGCTCTCAAGGAAACAGCTACATCTCTTCAATGGTCTGGCTTTGTTGTTTTTTTTTCATAGCAGTGTGTTCTACTTGATTTGGCGTATGGAGTCCACCCATTGTAGCCACTGCAATCGTCTACAAGCAATAGATCAGGAGAGCGAGTATGAATAGAAGTCCCGAGCAGTTGAGTCATAAATAAAAGGCACATTTCCTCAGATTTCATCAATGCTCTAAACAGGATTTGTACGTGATGCATCACAGATGTGACAAAGGCAATAAATCAATTATGGCGGTCTCTCACAGTGTGGATATACAAAGTTAATTTATTCATATGCACACAGTGCTCTACTCTATCAACACATGATACATCAATATATTACCATCAATGGGTCATTTTTTTAAATTTCCTTTATAATTTAAAAAGGTTTTTTTGTTCAGTCTACAAAGCTTTTTTGTAGTTGTTTTAATTCCAGCTATTGAGTTTATTTCTTTGGTATTTTTTTTCATGTATTTATTGATAATGCAGTACACTCATGCAGGAGTGGGATACTTCACATGTTTGATAAATAAACAATCTTAGAAAAAAAAAATTCTGTTAATTGGCATATTTATGCATTCTGTATTAGTATTGATTCTCTGCCCCTAGGCATTAACTACATCATGATGCTTTGCACGGAGCAGGAAACATATAAATATCAACTAACAGCCGTTCTCAAGCATTGATTTTACTTGCATCACCTCCTGAGATTTACGTGTCAATGCATTCATTCCATTTGATAAAGATTTAGTCTTGCCTAAAATCTTTAACCTAATGTCTCTGTGAAAGGTCACATATGCAAGGATGAAAGGAAGTCAGTGGAAAATGTCTTGCAAGCACAGTGTTATTGGTGATATTTGAGGATGCGAGATGAGTCTTTTTTTCTGCACAGAATCACATTCTCCTCCAAGGATGACAGATGTCTCAGCCCTGGCAAATTGCGAAATAGTCGCAAAACTAAATTTATTTCATCCGGGTGGGACCTGGTAACCTAGAAAGTGGAGCTTTCAAACTTGTGGCAAACTTTGTGAGAGGGTCTATATTAAGCCAGGCCACGATGGTTTCCTATTCAAATAAAGTAGTTTAAATTTCTCTTTTTAACAACCTAAAGAAAAGAAAGTCCAAGAAGTAAGGATGTCAGCTGGTAGACAAACCAGATGTCCTTGATGAAAATCAAATCCATTCACATTCACAACATCATCCCATAAACCAGCCGATGAGGGTTGCATTAGAGAAGCTTGTTTTCTGGGAATTAGAAATAGCTTAATTTCTAATCACATGATTTGAATGCATGGATTTCCCTGCTGTTTAAATGCTGATATGTTGGTTATTTCAGTGGTGTTATGGAAAGATGAAAAAGTGTTCAGAATGGGATGTTTTGGTCCAAAAGTTGTTTTTTGTCTTTAAATCGCTGTTTGCCTTTTATCTTTGTGTCTTCCATTAAGGAAATATGTTTAAATCCATCTTACAAGTCGCTGAAAAGGAGGCACTGGAGAAATGCAGCGAGAGTGGCTGGACAGACATAACAAGTTATACAGGCCTGCACAAAATTGTTTCATCTCAAGGAATGACGCAGGCTGATGCTCAAACCAGAGCGATCTGCTTAACTCCCCTCCGAGAAGTGGAAAATGCACTTTCAATATTGCTTCTCTGTTTGGAGCAAGACAATATTGAAATAGATGAAGCTCTGATGTTGTGGCTTTGTTTGATCGGGAAAAATCTTGATTATTATGTAATTTGTCAAAACAGGTATGGCTGTGAGTTCACACACTTGCAGAAAGAACTTGCTTTTCTATTTTAAATTTTGCGAATGTCTCATTTGTCTCTGACCCTAACTAAAAAGGTAAGAGTACATTCTTCTTATCTTATCTTGGAAACACAGCATCTTTCAACACATCTACAGCCATGTGACTTACAACAAGCAAAACTAGTTTTTATATCTGTCATTTTAAATCATGATTTATTTCATGATTGAGCAATCGAGAAAATTCAAATATTGGTTTTAGTTTATATTATATGTCAGCTATGTTTGTGGGAGAGGCTGAACCCAAAAGAGTGTCCACCCCTCTTTCGGTTGCCCTGGCAATGCAGCAGTCTTATTGATAAAGTTGATAAAGGAATGCTTGGGCATGCACCTGACAGATTAGACCTGAAATCCCTATAAAATCCCTATAGGTGGAGAACAGCTGCAGCCATACAGCATACACTGAGTCCCGTGACAATCAGCAGCCCACAGAGAGGTTCAGCTCAACTGCAGGGACTGTAAGGGATGTCATCTTCTGTTGGTTTGTTTGTTTTTTAATGATGCTTGTGGATGAGTGTTTTTGTTCTCAAAGCTGTCATCTGAAAAATGAGTGCCTTATCATTTAATCCTGAGACGGGATTGATTGGATATAGTGGCATTTGAGAAATCGATGAAAATTTCCATCAGACTGAAGACTAAATAGACTTGTGTCTAACTTAAGTTCCCGTCATGTTTCGACCAGTCTGGGATGAGGATTCTTAGATGCCCATAACATGAAGCCATATTTTCATTTCAGTAAATGTACAACTGTACTTGATTTGTGAAAGTTTTTTTCCAGGTCAATAGTTAAAGGAATTGTCAGGCTTAGATTCAGTGTAATGGTTCATAATGAATTCCCTTTAAAAATTCAGAATTACTTATTCACATACATTGCTAATCAAAATGTATTTTAGAAAAGATGTTTGTGTCACAATTACAATGTAATGTCTCCTAAATTCAATTCTCACTATAAACACTGATTCACGTGATCATGTATTGGGTGTAAAATTAAAGTTTCAAAATCTCAAACAGTCAAAGAGCTGTTACTAATATTGAATCCATTAAACGTGCTGGTAAGAAACCTTTTAAAGTCCTCCAATCTGTATCCCTTCCAGATTTAATATATTACAGTTTTTTTTTCATCTGTCACTCAAGCTGTCAGCTTGATGACCCAAGTAGGAAAAGGAGGTTTCATTCAAACACTGAAATTCTTATATGGCCATAAAATTTGCAGGAATAAGTTAAAACTTTTAAGCTGCTAGCAGTATATCCATCCATCAATTGTCTGTACCCTCTTAATCCCATAGGGTGTTGCAGGGGGGGAGCCTATCCCAGCTGCCATCTGCGAGAGGCAGGGTACATCTTGGACAGATCCATTGTCCATTCGGGCTGAAAATAGCACACCGCTCTATGATATTGTTGTATTTACATTAACATGCAAAAGTTAAAACGTACATTATATTTAGTTATTTAGCGGATGCTTTTATACAAACTTACAAGTGACTTCCAACATTGAAGTTTTTGCGGGGTAAGCAACCCAGATCTATACAAGAAGTACCTAATCTTTATTTAAAAGTCTATTTGACTATAATTTAATTGAAGAAGTATGAGTAGTTGCTGGTCAGGCATGTTCGGGTGTTAGAAGAGGGGAGATGCTCTCAGAGGAGGCGAGCTTTGAGGAGATTTGGGAAAATACACAGTGGAGAGATGGCCCTGCTCGATCTGGACTGAGATTTGTGTAGAGTTGGCAGTACCAGGCGATGTTTGGGAGAGCAATGGAGCAGTTAAGAAGGAGCATAAGCCTGTATGACAGCTAGGTGCCGACCTCACAGCCACTTTGTAGGCGGCATTAGTGACTTGAATTTGTTTTGGGCAGCCATGGGGAGCCAGTGGAATTCAATGTGTCATGGAGTGATCAAACACAGGATACATCGCCAAGTTCTGGACTGTGTGCAAGATGCAACATAGTCAGAGAAGCACAAGTACCATCAATCAAAGCAGGTTTCTTCAACCTTGCTTGGTAAATAGTTTAAGAGGCAACTCTCGAGGTGATAGTGCGTGTTCCCCATAAAGATTTTCTATAAATGTTACCACTAAAAGAGAACGAAAAAAGTGTTTCCCGGTTAGTAACCGCACAACGAAACGGCAACAAAAAATTTTACAGTGGCCAATAATAACAGATCGGAAATTAGACAGTGCTTTGAAGCAACACAGATAAAAAACTTACATTTATAATCATTAGGTTAGAGCAAAACTGCCAATGGCACCACACTTCATTTGAAAGGGACAAAAAAGCTGCAATTAAAATGAGTATCATCTACCCGTTGAGTTGTTCACTCATCAGTTACATCATTCAGACATGCATGTTTTCTGACTACATGGAGACTTTCAGGTTATTCATTAAAAATTAGTGTTACTATAAGTATTGTCTGATGTGGCATTTTCTTCTTCAATTTGCTTCATTACACATACATGATCTACTTTGATCGGTGAGCTAATACAGATGCACAAAGAGATTTCCCCTTATTTCCCCAACTCTCTTAAAACTGCTGCAAAAATGGGTTATGTTATTAGTCAGCTATAAACTAGGCTTCAGACCTTTGGTCTAGTTGCAGTTGTGTTGCATTATTCTGAGAAAGACTAACAGAAAAGAACTCTGGAAGAATCACTCATCTCACTACTGTCAAACACCCACTCATCAGTATGTCATCCAAACATACATGTTTTCTGCATGGAGACTTCAGGGCTATTCATTCAATATTATAACATAATAAAGTTAGTCGAGAGCCATTACTTTGGAAGCTAATGTTAGATCCTGACAAAATAGCCCACACCAGTTCATGATGCTTAGGTATTTTATCACTAACAATAATTGCCACATGTTCGACATAAAGAATGCACTAGTTTTATGTTTACAACATGTGGCAGCCTTGCAGCTGAGGGGTGACATCCTTAATATATGTGTACAGTGCAACCCAATATGCTGGATGGCAGTGTAAGAGGCCTAAGGGTTTGATTCTTAATATTCCAGAGGGGATGTGGCCACAGAGCCAGGTGAGGCCAGGGCATTTGTGGTGAAGCAAAGAGGTGGCAGCTGTTGTGTGGCCTGGCAGCCGGAGCCCTGGTGGTCTGCCTTTGGCTGCTGACTGACAGATGGTTAAAATGGCAAGATGTGTCAGGAGACTCCCTGCTGTGTGATGGATAGAGGTCTGATCAAGGAGTTCCAGAGCACATTTGGATGCAGGGCATTAATCTGGTTTGACAGAGGCAGATTCTACCAGCTACTGTTGCTCTCGAACCAGTTTTTAATCTTCCACATATGCCTGATCTATGTTTAGTCATGCAGTCTTAAAATGTATTTTCTCCTTCAACTTGTTTCATTACACACATGATATCTACTTTTATCTGTAAGCTAATGCAGATGCACAAAGAGATTTTACCTGATTCCCCAAAACCTCCTAAAACTGCTACAAAAATTAGGTTGGGTTGTTAATCAACCATAAACCAGGCTTCAGACCTTTGGTCTAGTTGCAGTTGTGTTCACTCTCATTTAGGCCATCCAAACATTTTCTGTATACATGGAGAAGAATTATAACACAATAAAAACTTTAAAACATGTCATTTTTTATCAACTTAGTCAGTTAATATTGAGGAAAGATTTTGGCATTACTTAGGACATTTAGTTTTCTTTTTTTACAAATCCATAAATGAACCTACTTCACAACCAGTGACTATCTGAAATTCTATTTTCTTTTTATAGTAGTGTTTTACAAAGTGTACATCATCTACTGTTTCTGTCTGACAGAATGAAACATGTACACACATACAATGCCATTTTACTCTTACAATATGAAATGTATAGTTTATGTAATATAAACCTAACTCAACAGGTTCACAGCATACATATTTTTTTTTTATTTCTTGATATGAAGTAATAACCAATCATGAGAAAAAAATCCTACACAGGTTTGAATATGCAAATGTGTCTGCGGTTAAAAAAGAGTGCATGCAGAGCTTAAGGAGCTGTTAGACCTGGATGATTGGCAGGAAACATGGCCTTAGAAGTGAGCTGTCAGTTAAACAATTGGAAAGGCTAAATACATTTAAAAAAAAAAAATTATGAAAGGGATTAAATCTCTCTTTTTTTCTTCTTTTTTTTAAAAAAAAAGGGCAGAAACAGGAATCAGTGTTTGTGACTGAGCTATAAGAAACTGGTCGAGGACAGTGGGGTTTACATCCAGAAAAGCCTAATGTAAACCATTACGAATTAGTTACAGCGGGCTAAAAAGAAGGAGTCGTGGACTGCGTACGATTGGCTGGAATAAACAAATTTGTAACATGACAAGTTGATTTATCTTTTCTAAAGAAATTAACCTTTTGTTCTCTCAAGACTGTGCCATGTTATTATGAGAAAATGTAGTTTGATTTATCGAGATCATAAGGCCATTACGGTGAGCTCAAATGAGTGGTTTCTGTATTAATACCCACTTTCAGCATTCACCATCACAGCTATGACACTTGGGAAGGATCCGTAAGATTCATTCGAGGCCTGCATGTGTAATTCTGTGTGCTGCAATGAGTTTAATAAATGACGATGATGTTTGTGGACATATATATATATATATATATATATATATATATATATACATATATATATATATACATATATAACAGTTTAAGCAATTCAATTGTAGCCAATACATTAGGGTTTGTGGATTTTCTGTTGTAGTTTTTCATCATTTTGATTTCATTATTGTTTTTTTTACTTTTAGTTCTTAGTATTTGGAGTTATTGGTCTTCATATTCCTGTTTGTTCTTTGCTCTGTTTAGTTTCTTGATTTTTATGCCTTGCCCGCTTTTTCCATTGTAGTCTGTGACCTTTGCTGTGGTGTACTTTCTGTGTGCTGTTTTCTTTTTGGTGCATTTATTTATTCCATGTGTTTCCTGCTTTGTTTCTTAAGGAGCCCCGCAAGCGTCACCAGAAGAGTTATTTAGTTATTTTAGCTGTCTTGATCTTAGTTCAGCTTATTCTGTTTTGCTTTTGTTTCCGGATTAGTGGCTGTCCTCAGTTCCCCTGTTTGGTTCTCAGCTCCACACTCCTGTTCATTGTCAATCTGTAACAGCAGCAGTCACTTACTGATTAGTTCCCCACAGTATATTTGCTCCTTTGTTAGTCTCAGTCTTTGTCAGATCCTTGCTGTTACTCTCAGCATTGATCATCTCTGTAATTCTGCACCCAGCTCGTCTGGTTTTCTCCCAGTCGGATTTGCTCCGTCCAGGCTCAGACGTGCTTTTGATGTCTTTGAAATGAAAACTTCAGTTCCATCTTCTGTAAGACTGCCGTGTCCTGCATTTGGTTTCCTCCACAATCCTAACCCATTATCTTGAGAAAACAAAACTATTATGTCAAAATAAGGCTTTTAGTGTCCCGTTGATTTAGTAGATCTTCCAAGCATTTCAGTATCCATGAGGAACTGAGTAGTCAATTCAAGTGGTACACAGATTTGTATGTCTGATCCTACAATTGTTGGCAACAAACACCAAAACAATTTGTTTGGAGTAGTTACAATATTAATAGCTGTTAAATTAATGGAAAGTTTAAGTTTGGCAATTACTTCTGAAATACAGTGCTCTGTGGTAAAAATGGTTCGTCATCCATTTATAAGCTCTGTAGTTCTCCAACAATGTTACCTCTCTTTCTATTTTTTGTGCCATAATTACTGAACCAAAACACGCTTTGTATCTTAAACACAATCATGACATATCTGGTCATTTGCTGAAACAGCTGACGCAATATAATGCGTATATAATATAATTTGTGAGTCATAATGAGAATAATCGTATGACTGTGGGAGAATTACTACTAAATTAGAATTAATGTTTTAATATGTTCAGTCTTTGAGAGACCTAATGGGATTAGTTTGATCATTCACATCGAGTAAGTAACTATGAGTAAGTGTACTGTAGAGTACATCCAAATGAATTTAGATAATTCCTGTTACATGACAACAACACTGCCTTTTAATGTGTTTGATTTGACAAAGCCACTCTACAACAATTCCACAAATGCATTCTTTTATGGTTTTGTCAGGACAGACAGAAGGTCTCTCAGCAGGTTCGGATTCCAGCAGCTCACCTGTCTCCTAACTGGGATAGATGCACCTTGATCAGGAGGCTTGGCAGATGGGGATTCCCCAGGAGCATTTGAAGGGATATGGAACAGATGAGTCATTTTTATTAATTTATATTTTGTTCAAAAGGGGTCTAATGATGTGAAAAAGCATCTCATTACATTCCGTTACTTTGGGCCTGTTTTGAACATGTCAGCGAACAATGTTTGGCAGACAGATAGAACACCAATAGCCACAGGTCATGCAGAGTTTGTAGTGTGCAGTGATCAGAGAAAAAGAAACTCAGCAGCAGCTTTTTAAGCTCTCCCAAAAGGGAAGGGCAGGAGTTCATGCTGAATCAGTATCATAGGTGCTTGTCATTAGTTATACACCTTATATGTTACTGGTTGTGAATAGAAGTATAACTCAAGGAAATCACTTCAAAGCAACTTGTACCCTCATAACACTCTATTCACCCTGCAGGAATAACTAGTTCAGTGACAAGAATATGATCACCATCAAATATGTTTGATGGAGCGTGATCCTGGGACACAATTGGAGTCACACAACAGTTATACAGAATGGAGCTGCCACATGATGCTTCAATGTGACTGAAGTCAGTCATCAAAGTCAACTCAGTTTGTCAAATGTGTCCTTTAACATGTTTGATTATAAATTGATTTGCTCTCAGCTCACACACTGCATTGTTAATGGGCCTTCAATGTTTGCGCTAGATCACCTCAAAATTTATATTTGTCTAGTTAGTCCATTCAGCTGTGCCCCCTTTCCAGTTAAATAGCTCTTCTATGCCACAGATGGTACATATATCAGTGGTGAGCCTGGGCAGAATCAATTGACTTTGAGAAAGATTTAATTGGATATTCCCAGTTTAGTCCAATATTTGTGCTGCTAATTTATCTATATTAGATATACTGCAAGTCTGTGAGTCACTTGATTTAAGCCAGAAAAGTTAACTGTTTTTGAAAACCTAGGTTTAATCACATGTAACAATATTTCACCACTGGGATAATTAGATGTAATCACTTGTAGTGTAAGAGCAAGTCATTGAAGCTTACACTGCCAGATGCAGTGACAGAATCATGTGACAGTGTCTTTGTATTATCAGATAACAAGAGTCCCCTCTCTGTGTCCACGTCTTGCTTCTCATCTACTTCCTATATTTGATCTCAAAATTACAGCTGAAACCATATTGACCTATGGCAATTGGCCATAAGCCATATGTATACTGTGACTGGTGTCTTTGCTGTTGGCAGATGAGAATAGTGGGCAAAATTCAACTTGTTCTATTTTGTTTATTGTGAATCCATGGCATCATGGCTGTGGAAGCAGATAACTGCATATCCATCATCATGAAAATTGATGATCCTACCATCTATACTAGAATTGATTTCTGTTCCCATGTTACTTGTTCCCGACATGATGTATAAACACTGACTTGTGTTAGTATTCCCCTCAGCATCCCCTTTTAATGCCCCTCTCCACATTTAGGATTCTTTGTAGTGAAATGTCGAAGATTCATATTTTATCATTTTTGTTTAAGGTGACCTCATTTAAAAGCCTCCACTATCTGGCATCTCATTTGATAACAATTTCAATTGGGACCATGTTTGCAGAATCTTATCTCTATTTGCATAAAGCAGGATTCATTACTCGGCTATCATAGCCTTGTCAAGTCCAGTGAGGGAAAGCTAGACAACAGAGATACTCACATATGACTGTACAGCTGCAGACACAACACACGTGCCAGCCGCATTAGCTTGTTAGCAGCAGTGTCTCCACCAAGTTGATGGTGCAATTCTATATCCTTGCTCCTAAAAACAACACCTGATGACAGCAATGCACAAAAGGATTCTGTCTCAGCTGCTACAAAAAGAAAAAAAAAGCGATATCAGATTGCCTGCACACAAAACCCCCATACTGTCGGTGAAGATCTAATTCTGCTGCTCCTGCTGCTAAAGCCATTATTCAGGGAATTCTCTGTGATAAGGCTGCAAGGAAAGTTGATTGAGAGCTCCTCTCTGACACAACAGCGATATGAATTGGATGGCCTGGGAAGTTTCATTTAACCTTTCGAAAAAGAGGTGATATTCAATATTGTTTGTGAATAAAATACAGATGTAAACTGATGTTGCAGAGCTGTGTGTTTCTGTATCTGAGTGTGGAGCATAATCTCAAAATGACTTTTTTTTATCTTGACTATTTATATTCATGTTTCACTTGTATTTTATAAATGTGTACAGCACTTTGGCCATCTGTGTTATTTTAAAGTGCTATATAAATAAAGTTGGATTAGATTGGATTTATTATGCAGTTAATTCTAGAACTATTCATAACTGTGCCAAATTTCCAGTTATAATGCATTTGTTTGTTTTGGCTGGAAATAACACAAGCAACTTAAGTAACAAAAGACATCCCAGGGCAGATGCTCCACATGACACTTTACAAAGCTGGTCTGCATGGCTGCCAACGATGAAGGGCACTTCCTGCTAAGATATGCCTGCAAAAACTTAATGTCATTGGCTAAGATGAGACTACTGTGGTGATATTACTGGAAAATAATGAGCTTCTTGTCAATGTTAACAGCATAATTTGATCATTTTGATCAGAATGTTTTATTCTTTATTAAAACTTTCCGCCAGATAAAACCTACTGGTCAAGTAAAAATGTAATATTAAATCAAAATGTTGCATTGTCATTAATATATTCATCATTTCTGTCCTAACTGTACACATTATGTTCTCATCCAACGTCATATTAGTTTAAATGTAGTAGACTTTCATTAAATATGCTGATCAGGTATGGACAGAACTGTGCTTGTAAAAGGGTCTCTGTTAAATAAATGAAAACTTTCCACACACGTTGTCTCAAACAACAGGTGTGACAATTGCTTTCTATCCCCAAGTGACTCTAAAAGACATGAAATTAACCAAGAGCACATTGCTCATTGCTTCATCTCCGCACTTGCAGCATGCGTAGTAATTTATCTAAGATGACTTTTTGTGCTTGATTTGATTGCTGTCTGGATTAGTCGTCTCTGCTGTCTCTGTTTCAAGCGGTTTGTCCCTTCATCGTCATCATCTGTTTCCTCGAACAGATCAGTGCAGATTGGACCCAACCTTAATCTGAGAAATCCACATTGCTAAGGCAGCTGCTGGCTAACCAAGAGGTTGGCACCCTCACCACGCAGTAATGACTATAACAGCTGGTATGGTACAAGCTTGCATCACTGGGATAAAGGCACTAATGTGTTGCTGCCATTTTGTAGCATCACTTTGGGTGGCAAATTTTTAGTTAAACCAGAAATTCTGCATATTCCTTTTTCTTTGCTTTGCTTTCATAAAGATGCTGAGAATGATAACGATATTCATTTATATAGAACCTTTCTAAAACAACATTACAAATCATGGAATCAAATAAATCAACAGTTAGGTCCTCGTCTCTCCCAGCATAGATTCTTTCTCTGCGTGTGCAGCAGCAGATGCTCATGAGGCTAAAATCTGCATGGATTACACGATCTAACAGATGCTTCTTCTGTTTCCACGAGCCATCCCAAATCAAGCTGAACACAAATGTGCATCAGTGCATATTTGCATTCATCAAGAGGACTTGTCAGAAATCCTGAAGAGCTTCTTTATTGAGACTATATCACTTAAACCATTTATATAAAAGATTAATTCAGGGAAATTGTATCATATCATTTCCTCTGGAATTCTCTCTGAAAGCAAACTCAAACTCAGTCTACCGAGTTGTCAGTCGAATTCTCTGTTGACTTAAAATCTTTAGAAGAAAAATAAAATTTAGTGATGCTTAAGTCTCTTGCAGAGAGAATGTGGTGAAAATACAGTCGCAAAATTCAATTGCAATCATAGTACTTTCCCACAGACTCCCATTCCTCCACCTTTCTGACAACTCAGACCAACTAAATGATTTGTGAGAAGCCTCTGAAACTCTGCCCTTTTACACTCCTTTTCCTTTGTTCTCGTCTGACAAGAAACATTGCTGAACAGTGAAATGTCTGTTAGAGTGGCTGAAGTTTCTACCCTTCCAGATCTTTCTCTCCCAAAACACTGCTAAAAATTTTACATTACATGGAGATAAATGCTTATAAAATGGCCATTTAGTGTAGCACACACACACTAAAAAGAAAAAGGCAATAGCTCATGCTAATCTGAAACGAATTTAAAGATCTGAGGATACCGGAAATAGCTGAGCATATAGAAAACACAATGCAGAACCCTATATACAAAGGTTTATGTCCTCATCTCCCTGACAGACACTAAAACTATTGCGTTCTCAAGGGTACAGTATGTGAAACTCTAAGACTGGTATTCAGTCTGTGATATATGATAATAATATAGAGGAGGCATAATGACAGAGCACAAATTCATTGCCTCTGCATGCTGGAAATACCCATAATGTACTTTAAAGCAGCTTAGGGTTTGACATATTTTGCCTTTCGTGTGAGAGGGTCATATATGTTACTGTGACACATTATTTCTGCTCATTGTTTGGTCTGTGATGCTTATTTCACAATCTAAAAAATTAGTGACAGATTGTCGGATGTAGTTCTAGACAGAAAGAATGTGAGCTCTTGTTCACTATTCTCTCTCACAGTCTCCTCAGTCTCCATGTCTGGTCATTTGCTCCATGCTTTCACCTGTGTTAATTGTCTCAGCTGCTGTTCATTCACCAAATCACTCTCCTCTGTATTGATTGTCCCCTAGACTGACATTATATCCTGATCCCTAAACACAAAGAGCATCAGTCTTCTGGGATTTCTCCCTCAACTCAAACATGTTTTCTTCTTCCCACAGCCGTTTTGTTCTGCAAATCAGAGCCAGTGTTGCCAGTTCATACGATGAAAAAATAAGCCAAAAAGTGACTGTGTTCGAAGCAGCTTTGGCCTTGAAAAACAACAAGTTAGAAAGCGACAGCTCCTTAGCATGTGCAGGATATAGTGGGTATATCAAATAGTTGGACTGATAGAGCCTATATTTGAATAGTCTGATGGCTCTCTTGTGTAATGAAATATTCATTGCAGATATCCGCTATCCCAATGTTGTTCGGATTTGTTGTATTGAGCCGATTAATTGAATGAAAGAAATCAAAGATATGGCCAATGCATCCTGAATACCAACACAAAACTGGGAAAATAGACAGAGTGAAAAGAATAAAGTTCTTGGAGACCAGTTTCACTTGTTTTGTTTTTGTTTGAGCCGCTGTCTCAACGGCAAACTCACAATATGACACATGCAAAAAAGATGTCTCTGAAAGCGGATAAACAGCGCGCAGTACATAAGTGTGCACAATCCAAGTAATTCAGTTTGGCACTTATCACTGAATTGCAGGAACTGATCTTCATTTGGCCTCATTTCTGTCATGTTCATAAGTGTTATGACAGTTGAGAATCTGGTTATTAAAATTACTAATTGTTTTCAAGCTCTTACCACAGATATGGTTTCATACCCACTCTTTGAGGAATATGCACTCTTTAATGGTGGATTAGGGAGAGGGACGATTAAAGATGAATGCCATGTTAATTCACTCAGACAATCATTTTATTGGCAATATTTTATGAACTGGCAATACTTTACCGACAATCAATTCTACACAAATGTACATTAGCAATGAGTCATTTGCTCAGAGGTTGAAGGAAAGCTGGTTATTTTGGCAGTTGTTGCTCCTGCCTCTGCACTATTATTCTGACTCGGATATATGGCTTCAGGGGCTGATTTGATTCTGATGCTTTAACCTTGGACCCGCTAAAACCCAAGATGCACCGCCTACCACCTGCTTATCAGGTCACCTCTAAAATCTTATGAGCGCATATAATTGATTTCCTTGAAAATAATCAGCTGCCTTTATGAGGCCCCCACATGTTTGGTTGTCTACAGAAGTCTGGTGTTCAGAAGCATTAGATACACTTAGTACAATTAATTTGATCTGATTAAATGAAGACAGTGGTTCACATTGGTTGTTTTATTTTAAACAATCGTTCGGTCTTTAGTCAGAATTTTGTACAATCACTTCTGGAGTCTAAAGATAGTCACCTTATTTCCTGATTTATTTATTTTTTCCCCATATATCTTCTTGAAAAAGAGGGATTCACCTCTTTTTGCTTTGCTTGTCTTTATCAATTTATTTTGCCCACAGGTGTTAGTTCCTCTTTCTCTTGTTCCTTCAGGATATTTGTTCATCTCTTCTATTTTTGGTTTGTTTGTTTGTTTGGGGTTATGGTACCGTTCCTGTTCAGTTTAGTCTTGTGTGTGTGTTAAACAAAATATGTGCAGTATACACACAAAAACCCATATTCGTTGTATCCCAAGCGCCCACACTAATGCGTATCACAAAAAGTAGAGTAAGAGTAACAGAGTAAGTCTGCTCCAAACTCCACTGTTCATTCCCTTTCGGAAGTTCAATCAGGTGTGACTCGTGGTGAATAGGCTTGGAGGACAAATGGAATTCACTGTGAGCCATCACGCTGACAAGCTTGTCATCTTCCTCCCCTATAATTGTCTTTCAATTTCTCAGCGGGTCAGCGCAGATACAGCTGAAATGTGTAGTGTTGAATTTATGTCTCCCTGTCACACAAGGACGGATCTGAGAATGAGAATTATGTCTTAACAATGGAAGTCTTTTGTCTTTAACTCTTATGGGCAAAGTGAACATGCTTCTTCAGTCACAAAAAGTCATTGTCAAGAGTTCATGAGGACTACTGTTGGCTGCCACAGTTCACTTGTTTTAAAACTCATCCCTGATTTCTTTTGCCTACACGTGGATTAATAACTAAGGAGAAAAAAAAGCGGTCAACATATTACCACATAAATGATGCAGCAAACGTGATGATGAGCACTTTATTGGTTTATTCATTTCTTTATTGGCACATCCCTTTTGTAAATACAATATTTAATTCAAAATGTGATGCAAGGACCCTTCTCAGTTCTGTTTAACCCTTTGTCATCTCCTGAAGAGAATGATCCTAATACTTTAAGCAGCAAATATATATCCATAACTTTGTCTATTTACAGATAAAGCTGAGAAAGCAGTGTACGTTTATTTATTTATTATTTTCTTTTTATGTGACGGAGACACAGATGTGGCTATGATTAACCAAAATGGTTAATTTGTGTGTAGCAAAGTCCTTATAATTACATTTCAGTCTGATTTTCCAGATATGGTGCCATTGGATCCACAGATTATGTAAAATATCCATATACATATACATAGTATGTCACTCTCATTTAAAATGGTCATTTTTAAAAGGAAACGTGCTGGGAGAATGTATGTACCTCAGGCAACTTCAGATTATGCACATATAAAAGCATAGACATCAAGTCATGTGTCATATGATGAAGCAAAAATGGAAAAAAAAGGCCGGTCAGTATTCTAAAATATTAAATAATTCTATAAAGCATGAATCTTTCATAATTCTATCAGTTTTTTGGTTAAATATATTTTTCCCAACTTACCACCCACTAATTTTTAAAAGTGCAAGAAGTATTACAAGGTGTTTAACTTATTTGTTATATTTTTCTGTGAGAAATAGGTATAACCAATAATGGTGACTAAGAATAGCTGTTCTCGTGCTGTTAAACAATGTTGTCAGTGTGTTTGTAGTCCAACCATTTACTTCTGTCAGTGTTGTTTGCTGTAAATGTAAAGCGTTAAAAGTCTAATACTTTTTCTGTATAGGTTTTTGTTTATCCTGTGAAACTGAAAGTACCAAAACACACTTCTCCACTTCTCAAATGTGTGCCCGCAGTTTCATTTTCAGTGAAAATGTGTAACTTTATTGCTGTTGTTTGCAGTTCAATGTCCAATCATTTTGTGGCGCAAAAAGCATTTGTCCGTGTTAATGATAAATTATAGGAGATACCTATTCATGGTTAAAGATGAGATGGTAAATATTATGATGGCTAAAACCTTGGAAAAACAGGGGCAGTGTGCATGCAAATGTGGCAAAAGTATGTTTGTTTCTTTCTTTGTGTGTATATAGTTGCTAAGGATTTTATCACATGAAGTAAGATGCATCTTGCTCATGCTGTTTGGGCAGACAGTCCTTGCATAGCATTCTTCTGTTCAGTTGGTTATGAAAGTTTACGCTAACACATCTCAGCAATATTTCATGTGTTTGCTGGACAGGAAGAGTTTATCCCAAAAGGCTGAAATTGTCTGCCAATCTCAATGAAGGAGAAAAGCCTGAAACCCCTTGAAGCTGAGTAAAACCATCGTTGTGTAAAACCCCGGCTGTGAGCAGCTTTGTGGACCATGCTAAACGCCACGCTTGGAAAACCCAACAAAAAAATGCTTCGTGTGAAGGAAGTTAATGACATCTGTTATGATGTCAAGCAATCTTCGTGCATTTATTCCAAATGTGGTCGACTTTCGCATTACCCACAGTATTTTCAACAATAGTGAAATCCTATTTGTTAAAACTATATCTTCTAATTGTCAATTAAGAGACAAAACCAATTGCACATGGTCCATATATGTAAATGAAACCATTTGTATTTTATTTGTATTGTAATTATGTAAATTTGTAATTATTCACAAACAATATCAAACATGTAATTGATCTTTCAGGAAGGACCCGGGACCCCAAATTTCATACAATGCATATTGATTAGTTTGTCTTGAAAGCTACATGTATAAGGCGCACTTAAAATGTCACACAATTTCTCTTACAGCAACGTGTGTGATATTAACAAAAATGTGACTCCCTGGGAAGGTTTTGGAGTGGAAACGAAGATGCTATTCAGAGTACAGCATGTCGTTATGAATTAGAGGCCTTATTTTTGCACATTCAGATCCAAGGGACTTTGAAGGACTTGTTCCCGACAAGGCCAGCTGGACTGACAGCTGATGTGCAGATGATGAAGTTGGGTGGTTGATGTACAAACATTAAAATGTAATCAATATGGTTCAAAGAAACTTTCTATCTTGTTTTCTAAATCATCATGTCCAGAACGGTGGGGAAAGCTTCTCTTTAAAAAACATACCACAGCTGAGGCCGAGGTAATGTAACACATAACCCTTATTTTCTTCTAAAATATGCCATTTTTACAGAAAGTTATACTCAAAGAAAGAACATTCCTAGCAGATGAATAAGTATCCACATATTCACCTGCTAACTTTATATACAAGATTTAAATAAGTCACTGAACTTAATTCTTTTGATTATTATAAAAAAAAAATCCACCAAACTTTAACAAAAATGCTTATAATACCTGATTGTAAGAAAATCTCTCCCATTTGAGAACAACATAAAAATGCAGTTCACAATGTTTATTCTTTCATAAACAGAAAAGGTCATCTTGGACCTCTCAACCATAACTTGGAAGTGATTAAATGAAAAGGTCAATAACTGATTACGCCAACCATCTCCCCACTGATCAGTCAGTCAGCGGGTGGCTGCCACCTCTCTCTAGTTCTCTCTAACTTTCCTCCTTTCTTCTCGGCTCTCTGGGTCCTTCCTGTCTTGCGTTCCGCCAGGTTGCAGCTCTCTCAGATGTTACCCCCCATGCTCTTTGCTATAGAGCTATGTTCATGAAATGAGATGAATCCCTCTCTCTGTGCATGACTCAGATGATTCACTTTGACTTTCTGTCTGTCTCTTATGGGGCTCGGGTTTCTGCATTGGTGGGATGATATCCCACAGCTGTACATCAGTCAAGTCTTTATTTCTGAAATGTGAACAGAAAGAGATGCCCTATAAGCTCAATGTTGACAGGGTTTTCCTAATTTCAGACACATATTGTCACTGTCAGACAATAATCTTATAATCTGAGATGCTGCCACTCGCCTGATGGTGGCTGGGTTATTGTCCAGCAAGTACTCTAGAACAATGTTTATGTGGGTGGTAAGTATCAAAATGAGAAACAAATGAATGCCAAAGGCCAGGGTTTCCCAGCAAATTTTACTGTAACAAGATGATCAATGTTATTCATTTAATGTTGGGCACGATCTTTCAGTGAGAAGGAGACTGAAACTGTGCACAGCAAAACTGGATAACATCCTGTATTCAGCCAAATAGACATGGATTTTTCTGAGGGAATAAATACCGGAAGAAACATCTATTACGGATTTTAATGGTCACTGTGATTGCTGTATCACAAAAAGCCAAGCTTGCATAAAAAAAATACTCCAAACATACACAGTGCTCTAAATCCACATTCATGTCCACATGGCTGAACCAGGGTTCTAAATATTTGTCTTACATATTGATCTAAATGTGCCGCTGGGAAATAAGAGGTCAGAAGGTTATCGACTTAATCAAAGGCATATACTAACAGTCCCAAAATGTGGGGAGTGGGTGGCCTTCCCCCAAAGCCCCACTGAGGGAGCATTTAGTTTGTGTAAATTACGCCCAAGTCTCCAGAATGACATGGGCTCTGAGACTAATTAGGTCCACGGCCTCTGGGCATCAGTGAATATATGACTCCTGCGCCTTTCAACAGTATGTTTGAGGTTGGAGAATTACAACATGAAAAACCCAGCACATACACGTTACCACTCTCAGAAAGCTGAAAAAAATAGTTTGCTATCCTAAGATATATATACTGCATGTTTTGAATGAGGTGGGGCGATTCAGTGGCTCTCTAGTGCTGACCATACTTTGTTTTACACAGGTCTGAGCAGTATTGTGCAGAAGTAACATGTTATTTTTTCAGTCATAGAAATGCTTGACAGCTTGTGATATATTGACCATAGACTATGTGATCCAGTTGCTTGTTCAAGCACATTTCGGTGGGGCAAAATGCTTACCATCGATGGAAATTTGTGCTGATTTCTTCTGCTGAAGGCCTGTGTTACATTACAGTGTTTGTTGTCAGAACAAAAATAGGAAGTTAACAAATGCATGACATGCATAAAAATGTTATTTGAAGTATTATTACAGGCTAAGACATCAGTGTCTTGGTGTTATTGTACCTGATGTTGTCAGAATTAGAAAAAGTGCTGTGCTGTTAAACAGCTACCTCTGACCTTTTACTGATGCAGTTAAAAATAAACTCCTGTCATTCCCTTTGATCAAACCAAAATATGGTGAAATGATTACAATTATTGTTTTAACTTGACAGTGGATTTACAACAATGTCTTGTGTACGCAACAGTGTGATTTGCACTTAAATCTACATGTCTTGTGTTTAAATTAACAGTTCATGCAGTGAGTTAACAAATAACTGGAATCAAAAGCAAGAATATCCTTCTTTCTAACTTATCTTCCACCCTGCTGGCTTTAAGCCATGAAACAAAAATAGTGCTGTTAGTGCATGTAGTTGACCTGAGATATATATTTTTAATTGTCGTCATTTTATAGTTAAGAAACACATTTAATGAACCTGTGTAAGCAAATGGCAGCATGCTGGTGGATACTGTAAAATTATGTAAAAGCAACAGTCATCCAACTGCCTTATACTGTGTCATGTACATGTGCTGTTAGGATAAATCCCAGTAAATGCAGCGTAAAATAACTGCATAATAAAATGCTGAAAATAATGGTGTCTCTACTGCATTAACTTTTCTGTCACTTTACGACATTCTTTAAAATGTGTTTATCTAGCATGGAGACATCCTTGACATAGACTCCCACTGTCGTGCGCCAAGTATTTGACAATACACCTGTGAAACGAGTAACATTTTTGTTTCTTTGCAGTGAACAACACACACTACAATTTTCAGTTTGTGGTGCAGTAGATTCACAAATGGCAAAGTCCCCAAAAAATTCACTTGTTGCCTTTCTTTAAGTTACTCTCATGGGATCTGTTAACAAAAAATGTTATACTTAGAATGTTGCTGTATGTGTGTTCATCTATTTTTGCAAGTATTGGACATTAATCAAAGAATACTGTGAGAATTGTGTCCCTTTCCTACAAGCTGGGATGTTTGTTTTTTTTAAATGACTTATTTTTCATGGAAAAAACTATTTCCTGTGGAATTTCTCATATTACGATGGATGCAATAATAACAAGAAGACCCAATGTGACAGGTCTCAAGTAGGATATCGTTCAGTCCCCCATTAATACTATATGTCTTGTCCTCAGGGGTTGTAAAATTCAAACAAACATACGTTATTTAGAACTTGGATGAAGATCAGCAAAACCTTTTTCTTTTATGTGTTTCTATTTTAACATGCTTGGATAGTTTTATTACTCCAGTATTACAGCACTGAACCAATCAGGTTGGTATGTTGTTTCATTCAAATGCATTTACATAAAAATTGCCCTTGACTTTCCCTGACTGCATTTTATTCTTTTTCAATCCCATCAGCCATTGCAAAATCTAATTACTACACAAATTTTGACCAATAACAAGCAAGCTAAACCCATTTTAACTGATAAATGAAGCTTGTATGGGGCACCTTTACGCGGTATGAAATGTGTTGAACTTAATGTGGCATTCAGAAAAGATAATCTGGATATGGTGATCACATAATACTTGTTTGTTGTTGCTGCCTCTGTCTTGACTTTAGTTTGACAAAGACAGACAAAGACAAAAGGAATCCTAAGTGCAACAAGACCTCCAGTAGCTCACCACATCACAGCTGAACACACTGATTGGTATTATCATTACAAGCCACAGGAGAGTGTGGAACAGGTGGCTTAGACAAGTCAACCTTCATAATTGTCTCGAGGACCACTGTGATCCATTGAGTCCCAACGTGTTAATAACTTTGACCTTTTTTTTAGGAGATCCATCCCTCTCAAGTGAAATAACCTCATTCACCCAGTATGAAACTCAGCTACTATCTCGGATCATGGACACATCAGCAACAAGTATGTACTTGAGGTGAACTACTAATACTTTATAAAGCATTAGCTTAACAACATCCTGTGAATTCCAATATCATTTTGTCTTTAAATTTGGTTAAATTAGAGTGACGCATTCTATTTTGGAGTGCTATTCATCCCTGATATTAGATGCTCACCTGCAGCCATCTCTTTTAATTTGTCATTCATTGCAGTATTGCTCTATAGTCCAATAGACCACTTTGTCATAGATCTTAAAAAAAAAAAAAGAAAAACCCTCATCCTGTTAAAGAGGGAAGGACATGAGATACAAAATGGTGTTGAATTTGTGTATAGATAAATTAAGTGGTGCATTTCCTTCCCTACTACATCTCATCTAAGGATGTCAAATGTTGCAGTTATGTGAGAACCATACGTGTGGTCTCTCTGAGAGATACATACAGTAAGGTGTCCTTTGGCTTCGGGGTATGTAGTATTGCCCCCCAACAGCAAACTTTCTGACCTATTTGTAGAGTGTTTTACTATAGTCAAACACCTGTGAGGATAATGGCTCTCAGAATTGTGAGACCTGGATTTGAAGCCACAATTGGAACTCTTGTTTTTCACTTCCTAATTTCCTTTTCCATTCGAATAACATGTATTTATAGAACACTAATTTACAACGAACGGCTCTTTAAGAAGAACTAAAAGTCCCCTAATTAAAAGAACCAAATAGGTCGTTTATGCATGCCCTTAAATTCAACCCTTAACAACATGATCCAAAGTATCGCCCATACAAGAGGGCAGGACTGAAATACCACTTATGAGCATTTCCACATAAGCACAAACATCACTAGTGTTTGCCTGAATGAGCCACAAAGTCCTCTTACTGTATAGAGGAAGGAGGATAAGTGGATTACATGCAGTGCTAGCAATGAGCAATTTGATCATCCATCATATCACAGCTATTATTTTTTCACTTCTAAGTTACATTCAGTTGATAACACAAAACTTTACTGGAGCACTTTTGTCACTTCTTGATTGGGTTTATGGAATAACATTACTTAGGGTTAGGGTTGAAAATAAAAACAGGTTGAAGTTAGAAAATGAAGCTGGTTAGGGTTAAATAATTGATACGCCTCACATTCAGTTGCATTACATCAAAATCGCTTAGTTTAAGAAAAGTCGTTTGCTTGGTTGTCACCACCAGTGACGTGATAAAATTCAGAGTTTTAGTTTTTACCTGGAACAAAATTATCTTTATAATGGCATAAAAAACGCTACCCTCTGTAACACTTGGGGTTCATCAACATGAATGTGAAAGTGAATATGAAATAGAAGTCCTAAAGTTAAAAACTGTGAAAGCCCCCTCCCCAAAACATACACATATGTTTCTGATCTAGTTTTTCAACTCTGATTTTCACATTTAGCTAAAGCTACTCATGCTAGCACATTGTGAACTTTAAGGAGTAAAAATGAAAGTCGGGTTTGCCCCATTTGATTTGCAGAATTGGAACAACAAAGAAATCCCTGTTTTAAAAAGTTTGAGTCTAATATATCATAGGAGACAATCATTCTTCCTGTTTTTCAAGTGGATAAAGTTTAAATGTATTTTAAACTTTATTAACACTATGTCAAGATCCACCCACCTGCAGTCGTCCTCTTGGCTTGCTATTATCTATGATATCTATATAGTGGAAAATGGATCCATTAACTGTTTTTAATAATTCACTGATATTTTCTTTGGCATCACAGCAATTATAGATGTTTTTTTCTATATAACCTAGACTGTATGATTATTGTAGCTTGTTAATTCATCATACAGTAGTTTGCCATGTTATTAAACGATAATAGAAGTTTTTCCTTTAATCCTACAATAGAATTAGAGGCCAATTATGCACATGGTGACTCAACACACAGCACAGTGTTTCAGGGCCCCTACAGTACTGTTCTTATAGTATTAATATGTTCAGAATGTATATGAAACCAGGCATCAGCATTAACATTTGTCTGTGTGTAAATCCTGTGGTCTTTCGTCACTCTAAGACAGTAGTGTGATTAGATGTGAGTAAAACTCATCAATCCATGGAGATAAGACAGCTGCCTTGGAGCTGTGGATTACAGCTAAATGAATCAGTCTGTGGGGGAAACAGCACAAAGTAACTCTGCCCACTGCCCAACTACCACTTTGTCCATGGCTCTGCTGCCAGCTGGGGATGAGTCATCTGATATTGATGCTTGTGTACCCCTGGCTGAATCTTCCTGGACAGCCACTGAAATGAAGCAGTCACATGAATCAGTCACAGTTTGAGCAACTATATTTGAAGCACCTTAGCCCTTTTCCATATTTGCCTGTCTGCCAACCATGCAGTAAGAAATCATTTTCACACTAGAGAATTTCCAGCATTACTATTTTTAAGTCCAGCATCATTTTACCACTGTAAATGAGTAACAGTCTAATTTGGACTGGATGGTGATTTTTGTTACCTAGTAGTGAAGGTATCTGACAAGGGGTCATTAAACAAATGTTTTCATTGCTAACATTTCCTTAGTTCTATTCATTTTGTTATATTTGAAATCTTCCCCTATCCTTCCCCATAGGTAAACAATATCTATATACACTCACCGGCCATTTTTTTAGGTACACCTTGCTAGTAAAAGGTTGGACCCCCTTTTGCTGCCTTACTCAGAACTGCTTTAATTCTTTGTGGCATACTTTCAACAAGGTGTTGGAAACATTCCTCAGAGATTTTGGTCCATATTGGCATGACAACATCACGCAGTTGCTGCAGATTTGTTGGCTGCACATTTATGATGCCAATCTCCCATTCCACCTCATCCCAAAGGAGCTCTATTGGATTGAGATCTGCTGATTGTGGAGGCCACTGGAGTACAGTGAACTCATTGTCATGTTCAAGAAACCAGTTTGAGATGAGCTTTGTGACATGGTGCATTATCCTGCTGGAAGTGTCACGTCTGTTGGTTTTGTTATATTTTTAGTTGTTGGTTTTTCTGTTATGACTTCAGGTTTTTCATGTATTAGGTTTCCGTTAAGTCATTAGTTTTACCATGTTTTCCCTCAGTCACTCTTGGTCATTAGTTCACTCACTTCACCTGTGCTTTCCCCCTCAGCTGCACTCCATCATCATCTCACTTCAGTATTTCGTTTCCAGGTTCCCCCATGCACTCTGCCTGATCCTTACATCTTTCATGTGTGTCAGGATTGTTCCCATGTTTATTGGTCATAGTCAGTCTGGTTTTGTTTGTTTTGTCATAATCAAGTTTTTTCTTCATAGTCATAGTTAAGTTTTTGTAATCAGGCTCAGCTGCGTGTTTTTGTGTTTTTGTGTTTAAATAAATCAAGTTTTTACTTTAAATATCTGCATTTGGGTCCTAAAACTTCCACCATGTCACATACAACCACCAAACCTGACAGGTAAACTGTGGTCATAAAGGGATGGATATATCTGTATAGATCTATATACAAGGGCTGTCAAAATTAATAAATTAATTGTAAATATATCCGTTAACACGTTAAATGTGTCATAGTTATAGAATGTGCGCACATGTAGAATGTGTGCAAGCTAATTTTGCATTAAAAGGTTAAATTTGTGTTAATTCAGACTGCCATTAACGTAACTTAACGCGTCAGTGGATATTTAGTTTCCGTTCCGTTTGCGGCACTAATTCTACTGAATGTCACAGCTGAAATCGAAACTCGTCAGACCAATCTTCTATTGTCCAATTTTGGTGAGCTTGTGCAAATTGTAGTCTGTTTCCTGTTGTTCGCTAACAGGAGTGGCAGCCGGTGTGGTCTTCTGCTGCTGTAGCCCATCTTCTTCAAGGTTCTGCGTGTTGTGTGTTCAACGTTTGTATTCTGCATTCCTTGGTTGTAGCGAGTGCTTATTTGAGCTAACGTCAAGCACCGACAACCATGCCACGTTCAAAGTCACTTAAATCTCCTTTCTTCCCCATTCTGATGCTCGGTTTGAAGGGCACGTGCATGGAACCCAAGGGGTCTACAAAGTATTAATGTAATTACAACATATCTCTCAACCGAATTTTCTTTCAGATGTCTCATGCGTTCCCCAGGAGGTTTAAGGCAGTTAATAAAAGAGCAAAAACCAAAGGTCTTTGCACAAGTGTGTTACTAATGATTGTTCTGCTCTAACTGGTTCATTTCTGAATTCTATGATTTTCAAAAAAAGGATGTATTACTTCATTATGTTTTGCATTACGTTTTGCAGTGGTATATATCAATAATTACTGTAGCTTATTCTAACAGACCTGAACAAACTTTGGGGGCTGTTAACAGTAAAATTTTAACATAAAAGTGATTACTTGAAAATATTTTCAATAAACTCATCAAATATATATTTGCTGCATACAGCTGTTGGTCATTCATGCATTTATGACAAATGCTCAGAACCAATGTAATATAATAGGCTTTTTACTTCTGTTACATTCAGCTGATAACACAGAAACACTTAACTGAAACATTTCCGTTGCATTTAGCCAATAACATGAAAAACATTTTTTGATCGAGTTAGAAAATGGTCAGTGTTAGGACTGAAATACATTGTCAAGTGGAGTCACTCAAGACAATTGGAGGTTGCCCATTCACAGACACTATTACATGGAAAATAAAAAAGCCACTATGGAAGGGAGTGAGGAAGGAAAAGATTAAGTGTGCGAGCAAGACACGGGACAAGAATAAATATAAGATTGGATTTTACTGCTGGAAAGAGCTCAGAGAAAAACAGGATGACAGATGGATGCCGACTTAGCTTCAATGTTGCTATTGGTAATTTTTATCTGATTTGCTCTCGTTCTGTCATTTGTTTAACTCTGTAGTTGAAGTTGCTGACTTTGGGGTTTTAACTGGATGAAAATATTACAGGCAGAAAACACATCATTATCAGTTCTCCCTCGGCTCTGTGTGGACTATAAATCGCAGGATATTGATACTGTGGTTCGTTCTTTTATCAAAACCGATTAAACATGGTTATATACACTAAACATTTATTTTATGCTCTGTATCATGACTCATGGGAAATACTCATTACAACAGCAGCATGTTAATCTGTGTTATGCTTTTTATCAGAGATGGAAACATAAGTTATAACGTTCATTTCATGTAGAAATGATTGATCAGTTTTTTGCTAATTTCATGCCAAAATCATCACAAATACTGTATTTATACATATACCGGCGACTTTATTAGATACACCTGTTCAGTTGCTTGTTAGCACAAATAGCTAATCAGCCAATAGCATGGCCACAACTCAATGCATTTAGGCATGTAGAGGTGGTCGAGACAACTTGCTGAAGTTCAAACCGAGCATCAGAAAGTTAACGGAAATTTATACATACACAGATATGTATATACAATGTCCTGTCAAAATTAATTAATTCATATCATGCCAATATGGACCAAAATTTCTGAGGAATGTTTCCAACACCTTGTTGAAAATATGCCATAAAGAATTGAGGCAGTTCTGAAGACAAAAGGGGGTCCAACCTCTTACTAGCAAGGTGTACCTAATAAAGTGGTCAGTGAGTGTGTAAATATAAATAAATATACAGTTTTGTTCATATTAGATTCTGCAGCATGACCCTACCTCGTCTCTTTTGGTTGCTTCTAATGCAAGACAACTAATTCCGCTGTATGGCTTTGCATGTGAAGGTCTCATGACAGAAGTTTGTTTTTACAGTAGTGGTGTTACATTCCACAACTGTGGTACGAGCCAAAGAGGTCAAAATTGTCAAATTCTCTTGTGAAGCTTTAAGTTGTTTCAATAGATTTACATAAAGCATTAAAAGTAATCTAACATAAAGCAATAAGTATGACAAATGAGACTATGGAGCAACTGAAATTCTGTATCAAGCAACACTACAGAAATCCTTAATTAGCAATAACATTTTCAATTTGCTGTACAATTTTTAGTTAAATGTGGAGAAGAAATTCTTTGCAAATTATTTTATTTTATTTTATTTTTTTACATAACTGAAATGGGGTTCTAATATGGTCTTGATAAATGCTGAATCATTCTACTATGGGATGTGCTCCTTTCATGGTGAGAAAGCAAGTAGATTTCAGACCACTTCTGTGCTTCAAAGGGCACCAGAGACTTAATAAATGAAGTGCTGTACAATGTCCATAAGTGGCATGATGATTCACCTCATTACATAACAGGCAAAATTCTTGTAGCCCATTGTTTGTTTATTTGCCCTGCAATGGACTGGCGACCCGTCCAGGGTGTATCCCACTTCTCACCCCAATGGCAGCTGGGATAGGCTCCAGCCTCTATTTATGTAGATTAACCTTCAACCATAAACAAACCTCATCCTAGCAGTTATATAGGGCTGTAAAGGAATAAAATGGTTTTCAAAAATGGTTAAAGTTTATTCCTGACTCATCTACCAGCTGACTTTGTTACAGAAGAGTGTTACCCAAACTTCTACCTTCATTATTTCCCTTAGTTATGGAGAGTTGCTAGCTACTCGATATAACATACACTATATTAGTCACCATATTGGCTTTGTGTCTGTCATATATCCTCCACCTTATTGTTAACGCAAAATTAATGTTCACATAACACTTTGATGAGCACATTACTTATTTCCATATTTACTTGTTAATTTGGTGATTTTTTTTTTCCCTATCAAAAGATTAGATTAACTTTTTACTCTTGATTTAAAAAAAAAAATAATCATGATAATGACAAAGTAATGGAGAAATAAATTACAGAAATACAGAAAAAATGTGTTAGTAATCACTCAGACAAACATGACAAAGGAAATACAATCAGGCTTCAAAATATAAAGGAAAATGAGCAGTGCTCTCTTCTTGTAGACTCTGGGGGAGTTCCCTCCATAGATCCCGACTGACAGATCAGCACAAATGAGCACCATGAACGGGGCAAACAGAGTTTGATTAAACCTAAGACCTTAGATGTGAAATCATAAACCTACACACTTGATATATAATATAATTTGGTTACTTTCCAGATCTAGAATATATTTTCAATATTGTAAAATTTTTATATGTAAAATTATTGTATGTCCTGCTGACTTCTCAGCTGTGATATCATCGCAGTATGAGGATGCCAGTGGTGGAGGGCGAGACTCAATCCACAACTTTGTGAAAATACCAGGTGAAAATTGAGACTCATGCTGGCAATGATTCTCAAGTCATTATGATTGTGGTGCAGCAAAACATAAATCTACCATGGGTCCACTGACCATAGTTACTTCAATGACTTCAGCTCTTAGAGTAGCCACAAAAGACCCAGCTGGCTTTAGGCGAGAGGTCGGGTACACCCTGGATAGGTCATCAGTACATCACAGGACTTATATTATTATTATTATTTGAAGCTTTATTTAAGAGTTATTATTCCTACAACAGTAAAATTCTCAGTAATAATAGTGATATTATTTCTATACATATAACCTAAAAAGGGGTTATACTGCATAAGTAAAACTTGAACCTTATTCTAAGGGCAGAGTATTGCTGATATTTCCTTCAAGTTTTACTAAAGAAATTATTTGCATGCTGGACTTATTGTACTGCTTCCACTGATGATTGGATTCCATTCATTGCTGCTTTAATGCTTAAAAGATTGTTTGATGCTTTATGCTTAAAATACTTGCACTTATGCCAACATTTATTTTTAACCACAAGAAGAGGAGAAGGAAGAGAGACTGTTTGGGAACAAATGCAGGTCCAAGAGGCATCAGTGACATCACTTTTACCTTCAGTGACAGGTGCAATTTTTTTCATTCTCTGAGGTCCTTCCCCCAATGGGATGTTACGGGTCATAGGCTAAGGCTCAATCACATAACATCATCTGTATATCTCCTATTGCACATAGTCTCTTTTCATCCTCATCCATCCATCGTGATTACACCTCTAATGGTTCCTCTTCACAGCAGCCACCAACTGTAATGGAATTATGCTTGAATGAACAGCCGCATCTCCCCTTTTTTTCTACTTCTCGGTTTGTTCCCTCTCTTAACACACACACACACACACACTCACCTCGTTCCGTTTTCATTTTGCAGAAGGAACTCAACACCCGGTGGAGCATAGTAAAAAGATGAAAGCATTACTGTCAAATGTTCCAATTTAGAGTATTTATCTTATGTGCTTTAGTCAGAAAGGCACAGAGAACAAACACACAGCAGAGGCTTCTCAGGTACATCCAATGTGTGAAACACTCCATTCAATAGGAGAGACAGTTAATCCTCACCTACTTTACTGTCTGTTTCCACAAGAAAATGCTTTAATAATTGCTCAAATTTAACATTATTCTTCTATTTCACTCCCCCACCTTCCGTATATCAATCTCTGCCAGTCTTTTTTTCTTATTTTGTGACACTAGTGTTGCCTCTCTCTCTCCTCAGGGAAAATGATCCTTCCATCGTCCAACCACACCAACCTTATCAGTGACAGGAGAGAGATGAATAAGGGATCAAAAGGGCCTTTTCTCTCCCTTTTTTCACACTGTCAGGTCATATTTACTCGGGGTCCCTGTGGCTCAGCACAATGCCGCACACACCAATTACACATGACAGGCTTTTTCATTTCTAGGAACTTGTTGCAGTTGTGCTATTTAGATCTTTCTACCAGACTTTATCAAGGGCGAACCAGAACCACACGTATGGGGTCAAGGTTGAATATATTGGTGCTTTACAATTATTTGACTAAGTTGACATTTTTGACTTTCAGTCATTTGTGGAAATTTTCCTTTGTATGTTAAACAGCCAGTATTTCCCCACTTTTTGCCATATCCTACAGTCATTTATATAGCCAAATTGGTAAACATGAAGTATCACTAAGCCACCATAACCACATGTGAGATTAGTTATCATCCTGAACCAATAATGGACAGCTTGTTTGGCAGTGTGATTCATCTGTGGATTGTGTGCTGGTTCAAACAAACCCCGCTGTGTTTCTTAAAAAAAGAAAGGGGGGGGGGGGATCCCTAAACCCCTAAATCCCTTATCTAAAGGAAACAATAGTTAATAACAGCATGGAAGCAAATGTAACGACCCATGTTGATGCCTTAACTTAAAAGTGGCGACACTTCATGTCAGAGCACTGCATATCCGATGAGGTATGCTTTGCTATTCAAATAGATTCAGGGTCAATAACCAATCCTTGATAAAATAAGCAATTTGTTTTTGCAAAACCAAAGAAAGCCAAAAATTCCAGTGCGTTTTAGTGTTCATTCATCCCCTATCACAATGTACTAGAACCTTGGCTCTGTTTCTGAACACTGGCAATAACCCACTACTTAATGAGTAAGACCTACTGCTGCTCCTGCCAGGCGATAATCTTCTATTGGCATAACCCAATCAAGTACAGAAATGTCCTTATCAGGAAGGAACAGCACACATCCCCCTCAAACACCCAACGGACGGCAGACTTAATTGATTTTCATCGTCTCAAGGCAGCTCATTTTGTGCAACAGACAGGTCTGCCGGTTCCGGTATGTTTTTTTCTTACCTTTTTGATTTGATCAAGTAAATTGATTTTTTATTTTTATTTTTTTTCATTTTATTTTTATTTTTATCTTTTTTTTTACTGTTCCTGAAAATGTGTGTTATGGGACAAAGCAATACACATAGTATAACTTAATTTGCTACATCACATTGATCATGTGAACGACTTGTGAGAGACTAACTGGTGAAAGTATATTTAATTATTTCAGAAAAGAGGGTTTATCTTAAAGACAAAATTATTTTTAAAAAAGAAACTGCTCTGTTGATTAACCCTGTAAGACCCAGATATAGAAAAAAAAATTTACATATAGAACAAACAAAAATGTTTGACCTCTCAGATATTGCTTTAGGAGGCCTGATGTAGAAATGAAAGAGTTTTAAGATTTTTTATGTTTTAGTAAGTTTTTAGGAAAATGTTGTAAATTTGTAATGTTGGGCATAGTTGGGAGCAGAACTGTCTGGACGCACCTGCAGGCTTTTCTCCCAGAATTAATTCATTCATGGTCTGAGTTTCCAGAGTTTGTTCTTCTTTTCCATCTCTGACACAGTCAAGTTGTTTATCATAGTAAAAGGAACACAAGCATCCCCCCAGAGAACTTGCAGGTTCACATTCAAGACCATTCGCACCTGTCCCTGAACAATGCAACAGGCATCTCCCCCAACAATTGCAGAACATTCAGAACCTGTTGTTCTATCTCCCAATGCTACTAACTGCTGCTTGGGCAACTCTGAGAAAAATAGCTCAGGATAATTTAGAAGTTAAAAAACAAACAAAAGACTACAAAGATACAGGGAGTTTCAAATACTGCTATAGATGCTGGAGTTTCACACATCCCACAGAATTTATTCATGTTTAATTATGGTCTAAGCTAAACTAAGTAAAACTTTTACAGAAAAGCACATTTAGTGCTTAGTTACAATGAATCATAACACTTTAAATGTCTACTACATTTTGTTTTCAATTTGGTATCATGTGAGAAGTGCAGTGTCCTTATGTAATGTGTAAGGAGCTCAGGCTATTTTGACTATCACTCTGGTCATTGTAGAATTACAACATAGACATAGCAAGCTCTAAATCAAATTTGATGAATGTTTTTCAAGATAACTAAATATGTACATGTGCTACACATTATAATAAATGCACAAAAAAAATTACTTTAATCCTGACAAATCCAGTCATGCAAAAAAAGGAGATGAGATGAGAAATTTGCAGGTAGAGTGAATTCAAAGCCAGACGACCAGACCTATAAAACACTTTTTCTATCCAATAGAATTGTGAGGACAAACAATAGGACCCATTAACTATGTAAATGTGGTCTTGAGGGGGAAAAAACAAACAAAAACATTTGCAGGCCTTTTTTTTAGAATTGTTAAAATTGACGTTGTAAATTTGCGACTGTGGGTCTTACAGGGTTAAAACACGCCAGTGACAATATTTTTGTTTGAAAAATGTGCAACATCTTGTGATTTTGACAGTAACTGCATGTACAAGTTAAAGATGACTTTGATGGTCGTCTTGTAAATAGACCATTTTTCAGTTCAAACCATGATTGTTTACAGACCTTAACCATGGGATGTTGCTGCCGAAAGCATGTTGTGTTTACATCAAGGTAAGGCAACCAATAAAATGGCATTCATGACTTTGATGGTTGCATCTCTTCATCTCTATTGAAGTAATGTTATTTTCCAAACCCAATCAAGGAGCAACAAAATGTTTTAGTAGTATTGTGTTTCAGTGACAAACATGTCATTAATGGAATGTTTGTTGGTCTTAAGCTCGTGTCATACAAAGGCTCATGGCCGGAATACTAAAGAAAATAACTATGACAAAAAAACTTGACTAAGATAAAACCTGACTGTGACTATGAAACCCATGAGACAAAACCTGCCAAGACCAAACCTTCCAGCAGAACATGGAACAACCTGGAGACTAAATACTGAGGAGAGTGATTGGTGAATGAGTGCAGCTGAGGGGAGAAACACAGGTGATGTGGATGAAGCTGATGGCAATGCAAGAGAAACTAAAGAAAACATGGCAAAACTAACAGACAAGCTCCATCCACTACCACTCCTTTCCAATTTATGACGATTTTGTGGCCAAGCAAAAACTTCCGATGTGGAACCGCTGAATTCCAATTTCCTTTCTGCAACTTGTTGTTTCTGGACTTTTTGGACTTTGGATTTGTTTTTTCTTATTTGTTCGTTTCTATTCTGTTTTCTTGTTTGGATTCTTGGTGTTTTGAGTCATTGGTTTAAATTTAAGATTTATCCTGCTTGTATTTATCTAGTCTTGATTTGTCTGTTTGTTCACACTTACTCCATGGCTTTTAGAGTTTTGAGGTTCTGGTATTCTCTATGGTTTCTATATTCTTACCTGGTATTTTATATGTTATGTGTCATATTGTGTTTTTGATTCTTGTTCTGGTCATTACCCCAAGTTATCCTCAGTTACCCTGCTTTAAGTATCAGCTCCAGTTCCACACCTGTCTCCCATTCAATCAGCCTCAGCTGCAGCCACCTCCACATTAGTTCCTCCTTCAGTTTATGCACTCCTTTGCTCAGCTCAGCTTGTCAGATACCTGTCATTACAATCTTCTGAAAGTGCTCATTATTCTGTCCTTTGATATCTTTTCTTCACCCTATGGTTGGCTATTTCTGTAGTTTTTGTTTCTCAGTATAAGTTCTTGGTTATCCGGCTCTGCCGCGCTTTTGGTTTCTGTTTTCTAATGAATCTCCTGTCATGTTTTCCATCTTTCTCCTGTCTGTTATTTTGTATTTGGGTTCTCTCCTCTCTACCACAATGAATCGTAACACTTGGAGCGATGGTTCCCTCCAAGTGTTACGATTAGTTGCGATTATTTGACTTGGCAGGATGTTGTACTGGAAGGTATGAACAAACAGCCTATATGACTATTACAATTGGAACACTTGTACACGTCGTGGGAAACAACTATTAAAATAGCAAAAATGAAAATGTTGTGCTTGACTTATCTACCAATAAGTCAACAAGTCTGTCTGATAAACAAAATTTGCTCAGATTTGTGGATTCTTAGAACTTGGATTTAATGGACATTTATGTAATTGATAAATCCCATTTGCTAACTTGAAGTAGATTTTGACTTTAAACTAATTTGTCAAATGTTTAATTTACACTGCCACTCAGATCAGAGAGCATTACATTCTCCCAGGACTGCAGTTTCTTATGCCTGGGGGTCAGATTTATCTCATTCTGTTTTGTCTTTTTTCACAAAAATGTTATTTATATTCATTCAAAGGAGTCTGCTGGGTCTATCTTTGTATGATAATGAGCATGCATCTGGAAGTCACACAGTTTCCTAATTGTCAGCTGACACAATCACTGTCACTGATGCCTTTCTAATGCCTCTGCTTTGCTCATAAAAAACCCGTTAACACAGTGACAAGGGATAGACTATTGCTAACATTCCTCACTGATTCAAATTTGTAAAAAAAAACTGCTTTGTCATTAAGTGGCGATAGAGGCAAGTGTGTATACAAACTGAAGAACAAATTTAAAACTTCACATTAAAAGCATGAGGATTCAAATAAATGCATTTTGACCAAAGCTGTCAAATAAACATAACCCATGAATAAACATGGTGTGTGTATACCATTCAGACTGCTGCAAATGTTATTGTTTAAGTACTCAGTTTGTCTGGTATAAAAGTTTCCAAAATGCTTATAATTCATGATTTTCAACATTCTCTATGTGTAGATTTGCTATTGTTCGGTGTCTGTTGCTATAAACTCCTGTTGTTGGACAGGAAGGATCGTCATCTCTTTAATAAAGATGTCAAACCATACAAAAAGTCGAGCTCTCTGGGAATTTAAGAGCTCTTCTTCCTACAAAATTATATTGTTTTTTGTGAAATTAAACAATCAGTCTTTGTGTCTAAGCCTGTTGAATGATAAATCTAAAACCTTAAACAACAGTCATATGATGTAATTGGCTTTGGAGCTTCTCCAGAACAAATTTGGTTACCTTAGATCGCATTCTGTTATGAAATGTTCAGTTTGAATAAATGTATTTTATTCATGCACTTTTAAGACTCTTTCTCACACGCTAGTCTTGTTATCCTCAGGCTCTGAATATGCGGAGGTATACTTACAAGTCACTTTTTCTAACAGAGCGGAGTCACGTGGAAATGACTGAACACATTTTTAAAATGTTCAGAGGTTTTTAGTGCTCCACTTAGTTCATTTAGATTTGAGCAAGTATAATTTAGATTATTGTTCTGTCATTACTCAGTGGCGAATTTGTTCTCTGTGGGTTCAGCTGCTCGCCTGCACTTGAAGATTTGTTTCCTGGAAATTGTTTTCGAGGTTCTTTCATTTCACCTCTCAGTTTGTCAAACTGACAGTACATTAAAGTCATTTGGCTGTGCAGCAGTCTTGTCAGCTAGTAGACTATCAGCTCCTGCTCTCCTTTACCCGTCTTCCTTATTGTGGAATGAAGTGCATACAAAGAGAAAAACGATCGAGGAACGATGTCAGTTAAAATTTTGGACAGACCTAATCTTTGAATAGGTAGGTGTCTCCAAACTTTTGATTGATTACATATATTTTTTGGATCCTCTTGGGGATGTTCTAAATCTGTATTGTATATATACTTCTCCCCAAGCCAGCTCATTCATACATATAGAATGGATATTTTTCTGGGGTTTTCTTTTCTTTTTTTTTGTGCAATTTGTTTCCCATTTGTTGTTGTTTATTGTAATCCATTGACCCAGTGTTTCCCGTCGTCAGCAAGCAGGCTTTTAGTGCATGGCCCAAAAAAGTATACATTTAATCAATTCATATAGCCTGCTGTGTAGTCACTGTAAGTTTCTATTCAATAATCCCATCCATACCTCATTCACCTTTATTTCACTTCTGTCAATAATATTTTTCTTTTTTCAGTACTGCCTGACCATCTGTTACAAATAGCCCACACATTGCAATATTGATTTAAGCTTCGCTTTGTAGCAACTGATTGAAGCTGCTGGGGAGAAACACTTATTTTACATCAGCGGAAGACTTTACCTACTTACTACACAAGCTTGTAGCTATTATTCATCTAATATTACGGCTTTTTTTTTTTTTTTCAAAACTACTAGTCCAGAAACACAATAATAATCCTTGACTACCTGACAGACCCTGATTTCTGAAGCCACGGCTATGTGTGCCTGAAAAGCTGATAAGTAGCTCTGCATCCCCACAGGGACCAGTTCTGTCTCCTTTCATGTTCACACTGCAGACTGCAGACTTCAAATATAACCAGGAGTCATCATGCCTTTGACAGAATGCCTAAGATGACTCTGCAACAGTATCAAATCAGAGCAGAAGTCTGAACACAAGGAAGTAGTGGACAGCTTGGTGAACAACGCCATATGGGGCTCATTGTAAGAAAATAAAGAAGGTTTACAGAGAGCAGAGGTCACATGTGCAGCACCTTGTCAGTCACAAAGCTTTTTTTGGATTCAATAAGCCTAATGAGTTGTTATTATACTTTTATTTCTAATTTGCAACTTAATAATTTATTTTTTACCAATGTGCATTTCATTATTCCTAATTTGAAGCAGTGGGATTTTAATTTGTGCATTATCTATTATCCTTATTATATGATTTACAGCCACGCCACTATAATGCTGTACTGATTCAAACTCTATGCACAAAAAAATAAATGAATATGAGAGGGACTCATACAACAACAAAGATAAGAATATGAATCACTGACTGAGTAGCCAATCAATACCTCACACGCAAACAAAGTCGTCCATACTTGCATTTGATTCATTTCCATTGAATTCGGCCTTAAGCTAAATAAGCGCAGACTTTCAGCCATTGTATTCCAATTATGAAAGTTGGTCTAATGTTTGTTTGTTATGAATATAGTGATGACAGCCAATGTTGCCATGGACTTATGCGCTTCGGTTGACAAAGCAAATCCACTCAGAGAAATTCCATTTGAATATTGATTTTGCTGTGAAAAGTCCCCCGTAGTGAACTTCAAATTTCTACTCTTTGTTCCCAACTAACACCCCCACGTGACATTTTGCACTCTTACCAATTACCTAAACTGACTAGTGTGACTAATGTGTAAAACTGTTGGAGTTTACCTTTGGATAGTTTCCTTTGTTCTGTAGGTGACCTGTCAGATCACCAAGAGTGCTTTCCTATTTGAGCTAACTATAGCTCTTAATTGTTTGTTGTGAATTTTATGAAGGTCTGTGCTGTTTCTACGGATACCAATTTCTTGGCTGTGTTTTCTATATAACATCATGATTTGGGAGTTGGGGGGTATGAGTAGATAAAACATGCCCCTCGTAGTATTTTGGATTGAAGCTACTGCTCAACCAGGGCCTGACATTCCTCCCACCGTCCGAAGTCATGCATATTAGGCTAACCGGTGATAATGAATTTGCCATTGAGCATATTTGACCTTGTGTGGGATTGGTGACCTAAACATGATGTGTCATGCTTCTCAACCAGTTTCAGCTGTTGTACACTTCAGCTCCTGTAATCAGCCAGTCAATGAACATTTTGCGGATAGGTTTAAAATGACCAAATTGCTGTTAAGAGACAACATTCTGGCAGCAACATGCCTCTTATTAAGCCTAAGCCAGAGAGCCAAGCTCTACAAGTCTGACTTCAGAATTTAGCAAGTCATCACTGAACAGCGACAAGCAAATATTACCAGCATTCTTACAGTTTAGTTGAATATGAATTATTTAAACAGTTGTTTTTTGTGTTGACATTTTGTATAGTATAGGGTTAGATAAAAGCTCTGGTAAATGAGGGCGAGCCAAAGCCTTTCAGTGAGTAGATCCTTTGACCTTTGGCCTGCCCCCCCATCTGAGTAATTTACAGAATTTGTTCAGGGATTGATTTTCTCTTCTAGAGCCAAAGATGAAAGCGTTGGCGCTTCTTTCATCCATGGCCACTCAACCCACACACACTTCTCCCATCAAGGTTCTGTTTTACCTTCCTTTCGAGCCAGGGATGGCTTCAGCGGGTTGACATCCTGTCCTAGTCTATCTGCCATCTACTCCAATAGCTGCAATATTTCAAACAGTATGACTGAGATATTATGATTATTATATATCATCTTCATTCTTCTTTTTGGTTTCTTCTCTTTGGTTTCCCCAGAAAGTGCACTGACACGGGCTGAGTGAAGTAGGAGAATTTCATCACCTTTCTTTGGTATTTTCACACACATTACTCTATATTGCCACAGGAGAGATTCTCTGTCACGCACTCCAACTGATCTATTTCCAAAACCATGGGGTTGCACAGTGCACTCTCATAACATTCTTATAAATGTTCTAAAACTTTTTAATCCAGATGACATGCTGTAGATGCAGATTAAATGCACATTACATTTCTCTCTATGATCGTAAGCAGGACAACTCTGCTTTATAAAACACCAGATGCAGACAAGCTCACATGGTCAAAATAAAACATTGTTATATGGAGTCTAGACAACATAAGCTGCAATATACCTGGAAGGTTTCATCAAGAAGAAAGCAGATACATAGAAAGAATCCTAAAACGGGTGGTAAGAGGTCATTACCCCCTTATGTCAGAGGACCGAGTGTTGCTTCAGTTTCATATCTGAGCACCTGTGCAAATCTCTGCATTAATACAAACAGACTTTAAAACAAAATTTCAAATCCCCATATGCCACTTTTTAGGAGATTTCAGAAGTCGAGGCACTGTAATCTTCTGAGTTATTTCAGAAGATTAACTGATTTTTGTCTTTATTGTAAAGAGGTTTAATACCAACACTGATACAACTAATGGTTGTTGACCTTAGCTTAGTTGATAGAGCATTGTCCCTCCACTTTAAGATTAATGGTCTGATCCCCTGTGATGGCCTCTCACGGTAATAAATTGGTATATTCCATGCAGAGTGTCAACCAATTAATTAAATCTCACACATCTAATACTAATCTGCCTCCCTTGTATAAAAGCCAATGGTTGAAACTAAAAACAAAAAAAGTAGGCCACAACTAATGTTTGATGCAAGGTGTCATCAATACCAGTCAATAAGTGATGAGATCTGTAACTGATTGTATTCCACAATGGGCGGCCCAAAAACCAAGGACATACACTATGCCAGGCAGTTTTACATGTATTCTTCATATACCGTGAATGTAGTTGGAGAACTAAACAGAGCAGCTCATTTGTCCCAGCAGCCACTTGCAAAAAGGCAACAAACCCATGAAAAAAATCATGCATCACCGCAACATGGTCAGAAATATTGAGTTTATTCAGTTATTCAGTTGTTATTTATAAGATGACATTTGCCAACAAAAGTCATCTCAAAGCCCTTAACGTAATATGAAACTCAACAATTTACTTTGAACAAATACTTCACTTCAGTGGGGAGAAAACAAACAAGCATCTACCTCAGCGGGTTGGTGTAATAATGGGACAGGAGCGAAAAGTACAGCTTCAGAGAGAGAAATTAGAAAAAATAACCATTGCAAAGCCTTGTTGGACAAGTGATTCCTGTAGAAACGTACAGAGACATATGCTATTTGTTCTTCTTGCAGATGTATCCTGATTCAGCATTTGAGTAAATCTTACTGATTTGCCTCCCGTTCAAACTACTTTCTCTCTTGCACAAAAACATGATTTAAGTTGAGAATGGCGCTGTATTTTAACTTTGGGTCTCTCGAGAGCTTTGAGACTGAAAACTTAGGGGTGGATACTCTCTTACAGAAGAGCTACCCACAGCTTTCAGGATATTGATGTGCCTTGTTTGAAATGCTAGCTGAGGTGTCCTCCCACCTTTACAGGGTGTAAATCCATTTCAAAATTGTAAGTAACTGCAGGAGTAGAAGGTGTCATTTTAGAGGCTTGGATTCAGTAAAACCTGCAAACACAAGCAGAGGTAAAAGATGTAACTATGTACAGGATATAATGGGGTAAGAGGGATACAGGTTTGGAAAGGTTTTTGTATTAACAGAGCTTAGTAATTTTAGTCATATTTAAGCAGGAGAAAGGGTGAACATTCCATGTTTGATTTAGAGCTGTAGAGAGATGAAATGTTTTTGACAGTGCCTCAGGTACAGGGATGTCCTGGTAGGGGTTAACTATACTTAATCATATATCTAAATCACAAAATCTAAGCAGAACAAGTATATTTTTTGATTACTTGCAGCCTACTTTATTCACAACCTCCACAGAGGCAGAGATTGGACTTGAACCACTGTGGGAGTTCAGTCCCATATGACATCCAGCCTACTTGGTAGGGCAGTGGTAGGTCAGTAAGCTGACCTACTGTACTAGAATTTTATTGGCTCATAAGCTTGTCTGTTGGCACTTAATGTAAGAAGTTGAATAGAGAAAGATTCAAAGAAACTTGGAGAAAATGGGTGGAAAGGGTGAGAGGTGAGTTCCCATCATAGAGGAAGTTGCTTTCCAACACCTGCAGTTTTTAATAACTCTACCACTTACTTGCACTTTGCCTTTACGTTGTATGTCTTCCCAACCCTGCTGAAAAGATGGATAACTCAAAAAGGGAGGGTTAATCGGAGCAGCACATACTTGTGGAGGTGCCTGGGAGCTTTGCCCAAGGGAGGCCTGAGGATAATTACAAACCATTCAACAAACACAGCCTGGCAGCTCACTGAGACATTCTGATGGTGAGCCGATGGGTAAACAGAGCGCAAATGAGATGGAGACTGCAAAACATGAAGAACATGAGTTACACAACATTAAACATCCGATTGAAAATGGGGATTGAAGGAACGAGGAACACTTTACTCACTGAAGGGGACGGAAGCTGTGAAGAGAGGGACCAGAGCACAGCTGAGAATGTGATCCATCCACTAAATAGTTTGAAATAACACAGATAGAAAGTATTATAATTTGTGAAAAGCTTGGATAGAGAAAACTGTTATCTGGCCATATACACCTTTCATATTCTAAAGCTTTTCTCCATCTTCATCAGCACCACCAATTAAATAATTCCATTCCCAGGTTTAATTACCCTCATTAGAACTCCAAAATGTGAGCTTGTAACTGTGTACAATGTTTGATGAGATGGCTTTGCCCCAATGGGTTGATTTTTCAAACTGCAAAGAGGATAGGGCAGAGCAAAGAACTCTGAAAAGAATCTGATGTATCGGGAACCTAAATCATGTCCCACACCTTTGACTTACCTCAGGCTAAGTTGGGGAATTTGCAGAGCAGGCAGGAAGAGACTGCCTTTGACTTTGCACTTCGGAGGTGTGAGTGGTTCAACCCTCCTTTGGAGATTTTTGAGAAAGACCATCATTATACATTAATAACACCAGAGACTTCTCCCTTAGCCTGCACAGTCTTTGTTTGTATCCCTTATTGATTTTTCACTGAATTCTTTTCATGAGAGTGGAGGGACTGACAGTTTGATTCCATTTACCATTATTTGGTGTGTGTTTGGTTGAGTCCTTCTGTATGTGGACATATGTACTTACTTACTGATGTGCAGTAGATTTACAGCATGTGCATCTATTAGTGCACTTGTCCTTGACATGTTTTGATTATCCAGTAAACTTCTCTGAGTATTTTATGCTAGATCAACCTCAGTGCAATTCTACTCTTTCTTCTCTTCTTCGGTTAATGTAAATACGCTTCAACGTTGTCCCGACTATCAGAATTTTTTTTTTCCCCCTTATTTATATCTCTGTAATTTGTTACTGTCATGTTACAGTGATTTGTACTGCTACTGTTTTGGTGTCAAATTCCATAAATTGATGGAAAAAAATAAATAAATAAATAAATAAGGCAAGCAAGCTAAGGGGAAACATCTCTGACAGTAGGATTTAATAATATAGCGTATGCAAAAAAAAAAAAGAATTAACAAACCTAAAAACACAGAGCACAGTCACTGGCCATCAGGACATATAAAACACTGCAGCCAGTAAAAGGCTGTATTGTGTGGGCTAACAGTAGAGATAAACAGCTCTTCCTGAGAGACTTCTCCTTTTTCCTTGAATGTCTCTAGCTGTTCAGGTTTCAGTGACATTCACTGATGAGACCAGAACAGCACACACAGACACACACTCCTGAACACACACCTTATCGGACAAAGAGCTGGCCACCAGCTGGTGTGACCAAGGTTTTAACAATAATAGCTTGATCTGCCATATATTTGGCAGTCTTCTGTTAAACCCTTACCCTTGATATTAAAGTCATGGCTCATTTATTGTGAAAGAAATCGCTATATTATTGCAAAATGTTGTCAAAAGCCCGGAAGGATGTGGGACAAACGCAATATCTCTTCAGTTTGTCAGCAGAAGTGCGATGTTTGCACATATTTTTTCTTCTTTTTTTTTTCATCAAAACCGAACCACAACCCCAGGGTGTAGAAAAGACATTTGGTGTTAACAACCTTTTGTTTGAGCAAGCACAAATCAATACTGTACTCCTGTTTTTACATTAAATATACAACATTCTCATTTAAAGCTATTTATGAATTCCTCCTGAAGAAATTACCTGCCAGTATTCCTTCAAATATATATATAAATGACTTCCACAAACAAAAATAACTGAAAGTAGTAGTTTAGCAAACACGTTAAGGCTTCATAATCCATTATGACACCAGATGTTGTTTATTTAATAAGAGCTTAATGTTTGTAGTTCATTGCCCATAGAAAAAGGAAAAGAGAACAAAGCAAACAACAATTATCTTGTGAATGCTACCCTATACAACACAATAAGCAAAGTAGATTGTTAGCATGTCACAATTTTAGAGCCTTTATTGGGATACTATTGTGTACACTGTTAGCAAATGCAGCTTTGAGATGTTTTGAAATGTGACTGGGCTGAGTGATTATACGTCCTGCTCTTAATGAACATGCCCATTGTTAAGCTGTGATTAATGCTTGCCACAGTGCTCATTGCCTGAGTAAAAACTGACATCAATGCAGCATAATAATCATTTATATTGGTACTTCAGGTGCAGTGGGCTCACTACAGTGTTCCTCTTAAACTGTGGCTGTTGCTCCTGAGAAAATGGGACAGCTACACTGTAGGAATAGCACTAGAAAAAGCCTTGCAGTAAGACTGACATGCATCTGCAAATATATATACATAGTTTCAACTTCTCTGTTTCACTTTTAGGTATTTTTTAAATGTTTTTGCAATAGTAGTATATTCTTTGGTTTTGATGGGTTATTCAGATCCCTGTGAAGACAGACCAGGTGCAAGAAGATTCAAAGGGAAGTTTCATGAGGTACAAGTGTAACTGCATCTTTCGAGTTGGCGGAGAGAAGGACCCTGGACAGACTGCTGTCCATACTGGACAACGCCCACCACCCTCTGCACAAAACCTTCATCAGGCAGAGGAGTGTGTTCAGTGGCAGACTGCTGTCTCAATCCTGCTCCACCAACAGAGTCAAGAACTCTTTTGTCCCTCTGGCCTTCAGGCTATACAACAGCTCTAAGTGATGGTACTTCCGCTACTTTTACGGTCACTTTACATTTTTAAATGATTTATAGTTCAAAACATTTTATTTCTACAGTTACTTCCTAGTTTTTTAATAGTTTTTGTATGTTGACTTTTTGCTACTGGAGGCTTGAATTTCCTTCGGGATCAATATCTGTCTGTCTGTCTGTCTGTCTGTCTGTCTGTCTGTCTGTCTGTCTGTCTGTCTGTCTGTCTGTCTGTCTGTCTGTCTGTCTGTCTGTCTGTCTGTCTGTCTGTCTGTCTGTCTGTCTGGTTTGACCATAGCAGACCTGAATTACACCGTAGTGAATGTTTGGTCAGATTCTCTTTGCAGTGTAGTCGTCTTTAAATATAATGCTAAACATTTGCTTTGAAATCCATGATATTCCATATATACATGATGTCAAACAAGTTGAAAGATAAAGACAATGTTCTCCTGAATTGTTTTATTGATTTGGACAATTGCCCTATTTTGCAATATTTTTTGTGCTAAGATTTTAAAGGGGTTCATAAATCCGTGATGCTCTGAGACTCTTAAACAACTCCACCCCCAAAGCATGGTACACACGATTTCTCAGCCGTCCCAGATAAAAGATTACCAAACTGAAAGAATTGTTGGGCTGTCATTGATTGTGGCTAAAAATATAGTCTGACATTACATAGTGAGAGAGGTTTAAAGATGAAAGATAGGCAAATTTCTGACAGTGTCAGAAATGTTGGCGTAAGCTGAATTAAACCTGAACAGTGAAAATGAAAGTGAAGAGCAAGCTAAATGTAACTTACAGGATTCAGTTGAAGATGCAAATTTGGTTGAGTTGTGGAGAAGAAGTCTTGAATGGCCTGTGCTCTAGCTGATACCACCACGCAAAGAAAGATGCAGCATGGGAGGTAATAGATAAGGCATAAAAACTAGTCTGTGTGTAGAAAACCAGAGAACACACTGATACACAAAGTAGTAAACAGCACAGTCATTTTTCTCTGTCAGCTATTCTAACTTACTTCAGGTTAGTGCGATACTTAGAATCTGTGATATTCCTCATTGGCACAGCCAACTACATTTCAGCAGGTATCATCATCACACAGTCTGCACACATTGGACACGATGTGCTTATCCAGATTTTATGATAATTGTTAATTTATTTACAATTTTGAAACATTTTATTGTACACTAAATTTTAATCACTCCTGTTTGGCTGGGTGGTTAACAACTTATTTTCCTGTGCCATGAAATTGTCTAAAAAAACACGTACTGGTTACTAGTTTACATTACCTTTAAAAATACATGAGAACACTTCAAGAACTTTCATAAAACTTCGTTGATAAACTGGATTTTTTCTCAGTGGGAAAGTCAAATTATTAATGCACATCTTCAAAACCTTGAAAACCTTCTGACACGACTACAGCTACTTCTGCTAAAAACTAAAAGAATGTAGGTTATCTAACAATAAATAGGAGTTTTTATATAATTTTGTGTGGCTTCTTGCAGGTTTGAAATGGGTGCGAAAGGATTTGGTCGTATATCAGCAGTGATCAGATCCTGCTTGCTTGCTTTAATTCAGTTTCAAATATAATTTATTTAATAAACAAAATAAATTAAAAACATGTGACTGAATATTCAATTAAGATGTCACAACAATTATTTACCCACTTTGTTCCTATGGACTGTCATCCATGACAAACTATTCGGTCGTTACAAAATATCCTCAATCCATTGGTGGGTGCAAGACCTGCTGACGATGCACACTGAGCAGCAGTGACCCCATTTTACATTTATCCCCCTTAACTCATCCTTCTCCCTCCCCCTCGTGCTAGCACGTTTCTCACAGGGAGAAAAAGTATTTCTTAGTCCCTGCAGCAATAATAAGACATCTAATCGTCTATGTATCACGCTCCCTAAAGTAAGCAAAAACAACATATAGCTAACAATAATGTGCATAGTAGGTGCTAGTGGTGATGAGGAACTGTACGCTGAAAAAAGTGCGTGTGTCAGTGTGCTCTTTGAGTTCAAGAGCGCTTATGGTAACGCAGCTGAGTTTTATTAAGTCCAATACCCCATGATAAGATTGCATTTAATATAAGAAGCAGGTACAAAAGACTCAGCTTCTATATTATCAGTACTGTAACTCTAATTATTTCCATTCTTGTTGGAAAGCCATATGCCTCTGGTTCGAGCATTGCTTGTAAGCAGCTGTACAATTCATGTTTACTTTAGTGCTTGCTTGGTTCTTAATCGCCATAAAGTCAAGTGATCTTGAAGCTCACCTCAGAAAACCGGTGCGATTCTTGGAAAGGGCTCTAGCGGATTAAAATCTCACTACTGTGAAATAACCGAGTCAGTTTAAAATTCTGTTTCATCTTGTTTTTCTTAATTTTTTGTGTGTCTCTCTCGTTTTAAAGTCCTCAACATGCATCACCTACTTCTAAGGACAGGCAGCCACACTGGAAGTGCTGGAAGCCCTGCCAATAACACTGGATATTAAAATATAGTAAGATTTCCTCTCATAGATACTGTGTAGACTCAGGCAACTTTTCACGCATGCATATTTATTCAGTTAACCTCGCACATAGTTACATCTTTCATATTGATACTAATCATCTGCTGTCGTTTGGGTTGCGGTGGAATAGGAGGGTCCACGGTGCGGTGGAAGAGGAGGCGGTGAGGCATTGGTACAGCAATCCAGGGCAGGGCGGTACATGGAAGGAAAGCTGCCTTGGAGCGCGTCGCGCATACTGAAGGGATTCGCTGATTGGCATTCGGAGGTACGAAGCGCACCGTGCGGCTCACAAGTGGAGCACGCTAATCTCCCGCACCTGTCTCGTCAAAGGCATCTCTGTGAAGCAGCAGCGAGATCAGCCTGGCGCAATTAGACTGAAAGAGGCTCTGTCCACCCCAAGCTTCAACATCGGAGGTTTCTCTTGCGTAAACGAGTACAAAATAGGAAGCGGTATTGCGATCATATCCCGGTCCATATTTCACCTGTTCAGTTAAAAGAGAACACACTCCTGGACAAACTGTCGTTTCAAACTATTTTCATAACGGGACCGGATGGACAAAAATGTGAATTTGCACTTGGCTATCTGAGCCAAGGGGAATTTTGTCAGGCTCTTTCTCTGGAGTAAAGGGACTGCGCACGGTGCTCACGGGATCCTTTTGGGGTTTCTTTTTTGTTATATGTAGTATCTTGATTCATTTGTGAGTTAAACTGAAAAACATTGAAAGCTTGAAACCAAAACGATTTTTTTATCTACAGAATGTTCCTGTGGAATAACGGATTGATGGTCAGGAAACTCTCGGAAGGAATTTAAGTTGGTGCGCAATTTGTGCGGTGTGTGCTGTAGCTCAGCCGCAGAACTAGTTGTGCTTCATCCTTTTACTATTTTAACGTAAAATACCAAATTTTCCCATGGAGTAGGCTGAAATCACAGGTAAAGACTTTATAAAAGAGTGGGCTTATTCATTGTCCCCTGGAACAAACAGGCGGATCTGATGCGCAGATTCTTCGTGGGATGGTAAATGACCGATGGGGAATCATGAACAGCTCTTCTGAACTCGAAGATGGAACTCGGCATAAAAACCAGGTATGTTTGCTCAACGTGCAGTTGAGCTATGGGTTTATGAGGAGTGGTGCGTGTGCTTGCTGCAGTGTTAGCACGCTGGATTTGGTGATATGCCTCAGGGGCGAATCACTGCACTGGAGAGACATTAGCTGTAGATGAGCTTTTTTCGACTCTCTGAGCTTCTGTTCTTGTCATACTGTCTAAACCCACCGGCAGATCTCACAATTAGCGTGTCACAACCCGTTAATGTGACATTAAGCCTGCTTGGAAATTAATACATTTAGAGAAGTATTGGTTTCGAAAAAATAAAAATCACGGGTGGAGATAACTGTTTGCGCATCTGGGTTTCATCTTCACCATATATTCTCACATTTTTTCTCCTTGTAAGCTCAAGCTGTATACTTGGATATCTGAAAATCAAATTCGTGCGATTGAGAATTGAAACTTAGCACTCAGACACCTTCGAGGTTTAAACACTCCGTGGGCTGTCTCCCGCTCGGGTGAATTCTTAGTAGCGGACGTGCGTTGTGTTACAGTCAGGCAAGCTCACTTTGGGGAATAGTCAATGTGTTTTCACAAGGTCAGTAGAGGGTTATTGACAGCCCATGAGGGAGAGGGGCTCCCATGGAGCGCGGAATCGGATTCGGGGCATTATTAAAGGTTGTCGCCTTTGCCAAGACAAAGAACCAACATGCCATTCTCCTTGGCTAATTAGAATGAAGATGGGTTGAGGTGTTTGGCATTTTAGTGAAAAGTGAACTAAAGGCAGTGAAACGTCCCTTAGAGCTGACACTAAATGCTTTAACAAAAGGTAAATATCTAGAAACTATCATTTTGGACACCCTTTGGCCCAGCCTTCTCTGTTGTGTTTGTCATGAAAAAGGTAGCAGCAGTGAACTCTCTCTCTCTCTCCTAAATGGCCTCTTTAATCATCTCTTTCACTGTAGCAAAACAGCTTACTCAAAAACAAATGTTTGCTCTCAGCTGCTCCTTTACTAAAAGCTCATTGCATGTGTGAGAGCTGTGCCATTCAGCTTGCAATTGTTAAAAGAAAACCTGCCAGTGGCACATATCCTGCAGGGCCTACAGTAATTACACAGCCTGGTAGGTATTAGATATGTTGCTTCCTTTCTTCTGCTCCTGCAGATTTCTGAGTCACTTGAACGGTGGCACTCTGAACTGGGCCTTTGCTTATAGTTACATTAGTATCGACCGATGCTGTAGTTAATTTATCATATGTTACAGATTTTCATGTAACTCTGTTCTCAAGAGTAGGGGCTCGGCCAACAATTTGCCTACTGCCCACAAGCTTACTTAACTCTCTTAAAACCACTTAAAGGTCACGTGAATACCAAATATATCTGCACTGGGTTTTAAGTCTCTGATCATGTGTCCTGTAACATGTACTAGAATTTCTGTCTCGGTTCATCCAACATGCCAGGAAAAAAATGATTATGTGAATAGGAAATGATATGTGATGTGTTTAATTAGATTTTCTTCAATTCTGTGGTCGTGGAAAAAAAAAGATCTGAATAAGTCGGTGGGGGTGAGGGCTAGGCTCAGAGGATGAAAAGCAAAAAATATGTCCATAACTTCAACACTTACCGCAGATCAGACAGCATCAGGGGATGTTGAATGAGATGAGAGGTTGTGGGAAATGGGGATGGCTAATGCTTCTCTCTGTCCCTCTCCTCCCCACATCAATTTGTCTCCTACTCTTGTTATTTTGCTATCACACACAGACACACATAAATAAATCTGTGTGTGTATGTGTGTGTCTGCTCACCTCTGTAATCTTAAAAAGTAACACCAGACCTTTATCTTCAGACTTGTGCTACTGACACAGTCATTTTAGACTCAGCAGGGGGGGTATCAGGTGTCAGAGATCTCTCGTAGTTTCAGTTTGTGTATATATTACAGAACATTGCTTGGTATTTTTCTGCATGTTTGATTCCTCAATGAAGCTGTCTCCATGGCCCTTGTGTGACAGATGGAAGCCAGTTGCAGTTTAATGATATTTCAAATATTTCAAAGGCAGCTTAGAATAACCTTAAAAATATAATTTACTGGTTAGAAAAATAAACTATGGGTACTTAGGCTGCATGTTGAGATATTCTATTCACTTGAGAAATTGTAGGAGAACCCAACTGTAAAATATCAATAAAAAACATTAATTTCTTTCTAGGCTAACAGAGAGCTTTACTTAACTGTTGCTGCCTCAGTAATACAATAATAAAAAAAAAAAGAATATCGTCAACTATCGCAAAAGCGTACGTGAGTGGGAAAACAAATGTAGTACTCTGCATAAGAAACGCTGAGATGCTTTCACAAACATGCCTTTGACAATTTCTTCATGAGATTCATCTGTATTACATACATTATATAAGTCCATACTGCCCATATAGCTGTATTAGTCTCCTCACAAAAACACACAGACCTTGATTTCAAACACATACACTGTAAACTGAGAAGGCATGAGGCCCAGTGGGGTTGCCCACATTGACTTGAGGTAATCAATAACTCTTTGAGAACTCCAAACTTTCCAAAGCACTGAAAGAACTGTTTGTGTATTTGGAGAGAACCACAAAAAGCTGCTGTCTCAACTACTCACACTGAATCTAAGAATCACATAATTTCAATAATTTATTGGTTTTTACAGCCCAAGGTCCACTTTGGAGCCTTGAGTCAAAAAAAGCACATCACACTAAAAAAAAAAAAGTCAAAATCAATGTTAGAACATCATCAGACAATAGTTAGGTGGGTTATATATTTTTAAAACATCGGATATGAAGCTGTACATAGCGCACAGACTTAGGCTAGCACGTGTGAATTAGAAAATAACTCAAAATAGAACTTCTATCAGGCTTGCATGTCTCTGCTAGGATTCTCTATCTCCAGGAACAGTGGTGGTAGCACATCATACAGTACCCTTTTGTCAGATACCTTGGCGTCACAAGTCATCACAGAGGGAGACTTTGAGGGCCTAAACCTAGCCAAACTAAAAGCTGGCACAGAGGGAAGATGAAATGTAATACACGAAAGTGTGGGGGAAAAAAAAAGAAAATGGTTACAAACTGGTCTTGAATTTTGGTCTCACTAAAAAAAACATGGCTTACCATTAACTCTCATCCATTCTTCTTATAGGGCAGCTAACACTTGTACATCTGTCGGTGAGCAGTAATACAGTGGGGTCCATGTCATGAATACATCAGATTAGTAGTGTGCATCTTACTGCCAGACCTGTACATTTAACATCCCTTGGTAGTATTAAAATGTAATCAAGAGGTTTAAAACTGCCTTAATGATGATTGACAAGAGGACAGCAGAGTTTGCTATTTGATGATAACAAGCTGCTGGTAAATGACAGCGGATACTAAAGTTGGGGCACGGAAGTGTGAAATGTTGGAGTAGTGCACTGTGTTGCAGATGATGGTAGCCTCACAGAATAACAGAATAATCCCCTTTGGAATGCAGAATCCTTGCGGTTCAGCTTTATAGCTTTTCTGTTTAACCGAGAGATTCTGACAGCATTGTTCAGCAGCTGTCTTTAAGTTGCACTCGGAAGCTTACCCAGAATGTAAAACAACTGAACATTACACTATACATTTTTCATGTAATAAAAGCACATCGACAGTAGTATGACAGCAAATGACATGTAAAACGCATCACTGATTGTGAGAATAATCAACTGAATCTATTCTTCGTGACTTTCTGAAGCCTTATGGCGACTTTTTAGATCATAGTTAACTTTTTAGCAGCTGTTCTCAGTGAAAACTGTCAGTGAACAATTGAACTGTGAAGCCTTTTAAGAACCACTTCTCTCGTCAGTTTGCAGAAACTGAAGAAAAAAAGTCATGGCTTCTTTTTAATCATATGCCCTAAATGAATGAGTTCATCAAAAACACTGGTATAGTGGAGTAGAGTGAGAAGATAACAGCCAGGATATGCAAAAAAAGATATTAACATCAAACGAGGGCATTTGTAGCTATCGTCAACGTTTATGGAATCAACAGCTGCCAGCTTGAACTTTCACTTACCACATCTTGTTAAAGGAGAAATGTATATTTCAAAATAAATGTAATAAATCAGCTTTTACAAAGAAGAAATTGGCACCTTAGAAGGATTATTTTGATAGATTTTTTTTAGGCATGATAATGATAACGATAATGTTTCTGCTATTATGATGATATATGATGTACCTTAATGATATGATTCCAACATATGTTTGTAAGAAATGCTTCTTAACATGTGAAGACTGTAGTAGTGTGTGTGTGTGTGTGTGTGTGTTAGATGTAGACAGGTTGGTTTTGTGGGTATAGTTGTCGGACTAATGAACCTGCTGAGCTGGCCGATAGGTATAGGGGGTTGTGTGGACCGGAGTAAAGACAGAGCAGAGAGACTTCCTTGGTTCACTGGCCCTGTGATTTCCCTGTGGGGGGTCATTTTATGGCAGCAGTGCAACGCTTAACAACCTCAGCTTCACTGTCCTCTGCCCTGCGCAGGGTGGCATCGAGAAAACATCTGCTGGAAAATGTTTTCAAGCCCCAAAGTGTTTAATCTTTTGCCATACCACAAATCTTAACAATCCTCAGACAGATACAATGCTTTTTACAATTTCTGCTTTATAAAAGTTATCACATGCACATTAACAGGAAAATAGTAGGTGTTTTATCCTCAGTGTTGCTTTATGTGTTGGGGATTTTATCTGGACAAGTTATGGTGTCTCACAGGAGTGTAAGAAACACTTTGTGTTTTCATATATTGTATGTTCATGGAAATAATGGGTTTGTTTTATCTGTAGAACTAGATAAAGATTGCTGTTCTGAGAGGTCAGCAATATTAAAGGAGACACTGGTCCAGTTCAAGACATGTTAGTGTCTGTCAAAGCTCCAGCAGAACTACTTTGCCTCAGCTTGTGGTTTGAATCAGACTCTTGATAGAAACATTACGTGTTCCTTTTTACATATTTAAGTATTTCAGTATCTTATTTATGTGCATTACACTGACTCCACTTCTATCCTGCTTTGGATTACTTTCTTTTACTTTTTCTTTGAATTTAGAACTCAATCTGTGTCATATTACATGGTTGCATCTTTGAGAAGGTACTTTTCATTCAAACATGGGAGAATGATTGGTTTCAAATCATCTCACCATGTACACCACCCACAACTGGTTGTTGTTTTATTATGACCGAGGGCCATAGGCCAAACTATAACCATGTTGGTCAAACAATACAGTTGTTCTGTATAAAACAAAGCAGTGTTTACATGAACACTATGCTTTAATGTGTGATGTTGGGTGGGTCTGATGTGTGGAATTGTAGCAGGAATCAGCCATGAGATCAGATACAAAAACACTGGACAGGCTGGACAGGTATCAAGTGCAAGTTATGCAGCATCAAATTTAAAATGCCTATCATTACTTTCATGCTATTATCAATTTAGCATGGGGTTTGTTTATATCTCTGCAGATCTTTCCCATGCTTTTACTTTTTCGAACATGTACTTGAATATGTGAGAGAAAAATCAATGTAGGTGTTATTCGGTTTATCAAAGAAAAAGAAAACAAGCTTTTTCTGTCTCTGATTTTGCCAAGGTACTTCATCACATCACTGCCTTTAATTGGCATCTTCACTATAATGAGTTAAAGCCTTTATGTGTCAATGTGTTGCTCATCTTCTGGTGGGAATATATTCACAAATCTGACTGCCTGCTGTCTTTTCATTTATTTTATCTTTACCTCTATATATATATATATATATATATATATATTCATATGTGTCATATATGTGTTGCATAGTTAAAATCCACTGCTTTAATGTAGTGGAATTGTGTGATAATAACACAAGTGGATAACAGGAGTGTAGGACTATTGTTAGATTGAAGGTATGAATGTGTGAGAGGAGTCTGTGTGTTGGTGGATCAAAGCAGTAATGAGCCATTACTGTCAAGTTGTTACATAAGTGAAGAGAGCTTTTTCATAGAAAGTGATTTGGTATCTTAATGGAATGGCACACTTTTTTGTGTAGGTTTCTGATGCAGAAAGATCCATTTTGTGAAACGTTCATTTACTATAACCCACTCTGAAGGTGATACTAGACAGCAGCTGTCCCATGTGCATCTTGTCTCCCTTTTGTTATCTGACCCACGTACCTTTCAATGTCTTTTTACTCATTTTCCCTCTTTCTGTGTCTCTTGCTGACATGAAGGAACAAAACATTTCAATATCAGATGCCTGGTGCAGCAAGGTGGTAGAGGCAATGGATGACAGGGGAAAAAAAACAGAAACAGGCCTCAATGAAAGCCAAAGAATTTAAAAAACACAAAGATGAGAGCAAGAGAAAAGAAACAGAAGCGCAACCTTAGCAGGGAAAATAAGAACATGGGAGGATGAAGTGGATGAATCACAGAAGGTCCCAGATAAGTGTTGAGCAGACAATAAGCAGGCAGAGGTCGTGTGAGCTTCTGCAAAAGCTGATTTGTTCCAGCTGTTCAAAATATTACATACAATCCCCCCAACAAAGGTTTGTTATTAGTCATATCACACATTGCTTTTGGAGGAAAGACAGTGTTTTCTCCCCATCGATTCTTGGATCATTTTAGATACCCCAGAAAGCATCACCAAAGACTCTTGGGACTGTGTCAATTTTGCACACTTTATATACTTTATGTCTGGTGTGTCAATACACCTCTACGACACTCCTTACTTACATATTTAGTTCTTATAGGCTGTATTTGTGTCTCATTATGATGTACAGTGGCTTTCAAAACTTATGTCTTTCACTAGTGAAGGTTATCTCTGCTGCCCCACATGGTAGCAATGATGCCACCATTTCTGCAGCACTAAATATTCTCTTTGGGGATTACGAAAGAATTTTTAAATTTAATTTAATTTAATGTCTATGAGAAGCTTTTATGAGAAAAAACTAGCTTTACTTTGATTCTATCAGTTTACTGAACATTTTTTTCTGAAAAATATCCTGTTTGTTTGGAATTTTATTGCAAAACTCTGACCTCTGTGGTGAGGGTACAGGACAGGTTTTCCTCTTGTGACTTTCTTGATGGTCATGTGTGTGCAGCTGTCATTGCACAGATGAGCAATGTGCCACTACTCAATTGCATGCTAAATATTCCTAGATGTCTTTTGTTGTGAATCCAAGGTTTTGATTTGTTTTTCATGTAATCCAGACCTGTCTCACGGCAACAGTTCAGTAGCCATGGAAGAGAAATCATTATGTGTGCTGATAAAGACGAAACCCTTTTTTTTTGTGCCACCCACCCAACTATAATAGTTGTTTTAACTCTTAACCATAACCAAGTATTTTGTGGCAACAGCAACTGAAAGCACAAGGAAACAGCAACTGAATCGAAAAATTACATTTGAAAAGTAAGTTACTTCAAAACAGCATTGAATGGGACAGTAGTCAAACGTCAGCTTGACATTTTTGCTTAGACGTCAAAAGTTTTGGCTAAAAGTGCATGGCTGTTGTGACTCTATGTTGGGATATGGTTTGATAAGCCCGAATATTTAACTGTCTGTGGAATTTACATCATCCAACGTTCCTGAAGATGTCAACACGCTGTAGACCCAAAAAGAGATTGTCCTCCTCCTTAAAACGTACCTATGTGGTGTCTGTTAATGCAAGACTGATTGACCAATAACTACAAGTCAAAGAATATGTGACCTTAAAAGGTTGTGAAAGCAACTGCATGTCATTAATGAAGGTATGATTGTGTTATAAAGGAATGTCTTTTTAGCCCTAACATGAATATATCATAACCCTAACCAAGTAGGTCTGTTTTCTAACCCTGTCCAAGTGATGCCTTTACCTAAATCCATCAAGGAAATGTATTAAAACGAAGTTTTAGTAAAATGTTGTTCAGTGAATTGACTGAAGGTACGTTGGACTCCTAAAGGTTGAAAGTGCTTAGCTGATTCTTCCAACCTCCTCTCCTCCCTTTTTATGAGGACTTTGTGGCTTCTTAAAGTAAAAAATGTATGGATGAAGTTTGCTCTTATGTGGAGACACTCATAATTCTTATTTCCCTTCTGCTGCTGCATGGCACTTTAGGATGCCGTTATGAGTCATATTGAAGGAAATGAACAAAAGACCAATATGAGAGGATTGGTTGCCATAAAAACACAATTAAAGTTAAAGATCCTTGTTAATAATTGACATATTGTCTAATCATTGACTTCGTGTTTCGAGATAGTTGATTTTCTACCGTCGTCACATTTCCCTTGCAACAGAAATGATTAAAGGTTTAAGGTGTAAGATTATGCGTTCTGTTAGTTTCTCTGTGAAGAAAGTAAAGGAAGGCATCACAAGACAAGGTTATACTCTACCTTCAAGAGTGTGTATTGATAGATGTGTCAGCGAGCAAGGTTTCACTGTCGAGGAGCTAAAAGTGTGATTGAAACGGAAACCAGGGAGAAATGGGCAGTAGATTTCATTCTGCATGGCTCAGCCCTCCTGCATGTTTTTGTGGCTGTGTGTGTTTGTGTGTTTGTGTGTGAGTGCCATATATGTTTATTAAATGATTCATTTTGCCCTGCAAGACTGTAATACCACCATTCTATCACCAATTTACTGTTCACTTACCCACTCATTACTGAAAATGCATTGGAAGTCACCTGGTGGAAGTAAATGAGAGGGGTGCAGATGAAGGTGGGGTGGGCTCGAGTTGAAGTATGGTGATGGAGCAAGGAATGAGACAGTGTGTGAATGTGTTACAGTGGTCAGTTATCTTGATGGACAACGGGCCAGGACCATTCCAATTACAGACTGTACTCTGTCTCCACATCTGTAGTGAGAAGTGTCCAATCTCCTTTTGGTGATTTCACTCTGAGGGTTAAAGAGCTCTGCTGATGTAATACTTGAGTCATGATCAAACAGAGCTGTGAGATTTGGAGACTTGCTGTTAAGAGACCATACTTTTCAGAACAAAGGGGCCTTTATTTTTTCTTTGTTCCCTGGGTGGCTCATTAATCAACTCTTGTAAATACTCATTTATGCAAACATTAAAAAATACATTCACACAAGTGCAGTTTTCTTTTGTGATGAGTTTTGCATCTAAGAATGCTGACTGAACAGCAAACAATAAAGAAATTAATTAAAGCCTGAAAATCCAGTGCATCATTTATGATAAATGGAGAAGTTCAATCAAGCAGTCAACTCTGGTGATTATAGGACAGAAACCCTGGAATAAAGTCGAAATTAATCTCTTTAGCACATAATCACAGTGAAAACTGCTGGAATATGTTGAACGCCTAGGAGCAAGCCACAGCTGACTTTAAAATAGTCATGCTAATGTGTGGCATCTGTTTCACAGAAAGTGCAGAGGGGCTTTTTTCATTGTGTCTTGAACTTTCAAAGCCTGTGTGATTGAGCTGCTTTGCTCTCTCACTCTCTCATACTTTTAGTTTCTCCAAAATCACATTATTGGCTCTACTCATAGTCAAATGGAGTGATTTCCACTGAAAACTGGCTTCATATATTTACCTGTTGATGCCTTGCTTTAGCTAACGCAGGAAACATAATAGCATCATTAGTGGCCATGCACCATGAAATGTCTCAAGGGTAATAGCAATGTTAATTGACTTCAGGGAAAAACTGTTGATTCTCAGAAGCTGAACTATGAATTGGATTGAAAAATTGAATTTCTCATCCTTTTTTTCCCTCTTACACCAAAACATACTTTTGGCTCTCAGAACAATATTTTATTTAGGTCCGAACAGACTTTGATGACGTGCTGTACTTTAAAAATAGTTTTACAAAATCCAGCCTACCTCATATATGTAAAGTTTTCACAATCAAAGAAATGACAATATAGTCTTATTCCAGAATGTGTGACAACTTTGTTGATGTAGAGCAGAAAATGAAGCAGTTGCACAGCAAAATGTAGCATGTCTACAGTGTTCAGGTAGTCTTTACATACCTACATGTCTTATTTTTTTTATTCAGGGAAAGTGTAACAAATTAATGTTTGCTTCTTTTAAAATGCCCAACAAAAAAATGCAAAGAGGTGAGATGGGATGGCCAGTAGCATTAATTTGTAGATTGTCGCAGAGCAATCTTGAGATTAAGCACCATTCAATCCAGCTTTTTCCTAAGTCCTTTCATTTTCCTGTCACTTGCGATTGTTTATGTTTAGTTATTTAAAAGACATGATTTTGGTTGCATGCAAAGAAATAAATTATATACAGCCAGTTGATTAGGCAAAAGAAAATATTGGCATCCCGCAATTTTTTATTGTGATGTAAACCAGTTATAGACTTTTTCATCTTCAATTTAGAATTGCCTCGTCTCACTATTAATGTATCCAGAAGAATGAAAGAAAATGTATGAAATGGCCTCAGAACTAGACAGACAGATAGGGACTTGGCATAAGATACAGACATGTATTCATTGCTCTTAACCTATTACCAGTCCTGACAAAACCATGGCTAATGTATTAACATACTTATACACTAACATCCATTATTTATTCATCATCAAAAATTCAATCTGGCAGACTGTGCACCATTATTCAGATGTGCCGAAAGGAAAGTGGCACATTTGAATAAATGAGAATTGTAGCCCTCACTCCCATGGCATCTTGTTTTTCCAGACACCCCCCTCCAAACTTAAATGATTCAAACATTAAATCAGTCACAAAATGAAGGAGAATGATTGTAGCTGAAAAAAAAAGAAATCCCCCCCTAGCTCTCAAAGCTGGATTAACAATATCTTTGGGAAGGAACACTTCATTGTTCTTGGCCCATTTAAAAAACATCAGACTCGAAGCTGTTGGAAGAGTCTCTGTCGTATATCATCTAGCTTGACTTTTTCATTAGGAGAAAAGAAAAACAACATTTTCTGCATGTTTCGACTCGAGCTTCTTTTCAGGGCCAGTTTCTGACCCCCTGCTGTTACTGCAGTAGACAAACTTATATTTATTACATATTTGGCTCATCTTGTTTCCTCTGAAGAAATTCTGCACCTCTCTGCAGTACCTAAGTCTGAATGAGATTGGATATGGAAATGGTGAGTTCTGCAGACCAGTCATTTCTGCTGATGTAGTGAAACTTGGCAGCATGGAGAACAGGATAAATCCCTCAGAGAAACAAACACTCACTTGCGTAGACACTTCTGTGAATGCAGTCACTTGAGAAACATCAGTGAATAAAGTATACAAATGTAAAATCTGATACTGTTCGTTGACATGTCGGCTGTGCAAAAGGCATTTCATTAATTGAGAAAATATACAAGAAACAATTCAAACTTACATGTATGTATATATATATATATATATATATATATATATATATATATTGTGTTTATATCTTCAACAATAAATGTTATTCAGCATTTTTTAAATATCTTTCTAATTCTGTTATTCATATTTGATGATATGATTAACATTAAGGGTTTTTCTGTACACCCACAACTGCAGCTCTTTGGGGCAGTATTTAGGCACAATGTTGCTTTAACTAAATGCCAACATTAGAACCATACATGCTCACCATACAGACTGCTTTAAAGATGAACATCATGGCATCTCCTCAAAAATGGAAAGTGACAGAGAGCAAAAACACCATCTTTTTATCACAAGCCAAACAGCCACACACAATCCTGGCTGTGAATCCCCACTAAGGTCTGTGTTTTTCTTGCTAGTTGATTGCTCCCCAAGTGCTTGTTTGCCATTTTTTAAACACTTCTGGGGTTCCCCTAGCGATCTTCTAATGTTATATTGCTATGAGCGCAGGGTAATTCCTTCAGGCAAAGTCTGCAGAAACATTAAGTTTGACTTTAAAATATGGACAAAAAGTGTAGATGACGGGCTCAAAATGTCTGCAGTTGAGCTCTCATAGTCTTGACAATTTGACAGCTGGTCAAACCTAAACTCTCACTTACTTAGTGAGAACATGGCACAGAGTCCATGAATCCATGCACACATTGCTCACAATGACCAGCCAGACACTCTGATGTTTCCACTTCACTCAGCTTCACGTTGGGGGGCTTGGATCATTGCAATCACAAAGCAAGTTTTAGGTTACTATGGAATTACGTTTCCAGCAAATAGCATGTGAGAATTGCTTAACCATCAAAAGAAATATGAATGAGGTGCTTAAAAATCTGGAGTGAAAATTTATTTTTAGTGACAGTGAAAGCCAAATTTCACAAGGTAAGAATAAGTAATATGGTCACCGAAGTATAATACTTTAAAAAGCTGTAGAACCTCTAGAAATGATTTCCAAGAATAAGGTAAGGTTTCATTTGGTATAAATCATTAAATACCACAAGTCAGCTAAAGTACTATTACCACCTGCCCATATTGTGTAGATTCCCTTTGGTGCCATTAAAACAGCATCAGTCCCATGATGCATTGGCTGCAGGAACTGTTATCATGCGGTGTCAGGGAGGGGGTGCTGTTGGGTCCTATGGGTTGTAGGGTAGGGCCTCCATGCTTGCTATGCAAAATACTGCAAAGAAACAAATGACTGAAGTTATTCATGTCAGCTGTGAGTAGTTTTAATGTAGCTTTCTTGTTAAATGTCATGTACAGTAATGAATATGGTTTACTGTATTGACTCTTATCAAAATCTATAATGGAATCTAAACATATTGTTATGTCTTTCATTTACAAAACAGGAAGCCTGATTTGACATATACAATCTCTTTAACGTTTGGCTTTAGACTCTTAACTCCTTTTCAATCCTGTAGAGGTGATTACTCTAATTGGTCAGGTGTCAGGAATTGTGGCAGGCGTTGATCTGATCTCTGATCTCTCAAATGCTCAAGAGGTGGTGGCGTAACCTGGAAAAGGTGAGCCAGCTTTGTGACACAGGTAAACCTCAGTTAAGCTCAAAGATACCTGGTTAATCTAGTCTTTCTAGTTTTTCTGTTCAGTACGCCCACATTTGTTTCACTGCAGTGAACACATTGGGAAATATACTGCCCAGATATACTGTGAATGCTATTTAATCACGGACTTTAAAGTATAAATCAAACATGAAAAATCTTTTCATATGATACATTTAATATTCATCTTTGCTTTAAAAATCCTAAACTGGCTTTTTTTTTTTTTGCTTTAGGAATATTAACGTATGGATACTTACAGTCTGAGGCATCATCAAGTGTGTCACTGCCATCATTGGTCAAATCTTCCTTACAGATGCAATGACTTATATATGAAGTATGCAAAGAGATTAGATCGGACTAAAAGACTCAAGAGATTCTGTCGGTTGAAAAAAAGTCTCAAATTCAGAGAATTTGCACCAGAATCAGAGACATAAATCACTGACAAACCATGAAAACGGTTCTTTAGCTTTGTTTTGGTTCAAACAGCATCTTTCCTTAATCCCCACCACATGTTAAACTTATTTTCTCTCCCCCGCAGCCTCCCTCACTCTGGGAATTGAATCTGGCAGCCTCCTCACTGGCTTCTGTAATGTGCTAACATAAGAAATCAATCAGACTCACACTATTTCTACAGCCCCTCAGCTCACATTGATTTATTGCAAATGTGGGGAAGATGAAGAGAGAAACTCTTTAGCACTATGGGGCAGTGTGGTCAAGGGGAGTGAATGCAGGAGGATGATGACAGGTTTTGGATGAGGGGTCAGGGATTCTGGTATGCTGACCTCTGTTCTGATAGGCTGACTTTGTTCACCCTGGGGTCAAATCCTGTCAGTCAGCAGCTAGCCAGAAAATGATGAAACTGTATTTCATATTTCAGATGACTGTGATTTGTTTGCTGTGTACCGCAGATGCTGTCAGCCTGTCGTGGGGTGGGTCACAGATAGCAGAAATGATGTTGGGTTTATTCCCACTTGTAGATTTTAATAAATTAAGTGGACAAAACTATTGCATTGACTACTGCTCCACGTATTTTTGCACTTAAACTTTCTTGTCTTCTGTAAAACTTTGACTTGCTCTCCCAGCACAGATGACACTCTAGAATAAATAATTAGTACTTGTAATCTTGCCCTAATACATTTTTAATCCTCCTTACTGATCTAACTGATTTGACTCATTCGCAACTTTGACATTTTTAAGACTCAAAACAAATAATCTTGCTGCTGCCGCTCTGTTATGACTCAGAGCAATTTCATAGATGATGCTCATGCAGCTGAGAGCATATCTGGAGGGATGCCTCGCCAGTATGTTTTGTTCGTCATTTCATGCACCTCGAGAGTTAGAGGCATGTTTATCCATTTTGTAAAAGATGACTGTGTGAGGGGAAGATGGATTAAGTAAGTGCTTAACAGCAGCTTGGTCATACACTAAGAGACACCAGAGTGAACTGATGAAGATAGGGATTGGAGTGGATTACTGAGAGAATGAAATTTCATGTTGTACATGAGCAGAGAAATATACATTTGGGCCATACGGATCTGCGTATGGCCCAAATGTGGCTGTGGGTGTCCCTCTGCAGGGGGTGTGAGGCTGATATAAGGGTTAGAGGAGGAGATTAAAGTGATAATGTACATCTGTAATCCCCAGCACTTTAAGAGGGCAAAGAGGCAAAACAGCTTCCAACCACTGAGCCGGAGGTGAACAGGGTGCATCAATCACAGCTTGGATCATCTATCACCATAGTAACAGATTATTCAGAATAATTATCTGCTATATGTGTCTTGTTACAATTAGAAGTTGGCTGTGAGCCGGGCTACGGGTCAAAAAGGGATCAGAGAATTGAGTGTGGTTGGAAACGCAACCCCCGTAACACAGTTTATTAGAATAAAATTCAGCCTGCTTGTCACATCTGTCAGAGGAGTCACAGTCACACAACTTGCAGGCACTAAGCTCCTAAAGCAAAATTTCTTAGAGAATTGAATGCTACCAGCTGCACCACTTTGTTGCAGTAGCTTGCTCTAAATGTCATTGCATACTGAGCATATTGAGCTTTCAATAGCCACCCCTCCTTCCCACCAATAATAGATCTTACAAAAAAGAAAATCTGGAAATGAATAAAATGGATTTACGATTTCAATCTGACTACTAAGCCTCTTGAATCGACTGTTTAGCAGATAGCGATGGAAGGAAATGACTGTGCGAGGAGAGTTTGTGAGCTTACGGACGCTCAAGAAAAGAAAAACAAGAACTTGTGTGGTTTGTTCTTAGGACCAGTCCTTCCATTAGGACATTTTAACTCATCACTGCAGTCTTCCCTCAGGAGAATGCTTTATTTCCCATAAGCCATGTTCACACTGGTACACTGGGAAAACCTTCAACAAGGTGCAAAGTGGTTTATCCATTATTGTCGGCCATTTATTTTATCACTTTAGCCCATGTGAGAAAGTCATTTAACGTGGGATACCTCTTTGTTCTGCTTACCCATAAAGCAGAAACGCCAAAATCAATGTTGAGTAATGCTGAGAGGTTATTCATCCAAAAAATATAAAGTAAGAATGTTATTCTTGCTATCTGTTATATCCTCTGCAACATACTGTACAACTACTTTTCTTTTCCGCATTTTCATCGTGCACGCATGTTGTTATCTGCAACAAAACATCCTAAAGTCACCTGTAGCATTTTTGAGTGAGACTGAGTCGCTTTATTTATCTGTGAATTTGGGTAAAAGGAGTCCCAGAGGGTCCCTGGAGAAGTGTCAGTGGCTTCATTTTAAAGTGGCTTCTTTTAAAATACTCCCTGTATGTCAGAATTATTACTGCAGGCCGTTAGATTGCATGATGACGAACAGTGACACCTTTCTCTGATCAAATTTGTCACATCGTGGAAAGCAGGATCATAAGGTGCAGTCGCAGCCAACACATTTAGGAAAGAGTTGCACTGCGTTGAGACAAGCCACTTAAGTTTAAAGACTAATTACGCCTCGTGCACTGCTTATATCTGTGGTCTATTAGATTGTCACCCATCACTATTAGGTGGCACTTGAAGCCCTCTGGCATTCTGGAAAAATAATTACATTCTTTCTGCGTCATAATTACTGCTTTGAAAGTGGCTCTTTCAAACACTAACAAAAGAGGCACTTACTCCTTCCATGTCTCCCCATTCCTCTTGCCCCAAGCTCTGCCTTTCTCATCTCGTCTGTTGTCTCCCCAGACACTAATGAAGTGGTTTAATCTCGTAACTCCAGTGGAATTGTCAGCGGAGAACTGCATTAATTAAGTTCTCATGCATTTTCGTTTTGAAGTTTCCACATTTTGAGAGTGGGCTGAACATATACTTATGTTTGCCATCATCACTTGCTGCATTCATGTATTCAGGGAAGATGAGTTGATTTAATTAATCAGCATGGAACTATCCCAGTTTCATATTCTGACAAGGCTGAGAGCATAGAAATGATTTATGATTAGAAACAGCATTTTACCCTTGAATCTATAATTGTGTAATTCACTTCAGCTCTTATTTCTACTCCTTCAAGTATAAAACTATGACAAGTTGGTATGGAACACCTGTCAGACATGAAGCGAGTATGACTTTTTTATGTAGTTCTAGTTCGGTAAACATAATGAACACCTTGTCTGTTGCTCTCTGAGTTTGACACACACACTCAGTTAGCCTACATGTGCAGTCACTCTCCTTTGATGTACTCCTTGCATTTTCTAATTGTTAATTTGGATAACTTTTTTTTTTTTTTGACACAGTCCTATTTCTTTCAAGGAAGAAAAAAAGTGGCAGTTGCACCAGCTCATTTAACAAACTCTCAGAAAAGCGAGCTGCTGCTTTTGCTCTCATATTTTCTGCTCCTGTCTCGCAAAGAGTCTGGCTTTCAGAAAGAATTGTATATTATTGTATTTTATTTTAGATGTATATTCCACAGGCTGCAGCTGTCAAAGTTCATTTCTCATTTGGACAATCATCATGATTGCAGAAAATGGTCCTAACTTTACTATAATAGCAATGCAAAATGTAGAGTTTTTTTCTCTGTCTGTGGGAATTTAAAGAGTTTTGGTGTATGAAGTTTGAAAGTGTTGCATAAATTATGCTAAATAAACAGTTTTTTTTCTGTGGCACTATAATGCTTTAGTCTTCAAGTTCATGTTGAGGAAATGTGATCTGGCAGCCAGTTTATTAACAGTTTAATGTCAAATGATTAAAATCAAGAGGAAAAGGAGACACTGTAACGTACATTCTGTATCAATCATGAGTCTGATAAGTTTGTCATGTACTGGCAATGCTTGCAGCAATCAGCCACAACAGCACAGCTGCTGTTGTTATCGCCTTTATACAAGTAGCTCTGTTCATGATTTCATTGTCTTTTTTTAACTGTTCTTAGTTTTAGATGAGTGGTTTTAGCACCATTTTTAGAATGACACATTCTTGCTGTAAATCCAACATGTTCCCTTCTCCAGAAATCTTTTGCTCTCCTCTTTTCCTTGGCTTAAAAAAACGGCATGTCTACTGTTGGACTATGGTGTCAGAGGATGCTCAATAAAATACTTTGTTTCTTGTGAATTTGGGATAAACATTTGGCGTAATTAGAACATAGCAGAAGAAGGGAGTGCAAATGTTGGGAAACAATATGAAACTGGTGATTAAATATGCCATTTCAGTTGGATCCAGCCTGCTGTTTATACAGGCGAACGGACATGATTTTGCAAAAGGATTTAATTGCAGTCAGCTCAAATATCTGCAATCAGGTAATATTTATTATCTTTGACAGGCCTGCTGGTGACACTCTGTGCAGCAGAGCTACCTCATGGGTGGTTTTGAGTACTTTGACAAGTGTCTATATGTAAGTCTGTTTGACTGTGACCAGATTGCATTACAACTCTACAAAATACAATGCCTTACAGGTGTGTGGTTGGGTTTAAAATGAACATAAATTAAGTTGGATATGATTACAGCATGAGGAAAGAGCACTAGAAGTTGAAGGGACCATTGTATTCTCTTACAATCCATCTGTTTAACACACATTTTTGTTGCTTATTTCAAATGCATGCATTTATTCCCAGTGCATTATACTGGTAGAAGCCCCTCTGAGTTCATCCATGTGGGCCCAATATTTACTTTACCCACATGGGCCACTAGAAATTTGCCCATTTCTGACCTATACTCACTCAATCACCATGTACCAGAAGATTACTCCTGTGGGATCCACCTTACATGTGGGATCTGATGTATAAATGTAGTTTTTCATGTGATCGGTGTGGAAGTGGTGTCGGTTATGTGATACTATGGCACGATGATCAGAACTTTGTTGCAGTGTGCATCCTATTATTTCTTCTTTTATGTGTATTGCATAGACAGCACAATGAAAAGAGTTACCTGAAATAACCTGTTTGGGAAATCATTGCAATCATTGATCTCATTTGTTTTGTTTTGTTGTTAAGTGTAACCACAACCTCTGATGACATGTTTCATTTATGGTTTTCAGTTGAAAATACATATTTTATAATGATTATGTATATTAATAAATGGACTAAAGTATGGTGAACTTAACCTTGTTTCCTGTTTCCATCCTTATCTGCCATGACAATAGTCATTTTTTTTATTGCAAGGCCATTCATAGTTATTGCCCTGGGTTTATCAGAATCAACTCACTCTTTTCGTTTCGTAATTTAGTGACCAAACATTTTCAACAGAGCTTAAACTGACATTCTCAACAGCTAGACAATTACAATAACTTTTGCCTACAGCTAATACAACCTCTTGAAAAGGTAGCGATTAAACCCCCACACAATCTATCAAGAAGCACTTTTATGATGCATATATATATCCCAGTTCTGCAATATGTGCCTTTTTCACTCTCCATACTGTCAAAAAGACTTTGGAGCAAAGGACTTCAGAACACTTCCATTATAGTGTATGCCTCATTAAGGAAACTGAATATGAGCAGTACCAATTGTGGCCCTACATTGTTAGAATATTGTTGTTTCAGCTGATTCTGGAGCAATGTTTGCACATTCACTTTTACTGGGATGGAATGTATGACTAAGGCAAAAGAAAAAAACAAAAAAAAAACACTTGATCTGAATTGAACTGTTAGTCATTTGAATTGACCCTCATGAACAGAACTTCAATGTGATGTTCTAACCTAAGTCTTTGCCAGCATATGAAGCACAGAGAGGTGAAAATATTGCCTTGATAGGTTGTGGGAACTGTTGTTTTTGTGATGGAAGAACTTGAAGTTCACTGTAGGAAAGTTGAGTTCATTAAAACCCATGACCTCAGAAGACCAATATCCACTACAACACTACTTCCCCTTAGGGAGAGGGTGAACATGCAGCACTTGCCACCCGATAGCACTCAACCACGATAACCTTTAGTCACGTGGACACACACACACACACACACACACAAATACATGCAATTTATTACATAAATGAAGCACTGAACATCCACTCAAACTCCCACACACACATACACATATCTACAATGTATGACTAAAGGTGCAAACACCATTTGTTTTCCACAATTGCCAACAAAATTTGAACTCTTTTTCAAGCTAATGTAAAGCTTGTAAAGATTTTGGGTATGACCTGCACACAAGCACAGTCACAAACCACGCACAATTAAACAGATGAACACACAAAGACATGCAGCAGCAAAAACATGTAGCTTGCATGTGAAAGAACACCCCGAAGTGTTACTTGGATTCTACAAATTCCCTGTACCATAAAGCGAAGACACAAGTGTCCATAACATACATGTATTATTTATGTGTGCCTGAATGTTTTGAACATAGAGCTGTGTGCAAAGGTTTACATTAGGGAGAAGAGGCTCTTCATTTCTGTCTGTCAGAAAAAAGCATCTGACTTTTCATCACATTGCTATTAAAAGAGCAAAGCTGAGGGGCGGAGATCCATCTCATCCTTTAACGGTGTGTCTCTTTTGGTGTGTGCAGTAAACGTGTTTGCCTGCCAAGGTATGTCTGAGTCTTGTGCTTGTGTGACTGTTCTGGTGCACTTAACTGTGCTTGCAATTGCAATCCCAGCTTTAAGTGGCCTGCAATTTCAAAAAGCGAAATTGAAGTGGGCCTGGAAAGGAGACAGAAAGACATATACAGCTCTGAAGTTAAGATGTGAGGAGTCCTTGATGAGAATGATTCTGATTATTCCTGACACACATAAAGTGAACAGCATCATAATTACCCCCTCGCTATTTCATGGAGAAATGAGATTGTTCCTTCAAAACATCAGCAAAGCATCAGCAAGGTGGCTGTTCTGCTCTTGAAAACCCTCCATGAGAAAAGAACGTTTTTACTTTCGCCATAGTGCTGTTTTTGCATTTTTAATCCACATTAGAACACATCCCCCATGGATGACTATCCAGCACGTGCACACTGATGTGCTTGACTCCAATGTTTCTGACATTTTATGAAGTCATACTCAAATCCTACATACTCAACTAGCATCTTCCACATAAAGGTTTAATTTCATGTCAAGACAAGTCCATTTTAATTGTACATCCCAGTATTATATTTAGGAAGACATTTGAGAAGGCAAATGTCTTACATAAAGGTTTAATTTCATGTCAAGACAAGTCCATTTTAATTGTACATCCCAGTATCATATTTAGGAAGACATTTGAGAAGGCAGGAAAACAACTCCATAAAATAAATTAGTGGAATAAGAAAAGAAGAAAGTGTCTGTCAAATTGAAGAGGAAATGCGGAGAGACAACAAACTTCTGTTTCAAGTGTGCAGGGATGGCAAAAACGGGGGGGGGGGACTTCAATAAAGTTTATCTGTTGAGTGTCCAATTATTTGGAAATCTTCCATGTTTGAGCTAGCATTGGGATTGGCATTTCACATGACACTTCCAAACAAGCCATTCAAACCTCATAGCAATTGTATTTTTTATAATAACAGCTGCAATGATGTGTTTTTGCATTCTAGTGTGTGCGTGTACATCTCAGGGACAATGGGTGACAGAATCACTCCCTCTGAAAGCTCCAAGGACGAGCAGTGGAGGGTAAAGCGGGTGATTTGTCTCTTAGGATTGAACTCATCCCTCTGGTCCCCTGCAGCCCTCTCGTCTTTCTTCTTTGTCTGGATGCTATCTTATTTTGAAGGTGAAGAGCATTTCTCTCGGTGTTTGCATGCATATATTTTAGCTGATGCAGCTGATTGTGTTTCACGGATGTACAGAGTTAGTGTGGTATGGGCAGGACACATCTCTGCTCGGAGGACACTCAGACTGACACGGATACTTTATGTTAAATAAAGTGAGTAAGCACAGTCCATGTGTTTTTTTCTCATTCTTATTTCCAGTGTTGGAGCCCACCACATAAGCTAAAGGTGGAACCATTGTTGCTCATTGTTAATATACACCTTCACAAAAACACAGAGCTCTATGCTCAGAGCAGTGCCACATGTTAGCGTAGAGAAAAAACTATAGCAGGCTTCAGTTCATCAAAATCATGTTTTTTCCAATATTCGCTCCTGAAGTGACTGGTTTCTTTAACCTGTGGCATATTTAGACGCATTTGATTGTGTAGTTTGACTAGCCAAAAGTCTGGGGAATATAGTGAAAGAACATTTTGTTTAGACCCAAAATAGCTAACCTGTAAATCAAAGCAATCAGTAACAGGGTGGAAAATCTCTGAACTACAAATAGAGAAAAGAGTTTCAAAAAGCTATTATGGGTGATTTTTTTTATTTTTCACTCTGGACAAATAAAACAGCAGTTCAGTATATGCTGTATTTGGACTGAAGGCAAGAAAAACAAACCAGTGTGGATCTGCCATCATATATCCCCTACTACCTGTTAACTGCTGCCAAATCACAGTATTCTGATGGCTTGTGTGATCATTTTTTGTGTGCTAGTTGCCAGGTAATCCAAAAAAATGTCCAACACTGTCATTAGCTATGCAGGGAACTGTCCCATTAAAGTCTCCAAGAGCTGATATGCAGGAAATAACATCCACAATGGCAGTGTCCTCTAAAATCTTTGCACCTAAATCACAGTGCTATAAAGCAGAGAATGCAGACGCAGACGGAATGTAAGTCTTTTGTCAATGTTCCAATATTTTGCAAGTCTTTTTCTCCTTTTCTCACATAGTCTGCAACTGGAGTTTTCCAAGCGCATTAAGACTCCTTTGTAACTGTTAAATTTCAAGCTAAATATACAGTGTACATACTTTGGTTTTACTGTAAGTTTTTCATTTATTATTTATCTTCTTTTATTGTAAAGCATCTGTTTGGCTTATAAAGAAAAAAAAACATTAACATTTATGTTCTGAATGATATAGCCGTTGCATTTCGAGGTTACAAAAATGCTTACAATCACTTGATGATGTTTCACCTTTCATCTGAACACATTTTTGATTTTGAAATAAAAATCTGGAATTCCTTGGCTTTTCTTTAATTTTATTTTCAAGTTGTCATGGCTCTATTCAAGCCTTTATTCACTGTTAAATGTTCCATTTCATTATGGTTTCAGAGAGCATAGCTGTGTTTACAGACAATGCAACAACTTCCAAGTAAAGCCCCTTAAAATATGGCACGATATCCTTGAGCTTCTTATTTTCCTTTTCCTCACCTCTATCCTCTCCAGTTTTCATCCTTTTGTCATCTGAAGTTCTCTCATTTAGCAGTCTAAAAGTCCTGCAAAATGATTAGTGAGCCCACAAGTGAAATTATGCAAAGCCTGTTCCACTCCATCAAAGGCTTAGAAGTATTTAAACACACCTTACTAAAGTCCCTGTTACATACTTTCCTAAATGGGTGTTCTTTAAAGTAATTTAACATTTGCCAAAAACAACATTTTCAAACAATCCAAATATTCAGAGATAATGCTAGAATTCTTGCCTGAAGGACTTATACTCATTCAAAAAGTGTTCACGTGCACATTCAGGTACACTCAGGATGAGTCTGAGCCCCTCCTGACTTTTCAGATGTGCCTCATTCAGATAGGATTCTGTGTGTGACGTCCAACCAATAAAAAGCCAAAATATTCTATTAAGTTTAAATCCTCTCTTTTTGTGAATCTTGTGGAGTCAGATTAAGACAAGACAAACATTGCCAAGCTGTCATGCCCATGAGACCACTGCCAGCAGGAAGACTCACAGATATTGGTGTTTTATTGCGGTGCCTATGTGCATTGTCCTGTGCACAAGCAACAAAGAACCCCAATGTGAGCATTAGCAGACAGGGGGATAAGCAGACTAAAGCTCTGATACATGCTGCTCAGTGTAATGGGAAGGGGGAGCGTCAGCAATCTGAGTGGGTTGCAGCTGCAGCACACAACCTTTGTTCCGGGTGTGTGAGTTCACCTGTTAGTGTGTGTGTATGCTCTCTACTCTTTTTCCTTCTCATATAAAGCTAGAACATAATTTCCATCCCTGTGTGTGTTGGTGCACATGTAAATTAATGTACTTGTTTCACAGGATTAAATAGATGCTCCTGTTTTTACTGCTTGGTTTTTGAGATATACCTATTGAATTTTGAAATTGACTTTGCTGTGGAGCTCATTTGTTAGTTTATTTAGCCATAACATTGAGGAGTCTGTGTTTATTTAGTAATGTAGTTCTGTAGCTCTTATGTGCACTGAAAGCAGAGACAGCTGCAATGTTTTAGGCAGAACAGACATAGATTTCTATCGCTGACCCTAAGGCTGCTCATTATAATTCAACACACCTCTCATATCTCACACATCCACTCACCCAGCAACCAACACCATCACTTAACTTTTTTCTGCCTTCTTTCTTTCTTTTTTCCTCTTCCTTGTGGTCTCACACATTGGAAGAGAATGCTCAGAACAAAGGGGTTAATTATTGGTCATCTATCGAAACAATTAAAGTGTGAGCTGAATATACAGCACCTCACTGACAACTGGCTCAAAAAACATACGAACTGCTCTGGTACACAACTCCATAAATGTTCATTTTCTATGTTAAAAGGAGTTGACTTGAATGTGTGAAGTGTCTCTCCTACACACTGAATCCTGCTAAAATTATTAACTAACTGTATAGGCTGGACATTTAGGATCTATTTAAAGTCTTACATTTATTAAAACCCACACAGTCGCAGTTTGTTTTTGTCTAAGCTGCTCTCATTAGCCCCCTGTGGGCAGCCAGGTCATCAGTAAGGAAATGTTCTGATAAAGTGATTGAATATTGAACATCCACTTTTTTCATGTAATGAACACAATGTAGTCGCTAATTAAGTAAGCAGGCAGTTGTTTACCAAAACCTTAAAGGATCGCTAGAGAATTTGGTCTTTTTGTTTTTCACAGTTGTGGGATGTGAAGCTGCTGCTGTAAAAACAAACATTTGTCTGAGCCCTGCACATGAACAGCTGTGCATGTGAATATGTTGTCATGCTTTAGAACTCATGCAGTACATGCAGCTGTAGCTCGGGAGGAAGAGTAGTCATTTGTCAGTTGGAATATTAGTGGTCAGTACCTGGCTTCCCCGAACACTAAACTACCTCATCTTTGATGCATCTATCGTTGTGTGAATGTGTGTGATTTAAAAAAAAAAAAAGTACAGTGTAGCTTGTTGTACTGTATAGACTAAGCTGTGCTATATGAGTCTGTATGTGAATGGTTGAAAGTGGCTTATAGTGTGATAGCACTTTGGGTGATCAACAAGACTAGAAAAATGCTATATAAGTACAGTCCAATTACCATTTACAAACGAAGTCATCAGACATGACAAGATTATGTTACAGGACCACACAAGAATAGGACTGCATATTATTCATCTACTATAATATATAAAATGAACAAACATGCACATAAAGACAAAACAAAAAATGTTCTAGTTTATCTGTACAACAGCTTAAGGATATGAATGTTGCGTATATGTGAAATCAGTACATCTGCAACATAATGTGAATTGTACATATTCACATATCACATTTACATGTTAGCAGAGAACATTTTGAAATGCTGCAAAGTTCCAAGATTTTCTTGTGAAATTTGTAAAAGCTGACCAAACATTCCTATTCGAGAGGAAATTTTTTCAAGATGGTTGATGTACTTCAAAACAAGCAGAAGCTTTTCTAGTGTTGTTTTAAGCTGCCTTTATGGTTGCATATATGTACCCATCTGCACAGCAAAGGATTATGGGAATTTAATTGATGTAATAGTAGCTGTCTCAGCACCCCTCGCCCCACCCTAAAAAAAGAAAAAGAAAAGGCAGCAATGCCAAAAACTAGAAATCAACAGAAACAGCTAGCGATCATTTCAGTTTATTCTTTTACATTGCCCTCGAGTTACAACAAAAAGTTACAGTGGGTAGATATGTATCTAATAATCTTTTCCACAAGGCATGAATTATTTTCTTTCTTTTTTTTTATTAGCTCATCTAGCTACAGTAATGGTTCCGCTATCATGCAAAGTTTGTGCTCAGCATTCCTGACCAGCGGGCACCATTTCAGCCAGCTGAGGACTTCCTGATGTTTGTAACCTGTTGCGTACAGCACGAGTGTCGCATTTAAAATAACAAATGTTACAAAAAATTAAATATTGCTTGAAAATAAAACAGACCAGTTGAATTTCTGTAATTATGTTTGTTTTTGCATATTGGACTTTCTGTCAAACTTCTGCCATTTATATAGGGTAGTGGTGTCTTTATCTCAGTAGAATCACCTACCATTTAAGAAGAAGACTGCAGTGAATCTAGTGTGACTATAAATGATCACAGCACTGTGTTGACATGATGACCTGCTCATGCAGTGACCAATAAGACAAGCAACATCAAAATCTGCAAAACACGATAGTCTCAACCTCTAGTTATGTTCTACCATCCAATGGTTGACCATTAATGCAGATACAAAGTAATGTCATTACACTGCTGCAGAAGTGAAAACATGCTGTGTGTCACACAACAGGTTTAAGTAGCATATTGTGCTTCAGTAATGTATATTCACATACAAACATAGTTATGACACCAAGCTTGCATAGAGAACATATTCTGATACAATTAAAGCTATTGTTTATTCATCCACTCTTAAGTAGGCAGTTGTGTGTGTGCTTTAGTGTTGGTGTTATTTTCCCAGGCTAATTGAGCAATTCCACCGTGGGATCCGCAGTGTTTAAGGTCACGGAACGACGTGCTCTCCTGGCGCATTAGAAAGCTGCTGCTTTCATAATTAGTCTGCTTTTATCTGTGCTGCAGCCAGAATAACTCCTAGACAAATGCACATATAAGCACAGATAGGCTCGTACACTGAAGAATGTAATGTTCAAATATTGAATACAAACGCCCACATTCACTTGCATGAGTGAGCACTTGCTTGCACACACAGCTCACACTTACCCACAGTTTTTTCATTTGTCTTTATTTTATATAGGAGGAAATTGTGTAGTGAGGTTTTGCAAAGCCATTTTTAGAAAGATGCATTTAGCCTGTCATAAAATATTGAATTCAGTGATACTTGATGTAGATGCCTATTCAAATCTGTCAATGTCAGCGTGCATTTTTGTGTGTAGGTGGTTGTAATTTATCAGTTTGAGCGCCATTTATCCCTCAACAATTATTTTATATTAGATATGAGGGTTAGGCTCAGAAAATGGATGCAGTGCTTTCATTTTTCAGCTATTCAAATGCAGATCCAATAGCCATGTCCCTCTGTGTGTTTCTGTTTGCATGTGTGTGTGTGTGTTTGTGCACATGTGCTAGCATGCTTGATTGCACATGTGACTTGAACAAATGCCAACACTGCTGGCCCTGTCTGTTTGTCCCATGCAGACGTTCTGTGAATGTGTGCCCAGCTCCTCTCAACTCAAACATCGCTGGTCAGATTCAGAAACTGCCAGGGAGACTCCGGCCAAGGTAAGGCCCTGTCTCCACATTGTTCATTGCTTAGTTGTAAAAGAAAATAGTGAAAGTAAAAAAATAGTAAGAGAATAGTTATGTCTATTGTGTGATTCGAGTGTGGCATATTATAGGGATTGTTTAGTCGGAGGAATAGCACAAATTAAATAAAACAGTCATTCAAATTTGTTAGATTTAGTATAATCGAAAACCATTATCAAAGATTCACTTTGAAAAAGCTTTAACACCAGGAAGTTTTTGTAATATTTTCCTAAAAAGGGCTAAAATTGCTGATATTTCCAGTAAAAATTGAACAGGATGGAAGTTGGTGAATGGAGGGTTAGATCTAAATATTTCAACTGATTCAAATTCATTCAACATGCTGTGAATAAAGTCCCTTTATTGTCTCATCTATTCTTTCTTTATTATCAAATATATTCCACCGTATTTATTTCAGTTTAAACTAGGGGTATGAATAGTGATTTGCTCACCTGCTGAGGAGATTAAGTCACTCACTGACAATGATTCTCATCACATTCTGCTTTGTTACTGCTTTGGCACTGGCAGTGAGAAGGATTATTTCATATTACACTTTACATTTTGCCACTGAGCAACGGGGAGGGCTGCACCTCAGGCCACTTCTCAGACACACAAGAATTAGATAGCTTGGGCCCCGTAGATTGTCTGATCTTAGCAAAGTAAATGCAGGGAATGGAACAGCAGGATTTGCGAACTGTGAATCTGCACTCAATGCAAAGTGGTGCTCAAAAACACAGGTGCATAAAATGGAAGTGGAAATGATTAAAGATTGCTTTTGTGCACCAATTCAGCATTTAAATATGTTTGAATTTTTTGATCATTAGTTAGGTTCAGATAGTTTGTAAAATGTCTTCTGATTTCCTGCCTTTCCAATGAGCAGCCAAAGTCTTTCACCTAAGAACAGTCTGCCAGTTCTCCTGTGTGAGAAGACGTCATTTCCATCTCTGATTCTACACCTCGCCAATATATCCATCAGAATTCCCCTGGCATCCACTCAAATCCCATATGGCATCAGTGGAGACAGAATACGATCTGATATTCAGCCTCTAATTACAGAATGGGCTCTTTCAGTGAGACTGAGAGACTAATTTACTAAAAAAAAATATGTTAAGAGGTTGCATGTCTCCTATCCTCAGCGCCATCACCTCACCACAGCTCTTGAGCTGAGTTTAGATATTATGTATTCTGTTGGGACATGACGCAGACTGTGGTTGCATTTTATTTTGACTGACTATCAAACAAATAAGGCAGCAGGAAACCCTTCACCACAGCTCCTTTTTTCTTTTTTCTTCCATTTCATCCTCTTATTTTATCTCAATCTGTCCTCACAAAAGTGGTGTCTGGATCAGTGGCTTCACTCCGACGTAGTAGGTTTTGGGCTTTTTTTTCCCTTGCAAGCAGTTTCTACCATTTTGGTTCCCAAGTGACCAAAATGTATATCAATACTGAATATACATTATACATACAATAAGGGGATCATTTTGCTTCCTTTCTGAGACTGCTCTCCCATAAATGACACCCCAATGTCATGTATTCATTTACCTTACCTTGGTACTTCACCATGGTAACTAAAGCTGCAAACATTTCATTTTTTGGAAGCAGGTTAAATTTGATATTAGAAAATTATCCAGGAAAAGGTTTGTAGATAAGAGAAATTGTCATAGATGGTTAACTGATCTTTTTGGTCTCCTGTCTTTCTCATAAGGTAGAGACTGACAGTGATCGTTAACAGTCAGTTAACAGTCAGTAGTGAATATTCAGTATATTTCCAATGATGGTTTTTACTGATGTCCTGGCCCATTGGCAGGGGACCTTATGCAGCTCTAATGTTACACTGCTGTCACTGCAGCATGAGACCATCCATTATGTACATTAGTACTGCGCAGACACCCTGATACACACATACACTCAGCCAAGGCTAGTCACATAGTCTCTGAGCTGCACCTGTGCTCATAAAGAGAGAAGAAAGAACAACTTTGACATGCGAGGAAAGATTTCACAGTGCCGTCATGGTCTACATGTTGAGTTAGAGCAAAGAGACAAAAAATGTTATGTGCAGCATTGCTACCCTGGAGCGCTTCTGTGTGATGATGTATTTGGATGAAAAACAAGAGCAAGTGAGAATGACTTGACAAAGCAGTGCTCCAGTTTTTTCATGTGTAGTATGTTTACCAGCCTGCTTGTTCTGTTGAAAGAGTAGAGCTGAGAGAAGTGTTTTAGAATTATGTGAGAACATGTGCATCAAATATTTTAATGACACGAGAAACTGTACAATAAAAAGTGTGTGTGTGTGTGTGTGGGGGGCGGTCTGTCACCTTGGACAGGTCACTACACTACTCCATCACAGAAACAGTTTCAAATCAGGATTAATGCATTTATCCCCTCTGTGCGCACACACACTTGTACATGTATACACCAGTCCATTTGTCCAAACTTGCATGCTGTCATATGCAAAAGTTTGGCCACACTTTTCGGCAAATGCAAATTGTAAAGAGTAGAAGTAAAACTGTATTTAATTATTTTTTCATTATGTGCGCATAGGATCATTATCTTGCTATCCTCTTTTTATTCCTTTATCTATGTTGAAATTTGCGTGTATGACATTTCCTTCCTAAATCTGATGGTAATTCATTTCAAATGTCTTTGGTGAAATATTACATATGCCATCAATGAGTCCAAAACTGTATCCGTCCATCCCTGAGTTTACAAGGTGGAGAGGTGCTCTATTCGTGAAACCGGGCACCCATTTATCATCATACCATTCTTCATTGCCATCAAGTCATCAGCCAAAAGAATTTGTTTCCAAAATGCTTCAGGCTTGTTTCGATTTTCACTCACAAATTTCTGATGTCGATTCTTGTGTTGAAAACCCAGGAAAGGTTTTCTACAGATTACTCATCCAAGGAGGTTATATGGTGTGGCCGTAACAGTACACCACCACCACAGTCTGCTACATCTCTCTGCAGGTCTCTTGCTGTGTTTTTATATGCCTTTCTAATAGCATTTTCAAAAGCAGTACTGATTGTATGCTGTTTTTGTCAACAAGACCGCAGCCTGACCTCCACCACTCTTGTTAGCTAGCATTTGTTTAATACATTATTCACGACAAACAAATGACCAAACATGAAAATTGATCAACCTGAAAATGTTTGTGCTTAAAGTAATGAAAAGTATCCCTTATGTTTAAGAAATGTAAACCAGTGCTATATTAATGTTACTAAAACGATGGTGGACACTGATTTTTTTTTTGTGGTACAGGCTTCTAAAATCACTGCCAAGATTCTCAAGCATAATCATCCAGCAGGGACTCATCAACAGTTGCTCACTTGCTCCAGACCCCATATTTGTCTGTTCATGTAGGTGGTGAAGGAAGCCCCAGGACGACAAATGTAGATCATGTATGAAAACCACATCAGGCCCACACGAACCCGCTTTTGCACATTTTCCATGCTGCTTGATTGAACTAAAGGGGGTTTTTTAAAATGGACTTTACATGGTATATGCACACCCACACATGTCTTGGGTATTTACAACTTTTTATAGCCTCTAACCGAAGACTGTGGGTGAACAAAGCTGATAGGATTACTTCCTGCAAAAGATAATTGATTTTCTTAACTTTAAAGGAATCATAAAGCTCTCTCATAAAGCAGCCCATTAGCTGTCTATTAGTGGGCTTTACAGTGCCTCTACAGCCAATTTACATATTAATGTGTTTGCTCTTGCTTCCACATCCAAACAGAAAACAGACTCACACACATCTGCCACATATTTACACAGAAAGACATCCTCATCTGGTGTAGAAAAAGAAACAGTAAAGGATTAATTGCTGACTCATTTTGACTGTGGATGGAAGGGAGTTACATTTATCACGCATAGCCAGGCCATACTGTTCATTGCTTGTTCTCCTACCCTGGATAGAAAAATGGAACTGGATCCCAAACAGCCATCAAACATTAAAGCTCAATAGTCCAGCTAATTGAGATGTCCCCAGTAGATTTTTTTTTCTAAGAGGATTTGAAAATGTGCTCATTCATCTGCATCCCCCTGTTGAAGTTTCCTTTTAATTCTTGAACTTGTTGCTATTTTTCAGTTATCTATTGTTTTCTGTCGTCTCTCACAAATATGAATACAGCAACTCACTGCAGATCTTTCACCATATATTTCCCAGACATGTTTCAATGTCTCTTCATGACATGCAGGGTGTTTGGACAGGAACCATTATGTTCCTTAGTGTGCTTTTCAATAAGACTGGCATTTGAACAAATCTGCTTTCCATTTGCACATAAATCATTCAAAAATACATTTGACAGATGGGAATGTGATTACATCACTTACCACTGAGCATTAGAATTAGCATTGAAAAGTCTTCTAAGTGATGGATGAAAGTCATTTCTCTTTGAAGGCCAGAACTTTCATATATATATATATATATATATATATATATATATATATATTTGGTGTTAAGGCAATTGGTATTCTAATACATATTTTTCCCCTTCCTTCGTTCTTTTCTCACTTCTTTCCACTCACAGAGGATGAGCTGCAGCTATCTGCTCTGCACTATCCTGCTCTTCGTGGCTGTATTGCTGGCTGTCACTGTAACTGGCACCATCCTTTTCATGAATCACTACCAGGCCCCACCCATGTCCGATGGCCTACCCCACATCTCTACCAATCAGGATGAAGCCAATGCCCTGGTGACTGTTGAGAGAGGGGATGGTTCTCGCATCAACATCTTCATTGATCCCAACTGTCCTGACTACAACAGTAACTTTATACGTCTGGAGGGCGTGCAGACCTCACTGCTCCACTCACTGACTGACCACGACTCGGACCTGAAGTCAGTGAAAGGCCAGGATCGGGCTCTGCTCGTCAGCTTGGCAGAAGAGGTGGCCAAACTGTCAGCCCATGCGGGGCAACTGAAAATGGACTATGAATCTCTGCGCAGGGGGCAAGGAAACCTGGGTCAAGACCTTAACACACTACAGGCAGAACAGGGACGCCTCATACAGGTGAGACCCATATACACACACAATCTCATGAGATGGAAAGCATGTGGTTTGCTACAGTTGTGAGCCCCTGCTCCTAGACAGGTTAGGTTTCAAGAGGTCAAAACTTTTAAAAGCATAGCCCCCCTCTCTTCTAAACTGAAATGATGAAAAAGACGTTGGTGCTTGGATAGTGATTGGACCACTCTCAGTCTCTGACCAGAGTCAAAGATACTGTTTCACAGAGACCGATTACTCAAAGACTGACCTAAAGATTTGGAACTAACATGAATTATTATGAATTATTATTATCTTCTTCTTAGTTTTTAATCACATTTCCTTCCAGCTTTCCAGCAGCTGTGTTGCTTTTCAGATTGCTAGAAAGAAATGATTGTGATTGGCCATCGGATGCTAGCTCCACCTGTTTTACATAAACATGCTCATCATGCTCTCAGGAGTTGGAAAAACTGGATTGGCCAACCAAGTTGATAACCAGCACTGGGATACTGCCTAGTAAGATCTTTATTGTTAGGGATAAGTTCTTTAGATTACCAGAAGATATCCTGAATATGTACCAAGTATTGAAGTAAATTGGTTTGGTCTTTTTTAATCAATATTTTTTTCATTTGACATAATTAGGTCATCAATACTGACACATCAGTGTGAAAGGAGCACGTTACTGCTGTAGCTGTAGGAGGGAACTACTATATAAAAGCTTTGTGCACAGAGTCAGCAGCGTAACTAACTTTTTTAAAAACTAGTCTTTTTTATGTTAATCACTGTGCAAAATCTTTATCTAAAACTATCAACTTAAGCTGTGAGGAAATGTTATGGAGTGGAAGGAATATACTCCCTTCTGAAGTGTATTTAACAGAGAGGGCAACTCATGGACCAACAGTTTATAGGCAGTTGTTTTAACTAAATATTTTGAGGGAAAAACAATCAATGACAGAGGTTCTTTTCTTTTCTTTTCAATTGTTTTTTTATTTTTTTATCCAAACTGATCAGAAAAAAAGGAAACCAACTAAACTGAAGTCACTCTGCAACAATTACAACTCAAGTCATGACTTTAAGTGCTATACAGTGGTGCTTAAGGGTTGGACTGTGAAACCCCTATCGACATGCATTGATTGTGAAGCCACCTTAAGAAGGGTGACAGCTCATTGGACTCGAGATGTTGCTTTTAGTTTTGCCGTCTTCCTTTCCTGACTGAAAAATCAAAACATTATCATTCCCTCAATCAATGCCTACTCAGGCGTGTCATTTCTTTTTTACACTGTAAAAGCCAAGTAATGCCTAAATTAAAGTGTTAATAGGGCTCATGTTCTGTATTTAACTTATTCAGTCTTGTGTTTGAAGAAGTCACAAGGGAGGAAGTGGCCATCAAGACCCTAGAAACACTATAGCTTGCACATTATATCAGTAAGATGATATAATTGATCCTAAGATGTGTAAGTCAGACCATACTGGATAAAAGCATAATTAGACATAATTAGATTCTCACTGACCACATTGATATATTGATGATACATTTCCTAAATGTGTGTGGAAAATCTTTACACTGCATGGTCTTTTAATTTGGACTTACCAGGCTCAGTCTCTTTGTTCTGCAGTAAATAGATTTCATTGCTTTCAGCCATACAGCTGAAACAACAGAATTCATTCTTCTGCTGTTTTTAAACCCAGACCACTGCAGCTTGTTGTTCACCAATCTTTAGAAATCACTCAAAAACAAGCTGGTTGGGTCTGATCTCCCTCTGTAGGGTAAGAAACTATGTGCGCTGACTGGCTGCACAATCGAAGCAGCAAGTGGCCCACTTCCTTTGCTTCTGTTAATGTGTGGTGTACTGTAGGAGGCATGGAGTGGTGGGCAGGGTAAGTGGAGGTGGTACCAGCAGCTTAGATACTCCAGGTGATTGATTTCCTCTGTGGAGGCAAGGCATGCGGTGTGCACATCCGCTGTTTCTGCTTGCCACCACGGTGTGACTGTATGATCTATGGGCCACCTGTGGCACGAACTTCTGATTTATAGGATGACACAGAGCTGACTGTGCTAAAATTAGTGACCGCTTTGTGTGCACTGTAGCGCACCCCAAAAAAACAGTCAAACCCTTCTACACTCCCCTGAGGTGCTATGTAGGAGAATTTGATTACAGCAGGTTTAGGACCAATCTGTTTTGATTATTCAAAAAAATGACATATTCATTTTTCACTGCGGGTGCTTGCAGCCTGAAATAGAAGAGTGCTCCAAAGCCCACATATTTACATTTGAATAAATCACCCTGATGGGAACGACTACCCACAGGTTGATGGTCAGGTTTCTAGGTAATGGATTAAATGAAGCACATTGTTCTAAGCCAGGGCAATGTTTGATATGTTTGTTCAAATTACTTTAGTTTATTTGAAATTCCAAATATGCCTCCAAAGACATCATTTGATTTGGCATAATTTCCTCTGTCATCAAGAAATATCTAAATATGTGATCAGATCTAAATACATTAAGCTCATACTTCCTGATAATGTAGAGTTCTTGCTTTATTCTGAATAGTAAGTAATACATTACTAAGGCCCACTCTGCCAATGTGTTTTCTCCTCCTTTTTGTGTTTCCATTAACTATTTCAGTCCTATCAATAGACACCTGGAGGAGTTTGCTTTGCTCAAAAATGCCCAGAAAAACAAATATGCAGCTACCAAAAAATTTAGTCCATAAAACATTTCATGGTTACAATGGTTGTATCCATCTCATGTTATACCCTAAAATGAGTGAAAATCATATCTAGCCAGGTATGCTTTTTGTTTGTTGTTTTCTGACATTCAAGTCATTTATGTGAAATTTCTTGTATGATTTTCAGTAAAACACTTGACGTCTGCATAATAGATCAGGAAAAACATGTTAATGGCTTCACAACATTTAGAAGAACCCATACAATGGTCACTTACAGGTCCATTGTTTTACTATGGAGATTACGAGAAGAGAGATCCTTTTAGGTCCTCTCTTTAAGTCCCACTTGAGTGTTGTTGAAATTGCACATCTAACTGGTCAAAATTTGAAGACGGTGTGCAAGACGATGGCTGATCTTATGTTTTAGTTTTCTCAACTTAGCCAACAGACAGGCATTATACATATGTATTCCATGGTAATTTAGACAGCTAAAGTTTGAGAAAGAGCTTCAAGGCATTTCAGACAGTTATGGTGCAATACCCTCAATAGGACAGAGTTGCTGTCTTTGGTGTAGAAACTTTGGCTTTGTAATTGTTCACATCTTTCACATCCACATCCTTTCACATCCACATAAAAAAAGCTAAATAACCATAGTCTCAAAGTATGCTCTATAACTGTGGGAATATTGGATCTTATGAAGTTCTTGAAACTGTCATTTGCTCAGAGGTCTCCATGACTTGGTAATAATTTCCAACCTTCTACTAGAAGGAATTCCATTAATAGATATAAACATATTTTTTTAAAATCTGGCCCTAATGATGGCTCGGTGGATGCAACACTGAAGAATTAGAAAGGGGGGGGAAATTGTTAGAACTACTCTTGGCAATTGAAGAGAATGCACATATTCTAGTCTCTTGATGTTTGCTGATTCCCAAAGTCTGACAGCAAAAAAGAAAAAAGAAAAAACTGCAAGGAGGCAAAGGCCGCAAGGAGGAGCATGACTAACTGATTTCCTTGAACTGTAGGTCACAGTTTAAACAGAATTATGTGCCCGTGGAATAATAATGTTTTAGACAAGTGACCCCCGCAACCTCTGCTAAGGATCTAGGGGCAAACTACCGCTGCCATACAAAACCGTATTGCTTCAAGACATCCATTCTAGTCGACATAAGTTCTTTGTGTTTCTGAGAGAGGAAAATTGCAGTTGTTACTGGGTTTAACCAGGGATATAGTACAGACCACTTAAAAACCTCAGTGAAAGCTGGGTAAGCACATAAAATGTGTAAATCTAGATGGGTGACTTCAGAGATACAGCTCATTGGTTCAAAGGAATAAATAATGTCAGTATTTCAGGGTCCAAACAATTGTTATTGGGAACAAAAATAAATTTAAAAAAATTGTAAAAGTATTTATTATTTTTATCTACAGAAAAACATAGCAACAACCATAATCCATATTCCTCTGACAGAAAGGTCTTTCAACTTTTTTTTCCTGATTCTCAGTCAAATTAATATGCAGAACTTAAACCATAAGAGGATGTAATTAAAGTTGTGTATCATCAAATAGCCCAATTATGTACATACATGCCAACACTGGGACAAGAATTTCTTGGACAAAATTACAGGATTACAGGAGATTTTTGCTCAAGCTGGACCGTCAAAGGCGATTCCTTAATTTTATTTAATTGATAACATTTTAATAGCTAGACTAAAGTCCCTGCACTCTTCCCCAACATTGAATTACACGTGGATAAAATCCAATCCTGTGCAAAGATCAGAGGTACTCTGTGTGATATGAATCAGATTTGCTATGAAAACAGTCTCATTATGTATGAAGGTTACGTTCATCATCGAGGGTAATCTTTTATTCATTGTTTCTTTGCTTCAGAGGCCTCTATGTCCAGGATGTCTGACTGTTTAATCAAATGGATAGAGTAAGCAAGGCAGAGGTTGACCTAACATTTGTGCACCACTCTAATACAGCAAAAACTTATTGATAGTCATTTTAAGCACAGGTGAATTGCTGTTACTCATCATGCAGTTATGGTGCAAGGGGTTGATGCACTGGTTAGCACTGCCACCTCACAGCAGGAGGTTCTGGGTTAGATCTGGTCAGCTAATATTTTTGAGGTGAGTTTGTCATATTAAGCAGATTGGGACTGAATGATACTGTCTTGTTCGAGTCTTACAGCTCTACTCTGTGTGTTTCTCTGCCATACAACATCTGTTTAAGCCAATCACGTGTCACCTTTTTCCTTCTGCTTTTACTCATAGTCAAATCAATGCAATCCTGTGTAGTGCACTTACATTTGAAGTTATGAAACAAATATCAAAATAAACAGTATTTACACACTTGAACAAGCAAAGAACTTGATTTTGAATGCAAGTAAATTATCATTTTGAATAAACTCCTTTAATGCCCGAGCTACAGATGTGTAAAGCACCCAAATTGGCCTTCATTTAAACCTCAATGCATAAAAAAACCAGGGCTCATCATGTTAAGTGCTGAGGTGTAACTGATTTTGTAAGCCAATGTTAAGGCTGCCTAATGAGATCTAATTAAATCATGATTCTAATTGAAGCATCTGACAAAGCTCAGTATTAAGGCTGCAGACAATCCTCTGCTTTGAAAACAGACACAGAAACAGAAAGTCGATACTTGCTTGCAAATAACAAACCCAGAAACTTTTTTTTTTTAAATATATACGCTACACCTCCAGACATACCCCAAAAATGTGTCATGATTCTTGAATAAATGCAAAGGAGAGTGGGATCATTTCTGTAATTTATTTTTGAATATGCGTGTGGATTTCTGTCTACATGCATGGAGGCATATACACAAATATGCCTTGTTTGTGTCTGTATATGGGTTTAACTTGCAGCTCCAGTGTAATATTATTTCAGCATATCTTGCTGTGCCTTTGTGATGCATTGCGTAGATATTGAGGCCAGGGAATGGCCACTGGGGTTTTTGTCTAATGCAGTTTTAACACCTGATAACGCTGCACAGACATACTATCTTAGAAGACTCTAGGCCCCTTAGAGTGACTTTCAACACTGCAGGTTTCCATGTGGGGGCATGTTTGCATGTTAGTGAGAAAGAGTAAAGGGTGATGAAAGGGGAGGATTGAAGGGGAACTGTGCGTATATGTGAGAGAGAGAACAAATAATTTTTGTCATTTCTGAAAAAGTATAGGGTGTGTATGTATGTGGAGAACATAGCAGCTGGTTGTGCATATACTCTGGGCAACTAGGGCAAAAATGTGAAAATGACCTTTCTGTAATGAACAGCACATAAAGAGCTGCAGGAGGGGAGCATGGCAGATCAGAGAGGTTATCCTGCTCTTTGCTAGTCCTAGCACACACATTCATCAACAGCCTTCCCACAGGGCTCTTTGTGTTTCACTACATTCACCAGAGTGCATTATAGAATGGGTGCCATGTGTCATTGCTGCTAGAAGCAGTCTCTGCACCTGTGTACATCAAAAAGTACTATATTCTACCAATGGTTGTGTGTACTATGCTTTAGTCCGTTACCTACAAATTTAGCATGATTTATGTAAATGCTATTTATCAGATAAAACCAACCATTAATTAATTAATATATTTTCTAACCTCAGAGGTGGTTTTGGTTTTCATTGAAGGCAAACAAAATATTTCTCATTTTTATTCTCATCATTATTCTTATGCAGTTAGAAAAGTGTCGATATTTGAGTTGGACGCTCTAAAGCATTTCTGAGTCAAAAACAAAAAACACGAACACTGAAAAATACATCTGCATATTTGTGTGTTTCCTTTAAAAACAGAATGTAGGAAGTCTGGATCCTCTCTGGACCCCAGTCTAATTTGACTGGTAAGTGCTACTGGCCGTAGCAGGCACCGACCACCATTTCAGCTGATGCTGTGTCAAAAAAGTGAACGCCCCCAACAGCAGACTCTAAACCAAGTTCTAATACCATTAAGAACACCCACAACGCATTGTTTATTGCTGGGTCAGATTCTGTGTGCGGATGATCTACAGTGCAAAACATGTCACATTAAAACACTGAAACATCAAGTCTGATTTCATGGGAAGATAAGCAGTTGTAGCGGGATACATTCTGAAACCCTTGAGAGAGTCAGAAATTGCTTTAATATAATAAAGATCTTAAGAATTGAGTTTCCAAAGAAACAACTCAGTTTTATTGTGTATGTCTGACATGCAATGTACATAATGCAGAGAAATAAACACTGACTGTCTTGGAGGTACTAAAACCACTGGCCCACTTTGTAAAATGGTTGCAGGAAAAGTGCTGCAAAGGGAACTTGGAGTTATTTGATCATCAACTGTTAACTGTGGATATTTGTTCTTCTCTCCCACTTTGTGTTTGTTGCAGCTACTGTCAGACAGTCAGATTAACATGGTGAAAGTGGTGAACTCAGTCAGTGATGCTCTCAATGCCATGCAGAAGGAGAACGTGGGTCTGAAGGCACGAGTCAAGGCTGACTTACAAAGGGCACCAGTCCGTGGGGCTCGTTTGAAGGGCTGCTCCAATGGTAAGATAAATTAGATATGGTTTGTCTTTATGTAACTGTCAGGCAGGATTAGAACAGATGTCTCTGGCCTTATCCCATTGGAAGGCTTTTAACCATGCATAGTATACCCAGTAGCAGTCCCCTCCAAGATTTGCCTTTACAGGTAGCCAAGGAGCGCAGAATGAAGGCTCCTCGTGAGCAGGATTCAGCTTGCAATAACAGGGGAGAAGAGCGACAGTTTTAATGTTAGAGGCACAACTTGAAAATCCAGTCAATGTTTCATAAATCTGTAAATGCAAATCATGGGCTTTCAATGTTGCATATACAAGTAAAGGTATTTCAAAGCTCCGAAATATGTAGCATCATACCAACACATGCAAAACTGAGAAATGATCTGATACCTGTTGTACTTTTTATATTTCTTAGAAGTGCTCCTGGTAATGTTCAACCAAATCTAAAGTCTTCCTTTGCCTTTTTATGGAGGAATGCCAGACATTTGTAATTACATTCCTATATTTATGCCACCTATGATCAATACACGGTTTAATTTATACTAAGAGGTGGATTCAGATTCAGATTTTTAAAGCAGTCTTAACATAACTTTGCTTTCCAGTGGAAACAATTAATGAAATAGTGTTATTACTATTACTTATTTTTAAAAAGAAAAGTAAAAACTATTTTCAGAGGGTTGCTAGCTCTGTCCTTTTTGCTGAGAAAGTGCACCACCGGGACACTAATTAGTTCCACACAGTGCATGCCTCATGATCCAGCTGAGAATTATCGTGCCTTAATCAGATTTTCTGAAGCAATCAGTAAACAGTTTCTGGAAACAAAGCAGAATTTCAACTGGCAATAAATTATAAACCAGATGATGTGAAAACTATTCTTTAGATCTTACCAAGTTTGTTGACATTATTATGAAATCATTTCTTCAAGCTTACTTTTAATTTGTTGTCTCGTGACTCTCCGTTAATGGTAACAGCAACAGGGGCAAAAACAATCTTATTCTCTTGTGCAAAGGAAATCTCAGTTTATTAAATGCACAGTTCCATTCACTGAATATAAAGTTGCATCACTAATCTGAAAAAGCTCTCATTATAGGCTTAAAGTTTTTCATGGCATTTCATTGTATATTTATTGCACTATTTTGCTTATATCTTACCATGGTAATACATAATTTTGTAACACAGTGAAATAAACCTCTTGGACAAGGTTTTAGTGTTTATTACAACAGCACTGTTGTGGTAGCTGGAGTATGGATACTAGGCTGATTTTGTTTTCATTATTCCTACAAAGACAATTTCAGTCAGATGACCATCAAGCTAAATATTAACATTATTGGAAACAAAAGTAATCAACTTTAACATTGAGTGGTTTGCTTAAGCTTTTGCTGAAGAAACAATATGAGTCTTAGGAAGGAAATAAATACAATGTCTATGACAGAAAAAGAGAAACATATTTGACTCAGATTTGAAGGACTGGTATTCTAAAATGTTTTTAATAAAAACAGCACTTTTACTCCCTTTACATGCAAGGGAGTAGGCAATATTAGCTTAAAGCAAAAAAAAAAATTAATGTTATGTCCATTTTGCAATTAGAATAGCACTAAGACCCTGAGGAACCTTCTACTTATATTTGATTTATAATTTATTGCCACTTGAAATTCTGGCTTTCTTCATCTAAAGAGCCACAGAGTGCTTGACAGTGACATGTTTTAGCCATGGATTTCTTAAAGCAACCTAAATGTGAAGAAAAAACTGTCAGACTAAATGATCTACCAGCTCAAGGGTTCAGCACCATGGACAGAGCATCATAAATCTAGAGCCTTTTTAAAAGCAACTCCGACATGAATATCTGCTCCCCTGCAGTGGCAAAGCCTCTAATGCCACTTTCGACAGACATAGTCCTATTTTTAGTAGCTGTGCCTAATTGTTCATTTCCTGGTGCAGTCCTACTGATCGTAAAATACAAAAAACTTAATCCATATTTGAGCCTCTTCTAGGTTGTAAAGAGAGCTGTTATGTGGGTGTCAAACCTGTATCACTCATTGTTTTTGCATCAATACACAATTTTACTGTGGCCAAGGGAGTTTTTCCCCTATAAACTAAACCCATAGGAGGATGAACTGTTGAGCAAAGGCATCTCCCTACTACTACAGCAGTTGATGAGTGGGCAGCTTACGATGAACATCAGGATGTTAGATGCTCGCCTTACAATTTATTGCAGACCCCTGTAGCCATCACTCTGCAGCCAGGAATGATATGTGTTTCCTTATTGCTGATTTCAGAATGTGTGTGATTTGTAATGATGGCTAAGCAGCAACTTATAATTACTTATAATTACTTAAATCTTCCCACTGATGAGTCTGGATGTAAAACTGCATAAAGTTAGTTATTTAGTCAGTTACTTACCAGAGTTTAACAGTAAAAGTATAATGACTAATCCATCAGTTTGTAGGAATAATTCTAATCTCCTGTCATCATCCTCTTTGGAGGCTTTCTAATTAAAAATCAAAGTTCCAAAATTTATGTTACTAGGTTAAGTGCTTTGGATTTCATCTGTATGTGTCTGTGAACACTTCTCAACACTTCTCTGCACACAGCATGACAAAGAGAAGGATAACAGAAAGGAAAACCATACTGTGGTGAAGATTTACAGTTGTAAGCTTGTTTTACAGATTTAGATTCCAGCTATGTTAGATTCAGCAAACCTGAATCTGTGAGCCCAAAGCTCAGCACAAACCAATTTATTACCTGCGACTGCCACTGAATTGATTGTGGACCCACCTTGTCTATGTATGACTTGACCTGACCCATACTTCGATACAGAATGTGGGGCATTGAAGAAAAAGGCGTGCAGCTCAGGAATTTTTTGTGCACACAACAGCAAAGTGCAATGAACAAGAAAAACAAATAGAAAAAATAAATGAATACAACCACACTGTTACACATAGGTAGCAGGCATCATGGTTTCATTGGCTTTTTTTAGTCTTTTTCCCTTTGGCTAAATTGCGTATGTCATTTTGTGTGATGTTTATGTTTATTGTAGACCTCAGCCTCCTCGCCGTAATTTGATCTTTTGCTGCTTTTGAAGACGAAGAGGGTCGCACATGTGACTGGTCATTACTGAAGCTTGCCCTGATGCCATCTGCTGATTCTGTGATCCTCTTACTAATAGTGTGTTCAGCCTCTTTTCCAAGCTGCACGTGGCTGCACCTGTGGTCACCATAATTGCACAAATAGATCATGAGAGTAAACCAGTACATTTAAAATTCATTAAATGGAATGTGCATGCATAAACTGTGTGCTGTGTGTTAAGTATACCAAGATCTTAAAATGCAGCACTCTACAGGTTTCCACAACTGTTGCTGCTAAGAGCTCCTTTCAGGACAATCTACAGTCAGGCAACTGGCACCAGATCAGTGTTTTTGTGAAGCAGAGTCTTGACATTTTAACTGGTGTCAATAATTACCTAAAAAAAACTTAACTAATCCTCTTCTCTACCTCCTCATGCTTACTAGATAAACAATAAATTCTTGTTTGCTTCTTGTATACCCAACACAAAACTTACTAGTTCACACTTTTAATTTTAAATATATAGCAGCATTCATACGTCAAACTGTGAGGTACTTTCTTACAGTCTATAGACACACCCATCAATATCTTTGACTGACTTTCTCTCCCACTGTGCCTGTGAACTTTTGAAGAATTCATTTCTTTTCTGTTTGCTTTCGATTCCCGAAAGAACATATTATATTTTCAAAGTTATATGAATTCCAACCTGACAGCACTGAAGCCCGTCTCTGCTACAACTACAGCAGGGTTTCTGAGTTGAATGAAACCGTCATAGGAGTCCCACTTTTTGGTTTGTGGACTGCCTGGCTTTGCTGTGTTGTGTGTGGCACAGTGACTCTCTCATATTCCAATCCAAAGTTCAGTCTTTGCAGAGAACGGCTTACAAGAAAGGTTTAGTCTATTCTGTCCTTATTTCTACCATATATATTATTTGCTTTTAAGAGTTCTGCATTAGGAGACAGGAAAAGCAAGAAATAAAACATTAGATGCGGGACATATTTCATGGTTGCGGTGGCACTCTGAAAGTTTTGCTCCTTTTTCTGAGTCACATTAAAAGCTACCAGGTCTTTTGAGCTTTTTATTATATAAATAATAGATATAATGAGGACCTAGAAAATGTCGGAAAAACACATTGTATATTTGTTTTCATATAATTTGTTAACATTAGATAACCGGAAACCATCACTGGCCTTATCCTTCTTAATCTGTGGGGATGCCCTAAAATGTAAAAAAAATGTCAAGATTATGCAATACCATCGTAGAGATCTTTGGAAACATCATCGCTATTTGGTAATAAACCTGATCTATAATATAAATACGGTTTAGGCAAATTTCTTGACTACCTGAGAAAATTATTACTTATTTTGGTTGTTTTTGGCCACGGAAGACATTAATACACACTGTTCCAATGTTAATATACTGCAACTTTTTTAATTGACATTTATAGTCTTGTTCTTTCGCATCTACAGTGATTCTCTGTGTAGTGCAAGAGCACAAGAGCAGTTAATTGTCTCAAAAGGCAACACCAATGAAAATGTAGATATAAGACCTGGTGGAGCAGATGAAATGAATCATTCTTGTTTCTGCAGCTCAGCATGCTCACTATTTGAATCCCTAAGATTTAAGCTTTATTTCTATAAACTAAGCTAGTATACATTTTTATAGCTCAGTCTCCTACCCTGAGCTTAAGCAAGTAAGACAGTGCAGCTTTCTTTCTAGATAATTTGAAAATTACCCTCCTTGTTACTTCTCCAATTAAATGCTTTTGAGCTGTACTGTCACTGTGACACAAGCGAAGCAAAAGGGAACCTGCATTATCACTACGATCAATAAGGGGGTGCCTGGGAGGATATCTTTTCTACTGTAAGGGATCATTAAACTGAAAAGTCATTGTTGTAAAACTCCAAATTCTTAAATAATGATGGCAGTCTGTTTCAATTTTTTGTCCCATTGAACTCAGACAGCTTCAGTTTCTGTGTTGAAAAGGAGAAATGGGAGTTGTTAGTATTTATGTGTGACAATGATGGTAGGTGGAAATTATTAGCTGAGGATTACATTACGAAACAGAAAATCATCATGGGGGGCAAACATTTCATACCGTGTAGGGACTGAAAAAAAAAGTTCTTGTAAGGCCTTTTTAAGAACTCTCCAGTTGTTTTAAATTCAAGAGTTTGACCCTGTGAAGGCTGCATGCATAATCTATAACACCGTCTTCATCACAGAGTTCCTTTCTTGCTTCCTTGGGAAAGATGGGTTTTTTAGCCACAGACAAAGGTGCCACTGTTCTGCTCTGCTCTTGCACACAAGCTCTGTCTTTCACTGTCACGTCTTCTCCTTTTTATGTCTTCTTGAATTTTGAACATCGTATACATTCTTCCTTCCTTTAGTCTGTTTTTCTGTGATCTGCCCTACTTTTGTGCTGCTCTGTCCTCATTTTAACCAAATCTTAACCTTTTTAAACCCTTTATTTCTCAATCTCTTTTAGTCTTGATGCATTTTCTATATGATTAATCCCCTCAGGTCCATCTCACCGTTATCTTTTTGTCTTTCTTTTCAAAACAGATATTCTCTAGCTTCTCATTTGTTTTTGAATAGATAAATTGTGTACGCTGACACCTTCAGGTTGACATGACATGAATGTTACGGTATGGTATGACATAAATAATTTGGAACACAACCCAAACTGATCCTTCATGTTTTCTGTATAGTTGTGCTTCACCAATATCTGACAGTAAACAGAGGCCAGACTGCTTTTTTACCCCTTGAAATCCATGTTGGACCTGATTTATTCAATGTTCCCTACTTCCACTTCTCTCAAGGCTCACGCCCCCGAGACTGCAGCGATCTGTATGCCAATGGTCAAAGAGAAGATGGCATCTACTCCGTGTTTCCTGTTCACCACTCCACAGGCTTCCAGGTCTACTGCGACATGACCACCGACGGAGGTGGCTGGACAGTGAGTCAGAGGAAAGCACACACATGTATAACAGTGGACAAACACAGAGCTTTCAAGCTTTAGTTGCTTCTCCCCAAAGTAAAAACACTCTCTCAAATGCTACATTTAAGATAAAGACAGGAAAATGGTGGAGAGCTACAGGCCTATTCACCTTGTCTATTATTATGAATCCACTTTTGTATATTACATTTTCCCAAAAAGTGATTCACTGAGAATTAATCTACCTGCAACATTACTTCCATTTAAGTAAGAGTCATGCCATTTGTCTGATGACTTGCTAGATATACAATTATACTGACTTAGTTTTATCACTGGAGAGTGAAACGATATTAAGCACAGGTTCCAACATGACCCATTTAAAAAATGTCAACATGTATAGTGCAGAAAGAAAAAATGAAAAGAGGAGCAGAATGAAGAAAGCCATTGAAACAGTAATGAGAGACAGAGCAAGATATTTGGAATGAATCATGATTTTTTTTTTACAGCAGGCAAATAAAATGGTGCCATTGTATCAAATATGCAGACTCAAAACAGGCTGTAATCTAAATTGTATGCTTAAGCTGAAATGTCTCTCCACATATTCGTATAGCTTATGAGAGACAGCGTGCACAGACAGCACATCTAAGTAAATTCAGAGGGTTTTTCTGTTTTTTTTTCTTTTCAAAAGAAGTGTAAACCAATTCCTCATTGTGCCTCAAACTCAAAAAGAAAGATTTTTTTCAATACAAATTCCTCACCTGCTTGTCTTTTGTAATTCCTTCTTTTCTGTCTTTGTGAGGTGATGCTTTAAGAGAGTTTTGCATTCCTTAAATGAAAATATAGAGAGGAGACATTTATGGCTTCTTCGAGCATGTTTTTCATGGGTTTTTTTTGTCTTGCCTCGAAAAACAACATCTGTCTGGACTTACGTAATAAACATCACCAAATAAGTGAGACTAAATACTGACAGTTGTGTGTTTTTTGGTGGAGACAGTGAGGTGAACAAATACCAACACACGACTTTTTGAAGTTATATTTGGAAGTATAGTTTAAATGTATATCTTACCCTGCACAAACACATTCTCACTGGTCAGGGCCTTTCTTTCTTCTTCTCTTTGTTCTGAAGCATACTGCAGCTGTGCTCAGGGAAAGCAGAACAGTTCTTAATAGAAAACCAAAGCCTTGTAGCACTTAGAGTTTGAAATTTCAGCCACATAATTCCATCTTTCTTTTTTTTCTAACATGGGTTGTGATGCAGTTTATAAAAGCCTACAGGAGCTGATTTGAAATCTGTAGAAAAACATTTTTATGCAAGTAATCTGTTTGTGTGAAGCAAAGTGATGCAAGCAGCTGGAAACATGTTCCATGTGCTTTGAGGGACTGAATACATTCGTAGCATTTAGTTCTAAGTTGCGGATGTTATGCTGTCTTGTTAACAGCATATTGATGCAAAGTCTCTGAAAATGTTATGAACGTCTGAAGATGTCTCAATTTTTCCGCTAAGAAAAAAAAAATTTAAACAACTTTGCCAAACATCATTGCCTGCAATTTCTATCATTTCATACCATTAGAACTTAAAATATTGCAAACCAAAATATCTCTATATTCTATACACTGTCGAGTTTTACAACAACAGTGAGTTGTGTGTCCATTAATGTGTGTACTTGTAAATCTGTCACTAACTGTTTGAGATAGGCAAGGTCATACCCTTGTATCATCAAATAAAGCAGGACTGTCATAGTGACAGAGTGCTTAGCACCGCACGATAGAATAGAGCTGCGTACAGGGCTGTCAGAATTTTTGGAGCAAAATTGTTTGGCCCTAAAGAAAAAATTGTTTGTGAGAGCAAGTGTGCTTTCATGTGTCGTCGCCCCCCCAGTTTTAAAGGCTGCGCAAGTGTTAAGCGGCCAGTGTTTGCACAGCATTCAATAAAAGGATTTGCATAGCAGCTTAGATTCAGGTGATAACATAGCACTTCCTGATCCTTCCTGGTGTGTTGAGCTGCTTGAGACAATCTTTGAGCCTCATTAAGAGATCAGCATGAAGTCCAACACGAGCAGGTAGCAAGATTTTTGGTGAGATGAGTGGCTTACTGTCTGCTGGGCTTAAATAAGGAATGAGCCATATGCTGCCACCTCATTAGCATAGTTTGACATACTGTTGCAGAGACTGCTAAAGACAGACTGAGAGATGAGCAGGTTATTTGGAAAAGGGAGGGAACTGAGGAGAAAGCAGGACTCACTCGGGACAAAGACAAGGGTTGAAGAAAATATCTGAGTCTGACAGGGAGAGAGTGTGTGAAACGAGGACATAAAAAACACAATAGGGGAGCACCATTTTACTTTTCCCCCACTCTCTGAAGTGGCGCTCTTCAGATATACCCTTTAATAGAATCTTTCTCTTTAGCTGTATTAGCAGTAAAAAGGTGTCCCTTAGGCAATCTTTGGGATAATGGAGCCATCTTAAGTGGCTCTGGAGTTAGATTTCAATCAGCACAATTATAGTATCGATCAATTATGACCTTCAGGAAAAGGTTTTTTCATCTATCTGTTCCTGCTCTTGCCCTTACCTAAATACATCTACTTCAATGAAGATCACGAATCAAATCTGTCCTGTAGTTACACGCAATAGATTTATACTTAATTTTAATAAAGCTCACAATTTATTACCCATATGAAATGCCTGTGCTTTTGCAGGCTGCCCATGACATCCACGTGGAGACAGTACATACCATAAAATGTAACCAATAACATTAAAACCACTGACAGGTAAATTAGCAACACTGCTCATCTTGATCCAATGCAATGTTCTGCTGGGAAAACCTGCATCCTGGAACCCATATGGATTTCACTTTGACACCTCCCTAAACATTTCTGCAGACCAATCACCACCCACAGTATGACAACACCTCTCCCGTAACGAGAGAGACATCAGAGGGACATCACTGAGCCCTGTAAAACAGTTTAGGAAGGGCTAAAAAGCATGTCAAAGAGCCTGAGGTGTTCCTCTGACCTCTACACTCTCCAGATGCCAATCTGATGGGCTCTGACAGCGTCTGCGGAAAGCAAGTCCAATACACGAGAACCGGACCCACTGCCCACAGGGCCCAAAGGATTCTTTGCTAAGCTCCTGGTACAAGACACTCCAGGACACCTTCAGATGTTCTTTCACCACACCTTGACTGGTCAGAGCTCTTTTAGCAGGATGAGGCGAGCACACTCTACATTAGGCAGGTGGTCATAATGTTATGGCTGATTGGTGTATTTTGCTGTTTCTTACCTTTTCTAAAATTGCCAAAATCACTGCACAGAAATCATCTTTAAGTTACTTGAATAGTGATTTTTCAAATGAAATTGCGGTTATAGATTCAGGATTTCTTTAGAGCAGGGTGACCACAAGCTGACACTTTCTGATCTGTTTAACAGTCTTACTGAAGATACAGAATGATGTGTTATTTTGGTCAAACTAACATGTTTACATGTATTTTAAAAGTGCAGTTTTGGTTGGACTAACATTTCCTTTTTGGTTTTGTTTTTCTAGTGCCATGTAAATATGCTGACTAACTGTCTGGGATTAATATAACCAGCATTAAAATGAGACTCCATATACTTATAGAAGTGAGTAAAATCCAGTTATTCTATAAGCTTCAGAGGCCTTAATCCTAAAATGAACAACATGGACAATACTTGCACGATATAGCTCTGCCACAGACCTAGCAGAGGGGCTCTCACTGGATTTTTCTTATTTCTATGACAGCTGTCCAAATATATGTATGACTTGAAAGAGGAGGAAAAGAATTGGTCCATCTCGGTACAAAATAGCAAGACAAAACTTTTTAAAGAACATGAAAAAGTCATTCTTTGTTCACATGGGACCGAGATGAATTTATTTTTTTCTGCGTCACATTTTTTGTGCATACCTGGGGATGAGTACCACATTGAATGTATCGCCCTGACCATATAGCACAGACATGGAACACTAATGATGAGTTAGTGCCAATTAGTGTGCTAACATACTGGCTGACACAACCACACAATGTTTCGAAAGAAGCAAAACATGAAAGCCATGAGATGGCCTATTGTGTCACTTGACTTGATTCCAACACAACACCTCTGGGGAATTTTAAAAGGCAGAGCAACACAACCCTTCCAGCAAAGATCGGCTGAAAACAAAAACTCTCTAAATGATGGCAGAAATAAGAAATATGTCTGAAGTAATATGTGCATTAATAGTGTCCTCTGTGCGAAAGAGGGCATTTTCTTAAAAAAAAAACATGACATGTTACAAAAATAACATAAGTTTTACCTTTTTTTATAAGAGTAAATACCGCACTGATCAACTTTACATGAAGTAATGCAGTTATGAAGGGATGACGTTATGTTGAATTAAAAGGAAAAGAGCAGACACCTTATTACAAATTGATGGAAATGGTTGTTAAAGGAAATTGGTCGGTATTTTTCCACTGCCATAACTCAGGCTCTGGAGACTGTCCACAGGTCCAAAGGTGGGAAGGGTGATGGCAGATAGGACATGAAAGAAAAGAGCTGTCATTAGTAGGCCCCACACCCCTCGTCACACAAAATGAGACATATGGGCTACCACACAAACTGCCTGTAGAAAATCAGTCGGGCAATATTCTTCAATCCGCAGCAATATCACTTTAAAACACCTGAGAAAAAGAGAATCAGTCATGTCTGAGGACAGTAAATGTGTGTTCATTTGTGCTTTCAGTTTCTCATTGTCAGACACAATTACTAAAAACAGTACATAAATAATCTCTTACTGAGCAAACTATTTGGCAAGTGGACTACATGCTTCAGTAAAGCGAGATTTCAAATGCCATTTAGATACAGCCTCGTGGCTCAGGGTAATGTCTTCTATTATTACTATTTTATTTGTTAAAAGGAAGGGACTAAAAATGACCAATGCCATTAATAATGAATGAGAGTAGATATATCAGAGTGCTGTGCAGGTCTGCATTATCAAATGGTGCTTTTATCAGAAGCACTGCAATCACTCTCAAATATTCAATTCAGCTAAGAACTGAAATGTAAAAGTTTGAGATTGAATGTATGATTGTGTGCATGTTCTATCACCCCTTTAGAGGTTTGGAGTGCCTTTTGAGCATTTCAGAGTGTACAGTATAGGCTTTTCAGTATCTCTATGGTTCAGAGGTTCTTCAATATTTTATCTGCTAGTTTATTGGTTTGAAAAAAAATAAAGCAAATCCAGAATGGGTGTTTGTGCTGCTGTCTCTTATCTCAAAATGTTTTGAAGGGCATGCGAATAAGAAATTTTAGAGTTCAACTTGTTCAAGATACAATTGTTTTCCTCGTCTTCAGATTTTGTGCATTTCTTTAATCGGATGCAAATGTGTTTGTTATATATGTTTCTGTATGATGACGTATGCTTTCATCTGTACCATCTGTAACTGAAATGGACAGATAGTGTGCGGTGCTGAGAGAGCATGAGCTGTCCATGGTGCTGGTAGCATAATCACAGGTATTGTGTTAGACATGTCCTTTATGATATTAGTGCCATTAGAGCTGGTTGAAGGTTATGTGGGGAAAGGTTAGACATCTCTAAGAGGACTGATGCAGTGACATTCAGCAATTTTACATTTTTCTCGCTGTTATATGAGCAGATACAGACTTCCAGCATCAGAGGTGTAGGTGTGTTCCCAGCACTGAAAGAAGCCATTTCATCTATTATACTATGCTTGTTTATTGCATATATTCCATTGTAAAATTTGGTCTAGTGTTGAACTTGGGTTCCCTTTTAGGTTTGTTTTTTTTCAATAACTGATGAGCATTCATTATTCATTATTCATTGACAGCCTCACTGTCAAGTAAATTGAATTTCAAAGTTTGTATTTGCCAAACATCCAAAGACCAATGTCGTCTACAACTCCAAACTATAGGTCAAACTGTAGTCTGAGATTACAGTACCTTAAACTCTGAAGATGCAGCTGTTTCCCTGTATACAGAAAATGACTGATATTTACATTTTCACAGGAAAATGTACCTGAAACTCCAGTCACAATTTCACTTATCCACTCATTTTTATGTTTCCTCTTGCTGAGTGATCTGACTGCGACCCCCCAGATGACAGAAGTAAGGATTAACGTGATAAGTAACACTGGACACAATCGTTAGTAATAGTAAGATGAGTTGGTAGAGACTGATTATGGAAGGTAATATATTTCTTCTCTTTTTTTTGGTCAGGGAATGGTATCTTCAAAGTAAAGTTATGTCTTCATATCATGTTACTGTGGGTGTCATTTCAATATGCCTCGTAATTTTTAGTACTTAATGAACATATTTTCTGGTCTGTTCTGAGTTGGCAAGCAGGACAGCTGATCGTTTCTTTTATATCAACAAGCAATCAGTGTGTTTATTAACTACCATGGCATAATGATGGAAGACAAGCACCTGCGCTCCAATAGCCTGAATTGTGCTGTCCTCTCTCTGGCTTTCTCTTTTGCTTCTGATTCATCCAAAATTAATTCTAGCCATCACACTGCTCCATGTAAAGGAGGCGAGAAAAAGCAAACAAATACCTCTCTATTTCTGATCCAGTGAAAACATAAGGGAGTGAACGCTTTACAAAGCTGATGGATGATGTGTGTGATTAAAAAAAAAAAAAACAACTGATCACATTTAGTTGTAGGAAGAGCTTTAATTAATCAGTGGAAGTTGCCCACTATGCCTAACTGTAACATTTGCCCCATTTCCTGTGGCCTATCACTGCTGTTGGACTTGGATATGAATGTTATATTCATATACTAATTTAACATGGATTTCCATCAAATTCTGTAGAAAAATTGTGCCAAGATGAATGACTTTGGTTTTGTAATATTTTCTCAGACATATCGAGCTGATCAAAAATCTCAAAAATCTCTTCATGATGAATTTTGTGAATTTTATAGATATCCATACAACCTGACTCTAGAAATCCTTTCAATTTCCAACACCTAGAGTTGGTGTCATTGAATCTTTTTCCAAAATAAAACCATAAATGTTAGCCTGCCCTATCACAATGAATATGTCAGTGTGATAGTGTTAGCAAATAGTTGCTACTCATAGAGTAGACACATTAGGGTCTAATATGAGCTACTTTTGGCACTTAGGGCTAAGTTACAGCACTGGTGAGTGTTATGTGGGGCAAGAATCATGAGCTGAGCCCAGCTTAGGTTACAACATGCGTTGTGGGACACATGCGGCCCAAATGTCATAAGCCAGCATTGACGTGCTTTACTGCTAGTGTTTTGAAAGCCAGCCCTGGCCCAAAGACCCGAAGAAAATCTAGATTAGGGCTATGCCAGGTAGATATGTGGCTACAAGACACAATTACATTTGACAATGGTGTCATTCAAACAATTCAAACTAGAGGTGTGGGACATGTTAGGGCTGAGCAATCTTTCTTATCTGGGTAGCATGCCTATAGACAATTGTGTTTTCATTTTTACAAAAGCCTGCCATCAGTTGTGATTCAGTCAGTTAGTTAGAGTTGGGGTTTTTTCACCCAGATAGAGGCTTTAGTGATTTGGGTATAATGACTTTTCTGTTGTCCTTTCTTGTCTCTGTGATGCTGAAGTCCTGAGCTGCCTTGGGATTTTAGCACGCACACTCACATTTTTAAGAATGTTTGCATGACTTAGCAGAGATCTACCTGTGTTAACCCATTTTCCCTTCATCCTTTAACCCAAAAAGAAAAAACTGACTTTCTGTTTATATTATGTTGCAGTAATCAGATAACTGTTGGAAGCCAGGAGTAATCTTAAGTACATGTAAATGCAGAATTTATTTTAATGTGTGCATGAGGGAGAGGGTGATAGAGAGACAGGGCGTTTGCAGACTGTGTTTCTCTGTCCTTTCTTGTTGCCTGCTGCTACTGTGTTTAGAGCACATCTGTCTTTCTGATAGGATTATAAAACGCTCACCAACAGATGTTTCCACTCCTCTTTGAAGATAGCAATTGTGCAGACAACTGTGGATTTATGAGCACTTTCATCAGACAGTGTTGAATTTGTCACCATATCATCAATACTCTCAACAACGTAATCAAATTGTTAGCAATCCCTCTGCTAGACCGCTTTGATCTATCTTCTTCATAGAGCTGATTATATTAGCCTCAAGGCTTGCTTCATTTATTTATTTTTAGGTCCATCTTGTTCATATTTTTTTGACACCCTTTCAAATTTTCTATTTGTGTCTGACTTTTCTTATTCTAAAAACTGAATGCAGGAATCCAGTTAAACAAATGATAGAAAAATGAATTAATAAGACATTTTTTTACCAGGTATTTTGCCTTTACAGTAGGGAAATAATCCAATGTTACAATTATATTTGTGGCAAAAATATGTTAACCTCTCTAATGAATATATATGTTTATATTCTTATACTCATATCCAGAGTATATTATTTTTCCTCATACGTTTAATTGAGTTGTCTTTATTTATCTATTTTCTTTGTTCATTTGAATTCGATTCTCTCGGTTGACATTTTGTCACTATGTGGAAATGTTACCAGTTATTGTTCGGTAGTCAGTATAGAGCATCATCAAGTGACATCTGTTGCCAGTGCACCAAACATACAAACATAGTGTGCTCACAGTGCGTATATGCCAGGAGATAACAAGCTATTGGCACATTTCCTGTTTTCCACCCAGTGACACGCCAGATTGTAAATCTCTCAGAATTAGCTTTGGAGTGCTTGTGTTTATTCTTTCCTGTGTTCTGGTCTGTCAGTCAGGGTGTCCGTCTGCACACGCTGCAGGCTCCCTGTAGTTGACAGAAAGCCTGCTGAAGAGCTTAAGGCTGCTTGTTAAGTAGCCTTCATCTACTACAGAGATTACAGGGAGCTTAATGTGATCATGCCAGTGCTATAGCCCAAGAGCAAGTGTTGGGTGAGATGGTCATTAAGGTTTGCAGATTTTCCACTTAACAGTCCTTGGTCAATACTAATAAATACTGAAAAACTTAATCTAAAACTCAACATATTCAAATTGCTGTGTTTTTTTGTTTTTATTTTGCATTATTTTATTTTGTGCAATGTGTTTATATTTTCCAGTGTTTCTTCCACAGAGATTATTCCTTTTTTATCTTATTTGATGTGCTGTGAGGGGTTGTAGTACTTTAGCACTGGGCTCACTTTTTTTGAAAAACAGTCACAGAGTTCCCTTGACTCGGGTGGAACAACACAAATGACATTTTAATGCCTAATACTTAGTTTATAGTGACTTGCTGACACAGACATTCTGACAGAACTTGTTATAGCAACCACTGTCCCCCTCAAAGGTACTTTACATCATCTGGATGGCCTCTCTGCCATTGTACTGTCTGGAATAGCTCCTGGAGGAAGAAGCCTTCTTTACTGAGTAAAGTTAAGGAAGATCTACGCTAATGATGGCATTTCAGTAGTTTTATTGATGACCAAGTGTATGTGGTCGTACAATAAATCCAAAGAAAGGAAGCAAAACTATGAACATGAAATATGCATCTTTATCTTTTTGCTATACATTGAGTCATCTATATTGAGTAAAAACATTAAAGATGTGCCAAATCATACACAAAATGCAGCTTTTTTCTTTGTGATTCAAGCAGATTTAACCCTGTACAGAATACTTGGTCTGATTATTTATATACATATATAGATATAGCTATAGATATAGATATCTATATATATGTGATGTAAATAATATATGTGGGTTTTTTTAAGCTTCTATTATGCTGCGCCTCCTTTTGTGCCCCAAGAGAACAAAGATGCATCTAGAAGTGGACATATGTAATTGCACCCTCTTCCAAAATCCATAAATATTGACTTTTCTAGGAGTACATATGCACATAAATGAACATAGCTTGCAATCACTGGGATTTTCTAGCTCAGTTTTTGAAAAGTAATGTACTTAAAGTTGTGTATGTGAACCACAGAAATTTTGCTCAGCCCTTAAATAAAATGGCCACTCTGTCACAGCTACAGATCTCAGAATGTCTATGGCTGGAGCATCGCCTGCCCCACATAGAAATAGCTTCTGACCTTCACTAAAACAACTTTGATGTCAGGTAAAGCCCTCTAGCCAGATACTGTGCGTAAGGAATTGTCAGTTGAAATGTTTGTGTAGCAGGTTGGTGAGATACCATAGCTGCAGAGACTCAATAAAACATTTGAGCCACAGTAAACAGTGCAAAACCATAAAAGTGCATGTAAATTCACAGAGACATTCTGAACAAGATGGCTTTTTTTACTTCCCTTGCTGATAAAGCTTAAGACGTGTTTTGTGGCTCAAACAATTTTCTCTTCCACTATGCTGGTCAGCTATTGAATGAAAGGTTTTTAACAGAATACTGTTCCCAAAGCACTCTTATTGTACTTAACTTAAACATAAAAGTTCAGATATGTACCATTTCTAATCAAGTATAGACCTAAAATCTTTTTCCATGACACTATACAAGATTTAATTGCTTGCTTTAAAAAAAAAACATGCATTTATCAGAAACATATAGTAAGAATAATGCTGTAGGTCCAAGAGGAAGTCAGTTGAAAAAGACCTGTTTGGCTTTTTATCCACATGCAGCACTGAACATATACTCGAAAGACATTATTTGTACATTTAAGCTTAAATGTATGATCTTAGATTACAATTGAGGGTCACAGAGCCGAAGAATTTAACTCTAACTTAAAAAAAAATAGCCCCTGGATCCAGGTGAGAACAGACTCCAATTCCTCATATTCCTTTGTTTTTTAAATGTCTTTCAAAAGTAGGTTATTCTGTTGAGGAAAACCTAGAACTTGCTTGCTGTTACACAGACTTGTGTGGCCAAACAGGCTTTCAATACAAAGAGGAAAACAGACTGTGCGCTGGTGAGAACATAAATAGACCTATATCTTTACTGAGCTGTATTAAGGTTTAAAAGGTTGTACATTGGAACTAAATAGCCTGGACTGACACTTGTAAACATACAAAAACATACTGTAAAATGTATCTTTGTACTATCCCACCGTCGACATGTTCGTTCAGTCCTCAATAAGATCCCTCCTTCGACCTCCTAATTCTGAGCACTTGTTTTTCTTGTTGGAACATGTGAAGGAAAATGATTGGTGTCCAAGTAAGCTCTATGTTTCCAGGCAACACGTACACATACACACACAGATTCTCACCTTTAGGGTCAACATACAATTAAACCTCAGAGAACATCACCAGTCTCAGAGAGAGACTTATCGTGGAGGAAACGATGGCCAGCAACACAAGAAGGGTGACCTAATAGTGAACTAAACTGCTGCTGTTGGTTCACCTGCTGCTGTAAAGCATCATGTGATCACTGGATAGTTTCTCACTGCCTAAACGATTCAAGGCAACAGGTAGCTACTGCAGCGGGCTTATCACTGGTTCGCTGGTCGCGCACGACCCTCAAATTTACTATGCCAGCCAGAATGATCTTTTCACATGTACCATTTAAAGCATAACCAGTGTGCCTTTGTTGAGCATCTGTGTACTGCAAATACAGAGGCGGAATGGGGAATCAAAGTTGATGAGCTGCTGGTACTCACCTGATTCTGCAACACCGGTTTACTGTTTGTAAGCACACACCAATTCAGTGCTGAATGTCTCTGTCTCGTCTCTGCAATTTACCAAAAGCAGCGGCGGCTTAATGAGGACTTCTTTTTTTACAGCAATATGACAGAACCACTGTGTGAAGGAGACATAAGACAAAGAGGCTACCTTCAAGGATGGATGTCTGCTGACCTTTGATACATGACCTAATAAAGACTAAAATTATACCTCCATTATGAGTATGTCTCCTATCGTTTATATTGAAGAATTTGTTGAGGTGTAGCTGTGTCAGTGGAAAAGAGTTAGTATTAGTGTGAGGAGTGTTTCATTGGTCTTAGTCAGAAGAGAGGTGGCTCTCCATTATGTACAATGCAAGATGGAATTTGTCTTTTTCAAAGCTTTAGAAATGTGCATGATTGCCATGTATAATAATTCTGAAAAACCACAGATGATTTCAATTCATTAGCGGTTGGAACATATATGATTATCTACCACATTTTCTTAAGAACTGACTGTAATCCGACAAAGTCATAAGCCCTCTGACATAAATTTTTAAAAAGAGGTTCTTTGGGTTAAGGCAGCCCTTTTTTGCCATTTTGCCTTCTAAACTTCTGTTAATGCACCAAGAGCCAGCATAGCATTATCAATTTGTTGTCTTTTCTAGTTCAGCTCATATGACCGTAGGGAAGAGAAAGGGTAAGAAACGACTGGGAGTAAGATAAGGAGGGTCATTATTTGAAGGAAAGATTCTTGCTTCATTGCCCTTAGGAGATGTTTTATGCACAAATTCTTCATGTAAATCTCACTACTTAACATAGGTAATCAGTGGAAAACCAGCTTGGCAAGACCTTACATTTGCTCACATACTTTGGGCACCCTGCTGATTTACGAGTAATAAAGTGATAGTGGATTGCTTTCACTGTTATATTGGCCATTTTTTCTTTTCTTTTCTCCTCTTCTTTTTGAGTCTTTTAATTGGTTTAATCAGGAGAAAATGTAATGTAATTGCAGTAATGATCTTATTAAGATGGGCCCATGTGGCCTAAGTGATGTCATTTAGTAGCACAGTGAAAATATTTAATTGAGGTTAATAGTTTATGGGATTAGCTTTTGGATTTTTGAATTACTGCCTTCGTACACAGTGATATGTTTGTTTAAGAAGATAAAATGTAGTTTGAACAGGTAAAATGATACTGATACCAAAGGGTCTAGACATAATGATGCCGTCAGAGTTAGAATGGGCTTGTCTATATTAGCTCGTTGTCTGCTATGCTTATCTTTGGTACTGTATGCATATTTTATCTTGAAAATCCAGCATTCATTGGACTGCAGTAGACAAGCTGAAAAATATATGTTTGAAGATGATCTCTGAGAGAAGATGCATGTCTTAAAAAGCATTAAGGATAAGGGGAAGAAAACCTACAATCCCAAGATGATGTGGAGAAGTGATGATGATATAGTAATGATGATTAAGACGATGATGAGAAGACACTTGGTGGGGGTAATTCAGATGATTATTTTACCACTGCTCTGCAGGATTTTTCTTTCTTTTATGTGGATTTAAGAAAATATGGCTGTTGGTGCCATCTGGTACTTTATAGTATGTTAAGGGATTTGTCATGCTAAATATGTACCAGCTCAAGGAAATTCTTTTGTCACTTGAATATCATCACAGCCCCCCACCACTGAGTCCTTGACGATAATCCATCTGCATTTCCTCTTGAGGTGCACATTTCCAATTTCCCCTTGTCTTCACCGTGTCACGTTAGTATTTTATTGGATGATACAGATGCATGTGCACAGGAGCTTGCTAAATTGTTGAGTAACAATTAACTAATACATCCCTTGTTTCTCATCCTGATTTTTTTTTAAGGTCCCCTTAATTTCTCCACAAAATCATGGAAACATGATACAATCGATAAGAAACATCATCTGTGTGTGTTTGTGCATTTGTTATTGTTTTTCTATGAATATCATCTCTTTTCTGGGATTTCAAGTCTGTAGATTCCATGGTAATTTGATGAAAAGTTTGTCGAGATTTAATTAATTCCTTTTATTAGCCTCGGACAAAGTGCCTTTTTAGTGGAGATAGCATTTAAATTATTATTTTTTGAAAGAGCAAGCATTTATGAGATAATTCTGTTCAGTTCTTCTGGAGCTCAGCGACCAACAGTGGGATGGAGTGACTCATCACAAAGGATGATTAAGCACACTGTGTGAGATGAATCTCATCTGAGCCCTTGTCTCTTGTCTTGCTGTCTTGACTATATAGGTGATTCAGCGCAGGGAGGACGGCTCGGTGAGCTTTTTTAGAGGATGGGAGTCGTACCGTGAGGGATTTGGCAAAATCACCGGTGAACACTGGCTCGGTAAGTGGCTCATTTAGGCCTTATATGTCCACCATGTATGGCTAACGCATGTGTGCAACGAGGCTTGCAAAACAATGCCAAGTCAAATCCTGGAGAGTCAATTTCACACATGATGTCCATTTTGGTCAAATAGCTGTACACTTTGTGATGATGACAATTTATATAACCATCAACTATCACCAAACAACAGCCACTTTGGCAAGTAATCACAGCACAGCACTCATACTCAATCCAGAGAAGACAGAAAGTTACTAACTGACAGCTGGCAAGTGATGGAGCAAAATAAAGTGACACCCAAAAAGTGGTAGACAGACAGAGAGTGGATTACTTTTACCCTTCGTGTCATCAAGAATTCTTTAGTCACTGTATTCTTGAAGCAATTTAGAAAAAATGCACTTAAGTAACAGGGACGAAGAGCATTTCACCAAATTAAATCCAAGATGTCTGTTCAGCCCAACAAAAAATACAAATGCAGTGACAATATTTAAATTTTTGATACTTTAAACACACAAAAGAATAATTTTCCTTTATGGCTTCATAACTTCTCAGTGGTCACCGTGTGCTTGAAATTAATATTTCTCAGAGGTTGCTTGTCCAATTTCTTGCTGGCTGCATGACATATTAGTCCTCAAATTTGACAAGCAAAGAACGCCAGTAGGCAAATGTTTTCAGCTGTGAAATTAGCAACTTTTCCAAAGCCAAATTTGTCGTCTTCTCACCACTTCTCATTAAATTTATCAGCATATTTCTTCATAAAGCTGCCATGGTCATTTTTATGGCTCAGAGACAGCTTCTTACTTGGGTGCAATAAGCCCTATTTAACCGAGTGGCACTGGTGATACCACCAACATATTTAAAGCATTTAAACTGAACGTGACTTTCTCAAACAATATAGAAACACACTTCTCAGCACGGGAGTATCTTTGAATTTAACTTTCAGTTAGCAGGAGCCAAAGTTTGAGAACTGGTTTCTTATACCATGTGTTAAGCAGGAAGATCTATGACATAAAAAGCACACATGGAAGTTAAATCATTGATATCTTGCTAAACTAGAGACGACTCCAGCTGAGGCCATCACATTGTCACTTTCACCATTATAATCAGCATCTCTATGTGATATCGATAATTACTACATCATCTCAACTGTTATCCCCTTACTGTTTACCCAAATATCTACAGTAACATTCATCAGTCCAACAATAGTGTTTTCTTCTTCATTTATGTATTAGTCCATTTCAGTGGACAAACATGGATCTGAAATCAAACTGAGTAAAAATCTTAGAAGAGGATTCTTATGGGTGAAAAGAGCATGATGGTATGTAAAAGTTGCCCACTTTTGAAGCATCATCTCTTTAAGACTTGATGCTAGAATCTTCAGGGCTGCTCCCACTCACCACATGTCGCACATACTGTGACTGCTGTGTAATTCATGGATAACTCAAGTTGTGATGTGACAGTACTTTGAAGTTGGTGAGATGCTTTCCTGTGATGACTCACAACATCAAACATAGCTACACAGAAAAGAAACTTAGCATATGACCTTGTAAGACGTATCATTAAACAAGAAAGTTCTCAGAAATAGTATTCACTGGAAAAATATTGGGATGATGAGCTATTTCATAATCCTATGTTTGCATTACTGACCGTTGCATCTACTTACACATAAATGCCAGTCTCAAATAAGCTATGCATCAGCATAAATGTTATTTCCTGGGGAGATTTGGTCTGAGCAGCCATGTTAATGAATCCAGCCCATGTTGAGTAGGTGTGTGTGTCTAGTTTGCTCAAGATCACACTGGCAGAGTAATTAGAGCTTTAAAAAGTCTATTTCAGTAAGAACACAAACTTGGTCAAGGTCATGGACATGCCACACCACTGCTGAGACTGTCTCCCATCAGCTCTGTAGATTAAAGCTCACCTTCACACACACAGACACACACACACACGCCTCTGAGTGCAACAATGTGGACATCAGTAAGTGTGTGTGTGGGCAGACTGTAAATTAAGAGTCTTTAAAAGATTTGTTGGATTTCCTCTGCTTACTTTCACTATGATCGAGAAATACAAGTGGAATTTCATCGAATGGAAAATGCAACATTGAATTTAAAATGGTCTTTACAGACCAAATGAGTAACACACAACTCACGGAAAAGTGGCTCACTCATCTGAAAAGATCCCTGTGATATTAATTAAATCAAACCAACAACTATCTAACTGAACAAAACTGTTTGAGAAGTTAAGCCGAACTAGTATGGATTGCAGCTTCTTACAGGACACAAGGTAAGGCTGCACATCTTCAAGCTCAGCAAAGTAACCCATTTTACTGTGTTCAACTTTCTTTCAATATTAAAAAAAAGCAGATTTTTACTTGATTTCTTTATTACAACACTGTAAGTTTGGCTTGGTTTAGCTCTTGTTTTTTTTACATATAGATATAGATATATATACATGTACATAATTGCAATGCATGTGCCCATCCAAAGTCTAAATTATATCCAAATATCCTTCATAACACAGAGCATTAGCCCACTCGGGCTTCCCCCTCACCCCAAAATGTTATTGTTCTTCTCAATACAGCTTTCCTTTTCTACACTGAACTCTGCTGGTGTTGCCAAGTTTTGCGATAGAAAGCAGCAACCAGCAACCACATCAATGAAAACAAGTTTTCCTAAAAAACTATTCAAAAGCCATTCATAATAAACCGACCTGGCAACTCTGGAGCCCAGAGACTGCTTTGTAAAACAGCTGTGTTTGTCACAAGGTGCTATGCAAACTCCAGTAGAACATAAAAGTGTGAATCAGGTGTAAACTTGTCAACATAATGATACTTGATAAGATCGACAAACTCCACGTTACTTAAAATGATTATTGCTCACCCAAAATATGACCTTACTAAGATTGAGATACTAAGAAAAATACATTTAAATATCTTATTCAGAATAAAGTCTTAATCTGGTTGATATCAGGATATCATTTTAAACCATTAAGAATTAGTCCCAACCAAGACTCAGGCCTTAAACGTTACAAATCCAGGCCATTCTGTGTTAGAACCGTCCTGCTTCACATGAATGTTATTGCATGTGAGACCCCTTTTTTTTTTTTAAATGTTGGGCTTCTCTGTTGCATTTACAACAAGCTGAGGAGGTGACATCATGTGCTGCACTGGAAAGTCAAAATGCCAGAGCCCAGTTAAGAGTGTTTACCTTTTCAGACTTTCCTCTTTTTTATCTGAAAGCTGCCTCACTGGTACACTGGTATGACTCTTTTCAGATGGACAATTCTAAGAGCTCCAACGTAATGCCCAGTGGTGCTGAATGCAATATAAAGAATAGTAATACTTTGCAATATTTCCGGAAAGCACACTCTAGAACTTTGAATATGTAGAAAAAAATTCCCGGCAATATGAAATTATTTTAAAGTAACCAAATAGTAAAACAAATATCACTTTTATTTTATGAATGGAATTTTTTGTTTATCAATTTCTTTCATATCTGTAATCCTGGCAAAACATGATCCGAGCATGAGTCATAGAAATTAATTATTCATGTCGTGTGAGAAGACTGGACTGCAGATTCTGACCATGATGTGAGTCTGTGTGGTTTGGGTTCTGACACCTCCACACTGTGTCCTTGATAGATGTAGGCATGCTTGGGTAGTTTATAGCGTTTGCAGAGTTTTATATGAATTAATGGGGATCTAGGTTTGTTTGCTGACCCAGGGCCATTACAGTGTACAGCCCATAATAAAAAAACATGGCTTGCGCGTCAGTGAGATATCCCTGTGGTATGTTGTAGAAACACGGTGGGAATATGGCAGGCTCACGATTTAGCAGACGGAATTTGAATGAGCCAGCAGGCTACTTTGAACCTTTGAGAGTACCCTTGATCATTCAGTTTGTGCTGTTGTCTCGTCACCCCCATCATCGATTACCCTTTGGGCAAAAATGAAAAATGGATTCATGCTTGCCTGTAGCCTAGACAGAAATTCATTGCAGCTACTTCCCCTAAACCAACATTGCTCACTTTTACCACCCACTGCCTCTGAAGCTCTGTACATTTCTCATCATCTTAAAAGGCTGCTTATTTTCTTTATATGTATTGAACTTCTGGTCATACAATGATAGTGATTATATGTGTCGTGATGAGAAAAGCAGCAATAGTGACAAATCAAACATTAAGAACAAAAAGTTTTTTTAAAAATCCCACAATCCTACATTATTTCTGAAAGTTGCCACTGTTGCTGTATTACATCAAACTTTCTGAAAGTTGCCCCAGTGACAGGGTTTGATGTGTTACATCAAACTTATGAAATAATTTATTGTAAAATAACAAATTCAAATTCTTTTAGATAGTACACCGACATAAATGGCACAATTACACCTTTTGAATGACCACTTCATGACATGAATACATGACATGAATGTTCTTGCACTATGTAACATGTCTAAGATGGAAATGATTTCTTTCACAGGGTGTTTAATGCTGTGAGATGCTAGCTATGTGCCGTCTGTCTTGACATCATGGCACAGGTGAGGAAACCAATGTGGCATCCAGCTTAAATGCTGGTTTAATGTGATGAAGAAGTTTCTTTTGAGCCCAAGCATAATATTCTCCTAAACCTATGCAGGCATTTTATATGTGAAAACATAAACATGTAGTTGTAACCCCTAAACCTAACCAAACACCAAGCAAAACCTAAAGTAAATAGGTATGTGGAAAAATTACTCAAAATGGGTGGTCTCAAACTCGTCTTGTGTTTTTAGGCTATTTCCAGCCACTTCATACGAACCTTGACCTTGTTTGCAACATTTGCTGTCAGTGTTTTATTTTGTCATGACTGACGAGTCAAGTTTAAAGGACAAAACCCATACTTACCTAAACCACTAGGTATTTGAAACCCCAAGGATAAGAAGGGTTAATGAGAGGATTAATATATTGGAGGCAGCCAGTTTTATTACCCCTTGAGTTTGATAAGAAAGTTTTGATAAATATGCAGTCAAACTTTCTCTAGAACAATTTGGATGGTGCTGTGAGTGTGATTTTGTCGAATTTCCAAATCACTATGTCATAACCCTACCAATTTCGTTTCATTGTTTTTGTAGATGCAATTTTGTTGAAGATTTTAATTACAGTCTCAGTTGTAATAAGAGGAAATTACAGGCTTTCTTCCTTTGAAAAGGATTTATTCTAAGACTGACACTCACTGAAAGTGAAGTTACAGTTTTCAGGTTGAATATGTGGTTTATTTTCTGTCATTTGGGTATGTTCCTTGCCTTGACCTACAGGGAAGCATTATTTTATATATTTTTTATGATTATTATTACTATTATTTTGGTGCTTTCTTACTTTTTCTCTTTGCACCATCACAATACATTTATAATTTTGTAGCAGTTATGTACTAGCAAATAGCAAATTAAATTTAAACTGTATGCAGCTCAAAAGAAAATGATAATTTATGGATGTTGTGTGTATAAATGTAAAAAACTAACACAGCGATGAACAACTCCCCCAAAGGAGAAAGTATAAAGAGAATAAAAGTGGGTCAAGGCACTTACATTGTCACTATCAAATCTATTAAATGCCTGGTTGCCGAGGGTGATGTAGACTTGTTCACCTGTAATATAGGTCTGAAATGGTTTAATTCAGTCCCAAAGAGACCAACCTAGTTTTCCAGATGTCCTACTGCAAGAACAGAACTTGCTTCATAGTGTTTAGAGCTGAACTTAAAATCTTAAAATGTATTTGTCAGTTTATCTATTATGCAGTGGAAAATGATGAAATACACTTCTAATGCTGAAACCACACATTCCCACATTTGTCCTTTTTCATGTATTTTTTGCTTTTTTATTAAACTTAATAATAAAAAAAATCAATTAAATCAAATTAGACAAAATAATTTTGTGAAGACTGCAAAGTGCATTAAGAACATATTCAGTTGGATAGTTGGTTGTATATTTCAGATGAAGCAGATAGAATCCTAATGTTCAACTTAATCTGTTGGGAATAAACAGAAAAATTCACATGTTTAGTTAAAATATTATCTTATCAGATGTATATCAGTGTATAACTGTAAAAAAAACAGTTTTGGCTAAACTTTTTAAGTAAATAAAGTTAGAATATATAACATTCTTTAACCGTGCTCAATTTCATTCATCAAATTAGCAAAAAAGCTCAATCAACAGACCATTCTCCTGATTTTTTTTTACTTGTGTTTTTGTAACTTCTGATGACAATAATTGATATTAAGATCCGCTCATCTGACCATTTAGCTTTTAACTCTTTTTTCTCTCTTATGTACTCACTACATTGTATAAGTGTGTCAACCACAACAAGAACAATCTTCATTGTTATTTCAAAGAAAACCCCAAGACTGAGAGTGAAGTCCCATAAATCATGTTCCTTAATGACAGTTTTTACAGAATTCCTGTGAACCATGCACTGTACTCTAACTTCTGACTTCTCTTCTGTCAATTTATGGATTTTTCTATCTGTGGAGCAGCAGGCATATGAATGACAATCAACAAGCCAAATATGCTAACACTGCTAAAGTGCCATGAATACATCTAGTGAGGCTTGACTTTACACTGTGCCTTTTTCTCTTTTGTAATGTGAATCTAATGCATTATATCAGCTCTGCTTCATACTCTGAGAAGTGGACCATTTATGGAATCTAGTGTATCAACGAAATTAGGGGAAACAAAATCTGCTTTTATATCACTGAATGTAGGTGTATCAATGTAATAGGATGAATATAAAATCTATTGCTCCCACCTTCAAGCACTTTCCATTTACCACAGGAGATATTCACCTTTATTCAGGTTGGTGTTTACATCATGCTTCAAGCTTTGTGCAAGCAAAGGGTTGTAGTGCTGTGCTGCACTGGTACCCAGTGTGGAACAGGAAGGCCCAATCTCTCTTCTCATTGTTCTTGTGGATTTTAACAGAGCAAACCTCAGCCAGGAACTGCACAAATTCAGACAATATATATAGTGTACCACTAGGAAACGCATCGCCATTGAAGAATGCTTACTGCTTTGTCCTCCATGCAGCGTCTCATCACTCCTCTCAGCTCACTAAAACAGATTTAAAATACAGCCATAAAACTGTTTTACAGTCAAAGTAAAGCAGTTTTATCAGGCAAATGATGATGTACACAGCACTAGAGAAGGACTTAGTGAAGGCAAAAGAAGCTGAGTGAGAAAGAGTCTTCGTACATATCACTGGCCCCAAGCCACTGCCTACACATGCAATTTCAGCTGTTTTCCCTTGACCCTTTTGGTAGGAAGCCCTAGGCTTGTGGTGACAAAATGGGTCCTGTCTTCACACAGATCTTCAGCAGATCATTCAGTTTGTACAAAATTCTCTCTTCCCTCAAATAGTTTCTGGAAGCCCTGAAACACAAGTGAGGAAAAATAAATTCTGCAGATCTATTTTCTGAGTCTGATTTAAATTCTCCAATGACTTTTTTCAAATTTTGACAGCAATGATACAATATGCCTCTTGTGCCCTCTTTTGAGAGAGAATGTATATAATGTATATACTAAAACTTACGAGGAAGAAAGTATTAATGAAATTAATCGTATTTAGAACATTCAGTTGTGGTGCACCCCAGCATTTTATGACAGAAGTGACTAACAAGAAAAAAAAGAAAAAAACGTTCATTATTCTTATACAAAGATGCCAACTTAACAAGCCCAAACTCTGAAGTTTGGTTGCAGGTTGTAGATTTCTTGGCTTGCCTCTAAAGTTTTTTTGATTAGTTTTTTATTTGGACTTTTTGACAACAGCCTAAATTTCCCTGAGAAGCCAAATATGCCCAGTGTGTAGTCTTTTTGTAGGGTCTATCCATACCTTCTCACTCCTCTCATTCCCCGACACATACAGGTGACAGTGAGATACATCAATTGATTGTGCAACCCATACTTTATTTAACAACTTCGTCAACATTGCCAAGAGCTAAGAGGTCAAAATATGAACAAAAAATGCAAGTGGATTAGATGTGGAATAGTTCAAAGGCAGTGTGCAGATTCTGTAAGTGTGAAATGTGTATATATCATGCAGATCTCATTCAACATCCCATCACAAAGGAATGCAGCAGCACGAACATTTTTTTCTCATCATAAAACGAGAGAACACAGAGATGTCAGCTGAAGATAGCAACCTGCATTGCTTATCACACATCCATTACTTTTAGCACCTGTTAGTTGTGTTCAGCTTCTTTGGAGCTGACAACAAAAATGCAAAATTACAAGATTCAGTATTATACAATAGATACATTTTCCTGCTTTGTTTTTGTTTTCAGGCCTGTTTCTTTCACATCTGTAGTCACAAACTTCTGTTAAACCCTCTGTTCAAAACTTACTCCCTCACAAATGCCTCCTTCCCTACTTTTAACTTGTTGAATGACAGAAATCATCCTGGGGGCCCAAGAAGCTAATATCCATTTCTTGCTTTCTCCTTCTCTTTTCTTAAATAACTCCAGCTCATCTGAAACGCTGATCCTAATACCACAGGCTTCCTACGTATAATGCTGGCAGCCAAGAAAACTTTTATGTTTAGAGCAACATTGGTAAAGAAGCCAAGCAGAGGATGTATTTTATGTCCCACCTCAGGAAGGTCAGATTTAATTGGCTTCTGTGGATTCTGTCAACCAGGTCATGGTAATCCTGGGTGCTTAAATAGAACAAGTGGACTTCCTTAAGATGTCTCACCTCTCATCCAAGAGACTTTCTCTGCTCTGAATGACTTTCCTGGGTTGTTACTTACCAGAAACTCATGTAATGAAGGCTTCTTGATGACCTAAAGAAGTGGAGTGAAGACAGACATCTGCCTTCAAATACTGTCACCTATCAGTCACAGAGTATGCAGTCCTGAACCCCCGCCCACCAACCCCCACCCCCACCCATTGCGGTTTCAACACCATGTGAGGGTTTTTTTGGCTACTGAATGACGACCCGCAGGTGGCCTGAAATAAATATGTAAAGCTTCTAGAACTAGTCAGTTAAAAGGAGAGAGACTGTTGCAGACCCAAAATTGAGCCCAGTTGCCTTCTCCTTAAATACAGGGATTAAACTTTAATTCGATTACATAGCAATTGGATTTCCCTACAAAACGGAGCAAGTACATACTACAAAAGACTGTTCACAGACACAAAGAATGCCACCTGAGTCAGAAAATGTGGTGCAAACCCATTTACCTTCTAAAACCTTAAATGATTTAACTCATTTATTCATGCTACTGCTTCAGATTAACTGTCTGGAAGGGATTCTTTATAAACTCCCACTCTGACCTTCACCTGTACTTCCAACCATTAATGCCCATGTATAGCAGATGCCTAGTACTGCCCTTGCCTTTTCCCTGAGGTTCCGATCACTGTTATATATCACGATACTGTTTTCTAGTGTAAAGCTCTCTGCCCCATACTGCAGGGAAAATACAACATGTGTAGCCATATGGATTGTTTTAATCTAAGACAACATTGCTGATACAGTTACTCAACTGTTTAATAAGCCAGCTGTTTTAGAAGACGTGAGTTGAAAATAAGGTTTATTGAATTCTTTTAAAAACAGCTTTGGCCTGAAGCAGTAGAAACTAAAAGGGGTTGAAACTGTTATAGATTTTGTCACTGTTTTACTGACAGTTTGTCATTTTCCATTACAAAAATTCAGATGCTGTAAAGATAGAAAAAGCAGTTTGGGCTGCATGTTCTAGATATTAAGAGGATATGCAGTTGGTGTGCAGCAGAACTAGAGAGAGCTGAATAGAGTAGAGAAACAGGAAACACTGAGCAAAAACCTCTAAGATACCGTGTGATGCAATATGTGGAGGCTGTCATTTTTCCATAAATGGTCGGCGTACATCCTCTGATATTTAGAGGGTAAATAGATCTACCTGTATCCTCATATCCTCATTGCAGCCTTTTGACTCAGACTGCCATGAAGCAAAACAAGCAGGCATTATGTTTCAAAACAATATCTGCTCAATAATTGTGCAACGTCTTCTGCTCAGTACATAACAACCTGCTGTGCAACTGTAAACAGTGAGTCAGGAGGCTCCCAGCATAGTCACATTTTCCATGAGATTAAGTGATTTATTAAGACTACCTCACTTATAGTGAGATTATTGGTGAGGTCAATGCCATGGTATTCACAGAGTATTAAACTTTATTCAGCACATGTTTAGCGGCTTTTTTGGTAATCACTTTGTAGATGTGTGAATGTTTCTGTCACAGCATTAAACTAGTTTTATTCCAGTTGCGTGGAGTGTGAATTCTGTGTGCAATAGTGAACAGCAGCTTCGTGATTGCTGTGTATTCACACTACTAACTTTTTTTCTACTGCGATCCTGCGTGAAAAATATTTTTACATAACAAACTCTTTGGTAATACCCTTGAATACACAGAGATTTGAATGCATTTACAATGATATGATTAGATTTTTGAAGCATTGACTTGTTGTAAGCCATTTTTAAAGACAGATAAAGTTAAGGAGGTCACATTAAGAGTTATTTGAAAATCAAGTATGAGCATTGCATTCACATTTTATTATTTTTTGTTCATTATATTGATTTGATAAAGGAGCAATAATGGATGCCAAACAAGGCGAAAAGCTGACAGTAGCCTGGTTTCCATTCAGTGGAAAAGCAATCAGAAACTTTTTTTTTAAGAAATGCAAACAGGAATCAGAAAACAGAAAACAAGAGAATCAGACATGTTTCTGCTGTGAAGCAAAAAAAAAAACTAGGCTGCAGTGTTGCCAGAGGGTGGCGCTGTAGGTTACGTAACTAGCGGTTGTAAAAGTTGCTGTCTTAATCAGGAGTCAGGGAGGACAAAAACAACAACTGTGGTGGACATCAACAAGAGAAAAATGGGGAAAGCAGGAATTACTTTATTCTCTGGGAATATCAGAGATTTTAAAACCTACCTGAGAAGATGCTCGTCAGTACATTGCTGTACTGTTTGCTAGCCCTTCCGCATGGAAACAGCCAGTGAATCCCATCGTTTTAATCTTTACCGAATGAGATGGGATTCTCAAAGTTGTTTCTATTCTTGTTAAGGATCAGGCCTTCTTTGAAACATGTGAAAAGGTTTGTTGCACATCAACTTTGTTCTGATTTTTTCCCTATTCCTGTCACCTTTTCTTACTCATATCTACTAAATGCAAACCAAATAACTCAAATAACCCCAGGCCACTGTGTCTCTGCTATCATATTTCAGCACCACAAAATTATATACAGATTCCTTTTTCTCTTTAAGCATTACTGTGATGTTTTTCTGCAGTGCAAGAGGGGATAAAGTGTAATAAGTCTCATGCTTTTTGACTGCTGTGCTTGGAAGTGGTCCACTATAGGACAAGGGCCTTGTTGTGATCTAACACCCCGCAGCTGATTGCCTCATTAAAGATACACTTACATCTGCCAATGAGAGGAAACAGAAAAGCAAACCCGTTTTCCTCTCCTGTAGTCTTTTCCCCTGTCTGTCACTTATATTGCACAAAATCCTGCACAATATTACAGCATTAACCACTTTACATACTGCGAGCATCTAACGAGTGGGGCATGCGTGAGTGCTGTAATTGGGCTCTTAGCTCGCCCCGAGTATTCCAAGCTCTTGTGAATTATAGGAAGATGAGCCACGAAAAACAGGACATTTGTGTGTTTGAATGCAAGTGTGTGTTAGAGTGGAGATGGAAAACAGGCAGGTGGATGCTTATAAATCGGATACTTGGCTGTTTTAGTCTATGCTTGTAAGTGATGACCAATCAAAAGGTCAGCCTGGAAAGAGTAAGTTGATAAGTAGGGGAGACTTCAGAAAGCGAAAAATGATGAAAAAAAGAGCAACTGCACACACACCTGCATGCACACACATACAAGCCAGTAGGTATACTCTGTAATCACCTCGGATATCTTTTGTCATTTGGTGTTTTATTTAATCTACTTCATCTCTCCCTATCTTTATCCTGTTTTTGTGGCAGGATTCTTATCTATGGTCCTTGGATCAATGTGAAATAGCACAGATAGAGTCTGTGGCAATTAGCTCCCAGCCAGTAGGACTACACAGAGCTTAGGGACGCAGAGGAGCCGCACACAGCAGGGAAGCCCATTCATCTTCAGTTTGACGAGAACATCCTCGCCACACACACACACACACACAGAGAAAACACTTATAACATGGGACTAAAACCATAGACACAAAAGGGCCAGAAGTGCTTAAAGAGAACATTTCTCTTTGTTCTCTGTTTGATTGTGATTAAGAATCAATGTGTTTATTAGCATATCATTGTTTTACAGTAACAATGATTTGCAAGCTCCATTTACATAAAGATAACACATTGTCCCAGCTCCGTGTTTCATCATGTGTTGTCACTTTTAAATTGCAGATATATTTGCGAGTTTTCCTGCTGCCTCCAAACTGTGTTTCCTAAATCATGTTAAAGTGATAGATTTGAGAGGCTTCATACAACAAGCCAACAATTGGCCATCTGGAGCTTCAGGAACCAAACGTCTGGAGTTTCAAGGACCGTCTGTCTGTCTTGGGTTTTTTTTTGGGGGGGGGTCGATTTGGTTTCTAACCCAACATTCACTCCATCCGGCGTTATCACAGTCTTTTTGCACATTGGTGCACACTTGATCTTGATTTTGAGTAGGGATACAGACCATGAAAGTAGGGTCTCATGGTTTCTTTTGGTTTTTTTCACGTTTTGAGTTTTAAGCTGGGGATATCAGAAATGTTAGAGATAACAGACTTGTGGCAGCCAAGCATATCAAGCAGTCACTTTTTGATCCTTCAGTGTTGGCTTTTCCTACCGTTGCAAGACATCGGATTGTTCACCCTTTTTAGGGACCATGCCCTTGGTTTAGACCATCTTAAGACAGGTTAGTTTTATCTTTGACGTGTTGTTGCAACAGTAATCCTGATATGAAGGAAAGAACAAAGTATTAGTTTGCTTTTAACAGCCCAGACAGTCAGGCCATTTCGTCATTCTACATCATACTTCTGCTCAAATACTGACCTTCTTTTATTTTACCTCCTTTAACATCAGCTTGAGCTTGAGTTGTGTACAGTTTGTCTCCTTCGTGGACATTTTATCTGCTACTTTCAAAAATGTATCCTGTATTGGAAAAAAGGTGTATAATGGTCAGCTGGTCATAAAATAACAACAAAAAAATGTATAGAAACCCGACTGCATGCACGGTTAAACATAAACAGTCGCAAATAAGTGTAACATAAAGGGCAGTGTTAACAAGCACACTTTTCTGTTTGCTGCAGCATGTATGTGCCTTGGTAGAAAAGAGGTGTGAAAATTGTGTTTAGTTAGTTTCCATTATTTTCAAATTCTTTGAGCTACTCAAGTTAGTGCATTCTTGTTTGGCTGATGCCACTCTGCATGGTGCACATGTCAAAGAAACAGAGGAAAAGGTATGTATGTAAGCTATGTATGACAGTATGACTGTAAATAAGCTTCTTATTCATGCAATAAAATGTGTAGCAATGCAACTGGAAGTTACAATCCAGTCCATATCTGTACCTCATGCAATTATTTCTGTTTCTTTCCACCTAATGTTTTTTTTTCCCACACACACCCATACATGAACACCTCCTTGCACACAGTTATCCTCCACACCCTGCCTTTATCACGAAGCACCATCCTGAAGCTTGTGTTTGTATTCTTGTCACCCAACAGAAAATCTAAAGAGAGCTGTGTCTACAAAGAGAGCACAAATCAAAGAACATCACAGTTCCCACGAGGATGATGGCTCATTTTGCCTTTCTATGTGTATGTTTCCCATTATGTTGTCTGTGGGCATTTAGGTGTGAGCAGCTGAACTAAGCCAAGAAAAGTTGTCACAGGGAAGCCGTAAAGGTCCATGAGTTTGAATAAACATTTGATCATAATCGGGGGAACTATTCACACAGATCACCCTTTTCTTCGTCTTTATAGAGCTCAAGCCTGAGATGGAATCGGAGCATTCTGTCACAAACAACAGCCCTATTCATATTGCGGCTGAATCTTTTCTGAAAGCTTAAGGTCTAAAATATTTTTAGACATTTTATTGTCTTTCCCTGTTTGTTTCTATTTTTGTTTTTTGATATTCATCGTGAAGCTCTTTGTGAGTGTTATCAGCAAAAGGTGCTGTGTAAATAAACTTTACTGACTTACTTACTTAAACAAATAAAAAACAAAGGGAAAAACACATCTAAAACAATTGCAGTCGATGTGACTTGACCTCATCAATGTTTCATCTGTGAAAATCTGTCAAGCGCTTCAATCACGTCTTACGGCATCTTCTCTGAGCTTGGCAGGAGTCTCACTGACAGCAGCAAGGTCAAGGGTCGGTACCTCTTATCACTCACAGGGTAGTTGACGGGAGTGGATGGATTGCTGATCGATTGCACTCTGGGAGATTTATTACTCCACTCCTCGATAGATAGGTGATGCCTGCACCTCATTTAAAGGCATGGCTTTTGGCTGCACAGCCTGCCAATGTCCATATTCATATAGTTTGTGAAAGCATATTATAGAGTAAGTTATTAAGAGAGTTACACAGAGAGGATTGGTTTGAAAAATATAGAGCTAGTGAGTATAGAAGCATTGATGAGGTAGCTGGAGAAACAGTTGACTGACGTTAGCGTGGATTTGCTAGTGATGAGGCTGATACACACTTGAATAAGAGGGAAAGAAATCCAATATTCTGTGAAGAAGGAGATGCATGACTGTAGGCTTGGAGAGTCTTAAGGGGGAACTAGATTTAAAAAAGTTTTTTGTAATTTTAATTCGATGAAACGGTAATGTCCCTGTATGAATATAGTCTTGTCAGGGTGATGTGTTGCATTTGGATGCACATGTGAAAAAAAAAAAATTAAATATTAAATGAATGTGTAAAACTCTTGATCCACCCCTCATTTCTTTGTACATTGTCAGGAAAACGTGAAAGGGGTGCAGTAATTTATAAGACATGAAAGCATAAAAGGAAATCAGTGTTTAAGACAAAAACAGAGTTTGTACAGTTCTAACGAGATTAAAAGTTGATATTTGGTCTGAGCACCTTTATTCTCCAACACAGCCTGAACCCTCTGGGACAAGCTTTCTGTCATTTCTTTAAGTAGTCTTCAGGAATAGTTCTCCAGGCTTCTTGAAGGACATCCCAAAGCTCTTCTTTGGATGTTGGCTGCCTTTTGTTCCATTCCCTGTCAAGATGATCCCACACTGCTTCAATAATGTTGAGATCCGGGCTCTGGGGAGGATTCATCCCTCCTGTTGCCACTGATTTTCAGTCCACTTCTTATGTCGTTTAGCACACCTCAGCCATTTCCTTTATTTAAGAATGGCTTCTTGGTAGCCACCCTTTCATGTTGACCATTTCTGATGAGGCTTCAGGGAACAGTAGATGGATTAACTGAAGGTCCAGATGCATCTCTCGGGTCGTGTGTCAGGTCTTTGCTGGATTGCTTCCCCTACTTCGTAAAGACAACGATTTCAGATACTGTTAATCTTTTTATCCTCTAATTGTCCAGAATTCCTATTTTCTAAGGACAAATCATGCAGATATATGCCAAATTTTAGCTAAGTGGTCTTTGTGAATTACATTGTTGTTGCAAAAATACTGTTTCATGTCTGTCCAACTTTGTTATCTTTTCCTTTTTTTTTTTTACTGCTACTGAAGAAATAGGAACAAATTGTGTGTATTTGCAGCAGGCTGTTAGTAACAAAGAGTCTAAACATACAATTTAAAATCAATTCTTTGTAAAGTTTTCTTTTTTGTGTTTTTTGTGTCCCCAGCACTTGTTCACATCTTTAGTTAGTTGTCTTTTTCATGCTTGAAGGATTCATGGGACAGTAATGAGTCCTTCAGTCCCAACATTCCTATGAAAACGGTCAGGTAGAAAGATTGAAATGAAAATTGAATGAGAAAGCCAGGAGAAATATTGTTTAGGACCCTTTTAAAAGATTACAGGAAAGTCTGAATCCTTGGAAGCAAGTACTGTAAATACAAAGATACACAAAACCTATGTATGTATTTTGACATAATCTTAAGGAAGCACAGAAGTGCATTAGAAGCTGATTTGACACTGATGTTGAGACAGTAAAAGTTGTTACCTTGTGGGAAGGTCGCAGCTCAGAGAATCTCACCACAATCTCCCCCTGAACTCTCTCTGTTCCCATTAGAGGGAATAAATCGCCTCATTATTCCACCAGGCACACATCATCCATCTGCATGTGTTACCTCCACTGTTTCTAAAAAAAAATGGGTGTCACATTGTTGTAAAAAAGACTTCATTCTCCACTTTACACAGTCACCACACTGAGAAAATCATTATACATTTAAACATTTTTTTCACAATATAATTGATTTTTTGTTTCTTCTGTAAAGAAGACCTAGACTCAAGCTGATTTGTTCTGCCTGGGAAGGCTAATGATACATTCAAAAGTGTGTGTTTTTATACCAGGTGACAATCGGAAGAGACAAGTCACAAGTCAACATATCAGTCCTCTGCGATGTTTTAATGAGGTGGTATGAGGTAGTTAGCTGTAAAGCTTCACTCAGCTCATTAGTCATTTACATCTTGGTGTCACCACTAGCGTCACAAAGCACTGACAGGATTAGTCGTTGATGTTTGTAATATAGTCTTAAAAAGAGGTAACCTGCGTCTTCTTGCTGGATTCTACATTCCAGCAACCAAAATGTATTCTGCAATCTCATGCAAGTACAATTATATTAGACCTTTTGGGGGAAAAAAGTCATTTTGAGGCCATTTCGTGTTTTTAATGCATGCATACTATGAAGATAAGCACGGACAATCCTTTAACCGTGCCCCTCATTTTCTTCTGGGAGATAGTGTTCTGCCGATATATATTGTCCCATCTTGTATAAGACATGTAGTTTGCAATGTTGTCATTACATTTAATTAAAATGATGTATTCATTAGCATGTATTAATTAGCAAGGACCAAAGCAGAAAACTCAAGAATAGATTTTTTTCCCATTGAGGAATTGCTGTTGGGCATATCTGAATAACTGATGCATCTTTTAAGTCCTCCCTTGACTTTAAAAGTTTTGTTTATTATCAAGTCCTTCAAATTGACCATTTGTACATCTCTTGCACATTCCTTGCACAAAAAAACACCCCAATTTGTGTCAACAATAAGTTAGTTTACTATTGACTAAAGAGACCCAAAAACTTTTTATAACCACTTATTTATATATATTTTTTTAAAGAAATGTATGTATTGAAACTGCTCACAATTATAGAATAGCACATATAGTAAATAGTACAGTATTTGTTACATACAATAGACACAGTCTACAGTGGTTTGGAAAGAATACGGTGATACAAAAATTGTGACAGGTGTATAAACTTTCACAACAAATGAACATTTTAACCTGGGAAATTCAATGTGTTCTTGTTGAGATCCCCTGGAGGTCACCCTAACGTTAGTATAATTGGTCTTCAGCGCCTTGCTCAGCTTTTCGCAGTCAGTATCTCCTCAGGTGGTTCTTACACTGTTGACTTTCTACCTTGCAGATTTCCAGCTGTCAGTCACACCTAAGGTTAATTATAGCCAATCTATTTACAAGTCACAAGGCAGCAGAACCAAAGCACCGTAATTAATTCCTCACAGTGACACTTTGTGCAGTTTAAGAATGTTTAGCAACAACTGGCTTCAGATGAGAGGGGCTTTTTTAAGCTTGTGTCTTCCTATGGTCCCTGAATATTCACTCAGAGACACGAGTAAAATCCTTGAGAGGGTAAAATGCCATGTGCTCTAAATGCATTTGCTGCAGTAGATAAACGATGTCTGTCTGAGGTCACTGACTGATGTGGGTGTGTGGGTGCTGCATATTGTCTCCTTTGTAACCTTCTGTGAGCTCAATGAATGGACTCACATTGATATCTTTCAAACAAAATGTTACTGTCAGAGTATTTCTCTTTTAAGCTTCTCTTGAGAGGTTTGCCGTTTACAATTCAAGCTTACTTGTAGCAATTCATACTATGCATGCAGACAAATGCAGACACGTGCTTGTGTGCGCGTATGTGTGTGCTGCCAGTGCTAATCTTTCTGTATTTCTTAAACTAAAGCAATATTTTGCTACACTTGGCTTGGAAATCTTTCAATAATAGCATATGGAATTTCAGGTGTGAGAGCTTAAATACACATATTAGGTTGATTAATGTGCGGACACAAGCTACAAAGTGCGAGGCGACCCAGGGGATCTGATTGTTATTAGTTTTGACCCCATCTGTCTTGAAATCCAGGCATATATCATCTGATACCATATTCCACATGACAAAGAGAAATGTATACTACAATTCCCTGCAATCTATTATTTAAAGTACATGTAAGTGTTTTCACTTAAAGCTCTTCCAATACTGCATTCATATTCAATCAATTATTCAAAAGTGTGATTCCTGCTCGGAGAGTCTGACACAGTGATGTCGGCCATCTAGGGATCCAGTCAAACAGCCAGCTGAGGCTTTCCTAATCAGTCCTGATACTGACACAGTGATGCATGGCTACAGCTCTGCCTCGTCTTCTTTCAGGGTATGCCTGTTCTGCCTGGTGCAGCTGTATGTCTGCAGACACTATCTGCACAATATTGCAGTGCCTGAGTGAAGATAGCTGCAATTTGCAGCCATTCTCCCAGTAATTTTGATATGCATGAGAACGAGACCAACGCATAGCCCTCTCCACAAGACCAAAGCACTTCATTTGAAGCCTCTCTTCATCAGCACACAGGTGTATTCCTCCATCTCTCTACTTGTGCTGGTAGCTGTGTGTGGTCTGCTGCACATGAGGGGCTTTAAAAGGAGGAGGGATTTCATTTTCCAGGAGATGTAAAAAGTTTATGAGCAGAATCTGCTCATAAAGGAATGTTGAATGAGCACAGATGGGGTGATTGAAAATTTGATTGAGGAGTGATTGAATAGAACCCCAAGTAACAGTGACAGAAAAGTCATTATACCAGGCACCCAGGCTCTCAGCATATAATCCCGTCTATATTTTGCCTCTTGTAATAATTTATTTTATCATTTGTCTTGTTTTTTTCTTAAGGGCTTTCAATTTAAAAAACACACAACACCTTTTCAGGACACACCACAACACTTCATTGTTCATGCCTGGCCAAACGTCAAACAACAGATGAAAATGTAAATTAACAATTCATAAATTCCCGCATTGCCCCAACTCCCCTGAGCTAAGATAAGAAACATTGCTACAGGATGGAATTCATGCTATGCGCTTCTGCATCTTGAATAAGACTCTAAATAAGGAGTGAACCAAAGTGTGAAAAGCATGTTTCTGACACTGAATTAATCATATCTGACGTCTTAGTCTTACTTAACACTATAAATTTCACTTCATCTTAGGGAATCTTTCAATTGACATCATCTTATTATTAACTTATCACCTCAGTTTTGGCATAGTTTTTTTTACCATAGAAAAGTTTTGTAACAGGTCATTTTGGGCCAATACAGAGTCGTCTTCTCTTCTTTGTACAGGCTTTAACCATGCGTGTATTTCAAACTTTTCCTCATCAATCACTGGATTATGTTTAAATTCTCTAAAGGTTTTCTGTTACCATTATCAATATTTATAGGGAAGTGTTGTAACTTCTTAAAAACTCGTAAAAAGATAAGATGCCTTGTGATTAATTTTAGAATTTATCACCAAGCAACATCATTACAAGTGAACCAGGCTGAAGAGTCCTTCATTACTTTGACCCAGGAATCAGAATGTCTTGGCAAGGCCATCGCACTGCCCTTATCCAGCACGTAAAGGTGCGGTGTGGTTACGATCAAAGTATTCATGACATCTCAGTGCACTTCTCCACACTAATTAGTCTTTGCTCCATATCAACTCCCTCTCCCTTTATCTTACTTCTCTAACATATTTTCTCGATCTAGTTAGATTTACCGTTCAACAGCTGTCCAAAAACATTTAACATTTTTACAATTTCCCCACAAGGTCTCATCTCATTACGGCAACTTAAGAAGTTTAAAACACTTTTACAGACCTATTGCTGACTCATCTGAAGAATTCACTGGACTTAAGTCTAACATCTTGTTTCAACCTTCCAGTGTTATCATTCGAAAATCCAGAAGCTGTTTTGTCCTCTGTACTGTACAAGTCACATAGAGCATTTCTATATTTTCCTCTGTCAGCTAAAGACTGAACAAACTAATGTGATTAAAGTCCGTTCCTTGCCTTTCTTCATCTGTGGTGTCTTATAAGACTTGGGGTCATATGCATATAGATGAATCTATGTAGATTCATGACTAAAGGTGTATGATGAGCAATGGCAATGGATTTCCACTCTCATTTTTAGCCTAGAATGGATGCAGACACTTCCTTGATTTGTTATTGGCATACAAGGTGAATACAAGGTTTGCACCAACTAAATAGGCATGATAATGCAAGCAACAGTAAAGAAAAAGCACAGTTTTATCATCTATGTGAAAGCAGTATAAAACTTAGACACTCCTAAATGAAGTCAAGAAAAAATAACTTTGTTTTATGTGGTGATCTCAGTTCTGTTATCATAAACGGAACAAAAACTGCTAAACAAAAAAAAGCAACAGTGGATCTGCTGTAGAAGTTTAGAGCAAAAGTCCCTACGGGAGTAACAAAGAAATGGTCGGATCAAAAAACCAACAGCCGAAATGCACATCCATTCACACAACACATCAGGGCTATCGGAGAGGATGGGCAGCTCCTGGTTTGTCAGCAATTCACAAACAGTACACAGACGTGGTTGGAGATGATCAGGAAGGAGACACAGATGTTCAGATGGATCATGTTATGTTTTCTGTTGTTTTTTTTTTAAACAGCCCTCCATAAGCCTATGACACAATCTTATGCCAGAAAATCACACAGATTTCTAAATGTTTCTTTTCTTTTCAAAGTCTGATTAGTCTTCCACAGCCATTATACGCAACAAACAGCTGCATTTATTTATAGCACACACAATTACAGTAAACGAGAGTGAAAATTGAGAATGAGAAAAAAAATAAAAATAAAAACACCATCCTTCTCAGAAAGCTCTACGAAATTATCCGTTTAGCTTTATCGCAAATTATGTGGACTCACATATTCCTCCATTCAAGAAATACCAGTTAATGTGGAGGAAAAGCCGTTCATATGTTTTTGGTGGGGCTGCATGGTGGTGTCGTGGTTAGCACCGTGTATGCGTGGGTTCTCTCCGGGTACTCCGGCTTCCTCTCACCGCCCAAAACATGCATGTCAGGTTAATCGGTCACTCTAAATTGTCCCTCGGAGTGAGTGTGAGCATGGATGGTTGTGTATCTTGTTGGCCTCTGTGTGGCCCTGTGATGGACTGGAGACCTGTCCAGGGTGTACCCCGACTCTCCCCCAATGACAGTTGGGATAAGCTCCAGACCCCAGGTATAGAAAATGGATGGATGGATGTTTTTGGTGTTCATTTATGCATCTGTCCCACTGGGTTTAGAACTGATAACCCTAAAATGCTTCATGAAGAAAATCTGATTCAGACAGGTTGACCTCTGGCTTTGTGCCACCAGTTATGTTGACGCAGGGATGTGACAGTGCTACTGGATGACAATGTCAAAATTAAACTAGGTACATATTCCCAGCTGATATTCATTGCACTGAATCTGGTAGAATATAAGAACTGTCTTGGCTGGTGACCTGGTCACCTTAGCCAGAGGCCTCACAGCCAGAACATGAAGCAGTGAGGCCCACTGGAAGCAAGGATGAGTCACAAAATTGATTCAACCTGAGCCAAAATCAGCCTGTCCGATCTTGTTCTATTGCCACAAGTCTTAAAGTCCAGATTAAACACATTTAATATCCAAGGGGGTTCAAAAGGAATCAGCTATTTTCTTTTAATAATTGCAGAGAGCAAACAAGCAAGTAGAACTTTCAGCAACTAACATTTTCACAGTCACAATGTTAATACTCTGAAATACACTGCACCACAAATCTAGTATTCTGAAAAAGGTGTACTCTCTCTCTCTGGGAAAGAGAATCACCAGAAGAGCCCAGTGAGCATCTGGACTTCCTTGGACACCTCATTCTCTTTATCCTGCTCAGCCAGTGGCAGCAGCACATTCAGCTGACCACAGCTCTTCATAATGTAAACTCACTTTCTGTCTGTGTACTCTCGCTTTAGGTTTAGTTCTGTTTATAAAATCAGTGACTGCTGGTCCACATGTAGCCTGAAGGGGCCACATTTCTGTTACTATTTCAGACTTGTGATGTCTAACACTCTTTATTGTGAATTCAACTGCATCAGAATATGAGAGCACGGAGGGTAGCAGCCAAATAAGCACATATGAAGAGCGGGAACTTGCTGACAGTGGGCTGAATGCAAATGTTTAGTATTATACAATTATATTTCTTTGGATATTTGATGTCAATAATGTGTATGAGGATATCATCTAAAAATGAAGATAAAAAATATTGTTTTGTTTAACATGAAAAGTTTGTTCAATATCTCCCACCTATAATTCGTTCAAGTCAAAGGCTCACCTTTAACTTGTCAAGTCAGACTGATCATCATTTTGGGAACATTAGCATCAGTGTAATTTCATGGTAATATTTCAGTCACGATTAAAGTGTTTAATCAACTCCTCAGTGATTGAACTGCGCATTGTGTTCTGTTTTGGTTTGGATAACAACTTTGATTACATGCAGGTCTCTTGGATTTTCTTTTTTAATATGTTTATGCATGTTGAGATGAGGAGGATTTTCCTCAGGTCTGTTTCAGATCAGGCAAAAAATATCGAACCTTCTCTAGCTGGATTAGTATCTGTGTTATGTTGCCTGTATAAATCCGTTGTGACAGATATGTTTAATTTAGCATTTACCTTCGGAGATAACTGTGTTTTCTGCTGCAAACCTTGAAGCTTTGTGTCCCTTTGAATGCTGCATTCTCAGTGGATCTTTAGTCCGTCTGTTGCCAGTCGCTCCTGCGAGCTGGGGCTTCTCTGCTCATTTTGTTTTACCTGAGAGCACCTCTAAATATTAATGCGGTCTTCTCCCTGAATTACAGCCTTGGAGGCGTGCCAGCTCTTTCAGCATTTGTCTACCTTCCTCTCGCTCTTTCCCCCCTCCACCTTCCTTCCGTGTCACACTTCACCACTCCCGGCTCAGTCTTTCCATCCTGAAGGTTAATTTCTGATGATATCAGATGTGATGGGTTGTTGGCTCTCATTCTTCTCTCTCATGATTTTATGACTCTAATCCTGCCACTTGAGCAAAATCGCCTTTTATTTTGCCCGGTGGATGGCATTTGGATACATTTAGTTTTACAAAGGGGTGAGGTTGAAAGCAAACCTGAAATCTGACACTGACATCTATCTGAGCTATCTGGCATCAGATGAATTAATCTTATGTGACAGTAGCCAACACTGAATTCAGCATGAGAGAGATTTTAATTGCTTGTATCACACTGACTCTCCCATTCTTATCATCGTAGGGGATCTAGTTTGAGCAAGATAAACAAGCTAGTTGGCTTGACTGTGGCAGGGACCTTAAGAGCAGGATTTAGGTTAGCTGTTTTTAACAATAAAATGTGCCACCATAATAATCCAGCATACTTACTCAAAAATTCTGTTCCTCCACGATGAAAAATGTTCTAATAACATTCAAATGAAGTGAAAAATCTAAGCTAACAGATGTTCAAGCTGAAGAGAAAACAGCACAGTTAACAAACTGTTTCATCTTACATTTCAATTGAGTCTCCCTTCAAAATGATCTGACTCCCCTTAGTTGCGCATTTACGCCATCAAAGGCATGGCTCACTCACCCAAACATTTGCAAAAATACAATTACCCATCAGTAATCACAATCATAGTCACAGCAGACATTTTGACATCCTCATTGAAGCTCAATTATCTCTACATGAATTATTCCTATGGCAAGTGTAGCACTTTATGTATGATATGCCTTTATGGGACAAAGAACAAAGAAAGAAAACCCCACATCGATTTTATCGGTGAGATGATTAGAAGGAAATATGCATAAGATGAGTCAACCATAAGGTGAAATGTTACATATCTCAACAGAGATACTGTACTATATGTCAGACAGCAAGAGTAGATCTATGATGTGTATGTGTCTAGAGTTTCAGTGTAGTACTCTCAAGTGTTACTTTATTGAACTGATGTAGAATATTGTTGGAAGGGAAAATAGCATCATCTTTAATTGCTACTACATCTCTATACATGATTTTGACCAACCAGTTATTTTTACATCTTCCATGTTACACTAACCCCTGCCTGTCCCTACCCATTAAAGTTACACACCCACTAATTAATAAAAGTCAGGATGAAAATATGCAACCAGGAGGGAGAAGAGGTCCTCAAAACAGGACGACAGTCTGCATGAAAGGGGCTCCAAATCAAGCTCAGTAGCAGTCGTTGAGATAAACAAACATGTAATTAAATTCTTCAAGCTACATTATAAGCAACATGAGCAAACGTGTCGCCTCCTCCATGTCTTACTGTGAGCTCACACTGGCAGCAGCAGCAAGAGACAAAACAACAGTACACATTCATTTCAAATGAGTACTGGGAGATGTGGCGCAACAGAGAGGGAAGTGACAGCTGGTGGAGAGATTTCAGTGATTCTTGTGACAGGGTAAAGTCGAGCAGAGCTCAGCTTTGAAAGGACAGACTTGTGGGGTAGTCACACACTCCATCGAGGTCTCACAATGGATGTGTTTGTAAAGATAGAAAATCAACATTAGCACGTCTTTAGATTTTTGATTTGTGGTTGCTATAACTGTTGTTACGGTGTAATTACTGTGCTCCCTTTTTCTATTCACTACCATAGAGACACCCATAAGAGAGCAGCTTCCTCACGAAACACACCCCAAAATATTTGCTGACATGATTTACACGAATACAAAACACACAGAGCAGTCTGACCAGTTTCAGTCTGGTCTTATTTGTACAGAACCAAAGCACAATCAACCCAGTCTCATGGTGAATTGGTGAAATAAGAACAAAACAAAGAGCATTTCATGCATACATCTGGACATGAATTCTTAATTTCTTTTTGTGATACTCAGCGCAGCTTTTAAAGCGATGTAGTTCAGCAAGATGATCTACAATACGAAAAAAGATTTTTGACATACAATTTACGTTGAAAGAAACTCTGTTTCATGGTCATTTAAAGGAAACCAATTGTATTTTGCTTCAAAGTAGTATTTAATGCTTGAATCTCACATGGCAGTGAGTTTACAATAAAATAAAGTGTAGAAAATATAGGATCAAACTGGGGTCTCCCACGTAAAAGTCTTCCGGTCCATCTGCACACCCTGCTACCTCCGATTATAGGCTTGCTGCGACATTGTACTCCTACCTGTAATTATATTTGTGTACATGTAGATGGAAGGAGAAAAAAAAACAGAAAACCTATCCAAGAACTCAAATCAATATATTGCATTATGTGACAGTTTCACAAACTGCCATGAGGCTGTGTTGTCGCAGCATATTTCATCACAGGGCACTTAAAGGTCCAGACCTTTCAATATCATAAAAAGAAAGCCCTCAGTTTCCAACTGAACAAGCATTTGGTGACAGCAAAGAGGGAAAACTCCCTGTAGTTTTTCCCTCAGACTCAGGTTTCGCTGTCCTCTGTCTTCACCAGTCATAGGGATTTAGAGAGCAGAGAAAGAAAAGAGGAGCCATAAAAAGCAGCAAACAACTTAATAGGAAACAAAGGACAGGCTGATGAGGCCAGTAACCGAAGATCGACAACAGGCATCTTGACAACAAATTGATTCATTTTTTAAGTAGCTAAGTATCAAGAAAATGGTTTAGGTTTAATAATGATGATAAGCAGCTGAAATGCTGAAAGACTAAAATGATACTTATCATAATAATAGATAAATTAACCTGAATATTGACTGATATCAGTCAATAGTCCTTAAATATACTTTTGAATACTTAACAATGGAACAAGGTTAACATTTAAAAACAGAGACTTCAGCTGAAAATATCTAAGGGAGAGCTTAGATTTACATCCTTGCTTGAGTTTTATGTTCTAATGAAAATAAATGAAAAGCGTAACATTCTTTTGAACGAAAGTCAGGATGAAAATATGCAACCAGGAGGGAGAAGAGGTCCTCAAAACAGGATGACAGTCTGCATGAAAGGGGCTCCAAATCAAGCTCAGTAGCAGTCGTTGAGATAAACAAACATGTAATTAAATTCTTCAAGCTACATTATAAGCAACATGAGCAAATGTGTCGCCTCCTCCATGTCTTAGTGTAACTGTCTTTTGAACGAAAGTGGTAAGTTAATATTTTTCATGTTGTATCAGCAAGCTAACATTTGGGCCTTTGTTGTTGTACTGGTTGGCTTATTGTGTTTCCTTAAGCTATCTATGGATTATGTAACCTCAAGATCACATTATACCACATTCATAGTCCTATAAGTTGCCTCTGCATTGCATAAAAATAACGAATAACCTTATTTGTAATTTTTATCATGTTTTTTTAGTTACAACTAAAATTTTTTTTATTCAACAGTGTTCTTTGCTCAAGATATTAAAGCATTCATCTTTTTTTAGCTCACTTTTTTTTGGAAACACCATGGATTTACAATCATATGCATGGGACGCTCACTTTTGAGTTAACTAACAATCACTAACGTAGACCAGCATTTTCAGGAATATTCAAATTGGTGACACAAAATCTTTCAAATGGTTACATTTGCATGCATATCTTGTAGGGCAGCATTAAACATCAGGTTACAGTGATACAGTTTATGCATATAATAATTACATGAAATACACACAGGAGTATGAAGAGCATTACAGAAGTAGAGAATCATGAGATATTCGAAACAGTTCCTAATCAATATCGATGATCAGAATCTAAATTTAATGAATAAAAAGATAATATTCTTAAGAGAGATAACACCCAAATATTTCTGTCCTGGTAAAAGTAATATATTGCAGTCTAAGCTGTTCCTGATGCAGAAAGAGTACAAAAAATATGTATTTCATGCTGGATTAACATTTAATTATACCTTGCATTAGCGCTCCACCATAATAACGTTGTCTCTTCCATCTCCTTCACTTAATAGCTCCATTGGGCTGCCACAAAAACAGCAATGCTTTCAGCTGCTGAGTGCCTTTGTGGACCTTCACACACTGAAGTTTTGTATGTTCACAGGGTCCAATTAAATACAACCCTTGACACTGAAGTAATCTTTAAAAGATTCCCAAACTTGGTTTTAAATGTTCAATTTCTTTCATGGTTAATGTGCTGTCATTTCGGTGTTGGAAGTAGCAGACAAGAAATGTCTTTTTTTTTCACACTGTCTTCTTACACAGCGTCCATCAGAGCTACAGAGCTGCATCTTCACACCCGCAGCCAGGTGGAACCACCTGTCTCTGTGTCACTGTGAGGCAATGCTCATTAAAGCCACTGGATTTAATCTAGGGAAAATGCTGGAGGTGTGAAATATGCAGCTCAGCAAGTTATCCAAAAACCCAGAAGACTAAGGGAAACAATATGTATCAATTATACATTGCAATGTGTATCTATTTTCAAAGATGAAGCAAGGGATTCCTGAAAACAGTAATAAAGGCAGTTTGGGCAAAATGAACATTCCCAAGATCATTACTCCCAACTTAGACTCAGCCTGGGGAGCAGCACCTTGTGTTTGCACCGCTGAAATGTTCATTCAACCAGAGAATATTCTGTATTCGGTCTTGAAGGGCTTTTGAATATTGTGAAATCAGCCATTTGTGCATTTGTTCTATCAGTGATAAGCATTGTGTGTGCTTGAGTGCAACCAAATCAGGAAAAAAAGTGTGGCCCAGTCGCTTTTATTCTTCTCCTCAAAAAGAATGGCAGAACTGGGACCGCAGTAGTCCCCATTAGAGGCCATATCTCATTTCATCACAGTCAGCCTGAACATTCACCATTCATGGGGAAAAGTGGGTGGGTGGGAGTAAAAATTTCCACTTTTCAGGTTCTGTATATTTTCAGGAGCATCATGAGTTTATACTTCAAAGGACATCATGAAAAATTCAAAGTATTTACAATTCTATTCATTCCCAAAGCCAACATTTAAAACCAAAGTCCCTCACCAAAGGTTAAGAGTTTTTACATGAAGTGTTCTCCTCTTTTTAACAGTTAAAACTGAATGTTGCGAAAAGGCATAGCAATGTCTTTGTGACAGTTAATCATAAAATTCTTTCACTTTTTGGTCCCACTAAATGTCACATTTGGCTCTGAGGGAGCAGAAAGTCAAAGAGTTCAGCACACACCTGTCTCTGTTTTTCTCCCTGCACTCGTATCTTTCGATGACAAGGGGAGAGCCAGTGATAGCAAGCCTTTTGTATTCCCTAAGACGAGACGTCAGCAAGCTTTTCAGCAGACGCATGTTCGCAGACCCCTCAACCAGCACAGACCCCAATGGTAAAGGGCACTGTAGCTGTCCTTGTGGCTATATGGAAATAGCCCATTCTCTCCTAACTCCTCCCCAACCACAACCTCTGTAGAGTAAAACATCTTGACAGGAAAGATTAGACAAGAGGGTGTGATGGAGTGGGGGGTAAGGAGGAAAAGAAACATGAGGGAGGGGTTGAGTTATAGTGGGAGGGAGAGGGAAGGAGGAGATGGAAGAGTGCTGCTTCTTTTCTCCTTTTATGCTGAAACAGTCTCAGGAGCTGCCCCCCAGCAACAGAGGGAGAAAAGCATGATGAATAATTAACTTCGAGAAATGTCACAAACGGCAGAGAGAAGTGTAATCATTTCTCTGTTGGATTTAGAGATCTGGGTTTTTTTTTATTCTTTTCCTTTATACCCTGTAGTGCTGCATGCACGACTCTGGGACTGTGAGCACAGGACTGCAACATGTCCCCTAAAAGCATCTGATACATTCCCCCAACATACTTTTCAAATAAAAGCAAATAAATCATTAATATTAGGGCCTTTTAGCAGTATCACGAAGGCATCTCACAGAGGTCTCCTACATTTTTTTATTTAGTCATTGATGTCATTCTCATTAGCTGGAAAATCACATTTAAAGAGCAGGAATCTCTGGTGATAATGGGTTAATCAATGTCAGGAAGATTTGCGCTTTGTTTCCTTTTAGTTTTGGTGAAACACAACATGCCCTTACAGAGTGAATAAAAGATCAAAATGACAAATTACTGTCTTCAAGTTCTAAACAAGCTAAATTTGTCCTATTTCCCATGAACCTCAGGGCTGTAAACATGAGTTATGGATTGCCGTGACCTAGTTTAATGAAGTAGTTGCAGATATATATCATTGTTATTGTAGGTTTTCATAGATCTGCTTCCAAAAAGGATCAATAGCTGGCTCCCAATTGTATTAATATTCTAAATTTAATATTTGCCTGCTTTTCGGGTACAGCAGAAATGATTTGTGTCTTCTATCCACCTAATATTCATAATAATGGACATGACAAAGATAACATTAGCCTTAAGCTAAAGTGCTATTTTTAACACCAGTGAAGTCACAGTAACTTTAGCCTTGTGACTCTCCGAGAACTATAAAAACTATAATGACATGGATCCTTTAAAGGCAAAGAAGATTTTTTAATAATGTGCAATCAGGATAAATGAAATTCCTCATCAGTTAACACATTGATTGTTCAAAAGAGATGCTTCTTTTGGCAGTACTGTTTATCTTCTTCTCAAATTCACACGTTCACAGAAGACTAATACGTAATGTAAGTTGTTCAAATGTTGGATAAATCTACCAAGGGCCCCAAAATACTGGAAGAAAGTAGGTAGATTTTGATGTGCCCATCATGAAGTGCCAGGACATAATAAAACTGCTTTCCTATATTTTGCCAAGTCACAGAAAGTGCTAGTCTTGTCATAGGTTTGCTAAATACTTCTTTGATTAAACATACTTTGGACTGGAATATGCTAACAAGTGGGAAATATTATTATTGAAATATTTAAAGGTTAGATTTCAACATGGGGCAATCCTACTGGTCTCAATAACAAGCCTATCTTTTGTCAGTTGTTGCAGCAACTTGGGGGTCTCAATTCTTGCTGTGTTTGCTTCCTCCAACAAGTTTTTTTAATCCAGTCCTAAATTAAGTTCAATGAGAAAACCTCACACTTTACAGCATAAGAGAAATTTGCTGATTATTATGTTGTTACATATAGAGTTAAGAAGTCCCAGTCTATGAAAACATTTTTACAATGCATTTCAGTTATACAGCTCATGTTTAAAATGCATATAAACCTTAAATGCTGAATATATTTGGAATGTGTCATCTTAGCTTCAATCCTTTCACTCCATGAAAATGTATTTTCTCAATTTGATAACTGTATATTGAGAGAATGTCTGTCCCCAGAGCCTACAGGTGGATGCAGGAGTGATGGAGGGTTGAAAATTAAAGGAGGCAGCATGTAGAGTGAAGAGTGCTGCAGCGCTAGCATCACCGATGTGACAGTGAAAAGAGAGAGGAATTTTTCAGCTTAAAGAGATCGCCCAGGTTGGAAGGATATGTTTGATGTATGACATGTGGAGTATGAGGAAGATCACATCTGAAACAGCAGTGGAGCTCAAGTTGACTGCCTGAACTAGCTGTGTTTTTCCATTTTTAATAGGACATGCTTTTGTGGATTTTTAATTTCCTTTAACAGTTTAGTTTAACCAGGAAAAAAGATGTCATGCATACATTTGTACACACATTTACATTTCTCCACTTGACCAAAACACACGTGTCAATCAGTGGTTGTGAAAAACAAGATGCTAACGTGTCTATCGGCTGTTGTTCTGTTTAGGTCAGCGACATGACAACAGCCACAGCATAGTAATGTTAAAATGTGTAGCCCTGGCCCTCTAACCTAGCCATCTAACCATGCACCTTGAAACAAACAGAATTCACTATATACATGAATTTTTACACTAATCATTTACATTTCACCAGTGAGAGCTCTCACAAAACCAGCCTACAAGTGTTTGTGTGCAAACAAACATGAACAAGATGTGGAAAGTCAATTACATCATGTAGGAACAATGCAGCAGACAGGCCTGCATTATTGTATGATTCAAGTTGCAGGCTCGGTGTGTGTAAGGACACGGTGATGCAGAGCTGAGTCCCCTTTACTTGGCATGTGTGGATTAGGAGAAGGAAGAGCAGCAGGTTAATAAGGACGACTATTTTTCACCTACAAGGCACAACGGATATGTGAAAGAGGCTAAGGTGACAGCGGTGACAGTGGTGCAGCAGAAGTCCATTAATGATGTTTTTAACCTTAACCAGATAGATTTCTTTTTTTTATTTTTATTCTCTAAACCCTACCTGAAAGTGGCACGCATTTCAATGAAGTTAACCAAGACGTTTAGATTTTAAAAAAACAACAACAACAGAACATTTCTGATATCTGTGTTGAGCTTATTATTTGAGGACATGACCAAGTGATCTCTGTCACCTATGTTGGAGGACTTTATGCAAACGCCCACTGTTTCTTATAGATTTGTCATCACATGTATTCATGATTCCCGGCGCAAACTCTGCTTGGTACTAATTAGCAGTTATCATAAATGTATCACCCTGCAAGAGGATGGTTAACATTAAACCAACATATAACCATCACTGTGAACATGTTAGTTTGCTGACTTTAATATGAGGTTAAACCACCAACCACACAGAGCTGCAGCATGGCCATCAATCCAGTTTTACTAACTCGTGTGAACACAAAAATAAACAATTTACACCGTAACTTCCTTCAGTTCCTTCCTATATTAAATATTTTTCATCTTTCGTTGTTTGTAGACATGCAGAAAGAGCTATATGTCTGTAATTAAAGTCATGCACAAAGGGAAGTAATTATTCTGATTTGTTGTGACCATAGCAAAAATATTGATTAGTATATTATGAATAAGGTGTAACAAAAAAAGCATAATTGCCCATCTAAAGCAAATGAAGAATTAAGATTTGTTATTCTTTTTTCTTTCTTTTCTTTTTTTTTTTGCCACATAGCCTCCTTTAAATGGCAAATCAGTGATAAGAGAGATAGTCTCTCCCAAGTGGAGCAATCAGCATGTTAATACTGAAGCAAAACACCTCAGAATTCTCCCTTGTATTAGAACTCATTTTAAATATCCTAACAATAGCATTTAATTAACAGACAGTTACACCTGAGCATTTAGAATTTAACCAAAGAAGTCTCTGTTGTTATTTCACTTGTCTTCCTTTTTAATTATTCTGAATTGGAGTCTCGCTGAGATTCTCTGGGGCTTTAATTAGGGACTGAATTAAAGTTATGTAAATACAGTTCGAAGCTGGAGCGTCTTTAAATAGAGTCGTGTTGCATCTGCTATTTTATTTTCCTTTTTTTCTGGGAGAGAAAACATTCTAAGTCTTTCTTTTGAAGTTTGTCATATCACTGCAGGGTACTCTTCCCTTAGGCGCTCATGTAGATTGATACTTTTTCTCAAAAGACTACGACACAAATACTATTTCTGCAAATAAGCCATTTTTGTTTCTCTAAGGGAATGAGAAAACGTGCATTTTCTTTGTGCTGCTGTGTGTTTGCTTCCTGCATGTAGACTTGAGTATTGATATTCTCTTATGAAAAGCTATTTGAAAGTGACATGCGTGAAGTTACTTGCCTATGAACGCATTAATGACTGATTCTCCACCTCCAATTGGCTGATCTACTTTGAAAATGAAAAGAACAGGTTCAGCCTCCCATTGGGCTGGATTAAATCCAAACTAAGTGCCTGGGCCCAGACTGCGAGCTTCTGTCTCTGAATAATAATGCGTTCTTTCAGCTGTGTTTGTCATCAAATTAGCCTTCCACTTCAGATGAGGTGCTCTCAGAGAGCAATTCTTGACAGCAATGGAATTCAAATTAGACGAAGTCAGTTTGAGGTTTGTAAGCTTTAAAAAAAGAGAATGAGTTTCATTTGTGGAGGTGATGATTGCCGCAGGAGGTAAAATGACAGTGTTCAGGTTCATTGAAACACCCATCTTCCTGCAGCGCAGCTGCTTTCATGCTGAGTCTGAGTCACATTGCAGGACAGACGGTAAAATAAACCTTAAACGTGCCTATATATTTCTCTACAAGCACTAAATCCAACCCTCGTTCCTAAAAGTAAAGCCTTTGAAGCTCCTCTGTTCATGCTTTCAATGCATTTTTCTTTATTGTTATACTTTCGAATAAACTCTGAAAATGTTGAGTGCATTTCTAAGAACAGGAGAGGCTCTCCGGCAGAGCCTTGAAGCCAAGTTCACTGTTGTTTGTCTTCCTGCTTTGAATTTTACGTTCAAGACACCCAGGTAGAGTTCTTCCTGCCTCTTTCTGCCTGACACGCTATTCCTCTTTGGTACCTTTGATCAACCCAGGGGGGCAAAGTTGCTCTGGGAGACACCATCCCTCCAACACAGCAGGGAGATACCAAAAGAAGGCGGAAGAAAGGAAGGAGGGATGGAAACCCTGTTTTCCCTCCGGCACTTTCAGTCTTACACAAATGCTCTAACAAATTTAGCAGTAATTAAAAGATTAATTCAGGGCATCCAATGAAGTGATGACAGGCTCAAAATAGCTGAGACAGGTGGATGTGTGCTGAAAGTGTATGAAATGGTGGCTGGAGGGAGTGTGTCATTGGAAATGTAAAAAGAAAACATACATTGATATAGAAATAATCTTATTTTCATGCAAACCTATCAAAATAATACATCTATGTTACAGTAAAGACATCTACTGTTCAAATGAGTTCTTCAATGTAATTCCACCCATCAGGAGGCTGTGACCGTGTTGTGCCTTCTGATCCATTTGAGCACTGCTAGAAATTGCACTAATGACAACATGTTGCACTGATTTTGGAGATAAAACACTGCAAAAGTTTCAAATTTCTGTTTTTTTTTTTAACATTTAAGTCCAACTTTTTTGAGTTGAGAATAAGACGACTGTCTTTTGACACAACTCAAAACCCACTGATAATCCTTGACAGTATCAAAACTACTGACAGGTGAAGTGATTGATCACCTTGTTAAAATCCAGTTTTCTGCTGGGTCTGATGTGAATGCTACTTTGACTGATACTTGGCACGTAAAAGCCACCTTCAGCAGGAAGATGCACCCCACAAGTTTCAGAAACTGTTCAGAAACTAAAGTTCAAGCCTTTTCTCAATTTTGTTCCTTTGGTGCCCGAGTAGTTTTTTCATGTCCGTGCCCCCTAATTTCTGTCAACGTGTAATATTAAGCTTGTTGTCTTCGTGGCTGATCAGTATATCTACATTCTCAAGGTGAATGGATATCCTCAACATAAATTATACATTTTACAATAAAACATGGACACAGATGTTGGACTGCTGACCTGTCCAAGCTGTACCCTGCTTCTCATCTGACTGTATTACGGGTAGCCTACAGCGACCCTGAGACCCCAAATAGCATAAAGTGGGTATGAACAAAATTAAATCAATGAAGGGAAAGAGATACTCAACAGGGCTGTCACAAAATACCAGACTTTTGCATCAGGCAGCAGTAAGCTGTTACTTACAGACATGGGATTTCTTGTCTTTTTTTATATGTTTTTAGTGTTATTTTAACAAAGAAGTTTTTCCCATGGTTCCACCCTCGTCTCAAAGAGAGAGGGATTACCCCCCCTCACTTTACACCCCTATCCCATATTCCTAATAACTACTGATCTTTGTACTGTACCCCTGTGTCGATCATTCCCTTATACATTAAGACCTTTGGTAAAACGAAGCAGGTAAACTTAAATTCTACGTTTTCTTATTTTGTCTCCTATGTATTTACAGTATTATTACATTTTCCATCTTCATTGAATGTTACAAGCTAAAATGTTGCTGCGGTTATAAGTATCTGCTTTATTTGCCAGATATTTAGTTTCACTACATTAAATATCAAGAAGCAAAGTGAAGATGCCACTTTTAAAAACATTCCATTTGTAAGGTTCACACATATTAAGCTTTTATTTGTCATTTTACTGCATTTTGTCTCCATATCAAGGAAGTGGAATATCAAGATGGACACTTCCAGCCCTTTTGCACTTCAGCTCAGGCAGTAAAGCACAACTATTACATGAGTGAATTGAATCCCATTGGTAGCCTCTCCAGCAAAATAGATGCATCAAAATCAAAATGCCCCTCTTTGAGAGGGTAAACCTAATTAATGTTCATGCATAATGAATAATGTTGAAAGACTTTCTTTCTCTTTTTTTTCATGAGCTGTTTAGGATTTTTGAGGTAATGTATATTAAAAACCCACAATGGATTTAAATACTGATTTAGATTACCATGGCAACAGTTAAAGCCTTCAGGCATTCAAATCAGCTATAATGCTTAACAGATCCCCTGATAGAGAATGCAGCCGTTAACTATTGATTCAGCAAACTCTTGTTTCAGCTGCAGTCGGTATAATTAAAGTTTGATAGGTTGTATAATTTCTTAATATTAGATCCAATACATTGATGTGTTCTGTAGAGTCAGCTGGTCTCCAACTTCACAGCAAACACCTGCATGAATAGTACACACTATTGAATAGAAACTGATCTTGTTTTGATAAGAAACCCTACACATGCAGAGGGAGACTCCAAATGGAACAGAAATATGTTACGTCTTATTTCCAGAAAATGCATGGCTTTGAGAGAGTACTGAAATAGCTTCATATTGTCTGCTTCGAACAATGGTGGTACTTACTAATGGATTGTTTTGGTCTGTGTCTCTCTCTTTTTCCCTGCAGGGCTAAAGCAAATCCATGCCCTGTCCATCCAGGGAAACTATGAGCTGCGTATCGACTTGGAAGACTTTGAAAATAACACAGCATACGCTCAGTATGGTACCTTTGGAGTAGCCCTCTTCTCAGTGGACCCTGATGATGATGGATACCCTTTGACTGTTGGAGACTATTCTGGCAACGCAGGTATGTGCAGTACTGAGTGAACTCGTTAAGACTTTCCACTGATTAGAACACACAGTTTTTGCTTTGCACATTTCTTTTTCATCTATCCTAATTGCTAAAACAGCGGTGGGTAAAACCTCCAGCCAGCTCTGCTTTTATTCCGCCTTTAAATATAATAACAGTAGGTTATTCTTACAGCGCAGAAGGTGTGCCTACTTGTTAAACCATACAGCCAGTTGCACAGAGAGAGGAACAGCTAGAGTCTGTGCCTCTGCGCCCTAACAATCAGATCCAAGCCAGCTACCTGTCACCTTGATTAAATTACTGCCAATTAATTGCACTGCTTGACCTGCAGCGTAAACAAAAACCCGCTGCTGAAATGAAGAAGCAATTTAAAGAACCTGTGGGAAGCGCTACTTTGGGAACATGGGCGAATGGGGATAGATATGAGAGATACAGCAGGAGATGTGGGGAGGTGGGAAACTAAGATGGAAGAAGGTCAGGTTACAGGGGGAGGAGAGGTAAATAAAATGAGGATATGGATATCTGAGTCGGTAGAAGATAGCAAAGTTCTGTGTTTGTTGAACAAGAGGTTGTTGTTCAGATGTGGTGCTTGCAAAATGTTGCGTAATGCCTCTGGTCTGTCTTTGTCACATCCTCATCTTGAACTTGTTTGCCTGTTTGAATCCAGTGAAATTTGGGGAACACAAGCTCTCTATGTTGTTGCAAGCCGCACTGTTAGTATTTCTGCTGCTGTCCCTCTGTGGCTGCCTTCCGATCAGCTGACAGGTGCTTATTTGCACTGAGAGCAGCTGGATCCTAATGGGCATCCGAGGAGGCTGCCAGCCCCGAGCCACCATGGTTACATCCAGTGCTTTGTAAATGAGCCTTTAAGTGGCACTGTTGTTGATGTTTTGGTTTTTTTTTCTTTTGATACACCCTCTGGACATCATCCCATTGCTGACACCACTAAGCCACCCCCCTCCCCTTTTTTTTTTTCTTCACTTACCATCTCTTCTCTTCTAATGTCCAACAGCACACAACATGAACATGTTTGTCAAATTATTTTTCCAACTGAGTGGTTACCATAGTAATGTCAAATTGAGCGCAGAGTGGGGCAGAGTGAGAGGGTAAGGAGCTGGATGGCCACATCCTGGGCAATTAAAGGCTGTTTGATGCCCTCACGAGCTGCCTTTCATTCTCCTCACAGCTTTGTCCTTCTATTCACTTCTAGTGCCAGTGTGGTACCTGCTTTGGAAAGATTGGAGAGGGAAGAGAGTGGAGGGAGTGTATGGGGAGTTTATTGTACATTATGAGCTCTTTGAACATCCATTTGCTGAAAACTTCTGGTTTACCACAGTATCTGCAATGATGCTGTGTTCATTTTACTTTTTAGCCTCTTAGAGCAGTAGCTTTTAAAGCAGTTATCATTGTTGAGAGCTTGCCAGAGAGAAATCTTTACATGGTTGGAAGATGTTTCCAGCTCAGCAATTTGATTGTGTGGATCAGACTTACTACCCATACCATGATTAAGGGCACTTGGCTGTGCTGCATCTCTGCAGTGGTCTTACATCACTGTCATATTCACAATCAGAGGTTGCAGGAAAGAATGCCCTCTCATTGATTATGCTTTTATAGCCTTTTTACCAGATAGAAAAATGCAAGAAAAGAATTAAATCAAGTCTTTTCTCTCCACTAATACATTTGTGCTCACTGACTGATAGATATCTGGTTGAAACCACTGAGGATGCATTATTAAAAGATGTAAAGGTCACAACAGAAACTTTGATGAATTGGCAAAGCCATCTGACCTCCAGCTTTAGATTACAAGACGAAATACTCTTGAGAACTGCAGTCTTATTTTTTATTCTTTTATCTCTGTCTTTTTATTAAAACGATTAACTGCAAAGTCATGACATTTTGAAGTTAATCTCTTGTGATTAACTTCAAAATGTCTAATTGTGGTTTCTGGTATCAGCCATGCAATAGCTGTGACTTAAAAGGTGTTTTTCATCTCACATCTGCCCTTGTTTTCTAAAAGTCCTGTTGCTTTTAGCTAATGACAAACCATAGTTCTTTAGAGATGTACTGTACATATGGATGGATAGATAGATAGATAGATAGATAGATAGATAGATAGATAGATAGATAGATAGATAGATAGATAGATAGATAGATAGATAGATAGATAGATAGATAGATAGATAGATAGATAGATAGATAGATAGATAGATAGATAGATAGATAGATAGATAGATAGATAGATAGATAGATAGATAGATAGATAGATAGATAGATAGATAGATAGATAGATAGATAGATATCTTAGTTTTGTTTGTACTGACTCATTCAAATTTTGTTGCACATTTCAGGTGATTCTCTCCTGAAGCACAATGGAATGAAGTTCACCACCAAAGACAGAGATAATGACCACTCTGAGAATAACTGCGCATCCTTCTACCATGGAGCATGGTGGTATCGCAACTGCCACACCTCCAACCTTAATGGCCAGTACCTGCGCGGTCAGCACACCTCCTACGCCGATGGCATCGAGTGGTCCTCCTGGACTGGCTGGCAATATTCCCTCAAGTTCTCCGAGATGAAGATACGTCCCACCCGTGATCCTGACAATAAATAAAACCAACAAAAGAGATAGAAGAAAAAAGAAGACATTTTTGAAACATTACAAACCACTTTTTCTGACAGCTAGATGGAGTTACTTGTCCTGATATTGTTTATTCACTAAAACATACCTCTTTGAGTTTAGCTGACTCTGCAGTTTGCCTCATCGCGTCCTCCATTTTGCTCTTCTGTCCATCATCACTCAGCTACTAGTCATGTTGGCTGCCATAATCCTTCATGCGACCCCATTTTCTGAAAAATATTCTAACCTTAATGCCCTCATTTTTTTGCCTTTGCATTGATAAAAACAGCATTTCAGAGCCCTGAGCCCACAGTCCACTGCGCTAGCTCTACTCAGTCTGATATGATGGTCCAGCCATCGCCTGCAGAATCACACCCCAGTGATTTTCTCCTGACGTGTAGCTCTGACCTCCCATCTGTGGTGGCATGGCACTTAGACGGGCTCAGTCTCACTGCCTATCGCTGTAGAAGATGTGAGAGGGTTCTTCAGCTAATAATAGAACTAGACAAAGCCTTCACAACATATGAACAGGAGATAGAAATTTAGTTTCACCCGTGAGAAGGGAAAGCGCAGTGGTGAACTGTTACATTTACATCCTTTATCTGTGTGAATGAGACCCAGCAGGGTAGTGGCAAGAAGTGCAGGGCCTCGAATAATGAGAGGAAGACACAGAAAATGAGGGTACAAGCTGACAGGAGTTAAATTGGTTGAAGAAAAAGGGGACCGAGTACATCAAAGCAGAGAGAGGAAGTGGGAAGAGGTGCAAAAAGAAAAAGAGGAAATAAGGTGTGTGTGTGGGGGGCGGGGGGAAATGGAGGATCTTATTCATCTATCTTGGGCCATTAAGGAGCATATTGGGCACTTTGTGTGTTCATCCTGCCAGCTGAGTACTGGCCAGTTGATGCAGCACTCACAGATGGTAACCCAGCACTTTGTGTGTGTAGGTGTGTGTGTGTGAATGTGCATGCGTATGTGACTTTGACAGAGAGACAGACAGACAGACAGACAGACAGACAGAGCTCTCCAAGACTATCAGTTTCCTGTCATGGGTTCAGAAGAGCATCTTGACTGAGCACAATGCTAAGCACAGATAGACAGAACATGATGCATGGCTGCCATACTTTCATTCATGACACAAAGCATGCAATATTTTTTCTCTATAAGAAATAAAAACACAAGAGGAGACAAGTAAGGAAATGTCACATCCCCAGTCCCACCTCTTTTGTTTGTCCTCTGTTTTGTAATGTTTCTCTCCGTTCCAGGTGATCATCATGCGACAGTTTCTGCTGTCATGTACACAGTGGAAAATTTGCTGTAAAATAAGATTTGATGCTCTTCACCATTTCTCTTCTTTTTCGTCTTCTTCTCAGTAGAAATTCTGAAGTGTGTCACGACAAAGTCAAAATTGCCTAAAGCAAATTAAGAAAAAAAAATACGAGAGAAAAAATGTTACTACGAAAAAAAACAAAAGCAACATGTGGGTGAAAAACAGTGCAATTACATCTGTTCAGTATTGCTCTTTTCTTTGAACTCGGTCGGTCAACTTTTTGGATGATGTGAGAAAAGCTTTAAAATATCTGAAGATTTTATTGTACAGTGTGTATGACTTCAAGAGCATGTGATATGTTTCTTACTATGCTAAAACACAAAGAGAGCTTAAGCACACGGACTCAACAAAATTCACCATTTCAAAAGATAGAGAGGAAGTTTTTCTCAGCAACATGGGCAGTTGGCAGATTGAATAAGATTGAAAACAAGACAAGAGGAGGAAATGCGATTATCCCACAGGCACATGCTCGTTCAAATCTGCCACACAAACCTAAATCGTTTTTTTGGAGGAACAATATGAGAGAGATTTCAAACTTTTTTGGCACATTAGCTGCCTTGCTGGACATATGTGATCTTTTCGAAATCTTGGCTTTGGAGAGTCTCGTGGAACTTGAAAACAGCTTTGAATGTGCACTGAAGGGTGTCGCCACAGCTGACAGTGAGTTCACGTGTAGCACCGAGCAATGCCGCACTGAATACCTCTGATGTTTGAGCAGCTGTGAGTGTTTCTATCATCTCCGGAAGGATCTCCTCTTGCTGCATGTGCCTCCGTGGCACCTCAGCTGTGTACAGTACATACAGCTATACGTCATATCCCGGTGGACCGCTGCCACCTCCTTTCATCAAAGCACAGACACTTGTAAAAAGAAAAAAAAATGCTGATGTTATAATGGCACATAGTATGAGGTTTGATAATGCCAGAGGTTTTTGTCAATCTAAGCTGGAACTGTAAGAAGTCACATAAGGCAAAGGAACTGGATTGCGTGGGTGAATGTATGAATATGTGTGTGTGTGTGTGTGTGTGTGTCTTGACGGAGCCTGTGTGTTTGTGTACACAAGTGTGCATCTATAGTGTCTCTGTGTGCACACATACAGGCACATGCTTCAGTTTGTTCATGCCTGTGTGCATGAGCCAGACAAGGAGCGGGAGGCTGAGTGTGTCTTAATGTGAAATTTTCAAGTAATGTGATGCTTATGTACAACTCGCCTCCCCTACTGTTTGTGTTGATAACAGAGAGATTTACATTATTATAATGAACTATTACTTATTGTGATTGTGAATCCATTAGAGTGGAGACCACTTTCTGGTACTGTGTTAATCTGCGCCTGTACCCTAAAACCCTGCAAACCCACTCCTAAAGTCTTTGTTCACCCCCATACAACGTTGTGCACACTGTATATGTTAATGTTGCTCTGTATTATTTACTTTTGCAGACAGCTATTATTTGCCATGCCCCCTTTGTGTTTTTGTTGTGTGAATGCCTTTATAGTCACTCTCTCTCTCTCTCTCTGCCGCAGCTTGCTAAGACTCTAATGGAAGAGAAGATAAAAGAGTGAAATCAGAGGCTCTAATCAATCCCAGTTATCCCACTCATTACAGAGCATCAGTACCCTCCTTATTGATCCCCCAGGTCCCCAAACCTTCTATATTTCTTAGCGTGTACCTTCTTAATTGCCTTAGCCTTTGCTGCCATCCCCACACCCCCAGCTTCTAAATTCTCCTCTTTTTTTTCCAGCTCCTGTAACTCCCATCCTCTTTAATGCTGTTTTCTTTTCTCCCACTGCTGCCCCTGCTCTCCTGCCTTCCCATTCCTCAGTCCTGGAATTCCTTCATTCCCTGCGCAGAACTAACTATGTTTTCTCTTTGTTTTATTTTTGGTGAAGTACTATAGATTGTTTTGTTGAATCTTGATACTGTGTTTTAATGTTCTTGTCAACATTTAATAAACATTCACATTTTATAAATGGAGAATACTGTGAACTGTGTTCTTTCTTCTCTCAGCAGCACCAACGAAAATGTGATCGATGTTCCCAGTTGTTTTGTTTCGTTTTGTTTCTTTTTTACATCTGAAAGAAGAAGAACTGGATAAAACTCATCTATGTTTTTTTTTTAAAATCAACAGGGTTTTGAAAAGAAGCATAAGAAGACACAAGATATGAAGGAGTCCAATTGTTGAGCAGTTCAGATAGATTTGGCTTTGCTGAGAGATCTTTTTATTTAAAGGAAAAATCCTGGTTACCAGTAACGAGAAAAAGAACAACCAATGTTGCATGATCCATCTGTGTGGAGCTGTTATAAAGATTGCACAAGTTATGTGAGAGATTTAATAAGGTTTGAATTATTTTCCTCTTTTATCACTTACCATCTTAATAATTCCACAGATAACTAGCTTTGTGCTCAGCTGATGCGGAGCAACGTGGGTGTTTGTTTATTTATTGTTCAAATCTCTTGTTTGTCATTCATTATTGATATATCCAAAAGATTATTAAAATAAATACTTGTTTCAGTTCACCAATTAACAGCCATATAACTTAAAGTAACACTAGATCATGCATTGTGCATTTCAGTTTTACTATGACTTTAACCAAGTGGTGTTTTAAATACCTTACCTAGCCTTACTCACATGTCTGATTGTTAGCACTGCACATCTTAACCTTCAAAATCAGGCTTCTCTGGTTTATTGGGTTATTGGTAGTGTATGATTTATTGTGTTGCAACAGTCACTGTCATATTCTTTTTGAATAACAGCATGTTTTTGCTCTGAATTCTAGTGAAGGTTTTCAGGTAAAATATGTGTCCTAATCTACAATTGCTAACATTGTCAAACATTTGCTGTGCTGATGATGTACCAAAGGGTTTTAATAGTAACAAAAAAGCCAAACTGTGGAACATACAAATAAGGCAGCAAGCTTAACGATGCCCTGCCACACTGATAAATTCAATCAGTGGTGATTAAAATGAGGTCAGTGCTGCTGTACTACGAGAGTGTTCATAAAGAACGACCAATTCAGCTGTATCAGCTGGAAGAGCAAAATTAATCATGTGACAATAGACATGAAAAATAGCAGCTTGCTCTCGGGAGAAACCGAGATTACACCTTGCATCAACTGAGATAAATCTTACATCTTATAAAACCTCATCTCTTAAAGGTGACATCAAAAGATTTTAAAAGTCGTGTTTCTGAGAGAAACAAGGAAAGGAGGGAAGAGTCAGTGTTTAACAATACTTTCACTTTTATGTTTACTTGTTTTACTTTATCTTTTGTGCTTGATGGGACAAACCCTCTTGAAATGGAGACATGGGGATATAGTAGGTGAGTGAAAAGGATACAGGATGGGTGTAAAGTGACAATTACAAGATTAATTCAACCAACAGGAATCAAAGCTTCTGGGAGACTGAAATAGTAGTAAGAAATCCTATGGAGAGGGTAATATTTGAAAGACAGAAGGATTCCTCATTTCTTAATTTGACCAATTTAGCCCATACAAACACATTTCCCTGTGTAAATCCACAAGTGTTCCCATCCAACACAACACATCAGTTACAACATACAGTGTTAGATAAAATCATCAGTTAAGTATTAAGTGTGCTTCTATAAAAAAAATCCCACATCTCAGTGGAATTTGTATTAGCTTCACATTTGATCAAATTAATATATCATTCTCAGTACCATCCAGATACACTTTTCTCATTGAAAAAGCTTTTCTTTAGAAATGCTCTCAGGCACACAGCTAACATTTATGCATTAATTTCCTGCCCATGTGAGAAAAATTGTATTTTCCATTTCTGTGCCACACTCACATCTGCAGTATTGGTTGTGTACAGTATGTATGAAATGCTATCATTCTGAATTAGTTAGTTTTAATTACTTTATATGTCAGTTGATACCTAATAAATAGTCACTGTGATTCTAGTTGATGGTATCAGAGTGACTAGTATCACTACTACTATATCAGAATCATTGTCAAATCATTCCAAATGTTGAACATCTTTGCTACAACCCCCCTGCTGTTTTGAAATCCTGCACCACAATGCAACCTGCAATTAGATATCTCTGAAGTGTCTGTGCACAGCTAAAACCGAAGCCAATATGATGCATCCACTAATTGCCTTGAAGGAGTGTGAGTCATGATAGGAAGGGTGTGTGTTAACGTAGTAACACAGAGGAAGGCTGCCAGCCATCTGATCTAGATTTTATTTCAGAGCTCAAAAGGCAGCAAATGATGGCAATGATTGAGTTCCTATCTCTGGAGAGACACTAAGATGCTCCAGGCATTCAAGTCTAGTCTTGACACTGTGCTTTCTGGCAGTGGTGTTTATTCAGTCCCTTCAAATGTCATAGAATTGGCAGCAAAAATGCTGTATAGTTATTTGAGGACCTGTGTCAAGTTGTGTTAAATACTGTTTCAAACATTTCAGGAATTGGTCAATAAAGGGTGAAACATTTGTGCAGTGTTAAGTGAAATCATATCCCGTACAACGTAATGTTTTCCACCGGAAAGAATTGAATGCTTTTTTCATTCCATTCTACACACGGCTCTTGTCTGTCGACTTTATGAAAACGATTGGGGTCGTCTCTGTTATAAAAAAGAAACCGCTGGGTAAGAATAGAGGTTTGGTTCAATAGAACATAGACGTAGTCAACGAAACGGGGCCCCAGTTGCATAAAATTGTCTTAAGTTTCATGACTAAATCTAAGATTATGCAGAAAGGCAGAAAAATCCTATAAAAATTATTTTTGCTATATTCATAAAGAAGTGCATACATATGGCTCTATTTTAGAAATCTCAGTCATCTTAAATTTTTAAACATGTGCACAAGCCTGATTTCCACCCCCACCTTTAGCCATGCATTGATGTAAACACACCCCTCATTTGTCAGTTGCAAAACTGTTTGTATCACCCCTTAACAGACGTGACAATGAAAGCAACAACAGAGAACAAGTTAGGTATTGTAACATGGAGACTCCCTGTAGCAAATTAGAGCAAATTAAATGTATTTGTTTTTGTTGTTCTCAGTTCTGGAATCATGAGCAGATCTGCTGGATAGGAAATAAAAACATTAATATGCCTCATAGCGTCTTCTATATGTGACTTGCAAAAATATTCAGCGAGGTTGGGTTAAATCAGTTTTATTTCCTTCGTGATCAGTAATTGTACACTATATTTGCAGCATTTGAAGAATCTAGCAGTCCAACATAAAGGCAAAGAGCAGTGGAGATTATGTTAATAACAACAGTCTACTTACTGCTTGCATATGCATGGGAAGTTTTGTATTTTTACCATTTTGTGAGGAGTTCTTTCTTGTTTTCATGTTTGCTACATTGCACTGGATTGAGGGTATTAGCATTCCTTCTCTGCCTCCCTTCTTAACATGCCAGCAGGGTAAACATCCAGATTACCGCAGAGCCATGACAACCAACTAAACACATGCTCACCTGAATGAAAGAGAGGATGGTGTTAGTTCAGGCAGGGCACTATTGTCATGCTTTGCTAATCTATCAGCTAATCACAGCACAGCCCATTGTCCATATCATGTTATAAAAACACAGCATTTAAATGAATTGCTCTACACTGATTGTTGCTGTAGCATTCACTATGATTCGAAGTAAAGCTTTACCTCCACATCCTAAAACTTGATCTGATATATTTTATCCAGTGGCTCGGACACAGATAACACAGCACTGTTGTTGCCCTGACTTCACTTTGTGAACACCCACGGGGGATTTGCATTACAGCCAGCTTATATCTTCAGCATGTCTCTTGAAAGGCAGGAGGCAGCTTACCGTGGAGCCGTGAATGTCAAATGGGAAGCTGTTAGCATTTGTGGCTATGAAGGGTCACAGGCAATGTATCATCACATGAAACACAGCGTAAGATTTCATCACCAAAGCTAATCATTTCGTCGACAAATGGCACAATGATCAGTATGCATATTTAAAAGCAAAAGTCAAGAGGAAAAAAAAGCACACAGTGTACTTTTCATTTGGTGATCTTGGATAAAAAGGGTGACGTTAAAGTGACATTTCATAGGGAAAATGCACAGGCCTCCAGAGGTATGAAAAATGTATAAAGCTGTCAGGTCATCAGAACTGAGAGAACAAAGCCTTTGCCTTGTGTCATGTCATGCACAGCCATATATAGGCAAAATCTTGCAAACAAAATCAAATCTGATATGCTCGACCAGGCAAAATGGGAAATACGAAAACATTTATTTGATTCTGATCACATGCAGGCTGGGCTGACATCTTTTTTGATGTCTTTGTTACTTCAAAAACTTCCCTGTGACTGGCTGATGTTATCTGACATGATGGAAGCTTACATATTTTCTGATATCTTACATAGACACGTCACAGCAGTAAGTTTCTTCAATGTTTACTTGTTTTCCATGTCAAGTCTTTCTTCTTTCAGCTCATCTGGAACCACACGTGCAGTATGACGTCAACATGAGGGTAGATACAGATACAGATGTGTTTATGATAAATAGACTTGGCATACTGAATATCAACATCTCTACCGTAGATGTATTTTTTTCTAGAAATATGACTATTTCAATCAATGCAATTAGAAATGTGATTACAGTTATGCTGACTGTAAAACTTTGATTTTTCACAGAGGGGTGCAATCATTAATTTACTGCAGAACGCTTTGAATACAGAGTAGTATTAGAAGATAATTATGCCACCTCTCTGTATTTTCTTTGTGTAGTATCAGTAATTGAATTGCCAACACAGTTAGTAATGACCACTCAGCCCCTGCTTGAGAGCTATTAGAAGACCATGCAAAGAGAACATGCAGACATCTTTAGACAAATGACAGTTTATAGCTACGAAGCACTTCAGAGATCCAAGGGGGCTTTGTGTGTGGTTATCATTTGTGAATGCATGTACGTGTATACCTGGAAGTTTTCTGTAAGAAACTTTGCACAGAAAGTTTTCTTTTTTATTCTTTAGTCTTAGTTTAGTGTCAGTTTTGTTTGTGCATGAAAGGAACCTGCTGTAGTCTCCACACAAATCTCCTCTAAGCTGGTACTATATTCACAGGAGATAATGGCAGTTTCTCCTTCCCCTCAAAAATGACCTTTTCCAGTGTCATGTTTAAAACTTACATTACATAAAACACTGACCTCCTTTCATATGCAAATTAAACTACCAGACTCCCATATTTGTCATGGTCATCACTGTAGACAGTGTGACATGCAATCTGCAGGTGGAGAAAATGTTCAAAAGTTAAAACACTGAGTCTGCAAACAGAGGCTGGTGAAGTTGATAATTCTGGGGTTGTTTGAAAAATTTGTTTGGACATTTTCCCTGTGAACTATTACTGGGGGTTTTTGTATCCATTCTTACAAAAATATATTATATGGAATACAGAGAATGGTCGCAGAAATAGGTGAAATTAGCATGATTTCTTGACCCCATATTATGTAGCAGAGAGACGTAATTTGTTAAAATTACATGTAAGGCCTGGAAAGCCACATCCTCGCCTTCTTTCAATGTGTCATTTGAAAAGTCCTGCCAAACTCCAGTATTGTATGTCTGTCAGCCATTAGCTGGGTTTCAATTCACAAGCAAAGAAATTAGATTCAGACACATTTTCATTGACTAGTTTAAGGGGAATAAAATAGGCTGGATAGGGTTGTCAGTGGTTGCAATACAAAAGAAGCTGTACTTTTCCCAACTGGAAATTCCATTTCTTACCTTGAGGGAAACAAAAATGTAGCCACAAGAAGCAATTTGCAAAATGTAACCATGTAAAATTAATTGGAGAAAATAGCTAATTTGGCAAAACTCAATGCAGTGAGCTGTGAGCATGTGTTTGGCTGAATAGTGCTAAAAAAAAAAAAAAGAAAAACTCTTTTCTGAATCTAACCCAGAGCACCAACAAATACTGCAGCATACCTCCACAGGTGGAAAATGGAAAGATCTCCTCTTCAAGAATTACTTTAATCTGGTAATAATCCCATTGCCATTGCTGATTTGAATATGTGAACAAGTAAAGGTCAATGGAAACTATATAAAATGCATAAAAAAAGTTTATCTACATAATGTATTTTGTCTTGTTTCAAAGCAGATATTATGCAGATTAGAGCGATGATTTTACCTGGCAACGATTAAAATGATGTGCTTAACCAGCTGTTTCTGGTCTGAGGTCAAAGAATGAACTCACATGGATGGCTGATGTACGTCTTTAGGAGAATTTGTGAGAAGCAAAGTCTTATTGTCATCTTTTTAGATAACACTGAGCTATTCAAAGAGCCTAACAAAAATGAAAACTCTCAATGATGGAACAATGTGACCGGTGAATAATCATAATAACCATTTTGACTTTTACTCCTCGATGAAATTCACATTGTTTTCAGTTTGAAGACTGCTTGCAAATAAACTCTTGACTTTTCTTGGCTCACTTCAGTCAGAATTGAATGAACTAAAAATAAACGTTGCTGGCATAGTTAAACACACACCAAACAGCAAAAGCAGCAAAAAAGAGAACCACACTAGATCTAGTTTTAGTGTTTTTTACATCATATATGTAAAATGTCGAATTACCTAATCTTTGTGTGTCGCTATATAAGTTCAAAACTTTTCTTGTAGGCTTTTTTTTTTCTTCTAGTAATGCACCCTTGTTTGGAATTAAAGTTTAAGCTACAGAGATATCTTTGAAATATTTTCTGATGTAAGTGTCACCTTTGCTCCATGTCACTCGTGCTGAACAGATGATGGGGTTGAGAACGGAGGGAATCTGTCTTGAGCACACACAAAGGGTTTTGTGATTGACAATTGCTTACCGTGTACTGTCGGTTTTAGTAACGTCTTCTCGGTTTTGTTTTTCTGGATCGTTTTGGATATCTGGGCAAAATGTACAAGTCATGCCATGTGTAAAGAATTCATTTTGCACTCGTTAATCTGTATGTTAAAAAGTAGCTGTCATCACATCCATCAAACAATTTGCACTTATCCCCGAATATTACAAATGAGCAATTGAATTAACTTCAGAGCAACAGTGCTGTGAAGATCTTTCATCATGTCACAGTCCTTTGAGCCTAATATGAAGAGTTTCAGTGATGTGCATGACAGAACAATGACAAGGACTTACTGTACAGATTAGCTCGAAAGGAGCAGTCGCTCCTCGCCTCTTATCACAGCCTTGATGTTCCTGTGGGCAGCTCTGGTGAGTTTTCAGGTGCTCAGGTTTGTAAAAGTGGATCCTTTCTTCTCTTTTGCAGGATTCTGGCAAGGCCCTTGGCGTGTCGACCACCTGATTAGACTAATAATGCAAGGAAAGAACAGGAATAGGTTGATGAAATGCTGAGGTAATATTGTACCGTCTGCTTTACAGTGCTGTCCCCGATAAAAAAAAAAAACGAAAAAAACTCTCTCTATAAATCACTGTCATGACAGCAAGACCTTTTAATTCTTATTCAGAAGTTTTCTTTTCTTCATATCTTTTTAGGAGCAGCCACAATTTCTAAAGGAGAAAAAAGAATGTCAACAAATCCAAAGCATTCATGGAACTTAACATTTCATTAAAGGAAGACATTCTAAGAAAGTAGAAATTCCTCAACATGGCAAGCAGTGCCGTAAAGGTGTTTCCTGAATATATATTTACCATCTGCGTAAAAGACAAGTTTAATTCTTTTAGGTGGTTTTAGAGATTAAAAGGTGGAAAAAATAGATAGATAGACACAACACCTGTATTCCGAAATTGTACTGTTGCAACATTTTTACATTCATGTAAAAAAAGAAAAGGTAAAAAGCAGATGCATTAATGTACATTTTTGTTTGAATTATTAGCACATTATAAATGCAAGTTTTTCATACTACACAAGACTAGACAAGAAATTCCATTGATTTGTCTTTGACTGGCGAAATAAGTCTCCTTAACATCTCCCTTCTCTACACAGAATGTACTTTTTGCAGTTTTGACAGACTATCATTTTCATACTTTGCGGTTTTCTTTGTAGTTTCATATATGGGGGTGCTTGAATATTTTTTGATTCCTGCTACTATGAATCGGGATATAAAGTTAATTAATATTGTATTAATACATATCTTGATTAATATTACATCATTACAATTTCATATAAGTCCTAAAAGAAGACTAAATTAACTAATACAACAAGTGAAATATGAGTGGCTAAAATAAGTGAATCTTAAAGGGGACATATTATGTTGTTTTTTTTACAAGCTGTCACAGTTTCTTAAGGTCTTAATGTCATGTCTGTGACATGCTTTAATCAGAATAACACAGTTAAACGCTACAACAGTTCCTTCCTCATCTATTAATGTACACATCTTTTCAAGCAGACTATTTTAGAGTGACCCACTCCAAACCCCTCTTCCCCAGTCCTTCTAAGGGTCTGCTAATTTTCAGATCTGTAGTAAACAGCCTGTCAGCTCAGACCACAGATCAAACATGATGTTACAAAACCCTCTCTGAAGATTTTATACCAATACAAATCCTCCTCTCCAGAAGTAGTTTAACAACAAAGATTACTAAAAGAGCAAGGTGTTAAATACTTTGTGGCGTCACGAAAGATCACAGTGATGAACCACAGATTGTTGGAAAAATATGTTGTCACCAACGGGACTAAAATGCAGATTTGGTTTCAGTAAGAAGAGATAGGTTTGCAGGAAGAAGAACATTCCAGCAAAAGAGTCGCATCCAATCAGTGAAACATGGTACTGACAGTATTATGGTTTAACCCTGTTTTATTGCATTTGGTCCCAGGCTGGCTTCACATCATTGATGGAACAATTAATTCCTAATTACACCTGTAAAGCCTAAAGGCAAATGTCATGAACTCTGTGCATATAGTGAATCACATGAGAAATCGTTTACCAAAGAATAGTTAAAGAACAAAATAAAGTCAATGTTTTGGATTTGCAAAAAGGGAGAATAAAGTACCCACTAAGAGTTTAAAATCTGATCATTTTGCGACTGTTTATCTGCCGTTTCCTCACAAACTTTCCTGGGATTTTTTGGTTCTAAATACAAACTGACGGACTAACTGAACAGCTTGGACTGAAACTAATGTTTTTGGCTTGAAAGAGGACATGGCCTATCCATCCACCCTCAACTATTCCCTACATGCTGAAGGGATGCTGAAATTAAGTCACCTCATTTCCTTTTTTGCATCTGTCATAATTATTTTGCACTCCAGAGGGTGCTGTCATTGTATAGCAGCTATAAATCCAAAATAAACCACATTCACTATCAACCTTTTAGGATCACCTTTATATTACAGGAGAGTCTACTTACTATACTACAAAAGGCTTTATGCAGAACTTTTGAAAAGCTGTATAGAAAAATATTGCTTTTACATTAGTCACTGTGAAAGACCAAGCCATAAGACACCTCTTCCTTTCTGCAAGAGAATAGGCCTTTTTCTCTGTAAGAGAGCTGTCTATGCAAAAAACATAAAACACGCATTCCTCTTCTGTTGCTGCGCCTGAAAGAGCAAGCCATCCTGACCCAGCTCCTAAAATTCCAGCTGAATCTATTCAACAGGAGAGGCTGGGACAGTGTGTCCCTAACAATCAGCCATGCAACCAAAACGAGGAACCTTTTGGGAGGGTCCAGCTTTGGAAGCAACAGTGACCATCCATGCAACTGAACACTCACGCCATGTGTGACTCTGAGAATGAAAAGGGGATGGCATTCATTCATTTCAAATGTGAGCTCAGACTTGACAAATTACTAAGAAGACCAGATGCATGCCAGAGGCGAGACCTCAGCATTTCCAAAAAGGCAGATAATTGTTCAGTTTGAATTGGTGCAGAAAAGGAGAGATTTGGTGAAATAGCAGCCAGAAAAAGTGAAGGAGAGTGCTGTTATGAAACACCATCCATCCTTTTTGTAAACATTCAGTTGATGTAAAAAAATGAAAAATTGGGGTATTTGAATATGATAAAAATACAAATACAGAGCAAACTGCACAACATAATTGCTCAATTACTCAAAGGTTCCTTTAAAAAACATTCTCAGATTCAGTCAGTTAAAGTTCCTCAAATTACAGGCCAAACTGAACAACCTTGGGCCCCATGGATAAGAGACACTGAAATTCTGAAAATAGAGAGTTGTGAATTGTTTTTGTAACAATATTCATCTAGTGAAAACCCTGTGTTTTTCATCTCAAAATGAATTGTGGTTCATAATATGATGCTGCATGGAAGTAATACAACAAAATATCTTTCCAATTCAGAGTAAATTAACATAAAAGACTTTCAAGTGTGCAGTCATGCTTTTAGCATCTTCAGATAAGGTTTCTATAGTGACTGTGACATGATAAACTGCTTGATCCCCTCATCAGTGACTGCAGCTTTTTTTTCTGGATTAGCTTCTACTTGATATTACATTAGGACTGCTGCAGTTTGGATTCCATCAGAAACAACGATTAATGTCAAGAAGAGTTTCATGTAACTTTGCATTTTTAGGACAGTGTTGGAGGCTGATCAGGTGCAGAAAAGACACTGAGGAGCAGAATTTCTTTTTGAATTTAATTTCAAAATGACAGTAAAGGCCATATATTCCATTTCTTTTTTCATCAGATGTGTCTTTTTCCTGGCCGGCCTCACATAAAAACATGAATTCACCCCTGTCTGCCCAAACCAAAGGAGGAGCGGTTTGATAATATTAAACAATTCATCCAGCATGATGTTTACTTTGAAGAGAAGTTGAAAACATGACCTTGCTAACCTTTTTTCTTTACTTTCCAAAGTTAATATTGAGCTTGTTTTGTGTAAAATTCCGTGCACAGTGGTGGAGTGCTACAGTGTTTCAGTACAGTCTGTAAGAGATAATTGTCCCTGCATCCAGTCATGCTCCTGTACAGTAAGTGTCAAAAGAGCAAGAATGACATTAAGCATCTCCCACTCCTGTTAGGGACCTACAGTACATATGAAAATATCACTGGCCAGATAATCGTATCTCCTAGCTCCTACCGAGTCCTTGTCTCCCTGTGGCATGACGTTATTGTACGTTAGACTAATTGATGGTGCAGGCAGGTAGAAGGTCCCAGTGGGGACTTGTGGAAGCTGAGGATCCAATTTTCTGCCTGACAGACACAGGCAAAAGTAAACCTGCTTATTACTGGTGACATCTCACAAATATGGAGCACTGGCTAATAACCAAGCAGACCCCATGAGAGCCTTTGATGGAAGGATGCTGGTGGGAGGAATGGGAGGATTCAGCTAACAGGCTTTTATTCAAATTACACAAAGGGCTCTTGCTTGCACTTTGGTATACAAGGGATGAGCACATCCTGTATTGCCATACATACATAACCCCACTGTGTCTGCAGAGGACGGTACTTATTGACATGGGTCATTTGAGAATCTCTCTGTGCCTGTGACATCTGAAACTTAAAAGGCTTAGCTTATTTATGCAGTGTGCACTGAAATTATGTTAACTTTTCATGTGTGTGTTTTTTTTTTCGTTTTTTCATTTACCTCTTGGTTATAGGTAGGCTTAAGAATGTAAAGTGAATTTAATTGTAGACTGATAATGAAGTAGATTAGTTTTTTAATGTATCACATGTGATTGTGTCCTATCCTATCATTCTATATTAGATTAATTGCAATGAAATTTATTAAGACCTTGGTATCTAAATGCCCATTGAACCGCCATCTGACTCAACATTTTAGAGCTGTAACAGTGTACAAGCCTCAAACGGCTGAATATGCTTTTTTTGCATGATTAAATTATGACATCACCACAGCACTGTAACAGTTTTGACCAGTACTTCAACCAAGCTGGCCTCTCTGTCATCTCTGGAGGTGCTCAACCAGTTAAAGCAACAAGAAAATGTTCAGGAAACTAAAATCTTGATAAAAATAAACGACAAATGGGACATATTTGAACAGACTATAACAATAACTAACTTAGACAAAAAGAGAGGGCTAATTTATTCTGTTTTAATAATACTACCAAGGACAGAAAAGATGGAGACAGTCATGAAAACTAATGAACATTAGTTGAATAGTTGAAGGAAAATTATTGTTTAATGCAACAAAAATATCAATGGACAATCCATTTTGTTGAAAACTACACTTTAGCCTCAGGGACTGCTGTTTTCCATTATAGTGGACATTTTTCATAATTGTCATGAATTCACTTTACGCAACTCTGTGACCATGAATGTCAAAACTGTTTATTTTTTTCAAAACGTTCTCAGTTGCAAGATGGTTGAAGGACTTTTTGAGTGATCATCTCCCACACAGCTACAACCGGATGGTTTTACATGCGGCTTTTTAATTGTACTTAAATAACAAATAAGACAAGAAAAGGTTGGTTGTATATGTTGGAAAAGTCAAGAGTATACTTACTTTTCACCTGATGTAACACAAGACAAAATATAAATCATATATGAATTATCATCAGATGTCAGGCGAATATGGCAGGAAAATAGGTTTTTAAAAAATCCAGCATTGTAGACAAAAACAAATTCATTCGAGCAGTAGATGTGTTGTGTCTGACTGACAGAATTATTCTCCGAAGATGGAAGGTTATGTCGAGTTTCCTGTGGAAAACAGTCTACTCCTGCAGAACACCGCAGCTGTTGATAATGGAGCCAGCGAGAAGGGAAAAAAAATTGAGCTTTTTTGAAAATGAGAGTTGGTTTCAAGAAGAAAGGCTGCATCGTGTTTGGTTGTTATTAGACGTAGAAAGCGGCTATGTTCGCTCTGTTAAACAACTTTTCCTGCTGTTACAGTAAACAGTTGTCAGTCACAAAACTCACTATATCATTAAAAGTAACAAACATCATAGATCTGATGAGCTACAGTAATTGGCTTACCAAACAACTGTAGCGCAGAAGCAGATGTTCTGATTGAGAGCTACAGTGTATGTGTGCACATGAGATGAACTAAAATATGAAAATTAGAAGGCAGTGCTGTTATGGAGCCACAGTTTCCTCTTTGCTCTCAGCTGCATATGGAATTTGTCCAGAAATACCAAGGCTCTGCTATAGGATAGGACTGAGCTTTGCAGTTCTGTTGACCCAGATCATTCACTATTTATATCTACAGAGGTGTCAGAAACCATGTTGTATGTGTAGGTTACCATTTCTACTGAACCAATAAATCAAAAATTAGATTCAATGTCAGTTGCCAGTATTTTTAAAATCACCTTTTTTTGCCTTTCATGTCTAGTATGTCACACTGTTGTTTTCAGCACATTATGTGTAAAGACAAAGTAGAAGTTGTTGCCACAGATTTAGATGTTCTTTCCGATTTATTTTGGAGTTAAATTGTGTTGATCGTATGGACCATCAGCACACACTGAATATAAATAATATAAAAAAAAGTCAAAAGATAACTTATCATTATTATTATTATCAATAATATTTTTTCTATCATGATTTATTTATCGTTCTGCTAGGACAATCATTGTTACCTACCACAAATATTGATGCATAAAATCACTTTATAATCATAACAGAAATGCCCTTCAACTTAATTAATTTCAGCTTATTTTGTGTGCTTTTTGAAAACTTCGTCCGTTTTCCAATAATTAAAAACTGCAAAGATTGAGATCGTGTGAGTGTTCTCACATCTTTTTACATAATTAATCCAGGAGACCTTCAGAAGGACACTGACCTGTTCCTTAAACCTGTCAAATGCAGAGAAAGCACCCAACCATGTGCAGTTCGGTGTTATTGAGAATCTATGGGATGATATTCCGCATGATTTCACAAGATGAAGGACTATACCTAAACAATTTCCCGTTTGTGTGGCTTGCATGATCGCAAGAGCAACAATCTTATATTATGTGATCTTTTAGTCCAAATTCAGATATACAGAACAAAATGTGTAGAATTCAAACAACGCATTTTTCAAGAGGTAAGAATCCTATCCCAGTAAAAGCATTGATTCCTTCGAAGGGTGCGTTTGAAGGATGAATCTTACAGAGCCATAATGAAGGCTGCCCCATTTCAAAGCCTCCTTCCAGCAGGTAGACGTAAAAAATTCTCAATATTTTTATTCAATAGGCTAAAGGGAATGAAAATCAAAAGGTACGGGTAAAATGATCAGCTTAGTTACACGGTGTTATTCAATCTTTGAACTGCTCTGATCAGATGAGTAATAACTGTTTTTCTTTTCACTTGTTTTATCAATTTGATTTAAAATGATCCTTCAGACGCAAATGAAAATTTTTAGCAAATTTGTACTTTTTTCTATAACTATATGTGTTAGCAATAAAGTAAATAAATGTTTTTGAGAAATCGTTTTTTTCTGTTGTCATGAAAAGGCTGTTTTTCAAGAGATGAATCACTTTGGAACTAATGGCTAACACCTCCTTGGTTGCTGTGGGGACAACATGATGGACTGTAGACACTTTACACCCTGGATGATACCTCATTTGTTAACTAGAAAAGAAACACTTTGATGGAACAGTGGCACCCAATATATTTCTCTGTTTCTGAAACTGAAGATGCAACAGCACTGCCTCCAGCCTCAGGAGTCTCCAGTTTTATATGTTTGATAGTTTAAGCTACATCATCCCCTATAAGATCATCATCTGTTGGATAACCATTTAAATTTGATAAGTTACATTATATATCTAGTTATTCTAATTATAGAATTATACAATAAAAGTTAAATGACCATAGCCACCGCAGCCTACATCGACTTGCTATTTTCACCTTGCTAATGTTAACATTGCTGTTGTTCTGATGGCTAACATGAGTCCGCCTGCAGGACATGATGATTCAGACTGAAGGAGCTCAGGAGCTGAAATCCCCAGTAGATGTGAACAGTGCACTGCGAGCATTACAGTAGTTAAATGGCAACCCCTCTAATGGAACACAGCTTTTTTCTTTTCTGCTTTCACTGTCCATAACTTGGGAGGTTTGAACCCCTGTGCAAAGCTTGATTGTGGCATACAGATTGAGAAAAGAGCTGGGGACAGGCTGTAGACAACTTAATAAGTTTTATAAAGCACAAACAGCATAGCTGTTCATTCAATCACTTCAAATGGTGTGTATGACGCAGTTGCTGGCTATTATGTTAGCCAAAAAGTTGCACGTATACTATTATTAGCATTGTGGGTGTCTACTTCTGTACTCTTTGGAAAGAGCAGGCAGATACTTGAGCTCGTTCTTATAGCTGCTAATCGGAAAAACAGCATGACTGCCAGTAACACAGTTAAAATAATTTAGGTGTCGAACATTAAATTACTAAGAAACGCCGAACTGATAATCACACATATGATAAACAAAAGTGAACTGCCTTATCAATATAATTAATTTCTTGTCACTTCACAGCTCCTACAGTTTTACACCCACTGTGCACCCCAGTGCTGCTCTTTCATCCACCTCTCTTCACTTTGTGTTTCTTATCACAGCCTCTCCCGCATTCACACATTCAAAGACGCACTCAGCCACAAATATTTGCCATAACGGCTGTGAACCTGACATGCAGTTTTACGGCGGCCAAAAGTAACACTCTGGAAACAGGGTTTTTTTTTATTTGAAGTGTAATTTTCATGTGCCACACACTTGCTGTCCAGTGATGATAAGATGTGAGCGTTTCAGCTATTTTTGCATCTAAATTCAGACATACTTCAAGGGTAAGAATATTTTCTTTTTTAGTTGTTTTTTTACTCAAACTATACACTACCCTTTTGGTACTGTTTTTTCCCCCTATTTTAAAAAAAATCGGATTAGATAACCGATAGATTCAGTGATACATACACTTTTTTTCCTGAAATACACAAGTACTCCTTTTGCTGACATTTGTCAGAGCTATTGGCTGATTTTGTCATTTGTTTTTATTTCTCTTGAGACTCCTTTGTGTGAGTATGACTTGATTCGATATTTTTCTAATGTGTGCCTTTGGCAACCATCCAAACAATTCAGTTAATAACAGTTTGATAAGTAAAAATCTCTCCTCTCGGAGTGGTGTTTCTAGATGTGTTCACAATGATTATGAATTCATCCTTCCATACAATAATTAATTTGAGACTTCCATTGTTTCTGTCATGGTAATATTCATTCTCTTTTTCTCTATTTTTCTTTGTACAGCATGAATGCAGCTACTTTAGTAATTCAATCACTTTCATTTTATTCAGCTTAGATTCTTGTACTAGCTCCGCCTTCAGGCCTTTCTCGAGCCTGAAGCTCGGGATTTACCAGCCAATCTATGCTCCAACTCTTTCCTTCAGTCACAGCTTTGGCTCGTGACCAAAATGATGAAACTGCAGATATAAGGCATTGAAATGACTTTTCTTTGCAGGGATATGTTTGGGAGAACAAATACTATGATACAACGTCTAAGCTCCGAAAATTTTGCAACACCTGCTATTTCATGTTGGGTGGAGCACACTAAGGTGGTGAGGGCATCTGATTAGGATGTCTACCAGAAGCCTCCCTGTGAAGGCATTCAGTGCACGTCTAACTGAAAGGCAACTCAGAACATCTAGGAGAGATGATGTATTTCAACTAGTCAAAATACCTCAGTTTCACCTTAGACAAAGAATATGGAACCAGTTTGTCACCACTGGTGCCTGATCTCTGATGAGTAAATGGAGAGCGGTATGAATTAATTTATTTGCATTCCTTGAGGGCACACCTGACCACAATATCTTTGCCTTTTGTGTGTATGTCATTCCAAATTAAACAAATAGATTTTTACAAGCTTCAGGATTATGCACAAAATCCTTTCAAATGTATCAAATTGTTTGTTTGTTTTGTTAAAAAAAAAAAAGGCTTTTAGAGACTGTGGGAGGTTATTGTAGATCATTTACTCCTCTGAGAGGTGTAGCTTTTTAGTGCAACATATGTGTGTGCGTTGCATAAGGATAATAAAGTCTGTCCTCCTCCCAAAAACCACCCTGTGAATCTCTTGCTCATGCGGGCAATAGCTACAATTACATTCTAATAATATGGAACATCTAATAGCTGCATTTAACGTGTCAAAATTACCTCCTTTAATGGAACAGCAATAGAAAGGAAAAATAATGCACTGTAGCCCCAACCATGATCATTTTCTAATTCTAAATGAGTAGTTTTGAATTCCAACAATTATGTCAATGCCTTCAGGAGGTGACAAAATTATTTTATCAACTGAACCGAAAAAAAAAAATAGTAAAAGACAACTGTCGTTTTATTCAGGAGTCAAGCTTCGATTCCAGGGTTGAAAGCATTTTGCTTTATCGCGGCATCCTCCACACATTTCCTCTCCTGAGGACCCAATAGGTTGTTAAACCTTAACACTTGAGAAGGAAGTTTGCTCTGATGGAGAAACGCAAATATGAGTCACATTTTCCTCTGGCCACCTGTAGAGAGGATAGTGTGCTGTAGAAGACTCCCCTATGGGTCAAGGGGGAGAACAAACAACCTGTTTAGTCATTTTGACTGGTGGGGCTGAACGGTGGAGTGGTGGTTAGCTATGTCGCCTCACACCAAGAGGGTTCCTGATTTGAATCCCAGCTGGGTCCTTTATGTGTGTGTTCCTTTACTTCAGGGATGCCCAAAGTCGGTCCTCGAGGGCCGCTGTCCTGCAGGTTTTAGATGTTTACCTGCTTCAACACACCTGATTCAGATGAAATGGATCTCTTCAAAAGATAGTTAAGTTCTGCGCAAGCCTGCTAATGATGCATTGATCTGAATCAGGTGTTGTGAAGCAGAGAAACATCTAAAACCTGCAGGACAGCGGCCCTTGAGGTCTGGATGAGAACATTCCTGCTTTACATGTTCTCCCCATGCTCTCTGCACATACTCTGGCTACCTCCCACCATCCAAAACTATGCATGTTAAGTTAATTGGTGTCTCTAACCTGACCCTAACGTTAAATACGCAGACAGAGACAGAGCCTTCTGTCCGTCCCCTGCGTTCATGCCTCGTTTGATTGGGCACAGGGACAGAAAACCCCGAAAGAACAGTTGGCCTCTGGTGGATGTATGGCCATATGCCAATGTATGCCAACATAAAGTAAACATAGGAGTATATGCACAGTGACGCTTGACAACATTTAAAATGAACGTACCTATTTACGTATGTTAAGCGAGCATAATTGAGCATTAAAAGTGAGTGTGTGTGCATGGTTGTTAGTCTTGATTGTCTCTGTGTGGCCCTGTGATAGAATAGTGACCTGTCCAGGGTGTGGCCCGCCTCTTGCCCAAAGCTAGCTGGGATAGGGTCCAGCCCCCCTGCAACCCTGCATTGGATTAGTGCAGGTATAGAAAATGGATGGACTTGTTGGTGTAAAACATCTCGCTATTGCTTTATTGAGGAGAAACTCAATATGTAGAAATATTCTGCATATTGAGTTGAATTCTATGTTAAGTCATTAGAATTTCCAAGTCAGATTTTGATGCGTTCAAAGAGCAGGCTATTTCCTGATTTTTTTTCCATCTACTATGCAACACTCATAACAGGCAAACAATGTGAACATGACATACCACATCTGGGGAACAAACTTTAGTGTTTTAAAGCTGAAATCTACACATGTGCACCGTACTATCAAGGTTGTGTCACAGACTATCAAAAGCCATTCATAGTGAGCTTCCCTTGTGAATACAGAAGCATGCGTGGCCTGAATTCAACCTCACTCTACAACAAGTTCACAAGGACAACTGAGTATTCAGTCACCCCTGTGAAAAGGGAGATAAAAACATCAAATACAGCTTTTGTATGTATGCATATTGTGATTTTCCCATGCTGTCTGAGATCTTGAAGACTTGAGGTTGTCTTTTGTAGGAGGAATCTTCCGGCATGTACATATCCCCCAATCGCCCCATCGCTATTACTCCCTATCTGAAATTATGCAGCACTGTTACATGCACAGCTACGGTTAGAGTTCAAAGTGGCCATTTAATTGGACCACTGTCCTTGTCAAAGTGTACATGCGTGGGAGGGGAATTGAAATTACTAAACGAAGTATGTCCAACACCATGATGCTGTGGACTGTATAGAAAAAAAAACTTATTTCTATTGCTTCCAGCTTTCTTTGTGAGAGATCATCCTTTTAGGACATCTTGCCAAATTCATAGTAGAGGTTTTGTCTTTTAAATCATTCTAGTGGTGATTTTGTCAAATGTTTATTAAATTAGGTTTAAGTCTGAAAATACTTTAGGTGACTGTATATCGATGCATAGTCTTAATGGGTTGATTTTCTGTCACAATTACTGACATGTTTAGCCATAAGAAACAGTTTAAATGTAAATTTGGGGCGGCTTTATAAGGAGTTGTTGGCCTTGATTGGCTTTGAATTTAAGCTGTTGTATATGCTCTTTGTCACATGATCAATCTATATTCAGTATTTCAGTCGAGCACTTTCTAATTGATGGAAACAGAAAGTGAAGCTTGGATGTTTTGCTAGTTTTGATCCCAGAAGTCTTTAACAGCTAGCTCACAGAGGAGCCTGTAAGTGTTTCATAGTGTTGATTCAGCAGGTTCTAAACATGAGGCTGACAACACTCACACGTCTCTTTTATGCAGTTATTCACACTTTTAATCTCATAAATGACAAAACTTTCAAACAAATTTAGTAGAAATGTAGCTTTATGGAGATGGCACACACTATCTTTCAAGCTTTGTTTTATCTATTTTTGGGAGATTTGATGGTTTAAGACACTTTTGAAGACACCATTTAGTGTGAAAATCACAGTCATGTTGATTCGACTTATGCTGTTGACTCTGCGGAACTGTGGCACATATGACTGCATGCAGAACACCAGGAAACCATGATACCAAGCATACCAAAGGATTACTTCCTGTGGTATCTGAAAAGTTTTCAAGTTTAGGATACCTTACTAGAATAGGAGAGTGTTTAAAAGTAGACTTTTCTGATAAGAAAAAATCTTAAATGGCCTTCCCAACTTGGGAAATAAGCTCACTTTCCAAGCACCATACTGACATTCACTGTCACAGCCTTTAAATCCTTGAGATTGAATAGAATAACATACTCATTTGAAGTTTTGAGGAGATATGATTCATTTGCTTCCAGAACAAATAACTATTGATTACAGTCAAAGTTAATACTTGTCTACTTATTTCAGTCCAGTTTAAGGTGTAATTCACAGGTTTTTTTGTTGCGTTTACACTTGAAGCCTCATTGTGGATTATATTCTAGATTGTTAGCCGATAATATTCTCACCTAATCTATTTTTTGTTTGTTCCTTAACTTGATATAACGGCAGATTAAAATACATCTCAACAAACTCCCCTTATATAGTATCAGGCAGCAGCTAGACTTCATGGACCCCCACATTTTGAAAAAGGGGGCAGGTCCAAACATTTGATGATACCTCTCTTTTGAATCACCGGGCCTGTAAGTTTTATCTGTTTATAGATTCGTCTTTATAGATTTTTATATGTTGTATATGTTACATCATTTTTACGATTTATTTTCTTCACTCTGGTCAATTTTATTTCTGTTTTATTATAAAGCTTTTTTTTTTATCTTCCCCCTTGTTCACATTCCAGAGCTGATTCATCCTTGGTTACGGATTGCCTCACCTACACTGTGTTTGTCATCATCTCCCTCTGTGCATGCATTTCCAAGTTTCCTTTATTCATTGTCTGATGTTTGTTACTGTTGTCTGTCCATCCTCATGTAAAGTTAAGTTTTGTTCCTTCTTCGCGCTACCTTGTGTTTGTGGATTTATGTTTTCTGGAGTACTGACTACTGCAGCAGCTTTTTTTTAATAAAAGTTTTTTTTTTTTTAATTTATTTTTCCTTCTGATCCTGTGAGAGGGAAACCCATTTATTGACTTGTTATAACAAGCTATATTTCTGCTCTAATCATATGTAAATTATCTTTTTCATTATATTTGATAAATCTTATATCCATCCATCCATCCATCATCTGCCGCTTATCCAGGGGTCGGATCGCGGGGGCAGCAGCTTGAGCAGAGAAACCCAGACGTCTCTGTCCCCGGCCACTTCCTCCAGCTCTTCCGGGGGGACCCCGAGGCGTTCCCAGGCCAGCCGAGAGACATAGTCTCTCCAACGTGTCCTGGGTCTCCCCCGGGGTCTCCTCCCATAATTAACACGTCATTTTACATAATGTGTTAATTTTACAAGGTTATATTATGTATTACGTTGTTTTTATCATTTCATGATTTACAAGTGAAAATTTGAAATTTAGTTTATAACAGAGGATGCGGTTGCTGTGTACTATAAGTATGAACTTGAGCAATCTTATCTTTTTTAATCTATCTGAGGAAAATCCGTGGATTTTTAATACACAGGGGTATTGGGTCGCAGAAAGTTGAAGCCTATGCGTCTAATCTGACTTGAGTCAGGGCTGCTATCACATATCTTACAGTGGAAAATAGCACACTCATATATGTGGTAAATTTAGACCCACTAGTTAACCTGTGAAGGAAAATATGCAAGATCAACAATGAAAGGCAGAGATTCACTTTAGGAGCGTCCTTAGGTGAACTTAGTTGAAGATAGTGGTAGTGACTGCAACTCTGATAAGTGAGACAAAGGTTCATTTTACATCTGCTGAATATTAAAGGATACAAATATGCATTGACTTTACTTTCTAAAAGGACTTTGAAGGTCCTCTTGGTGGTTGTGCAGCTCTCTGTGCTACAAACAGATGAAGGCCAGTCGATTTTCAGTTTTGCTTAGAGAAGTGAATTGCATCATTTTGTAAGGTTGGCCTGCTCAAGATTCTATTGGCTGATCTGAGTCATTGACGTCAGAGCATAGGCTGATATCAAATCTCAATATGATACTTGCATTTTCCTACAGCACACAGCTGCAAACTACGAACACTGTAAGTTTATCAAAGTTGTCAAAATCAATCGGATGTTAATTATTTACACCTCAGAAGCTCTGCAATGCAGCACAACAACAGTTGTTCCTGCTGTTCCTCCATTTTTATTTTTATTTTATTTTCTATTAACATATTTTTTCAAAAAGAAAGTAAAAGAAACAGAAGCCCTGCTTTCATTTTGTGTTTCCTTGGAGTCCAGCATGGGTTGTTCTTATTTATTGGTTTATTTATTGCTTTAATTATCTATCTATTCATTTAATGTACATAACAAAAATAACCATGTGGAAATTTGTCATAATAAAAACGGCTTCACAGAAAAAAGGTTCAAAGTGCAACATGAATTCAAAACTATGTCTAAACAAACAATATTCTCAAAATTACTCTGTAAACAATACCAAAGTGTAATTGTTCCATAGTGACACTGAACGAAACATTTTATGTTCTATTGACACTGAAGGCAGCTTACTCTTGTTTGCACTAGCTACCTCACTTTAACGCCCCAGGATGTAACCGTTGTCCACTGATTCAGTGAAATTACTAAGCTGCAACCGTTTGAGAGGAAACATATTAGGTAATGCGTGCCTGTATTGATATGCTAATTTGCCATGAGCCAAAAAATGCTGTCAATTCTCTCAAAATGCCAGACTTCACTGACTTTGCATTTGTTTATACAATAAGAATAATATTAATCATGATAATAATGACAATACAAACAACAACATCAATGGTAATGATAATAACAATAATGATAATGGTGTTAAAACAACTTCAGCAGCAGCCTCATCTTCTTTTTTCACTAAATGTCTTCACAGTTTCTGTCAAATACCTTTCTTCTATTTAAAGAGCACTTATCTCGCCTCTTAATTTGCCACAGAGATGTTTTAAGCGTTTCCTTGCTCTTCTTTGTCCCCTCTACCTCCTTGCGCAACATTTTGTGCAGAGTTCAGTTATTCCTTTGTGCACACAAGTGTTCAAATACCCTGTTGTTGTTCTCCGTTTAAAGAAAATGCACAAGATGGAGCGATGATTCTTTTTATTTTTCATTATGAATCATCTTTTGAGTTCATTCAGTGTATTACACTTCAAACACCACAGGCATGATGAAGATAATTTCCCCTTTCAGAATGGCAGAGCACAATCCTGTGAAGTCTCTGCAAATATGGATTCGTGGATTCAGCTCACATAGAACATATGGAGCTCAGTGTATCAATTTGCACGGGGGAGTTGTAAAGTTCTCACACACCCCCACGTGCTCAGCCATGTCATGTATTCAAATGATTGATGACTCGTAAAGTATTCTCTCATAATTTCCCTAATTTGTTTCAAGATATCACAATAACCTGCTGAGCTTTTACTATCTCTCTAGCATGTTTTCCACTGTCAGGAGTTAATATATCATCTCCTGTGAGCTGTATTTTCTGAATGACTATGAGCTTGGTGTTCAAGGTTATCTATAGACAGGGTTTGAGTATTTAGTGTACGTGCTTCATCCTACTCAGTGCATTGTTTTTCTGTGAAGAAATGCTTTCTTGAAATATTTCTCAGGCAGCACCATGGGAAATATGTTTCACATCTATGACTCAATTTGTCATTTGTAGTTCATCTATAATGAAGGCACCAGCGGTGTTACAATCTTTGGGCATGACATGTTTATACTAAACAGGCATATGTATGGCTGCATCACAGTTCATTAGTCAGTTAGCAGATAGCAAAATAGTGTTTTTCTTATGGAAAATGTTGCCCTGCATTTTTGCTATTTTTTTATTTCACTGCTTGCTCCTGTTTTGTTTTTTTTGTTTTTATGATCAACTGAGATCTCATCAGTCTCAGCTCCAGATTACAGCTTCTCTTGCTCATATTTTGCATTGCCGTCATACACCCCATGACTGAAAAAAGGCCGACAGTGTTCAGATTTTATCCACTAAATTAGTACTGATGCCACTGCTGATGCGGCTCGCTATTAAGATAAACCCTGCTGATGTCTTGGGACCTGTGGCTGTTGAAATGAGATATGCCCACATGTATTCTTGAAGTTAATATTTTCAATATTGACATGTTCGCTAATGAAGCTGTTTGAATTGAATTTTCCTGGGGAAAAAAAGCTTAAGAGGTTAGCTGGCTGATATTAAAGTCTTGGCCTTGAATAAACATATCTGGGGGGTTTCTGGGAGTATTGCATGTCCCCTTATACAGGAAAGTGACCCGAGGCAAGAGAGTATAGATGAGACAATAAGGCACAAAATCTAATATGGTTGCATAGGCTGTTCCACTGGGCTAAGCTCCTTCAAAACGCAAAAGTCCGTGTCTCACTCTGTGTGGCCCTTCTTTTCTTACATTTTCATCCACTCTCTGCTTCCTCTCTGCCTTTGTCCCCTCCTTTCCTTACATCATGCTGACTTACTGAAGAATGTTCTCACACACACAACATTACACATACCCAAAGTAGTAAGCTGATTCCTGTCCATGACCCTAACCTCATTGTGGAGTTTATTGTGCAGCTTTGCTGAAGAAGTAACCTTATTTTGCCGGACGGAATACAGAGTCAGCTGTTTGTTTCCTGCCCGCACGTTTCCGACACCCCTAAACCCCTCTGTCATTCCTGTACTGTCCACCCACACACTTGCCCACCAGTTTGTTTTGCCAATATATCAACCGTTGTCCACCTCCACCAAGTGTACACACACAAGCACACATCTACAGATGGTTTGCCCAGATATGCGGTTGAGTAGCTTTAGGCAATAAGAATAACATTGTAAACTTTCTGCTGAATTGCAGACATCATGTCCCACGACAGCTCGGCCATCACCCCTGTTGGTGTGGAATTGGTTGCAGTCTTGAACAGGTGAAGTCCAATTACTGACCATGACTGAGAGCAAAAGAAGGACTAAAGTCAGTTATATCTTTCATTCAGGGCTAAATCACCGAACAAACCTAGAAAACCTTCTCGAATTTTGGAAATATTTTATCCAGTTGTCTGTCATCTGCCTCTGTTTGTTCCATCTTCTCCCTTCCGCTTCTGTATCCATCTCAGCCTCAACACAGTCAGTCAGTGGGTCTACATGTTGAGATTAACTCAATTATAGCTATAGTTGGGTTATGCTCCTATAGCAAGGGTAATTATCCTTGGATATATGGCGGTGAATGAATCGAATCACTGGCACAAAGCATGTCATACCCCAGTACGACAGGTGGCGCTGTACCCATTTCAACTATCGCTAATAGAGCCACTTCCGGTTGACCTCTTCACCACCATCAACAACAACAAACTCAGGTATTCAAGAAAGATAGCAAACAAAGAGCAAACTGAAACTACATTTCATTTGTGATGAGCGTGGTTATGGCACAAACGCGATGCACGACGGCGCATTCTCCATCGCGTTATTTTTTTTTTTTTCCGACGGCGGCAACAACAACAGTAATATCGTCTCCTTCCACTTCCATTGTTGTTGGTGGTGAAGAGGTCAACCGGAAGTGGCTCTATTAGCGATAGTTGAAATGGGTACAGCGCCACCTATTGTATCGGGGTATGACATGCTTTGTGCCAGTTATTCGATTCATTCACCGCCATATATCCAAGGATAATTACCCTGTCTCAGATAAGCAGCATAACCCAACTATAGCTATAATCGAGTTAATCTCATCATGTAGACCTGATTCTGATTTGAAGTTTCTGATTGGGAGGTTTTTTATACGTGGTCATGAGGCTGCCGTGCTGGTGGAGAATTACAGATTTATTTCCATTTTTTTGCCACACCACTCCCACTTTCTCAGCTAACTTGTTCATTATGCACAGCTGACTGCACAATGAACTCCAAGATCCTGGGGACACGAATCCACAAGCTAAGCATGTCCCCACATGCACTCAGCTGCAGTTCACACTTGCTGAATACACCTATTGAATTCAGTGCCGCCGATTATTGAGACTCTCTGAGAAATGTACAACCAAAAAGAAGGCAGCACACATTTCCCATGCATTATACATCAGTGATGGACTCCTAATGATGCATATTTTGTTGAATTCTTCAACTTTTTGTCTGTCTACCAAAACCTTCCTGTTCTTTCATTCAAATACTACCTAACAGCCTATATTTTCCAAGTTGTCATGCCTTTCAGCTTCTTGTGACTGTGAATAATGACTTGTCTCAGAGGCATGAGGAGAAGTAGCTTTATATCATTATACTTTCAGTGTGTATGTTTCATCTGACATTTACCATGGAAACCATTACCAAGTTTTTTTAGCTGCCTAAACGCACCGCAACACTGGTAAAGTATCATTATTGCATCATTGCTGCCACTTTTCTTGGAAGAATCAACAATGTAACAAAACTGAAGTTATTTCGCACCATGCTCTTATCATACTATCAAGTGTTTTCTTGAAATGATAATAATAACTTCAACTAAATTGCAGATTATGTTGCTATCTAGGTTTTGGACGTTGAGGGAAAGGTTGAATGACTTTATTAAATAGCTTTTGAGGCAAACAATGGTATCATACAGCTGCCTTGGTTTCCTTACAGCTCTGATTAAATGAGTGCGATGGATCTCGCCATCATTAGGGAGACTGAGGGCTGGAGCGTTGTAGCCATCACAAATCAGCTTTATGTTGGAAGAGCATGGAGTGACAGTGGCAGCTTTATGGCTCCTGTGATATTAATGAATTAGACCGTTTTACCCTGAATGTCCTGCAGCCTTCATCAGATATATGGTAACCAGTGGTCATTATCCAGGCTGCAAATTTTGCATATTTCCATTGGTGTTTCACACCTTAAGTGGCACATTAGTGGTTGTGGGAGGGGTATTGAAGTTTATATTCAGAGTATTTGCTCTGTAACCACTATGATAATGCTGACCTGGTGACTCCTAATGTAAATTATATCTAACAGTAGAGTGTATTGCAAATGTAAGTCCAGAATTTTTAAGTAATTATCCGCCTATGTTTCTCTGATCTCAAGATTTCCACCACTACTGAATGGTTTTAATAAGCATATATTTCTCCAGTGGTGTGAAATTACAAGTTGTAGCTAACAATACGAGAGCAGTTATGTTTCTCCAAACCAACGTGTCCTCTTACCACTGATGGTGTTTCCTTCCTCAACCCAATTCAAGTCAGTGCTGGATTTTTTTTTCGAAGACCAAAAATAGAGATTTTATTATGCATAATGCTAAGTTTTATGACAAAAGAAAATAGTCAAGCAATACAAACTTGGAATGACATTTAATCCGATTCATGCCCACGCTGCCTTTATTTAAAGCAGCTACAAATGGCCAGGATGCTTTTGTTGCTGTTAGTGTTAGAATTTGGTTGATAGGATTAGCTGTGCTCATATTCATCTCTCAGTTTGGTCACAACTAAATCAATAATGTATATGAATATGAATTTATAACTTCTCCTGTTTTCTTCTACAGGATCATGACATAGTTTTGCTGTCAACTGAAAACAACACTTGAATTTTACATACAGTTAGATCCAAAAATATTTGGCCATCTATTTTTTTGCTCTTTTTGGAACTACATTTACACGTAAAAACATTCGAGCATCATGGAAGAATGGATTCCTTCCTTTTTGATTTTGTGGGGGGTGGGGTTTTTTGCCATTGTTGGATAGAATTGAAAACCCATTACCCTTCACTTTCATTCTGGCATTGTTTTCACTCAAATAAATTTTCTAAATTTTTCATCATGAAGGCAGTTTGAGTATCCTGAAACCAGTCACTAGAGTCACATATCTGTCAGAAATTAAAGTCAATTTCAGTCTGCACAGATGAGTAGCCATGCCATCACGTGTTTTGCTGGAGTTTTAGGATTCGAGCAGAGCAAAATATAAACAGCTCAGCACGTTCTTCCATTTATGGTATAGTAAACATGAAATATCCCTGACTAACACACCTGGGTTGCTTTTGCAGGATAGTTTGTGAGGCACCTTCCAGTCTGATTTGTTGTGTTTGGCTGAATCTGAGGAAACAGATCCACAGCAATTTCAAGCGTAGCAATCCCAATGGGGACAAGTGTTCGAGACATGTGACAATTATCTTTTTTCAGTTCTGAATTATTAATACAAGAAAACACTTTCCAAAACACTTTTCTCACCTCTTTGTTTGGTTTAGACAGTAACATGACTTGGTTAGGGTTTTTAAAAAAATCCATCAGAATCAGGACTAAAGAACACCCTTTGCTCTACACTGCTGTCTCCTTAATGGCCGACACATTTGTTACCCTTCATGTGCAGTTTTCTCATGGCTACTGGAGATTGTTCTTTTAATGTAATTATATATCTTATATTATATATCTACCTGCTTGAACAATCTATATATGGGGTTGTTTTTGGGAGGACCGACTCCCAAAAAATGCTGTTCCAGAACTGCTCTGGGTTTTTGGTCTTCTTCCTTAAGGGGTGTTATTTAGTGTATGTTGTGAGGGGGTTTTGCTTATAATGTTAAGTATTTTGTGATCGTCTACCAATGTTGTCTACTGTGGCATTCCAGGCCACTCACTGTGTTTTACTTTTTCCTAAGAATGTAACAAATGTGTGTATATATAAAAAAAAGCCATCCACAAGTATGAAGATAAATTGCAATTGTAACCATTAGCAGCTGAAATGGAGGTGGCAGAGAATTTGTGTTAGATTCAACACAGCTGAAGTGGAGGTCAGCTTTCCATGTGAAATAGCATTACAGCTGCATTAAATTCAAGCAGATTGTTCACAAACGAGCAGGCCAGGGAGTGCATTTTAGAGCAGAAGAAAAAACAAAAACAGAAGAGAGCCAATAGGAAGCACAGTGGGGTGTCAGGCTTTTGGTCTTAGAAATGAGTTATTTCCAAGCTGTAGGCAACCACTGAATACAGAGCAGCAGCCCCATGCCTGCAAGCATGCAACTTTCAACAAACCATCTTAAATCTGTGTTTATTTTTCTATCCATGCATCTGTGCATGTGTGTGTATTTCTTTGAAATGTGTGAATCATAAAACAATATCACTGTGTGAAGCCTCTCTGGCAGAATTTGCCTAGTGTGAGAATCCATTCAGCCAACATGAGCTAACATTTTCCTCATTAATGTTTTGAGTGGTTTGCAGCACAAATACAAAACAGCCTGCAAAATCTGTCTTTGCATGAGATGAGAATGAGATGATAGGATTTGCGGAACTGTTTGTGTCTCTACCCATGTTTTCCTCATTTTGTATGTTTTGACTTACACATTGTATTTTCCTACTTCTTCTCTACTTCTTCCCACAAAGTCTCTGCCATCAAAAAATTGAGAGTAAGACTAAGTTTACATTCCAGCATGTAGCTAGAAACCATCATCCTCTCACAGATCTCTAACACAGGAGATGTCATTATTAAGTTAGTATTTACATACTCTAGTACTCTCTCAAGTGTTTCTGCCGCCCTGTGTACCATTTCACACATACAGCAGCCATACAGCCTCCTTGTACAACAATGGCACAGATCTGAAAACAATTTGTGTGCTCTGAAATCATGTATTTTCAGGCAAACATTCTGGTTCTGTTCTGGTTTTCCTTTTTCAGCAGTTGTGTTTCTGTTTGTGATTCCACAACTTAGAATAACATAGGATTAAAATTTCTCAATTCACACAATGATCATGTGAGTGTTCTTTTATTTTTAATGTCATGTCTATTTGGTTGATGTGCAAACTATGTTTTTTAAACGCAAATTATTTATTTGGGGAGTGTCGACAGCCACTCGTGACTAAAAGTGGCAGTGGAATTTAGGGTTGAGGCTATTAGGGTTGTATGCTATGCAGTAATGGCAGTTTTCTATATGGTGTCACAATGTTAGCTGGCTTGCATTTTCCAGTTACCACCAAACATACTGTAAGGAAAAACTGATGTTGAAATAAAGGTTTTCCTGACGTCTCCTTCCACTCCTTCCACTCTCCTTCCACTCTTTCTTAACATTTTTAAACATGCCCTTTAAAAAGAAATTGTATTGCAAGATAAATCATCAACAAAACCAATCATTAGTGCTAAGGCTTATAATAATCTGCTCTGAATCTGCAAGTACCTTACCATTATTATACTGTCGTTTTCATGGGAACTGTGATTTTTATTTATTCTTTATTCAAAAGTGGAACATATACTCATAGCACATTGGATATATAAGTGTGTGGTTGAATTACACCAGTGATTTCTCATTGCTGAGCAGATTCAGGGCAGGCTATTGTCAACTGCTGGCGGCTGGAGATGTGGGCGGGGCCTGACTAGATTCCTGACTAGAAGATGTAGTCTTCTATTCATGAGAAAACATTACAGATTAATTTTTAGAGTTAGGAGACCATCCAGGAAACTTAAAACGTCAACCTCAAAGCACAACCACATGGATAATATGGAGCAGAAGCATAAGATTCATGTACTGGCGCTGTGCATCCATGAGACGGATTGAAATGAAATGAGAATTTGTTAGTCTTTGGATTTCTTTACCGTTCATTCATTTGGGTTATATGAATATAGTTGTGAACTATATATATATATATATATATACAAAACTGAAATTATTTTTCAATTAAACTTTATACTGTTTCATTGTAATGTGATTACTTTCTCTGTGAGGTTCCCTGTGATGAGTTTTGCTCTGCACCTCATTAGCAAACTACAATTCAGTTAGAAAATAAACTGAAATCAATTCAATTGCTCACAGATTACACATTTGCCAGGATCTGACCCATTTGAAATGCTTAGCAAGCACTACGACTGTTTGTCTCATTTGACTTTGTGTTGGCCCTGTGATAGACTGGTGACCCACCCAAGGTACAACCCACCACTTACCCGGTGACTCACCCGGTGACTCAACTCCCCAAAACCTTTAGTAATTTGTAAAGTTGCCATTCCTCCTCACAACACCTGAAAGAAAGTGAGAATATCAAAGAATGAAGCATTTCAGGTGTCTTGAAATATTCAGCATTTACCAGGTCATAGTTTTCCTTTTTTGTTGTGACTGTTTCAGAATTCTCCACATCTTCTTATTTGGGGATAGGTCAGGACTGCAAGCGGTCAAGTCCAGAACCTATAACCTCTTCTTCTGCATGCATGTTTTTGTAATGTGTGCAAGATGTGATTTGGCATTGTCTTGTTAAAGAATGCATGGACGTCCCTAGAAAAGAGGTTGTGTTGAAGGCAGCATATGTTTCTCTAAAATATGAATACACCTTTCTGGATAAATCCTGTCTTCACAGAGGAGTAGATTAGTGTCACCAAGGACAGCAACACAGAGCCTGGCCTTTGGAGTTGTTGCAGATGACAGTTTTATTCCATTTTTTATTTATTTAATTTTTTGTCTTCGGTTTGGAGAACAATAGTCTAACCTCTATAATAATAAACTTATATTGCAGTACTTGACAAAGGATTCCCAAAGTAATCCTTTGCCATTGAGCTTATACCAACTATTGATGGATGACTGTGAAGGTTATGACTGCACAGGTTAGTATTGCACCCTTGCTCTTTATGCACTGAAATTCTTACAGATTATTTGAATTGTTGAGGGAGATATATGCGAATGCTGCAAATGAGCAGAAAACACCAAATCAAATCTGGAACTTTTTTAAAAGCATCTGTTGACAAACTGGAAATCCTCCACCCATCTTTGCTCACTGAAGCTCTAGCTTTGGTGGACTGCTTTTGGTGACCGTCACCTGCAGACAACATCATTTTTTGTATGTTTGTATGGTTTTAACCCTGTTTGGAATCTGTTGCTGGCCTGAAATGCAAAAATGGAAGTTGACAAAACATTGAACATCTTGAGGTTCTACTGTAATGAAATGATATGAAAGTCAAAGCAAATGTAAAGCTTAGTGACTGCATCCAAACTTAAGAGACTGACAAACTACGTTGCATTACAATACTATCTTAGTGACTCTCATGTATTAAAGTAATTAGTGGGTCCCTTAATTAATTAAGCCTGTCAATAAAGACCTGATAGACTCGATAGATACGGAATAGATTTTTGCAACTACTCCCTCTTTAAAGTAATTATAGCAACTAATAACTCTTTCAACTAAGATGTGGTATCTGAATATGTATTTGTTCCGTTTTACTGTAAAATCTGAACCTGTTACCCCATACCTGTTTCCTTCTGCCTTCCCAGTCTTTTAAACTGAGTGTAGGTGCAGAAATCTCTGTTTGGCTGATTGTGGCCACCACACAAGGACTCTCGAATATTCATCCCATCTATCCACTACACGTTAGATCAGAGTCAGTACAGACAACTAATCTGATCTTTAACCCTCATTACTGTTTGACTCCAACACAAAAATATCTAATGCCCACTGGTCTCGCCGCAGTTCTAAACACAAACCTGAGGGGAGACCTCAACATAACACCAGACAGTCGAGTCCAAATTACCACTATCCACCCAAACAGAATGTGGGAGGACAGCAAGCCAGCAAAGCAGGTCTAGTTAGTTCTGCACATATGTTCTTCTTACATTCCACTGATCTAGCCTGTTTATGCCAACAATAAAGGTCCTTGCCAGCCAAAATGTCAGCTTGATATGCTATTGCATAGACAGTAGGATGACTGTGATATTTAAAAAGACTGAGAGGTTGATGAGCAGTGCAGTCTTTGCTTTGATTTTATGTAATTCCATTTTTATGTATGAAAAGGAGCAATTACTGAAAATGAGCGGGTTTGCATCCATTCAACCACTAATGTTAATAGCCCCCATGGGAAAAATAGTTAATTTCACACAAGAAGGCTCTTCTGCAGCATCTTGTGGCAGGACAGACGGTTCTTTCATAAAGGTAGAGAACTCCCACCACCATCTCACTGTCATTACAGTGTGCCACATGAGTTTGCTGATATTCATCCAACTGTGCTGGCATCTCTCCATGCCAAGACAACTGGTGTTGTTGTTGATGACCAAGTTGAAACTCTGCCAGTGGGGGTCACCTTAGATGACCAAGGAGGAGAACAGAAGGAGAGCAAATCTATCCAAACAGCTCTGTTTGCAGAAAATTATCAGCTCACAGATATGCACATAAAATTGGTTATGCCTATAAATCCCCAAGGCACAGTTCTCAATTTTGCATTGTTTATTGTCTATGAAACATAGCATCAGATTCCTCATATCTGTTCTTCACAACTCCTATCAAGGGAGATCTTGAGACAATAAAAAAAAAAAAAACTTTTTAAAAATACACCTGCTAAAACAAGCCAATTGAATTCATTCCAATTGCCAGTAGAAGCACATTAATCACATTTGTCTGCACCGTAGATTGGAGAGAAATCAAATTTGAATACGCTCTATGTACTGTACATATGGCAGAATTGACAATAAAAGTGACTTTGACTTTGGCTTGGCTTTACCATCGGTGCTCTGGGGGCTATAACATATTCATAACCAGTCCAGTACACAGTGCCATTACCTCCTAGATGACAAGCAAGCAACTATTATAACATGAAGACATAGCATTATATTGTATCCTGCAGGCTGTGTTGGACCACAGTCTCTGATAAGCAAAACGTTCAGACATAATTAAGCCACTTTATTAATTTTGACCAGAACTGAGATGTGACAATGAGATGCCAGCTGTCCTGCAAACAGGTCAAATTGATCAATCTTGTTTCTTTTTGGTTCGCAGGTTGTTGCTGTCAGTTTCGGGGGCTCGGGAAAATTAACACATTCACCGTCTGTTCCCACCTATTATCTGCTGAGCGGGAGCCGATAAACACGAACATCTACAGGAGAGTAATTTGACCCGGGACTCAAAGCAGATTAAACACTTTCCCATTGCACTAAAAAGTTAGTGGGTGGATTTCTTTTTTTTAATGTTTTCAAAGACGATAGTGAAACGGTGTACAGCATCTGTAGTTACTGTACAGTTTCTGTATCTGTATCTGACCCAGCAGATTAACACGATGAAGCTGCGTATTTCAATTTTGGTTGTCTAAACCAAACTAAACAAAGTGAAACTTAAAGTTAATGGCTTGCAAATGATAATTCAAAGTGTAAATATTTTCCCAAACACGTTCCCAACAATTCTCATATTTGCACATTCTGTGACTTTCCCCCAACTCCCTGTCAGCCATCTTATGACATGCTCTTTAGTGAATGCTACAGAATGATAATTTTCCGCATTTCCGGTCAGTGTCTAATTTTGCTGCAACCGCTGTGTGCAGATTTGTCGCTGACGCACCTCTGAGCCAGCAAGGGAGGTAGTAACTGAGCTAAAACAGGCTATGTGTGAAGGCAAACAAGCCTAGTGAAACACTATGCCCTATCATTGATGCTGTCATCACCCAGTTGATTCTAAAATGCGTGCTTAATTTGTCGAAACACACACAGATGCAGAGTGTATCCACCTTCGTTTGGCATGTGTGAAATACTAATGAGGAACAGTGGTAGGTTAACAAGGACATTGTTTATTAACTAATGTGCTACAGTTTATATGTGAAAAAGGCTAGAGTTTTCAGCAGAATGGCTGCATCTGACATCTTAGGGATAAAAAAAAGAGTTGGACAATCTAAGGCTATGCATACTGTATACAATCCCTTCAGCATGTTCTGAGCCTGCATTAAACAGTCAGCACACAGCTGGATGTTCCCAGAATGTGGTCATTGGGAGGCATTTATTTGACATCATGATCAGATGGCTGAACTAGTCCAACTCCCTAGTCCAACTAAAGTGTTCCAGTCTCTTATAGGTAAACGAGGTGATATGTAGATTTACAGCTAAACTGCTTCACTTGGTGATATCCAAAAGCTGGTTCTGTTTGTCTGTCATCTCCTGTACAATCCTTTTGCATTCTAGTTACAGCTTTGATCTCTTTTTTTCCATATGCTGTGTTCACTCAAAGAGTTTTTCGAACAAACTTGCAGAGCCATTGGAGTAGGACAGCTCTTGCTGTTTCTGCAGCAGCAGATTTCCAGTGAACTAAGATGGAGCCTGTCACCACTGATGGTATTAGCCGAATGTGATTTGGTATTTTCTGCTTTGTGGGACCCCTGCTCTGTTATCTGGAGGTGCAACAGAGGACTTGGGGCTGTCATTTTGCATGGAATCAGCAGAAACACTGTGCAGATAGTGTCAGGGCTGGAAGATCACAGGTAGAAAGGGTCTTTTCCTCTGGGATGGGAGCTTGTAATAAGACAGCGTTAGAGAGGCAGAAAAATACAGGCAGACAACCAGAACTTATCTTCACTTTCACTATAGCTCACCATGTAGACTTTGACATAAAAGAGGAGATGTTTTATAAGAAAACTGTATTTGGCTTTTCAAAGCAATGGAACCTAAATTCAGTGAAAATTCCAACCTATCTGTCAGCCCTTTCTGTGCAGCCATTTTTAGATAATTTGCACTCATAATATAATGTTCTTAGATTTTGAAAAATGTTTCCTGTGGACATACATTATGCGTTACCCTTGGATTGCATTCAAAAGGCAAGACTGTAATAATTACAATCCACACAAATGCAGCCCACAGGCAGTTTGAATTAAATGAAAAGTGAAAGCAGTGAAATAAAACATACAGGATCAGATGATGGAGGATGCCAAGAAAGAAATAGTGAAATATGAAAGAGAAATCAACATAGAAAGAAAAAGAGGTTTTTGGATCTGCCTTTTGTGAACACAAAATGTTCCGTCGAATACTCTCTCTGCTTCCACAATGTTTTACATTCAGTCAGCCATATTCTAACATAAAGCCAGTTTATCAAAGGGAGATAAGGACCAAAATGTACAGCTGCTGACCTTAGTATTTTACAAGCCCAAGAAATCTGCAGGCAAATATGGCAGCCATAAAGACCATTCACATCAAGAAACAATAACAAGGTGAGCATCTCCACTGACGTTAATGGAGACGCCATACATGCACTGTATGCTCCACTTCTTTTCAGGCCTTAAAATGGATTTTGATTATCTGCTATTGCTGCACATCGAGTAGAGAGAGTAACAAAAAGAAAAAGGAAAAAAAAACAAAAGGGTGTGGGCTGGGTAGGTTAAAGAATCTCACTCCGTTACAGAAGCCGTTGTCTTTTGAAAATGAGTTTTAGATCAATTTCAGTTTGTTTCCTATTCATTAAATCGCTCTGAAATTATTCCAACAATATTGTTTGCCACTATCTGATCGTTGTCATTGTGGTGTAAATAAAACATTACTAATCATTACTGAAGGGATTGATAACCTTTAACTGTGGCACGCTGCTGTTAGTAAGTCCAGGGTTTATTGTGGTAATTTCAATATATGGAGTCTGTATATAATAAACCTGTAATGGAAAGCGATGTGTGATCAAATGACTTTTAAAAATGCAGCTTTGAATTATCAAATCAAATATAGATAATCATTTAAGTTTAATAAGCAAATATTTTTAGATCACAGCTTCGGGAACTTCTCCTGTACTGAGTCAAGTTTACTTTTGTGAACATGGTTTAATATTTCTTTTAGGCTAAAGTATTACTCGAACACGAACATCATTCGATTAAGTAAAGGGGATATTTTTTAGAGTCCAGATTAATTTTTTTTTGTCAGGTCAGGTGTCTCTATGTGCTGCTCTGTACTCTTGACAGACTGGACCTTGTTTGTTTGACTGCAGAAATGTCAGAAAAAAAACAGAGCCAAATGTCACTGCCAGACTTTCAGCCAGCAATCTATCTCTCTGTCTATCTGCCCCCATACACACACACACTATTATACACACGCAGTATTTCATATTTACACTGAAGTTATCCCAAGACTGCTCTCTTGAGGAAGCCAAACACGTTTCTTAATCTACCTGCAGTAAAGAAATCGATATTGTTTTGTTCACAAACTCTGAAAAAGATTGCAAACATAGTCTTGTCTGTCCAGTTCTCACAGCTAAATTGCTCCTTGGTATTAATCCCAAAAACAGGGTTGATGGCAGATGAAATCCTTATAATCATGAAATAATGTATGGATTAAAAAAGACGTTTGGTTTTAACTCACTTAATTACAGGTTTTCTAATAAATTGTTTTGGATTTAAAACAGCCCATCCACAAGAAGACTTGTTTACTAAATCATAATTGGTAGCAGATATATATTGACTCCTGTGGCTTTGGAGATTCAGTATCAAATCAGTTTTTTTTTGTTTTTTTTTTTAAGAAATGTGACTTCGAATAAGATTACATTGAGAAATAGTCAAATCATCCCATTGCATTTATTGTAAAATGCCAACTTTATAACAAACAATGGCGTCCTCACACAACAGTTTTGTAGCAACATTTATTAGAATTAAGAGCTCTGTTGACCTGATGAATCTATCTTTATATTTCCTTTTTACAGAAGATTGACAGAACAACAGCTGATGAGCACGGCATGAGCTCTGAGTTTTCTTACTACAACGTGTCAATTAATTGCCATTTTATGTTGGCATCCCAATTCATATACAGATCAAACACACTCTGGCTGAGAAAAACATACCTGCAGTAGATAGAACAATTGCAAATGTCCCTTTTTGGAGGTGGTTCCATTAAGGGTTTTTGTTGTTTTTATCGCATCTGCTGCCAGCTCTAAAAAAACAGCATATTTTACTTCACCTGGGTTCATGTGTACGCCTCAACTCCTTCCTAACTACATTGTGTGTGTGTCAGACAGAGTTGAGAGGCAGCAGTGCAAGCACAAATACAGTAAGACCAAATGGGAACATTCAGTGTAGTATTTTGCTGTTCATTTTATTAATACTGCTATGGAATTTAAAAATACATGTAGCAGAAGGTGCGGGCTGTGCTGTTATTTATTCATTCATTTATTTATCATTATAATTTATTAATATTCATTCTAGAGTGTGCCACACCACAGTGGCAGCAAGTTGCAGCAGCCCCAGTCATATTGTGTGTATTTTTTCTATTTGCTAAGATTTTCTACTCCGCTCCTTTTTTTTTTTCTTCCCTAAAAGATAGATTTTTTCTTTAAGATTGTTCTGTACTGGTTTAGAAGCTGTGCTGCTTGAGAGACTTCTCCTCGTACTTCTGACGAGTTGTCATGGCCACCGCCCTGGTGAACATCCCATCACCTACCTGCTTCAATGCCTTTACTCTCATGTGGACAAAGCAGGCAACACTGTGAGGATCATCTTCTTTGATTTCTCCAGTGTTTTTAATACAATTAAGCAGGTAATGTTCGATGAAAAAAGAGATCGGTGCCTCCACAATTGCCTATATCATTGATTACCTGACAAACAGTCAATGAGAGTATGTCTGTGAGGGTGATCAACTGCACAGGAGCTCCACAGGGGACTGTACCCTCTCTACAGAAAAAGCCAAATATTATTCCTATTCTGGGAGAAGAGCTGGACATAGTGGAGGACTTCCGATATTTGGTGTTTACTTGCCCAATAGACTGAACACTGAGGCTGTCTATAAGCAGGGACAGAGCAGACTGTATTTCGCTATGTGTGAAATTTTAAAAGACATGATATGAGACGTGGGAGGCTTATGGTCTCAGTCTCTGACAGATTGAAACCTGAAAAAGGAAAATAAAAGTATTGTATAATAACATGACACAGAGCATGGTGAAGGAACTACAGTCTGCTGAGGAAACTGAACAGAATTTGCTAAACGTTGCTCAAACGTGGATCAAGCACCTGTACTTGAGATGTCATAGCAGACAGACTCAAGTGAGAGGAGAAGCCGTAAGGAAAAACTGTCATTTTCCTTTCAACAACTAAAGGTGCTAAGTCCTGTGATACATTTTGTAATGTGTGGCTCCTCCATCACAGATCAGTTATGTATTGTGAACAAAATACAACTTAAAAAGTTCCCAACACAGGAGAAACCTGCGTACTGTGAGCAATATAACAATTCACTATTGGCGAAAATCTTGTAGTCTGAACTTATATTTAGTGTTCTTCTCTTTGAGCTGCATCAGTGTGCTAATTTTTCTTTAGGTTGCTCCCTTTCCTCTCATTTTAATGGGATTTTTCCACTGATTGCACTGTATTGTATGTTTCTAACATTCTAAACTATAACGAACAGTCTCAACTCTGTTATCTTCTTCACCTCTCCAGCTGTGATTTTATTTACATAAAATCAATTTTATTTATATGTGTCCTCCCTAAAGGCATAGCTTACAGGCAAAAAGAATATTTTTGTCCCCTAGAACTCATGGAGCATTGAAAGCATACATTCTGGTGTTTATTTTGCTGTATTTTTCCCACTGGATAATTAGAATAGATAATGCCTTATTTGAATAAGTAAGAAATAAGTTTGAAAATGATCCGATAGAACAAATTATTGTCTGTTGGTGAAGTTTTTCCCTTTTCACCAGTCGTCTTTTCTTTAATGAATTACCCACTAACTGAATTTTTTTAATTTTGATAAGAACATTTTCAGTGCACAGTCAGGAGTCAGTACAGATTGCTTGTACCGACTCTTTCTATATATATATATATATAAAAAAAAAAAACATTGACCATTTATACCCTTGATTTTATTACATAAAAACATTCTGTATATGCTAAAATGTCCATCCTGAGTGATATTTCAAGTGTGAACACAAACAAAAATTCTAAAATTGATGTGTTTGCTCCTGTCATTTGTGCTTTTACGATCCCTCTCATATACAACATGTTTTTGGCTCGTCTGTGACATCCATCTTTTCTTGCTGAATTACATGCCCGCTCTCACAGGTGCAAATGCCCAAAGGCATCTTTCACAGCTTTGGTTTTCCTTCCACCTATTTCTGAGTATGTGTGTTATGCCCGTGATAGACAACCATATAAATGAAGAGACATGAGCCTTGGATGATCCTTTGATGCTGGTGATTCATTCTCATGAAGAAATGTCACCCCATCAACTTCACAAAACGAAGGAACCTGCCATGTGTTTTTACACAGACATGACAGAATGGGATCTTGTGCTTAAATCCCGCTCAGTTAGATACCACTGATGTGTTTTGATATACTACAGAGTGCGCTAAAATCGTGTCTTATTTTATGCTGTCCAAAGTTAAGAGTTTTTAAATCCGTTAACATGATCTCACTTAACAGCTGTTAAAAAGATTATCAACATTAACACACACTAATGTAAAATTAGAATTCTGATCTGCAGTTCATTCCAGACGACGCTGCAAATATACCGCCAAGCTTTTTGTCTACGGTAATACAAATCAAAACAAGACTACCACGGAGGATGTGGTAGCAGCAGCTTCCCTGGTAGAGCTATAACCATAAATACCCCTGCTCACTGCTGCTACCTCTATAAGGACCAGCGACTGTCATAATGTGTGACACAGTCAGCGCTGCATGATTAAAAACGACACGTCAACCCAATAAACAGTAGAGTTCCAGTTACCTGTTATGTATTTTCATATTTTTAAGAGCTGCGGCTCTTAACTCTTGTGTCTTGCCTGTCTCTTGTGGCTGATAACTTGGTACTTACTCTGCAGTGAGTAGGGACAGAAGGACAGCATTGTAAGTTTTCTTTTACTTCTACTTGACTGAGACACCAAACATACTGGACATTCAGGTTCCAGTTATTCTGAGACCCGAATCCCTCTGGATGTTTGATGGGTGATGATGAGTAATTTATTCACCTCTGGATGAACATTCAATAGCTACATCCAGTCTGCAAAAATAGCTCACAACCACAACCACATTACCCACAATGAGACATTTTTAAGAGGAAGGTTTTGCCAGCGCTGGGAGAGGTTCCAGCCCCCCTGCGACCCTAACGACGGATTAAGCGGGTATAGAAAATGGATGGATGGAGGTTTGGCCAGTAGAGTAAGAGTACATTTGTATTAAGCAATCTTTCGCATGGAAAGATTTTTAACAGAATACAAAATGATGTTTGTGAAACTGAAGTTTGTGATTAGAAATAGATAAATCTCCATACAGTTAAGTGCAGTTAATAAGGACTGGTAATATTACAGGTTGATACACATAGAACAGCAGGACCTTACAATGAGTCCTAGAGTCAAGATGTAGGTCTTTCTGCTTCAGTTATGAAGACCTGTATAATTAATACCAGAACTCAACAAATGAATCCCAATGAATAACTTAGTCATTTGTCTGTACTGTATTGCTAATAACCATTTTGTTGTGCATCACAGCCCAATGAGTCATCATCTGTAAGGCAAAAAAACATTTCTCCTCCTATGCTTCTGCTTCTGTTCCTGTCTTTTGGGGAGCTCAAGTCAATTAAACTGCCTTGGAACAAAAGGAAGATAAGCATACGTTTTCCATGTCTTTTATGATATTAGCCCATGAAAATTGATAGTGTTCATTTTTAGCATTGCTCATTTCGGTATGGTCCAATTTCCAAAGTGTCACAACAGAGAAGGGACTTTGGCAGCTGGTGTTTAGCAGCCTGCTTCCGTCCTCAGTAACAGACATACAAAAGCCACTGCAACACCTGAGAAAGTAAGCAGTTATAGGAGAAACAACCCAGACATCTTTGGAAAGGTTCATAATGCACTATGATTTTGTTCCAGCAGTGATAGTCTGTTGCAGTGCTGGAGGGACTATCATGTTCTTGAGCTCAGGTTTGGTGCCTGTTTAGTGTTGAGAAAAAAAGCAGTGTTTGCTTGTTGGAAGTAATCCTACATCACACAGAAGTTTGTTCTGAAAGCAACAAAAGCAGCAACATAGCCATTTTTCTGTTCTAATGTATGCAAGATTGTATGGTGCAGTGGTTCTGTCTCACAATTGCATTGTGTAAAGGAGAATGTATGCCCGGCCCAGGGAAGTTGCTGAACAATTTGTTTGTCTTCCACAACCACTATCAAATATTGTAAGAGAACATGCACTGATACTGTACAAGCATTAGCAACGGTGAGAAATTGCAGCGGTCACAGTATCTCCTTCCCTTCCTGTAAACCTAACACGTAAAGTGCTTCATGCTGCAGCATAGCAGCGCTGTATGGCTTTGATTTCAAGCACGCTGTTTTAAAAGCTGCACTTTTATGCGAAGCCTTCACAATTTCTTGGAATGTAGTTTTTAACAATGATAGCGCAGACATACAAAGGCATGTTAGATGAAAGATTTGCTAACATATTTTATCATGACCTTGTGATGTTAGCGAAAATGTTCAGCAGATGTAGGGCAACATTAGTATTCATTTGGAAGTAGCATGACACTTGGCAAACTCCTTTTAACCTCTTTTTTTCTTTGTTCTGTCTCAGATCCTCCATTATGTTCCCCAGCTAGATGCCAGCATGATTATCAGAGCTCTGTCAATACAAGCAGCTGCCCACCACTCTTGGAAAAGTGCTCTGCAGATTGGTGAGGAGCGTGGTCCAAAATGGTAAAACAGCTTGCCATAAAACCAAAAATGACAGATGATGAAACATTCTGTAGAACTCAGAGTCATGTGTTAAACCTCTATGGAGTCAACACCATAATGGAGCCCTTCCACACAGCAGGATCAGTTATAACACTCAACACAGTTGAGTTGCATTGAAAATGCAAACACGTATTTCCTAAATGTTTAAACCCTGTCATCAATGACATCAAAAGAAGGAGATGTTCATCCAGAGGTAAGCTGGGCTTAGGTGAAGCAGGAGAAAGTTGGGCTTGGAAATGCCATGAATTTATGATCCAACATGCAGACATAAATGCTTTAACTTCGCTCAGACCCAGGCACATGTCTAATTTTGTTTTTAATGTGAGACCTAATGCATGATTAAATACTATAAAGAAAAATGAGTTGTAAGCTAATTCAGAAAAGAAACTGGCGCATTTTAAAGGCTCTCCGTCATTACACAAGTCTTACATGTCCCCAGATTGTGTCTTTCGAGTGCCAGCTCAAAAATACCTCACAGGTTGTTCATTACATCATTATTTAGCATTTTCTATGTCGTTCTAAATCTGAAGACATGGTAATGTGTAGCTCAGGAAGAAGAGCTGTCGCCTGCCAAACGATGGTTCAACTCCAGGCTTCTCCGGGTCACAAGTCGAAGTGTCCTTGGCTGAGACGGTGTATGCGTTCATCGGTTTATCAATGTGTGTGAATGATTAGAACAAAATGCACTGAGTAGCGTGTTGTATGAGTGAATGAGTGAATGTGACATGTAATGTGAAAGCGCTTTGAGTGGCCAGATTGACTAGAAAAGCACTATACAAGTACAGTCCATTTACCATTTAATATGTTTTCTTAATGGGACATGTTTATGTTTGGGTTTTTTTTTTAAACGCTCACAGCATTTATCTATCTACATGTTTGACGCTCCTAATTTATATCTTGTCCTATGATAAAAAGATTTATAAATGCCTGTGGTAGATTTCTTAGATGCATATTATATTCCAAATGAAATGTTATTGAAGAATTAGAGGAAAGAACACAGTTCAATGTTGCTTGAATAATAACAGCACTTATCTTTAAGATGGTCATTTAAATGTGATTTTCTAATCAGATATTTGGAAATCAAAAAGCATTGTTCGCTGAAGAATTATGGCTCCTGAGTTCCTGAGTACGATTCTGAACTGAGCAACAGTCCTAGAAAGACCTGCTGACTTGAACCAGCTGCATGTGCTTTAAAAATCAGCAGTTTAAAATAGTGCGTCATTGTCCATCTTTCTTATGCTTGAATATTGTAATTAAACGTGTGCCTGTAATTGTCCATTACATAAACACCTGACTCCAGTAAACCTCACTATATTTTTGTTAATGAAATTCCTTAACGAGCATCGTCATGGAACCACTCTTTGAGTAACAGAATTTGCATTTCATGTTGCTCTTGTTTTTCTGTTTTTAAACAATCAATAGTGCAAGGTCCCCCCAGTTATAATATGTCCAAATGTTTTCTTTTTTCCACACAAAAAGACACTCTAAAACTTTTACCTCTGCACATAACACACCTGCTAGCTTTACCTAACAAGACAAAGTGAATTAATTTCTCCGGTATATCTCGGTGCCTGTGAGTTTTCCTCCTACAGTCACTAGCACGTTAAATACTTGGACACTAATGTATTTCTTTTTTGCTGTTTTAGCTTTTTACCAAAGCTTTTTGAAGAAACCGTTTGAAACAGTGCTGACTCTTAAGTTTAATATGAGGGCATTTACGTCCAAACAGGCGAAAGGATTTAGGTATTTCAGGTATTTATTATCTGAAATCCTCATTTTCAACAGCTCTTGTATTAGGATAATTGACTCGAAAGCTGATTTGTGAACAGGTGAGGGTTATTCCTCTGCTATCATTTAATTTATTTTTCAGGAAAATGCTCTGAAGTTGATTCCAAGTTCGTTGTTGGAATTTGGAAGCAGTTGCTGAGAACTCAAATGAAAGCAGGCGGCCTGTATTTAACATCATATTTATTACAGCTGGGGCTCAAATATGTTCATGGAAAAAGTTAAAGGGAAAATTGTGGTTAGTCTGAAAAATGACGGATGTTTTCAGATCTGTATTTGAAATATACTGTAGCCATGAAAATGATAAATGACATAAAGCCTTGTCTGTTGGGGCTTTGTAACCACACTTCACAGGATAACTGCAATAGGACATTATGTCTCGGGTGTCCATTACAAATTTTCAAACTTAAATGGTCATGACATTTCAGTTTTGTGCTCTTAACCAATAGGGCAGGATTAGAGATGCTTATAAGGATGTGATTATTGAACCAAATGTCAGATTCATTGCAACAAAAAAAAAATGTATGTGCTACAATACTGTACTTTATGTGTAAAAAGTAAAAAGAGGTACCATCTAACCAACTGGACCAATTACAGAAAGCAGTAAGCACAAAAGCACAGGACGCCCAGGGGGTGCTGCAATGGATAAAGAAGTTTTGAGTCGTGTCACAAGTTTAGAGATTCCAAGGCTAAAAACCTTAAACTTTTCATGTTGTGAGTGGGCCTTTGGTCTTCACTCTTCAGTGCACTCTGGTTTCTTTAATCTTCTGCTAAACCTTTTAGTATAAACAATCATCTTTAATTTGTAGTACTCGTGGGAAAAACTGTTACTTTCCCCCATGTTACTCATGGGGGGAGGGGTACAAAGTTTTGTTTTTGGCTCCAGTGTGTTATCTGTAAGGATATTACCTGGTCAACAAAAGGTTTTGAGCATTTCCAGCATCCCTCTGAGAGGATTACTTTATAAGAAAGCGGTGCCTCTGCTCTAAACACTGCAGTCAAATAGGACTTGCTCAGCAGAGCAAAGACAGCCACCCAAATTGAGGATACAGATATGGAGGGCATTGAGTAACGGTGGCCAGTGAGTTGAAGAGAGTAGGTATGCATATGCTCAGTCCAATTATAACCTGTGTCAAACTGGGTGGAAAACAGGAACAGCCCATTTGGCAAAGTGGGCAACTTTTCAATCGACACAGTTAACTCCAGAATTTATATTGCTACACTGGTCTACAGAACTAAATGCAGCAGTATCACAAAAAAGCTCAAAACAGTAAAACTACTACACTGTTTTGGCCACAAAATCATTGCATCCTATATTTTCTTTTGCAAATTGTAACATATCCCTTTAACTTCTGCACTGAGAAAAAAAGCAAAGGAAAAATGTTTCTTTGACCAATAATATTCAGAATCAATGCTTGGTTGGGTGGAACGTCAGAACACAAACTTGCTTTTATCATTATATACTTGAACCAGTTTTTGGAGATAGTTTAGGTGGGTTCACTTCCTCCAGTCTTTCATAAGACAGAGTATAGTCAGTAAAAATGGTAGAGCTGGGTGGAGATATTGACAGTTTGTATTATGTAACACTGTCACTAAAGTGATGTTGCACATCTAGAATGTGTTCAAGAACTTTTATGGTGAGGTAGGAGTGGATGGAAGGTGGCATTACACTGACCTGTCACACCTCAGAATCAGACTTGAGCCTCAACTGATCCAACATGGTCTAAGAGCTTTTTACTTCTTCACTTTGCTGTCATTCGTGGTTGGTTAGGGTTATGTATAGAATTACATGGTTAGGATTAGTTTTTAATTAACAGGCGGTTATGAATAAAACACACGGTTTGGCTTGAACGTTAATAAACGTGATTCCAGATTGGCATCACTTCACATGAATGCTTATCAATACAAAGCAACGGGCATCGTAAAAAAATACCTTATTATGACACAACTTTATTTTGGACCCTAAACATTAAACCTGACTTGACTCTGCTTTCCTCTCTCAGTCTTTATTCATTCAGGCAACGTTTTCCATTAAAAACTGAAGTGTAAGTGTCAGAATGCAAGACCATCCACAATATTACATTTATTCTACAATTTTTCTCTCCATAGTGTTTTTTATTCTGTATTCGCTAGTCACCAAAGAAAAAAGTCTTTTCATCCTTGTGATGTGTTGTCTGGGTTAAAATGACTGACAGTCGACACTACCACCCCATCTGTTGCGTTTTAACACATAATGTCATAGCTCCCATACATAGAGGAGCAAATCATTATCATGCTGTCAGTCTTCATAGACAACACAAGGTATCACTTGTGTATATCTGATACTATGATGAGGTAATATATTCTTACTAAACATTCACTGACCACTTTGCTGCCTTGCTGCTCAGTGCTCAGCATAACCATTTATCAGGGATTATAGTGGCTGAGATTGTGGACTGTGTGCTGTTTCCAAAAATTCACTGGATATTTGTTAAGTAATTGAGTCCGTGATTTTGTGTTTTTAGGTACTTTCCTGACATTCTGTGTTTTTACTGTGTTTCTCTGCTTTGAGGTTTGTTTGTGAAATCCTGGCAGATGGCAACTGTTCCTGACTGTTCCTGAGAATGTTTTTTTTTCCTTTTTCTTTTTTTTCTTCTTCTATCCCTCTGGCTGTTCTTGCTCACCTGTGCTCCTTTCTTCACCGTTACAGGTAGAACCCAGAATGATGCAACTGCCTCCTCCACAGTCGTATGTCTTCAGGCAATATATCACAAACTTCCATAATTTCTTCATGCCATACAATTTTTAAGACTGCAGGTTTTTCATCCGTAAACTTCTGAAACCCTCCTGTGAACTTCGGAGTGGAGGATGTCAAGAAAGTCCCATTTGCGGTGTACTGAATACTGTGCTTATACGAACAAGGTTTTACTGTCCCAACTCCAAAAAAAAGTTGGAACACTGTGTAAAGTGTAGATAAAATCAAAATGCAATGATTTTATGAACAATTTTAGCTCATCGGAAGCACATCTTAAAGACTTGGAACAGGACTGTTTCCTACTGTGTAGCATCCCCTCTTCTTTTAACAACAGAACAAGGTATGAGCTTTAAACCCAGAGAAAATGGCAGTGTTTCCGGATCATGTTCACATATGACTTCTTTGCATGACAGAGCTTTCATTTTCATTGGTGGATGGCACATGGAACTGTCTTCACAGACAATTATGTCCTCATAAAGTGTTTCTGAGCCCATGCAAAGAAACCACGGCTCTTCATAATGCTGTGCCACCTGAGGGGCTGAAGATCACTGGCATTTAATCATTTTGACCATATCTTTTGCACACAGAGATGTCTCTAGACCAGGGATGTCAAACTCTGGTCCTTCGAGGGCCGCTGTCCGGCAGGTTTTAGATGTTTCACTGCTTCAGCGCACCTGAATCAGATCAATGCATCATTAGCAGACTTGTGCAGAATTTAACAATCTTTCGAAGATATCCATTTAATCTGAATCGGGTGTGTTGAAGCAGGGAAACATCTAAAACCTGCAGGACAGCGGCCCTCGAGGACCGGAGTTTGACATCCCTGCTCTAGACTGTCTGACTCTTGATGATATTATGTACTGTGATTCCCTGCATTTTCAAAGTCATTGCAGTATAATGTTGAGGAACATTATTCTGAAATTACTTTTTGTACAGATTGTACAAATTGTACAGATTGCTGAATATCTTCCCATCTTTACTTTTGAGAGACTTTGCTTCCCTAAGATGCTCTTCTTTTTATATACCTATTAATATTACTGAGCTGTTGCTAGTTAACCTAACTAGCTGTAACATGTTTCATCCTGTTGTTGATTCTTTTTTATACCACTTACATTTCCAACCATTTGTTTTCCCCAACATTTTTTTATATTTGTCGCTGCTATTAGAATTTCAAATGAGCGAATATATGTCATAAAATAGTAAAATGTCTCACTTTCAACCTTGGATGTGTTTTCTATGTTCTGTTGTGAATTAAATGTGGGTTTATGAGAATTGTTATTCTTTAATTGTAATTGTAAAAGTGATTGCATTCTGTTTCTGTTTCTATTTTACACAGCATCTTCATTTTCTTTATTGGGGTTGTTCTTGTATTTATGTTTTTTAAAACATCTAATAGTTGGCTCAGTATTTTGTGTGACTGAGTGTTAAAGTGAAAAAAATGTTATCTGAGTTGTGATATTTTCAAGTTCTTCCCCTTGTAATCTGCCACCCCTCCAAATGTCAGAGAACAGCTGCCTGCTACACGTTGCTGCCTCTTGGGTTGCACTTGTGTTTTTAATCTAAAACTAATAATAACGAGACAGGCCCTTTGAGGCACTTTGTAATTTTTATTTCCTTTTTTCACAGATCACTACATGTCTTTTTTTGTTCTGCTATACAGAAAATCTCTCTTATAGACCAGTCTGGGACTACTGCCATCCCTAATTTTCTCTTGGATAGTGATTTTATCCAATATTTGCTACAAAGATTTCTCTGTTCAAAAGTCTGTGAATCTTTGCTTTTAAGTGACATGGAAGTTAAAATATCCACATAAACACTCCTGTTAAATTATGTATATTGCTGTGTAGGGTTCATATCTACTATCAACATTTGAAACTTCCCTTAAACTTGGAAAAATTTTGCTTTTCTTGTTTTTTTTAGTTAAGAAATCTGTGAAAATAAGTCCTGTTTTCTACTTGGCTTCGTTTGAACTCCAACCTCAAACTCTCTTAAGGTGTCATGAAAACTCTCTGATACTTTGATACAGGGTCAGTTAATTATTTGCTCCATATGGAATGCATTGGGAGTTTCACCAGGTTTTCATTTTTATAGACATTGATTTCCAATACATGCGGCGCCGATGATAAGGGGGTGGCAGGCATTCTCAAGTCCATTTGATATTAGCTTCATCACCCCATAGTGGTTATTACCTGGACCACTGCACTCAGCAAAACCTTTCGACAAGTTATGAGACTGAGAACGAGCCACTCAAGAACAGACACGAAGGATCCGTAAAAGAAAACAAAGCGCTGTTGTTTCACTCTTTGCAGTTTTTCCTTGTTTGCAAGGTTTTCTGAATTATTTCAAAGTTTAAGTGAAAATCAATGAGCTCATTGCATATCAGGAGTCCATATATCTCAAAGAGTGAAATTGGAAAAGCAATATTCTCACTATGCTGTAAAGTCTCTTGTGTGATGCAGTTTGCAATGACAACAAAAGTAATGGTCCTCTCTACTCAGTCCCAAAGGGTTTTGAGTGGGCCAAATACATGAATCAGATGCTAGCCTTGGTGCGTAATCACTTCCTCGGAGTGTGAAGTACATCCCCACTTCATTACTCAAAGCCAGCAAGTTGCATTCATTCATTATGTAATCTGAATTACAGGTTGATTATCTGAGGCATAAAGGGTGCTTGATCCATATTAGATATGATTGATAAAACAAGTGAAAGCAGTTTGCCCACCAAATTTGCTCCTCGTGTACTTTAAGATGCATAATCAGGTGAATATTTGTTCAAATGTGATCACATAAAGCATATTCATATAATGGGTGCATGTATTTTTCTTCAACACCCAGAGTGTGCTGTAATGCAGGATTGTATCCAGAAACTGACACATTTTTATGTAGTCCATGACGGTGTGTGACAGAAGTCACCCTTAGGGAGAAAAATTGGACAAAACAGATCACAGAGAGTATATCTTAAAGCAGCTCGTCTGTCTTCATTGTCAGATGGGACAGGAAGGCCACCAGGCTGCAGCACAAATATGGAGCTGGGTTCATATGGATAATGGAGGGGAAAAAATCAAAAGACAGTATATCTAAACTATGTATATAAACCAGATTTTAGATTTTATCTACGATACAGCTCATTGGCTGTATCAGATTTGTTCTTGCTCTATAAGTGCCTCTCTTGCTAGATACTTTGGACAAATACAGAATAAGCTAACTGATGCCATAGAAAAACCTTTTAAGGGTTGTTTTCTTTCTCTGCCTCCCATGCAGTACACACTAATGGATGTATTTTCCAAGTGCTTATCTTACCCCATGTTCCCATACAGAATTAATAAACCATTTATGGCTATCAGTCTTCAAAATGCCTGTCAGGCAGGTTAATTAACAAGATATCATTGACTGAATGTCTTTTTTTCTTAATTGTGATTGTCCACATTGTTGTTTTCTGTGTTCTGTTTTAAACTATGAATGAAGAAAAATAAAATAAACCATTGCAGTTTTGTTCAATTAACAAAAATATCGTTTACGTGTTATGTGCATTACAGTACCCAGGAATAAATCAAATAAATGGTCTCTCTTTTACAGTTATGTCACCATTTAGCTGGGCATTTTTTTTCTATTAGAGAATAAATCCCCTACGATCGGATGTGGAATTCCTCCAGAGATGGAAACTAGCTGTGTTTGCACATAGTTAATGAAATACATTGATTTCAAGTTCTAAAAAGCTTACTCTTGTAAAGCTTGTTGTCTTTTTTCGAAGATTCATATCTGTAAAATAACCATATTATAGATGCTCTTTAATATCTCTCAGACATAAAGATAATAGATCCAGCAGGAAGTTCCTGGAAACAAAGCAGAGATTAAATCTCAGCAGACAGTCGCTGTTCAACTTTTAACACACATTTGTCTAACTGGCACATCACAAAGAATTGAGCAGAAAGTGATGAGTGGTGAAACATTTGGTGGTGTGGAATGTTGTCTGTGAGTGTTGAGGTGTGTGCAGGCAATGAATGTGATCCTCACAATCCTGGAGGAGTATTTTGTGTTTGTGACTCCCTCCCTCCCTGGCCATCTGCTGGTCTATTCGCTCTCTCATCTATATGGATAACAAGACATGCCTTAGAATAGCTAATACAACAGGCCTCATATGGTGAATGTGCACTAACAAGGCAGTGAAGATCGCTCAGAGTTTCCAGGAGGTTGTGCTCTGCTGAGGGTAAAGGCCTTGCTGGGGAGTGTGGAGCTGCAGCAGCATCATGAAATTATGCTTTATTGAAGTTTATGTATTCTTGTGAGAGGTCGTATATTCTCTTGGCTGAAGAAGCACCCTTTTACCTGCAAATAGATCATGTTTGACCTGTTTTTCAAACAGTAAATTTAGCGGTGTTCTTAAAAAGGTGAACTGCCAGTTTACATTTTTCTTACTGTCAGTAATGATAGGTAAAGAGAGCAAACTAGTAGGGAGGCAAAGTGCAACGCCTGGAAGGAGGTTACGGTCATGCTGTTTCAACAGGGGGAGAGATAGATGGAGAAACATGTTGTTGTGGGAGATTCCTCAGTGGTGCTACCAGTAACAGAACAGAATGAGAGGTCAGAGCTGGACTGGCAGAGCCGTCCCTCAGGATGAGAGTTCTATGCTCAAATGGAGATGTGTTCTTGTCCTGAGGGAAAGACTGTCCACATCCAGATGTTGAGAACACAGTTGATGACTGATGCCTGGGGGAGTATCGTGATTGTAAATGTGCACACGCACACAGATTCTTAATGTGTTACTCTTACTCAAGGATTCCCACTAAATATTTCAAAGGGCCAAGAGAGAAAACAAAGGGAAAATGGATATCAGAATCTAGAGCAGTAATCCCAGAAGAGACACCCAAGGAACCCCCTTTTCCCAGATACAACAGAAATAAGACCGTTTGATCTCCGCCGCTCCTGCTTCTATTGTTATCTGCTGTAAAGCTCTATCCACTCAACTGAATTCATTGTACCACTGTGAAACTGTTGAGACCAATAAATATGAACAGATAAATAGGCACAATCTCAGTGTTTATTTATGCAACCTGCAAAATACTTGACGCCACCCGGGATGCTCTGCTAATTTGTAGTATTTTTATGCACCTTCCCACTTTAATTAGCACTTTTGGCGAACAGCCTCCCCATACCCCAACAACCACCACCCAGTCACACACCTGAAATTGTCAAGCTTCTCAAGCCTATTGTAACTGCAAACCATAGCCTTGTCATTCTTCTAAAATAAAGAGCTGTGTTTAGCAAAGCAAGTCCATTAGTGAATAAATGTGTTGCGGTTTTATTATGGCCTAATTGTGCCCAGATATGTGCATGGTGCATGGTGCAGTGTCCACATTTTCTATGCACCAGACAAAACAGAACTTTTTTTGAGTAGTGGAGCAGACTCTTTAGTGTACTATCCAACTACTTTGCTGAGACTCTGAGATGGTATTTTGATAAAGAATGTTTTGATTACAGACTGACATTGATATATATTTGCTACATCACTTCAACAACAGCTAACCAGCCACAGTCACTAAATCAATGCAATACCCTGGGTACTGACCAGTAATTTTTTCAGACCACTTCTTAATGGGCTAGGAATTGCAGTAGGATGCCAAACCTTGATGCCAAACATCACCATTAGTTTCTACTCATAGACACACACAGGCATCTTGCTGCATCTTCCCCTAAAGCTGGAGCATTTCCTTATCACCACATTGCATGAACCGACCCATTCATCACACAAATTTCCTTTTGAATGAGCACAAAATGGTGCTCTGACCATTGCTTTTCTGTATTTCTTATTCTTTTCTCCCTTTTTTTGTTCTGTCATAACCTTCAGTGCTCCATTTCTCTTCTTGATCAAAAGGGATCCCTCCTTCTGGACGCAAGACAGTGGAAATAGTCTTGTTAATTGCTCACAGCAGTTAGAGGTTATCAGCTGACTGGCAGTGTAGGTCTGAATAATGAGATGAGCTAAAAAGAAATAAAAATTCCCTGGTGAAAACTGTTAATACTAGAATAAAACCGCTGTTTTGCTGCCAGAGAGGATGCAGAGGAGGGAGAGGAGATTAAATGAGGTGGTTAGTCATAAATAGGGTAAATAGGAGCGAAGGAAGTTGGTTTGCTGGGTTCTATACAAAAGGTTGCCATAGGCACGCTTATATCTGCCCTTTTTCATGGTGATTCTTCCATTTCCATAATGTCACTTTCTGATGGTGTCAGTCTGCCACAGACACACACAAACACACATCCTTACTATATATCCAGCTCAAAGTTTGACCTGCAATGGACTGCATATCAATGAAATTATTGATTTTGCTCAGTATCATGTTTCTCCAAATGACCTTGCTTCTGCAGAAAGAATTTTTTGCAGAGTTGAGTTTTTAAATGCTTTTCTTGTCGTGGTGCATCTTTTCATGCTATTTGCACGAGCTTGACACCAACCATGAAGCCATTTGGATTGTTTATTTTTCATACTCACCAGCATTGTGTATGCATGTTCAGGTGTGCATTTATCCGTTTCTTTATTATTTCAAATGCAAGAATTCTCAACCAAAGCAAGGATTTTTTTTTTTTTTTTAACTAGTCTAAGGATTTTTTTATTTTTTTTGTGAAGAAATTGTGTGGCTGAGTGCAGCATTTCTCTTTCTCTTTTTCTCGTTTTTTTTCTTTTCCAGGTTTAACTCTCTTTTCACACAAGCACACACTTCTTCCATTAACTCTCCACTGTTCACCCTCCACGTTATTGCCTTCAGGCACTCTAACTTAGAGTCTGAACTTATTATGCTTCTCCCCTCTCTGAATTTTGGTGCACTCAGCTTGTGAATGGAGAGAGTATGAGCTCATTCTATCTGCATCAGCACAAGCAATGGTTATACTGCAGATGGCTCGGTGAGGAAAGCCTAAGGAGGATGCACCGGAGGTAGATGCCTCTACTATGGATAGATTTCTCCCTCAAGACCAATGTGATTCAAGCCTCTCGCCACAGCAGGTGAATTCCACAAGAACACATTTATGCAAAGGTTTAACTTTTTTCCTTTAGGACTGCTCCAGGTTCTTCGTCCTCTCTCAAACTCAATAAACCAAAATGCTCCATTTATCTCTTTGCTCCCCTTCTTTCTCCTGACGACACACAGGTTACTCAGCTATCTCTGGTTTTGGCTATGCTTATTGTAGTGATGTCACTAAAGAAACTCATGCTCTGTTTTTACTATCTTTTGTAGAGTACAGAAGAAACAAACATAATGACTGTTCAGTTTTTTTTATAAATGTTTTTTTTTGTGCTCCAGTTCTTGCGAGATAGAGGACAAACAGAAAAGAAGCCAATTGAAGAGGAGCATTGAAGTAGGATGACAAGATATGGTGTTTGTCTTATCCTTGAGAGGGGAGAGGTTTCATTACCTGAGGGGCTTGAGCAGTGGATGTCTCAGCGGTGGTGTGTTTTTTCCTCGCTGCTTGTCAGAGTTGTGGCGCTGCTACATATACTTCTGTGTTTTTAGTCACTCTGGGATTTCAGTGGCTCCAGCAGGAGCTAGACAGCCCAGGAATCAGCTGTGACGGATGGCTGTGTCTGTCCGAGAATATGGAGGGGTCGCCAGGGTTCTCGGCGGTGATGTACACACTTCCTCGCTCAGCCCCGTTGACTTTTTTTTAATTAACCTCTTTGGGAGGACCAGTCTTGATAATCACAGCCTGGAAAGTCCCGGCATTAAGACTTCTCTGACCTTTGAGGGTCCAGTTTCTTCCTTTACCTTACTATACCTCCCATTCAACGCTGTAATGGCACTGCCATGTAGGGTAGACAACGGCTGCATTGAATATCCACAGAATTCTGGTGTGATCCTTTGGAGTTCATTTTCCATAACCCCCTTTTTCATGTTCAGACACCTCACTGAGGCTTTATTTTCCACTCTCTATTCATCTATTTAATTCCTATTTCTAGAACTCATTTTATTTCATAGCAAAGAAACGTCATTGATCCCACAATGAGACGATCAGTTTAATGGCAAGGTACGACTTGCCAGATTCCTCTGTACCCTCATCGTTTCAACCCCTCATTTTCTCCTCACTGCTCTTATTGTAGACCTTGTGGCCTCATTATATAGAAACAGACTAGAAGAACAGACATAAATAAAAATAATCTTATTTGTCACATTAGACTTCTAAGGGACAAACAGACCTCAGTACTCCTTAGGGGAAGTGAACCCCTCTGAGTGATGTCCCAGAACAAGCAGATCAAACGCCTCTCCTCTCGGCTTTCTTCCTATCACTCTATTTTGGTTGCTTTCTTTCATGTTGGGGAGCAGTGGCTTAAGTGGCTCTATTGGATCTCTCTGATGGGCTCTCAAACGAAGCCTGTGAGAGCTTGGGAAATAAATTGGTTCACCCTCGGATGCAATTTCTTTGGCGCCCCCTTCTGTTCCATCGCTGATGTGTGCCTTGTCCGTTGAAGAATGGAGAGACGATTGACGAAATAAAGTACACAAGGCCAGCAGGGAAGAGGTCAAGAAAAAAAGGGGAGGAATGGGATGAGTCATGCGGCTTACTGTGTTGAAGCATTTACATTTTGTTTTTGGCGATGAGAGTTTTATACTTGCAAAATTAACTCTCAATGGAATGAACGGATGGGAGACAAAATGCATGAATGCATGAAGCCACAACTCCCCCATGTGGATGCCTTGTGCAAAACAACTTTTTGACAGTGCAAACCTTCAATGATCTGAAGCTGCCCTCCATTAGTAACAACACACCAAAACCCAAAAACTTTAAGTCATGACAGAAACATTTTATGCTGACGTGATTAATAATCTCTCTTCCATAAGTGTAGTTGTCCACCATATTTTAGCTTCTTACTGTGTATTCCAATCAAGGCCACATCTAAATTATTTATTTTTTCATATGTTTATCAGAATCTCTTGCCTTTACATTCTGTCTATCAGAGTACCCGAAACTCTCTGCGTGCTGTCACAATAAACTGAAAGGTTCTTTCTCCAAAAGCATGTGCAAATCAGAGTGTGAACAAAGTCAATATACCTTCATCACGTTGTTGAATGATCAGCACTTTCTGTGTGAAAATAAATGCACATGTATCTATTTTCCTATCAAAGGTGAGGTCCAACTTACAGGTGATGGATGATCTTTTGAAATCAGCCCATTTTCAGACTTGGATCTGAGATTTCTTCCACTTAGCCTTAAAGGTGCAGTCTCTGGCTGCTCTTGTGGTCGTATGCTACTGAAATCTTCCTCTTCTCATTACAGACAGATAGCTGGTAAAACTATGCAACAAGTACAACAACCCACCCTTCTGTGTCATTTACATAAACGCTGTCTTTGACATTTTACCATTTGGGCACAGTTTAGAGTCTCTAAAGGTTACAACTGCCTGCAGCAACAAAATAGTTTTTAATAGATAAGCAGCTCTGTGAGGTTCTTCAAAGACTGTTAAATATCTTTTTCTTTTTTGCTACATCATAAAGATTATTTGTGAACGTACTGCATTGTTTCATCATAGTGATTTTAGTCCAATCCAAAACTTTGTTACTGTGATGGAAAATTAATTCTCATATGCATCGTATGAAGTGTTGCTGCGTATAACCTGCAGATGACCTTGCTTTCAAGATACCACCATCTTATGTTTTCTTAAAATCCCTCCTTCCCATTGTTTGCTTGTTATAATGATAAAGCTGCACTTTAGGGGAGACAGGGATGAAGCTGGTATTTACGACCAGTGTTGCTCAAGTTACTTGGAAAATGTAATTAGTTACTGATTACTTCTCCAAGAAAGTAATCCAGTTGCTTTACAGATTACTTATTCTCAAAAGTAATTAGTTACTTTAATGATTACTTTATTTAGTTTATGTTTATGTATTTAGCAGACGCTTTTATCCAAAGCGACTTACAAATGAAGATTTAACAAGCTATATAAAGCTAACAATAAACTACATAGAAGGAACCCAGGAGTCCGACTCTGTCAGAGGTGACAGAGTAGAGATAGGGTGTAGGCATAGAAAGAAGTGCAGAAAGATAAAGTGCAGAGATAGAGGGGGTAGGGAAGTACAAGGTAAGTGCTTGGATAGGAGATGCTCTCTGAAGAGCTGGGTTTTCAAGAGCTTCTTGAAGATAGACAGGGACGCCCCTGTTCTGGTAGCGCTCGGTAGGTCATTCCACCATCGTGGGATGACACGAGTTGCTTTTCAAAAACATTATGCACAACCTGAGTATGCTAAAAAGCAAAAAAAACATCTCTTTTTCAAAACACCTGTCGCTCATAAGTCTATTTTCCCCTGTTTAGCAGGAGCGGGGCCGTCTGTTTGCCCGGCGGTGGAATTAGTAGCTGCAGCGGTCATGTCAGTAGGGGGATCCGGGGGTTTCTCAATGAGTTTCACATTCCTTGCTCAGATTTGAGGTGGAATTTTTCACTGTAGATAAAAAAAATTCTTCCCACACAGAGTGTACGGCAGACACAAATGTTTTTGTCACTTTTTACCAAGTGAAACTCAAAGCAAATCTACTTCTAAGCATCAAATGCTGCATGGTCCTGCTCTCTCCAGCGCTCCAGCGCAGCCTGCTTGTGGGAAAGTAACAGTAATCTATCTAATTACTGTTTTTGCAATTGTAATCCCTTACTTTACTCGTTGAAAAAAGTTGAATCGGATTATAGTAACGCATTACTTCAAACACACTGCCCATCACTGTGTCTGGGGAACTTCAACTGTGGTTAGGGAGGAAAGGTAGACTAGATAAGAACGATCAACCATACCCAAGGAGCGATGAAGCGACAATGGACAATATAACTGAATTTTCTTTGCCACAATGTTTATGTATTTGGCAGACACTTTCATCCAAAGCAACTTACACTGGCAGGTGTATAGGGGGTCTTGCCTAAGGACTGGAAGTAGTAGTAGGGGATTTGAAGGAGTCTTACCACTACACTATCCAGAGCATCAGAGCAGCTCTGTACTTTGTATTGTGTTGTTCTCTCTTGCAAGATATTATTATAAAAGCCTCTTATCTCCTCAGAAGAAAATAACTGACTTTGTGCCTTACTAAAATTTCCACAACAATCTTGGCGTCACGAACAGGATCCCTCGACTGGTTTACCTGGACCGGACCGCAGTGACTGATCAGCCTGGACTGAAATAGGGTTCCATACCTCCAAGGCCTTTCGACAGAGAGAGAACTGACCGTTCCGTTTCCCAGATACCAGCACTGGGATCATTTTTTGAACAACAATAATCTGAGGCGATAAGATTCCTTTCTATTATTATTTGAATGAGAGGTTTCCCGGTTGAGTCATTAGTGAGACAAAGATTTCATGGGTAAGTGAAATTTTTAAATCAGTCCAAAGAAGTATGACCAAATCAGTCCGAGAAAGTATGACTGAAGTACTCCGAAGAAGTGTGAGTACAGATTAAGGTCCTCATTGGAGACATCCTCTGAGTAAGAAATATATTCCCCCATTCCAAGTCCAAGAATGGGAAACGATGAGTCTCAGACTTCTGGCCATCCCGGGGGACCTGGTTTAGTACAATGAAAAATAAATATATAGAAATATAAAATGGGCTAGATAATGGATAGAAAATTGGGGTTTTCCCCCTGAAGGTTCTTTTAGTATGTCCGAAATAAGAAAGTTAGAAGAAAAGGTTTGCGAATATGAGAAAGAGATAACGCGGAAAAAGAAATTGAAGTTTAAATATTGGGAACAGTTGGAGGAAAGTAAGGAAGGTATAGAATGTTGGAAAAAGGAAAGTGAATTAAGAAATAGAAAGAAAAATACATATATTCAGGACGGAATGATGATAATAATTTGGTATGTGGATGAAAAGATCATTCATCTCTGACTAAGACTGAATCTCCTTTTAAACCACCACCATACTCCACTGATAACAATTTTTCCTTCTTCTTCATCCGCACCTCTTTACTCCACCCTGAGCGCTGGAGTTGTGCCGGACTGGACCTGGACTCCACGACCCCTACAACAACAACAATAACGACAACGACGACCAGACCCACCACAAGCCTCTGGCCCTTGGAAGAGGGAAATCCTCCAGTCCTCACTCTGGGAGAAATCCCACCTTCCCCACAAGACCTGTTAAGAAAAGGAAGATGTTGGGTTCACGATTTGGACTTCGGAGATCTCAACGTGACATGCCTGCCATGCCCAGAACCAAGTTGAGACCTGTAAGATAACCAAAAGGGACACAACTGAAAAGGAGCTGCATTTGGCAGCGATGACCATCTATCACGCAGTTGGTGGTACGACAGATCACCCCGGAAACAGAGGATGAGGTCCGGGACGTAGACGCGGGAGGGGAGGTCGACATGTGCCACGCTTGATCTATGACCCGAATGTTTGTTTCTACTGTGGCCAGACTGGACACTGGAAGTGGACTGTCCACAGCTGAGAAGTGATGAAATTGAGCAAAAGGCTGACTGAGGGTGGGAGGCGGGTTCCGGACGTCATGCGTCAGCGGAGCCTCCACTAATGGCTGATAACACAACACACACGCATTTTTCCTGCTCTGTGCGATGAAAAGACGCTCGCTGACTGTGACTTACGTTGTAAAGTTTTGCATGCTATTTCGGTCCTAGAGCAAAGATGTTCACTTCAGGTAATGGGAACTTATGTTCATTTAACATCTGAAGCCTACAAGGCTTTTCCAACTTTTTCAGCTTATTGTTTTGGGGAAACCAGTAACATTTATGGTTGACTCTGGGGCTACATCATCAGTAGTGAAGTCAGGGGAATTTGACCCTCCTCCAAAGCTAAGTTGAAACCATGTCTACTCTCTGTCTGCATCAGGCCAGGTTGTGAAAGAGAAAATGACAACGCCCATTGCGCGTGTCATTCCCGATGGGCTCTCCTTCAAGCACTCATTTTTGTTATTAGAGCTGTGCCCCATTAACCTGATGGGCTGTGATCTCATGTGTGAACTAGGCATTATTTTAACTTCCACACCAGATGGTGTTAGAGTTATGTCGCAGCCTGACAAAGTTTTCACACCAGTGCAGTTTAACTCATTGTCACTTACATATGCTTATGAGTGGAAACTTCCTGCCTCTCCTTTCTCACAACAGCACATGGAGGAACCAAAAGCTTTAGTTTCACCCCTTTCTGATTTCATGCAACCTGCTGATTTGCACTGCACATCAAACATTTCTTTGGGGCCTGACAGTGACTATGAGAGGAAGTGGTTTCGCAATACTTTTGAAAAGATTCTGACTAAATAAGGTCAGTCAGAATGTTGCAATGTATGTGGGTCTCACCCTCACGTTTCCTTGGCCAAACCTACACATTGGCACTGGCAAGGTGTGGGAGAGTTTGTTGCTACTTGTCAAGAAGAAACTAATTGTTTCACCTGCTGATCCCAATTTGATGTTTGACTGTCAGCATACTCTCAGCATACCTGTGCGCACTCTATTATCTCCTTAAATTAGAGATGCTGGCCAGCCAGATGAATGACTTTGTATAGAACCTTCAAGCCGTGAAAGCTGCAGTTCAGTCACATGCTCCCACATGTGCCCATACCATTTTGTCTAAAATTCCATCAGATGCACAGTTTCTTTTTCAGTAGTTGACTTGTCTAACGCATTTTTCTCTGTCCCTGTGCAACCTGACAGCCAGTTTTGGTTTGCTTTTGAGTTTGAAGGGAGATTTGGACTTTTACCCGATTATGCCAGGGGTACTGTGAAAGTCCCACTATTTACAATGCTGCCCTCAAAGCTAGCCTGGAACTGCTTCAACTAACCCAAGGCTCTGCTCTTTTGCAGTACGTGGATGACATCCTTTTATGCAGCCCATCTAAACAACAGTGTGAAAAAGACACAGTGCCTCTACTGAAACATCTTAATTCTTGTGGCCATAAAGCCAGCCTTTCTAAGTTACAGTTTGCACCGGACAAAGTCACCTTTTGGGGCCATGTGATTTCCAAGGATGGGCGCTCACTTTCTCCTAAACGTATTCCTGCAGTTCAGAGTATTCCTAAACCAGTTACTAAAAAACATCTGTCATCTTTAGGCATAACATCTTACTCCAGGAACGTCATTTCCAACTATTCTTCTCTCGAAGCTCCTTTAGGTTCTCTTATCCACGGGAAAGGCCTCCAGTCAGCTGATCGTGTCCCATGGACTCCTGAGGCTGAGTCAGCCTTCACCCAGCCTAAGCTGGCTCTTCAAACAGCTCCCACACTTGGCATCTCAGATCCTTATAAACCTTTCATACAGGCAGTTGATGAGAAGCATGGTTGTATGACATCTGTTCCTATGCAGGAACACAGGGGGGGAAGCAAAGGCCAGTGGCTTATTTCTCAGCAAAATTGGACTCTGTGGCTGCAGGCCTGCCTGGTTGTCTTCATGCTGTGACAGCTGCAGAGAAAGGTGTCCTGGCCTCCACAGATATTGTAGGCTACGCTAGCTCGACTGTTTTGGTTCCTCATTCTGCTGCCATTATTCTTCTCAAGCAGAAAACTTCACATCTTTCAGCTGCTCGCTAGCTCAGATACACTTCTGTGCTCCTAAATATGTCACTGTTAAACGTTGTGCTGTCCTGAATCCTGCTACTTTGTTTCCCACCCCTGATGATGGGGAGCCTAATGACTCCATTGCCATTCTGGAACAGGTTTGTGCACCCAGACCTGATCTTTCAGACACTCCTCTTCCAAACTCCGACATGGTTCTTTTTGTAGATGGATCAGCTTTGGGTGATCCAGCCACAGGTACTAGCTGTGTTGGGTTTGCAGTATGCTCTTCACATGACACTTTGTTGTCTGGCTACCTCCCCAATCATTTCTCTGCTCAAACTGCTGAGCTCATTTGCACTTACTGAAGCATGTAAGCTGGCAGCTGGTAAGTCTCAAAATTTACACAGATTCCAGATATGCTTTTGGTGTTGTTCATGACTTTGGTGCGCTGTGGTAACACAAACAAGAATTCTGACTTCTCTCACCGTTCATTGGTTCACAAAAGGTTTCAGCTCATATGCACAGAAATACTGTCAGTCATGTATGGTTTGTGCCACACATAATGCAGGAAAAGCAATACACACCTGACAAGCTGCACACCCTCCACCAGAAAGGCCTTTTGAACATTTAATAATGGATTTTCTTGAATTCACACAAGCTGAAGGGAAGAAATACGCACTAGCAGCAGTAGACATGTTTAGCAAATAGGTTGAAGTTTTTCCTGCAAAACATGCAAACAGTCATGGAGTAACTCAAGCACTGCTGACAGAAATCATTCCAAGATGGGGTATTCCAGAGAAACTCAGCAGTGATAATGGCACACAATTTGTAAACACAGCATTGACCGAGGTTGGTAAATTCCTGGGAATAAGCTTGTGCACACATTGTACTTATCATCCACAGATAGGAGGTGCTGTGGAAAGAGAAAATGGTACATTAGCCAAATTTTGTGAAGAAACGGGTCTGCCATTGACAAAAGCATTACCCACTGTGCTCACCTTTATGAGGATGAGAACCAGAGCTCGGGTGAATCTCAACCCATTTGAGATTTTATTTGGCAGACCTCCTAACCTGGGATTGGGAGCTGTCACCAGACCCCTCCCCTCCACAACTGTTTGTGATGATGCTATGTTGTCTTACTGTCAAAACCTCTCCACTGTTCTGTCTCAAGTTTGACAGACAGTGAAGGCAGCCCTTCCAGCCTCAGCAGACACACCCCTGCACCCACTCCAACCAGGTGATTGGGTAGTCATGAAGGAACTTTGCAGGTAATACTGGAAGTCCAAACGCTTACAAAAATATATGTATATTCAACAGAGTAGATTATTCACCATTTGACAGCAAGGGCTGGCTAAAATCGTAGCAGCAGCAGTTAGTAGTGGCACTTCCTGCTTCCTGCCTTCCACTCCAGTTGCCGGTGTTCCCAAAAGTTTTTAGCGCGATCTGGCTTTGAATGTGAGTGGTAGACCGCTCATGTTTGCTGAGGCTTCTCTGCGAATACTTCATGTCACAATATCCCATCCGAGTCCAGACATTGTCACAGGTTGAGAAAAGTACCACTCCCTTTGAAAAGAGCGGGTAATCTTCTGTCCCGTATTCTGAAGCCAACCTTTCAGCTCCCCATGTTGGTCTTCCTTTATTTATACCTCCTGTTTTGATTGAAAGTCTAATTTAGAAAATACCACACAAAACATGTTACACACAAATTTGAACGGAAATGTGAAAATTCAACAATTTTTAATAACAAAACAGTCAGAATTGTTTAAGTTAAGTGGAAAATCAGTTTACAGTTCAAACCATTTGATAAATACAAACATTTAATTTATTTGTTTATTATATTTTTTTCCACCTGCCTCTCCTGACCGCACGTCACTGCCAAGGAGCGATGACATGGGCAATATAACTGAATTTTTTTGCCTCAGTGGTCAGAGCAGCTCTGTACTTTGTACTGTATTGTTCTCTCTTGCAATATATTATTATAAAAGCTTATTATCTACTCAGAAGAAAACAACTGACTCTGTGCCTTACTAAAATTTCCACAACAGTTTCCTTTCTGTCAATTTTGAAATATGAAAACATAATGTTACAGATAACTGGTATTTTAAGGGAATGTTGGAGGAAGCACTCACATATTTTTCCTATTTTTGACATTAGCCCTACTTCTTTATTCACTTGGGCCTCATGGACCAAGCATCTCTGTGAGTAACAATCACATTTTTCATTTTTATGACTATATCAACAGCGCATGCAGAAAAGCACTAGTATTTTTACTGTATGCGTTACATTGTCTAGACAAGTAAGCAGTATGTGCTGGGTTTTTTCAAAATGCTTATCAAGCAAAAAAATAAGTTTAAAATGGTAAGAAAAGAAAAGAAATAAAAGAAGTGTAAATTTGTGCCATGGTGAGAGTTGACCAAAATGTGTATTTACAGCAACAATGTTTTACAGATGTATTCTCGGACTGTACAAACTATCTAATTTTCTGTTTGAAATTTCTGAAACGTGTAAGCAGAGAATGGCCTTTAACGGAAATTTCCTAAAAATGAGGGAGAAGTCGATGTATCAACATCATAAAAATATTCTTTCAGCTTTTAAACATGGCACAGTCTGGTATCACTACCATGCAAAATATATCGTGCAAGTATGGACAAGATGCATTTAAAATGTGAAATTATAACTTGTAATGTATTACTGTGCAATTACTTGTGTGATCAAGGCTTCGGTGGCTGTTAAATGTTGCAGCAGGTTTATGTGGAGCTGTAATGATGCCTTATGAAAACTCCTTATCAAAAAAGTGACTGGTGTTCTAACAAATAAATGAAGTGGGGTGAAAAGCACAGTATTCTTAAAGCCTATAAGTACATTTAAACAGTTAAACTTAAGTGTTAAAAACTTTTCCAAATGTAAAGTAATTAACTTAGATTTCTTCTCTTGCACAGGAGTACTAACCCTCAAAGAATAAATAAAAAAGGGGAAACTGGTTACTTAAAACGAAAGAATAACTGTATGACATCCGTTAAATACCTCTTAAGACCTTCCAACAGTGAAGAATACCTCAGAGCTTTTTGTCATCATCACCAAACCCATTCTGCCGTGAGGAAGGCGCGTATTTATGATAAAGACGCGAAAGCCGCTTATGACCGCAGCCCGGAGGCAGTACAGCAGAGGTTAACTGCGGTGTTATTGGTCACCAATGTTGCAGGAAGTGTTAAACCGCCAATTGAACGGGGTAGAGATATATATCGCTGTGCTTGAACATCCGACCTAAAGCGGCTCCCTCTCGGCACCGTGCAGCTCGTTTTTAAGGCTACGACTCTGCTGCGTGTTTCCTCGCACAAAAGTACTTGCTGGTAAATCGTCATTTAAAGCATTTTGATCTCAGGTGCACGTCTGTTGGAGTTTATGGACGGAGTTCGGTCCACTTTGTTCCGCATTATCAGCACCAGTCGGACTCTAGGAATGAAAATTGTTGCAACTAAAAGGATGGATTTGCTGCTTCTGCGATGCCTCAAAGAAGTACTTTTGAACTCTGCCTGTCGGTCGGTGCTGCTCATTACATGCTTGGTGAGAAACTGTTGTGTGTCACCGTGTGGACATTTATAAGCGTTTACTCTAGTAGAGTTATTGTTTATTCTCTACAAACTGTGCCGTCCTTACAGTGCATCTGTCGGATTGTGATGGTGCGCTGTACTGGAGCGAGAAGTAGGACAGATTATAAATTGGTCACTGCGTCCAAGGCCAATACTCATTTATCTGTGACAGACGGTGCCTAAAGACAAGAGGATAAATGCTCAACCCAGCCCAAACGGGGCAGTTCTATCAGAGTGACGCACACAATTAGATAGAGCTATAATTCCTCGAAATCAGACAGAATACCAACCAAATGTTCAGATAATTACAAATATAACTAAGGAAGGACAGCAATAACTGCCACTGACTGTCTACTCCTTCTGTTGAAAGTGTCATAGGTCAGGCATTGACACAAAGCGTTCCTTATTCCATGTAAAGCCTTTTACTGGATACGCTGTGAAACACATATTTGAGGAATATTTGGGGCCACGTGTCTCCTATAGAGCTACACTTTGTCTCAAGGTCTTAGTCCTGTACACCCTGTCAGAAGGGAAGGATACCAGAACTTTGATAAGATACAGGACTGTGCAAAAGTCATGACCCACCCTTAATTTTCTTATATTTTACTTTGAAGTCTCTTCTCATTTTCAAGTGGTCTTGAGCAATAAGTTCTCTGAATGTCTTTCAAAGCTTTTCTTTAGACATCCTCTGCTTTGTCACTCATTTTTCAGACCGTTTTCAGTTGGAATGTTTTGTTGAAGCGGTGTGGGATCGTCTTGACAGAGAACAGATTAAAAAAGGTAGCCATCATCCAAAGAGGAGCTTTGGGATGAGCTTCAAGAAGCCTGGAGAACTATTCCTGAAAACTACTTAAAGAAAACTTTTCTTAGAGGGTTCATTCAGGCTGTGTTGAAGAGTAAAGGTGCTCATACTAGAAAGTGACTCACAAGTAAAAGTGTTTTGGCCTTATATACAGCTCTTCCATATATGTTTGAACCCTGTTTTCAATGCACTATATAGCTAAATGAATGGTGGCTTGGGACCTGAGTATTGTAGATCTATAGAATGTAGACTTTTAATGCATTAACATTATATGGCGGTGCTATACAGCTTTTAGAGAAGGGAAGCAGAATTTGTACAAGATAGATGGTTTTCACTTTGAACTTCAGAAGATTTACTTTTTGTTCTCTCTTCTAGCAGCTTCTCTCAGTACACACTTATCTGCCTCCTCACAACAAATGTCATCAAACAAATATGGTACAAACGTGCTTTGATCGTCTTACAAATGAAACACATCCAACTCTCTCCAGTTCTTGGTCCTGTCGGTGGCCATGTATCCTGGTTTGTATTCCATTGGGGTCCAGCTTCATGCAGTTTTCACCGGGAGCTACGTTCCGGGCCACTATTCTGTCGTTCTCATCAACAGTCCGAATGAGCAGGCAGCTAAGGACATTGGCAGGTATGGAGTGGTCGCTTCGTGTTTGATTATACAATTAATCTAAAAAATATGTCTAGGTTTTGGGAAACACAAATATTCACTTTCTTTTTGTGTTGGATGAAAACATCATCACCATTCTTTTAACTAAGCATGATGTAACCACCTGTAAGTTAGCTTCACTTCGAATCCTTTTTACCAAAAAAAGTTGGAACTGTCAAGTAAATAAATAATCTAAAGATTCATGAATGATGTAAACCCGCCATGTAGTTTTAAAACGATTTATCAGCCACTGAAATACTATTTCAATAGTCAACAACAACAACACAACAATATATTAGAAATGTATTAAAGTCTCAAATCGCCTGGTGAAACAACTCAATATTTCACTGGTATCAGATCAGCAACACATTAGGTCTTGTCTAAAATTAGAAAAACTATAAAAGCCTTTCAAAACCAAAGATGAGGAGGGGTTCGTCACTACGGTCAAAAGGTTTTGACTGTTATTTTCTAAACAAACAAAGGGGATTTAATTCAATTCAATTCAATTCAATTCAATTTTATTTATATAGCGCCAGATTACAACAATTGTCATCTCAAGGCACTTAAGTAATATAGTCCAATTCAAGCCAATTGGAATTCAATTCATTGTAATCATAATCCAATTAATTCATATAGAGCTAATTCAAAAAATTAATATCCTAGCTAAGGAAACCAACAGATTGCACCGAAATGTGTCTTCAGTCCAATCTCCCGTCCTGAGCGTGCCTGTGGCAACTGTGGAAAGGAACGACTCCCTTTTAACAGGAAGAAACCTCTGGCAGAACCAGACTCAGGAAGGGTGGCCATCCGCCTCGACCAGCTGGGGTTTGAGAAGACAGAAAAGAGGGAAAAGAGGGGGGAAAAACACCATAACACCATTCAAAGGATACCTGTTGGAACAGGGAAACATAGTTTAATAACCACAATAATGTCACATGTACATAAAATCAATTTTGAAATTAAACAGGGGGAAAAAGAGAGCAAAGTGAGGAAAGGTGTGACAGATGAGGTCCCCCAGCAGTCTAAGCCTATAGCAGCTTAACTATGGGATGTTTCAGGATTACCTGAGCCATCCCTAACTGTAAGCTTTATCGAAAAGAAAAGTTTTAAGCCTAATCTTAAAAGTGGAAAGGGTGTCTGCTTCCCGGACATTTACTGGCAGCTTATTCCACAAGAGAGGGGCCTGATAACTGAAGGCTCTACCTCCCATTCTACTTTTAGAAACTCTGGGAACAACAAGTAAACCTGCAGTTTGGGAGCGAAGTGCTCTGTTAGGAAAATATCTTACAATTAAATCTTTAAGATATGATGGAGCTCGGTCATTAAGAACTTTATATGTGAGGAGAAGAATCTTAAATTCTATTCTGAATTTAACAGAATTAATTATATTTTGAAATTAACAGAACGTATGTATCAACTTTTTTTTTGTTGCATAGAAATCTCTTTATTCAAAAGTTAAGGCACTAGACTGGAAACCGGTATCGCATGGCCGTGATCTGCAAGTCTTCAGGCAGCACTCCATTAATAACAACCTTAACAAACATGGGCTCAAACACCTCTGAAAGACATCATCAAATAAAAGAGGGGTTGATGCAACAAACTGTCAGTTATCATCCAAAACAAACTCACTTTTAACATTATATGAGGTACCTGCTCTATGTTCTATTAAAGATAGAATTGACATTGTGGTGGAGACTTCTGTTAACAAAGCACAGTGAGACCGCATCAGCGTTTCCAAAATTTATTTTGGTACTTCATGAAGGAGAGTAACAGCTTCGCTGAAAAACAACACCCAGCACATGCCAAAGGAGAATGAATCATCTCACATCACAACATGATTCCTAAATGATTGAATTCTGTTTTCACTCTGCAGATTAATCCCAAAAGTTACCACAGTTCATGAGATGTAAGGGTGCCTGTAGGCTGGAATGGTTTTATTTTCCCACAGGTGGTAGCTTCAACTTCACTGAACAGAGTGGTATCAGTGTCCTTATTTAACACAACAAATAAGGCACTTCAAACTATTCCTTTAATCAGGGTGCTGATTAAAGGATTGTGCTTACTTTTTTTGTGTGGTTTGCAAATTAGTCAAAGCCGTTTATGCTGTTCAAAGTCAGTCCACTCAGTAGTAGTTTGATAGTTTGCTCTGTCATTCTCTTTGTTGGCATTTCGGCCACATGTCACATATGGACCGAGGTCCGTATTCAACCAGATGTCAAGGAAGTAGTCACACAGCGGTTTATTCTAAATCTTTATCACAAAATTAGTTTTCCCTCACCCTGCTTGATGAGAACTATGGTTAAAGATTCAGTTTCGCACTGTAATAGATCAAATGATAAAGAAAAAGTTGGAGAACGATGTTCAGTTTTCTTTCCTTTTTCCAAGATTACCGATCTCTTTTTTTCCACTCAACCTTTCTGCATCTTTCTTTTCTCCCTCAGGGCCGTCATGGAAAGACGACTGGCAGCCAGTATTAACATTCACTCCAGGACCGCCACAATGTAAATCATACCTTACACACGTTTCCACCCACCTGACACACAATCACAAAGGCTCGATTAATTCCGATGTCCCTCACGTGTGCAGTGGCACAAACACAACAAGCACACGGCGCTCGTCTTTTCCACTTCTCTGCATAGCTGATTTTCTTGGAAACCGTGTTGTTGAAAGGTTCTACATGTGAAAGCTTTCTCTCTGAGATGCAGTTAGCCATGAAAGCAGTTGTTTTGTTTTTTTTTGTTTTCGCATGCATGCATGACTTAGTTTCCCTGTTAATGCATAACCACAAGGAGGAAAAACTCAGACTTCAGAGGAGGAAGGGAGGCTGAGCAGAAAGCCAGCGTTACACCTGCTCACTGAATTGAGGTTTAGCCTAAAAACAAAGGATGTAGCTGGATTAGTTTCAGGGTGAGAGCACTGAGAGAGGCGGTCAGGGAGTGTGAGCGCTGGCAATGGATGAGCTTCGCTTCACATAATCATAGCTCATGTTGTTGACATGAAACAGTCGTGCTGCTTTTCTCAGTACACAAGAACATTATTTGAATTACAGAAGTGGTTTTTCTTCTCTCACCATAAACACCTGCCATTTTTTTCCTACAAATCATGGTAAAAGTTGTTTTCTTTTGTAAATACAGTTTTTTTCTGAGGGCCTTTGTGACAGAAATCAAAGGCTTTGTAGCATATCGTGGTATTTTTCAGTGCCTGAAAGCACATTGCCCCTGTACAAGTTTTTTTTGTTTGTTTTTTTAGGTACTATTGGAAAGGTGAAATCCAGGATGCAAGTGAGATCCTAATGGTAAGTCCTCTTGCAATGTTGTGGTCAGGTGTAAAAGAAGACATATTTGACGAGATCTCGTTGCTGCAGCTGGTGAAAACAAAGACCTCCAAGATCCAGCAGGTTGTAGATTATGTGAGGTACGTTTGCTGCTGTTTTTCATGGTAGTTCGTTCATTCATTCATTTATTCATCACATGACTACTCACAACATGGGGGGAAGAGCCTGTGCTGTGTGTGAGGAGAGGGAAAACATGACAGAAACACACACCTCAAGGCTGATGTGTGGTAGCATTTTGGATGAAGAAAGTATGTCTGACCGAGAGGAGCTTAACAAAAAAAAAAAGCAACATTTTTAATAATGCACCTGACTAAGTAGTTTGTTTTGTTTATTTCCAATTATTTTTGTGAAAATCTATTTTACAGTCAAGCCAAATTTGTACTAAAACTGAGTTATTTGGATTAACTCCTTCTGATTTGGAATGAAATTGGTTCGGGAAATCAGGAGCAAAACCCAGCCCTACTATTCACAGTTTGCTGCGGCTTTTATTTTTTATTCTTTTTTTTTCAAACAGGTAAATACAGTCACCACATACAGACAAGCTTTGTGCTTTGTGTTTAAAAGAATAATATCGCAGTTGTTCTTTTGAATGCGTTTGTATTTCCACAAAATACTGATGTAACACTGGAGCTGTACCAGCCATGAAAAGAGGTTAAATGGGTTAAGTAAAGAAGAAGAGCCTGACACTGCATGAAAATATAAAACAAAAGCACATTTGGCCTTTAGCCTAGCTGGGATAAAAGTGTCACGCAAATCTGCCTTATGTGTTTTTAATTATCCTGCTGACAAACCAACCCAAACACACTCCAAATAAGAAACAATCCAAGGTTTGTTTGAGCAGAGCTGTGATAAGTGCAGACTTTCCCTGCAGTGTTAACTTATCTGAAGAAATCCTTGCATTATAACCTGTTCTGTGACGCCCTTCAAGGTCTGTTCATCCTTATGCAAACCCAGAGGTGCTCAGTTTCCCCGTGGAGCACGGGAGTCTGGCTTACATGAAGTGGATGGATGAAGCCATTCCAGATGACTGATGCTTCATTGAAATAAACGCCAATCTCAGCATGGACTGCGGCCAACAGAGACTACTGAGCCATGCGTGTGCACGGCTTGTTTGAAGGCTGCGGATCAAAGACTTGAAAGAATAGAGAAAGCTCTCAGTCGAGTTACAGTTTGTCACCTGATATTTACACTTTTGTATTCCTCTGGGCTTTTCCCTTGAAATTCTTTCGCACAAAGTGAGATTTGCTGTTAGTCAGTACACAGTTCTTATAGAAAACACCGTCTGCGAGATAATGGATACTTTGGAATCTATTCTGCTAATCAGCTTGTTGATTAAGACATCACCAAGCTGCTGATTTCTGTATGTATTTATGTATTATGATGGTGTCAACCACACTTCTCTGTTTCACTGCTGTGCAACTTTGCAGCACTTTGACAGATTTTTATTGTTTTATTTATCAGTTTTTACCTCAGTAATTTTGTACCGCAGTGATATTAATAAAAGTATTTATTAATTCAGTTTATTTCACCTCGGTTATGGTTCATTGTCAGAACACCTCATTAGTCCTTGTTATTTAAGCATTGCTGTTATTATAGATAAAGAAGCGGAAAGAATGAGCACTTTTCTCTATGTCAGCTAATAGAGAATAATTAAAGATTTAAAAAACATGCTCTAGAACATATGATATTGTAGTTGTAAGCAGACATGTGTGCGAGCTGCTTACTGGTGCTAGATGAGATTAATTAAGAGAATGAATGACAATATTGTAAAACCGTGTGGTTATATTTCTGGATGCCGGTGAAGACCTGCAGGGTTAACATGCTTTATAGTTTGTGTTTGAACGTATTGACAACATGACTAAAACAAGTGTACTGATCATTTGCTGTTCATTGTAAGAAATGTCGCTTCTTCTGACCCAGAATTCCAGACTGTGTTTGTGAAATCTGTTGCTAGAAAGCCTCTGAGCAGCAAGAATATTCAGCAGTTCAAGATGCCACAGTTTAATACAGTAGTTTGTAAGTCTGAATTTACATTTGTTTGTCTATATGTTTACCAAATTAACTGCTGAATTTAACCCTCTTAAAACCTAACATTCAACAAACGACTGAGGATAGATTTGCATTTTTAATATCTAGTTAACTCCAAACCTTTCTTACGTACTTATGTATTTCTAATTACAATTAATAAAAACCTTCCATTGTCTGATTTTATTTAAAAGAGCAAGTTAATATAGTTTTGATCTGCACATATAAGGCTGGCCAAATAAAAGCTCCTTTTAAAAAGCAAAAGCAAACTAATTTATTGAAAAAAGATCACCAGAGAACCAGTGTTGGCAATTGTAATAAATTTGCAGAGAGCCTTTTGACAAATTTGCAATCATACAAACCGAGTGAACCACATAAGGTTATATCATGAAGCAAAAATGTACAATAAGCCTCACGAGCTTCAGTGTGCAGCGAGTGTTCCTGGCCTGAGGCGTGCACAAAGGAAATGCAGACGTGGTTTAGTTTGGTGTTGTGTCTGTGGAGCCAAAATAATCCCCCCTGTCTGGGCCTGAGATCAGACCAACTCGTGGCGTTGCATATGTGTGGTGCTTCAGTGGAACTGAGATCATATTTAACTGTGAATGTACATATAATGTTGAAAATGCTGACATGTGCCGTTCACATTAACGCACCTTAATGGGTAACTGCAGATTGATGAGCAAAGTGAGAAGAAAAGGTTTTCTGTCCTGCAGATTCATTACATGTTCACTAGATGGTGCTGTCACAATACACAATGCTAATCCCCTTTATCAAACATTCACATGTGAATCACTTTGAATCAATTGTGTTCACATTATGGCAAATATAACAAATAACTTTATTATCGGACTGATTGAGAGGTGCAATATAAGTACCACTTACAATTCCCAGTAATGTTATTTTATATTCATGTAAGATTCAGCATCAAATCAGTGAGATTATCTGAAGATTGATGCAGGTATCGATGTTGCAAAGTACTACAAGCATCAGTTTGTTTTTCTGACGATCAACAGCCGTGCATGATGTATAGATAATTAGGTGTTGCTTTACTGTAACTGTAACATTTGCAGAAATGAGGATTTACAAAATTTGTAGCAGACAAAGTACAACAGCAGCTTCTAGGAGACCGTTACTCAGTTACAGGGATGCAACAACCCACTTTGTCAGCAAAACGTTAAATTCATCTCCTTAATCTATCAATTATTGCACAGAGACATGGTTTTCTCAGGGCTTTTTATACAATAATGAAAATAACTGCATAAAGGAATACAGTCTAGAGGCATTTTGTCATGATGCCAAACAATTCCTCTTTATAACTGCAGAATCTTCATTTGGATGTCGGAGGGATTTGGTGGTGGCACTACTTTTTTGACTGACCTCTTTATGACACAGAGCTGGTGTTGGTATAATGATGGAGCCAGTTGGGAAATATTTAATTTAATTGAATATACATGAGCTGTTCTGGACAGTTCAACAAGCAGAAGATTCATTGTTGAGAGGTTAGGTTGAATCCCCCCACAAAGGTTTTAGTTTTTCCAAGTGAGGATGGGTTGTTGCTGTAAATGTAAACTGAAGCTGTATTACGCAAGGTGGTAGCCATTTATTAACTGTGTTCTCTGGGCTCATCTCAAGTACATTGAAACACACGTGCTCTGTGGTCAGATGAGTCCATGTTTCAGCTGCTTTTGGAGAAAAAAAAGACATCATTTCACATCCCAATCATGAGAAAGACCATCTGTAAGGGAAATTACAAAAGCCTGCAGAGCAGCTAGATTCCTCTTGTAAAACGCTAACATGCCCAGTTCCCAAGTAATTGAAAAGTGTCATTAAGAAGAGGGTTTATGTAACGTCATGAATTGTAAGTGTTTGTGTGTGTATTTCAGGCCAGGACTTAAACCCAGGCCAACTGCATCATGTGGCATCTGCTTAACCAGCTTCACACTTGGAGATGTTTTCAGGGCGCTTCTCAATCCGCACCCTAAGTGTTGGACCTGGAAATGAATTGAGTCATAGGTTTTGATCCCACAACCTCTGAAGTTGAAAGCATTCACCATCTGAACAGTCTGAGACATTCTTCCAGACACACTAAACCTTTTCTCTGTGTGCTTTGAGATTTGTCAGATACGAGAACACCTAAAGTTTCCTAAAGTTGTTAACAGCTTCCAAGGTTCAAACCAATTCCCTCAAAGGCTTTAGATAAACACTAACCCCTTAAACCAATAAGAGTTTTTAACATTTCTTCTTCTTTTAACATGAGGGTCCTTAGTGTATTGAACTGTACATGGATTGAACTCATGCCCGAGAATTTTTTTTTTTTTATACGATTTCTTTGGATGCTGGATTCCTTAAAGAATCCCATACAAAGACCAACTCATCTGATTAAATACTAAGTCCAAACCTTTTCTCTCACTCATTCCGCTGTCAGCAGCTTGTCCAGTTCCAGTCACTTCCAGCTTTATAAAGACCAGCACAGTGATGCCTGAAAGCCAACCTGGAGGCTTTATAAGCAGAGTTTACGAGCCACTGGTGGTGACTTCCACTTCTGATCACAGCTAGAAAGATGATTTCAGTGTTCACTGCAGTTGGCTGTATTTACTGTGGGTTGGGGGCATGCAGACCAGCCTTGAGTATGAACATGTTAAGCATTTATGTTCATCTGTCTCTTCATTTCAGATTCATCCGCTTCCAATTTTAAGACTTGGTCGGGACCAGATTTTTTGTTTTAAGTATGTAAAACCATGTAAAACCGAAGATGTGAAAATGGGTGTACTTTTACACGACTGCATACTTACAAAAACAGCTCATCTGATAAGTGCGAGAGACAAAAAGACAATAAACAGTGACTTAATGAGGCATGAGCTATCCATTTATTGTTACTGAGGAAGTTAACTTGGTTAACTGCATTGAAAGTCAACAATACACCTCTAAAGCTGTTGGAGAGGTCCCTCCCTGTGTCACAGAAAGCTGGAGGAATATACATACAGTATATTTTATTGGCAATTAGATATGTTTTAGTAAGTACATTCTCCTCTACCTGGTGCTCATGTTCAATATACATGTTAAAAAATATAGTTTGTTTGCATTGTGATCATCGTTTTCCTTTTTTGTTCAGGATGTTCATGATGAAATAATTCACATTTAAGTGTTACAGGTTCTTGAATGGCGCTGGAACTAAAGAGCACTGTTTTTAATAGCTATTTCATACACATAGGCATATGCATAGAAGGCACATCTATGCATCTAAATTGCTTACATGGTTAATGAAAAGAAGTTTCATCATCTGTGAAGGAAAAAAAAAAAAAAAAAAGAGGAAATGACCTTGGAACATACATCCCTGCTCTCACACAGACGTCACAGGACACAAAACGCCACACAAACACTCCACAAAACAGGTACAAAGGCATCCGTTCCACGATAAAACTGCATACAGAACACAACACTGCAGAGGAGCTCAGTCAGAGGACGGCGTTCATCCAGGAGAAGTTTTACAGAACATTTGCTGTGAAGCGGCAGAGTCCTCCGGTGAAAAGAAGCAGCCCCCAAAAAAACACTGATTTCATGATTTCTTAAGGTTACACAAAGACGCTGTTCAGTCCTGGTCGATGAGAACTGTCCCAAAAGGCAAAGAGAGGAGGCCCCTTCTTCCTTTTTCTCAGACGAGAGATTCAGCAGAGTCAGCACTGTAAGTTACAGTAAGTTCCACCACAACACTGCAGTTTCTCAAGGCGTAGAGACGGTGAGCAAATGTAGCAACAAAGCACTGACAAAGTATTTAGGCCACATGGCTGAAATGAGCGAGTGACTTCCTTATATATGGCGGCTGATTGTGAAGATGAAGATCAAGGAAGAGTTTGACATTTTGGAAAATACACTTTGATTTCAAGCTGCTGGCCGAGCTGTTTCCATGTTTTGTTTTGGTGGTTTTTTTTTTTTTTTTGTCTTGTTTAGCATGAGGCCAGTCTGACATGACAGGAAAAGTTCCAGCTGGTGGTTTCCCACTTCGTGTTCGAAGCCACGTCTGCAGCTCGGCTCCAAAGATCCAATTCGGTTCACAGATTTGGTCCAGAATGAAAACAGTACATCCACAACTACTGGCTGGGCTGCCTCTGAAATCTGACAGGCATTCGTGTCCTGCTACTGACTGACTGTGACTCCACTGATGATCACTCACACCATCAACTAAAACCAACGGGAGGTGAGAAGGAGGATTTTCAGCTGAAACAGAAAACCCCATTTGCTTATCGCCTTTTTACATTTCTTACGTCCTCGATTCCTCCTTCGGGTGTTTGTACAGTAATCAAGGTCACAGGTCGAAGCCCCCTTTTCTGCCCTTTAATGCTAAACTGAGCCAATGAGCTGCATCTGATACAGGCGTCAGGGTTCTCATCCAAGGCTCGATAAGAACAATGTTAATCTCCCAAAATGTCAAACTAGTGTTCTCCCTCACTGACAATAAGACCAGAAAATACTCTATTTATATAAACTTTTATACTTATGTGGTGCACATGTGTGAATGTGAGTGTAAAATTACCTAATCCAGCTGACTATAACACCACCCACGACTAATGGCTGAGAGAAGTGCGATTGCATCTTCAAACTGTGACGTTTACACTTAAGTACGTGTGGTGCTCAAAATAGGCAACGGTACACAAAAGGCATTTGTCTTTTAAAAAGAAAGAGTGAAAGAAGTAATATGCACAAAAAGAAAAAGGAAACAAAACGTTCTCGGGCAGCCGTGTGTCTGTGGCGATGCCTACAACTGAGATACACAGTGGACTCCCCTGAAATCTTAGTGTGTCCACATACTGACTGATGTAGAAGTGCAGGCCGCCGTGGAAAGCTAAAAACTCCACCGGGTGATTCAAGGCTCGACTGAAATGGTTATGCTGCTAAAGAAAAGTGCAGCATTAAGGACATTCGGCTTGAGCTTAGGAATGGTTAATGAACAGACACACTGGTTCCCAACGAAAGCATATTAAACAAAAGTTAATTTACACTCCTAAGTTTGTCTCTGAGGTGGTTGCGACCCACCCCACCCCCAAAAAAAAGAAAAGCTGTTTAGAAGGATCGAGAATCAAGACACAGACATTACTTTGTGCAGAATCGGGGTCTCGTCACCCCCTGCATTAAAGGCTAACAGGTCAAATTAATTAGAGTTAACTAGCTGCAAGCTGCAGATTAAAATCACTGGTGGGTTTGGCACAGATACCCCCATCCTTCTTCTTTAGAAACAATCTACGTTACTTTGGTTAATAAGGAAAAGAAAGAGAAAAATGAGAGATGAGCAAAGGTTAGTTTGGTTGTTTTCCCTCTGAGGAGAGTGCTCGCTGTTGGCAGCCCTTGTTGGGGTGAGATTTACAAAGGCTAAACCCCAGCTGTGGTTTAGTAGGTGATTTACCGTGTTAGGCTTCTCAAAGGCTCCTCTGATGATCACAGTGGTTTAGAATTCAACTCGAGGGAAAATGTTTGTGTAGAATGAGCGAGAACAGGATGACGACCCTGGTGTCTGGTCTCCCTCATGTTTTTCTTTTTGTTGCGTGTGTGTCCCCTCCCTCCCCTCCCCTCCCCTCCCTCCCCCCGTTGTTCCAAGTTGTCACGGTCGAGTCTCAGGCGTCAGGGTGTGGCTGGCGAAAAACTGTCAAGTGTCAAGATCCTGAAAACGGGTGGAGATGCAGTCGCAGTTAGGAAGTTTTCAAACAGATGAGGTCAGAGCTGTGTCTTTATCTGAAAACGGTTGACAAACAGAGAGCTTTCCTTCTTATTGTTCCTCTTTTCTCACATGTGTATTCCATTAAAGCATGCACCTGGTTTCTATCATGAGAACTTGCTGGTGCTGTTTGCAAAGTTAAACTCTCTTCCGTGTTTAACTCAAAAACTGATTTATGGTAAGCTACTGTCAGAGTGGCATTTTTTTTTTTTTTTTTTTTTAGGGCAGAGCATTGAAAACAATGCTGATCTTAACCCTTACGGAGCTTTTGTGGTGTATAAGTGAAACTGGTAAACAACAGTGCTTCGTTGGGCTGGGAACCATTTTACGATCATCGTTTGGGACTGTGAAAGTGAATTTTACAATTAGGCATCCCCTCTTAATTCTTAGATCTTTATTGTCATCGAAAGTATTGTGCAAAAGTGCTGATCCACCCCTCATTCCTTTATACTTTCTTCCAACCAGCCAGACTTTCTTCTAACCTTTTAAAGTGGTCTCGAGCGATGGTTCTCCAGGCTTTAAGATGGTCATTCAAAGTTTTTTCTGTGGGCATTGGCTAACATTGGCACTGACCTACGGATCATTTAAGCTTAAAAAAGGCTCCCAACTCAAAGGATGAACTGGTGTTGTGTCGACTAATAACAGACAACTTAGTAAAGAGCCAATTTTAAATTGCGTCTTTAGAGTCTTTGTTAACAGCAGCCTGTCACAAAGACATCATTTGTTGCAATTTCTTTAGTTTCATCTATGAAAAACACCAAAGAAAACACAGTTTTTGCCCTATATACTGTATTTTCTACATTGGCAAAGTGCAGCAGCCATTTCTTGTTTCCCTGGTAATATATAAAGAAATGAGAAGTGGATCAAGACTTTTTCACTGTGCTGTATGTTGAATAATACAAGGAAGGACTGAGGAATGACGTCCTGTGTGAGATCATGAGTTAAGCATAAGAGTGTGACATACTTCTGTTGTGGTACTGCTTACTGGTTGTAGAAATTTAAGAAGTCCTTCATTTTAGAAGTAGTTTAGGTTGTTGATTTAACAGCCCGTGTTTGGTGTTATCTGAATAAAAAGCTAACATTTGAGAAATGACAGCACGTGATTGGTTTCTCGCTCTCTTGTATTTACCTGGAACTGCTAGAGGTCGAAGGCGAGTCTCATCTGAAGCTCTTCTGCTGCTGCATCAGACCCACGTTCTCATACACTCTGGAGCTGTCCTCCCTCATCCTGACCACGACAACAACACACTCCAGTGAGAGAAAAAAACTGGACACGCTTCCTTAAAAGGTTCAAAAATGACTGCACGGCCTGTGTTTGCTCTCAGCACCACTCACTCTGTGCAGGTGGGAGTAGGAATAGGAGTGCAAGGAGGCAAAGGGCTCTGCTCTCCACCAGTCAGGTCAGACAAAGAGTACTTAATGTTTGTGTACTCGCGGCCTTTAATCTTACTTTTCTGCCGGGGACAAACAGTGGAAGGTTACAGAGAGGAATAGTCAAAAGTGAAAATGAAGACGTGAGGCATCTGCCGCCCACCTGCTCCTCCTCTCTGCGCCTCTGCAGTGTTTCTATGTAGTGCTGCACAGCCATATAGATGAATCTGTACTGCGCCTCCGTCTGCACCATCCCAGAGCGCTGAGAACGAACCATCTGGATTGTCTTTGGCACGTCGATGTCACAGTCCACCCCTAAAAGCAGGCAAACGGCATTTAAAGATGTCCGAGTGTTCACAAATCAAACCTTTTCAATACCACACAGGATGAAATTTAAAACCTTGCTCAGCGTTAAAACACTTGAAGAATAACTAAAGATCAATGGGGAAGCTGATGATGAAATTGTCAAGGAGGCACAAGCTTTCTACGTGATAGAGGATAGAGGAGCTCTATGTAGGACACATCTGTGTTTCCAGAAGCCTCCGCTCTCCTCAGCGAGTTAATCAGAATGCATAAAACATTAAAAAAAAAAAAAAAGAGAGAGAGAGAGCACCCGTGCCATCACATAAAGGGAGCACTGAGCTGGCGTTAAAGCTCTTCCAGTCCCAGATCAGTGCGAACACTGACTGACATGTGCAGCCTGAGTGTTTGTGAAGACCATAAAACCTCCGTCTGAGCAGCACTTCATAAAAATAAAGTGTTTACGCAGCGTTATGAGAGCTGTAAATGTCCTCCAGCTTTGATTTGCATGTGCTCACCTTTTTCTCTGATCACATCTATGAGGATGTCGATCACTATAAACGTCCCCGTCCGCCCGATCCCTGCACTGCGGGGCACAACGGACAGCGTTTGAGTTAGCGCCTTTCACGCGATGTCACTGCCAGCGTGGGTTAAATCTACGGCTCTTTTATGAAGTCCGTGCGTTTGTACCTGCAGTGTACCGCTATTGGCCCAGCGTCCAGAATGCTCTCCTGTTTCAGATTGACCTCCTCTAAGAAGTCGAGTACACCGCCTGGGTCGGTCGGGACCCCGTGATCTGGCCAGGCCCTGAAGTGGTACTGCCAGACTGTGCGCTCTGTGTTACCCTGAAAAGTGAGACAGTCTTCCTTAGTAAATAAAACTATTTATGGGGGATTTTTTTTTTTTTCTCGCAGATCTTTGGCACAAATATACAAACAACTTTACCTGACCCACTTTGGACAGTTTCAGTTCTCGAAGGATGTAGTCGTGAGCAGACGTCTCTTTGACATTGCGGACACGCATGGCCCCGTACTCCTTCAGAGCCGACATGTCCGGCCAGTACTTCACACACTTACTCTGTTGAAACACAATAACATGTAATGCAACGTCTAATGCTCATGTGCTAAACTGTAAGAGACTGATGGCAAAACATCAACATTATCCATTAGCTTCCAGCTTCCTGGGCAGCTTGATGTTGTTTAACCACAAGGGGGGAACCTTTAGTCAAACAGAAGCAGAAACCAGAGCAGAACCGAGCTACTAGTTTGTTTGCGGTAACTACGGAAGCAGTGAGGAAAGGATGAGAGGAAAGCTTTCAGGTGGATTGCAAACTTTAAAACTGATGCAGATAAAAAAAAAAAACTTCAATCAAAGACATCTACAGTGAAGCTACCGAACTCCATTATGCTGCCGAAATATTTCTAAAGTTCTTCAAATGTCATTTCTAATGCGTGAGAGGAATTTAATTGCTTGTTCAGATGGCAATAAATGCCTCTGAATCCTCTGAAACAGGAAATGAGACCGTATCTGACCAACACTTTGATCCATCACAAGCTAAATCCTCTGAAACTGGTTAGAGGAAGCACTAAATCATTTGCCACATATGAACATTGAGGCTGCTGCAAGAACAAATAAAAAGTGCCTTTAAACAATGTTTTCGCCTTTAAGAAATAATAACTGCGTTTGGATATTCCACATTAGGTCCTAAGGCAGGTCAACGGTCTATGGAAAGGCTGATCTGTTCAGCCTGGTGATGTCTGCTCTTTTACTTCATACAGTTAAACGGAACAGTCAAAAAAGTAAAATATAGATAGTCGATAGGTTTTCACTCAATTTTGGAGTTTGACCCAAAGTTACTAAGATGGAAATGGCCTTGAGGGTTAAAAACAAAGCCAATTCAAAGTGCTTTATACCTGCTTTTTCACTGAAGACCATCAGCGGGTGAACAGATGGCTGTGAAATGTACGGTATATCCCTACCAAGTGAAAAAGCTTTTTGAGTTTTTATGAAAAGAGAACAGGGGTTTCTTTGGTTGGTCTAAGCAGAACCTCTGGATCCAGTCAGCTTACTTACCTTCCCTCTTTCCACTTCTTTGGTGGTCATGACGATGACTCGAGAGTTTTCCTGAAACACCATTCGCCAGAAGTCGCTGATGGTGTTCTGCAGACAGCCCTGAGTGGCGATGTATCTCTTCTTCACCTTGGTGCTGTTGCACTTTGAGTCCGGTTCCGGCTGCACACACAAACCGACAAAACGCAATCAGCCAAGAAAACTGAAACCAACGGAGCAAGCAGGAGCCCAAGCTGACGGGCCACACGAGACGTATCATCATGCACAGCGACAAATGGTGTGTGTGTACGAGTGTGTGTGTCCCCTGAGGATGAAGTGAGTTTACCATCACAGCAGATACTACCATGATGATATTGGCGTTGATGTAGTCGGAGCCCTGCTCGTTGGAGTCGCCGTCGTTCAGCACCACTCGTGTGTGGTCGACTGCAAACAGAACAGGTGGTTAGCCTCAGGTGAGTCCTCACGCTTCACACTCAGAGATTAAAAAAAAAAGGAAAAAAAAAAGAAACAGCGGCGTGGGTTTCTCACAAGGCAGAATGTTCTTGTATCTGTTCTTGTTCTTGTTCTCGGGTCTCTGGCCCTCCTTGCGACTGTATAGCAACTTGCACTCTTGTTGCTGTAAGGTCTGAAAGCGGGGAAAAAGGAGAAGAGCCACGTTGTGAACATTCATGAGTACAAAAGGCTCGTCTTTCTGGCTTCATCCAACTGTGAATGTAAAGGCTTTCGAACAGAAGCTATGCAAACTACTTTATTCCAGCCTGGCAGGACACTTAGGAAGAGTGCCGTGATACTGAGAGGATAACAACAATATTCACAACAGCGAAGTCTAGTGTAGTAAATAGTCATGTTTTTTCATATCGATGTGCCAAACACACAGTGGTTATCAGACTTGGTTTCTTTAAGTCTCCTCCACCTCCTCCGAGCCACTGCTGCCGTCAGATAAAAAGCTGCATCGCCTAAAGCTCTACAAGTCGTTTTAGAGTTACAGTTTTCTCATACACACAAGCTGCTTTGCCGACAGACTTCACACCAAGCTACACAACAGGCTGCAGTTGAAAGTAGAAGTTCAGCAGATTCAAACATGGCTTATTTATGAAGCCATTCTCGGTCTGCTCCCACATACCTTCAGAACTACATCTCTCAGAAAAGTACAGGAAGTCATCTCATTTCAAAAGAATTATGACTCTTATCCATCCCCAATGCCTGCACTGAGTGTTACAGTGTCTTACTTTTAGTGTAGAATGTGTGTGTGTGTGTGTGTGTGTTGCGTTACACTCTCGTAAAAGAGACTTTTTTTTTTTTTTTACCCGCACGAGTTTTTATTACTGGTCAAATGGTCAAAATTATAATCTGACAGAGGGGAGAAGCTTCAGCTGCAGATCAAACACTTTTAAAACCGCTTTTTCTAGTTTCTCTGGCACAGATGTTGATGCTGGGGGGGAATTATCGTAGATGAAATGATGCAGGAGCAAAGTTTGGACAGCGATGAGAAGCATAATTAACCCGCTGCTGCTGCTGCTTTCTGTTAATGTCTTATGTACAAGTTGCTGATTCCAACCTAATCGAATCTTTGTCACAAAATGTTACAGAGACGCACCGAGGGAGGGGGTGACTCAAATATGACATCGACATGTCCAGCTGCCAGCAGATTAATGGGAAGCAGCGTGTGTGTGAGAGGGGCTTCACAGGGTCCACGTCCATAGAAACAGTGTTAGTCACTCTGCTGATGATGGCGCCTGAAAAATAAAGGTGAAAAACAGAAGCACTCACCTCGAACTCCTCCCAGAAACCTTGTTTGACTTTGTCCGTGGCCTCGGCGAGTTTGCTGAGCTCGCGAACTCGACTTTCGATCTCTGCCGCATTAATGCGAGTAGTGTTGAGGGGCTGTTCAGGACGGCAAGAGATTCCCCCCCCGACAGGAAGAAGGACGTTAGTTCACCGATGGACAGACTGTGGGACACTTTTGGTAGAACATGGCGCAGCTGAAATGGGACGAACCTGTTTAAGTTGAAGCACGGTTCCCAGAGTCTCCACCATGGGGTTCTTCTTGTAATGCTCCACCAAGTCTGTGAGCGAGTCAAACCTCTCCCCTCCGCCCACGTCGTACTTCAGGTCAATCTGAGCGAGAAGACGCAGGGGAGCGTCAGACCACAACAGGTGTTTGCACACACAAGAGAAGGCAGAAATTGAGAGGTTTGGACGATATGAAGCACTTTTTTTTTCCCAGTTTATCTCACCTGTCATTTGAATGATCCAATGATCATTGGCCCTCACATTATTGAGATGTTGGTGGTGAAATTAGAGCCACTCAATGTGCAACATGTCTACTTTCTGAAATTTGTGAATTACAATCCAAACAAGCAGATAATAGCTGGTTATAAATGCCACTTTTAGCCCAGCCCTGCAAACTATAAGGCGAATTGATACAGTCGACATGGATCAGTCGCAGCTTATAACATCAGCTTAGATGCAGCACACTGATCTGTCCTTTGGGGACGACAGCTATCTTGCAGCTGATATCGTGTCATGCACGTCAGCACAATTCGTGCAGACTTTCACTTTCTGTGATGTCTGCCCTAAAGGTAATAAAAGTGGACTTTAACTTTAATCATTCTTGTTTCACGCTCACAAATAAAAAGGCAGAATCTTATTCATCCGATTTAATCTCACCGTCGCTGCCGGAGAAAAATTCCTTGACAATTAGTGCGCACTTAAAAGGAAACAACTATGTTGTTCACTTGTTGAATGCTCCAGAAACTCAAGTTCACGGGATTCTTTTTAAAGCACCGTTTATAGAAAAATAAATAAGTAACGCTGCTTTAATTCAAAACAGCAAACTGAATCAAATCAATCCTGGAAGAGAAACGATTGACAGTAATGAGACTGATAAAGGACACTAAGCGCCCTGCAGAGTAATGTCAACCACATATCCCAGTTTTTTTTTTGTTTTGAATTAGATTTTTCAAATAAAGCTGTGTGGGTGGAAGTCAACATTCAGCACTAAATGAGTGAATGAATGAGTGAGTGAATGAATGATCAGCTAAAAGCTGTATAAGGAACACTGGCAACACTGTTCCATCCTTATCCCTCATCCGTTAGTCCTGATCCTTAAAACATTTGAGGAAACTGGACAAGTGGAGGACAAAAGAAGAAGTGTCAGGCCTAAAAAACTATCTACAGCAGATGAACAGTATCTGAAAGTGATGTCCTTAAGAAAGAGGAAAAAATCCAGCAAAGACCTGAAACAGGACCTGAGAGATGCATCTGGACCTTCAGCTGATCCATCTACTGTTGGCCCAAGCCTCATCAGAAATGGTCTCCATGGAAGGGTGGCTGTCAAGAAGCCATTCTTAAGGAAGGGAAACAGGGAGAAAAGGCTGAGCTATGCCAAATGATGCAAGAAGTGGACTGAAAATCAGTGGCAACAGGTCTTATGGAGGGATGAATCCTCCCCAGAGCCCGGACCTCAACATTATTGAAGCAGTGTGGGATCATCTGACAGAGAACGGAACAAATGGCAGTCAACATCCAAAGAAGAGCTTTGGAATGTCCTACAAGAAGCCTGGAGAACAATTCCTGAAGACTACTTAAAGAAATGACAGAAAGCTGGTCTAAGAGGGTTCAGGCTGTGTTGGAGAATAAAGGAGCTCAGACCAAATATTCACTTTTAAGCTCTTTAGAATCACATTTCCATTTATGTTTGTCCAAGTTTCAATAAATTGCTGCACCCATTGCCTGTTTTCCAGACAATATATAAACAAATGAGGGATAGATCAAGACTTTTGCTCAGTATCATTTGAGTGAGGAATAAATATTAATACTGCCACACAAAGCAATTCAGGGAATGTTTAACTCTGCTGTCAAACATTATTCTTCCTGCTTCAAGTCATCGGCCGGATGCGGGCAACTCGGAGAAAGGCAGAGGAGTGCGTTCACCTGGCAGCGGATCATGACGTGAGTGACTTTGGGTTTGCTGTCACTGCTGTCCGTCTTATCATCTCCGGTGCGAACCGACAGAACAAAATCCCCCGGATGGCTCTGGCTCTCTCTCACCAGGAAGCTGCCGTTCTTGCCTTTCTCCGTCAGCAGCTTCTCGGCCTCTCTGCCAGACAAGTGTCCGTGGAACCATCTGCAAAAACAGAAAAGTGTTCAGAACGAACTTCACATGGTGAAACATCTGCTTCCAGCCACACATCACAATCAGAATAAACTTAAGAGGGAAATCTCTGTTTACATTTGAATTTTCTTACATCCTTGAGACTGGAAGGTTGTGTCCAACATTTGCTTTGTCGGACATCACAACAGCTCGGCTCCATTTATGGTAAGTAATAGACTTTGGTCTATTATTAAACAGCTTGGGCTTTTTTTTTTCCCTTTCATACTAAAACGCACTAAAAATATCTCAGGCTCTGACAACAGCTACGGCGACTGACATATTTGGTTTAGTAAATCTCTGAAGGACATTTTTTTTTAATCATCATTTCCTGAAACCGAAGAATAAAAACTGTGTTTCTGAGTTTCAGCCTAAAAAAGGGATCACTTGTGGTCACCTGCTTTGGTTCTTTAGATCTTAGATAATCCTGAAAAGTGTTAACTCCAAAATATTTAATCAAACGCACGGTTTAACAGAGGAGGGAGCTGTGTTTGGAACATTAGGGCTAAAATCTACCAACTGAACTGACCGACGTCCGACTAATTTTCCTGGAATTCCCACAGGAAATTGGTTGGTGGACGCGAGATTAATCATTCATCAAATCGGTAACCATTTCAGCTCGGTGTGTGTCATCTGCAGGGTTTTCTTATTCCTGACATCAGCACCTCGCTGAGACTGTATAAACCAGTAATGGAAACGTTTCCTGACTTAAAACAAATTCTAAGTTGGACATTGGAACTTGAATTAATTCAATATGAACCGAACATGTGATAAAGAAGTCACTCACCTCTCCGACGTCGGGTCCGCACAGTTGAGCGGATACTTGAGCTCAATGACGTCTCCATTCTTCTCTTTCAGTTGCCCGTGATGCTCCATGTAATACTGCACCAGCTCTGCCAGCGTGGCAAACTTCTCTCCACCATAAAGGTCATAGTAGTCTCCAGTGTTTTGGATCTTAATGTGGGTGACGGCTCCATTTCGCCTGCAGGGAAGCACATTCGTTTGGAAAAAAATGAAGCAATAAGGGCACAAGACATCTCCAGGAACAGAATCAAACAAGAAGCCCGTGTTTCCTGTCAAGTCCTGTGAGTGAAAGTGAAGGAAGTATCGATTCATTCTGTTTACACCAGCTGTCAGAGCCACAATTAGGCCAGTTATGGAAAGGAAACTATCAGAAATATTTAACAGTCGTGTCCAACTTCAGAAACAAAACTTAAAAACAAAAAGTTTTTTTGCTTTGTCAACACGTCCACGAGGTGTCATTTTATGAGCTAAAAGGTAATACGTGGGCTAAAGAAGCAGTCGTCACCATGGCGGAGCGCTGCTGCTTTGAAACTGCAGGTACCGACAATCATCTCAAAAAACACAAACTCAAACAGTCTGCGCTTCACACCCGGCAGCCAGAGGGAGCCACGGCCAGCAACCGGCAGAGTGGGATTTCAACCGGGCTGATCAGGATCAAGGTTTAACTGACATTAACGGCACGTACTGGCGGTTTGATACGGAGGGACAACGGAACAAAAAGAAGGCTATCCTGTGCTCTTTAATAAAAAGACTGCGTTTCTTATTAAACTCACTGAGCAGATGCTTTTATGTAGAGCAGCTCACAAGGGAGCAGTGTGTTGCCAAAGGACACTTTCCAGATTTCCCCAGTTCAAAGGTCAACCCAGCAAACCTTCCAACTGAAGGATGATCATTCTACCTCCTGAGCTCCGAACCGAGGGAAGAAGCACAAGTTTCCGTTCATCCATCTCTTACTTTTAAGCTGAAGACGCAAACAACTGAAGCAACAAGAACTCAGCGGGTTAGTGGTCACTACTTCTTCCCATGGCTGTGCCGTTTAAATAGAGGCTGTCATCAAAGGACTCCATTTTGCAGTTTCCCATTGGGAAGCTCAAGGAGTTTAAGGTCAGGTCTTGAGTTATTGAAAAGGTGCATGTGTTGGTAAAGAGCATCCCAGTAACGCCGTTACCAACGGCATTATTTTTGTCAGTAACGAGTAATCTAACTAATTATTTTCCCATCTTTGCAACGCCGTTGGCGTTACTGAGAATGTGAAGCGGCGCGTTACTACAATTTGGTCGAATGAAGCGCAAAGTGTCAGATTTTGGCCACACATCAGCTGCCTGGAGAGAGCAGGGGTGGGGATGAGGACGCCGTTGCAGATGCGATGATGATTGGCTGGGTGATCGGTTCACGCTGTCTCGCTGCACGCTCTGACCGCCAAACACAACAAGACCGGGCTGATGGCGACGAGCCAGGGAAATCCAAAGGTAGCGTCCTCAAACTGGAAGTACCGGCACCACTTCTCGCTCATTTTAATTAAAAGCAATAATTTATGTAATATGCACGCTACGCCCAGGAAAAATCCACATCTGCCTCAAGCAACTGGAATCTTATGAAGCACCTCACATCAACACATGCTAACATGACACTTGTTGCTGCTGCTGCTGCTGCTAATTAGTTCAAATAAACACCGAATGTTCTAAAATACTGTATATAGTGTCTTCAATCAGTTAATTTAAACATGTTTGACGTTAAAGATGTTATAGAACGTAATAGAACCTGAAAAATAACGTCACATTTACTTTGCTGAGTTACTAACTCAGTTACTTTTTGGGAGAAGTCATTTGTAACTGTAACTAATTGCTTTTTTTTTTTACAGTAAGATGACCAACACTGGTTGTGAAAACAGCAGGAAAGACGAACTCTGCAGGTCAGAGAAAAGCACTTTGGATTAAGATGACACTCCTGGGTCTGGGATTGGAGTTACTGCCTTCAGGGCGGCGCTGTAGAGCACTCCTTGGAAGGAAAAAGATACATTGGAGGGCTTTTATCCCAAATGCAGTTACCGAGTGTGGGCTGTATGCAGGTGGGTTGCATGGGAGAGGATGGATGGATGGATGTATGGAGCATTTTGCACATGTGAGCACAATAACGTTCTTCTATTCTATCCCTCAGCCTTTCTGATGCAGAGTGTGATCAAAATTAGCCGTCCGTCGCGTCAACACTGTGTCACAAACACCACGAGCACTGACACTTAAAGCAGATCTTATAGAGAACACGCTTCGACATAAACTGCTGAGTCATTCTCAGTGACCACCATTCTGAACAGAAAAGGAGAACTTGTGACAAATGTGAGGCGCAGCGGCATTTAACCGTCAATGACTTACGGTTACGCCCGGCAGTAAGAGGCAGCAGTGCTGGTTTGAACCAACGGGGAGCAGTTTCTGTGGAAATGTTCACGAGAAGAGCGTGACTTTTTTTTTTTTTCCATAGGAAGTCAATCCTGTTTAATATGAGAGGCTGTACAGTCAAAACACATGACTGTCACAAAAATAAGACTGGCTGCATCAGCTGAACTGACTTAATGATACTTCATCTTAAAAATTTATGACTTCACAGAACCGAGGATGAAACCACAAACTTTTTTTTTTTTTTTTTTTTTTTTAAATGGTAAAGCGTCGGCGCTCATTTGGATTATGCTGGTTTCCTCTGCATCATTCAACGTAATCAAGATGGAGCAGAAATAGATGCCGTGACTTCTCCATTGTTTCCAACATTTTTTAATGGTGTAAACACTCCCATTGGGGAGACATATTGTGACATGTTATCTATCGCTTGAAACACTGCCTCCTCAAACACACGGGAACTCTGAGCAACATTACCGCTCATTCTGAGTCATGTTTGTGTCGAGCTTATAAATGCAAGTCTAATATTTGCTCTCCTTTTAGCTCTGGTTCCCTCTGTACCAGCTCCTGACTGAACCATCTGGCTCATAAGCTGCTTGATGTTGACCAGCGAGTTGCTGGTTTTGCCTCTTTGTTAGTTTAGTGCTGGGCAGGTAAAGCACAGTGGGGTTTATTTGCCTGCACACCTGCCTGCTGCTCCTGGAGACCAAACTGACGTGAGGAGAGTTTAATTTAAAAAAGAAAAACTAACTAAAACACTATTTCCACTATTTCAAACTACAGAGCCCTATCAAATGTTTAAGGTTGACTGTAAAGCACGCCAATCATATCGTCTGTACTTTCTGCAGCAATCTTAATAAAACTTATCACAACGGGTCTTCGTCTAAAGGAGGATAAAAAGGTTGACCAACTGATTGGTTAGGCAGATTAATCAGAATCACCTTTCACAGTATCATATTATATCATGTAGTGTATGGATCTTTCAACAGTCACGCGTGCCATCTCTTACCGTACTGAGAGGGTAAAGTCTCCTGGATTACTTTTACTGGGTCTGGCTAAGAAGCTCCCATCCACTCCTCGAGTCAGCAGGAGGTTTTCGGCCTCCACACCTGTGATGTTGGGGTGAAACCACCTGAGAGAGGAGACGTGACACCATTAAAACACTCGCTGTAGAGCGCAGCACTATGACCAAACACACAGCAGTCAGTGGCGATTGTCAGCACCACTCACAGGTGAAGTAAGACCCTTTAAAAAGCTATGATCTGCGAGGATGTTACTTTAACACAGCTTAACACCTCCCACTTAAAACTTTTAACATTTTAAAAGGACCAAACACAACACAACACAACAAGTCTGATCCATGGAGACGCTGACCCACAACCCACGGGTCTAAGAGGGATTCAAGACCGACCTAAAGACGGACACCTTAGGAAACCGCAACAAGACCTGTGTCCAAGTCCTGAATTGATCGGAATAATTCACATGACAAGACTGGTTGACTGATGCATTAAACAGAACACGTTGCAGAGGAAAGATGGACAGTTGTGGTTCAAATTAACATCTCAATGTAGTGCTTACTATAAGCTTGACTTATTTGTGAGCTTGGGAAAATATCATAATAGCAATCAAATATCGATGTATCCCAGGCTGTGCAGCGTGTGATGTGACATTTTGAATGACTTCAGACTGATGAGGACTCCCTGTATGTTTTCATGCTTCTTTCACGTCACCCTGTCAGTGCTTTAGCCACATCTTTGGGATTCACGTCTTCATCCCATCTGGGCCTCTCTTTCTCTCCTCTCCCTCGATGCTTATCCTTATCTTCAAGAGATCATCTGTACACCATTTGATATCTTATTTTCAGCCCACTCCCTTCACTCTGGTTTAAACTTTGACATTTTACACTTAACGCAATTTTCCGCACCGCTCACTTGATTTGACCTATATCATAATGCTGCTATTGTAACTTGGATCTACGTTGCTTGTAACTGCAACATGAAACCTAATGCATATCTGTTTATTAGCCTTCGCGAAGTTAAAAGCATTTTTTTCCACTAGTCTGTGATCAGAGCGGAAGTTTTGGTTGTCAGACAGCTGCTCACAGCATACCAAACACAATCAGTACGGTTTGAATGTTTGAAAAAAAAATTAGTTATATTTGCTTTTCGGCAGCTAAAAAACGAGTATAGTTAACTTACACGTTGCCTATTGTTACCCGCCGTTTCAGAAAAAACGGTTAAATTTAAACTGAGTGTGTAAATGCAGCGTTAAAGTGTTGTTTACTCCACATCTTCAGAGTGGGCTCTAAGTTGCCGGTGAAAAGCTAAATGAAGCGCCCCTAAGCTAGCAGTTTCCCTGCCGTTGATTTGCTTCCAGGACCGTCGGTACACGCAGAGCTTGTTTACCGACATACCAAGATCCAAACAGCTGAGTTCAGCTAAAATTAGCTTGCTCAGCTAACATTGTCATCAGACATTGTTTTCCAGACAGTCCCCTTACCTCCGAGATGTCATTTTTTTTCGTTCCTCACTTCCTCGCTGGCAGTTAGCAGTAGCTTCAACTATCTGGCAACCGTATCCAACCTTCTCCGCTTTGATCAATCAATAAAGTGCTTCATCGGTTAATACCCGGTCTAAACGGGCACTGAAAACTAGTTTGGCATCCACGGAAATTTTCAGTAGCGTCCGTTACAAAAAAAAAGTCTCTAGGCCTCGGCCCCGGAGACTTCACAGCCAGTCGACTATTGGACGTCACCAAGCATGCGACAAATACAATGCGTGGGCGGATTTAATCACCTCGAGCAGCCGCCTTTCGCTGCGGCTCTCGGCCACCCTGAAGTAAAGCCGGTTTCTGAACAATCCCCGCCAGAGCTCAGTCCATCCGGCAAAAGGCGTGATATAAATTAGAGTCCAATCACTTTCACCCCGCGCATGCTCATTAAAAACTTACGTTACGATAGAGCGGCAGAAGCGGCAAGCGGCGCGCAACCACTCAAGAGCGTCAGCGGTTCGCCTCGAAGCACGCGACAAAGCGATGCTTCCTCAACATAGAAAGAGACGAAGAAAAGACCATTTCCTCTCAGAATTAAAATAAATTTTCATTCTAATCACCTACACTGTCAGTGTAATCACATTTTAGTTTACGGTTTTAGTTTTCAGTTAGTCAGTTTCGGTCACGTGTTTGCTTTCTTTGAAGAAGAACTGTGATTTTTGGTGTTTTTATTTTCAGAGCAAAAAAACTAATTCAGAGTGTAACCTCCACTATGAACCAAAATAATATTACTAAAAAAATTAAAAACCTGTAAAAAAAAACAACTTAATTGTTACACAATACTATATAATTATTTAACTTAAACAGACAATTCAAGTAAACTGATGATAAAACATTTGTCTATTGTAGGATTAGGGGAAAGAAAATCACCATAAAATATCTAACCTAATGACCTGTACATGCCATGAAAGTTCAGTCAAATTCACAATGCAGCTTCTGAAGACGTCAGCTCTGCCATTTTGTCAGATATTAATCATGTCAGTGACACCCAAAATGCAAAATATGGACGTCTTATTTGTCATCTTACACTTCTTATGGCTCCCTAATGTAATGCAAAGCTGTCAAGTAAAACTGATGAGCATTAAGCAAAACAACATATTCTACTACATGAGGTCTGATCTGGGGACGATTCTCCAATAAACCAACTACATGTTCAACCAACCAAATCAACATGCAAAAAACATCAGTGAACAAAAAGGCAGTTTTATTTTACTTCAGTGGTTGTGTCTTATTTAAGGGTTTTACCAGAAATGTGGATTGCTCTAGTGACACATAGCACACATTAAGAGTGTGCAGCTGCCTGCAGTCATCAGCTGCTGTGGAGGAAAGACTCACACAGAGCAGAAAAAAAGACGTGACACAGTGGCATTTAGCACATGTAAAATAAAAGTGCTGCAAAGTGAGGAGGCACAGGTGAGAAGTGACAATAAAAAATCTGCTTATTATATCCCAGTCTGTCAAAGAGAGGGAGGGGTATCAGAATAGAATATCTGTACACTGCAAAACACCTTATAGGAGCTCAGTAGAATCAGTTGATGTTTTCTTGTTAACCTAAATACAGATTTACTGATTTTGATTGAATTAACTCAGGTTAAAGACTGTATAAATGTTTTACAGATCAGCTCAAAGTTTATAAATGTGACTTGTTGTATTTCTTTTTTTAAAAAAGCATTTTGACTTAAGAAATTAGGATGCATTTTGGTCCCCTTACTCTGGAGGTTTTTTCAGGGTTTGACCTGAGCTGGTAGGAGTTCAGAGTTATAGGATCCATACCAGCTGGAGAGATTGACCCTGGGAGCATCGTAGGATCTTCCAACAGGAACCACAAAGCGATGAGAGTTTACTCATCAAACTGAATTTATTATTCAATTAGAATGATATAAACTGAACACAAAGAAGGCATAGTTTGAGTTAGAACCACCGCTACTGCCAGTTCATCATAATCTTGGAACCTATGATGCTGATCTTAGTGCAGGTGAACTAAAGGAATACGAGATGAATTCAATAAAAGCTGAGAAATTTAAGTTTTCATTTGCAGATCACATTTCAAGAAAAGTTGGGAGATTTTTCAAAAATGAAACAAAAACTTTGTTTGCCGACGTACCAAGATCCAAACAGACCGCCGGTCGCAGCATATGGCCGCCCTTCCTGATTCTGGTTCTGATGGAGGTTTTTTTCCTATTATAAGGAAGTTTTTGTTTCCACTGTCCCCTTGTGCACACTGAGGATGGGGGATTGAATCGAAGAGAAGTTTCAATACAATCTGTCGGTTTCCTCCGTTAGGCAACTTTTTTTTAATTGTCTCTGTACAAATTGGACTAATTTGGAACTTATTGAATTTGATTTGAATGGATTATGATTGTATTACAAGAATCTAACTATAACTGACTTGAATTGGACTATTAAGTACTTTGAGATGACATTTGTTGTAATTTGGTGCTATATAAATAAAACTTAATTGATCTGAAATTACACAAAAGTATATTTCTCTGAGACTGAAGCACAGGGGTTGACTTTGGCAAGCAAATAAAAGTTTAGGAGGATTATGTTTTCCCCTACATGGAATAGGCTGTGGAGGAATGCACTTAAGTACATTTATGCAAGTAGAGTGCTTAAGTACGAGACTGGAGTAAATGTTGTTCAATACTCAGAGACAATATTGTACTTTTTACCTCACTAAAAATCTACATACAAGTTTAAATTTGAATGTAGATGGAACTTATTTGGCCCAAAAGGATGCATGTTAGGTTATTTGGTGACCTCTGAGTGAAGGAGGAGTGAGTGTGACTGTAGATGTTTGTTTGTCTCATTTGTGGCACTGTGATGGACTGGCAAACAGGGTATACCCCACCTCTCACCCAATGACAGCTGGGATAGGCTTCAGCCCCCCTGCAACCCAGAGTTGGATTAAGCAGGTACAGAAAGCAGTCGCTTTGAGATGATTTTCTGAATCTTGACAAACCAAATAAGCTAGTAATTGCGAAAACAGTGGGCAAAGATATAGATCAGATATATAAACGCTGGACTCCACCACCATCATTTAAATCAGCAAAATCTTGTTTTAATGTTAACTGACAGTGTAAAAGTAGCATTTTATTTACTTTTTAAAAATGAAATTGATTAAATTTATTAAAGTAAATATTTTCAGCACAACATTTACTTGCAATAGTTGTATTGCTACTTCTATCTTTAAATGCCTCCAGCAGCACTGGAAATTGGGAGATGCTTTGCCTAAGTTTGGCCCTCGAAGGTTGCCGTTCAGTAAGCCTGTACGTGGCAGTCATAGAGCGATACACAGCGGCGGAGGCTGGTGCGGCTCCTCTCCTGCAGCGCTTCACTCATACACACCGACATCCTGCAGGATATTCTGAAGACGGGACACTCTTTATAGTTTGACGCTCCCTCTCACCGTTAGAAACATGTTTACATTGTCGGAGCTGGTCGTTTTATTGGCCGTCTTGTCTGCCACCGCGTCCGGCTACTTCGTTAGCATAGACGCCCATGCTGAAGAGTGTTTCTACGAGCGGGTCAACTCGGGCACCAAGATGGGCCTCATGTTTGAGGTGGCCGAAGGTGGCTTCTTGGACATCGATGTCGAGGTAAAATGTTTCACCCAGACAACAAGACAACCGTGTAATGTCTGGCAGTATGAGCTTTTACAGCATAAACTGAGATAAGGGTTAATGAGGCCTGTGCTAACGTTAGCTTTTAGCCGCTTGTGCGCGTAACGATAGACCTATATACTTTTATATCCATGCGCGGAACGTCACCTGATGCTACGGTATTTAATTTGCTTTCGGTTTCAAGTCATCGCAATGTATCTAGAAATATTGTAGATATATTGTTTTGTTTGTTTGATATGTTTAACGCTGATGTTTGATCAAGTCATTATGATGCTGATGCAGGAAGTGCAGCATTAGTCTTGTATCCGGCTAAGCTAATAACTGTGTAGAAATTAAGGAAATACGACATTTAGTGGACTGCAAACTCAAGATGTGTCCAGTTTATTTTGGCTAGCATTCTGGATGCATATTTCTGTTTTTAAAATCCCCAAAATGAAGTGTATTTGTTCCACTGTATTACTGCCATATGTTGCCTGAGAGACTAACACAACCCGGAGCTTCTGTCAGTCAACGACTGTCATTCAACTTATTCCATTTTTTGGCAGTTTGTCTTTCTTTGTTGTTTGTATTTGCTACTAATGCAGTTTTAGCCCAATTTTTATTCATTAATAACATACACCTAATGAAGAAAATATGACACAAATGCCTTGAGTGTATAAAGCCTGAAACTGAAATGTGACGATCCTTTTTTCATTTTAAAAGCAAAATGTACCCATAGCCGTGCTGTTGTGTTTGGCTTTAAATCCAAATCCATGACATTGACACCATGAGATGCTTACTGTACTGCACCCGGTCAAATGTAAGACGTTACATGCTTTTAGATAAACATTTGATAGCTGAAAATCTCCACAAGACCACTGTCTGTCAACTCTGTCATACTAGATTCACCCAGCAGTGAATGCGGATGGTTATCCAGACTGTATTCATGTTCAATTAACAGGATTTTATAGGGATTTAACCTAAAAAAAAAGTATATAGGAAATATAATAGATGGAGAGACATATGCACACAAAAAACAATCATCGTTAGAATGATAAGATAAACAGAGGAAAGGGAACACAAAATAAACATTTAAATCTTAGTTAAGTAGAGTATGATAACAGAATAATGAACGAATAATCTGGCACAAGGCAATGAAAACTTCTAATCCAAAATACTAATTTTAAAATGAAAAGTTTACTTGTGAATACACTTTGATAGAAGTCTTTGTTTGTCTTACAAAACATGCCTTTTTTTAAATGTATGAATAAAGGTAAATCTGCTGAAACCAGCAGACTAAATCTTTTCCCGCTGCCAGTAGGAGTGTGCTTATATCCAGTAGTTTATCTTTTGGATCACGGGCATGAGCCGCCACTGTCAGTGAGCTGTCAGTAAAAATCACCTGTGTGACACTTTCAGAGCCTCTTTAGGATACTTTACGGTTGGTAATCTTAAAGAAAAAGGGGCCACTCACGCAGCCCAGAGCGCAGCGCCTTAATGGAAAATCAGCATGTGTTCTCAGGTGTTTCGTCCCTGTTGATGTCGATCAATGCAGGTTGTTGCACAGTGTTTTGACCCATTGTCCGAACTGCTCTAATCAGCACTTGTGCAGCAGTATTTATTTTAATTAAACATGATTCAGAAATGTTCTTCACTCAGATATTTTTCTCTTCCCAGATAACGGGGCCTGATGGGAAGCAGATTTACAAAGGGGACAGGGAGTCCAGCGGGAAATATTCAGTGGCCGCACACATGGATGGAACCTACAAGTTCTGCTTCAGCAACAAGATGTCAACCATGACACCTAAGATTGTCATGTTCACCATCGATATTGGAGAGGCACCCAAAGGCCAAGACATGGAGACGGAAGGTACAGAGAGGGGCTGTTTGTGAACTGTTTGAACCTGTTCCCTGATGGATTGTGATGGTTCTGTTTCCTGTGTCTGAGTCTTTTCCTTTTTGACTTTATTTTGGGTACTTTTTTCCCTTCCTTGTAGGTGGCGACAGCTGGGATGGTAGGAAACAGGGCAGGCTATGACAAAACTGCAAACACTTGCGTGATGTTTGTGATGCACTGTGGATTTTTCTCTAACCGGAGTTGTTTCCATAGTGTCAACAATAATAATTACTAATATTTACTGGTTTTCGTAGACGAGCAGCTGCAGTGTTTGCGAATGGTTTGACTGTTGGCACAGTGAGAAGTTGAAATGTTCTGGTGACGGCACCGACTGCCACATGTGTCACAAGTATGAAAATGCTCTGCATGTACCTGGTGCATGTCTCCTGTGGGCTGTCACCGCGTCCTGACTTTATTGGTAAAGAATGCGTTTCTGCCCGTTTCAGCCCACCAAAACAAGCTGGAGGAGATGATAAACGAGCTGGCGGTTGCCATGACAGCCGTGAAGCACGAGCAGGAGTACATGGAGGTCCGCGAGAGGATACACAGAGCAAGTAAGAGCATGAAAAGACAGCTGATCGGTCATTTTAAATGACAGCGTGCTTCTTCACAAACTGTCTCTGCTTCCTCTAGTCAACGACAACACAAACAGCCGAGTGGTCCTGTGGTCCTTCTTCGAGGCGCTGGTTCTGGTGGCGATGACACTTGGACAGATTTACTACCTGAAGAGATTTTTTGAAGTGCGGCGAGTGGTGTAGAGCGACGTCGCGATCCCTGGGTGTCCTCCACTGTTTTCTCCACCACCAAGACAGTTATTCGCACTCTGGAAATGAGACTGGCAGTTTTGAGTAAAGCCTACACATGATCGGATCTCAGATGTTTCGTTCTCCTCTTACCTGTTTGGTTCTTTCTTTATAAATGTATGTTTGGAACAGATGGCCAAAAGATTCAGCCATAGATGTCAGTCTTTAGTTCTTCTTTTGTTTTGTTTCTGTTTTTATGGATTTTTATCGTCCAAATTTGTTTGATAATTACAGTTAAGTCCCAGTTACTTGCTCGTGCAGATGACTGTGAGGCTCTTGATTTTCAGTAATTGTAGTCATGTGAGAAAGACTTCAAAATGCACACAAATGGAAGAGCATGTGTGGAGTTGCCACACGACACCGTTGCTCTTGTTTATGTTTAAATGGAAACCTTTTCAAATGAGAAACATGCAGCTCGTTATCTGAGATGCTGAGGATTGGGTTTCAAGTGTCAAAGCCACTGCCCATTGTTTTGATGCTCTCAAAAAAACAAATTGCACTCCTGATGGGTCTAAATATCTGAAGGGTTCACATTGCAGCTGGTCTTTTAAGGGAAACTGTACAGCTCGGACCGCAGGGGGCTTCGGTGGCCGTCTATCCTGTGTGATGGTGTGTCTCACTGCCCGTGTAGTTCAGAAAAGGGCAATTATCCTAAAAGTTCACACACTGATTTTGATTTTCAAACACAATTTAAAACCTTGGTGCAAGATCTTGAGGAGCTGAGGAAGGGTTGTATTTTAACTGAACTATTTGGGGTACAGCTCCAAAGCAAAGTGTAGAGGAACACTGAAATACATGTTACATTTTGATTTAGGCTGGCGGGGTGGGGCAGGGGTGGGGGTCCGACACATAATGACTGCTGTGTGCGTAGTTGCTTCTACTATAATCCTTTTGTCAGGGTTGGGGATTTTTTTAAATTATACAATTGTATACAATTTGGAGCGCTTTGTTTGTTTCTGGAGCCCGTCTCGTGACGTGCAACTGTCTGGATGGTGGCTTTTGTAAAATGAACAGGCAAGGCTGTCCCTTCACACCCAGCACACAGCTGTGGCTCGCTGAGAGTTGCATGTCACCACATATGCCCCAGTTTTGGATTCAAAATAGTTTTTGGTGAGTTCAGGCAGGAAACCTGTTCTGTTCAGTCTCCATTTTTTTTTCTTTTTTTTTTTTTTCTTTTTTTTTCTGTGATTGCAACAAAATCTGCTAAATGGGTCTGTACAAATGTAGAATGGTTGTCTGGAAAATGTCCCAGGTTTCATAATAAAGCCAATATTCTGTACAATTACCCCGATGTCTGTTTAAACACCTGGTCGTAGTTAATCAATAACAGGAAGAAAATACAAGGCTAGACTTGTAAATGCTCCAAACATAGTTAATTATTGCATCATAGTAATACCTGGAACTGAGGGTATTTTATTGGTAAGATTTTGTCCTGATCCAGCCCGAACTTCTTTATATTTTCCTTCCTAGCAGCCAGACTTTCTTTTAATCTTTTAAAGTGGTCTTGAGCAATAGTTCTCCAGACTGTCTGAACGCCTTTCAAAGTATTTCTTTGGACATTGGCTGCTTTTTTTTTTTTCTTTCATTTTTAGTCTAGTTCTTGTACCTGACTATTTTCATAGGAATGTGTTTTTTTTGTTTGTTAAGCCACTTAATGTTGACCTTTGTCACAAAGACACATAGTTTGTTCCTATTTCTTTAGTTACAACTATGAAAAATACCAAAGATAACACAGTTTGACGGACGGAAAATAGTATTTTTACACCAACAAGGTGATTCCGGAAGAGCTTCATGTGTATCGGGCCTAAAAAACTATCTACAGCAGATGAACAGTCTCTGAAAGTGATGTCCTTAAGAAAGAGGAAAAAATCCAGCAAAGACTTGACACAGGACCTGAGAGATGCATCTAGACCTTCAGCTGATCCATCTACTGTTGGCCCAAGCCTCATCAGAAATGGTCTCCATGGAAGGGTGGCTGTCAAGAAGCCATTCTTAAGGAAGGGAAACAGGGAGAAAAGGCTGAGCTATGCCAAATGACACAAGAAGTGGACTGAATGTGGACCTCAACATTGTTGATAAATTAGATAGATAATACTGCACTGAACTCAAGGTGTTGCTACAATTCCTAGAGAAGAGATTAATTATGTATCAATATAAACGTTAAAATGCAGAAATGGTCACAATGGTCACGCGGAACGGCTCATGATGCTTCGCTTCAATTTTCCAGCCGGCGCGTAAACATCAGCGCACCGGAAGAAGCAGCAGCGTGCAGAAGCTAACTAACCGCTACTGTCTTTAGCCTGAAACTGCTTCATGGTTTATTTCCAACATGGAAAACACGACAGAAGGGACGTGGGACACTTTGCCTGTTAAACTCAACGAGAGGATTTTACAAACGCTCGAGGAGCTGAAATTCACTCACATGACACCTGTACAGGTAACGTTATTACTTTGAATCTGTCTACAAGCTATCTAAAGTTTAAACTCTTTTTCACTTAAATTATTGGTGTTTTTCCTTCTTCCAGTCTGCTTGTATTCCGCTGTTCATGAGTAACAAAGATGTGGCTGCTGAGGCGGTGAGTGTTTTCTTTGTAGAGCTAACCAGAACTACCAGTTTATGTGGTTGACTGGTTTATTTAGTGGGGCTGGGGTTTTTAAGGACACATTGCACACCATACTGAGCTTTGCAAACTTTTCAGATAATAGCTCTTTAGGAATAAGCTTGTTGGTACAAATATCAAACTGTGTTATCTTTGGCATTTTTCATTGATGAAACTAAATAAATGGGGATAAATTATGCGTCTTCGTGACAGTCTGCTGGTAACAAAGTGTCTAAATATATTATTTAAAACTGGCTCTTTGCTAAAATGTCTGTTATGAGTCGACACACAATCTGGTCCATCCCCTGAGTTAGGAGCCTTCTTTATGTTTGAATGATTCATAGGTCAGTGATAAGCGTTTTAAGCAACAAAAACACATTCTTCTGAAAATGTTCAGACCTTGAAAGACCCTCAAAAAGCCTTGAGAACAGTTGCTCAAGACCACTTAAAGATTACAACAAAGTCTGGTTGCTTGGAACCAAAATATGAAGAAAAGAGAGCTGATTCCAGACTTTTGTGCAGCACTATATATACAAGAAATGCATTTATGTTTTCAGGGCTCCACAATAGAATAAGAAATGAATTTATTTGTCCTTGTTATTCGTCTCCATTCGTCAGTCCACCTCAGCTGTAAAGATTAAAGGAAACAATGAGCTGCACAAAACATCATGCCAATTACTCAGATTCTTTTCAATCGAAGCATAGCTGTAAAGTGTTATTATCTGAATTACTGTGCGCAGCTCACTGCCTGCTGTTTCATTCTAGGTGACCGGGAGTGGAAAAACTCTTGCTTTCCTCATTCCTGTGATAGAATTGCTCCTTAAAAGAGAAGAGAAGCTTAAGAAGATGCAGGTGAATATTAAACCAAGCAAACACAGCTGTTTATTGTTATTTTAAGCTTTGTATCTCCTGGGTGTTGAGAGCGTTGCTGTCAAACACGTAGATCCGGGAACAGTTGAACATTGGGGCGACGAGGGTTGGTCGCACTGGTGTTTGGTCACACTTTGGAACTTTTAATGTTTTCTGCAGGTTGGAGCTCTGGTGATCACTCCCACAAGAGAACTGGCTCTGCAGATCAGTGAAGTGATGGAAAAGTTTCTTGAGAAGTTTCCACAGTTTACGTGAGTAGAAAACTACTTCAGGGTGTAGATCAAGGTGTGAAATATGCCAGAATTACAATAAATGGCTTACAGTTCCACATCCTGTAATAGTAAAGTCATACATTCAGTCAATAATCATTTTCACTCTATTTCTACCAGTTGATCTGTGATACAAAACATTTTACGCAGATGAAACGCAAAAAGTTACGGGATTTATTTTGTTCCAAGAGGACAAACGGATTAAACTGAACTTGAAAGTTCAAATGAGCTTCTAACAGTACAAACAAGAATCTTAGCTCACGGTCCACCTACTAAGCTGACGCAGAGCTTTCAGCTGTATGTCAGTCGCTGATGTCCAGCTCCAAAGTCTTGCAGCTCCCGTCACTGGTGAAGACAGTGAAATGCAGTCAACAGCTCCAGAAAAAGATGCATGAAACAATCTGAATTTTATGTCTTTATCGCTGAACTAATTGCTGACCTAACTAATGTTACTTCAATCTGTAAAGCACAAATCAATCATCAGTGCAAATGTCAGAAAATGGCACCTTTTCTGTGAAACTTTTTCTCAGTTTGTGCTTACTGGTCTGTTTTGCCACCTTTCGTTTCTCAGGCAGATTGTTCTGATTGGTGGCAGTAATCCAGTGGAGGATGTGGAGAAGTTCAAGAATCAAGGGTATGTAATGGTTTAATGAGTTTTACACAAAGTTCCCATGGAGCTTATTATCAAAGGTTGTCGCGCACACGTCTGGTAATAGTCTAGTAATGGCCATAATTTATTTATCCTAAAGGGAAATTATATTGCTTCAGTATGAATTATTAATAAAGATTTCCTATTTTTATGGATTGATAATAAAATAGAATAAAATTCAAAACAGCTGACAAACATTAAGAAGAGGAAGGTGTGGTAGAAATATTCAGACTGACATGATTGGATGGGGGTGTTGTTGTTGTAGCTCAGCAGCAACTTAGCTGATGATGTCACACAGCATCAACAGGTAACTCAGGTGACCTCGGTCAGTCGACAACATGGACAGAGACTCGCAACCAACAGTTCAACATCTGGGGTGCAGAGATGAGAAAGATCTTCTCAGTGACATGTCCAGGATTACACCATCTGTAGTTAACGTGCTCTGTAATCCTGCTCCTTTACTGTTACCCTCTGTCTGCAGTCTCTGTCTGCCCATATAGTCTTAAAATTGAGTAGTGAGGGGTTAGAGTTGTTCCTTCAGCCATGTCTCCTCATTATATATCTGCTGTATCCTTATCAGGGGTCCAAACTTTAATTTATATAGCGCCTTTTAAAGGACCCAAGGTCGCTTTACAAAAAACTTAAACAAAGAACATGTTTGCAGACCAACAAACAAGAAGAACACAAGATACCACAGACAGGATGAAGAGGATTACTGGTTGAAGGCCATGTTGAAGAGATGAGTTTTGAGGGTGTTTTTGTAAGCGTCCGGAGACGAGGCATTGCGTATATCAGGGGGGAGAGAGTTCCAGAGGGTGGGTGCGGCAAAACTGAAGGCCTGATCCCCAAAGGTGCAGAGTCGGGAACGTGCATTGGAGAGCAGGCCGGGGTCAGTGGAGCGCAGAGGCTGGGATGTGGTGTGGAGATGGAGGAGGTCAGACAGGTACTGGTGGGCCAGGCCATGGAAGGACTTGTAAGTGAGGAGTAGGACTTTGTATTTTATATGTAACTTGACTGGGAGCCAGTGGATCTTTACCACTTCCATGATGATCAAGGGAAGAAATAAGATAAAAACCTCCTCCTTTCTCTCGGTTTTGTTCCTGCTCTGCATCCTAGACGTCTCCTCTTCAACTCCTATTGATTTGAAGTCTTATCTCAGGCATTACATGAGCGTTGGAAAGCTCAAATAGCTGCTCCCACATGCAAACGACGTTTCCTTTTCCATGTTAATGCATAAATGTTCAAATTAAAAATGTTTGAACATTGTTAACAAATGTTAATCTGATCTATAAAATGTCGCTATTTTAAAGAAAAGATCATTAATGTTGATGTGACGGTTTAGCTGCAAACTGGTGTAAATGCAGAGCAATATTTAACAGTTTTATCTTAAATGTAGAAAAACAAAGAACAAATGTTTTTTTAGCAGCGAGTCACATTTATGCCTGTGTGTATTTCAGGGCGAATATTGTAATTGCAACACCCGGCCGCCTGGAGGACATGTTCAGGAGGAAGTCGGAGGGTCTGGACTTGGCCAGCGCTGTCAGGAATCTGGATGTTCTGGTTCTTGACGAGGCTGACAGACTGCTCGACATGGGTTTCGAGGCCAGGTACGAAGGACAAGTCCAAATTTATATGTGCGACAGGAAAGAAAAAAGTAATGAAAAAAAGCAGACACTCAAGACATCTTTACCAGGAACAAGAATAAACCTCAGATTGGATTTTACTGCTGGGGGAGCTCAGACAAACAGCAAGATGAAAGACAGATGCAGCGTTAGCTTCATAGATGCTATCAGTAAGTAATAACTGATCATCTCTCTTGTTCTGCCCCATTTGCTTTGCGTGAAGTTTACCACGTTAGTCACGTTGTCGAACATACTTCAATGAAGAATTAGATTTTGCTCATCTCAACTGTGAATATAATCATATTGAGTGGTAAATATACCTCTGTCTCAACTTTTATTTACATAGTCTAAAACAGGCTTTTGCAATGTGGTTATACATGTAAAACTGCTCAAATTAAAGGACTTTAAGGCAGTTATTAAAACTTTATTTCAAACTAAATAAGCTAAAGCAGAGCCTGATGTGCTGACAAAATGTCTTAAAGACTCAAATCTAGCTTCTTCAGGGCCTTTAAAATTGGATGTTAATGAATTTGATTGGATTATGATTGTTCATTGGCAATTCCAGAATGGCGCCGCCCTACAGGCAGGCAGCCTGCTGCAGTGTCTCTGGACATACTGCGGCTTTCCTACTGGGCTTTTTTCTATGAAAAAAGACTTCTGAAATTTTTTTTCTGTGCTTGTTTGTATGATGTGCTGCCGGAAGGACTTCTTTTGGTAACTGGTAATGTTACCACATCAGTTATGATGCGTAACCATGGCAACAGGAAAGATGTTAACCTGTTGGAGAAGCTAACTGAGCTTTTCTAAGCTCAAGTAATGCCTGGAATAAGACCCCCAAATCAAGGTGAGTTGAAGAGGAGACGTCTAGGATGCAGAGCAGGAACAAAATGTAGGAAGAAGTGAAAGAGGGTTAAACTTATTTCTTGTATTGATCATCATGGGAAATGTGAGAGCACTGCCAGATAAAATTGACATGTTCGAACCCCTGATGAGGAAACAGCGGGAGTGTCAGGAAAGCAACTGGATGTTTTTCATCAAGACATGACTGCAGGAACAACTCTAACAGCTCTCTACTCAGCTTTAAGACAGAGCAGACGGAGACTGCAGACAGAGAGGTAACAGTAAAGGAGGAAGATTACACAGTTCGTTGACAACTGATGGTGTAATCCTGGACATGTCACCAGATGTTGAACAGTTGGCTGTTGTTGCCAAGCTACAAAAACAACACGCTGATGGCGACTTCTGAGGATGCCTACCACACCTTCCTCTCTGCTTCATATCTTTACTGATAATAAATAATGCAGTGATATTAATTCCCTTCAGGGATGAATAAAGTTTTAATGAATTATATTGTAATTGGCTTGAATTGGACTATTTCTCTGAAGTGCCTTGAGATAACATTTGGCGCCATATGAATAAAATGGAATAGAATTGAATTGAATTAACAGATTATTTCTATTTTTTGTGCACAGTCTGAACACCATCTTGGGCTACCTGCCAAAACAGAGACGTACCGGCCTGTTTTCAGCCACTCAGACTCAGGAGCTGGAGAAGCTGGTGAGGGCCGGCCTCAGAAACCCAGTGCGGATCACCGTCAAAGAGAAAGGCCTGACTGCCGCCGCCGCCGCCGCCATCCAGAAGACTCCCTCCAGGCTCTCCAACTACTACGTCGTGAGTGGTGCAGGATTGAGGAGCACATTTCACATCCGTTCGTCTGAAAGTGAAGTGATGTGGTGACCTCATGTTGTCATTTCAGGTTTGTAGATCAGAGGATAAGTTCAACAACCTGGTGGCGTTTATGAGGCAACACAAACACGAGAAGCATCTGGTCTTCTTCAGGTATGTTAACTGGCAGAAAACGTGTCCAGCCAATGTCAAAGGAAAAGCTTTGAAAGTCCTTCAGAAAGCATCTTAAAAGATTACAAGAAAGTCTTGGAGCTCGGAGATAAAATGCAAAGAAATGAGGGGTTGATTGAGACTTTTTCACAGTACTATTTACTCACAAAAGGTACATAGAAACCCTCCGTAGATTAAACAGTTGTACAGCCATCTCTGTAGTTCCTGACTTGACGTGATTTGTCACCATCATCAGCACCTGTGCCTGTGTGGAGTACTACGGTCGAGCTCTGGAGATGCTGGTGAAGAAGGTCGCCGTCCACTGCATTCACGGCAAGATGAAGAACAAGCGCAACAGTATCTTTGCTGACTTTCGGGCGCTGAAAAGGTGAAAATGAGTTTGTGGTTGGAATGCTTTGAATCTGTCTGCCTTATTTACACATCAGCCTTTGTGTCATGCTGCAGCGGGATCTTGGTGTGTACAGATGTGATGGCCCGAGGCATCGACATCCCAGATGTGAACTGGGTGCTGCAGTATGATCCTCCCAGCAGTGCCAGGTGAGCGAGCATCTGCAGCAGCATCTTTCTATTACTACAGTTTGTCCGTTTATCATAAATAACATTTGAAAACTGGTCACAAATAGACTGTTTTGCTCTTTAAAAGTCTAAATGTATTGTTTGTGTTGGTCAGAATCTGTTTAATTTTTTAGCTTTTTCACTTATTGCTTCTCATCTGTCGTAGTGCTTTTGTACATCGATGTGGGCGAACTGCACGCATCGGTAATTACGGCAACGCCCTCGTCTTTCTGTTGCCAATGGAGGAATCTTATGTCAACTTCTTATCCATCAACCAGAAAGTGAGTTTAGTGCAATCGATTTCTACGAGTTCTCTGTAACGCGATGTTGCTTTTTGAGGTCAGGAACTGTTCGGTTCCACAGCACTTAGTCAAATACCAAAGAAATTAATCACAACAGCGTTTTGCTAAACTTAACAAAAACCTTAAATTATTATAATTTCTTCATTTTTAATAAATTAGCCCCCAAAAAAAGGAATAAGATCTCAACACAACACCTGCTTGATCTTTCAGTGATTCTGAGTGATTCAGTTATTCCTGGAAGCCAGTCTTTTTTTCTTTCTCTTTCTTTCTCCATCTCTCCTGTTCTTCACTAAATGTGACTCTTTTTATTTTAGCCAAACAAAACTAAATCTAACCAGAAAACAATGCTGGATGTGCTGGGATTAGATAAGATGGATCTTTATTCGTCACACAAGGGGAAATTCCAAAGAGAATTTTTTTGTTCAAGGGCATTTTTTCACCCATAAAACCCCAGATTTTCATTATTTTTTCCTTTTAAAAACTAACACATAACTGTAGCTGCCAACACTTTATTTACTGTTTAGTGCTACACTGCAGGGACATTCCTAGGAAATAATGTTATTTTTCTTTTAAAGTTATGATTAAAAAAAGCCAGATAAGCTGAGGAATTGTGACACTGACATGTTGCCACGTTGATTCTCTAGTGTCCGCTCCAGAGGATGCCCCCTATAAGCGATGTTGTGGACGTGCTGCCCAAAGTGAAGGCCATGGCCCTGGCAGACCGGGCCATGTTTGACAGAAGCATGAGGGCCTTCGTCTCTCACGTCCAGGCATATGCCAAACACGAATGCAGCCTCATCTTCAGAGTTAAAGGTGTGAAAAAAGCAGCTTAAAGCCAACAGTTACCCATTATCCTTAAAAGACTAATCTAACCTTTCCATCTACTTTCACTTTGTGTAGATCTGGACTTTGCCTCGTTGGCCCGAGGCTTTGCGCTCCTCCGCTTGCCAAGAATGCCAGAACTGAAGGGAAAAACACTTCCCGATTTCGTAGAGGCGCCGATCGACACAGACACCATCCGCTACAAGGACAAGAACAGGGAGAAGCAGAGACGCAAGATGCTGGCTGAGCGGAAGGACAGAGACGAGACTGCCCTCCCCAGGAAGAGATTCGTAAAGAACAAAGCCTGGTCCAAACAGAAGAGCAGGAAGGAGCGCAGGAAGAAGGTGGCCACCAAGAGGAAGCACCAGGAGGTATTTCTGATCAGCAGTGAAAACAAGTGATTCTCGAGACTAGATTTCAAGTATTTATGATCCATTTTCTCTCTGTGCAGGGCTCCGATGTGGATGAGGAAGATTTGAATGAGCTTTTAAACGACACTCGCCTTCTCAAGAGACTTAAGAAAGGACAAATCAGCGAGGAAGACTTTGAACAGCAGATAACAAAGTCAAAACACAAAACAGAAGAACCATGATGTCAAATAAAGTCGGACGTTTGTTATTAAGGGTTTTTTATTGGAGAATTGTGAGGCACAGTTATAAATAAAGTTTGATGAGTTCGTCGCTCACGGCTGATGGCGTCAGGACTCCCAGATCTGTGAAGAGGAGGGTGATGAGGGAGGGAGGTGTGTAATCGATCATCGGATGCTCCTCTGACAGGTTCTGTATGGTCTTGAGGGTGTCTGCTTTGTACTGTGGAGGCAAGGAAGAAACGTGTAAAGAAATCCATCGAATAAAACCAAATTAAGTGTACAAAATAAGTGCGAGGTCAAACCTTAAATTTATCTGGTACATCCTGTTGGTTGAGCGGATACAGGCGCACGAATTTGAAACTCTCGGCTACGACGTAGAAGGGCTTGTTGTGAGCTTTGGAGCACAACGCCATCTGATAAGTGCCGATCTGCAAAAAAAACCAAACCGTTTGTTTTTGTACAACATGTGCAGAAACAATCATCCACATAAAAACAAAGCTACTGGCCACAGAAAACAAACATTTGTTTTTAATAGAACCATGTCTGTTGATGATGGCTGTGCTTTATTTGGACTGTCGTATATGAGCATGGAGGTGACTGGAGTTCTGTACATTTTGAGTATGATAGTGAGCCCCCTAGTGGAATTGTCTGGTATCACACATAAAACACAAGCCAGCACATGGACAATTATGGTTAAACAAAATTTCTCAAGACCACTTTAAAAGTGAAAAAGTAAAAGAAATGAGGACCTGATAAAGAATGACTGTGACTGGTCATCTGATGGAAACTCTGCCCTACGTCAACTCCAACATATTGGAGAAAACGGGAGTTTATTTACCGACTTGTGATACCTCTTAAAGTAATCTACTCTGTGGTACAGACCAGCAGAGGTCCCCCACGGTTAACTACAACCCACCTTGTTGATGATCCCTCCACTCTCCACAACTCCCTCTGCACCAACAATAACCAGATCCACTTTCTCCAGAACATACCTTTGACAAATAACAGAAAAGGTCAAATGAACGCAGCCGGCTTCCTGCAGTTTGTTCGTTTTAAAAAGATAAAAAGCAGGTATTAACTTCATTTACCCCACAGCTGCATCCAGCACTACAGTTACGGGAACGTTAAGTTTTTTCAGGGCTTCGGCCATCTGACGTCTGAACAAAGAAAGAAAAAGAAACTGATTGTGTTTGTGTCCCTTCATTATCAAACTAAAACACGGTTTACACAAACCGCCCACTCACCCGGCAGCATCAGGCTGCGACTCAGTCACATAGACAGAGAATCGCTTTTTCTCTGCCGCAGCTTTTTCCAGAACTCGGAGGACGACTCTGGAGTACGAGTGAGTCAGGATTTTCTGAGAGAAGAGGAAAATGAGCATCTGAACGGACCCTACGTACGAAGCAAAAACAAAACAAAACAGGAAGTGTACTTACAGCGCCATCTTTAATGAAGGTGTGACAGAGCTTCGCAACCTTGTTTCTGGACATGGAGATCTTCTCCAGAAATAGTTCTCCTCTCTCCTCCATGACCTTCTTACAGCGAGACAGATCCTGAAGAAGAGAAACACAGGTCAGTGTCTGAAGACTGAAGAGATGCACAACAGCATACAGTTTAAATTAAAACACTACAGAACGAGGCTGAACCTGCTCAATAATCATCTGTAATGGTGCAGCTTTCATAAATCACCACATTTACATTGTTGTTATTCACTGAGCATTAAAACAAAACCACATTTGAGCAGTGTTGTGGTTTGTTGGATATTTTGTTGTGTTTTCAAGAAAATGGCAAAAGTTCCCAAAGTTGACTGTGCAAACAAAATACAAGCCCTGGTTTTAACGTGCAGCTGTGCACATGAGGTGTTTTACATGTGCACTTTGTGAGCTTTATCCCATCATGCACCGTACATCACGGCAGGGGGACACTGGGAGGTACCAACCTGGTGCTCCAGTGATGTGAGACTTATGAAGCGCAGGAAGAGCTCCCCTCCAGAGGATACGGCCACAGAGGAGTCCTCTCCTTTCAGGCAGTCTGTGGCCCACGTCAGGTTCTCTCTCAGACCCAGGAGGGTCTCACCTGCAGGGGCAGGGACAGCCTGTCAGACCGGGCTGAGAACAGGAAGAAGCTGAGGCTTCAGGGCAAAGTTAAAGTCATTCTACTGTTTAAGGGTTTTAGAAATCTAGATTAAAGCCTTAAGGCCTAAAAAATAAAAAAGTTGCAAAACCTATTTCATTTCTGTTATTTCAAAGCATATGAACGTTGACTTAATTTAATGAACTTTAAGCAGAGTTTTAGGTTATAGAAACATCATACATCCTTATTGAACTCCTTAGACCAGATCCAGATAAAAAACATCTTCACTTACGCCAATGCAAACTGAACCTAATTATCCCACAGAGATTAAAGGCTGTTTAAAATAATATTTACTATAAGTGAAAGAACACAAAAAAAGAGTAAGTTATAGCTCCCTCCACCCCAAGTCATGTGTAGACTACTTTACAGGGATGGTACAGTACAGTGCAAGTATTGATCCACTTCTCTCTTCTTCTTTTTTTTGCACAATTCTAATGACTTTGAAAGTCAGTATTTGGTCTGAGCTCCTTTATTCTCGAACACAGCCTGAACCCTCTTAGACAAGCTTTCTATCATTTCTTTAAGTAGTCTTCAGGAATAGTTCTCCAGGCTTCTTGAAGGACATCCCAAAGCTCTTCTTTGGATGTCGGCTGCCTTTTGTTCTGTTCTCTGTCAGATGATCCCACACTGCTTCAATAATGTTGAGGTCCGGGCTCTGGGGAGGATTCATCCCTCCATAAGACCTGTTGCCACTGATTTTCAGTCCACTTCTTGTGTCATTTGGCATAGCTCAGTCTTTTCTCCCTGTTTCCCTTCCGTAAGAATGGCTTCTTGACAGCCACCCTTCCATGGAGACCATTTCTGATGAGGCTTGGGCCAACAGTAGATGGATCAGCTGAAGGTCCAGATGCATCTCTCAGGTCCTGTTTCAGGTCTTTGTTGGATTTTTTCCTCTTTCTTAAGGACATCACTTTCAGATCCTGTTTATCTGCTGGAGATAGTTTTTTTTAGGCCAGACACTTCTTCTTTTGTCCTCCACTTGTCCAGTTTTCTCAAATGTTTTAAGGACACACTGCACACCATGCTGAGTTTTCAGATAATATCTCTTTGGGAATCAGCTTGTTTTCTGTCTGTCAAACTGTGTTATCTTTGGTGGTTTTCATAGATTAAACTACAGAAATGGGAACAAATGATGTGTCTCTATGACAGGCTGCTGGTAACAAAGTGCCTAAAGATATGACTTAAAACTGGATATTTGCTAAGCTGTTTGTTATGTATCGACACAACACTGGTTCATCCCTTGAGTTTGAAGCCTTTCTTATGCCTGAATGATTAATGGGTCAGAGTTGAGTGGCTTAACGAAAAAAAAAATAGCTCTGAAAATAGCTGGGTACAAGGACTTGAGTGAAAATGAGTGACAAAGCAGCCAATGACCAAAGAAAAACCTTCAGAAAGCCTAGAAAAGTATTACTAAAGACAACATTAAAAGAGAACAAGAAAGTCTGGCTGCTTGGAAGGAAAATATGAAGAAATGAGGCCTGAATCAACACTTTTGCACAGTATCATATATACACAGAGTAAAACACACCTTTGTCTCTCTTGAGAAACTCCAGCAGAGTGCGGATAGCAGCCACAGCAGAGGCTATGTCCGGATCTTTCCTCATCTGAGCCCTGAAGTACTCCACCAGCTCTGAGCAGGTTATATTCGGTTAACACCACAGAGCACAAAACATGACACGGCAAGAGATGGGATGCAAGTAACAACGTACCTGCTTCGTTCATCTTGTAACCCTAAACAGCACCTAAAGCTTCGATTTTGAAGGTGAAAGCAAACCTCAGAGGATGTTTAACAGGATTTAAACAGTTCGCAGGATTTTGACATATGTCAGAGCCGCTGAATCGGCGGCTTCCGCTGCAACTTCGGTTCAAATTAAATTATTCACGGGACTTGGAGTGAATATTAGTCCAAGTTTGACTCACACCCCACAGAAGACTGCTGGATAAAATAGAAATACTTTAATTTTGTCTGGACAGTCCTATCGTTAATATTTGCCGAGTTACACAGCATTGACTCAGTCAAAGAGCTGCGTGTTCATACGTCGCAGAGTGATGACGTCGAGTGTTATTTCTGCCTTCCAAATGGCGTGTCCGCTTCACGCGCTGCCTGGAAATATAGTGAAGTTGAGGGTTGATCAATTTTATTTGAAATTAGCCAACTAACTAGATTAATAAATTATTAAATAAGTAAAGCAACAATACCAGCTCAAATAATTTTTAACTAATTACAAAAAGATTCAAAACCACCAAAAGAGACATTATATGACCCTAAAATTATACAAACCAAACGCAGAAAGATTAGGGAATGTCCAAAAAGAGACAAAATAGAACACCAGCAAGCTGCATAATAGTCACGAAATATGCATACAAGTAGCACACATAAAAATCAAATAAGACCTCAAAAATGACAAAAAAGACCAAAGAAAGACAAAAAATGACCTAAAAGAGATTAAACAACTTCAGAAAATGCATAACAGCATAAAGAGAATAAAAACCTCCACAAAGAGATACAAAAGTAGCAAAAACAAACATCAAATCACCACATGTAGACCCAAAGTGATCCTAGAATTATGCAAAACGACCGCAAAGAGATGAACAATGCCCACAATTAAATAACCTCCCCAAGATGCACAATTAGAACAAATAAACATCAAATCAGCATATTTCGAACCAAAAGTACCCTAAAATGATGCGAAATGACCACAGAGAGACTAAACAATTCCTGAAAAAAACATAACAGCCACAAAGAGAAATAAAACCACCATAAAGATACTAAAAAGTACCACAAAGACATCAAATTAACCAAAACTTATGCCAAACGATCACAAAGAGAAGGAACAACTAAGGAGAGGTGTAAACCAGCCACAAAGAGACACAAAATGACCTAAAAAGATGCACAAAGACCTCAGAAAGATGCAACATGACCATAAAGGTATATAATAGCTTCCATCCATCCATCCATTTTCTATACCTGCTTAAACCATCAGTAGGGTCAGAGGGGGGCTGGAGTCTATCCCAGCAGTCATTGGGTGAGAGGCAGGGTACACCCTGAACAGGTCGCCAGTCCATCACAGGGCCACACAGAGACAAACAACCACACACAAACTGACATTAACCTAACATGCATGTTTTTGGATGGTGGGAGGAAGACAGAGTACACAGAGAGAACCCACACATACACAGGGAGAACATGCAAACTCCACACATGAAGGCCCCAGCATGGAGTTGAACCTGGAACCCTCTCACTGTGAGGCGACAGTGTGGTGTGCTAACCACCACACTACCATGCAGATGTAACAGGAAATGGAAACAGAAATTACTTAAACCCATGTCCAAAAAAAGCTAAACAACAACAACAATCTATAAAGCCACAATAATGACACAATAACCCCAGAGATAAGACAATTTAAAAATAAACTGTTGGCATTAGTGGACATACTTGTGTTTCATGCTTTCAGTTATATCTGAAAGGTTTCACTCTTGTATTTGTATGACTATGATATCTATTCATTTGAACTAAATACTGAGCTACATTTTGCAGTTGTGATTCACACCTTCAGAGGGCAGCATAGTCCCGTTTAAGTTTTGTCAATTTTAGGCTAAGTTAAGTCATGCGGTCGAGTAGATTAGTCCAAGTTGAAAAGTTTTTCGATTTCAACTTCTCAGTTTGTTAAATAAAATCAGAGTTTGTCAGAAATAAGACACAATAATGTCTTTGAACGACAAGACAGAACAAAGCATCATCAAAAACGATTAGTTTTGATGAGTAGACCAACAATTCCATGTTGAATTGTGTTGTGTGTTGAAGATTTTTTAACTTTTACAACATCATATTATCATTTATAGGACTCAGAGTGGCTCCTTGTTCATATTAATGTGAGTGGGAGATTGTTCAAATTTGAGAGACTGAAGATGATGACAAAAAAAAATACTCAAAATGAAAATAAAACATAAGGTTATTGCAATATGAGAGGAGCGCCTAATTGAAATCTCTGCTTACTGGAACATTTAGCTGCAGATGAACTTCTGACTCCCTTCTCACATATAATCTCACTCTACAATGTCAGTTATAGTGGTTCAAAATGCCAATACAAATATAAGATGTGTTTTTTTTTTTAAAAAACAATGAAATTAAGGACAAAAATACTTGAAATTGAGACAACGAATCAGAGGTTCAGAGAAAATGACACAAAACAACCACAACAAGACAAAAAGATTCAAGACAACAAAAACAAAAGATGAAGATACATAAAAAACATGACAACAATGACACTAAAAATGACCAAAACGTGCTAAACATGCTCAAAAAGAAACAAAATGGCAACAAAAATGTTGAAAATGACAACAAAAATATGCCAAACGAGCTCAAAGATAAAAGACAACGCAGATATGGAGAAAAAAAATGTCAATTTGTGAAAATTACATCAATGATGCTAAAAAAGGGTGGCAAAAACAAGCAAAAAAATCCCACCAATTAAAAACAAAGACACTGAAAATAACAACAAAATCACACAAAACAAGTTAAAAAAGAAACAAAATCCCAACACACTAAAAATGACAAAAGACAAGCCTTAAAAGCTCAGAAAGAAACCAAACTGACAACAAAAACATGTAAAATAATTTTAAAAAAGAGGTCAAATGACAACAGACACAAAATTACAGCAACATGACAGAAAGAGATGCCAAAAAGGCTTAAAACACCACTAAATAATGACGCAAAATCCCTAAAAGACATGCAAAACAAGCACAGAGACATAAAACAACTAAAATTGGAAATAAAAAAGACGACAGAGAAACAGGCTGATAACAACTGCATGCAAAAAGTACAGTTACAACACAAAGGCTCAAAATGACTGAAAGACATCCAAGACAAAAGTAAGTGATCAAAACAGACTCACAAACACAACAAAGACTTACACAGAAATACAGAACAACTATGACGGGATGAAAAAAAAGACTTGAGACCAGAACAAAGAGACAAAAGTGAAGTGACTGGAAATGGTTGTTAGTTCGTGCTCATTTTAGTCTGCCAGTGAAGCAAAAGATGTGTGTGTCCGTTCCAACATGTACATTTAACATATAAATAATCAAATCCATGTTTTTTTGTTTTTTTAAAAGCTTTTGAGGTGTTTTAATAAAAAAATGTTTCTTTAAAGTTCTGCAGTTTCTGAGTCGAAACACTTAAGGAGGAGAGTTTGTGTGTGAGGAGAGTTTGTGCTCCTCTTTAACGGACACAGTGTACTGTACAGCTCCAGCCCAGAGTTTCAGGCTTCACTGGAGGGCAGAGTACAGGAGGTTTGCAGCCTCTTTGTTCTGCTGCGAGCTCAGCAGGGAGACAGATCTCTGTTCAGAGTGCAGCTGCAGCCGGCCTCTTCCTCCTCCTCCTCCCTGTGCTTCCACCAGGCCGCGCATGCGCACTGGCTCCTCTGTGCGCTCTACTGTTTGCATTGTGTCTGAACTGCCGGCGAGCTTTAAAAATATTATACCCACCGCGGCAATGTCGGGCAGGTCGGTCCGAGCTGAGACCCGGAGCAGGGCGAAAGATGACATCAAGCGGGTCATGGCCGCTATTGAGAAAGTACGAAAATGGTAAGAGGAAGAGGAGCAAAAAGCGGGCTTCGTTATCTAAGACGAGAAAGGCTCGCTTGTTGGGGGAGGAGAGGGAAGGAGCGAGACGGAATGAGGGATGAAATTGAAAGAAAAGGACCGTTTTTGAGCCGGATTCACGGCAGATGTACTTGCAGCTCAGGTGCAACCGGGGCGCACTAGTGCGGTGCACATCCCCGGTCGTCGTCTGGCTACCGTTGCCACACTATACAACATGTAGCCGGTGTTTTTCCGCTGATTTTAACGGCAAGGGTTGAACCCAGAAGCCATTTCGATGCAGTCACATGAAGCCATTGCTGCCCGTTGCCGAGCTGGTAGCGCAGGCGGCGGTTTTAGGACCGAAACGACCAATAAGTCTGGACTTGGGAACAATTCGACGACGGCGCTCTTGAGTCGGAGCAGTTTAGTCCGTCTGGAGTTTTAAATTAAGCGCTTTGAGTCGCCCTTTAGGTTTGATAGAGACGAAGGCACGGTGGGGGTTGGGAGAGGGAAGTAGGCTACTGTAGTGCATGGCTGAACACGTAGTGACTCAGTCTTATCCTTTAACAGAAGAAAAACACGTTTTATACACGTTTAACGACTCAAAGACTCATGTTGGTTTCGAGGTTTTACAGTTAATGGATTTAGCCGCGTAACCCCGCCTTTTCACAGTTTATCAGGTTCCTTTTTTTGATAATCAGATGGATTAATCAAACGTCCCCGAGTCAAAGTCAGAAGTTGGTCGGTTAGTAACGTTAAAGTAACTGAAAGATATTAGTTAACAATATTCAACATTTATAGCCACAAATTGAAATATAATACAGATATGATATAAAAAAAACATTCAAATTAATCAATTCATGTTTATTATTCTGACCTTTTTAAAAGTTTTTAAATAGTGTAATTTCTACTTCGGCAGGTTAACTTGGCTCAGAAATAGTATTTTTCTTATTTTATTTCACTGTAGAGCAAATAATTAACCACATTAAGTCATTTTAAAGGGATTAATTAACCGTTAACAAATAATTTCAGACTTTCTTACTCATTTTAGTGGCTATTTAAGTAGACAGATAAATAAATAAACACTTTGTGTCCTTAATTGGGACATTTGTTTTCTTTCCGCTTTTCGGGGGGGGGCGGGGGGGGGGTATTGATAATTGATTAGTTACAAATATATTTAGTAAAATTACTTGTCAATAAGTTTGCCTTCATATTTATTTATATACACAAGATGCTGAATAATTTATCTTAGATAAGCTGGAGGACACAAGGTAATTAAATTAATCAATAAAATAGCCAGCAGATTGATGAATAATGACAGTGTTTGTCAGCTGGAATTCAAAACATTAATTTAAGTTAAATCTACCACCTCTTTCACTGATTAATCTTTTTTTTTAATTAATAAATTTTTTTTTAAGACTCATGAAATAGAAAAATAGAAGACACCTGAATGGATTGGGGTGGACATCTTCTAAAGTTACAAAATTACTAATTAAAGCACTAAGAACTAAAATATGTCTGTTTTGGTGGAAGTCATACAAAGCATTTCCTCTCTTGATTGTTTAAGTGGAAAAAATGTGGAAACATGAGCTAATGTGGCCGTTTTTGTGACCAAAATCCACGAGATTTTAAACTCGCAATGATGGAAAGAAGAAAAGCAGCAATTAATTCAATTAAATGAACTTTGGTTGATTAATTCCTAAAAACTGCTTGTAATCAGGTGGAAGATAAAACATTCATTATGCCAATCACATTGATTGAAAAAGACTTTAAAGACGAGTTAATTAGATAACGAGGACCATTTTTAAGTGACTTATTAAAAAAAAAGATTATTATTCAACATTAAAGATGTCAGGAGATGTAAATTTAAAGCAAAAGTCACATTAAGTCCAAGTAACAGGTCAAAAACTCATTCGTTCAGATTATCATGGCACGGAAGACAAGTAAAATGCCAAATATTCACTAGAAAAGTTATTTTCATGGTTATTTAATAGTCTTTTATTCAGCAAATAATCTTGACCCTAAAATTGTAATTTAGTGGCGATGGAAGTTCAATGTCAGCGCTAAAGTGATACTGTGATGAATTATTTTAGTTTTAGTTGCATAACTTTCCATTATTTCCCAGCTTCTTCTTTAAATTGGTGAAAATGTCGTACTGTGTTGAGCCCCAGAGGCCTTGAGTCAGCTTGGTTTTCTCTCCCACTCAGGGAGAAGAAGTGGGTGACTGTTGGAGACACGTCCCTTCGCATCTACAAGTGGGTGCCAGTGACGGAGCCCAAATCGGATGACGTGAGTTGGTCGCCGTCACCAGCAGCCCTTTTTTTAAACACAAGAATGTTATTTTAAAATATGTCTGTTCTGTTTTCTCTCCAAACGATGGTGCGTTTTCTTGTGTTGCAGAAGAACAAAAATAAGAAGAAGGGCAAGGATGAGAAATACGGCTCGGAGGTGACGACTCCAGAGAACAGCTCCTCTCCAGGGATGATGGACATGCATGGTGGGTTTTTAGATTTCACAACATCTTGGCTTGTCTAATACTCTCAGCCTCAGGCCCACTTGTTCCCAAACATCTTTCATAGATATCTGGTTTGTTTTTTTTAAAAGAGGATCACTTATTTTGTACACTTGTAGGGGACTACTTTCCTCGGCGGATTAACTTGCAGTTAGCGCTGCAGTGAGTTGAATACAGCATGAATTCTTGTGAAAATGATGGGATTAGTCACCTGCTGTGATGTTAATGTGTTTTTGATGGTTTTTATAAAACAGTAGAGCTCTGTAACATGGGCGATTATGATATATAAGGCCATTTTCTTTCATTGTAAGGAGTCTCATACGCCTCATACTGCGAGTGAAATTATTCATCCTCATCCCGATAGTTAGAATTCTTAATGTTTATAAATCTCCTGCATTATAGATGCATTAGAGTTAAACCACAGTGTTTACAGGTGTCAAATCTTTCTTTCCTGACCCTTCAGATGCTGTTATTGAACCAAAGATACTCGAAAGTCGAATGATGAAAAGCTGAGCTACAAAAATAAATGTTTTGGCTCTGAAATGAGAGTGGGACACTCTTATCTGTGTCTTTGCTAGATGACAACAGCAACCAGAGCTCCATCGCCGACTCGTCCCCAGTGAAACAGGAAAACAGCTGTAGCACCAGCCCCGCCCCCGAAGCCACCGCTGCATCGCACCGCGAGAACAGTGAGACCAAAACTGACCAGAGCCCGGACAGCAAGAGAGGTCAGACCATCACACACACACAGATAAATACCAGAGCGGCTTTTAAATGCTGGGTTCATGTGAAGGGTCTCCTTCGCCGCCACCTGCGTCAGAACCAGCCGGCAGCGAACAGGCGGTGGAGATGCAGCCCGCCTGATCAGATATAGGATGAGCCATCTGCTGTTGTTGTTTTCGACTTCAAGATAAACACAAAGCACTGGCAGGAAGTTAAAATGACCACTTCCTCTTAGTTATTTACACTGCACAGCTGTGGCCACGGCGTTTCCCCTCGAGAATTCAACCGTCAACCTTTATTTACTCAAAAAACCCCTTTGAGAGACGCACCCTGAGCCTTAAATCTGGTTTAAGTTTACATGTGGATTAAACAAAGCTCATATAAAGAATACTGCAACACACTTATCACTGTGTATTAAGTAAGTCGGCAAATCAGTCCTGAAACTCTTTGAAGGGGATGACTTTTAGTTCTTCTTGATAAGTCAACAGAAGATGATGTAACACTTATTTTTCCACTCCTTTTTTTAAACCCGGTTTCTATCTTTAAGGGGTGATTCTGGACTAGAACCATTTGGATGTATTAGACATTCATTTTCTCTTTAAACATATTCATCTTGAGCTCCACATCAGATATTTCACCCACGATGTTCTCTCATTCAGCCTGTGTTGGTGATTCTGGCCTTTTTACAAACCACCAACAAGATTTTTTTATCAGACACCTCCCACCCTGTTCCCAATTCACAGGAACTATTCATGATCTGGCCGTAACCAAAACTGAACATTAGGATCTATTTATTCCATCATTCCTGTGTTTCCGTCAAGGTTTTTTTTGTTTAAAGCTCATTTTGAAAACCTGCTGCATTAAAACGTAGGAACTCAGGCACACTCCACTATCGTATTACAGCTGCAGAAAAGCTTAACGCGTATGAGCATAAAATCAGTTTAAAGCCGCTGTAGAGGTGTGTAACAGCGAAATTTCCCCTCATAAGCGTCTTCTCTTAATCTGTGGGCTGTCTTTTTGGTCTGGGGTGTATTTTTCTCACGCTGCTGTTCTGAGCAGCTCTTCGCTTAGCTCCCCGTCGTAATTCCTCCCTGATTCTGCAAACCGAGTGCACACCGACCGCAGGAAATGACAAACTACTAAAAACAAAGCCGAGTACTCCTTAAATGAGAGCCTGTGCGGCTCTACTCTCCCTCGTGCTGGCAAAGTAAATATTTTCTTGTTCTGGATTGTTGGTTGAACAAACACAAGCAGTTTGAAGATGCTGCCTCGAGCGTGGGGGGGGGAAGACATTGAGGCTGTGACGACAACTCCACGGTAAATCATGAGGTCAGCGATTGTTTCTTCAATGAATTAGTGGATTGTTCGGTCCCGGAAGGGAAGGTTAAATCTGTTCAGTTCAAGTAAAAGGTAACCTTGACAGTTAAAAAGGTGGAACAAGTAGATTTTTGATGATTTTTGTGTAAAAAAAAACAACTACAATGGGTTCGGTACGTCTCATCAGGGTTCAGAGACGCTGCAGTTCCCCTGCACAACCACACAGTGTCATTAGAGCGTCGAAGTCATGGCCTCCAGCGCTCCGTGAGGAGTTCTTCTCACTTGTGTTTAAACCGAGCTCCTGTTCTGACTTTGTTGCCGTGTTCTCATCCGAAGGTAAGACCATCCCTTCATCAGAGACCTCACAGAGCGCCAAGAGAGACAGTCTGTCGTCAGGGGAGAAGGAATCCTCAGACAGCAAAGCCACTCAGGTACGAACACGTCTGCACACCACTGAGAGGTTTACTAATCTGTACAGTTTTAGAGTGTTTTACATCCACAGAGGGAGACATGGAGATACCGCAGCTTGGAGGAGTTCAGGTTTCGACATTTTCTGTTTAACTTAATCTGCTTTCTGGGAACGAACACAGATGTCTGAAAGAAAGAAAGAAGAAAAAGAGGAAAAGAACAGGAACAAACCTGACAAAAAAACCTTAAAAATGAATAAACAAAATGGAAGCGAAGCCTGTTTTAATTCTCTGCTGGAATCCTGACTTTCTCTTTGACATCAGCAGCCACATCAGCGCTGCTCCCCGAGGCACACGATGAATGTTAAATGGATATTTATAGTCTCACACAGAAGGAGCGATGCTGTGGACATGATGTCCTTCAGGCTTGTGTGTCCCAGTAAAGTCATCTGTACGTCTCAGTCCAACTAAGTTTTATCTGCTTCCACAATCAGTGCGACGGTGGCTACCATTAGCTCATTAATTAGAAGATTGATTGGCTCTGTTTTACGGTCGTGTTGCCCATCAGCACATCTAACGATCATTAAAGGTTCCCTGTGGAGTTTTTGACCTTTAGCAGCAGCATGGATCTGTGTTCTCTGTAAGTGGTTCTTGTTGCAGTGTCTAATGCCCCAACAAAGACGGGGGAGAGGAAGTCTGCAGGCTTGCAGAACTCAATGCAATGCAGATTCAAAGTATGTTGCATGCTAGCTTTGAATATCAAGGACACCTCTTTAATGAAACAGCCTCTGACTTCTGTTTCGGACGCGAGGGAACGATCAGAATGAATTCCTTGGTCAAACGCCTCCGTTGTGGGTTGCAGATATCGATCAGTCTGATCCGATCGGCAGTGACATCAACATGAAACTCTCGATGCTCCGAGCGCAGGAACAAATATTTTCAAAGCAGCTCACATCGAGCACCGTGTAGTCCGATCTAAAGTTAGCAGTGAGGGATTTCTGGCAGTATAAAGGCTTTTAGATGTTACATATGGTGGAGAGAGTTATCGCTTCTAAGGTTGGACCGATCTAAAAGCTCCTTATTAACACAGCTGAGCTACGTTCTGATGGATTCAAACTTACACAAGCCTCAGTTTGATGAAGCATTGATAAGAAGGTGGATGGCACCGTTCCTCCTACTGATTATCTGTCAGCATAAAACAGGAGCTGTTCATTTCACATGATTTTTCTTGTTGCTTGTAGGACCTACAGGAGGAGGCCCCGCCCATCAAGAAAAGCAAACTGGAGTCCTCATCTCAGGACTTTGAGGAGAGTTAAATATTTGGAGCTGAGTTAATTTTCTTCTTTGCCCTCCTGCCCCTCCCCCCCCACTCTGTACCTCCTATCATTAACTCTAAATAATTTAGGGCTGATGGACACACCGGCTCTCCTCTGTCCTCCTATTTTTCTCTTCCTGCCTCTACCCAAACTCTTCAAAACCAAAGGGAGAATGGACATCTCCCTCCCTGCTGGCTGTCCCCCCCCCCCCCCCCCCTCTGGTTTGTCTACTTTTGCCCGAACACTCCCCTGCCACAGAGGGAGAATGGATATTACCTCTGTTCACTGGTCCCCTCCGTGCTTCCTTCCAGTCCTCCACACTTTTGCCAAGAGAAGCGCCGAAGCCAGGCTGCGGTCCCCCTCTGCGGCCTGGCGAGGTGCCGTCAGACCAGCCCAGCTGCCGCCAGGCCAGACCACAAACCCTGACCTGCTTCTGTGACTCGGAGTTAACACTGGGGATCTGAGATTAGGACGAGGTAGATCGCGGACGCTGCTTTGAGACCTCTTTGTAAACATTTCTCTGCTAATGGTTTAGCTCAGGATAACTCAAGAGGCTAACCTGGTCTCAGATCAGCGGCTGCGGGGGGAACCTCCACCCTAAGACCACGTCACGTCAGTCCTCCTGATTCGCCTCCTGCTAGACTAATGTTCTCTATTTGTTTAGGAAATGTTTAGGGTTTTTTTCTCAGGAGGGTCAATGCACTGTTATGGTATGTCACAATCGATCACAGATAGATTTGCTGCTGTAGTGGATGTCTTTTTTTTTTCTCTATCCATGAAAAGTTCTCCATTCATGTGTTTTCTAAAGTGAATTAGCTCGTGGTTGGTAGAAGACGACGACGGTACTGGTCGAGATAAACTCTTGGATAAGTAGTGAAGACGAGCGTAGCTAGCATAGGTCATGGAGGTGTGCCTTGAGTTGCTACGATTAATTCTCGTTTTTAGGTCAAGCAGGTTTTGAATTACAATTTTTGGTGCCATGTTTTGTTTGGTTTGTGTTTTTGCCTTATAACTGTCACTAATTAGTTTATCCGATATTTATATTCTACTACAACTGGTTGTTTTACTTAAAGGAATAGTTCTGGGAGATATTTGCTTTCTTGCCGAGAGTAACGACAAGAAGTCTGATTCCTCTGATCTGTCTTGGAGACGGTAAGCTTAAAGCATGAAGGCTGGAAACACTAGCCTGGCTCTGACCAGAGGCAGATATAAAACCCATCGGCTTGCATCTGCTGATTCTGGAGCGACAGCAGTTTTTTGTTTAAGGAACGTTTTGGGCCAAGATTCCCTGCTCTGTGAGCCTGGGAATAGTGAGTAAGGTGTCATTATGTGATCGCTGATGGTTCTCAGATTGTATTTCCACTCGGTGCACCTGGAGGCAGGCAGCCGGCTCCATTACATGCATTTTATCAACAGGTTTACTTTGTGCAGACGAAAAGCATCCCCTGGGACAAGAATAGCTCCAGTTAGTTTTATTCAATCAATTTAACAATTTCATCACAGTTTAATAGGTTCCAAAATTTACTTTACACATAATTCTTATAAAAATGTCAAAGGGTGATATGACAGATTTATGTCTTGGAACATATTATAACTTGGAGGAAATTGATAAACTGAACAGTTTGCTCTTAAGAGCGCATCCTCCGCCGAGCCAAGTGCTCCGTCTTGCAATTTTTAAGATTTTCATTCACGTCTGCACCCATATTTAATGAGTTGTACCTTCCTCATGCTCCATTGAGTTTACTAAAAGTCAGCCTGGCAGTTTTTGGAATCTCCTGCACAGAAAAAAAAGCTCTGGAGGTGTTTACGAGTGAACTCAGAGGTGGCGTTAGGTGGATTTCTTTGCCTCTGTGCAGAGCCAGTCTTTGGGCTTTCTATCTCCTGGCTTCACGTGGTATCGACCCTCTTCACTCCACTCCCGGCATGAAAGTAAATAAGCGTAATATTCCTTTAAAACAGTTGTAGGCTGGAATTTGAACACTACCCAGAAGTTAATGAAGTTTTCTCTTCTGGAACCGTTTGAAACATCTGTAAACTTCTTCAATAAGAGCTCCTGCTTATCAGCTTGTTTCTGCTTCAGGTGGTCCAACAAAAGCAGGAACAGGCGGGTTTCGGGTACTGATTTTTGGTCCATCAACATGACTCACATTTAATCACCTCTTTGTAAGTCTTCTGTGTATCACTACTTATCTATGGCCAACAGATGTTTGCGTAGCTCGTCACAGAAGGGTCCAGTCTTTTAGCTCAAACATTTGGTTCTAATCCTCCTTCAAGGTGCTGTCTGTTGGCTGAATCCATACGCATGTGGCATCCCAGTTTTGTGCAGATTTGTGCAATTTACTTGAACTTGAAAGTACGGATTCAGACCTACGACCTCTAATGTACAACCTCACACATGTTAGATTTACTTTCATTTCTCAATATTTGCTCGCTAATATGGATTGAGATCAATTGAATCACTGCAAACCAATGACTTCATGACATGATGGGGCTATACATTACAACGCAGAATTACTTGATCAGATTTCAGCAAATCAGCATTCACGTGGATGGAGAGAAAAGAATTGAAAACATTGTCTCAGTTTAGAGGATGGATTAGCATATACCTCATTCCCAGTCCAGCAGAGCTGGAACTTAAAATGCTATTGTATTGACACGAACAGTTATAAACAGCATTACATACACTCAGTTTAAAAGGTCTCACTTATGTTGTAGCTTTCACCTGATTGAGCCAATTGCTTATAGTTTGCTCATAACTTGTGTAAAAAGAAAAATAAGAAAAAAAAAATGTGAGATAAATCTTGTTCGTTTCTTTTTTTGTTTTCCTTTGGGACCATTTAGGTTTTTTTTTCTTTAGATCTTGTACAGACTTATGTTTTGGTTTGACTTATTTATTCCATCAGTAGTGCTTGGTTTTTATCATGTCCAATGGTTTGTTTTCTTAATAAAAGTCACAAAACGTTTTGGGAGTTGATATTTCTTCTGTTGGGAAGGGAAAAAAGGCCTCATTAAAGTACTTTTTTAATTCGTTCATAAATGCCAAGTAATTATGTGTTTCCCTGCCTATTAAAGCCACAAAAAAGTAATTCAGTTTTATTATGTTTTAGATTTCATTTTAAATTGATAATACTGGCCTTTTTGTCCACACCAAATACAGTGACAACCTAACCTAAATATTTATTCAAGTTGATTTGCTTAAATCTCTCATTTAAAAGACATTTGCAACTGAGTCTGTGGTCAGATGCATCTCATTTGCTTTGATGATCCTCGAGATGTGTCTAGAAGCTGACTCGACTCCACTTAAAACAAATGTGCTTGTATGGGTTAATTGTGTGTAGACTGAGATATCGTTAGTTTTACTGTAACAAATGTGTTTAAAAGCACATAATTGAGAAAAAAAAATGTGCAGATACTTAAGACTAAAAAACAGACCCAAGTTACGTTTATTTATGACTCAGGGATATCCTCATCCTGGTTTAATGAGCAATCTGGGTTACGAAAACTGAAAGGCACAAATAGTGGAGTGGCAAATCTGTAATGATGAATTCATTCTAAAGTGGGTTTTGATAGTCAAAAGATAACTAGGACAACAGAGGAGCTTTTCTTTTCTTAGTATTTAAATTGGACTGTTCAGGAGTATACAGTACATAGAAAACAGTGACATTTTACACCACATTGACATCTGTAAAATGCTTTAAAACCATACATGGTGTCTGAAGCAGTTACATATAAAACATTACACTAATAAGACTCATCACTTATAAAGTACTCAACGTTTAAAGTCTATACAAACGGGCAGGTTTTCCCCTGAAGTGCAAACCTCTGTAAATGTCAGTCTTATCAGTGAGCAGAAAAATAAAATGTAGCACACGTAAAAAAAAGCTATCTTTTGTTCCATGGCACTGTTTACATACCCACCAGAAGGAAGCTTCTGATTAGTATTTACAAAGACTAGTGTCAACTAATATGTTGCATCACAAATTATATACATTGTTCTATGGGAAGATTCAATATGATCCAGAATTGTGCTTTAGAACAAGATAAGTCAAATACATGTTGCTACAGAGGGTTAATAAAAGGAAAAGTTTGCCATTTTAGGAAAATTGCTTATCCACTTTATTAGGCTAAAGCTAGCAAGCTTAGCTTAGCAAAGGAATACAGGTAGCCTCTGCTTTAAAGTATATCTATAAAACGCAATAATTAAAATTTTTCTGCAACCAGTACAAAATACAATGTGTCATGATTTGCCATTTTACTGGGTATTATTCATGTTTATGATAGAACAAGGCTGGCTGTTCTCACGTTTGCTAAGCTAAGCTAACTTCATGTAGCATTTATCACCACATAAACATAAACATGCAGTTTCACCATATTATAAATACAACTTAGTGCATTAAATTATTACTTGCTATATTGTGTCTAGAAAGATAATGTTCATGTTGGCATTACCTTCAGTTGTGGAGTAAGACTTTCAAGTGTGTTTGTGCTTTTACATGATGTATTTTAAAGTTAAATTGATCTACTCTCCTGCTTGAGTGCTTGTTCACAGATAAATCAGGTTATACATGATATCAAATATACACTGTAGTAATGTAGAATTATTTTTTGGTACATATTAAATGACTACATCATAAAGTGATGTGCATCTGTGCTCAGCTGAGTCCAATATAGCAGTACTCAGGTAATAATATGATTATATCCTCTTAAATCATATCTTTACTTGACAAGAAAGACAGTGTATTTGCTGTTTGATCTAACTCTCAAAGTGAATAAGCAATTACCAAAGTGTCACACCTTAGCTCCAGGGGACAGTATTGAAATGGGATAGTGCTGTATAATTTTAATAAAATAAATTTTAAATAACTTTATAATCTTGAAATTATTGTATGTTTTTTTTTATGTTGAATCTTTAAAGTGGAGAGTGCAAAACTAAGTTAGTAGCGGCTCCTATAATTTCATCTGGGTGAATTCCTTTCTCCTATACTACAGTAGTCCTACTACAGACTAAACACTTTAAATCAGTGCTAGCTTATTTCCCTGCAAGAAAAATCACTGGCTAGTAAAAGATCAGATGGTAAATAACAAAATGCAACTACTTCATGATCAACAATGTCACGGCTTCGGTAACTTTTAGCTGTATTTTTTTTCAAGGTATCAACGGGTAGAAGGGTACATACGCTAAAAAAGTTCCTCCCTGATGTTGGAAACAGTAGCTGATAAAACAAACGTCAGCATAACGCTTTGGAGCTGTAGGCAAGCTTCATATCTTGACTTTAAAGCGAACGCATGTGATGAGTCCTTAAAGCTTTCACGGAAATGCAAAACATTTACAAATCTACGACAGCTTGTACAGAAGTCATATGATTAAAAGCTCTGAAGCAATTCTTAAACCAAACTTATGAATGTCACTGTTTTGTTTTGTGAACTCCACTATGTGAAATTTTATATTCCCTTTTAACTTAAGGTCCATCTACAAGCTTTTCCTGAGTCTTTATTTGAATATCAAGGTGTTCATAATCAGTAGAAAGCACAGGAAGAAATTAGTAAGTGGACCTTGATTCACACGTTTCTTTGTGTCAAACGACAATTTCCCACATCACGATTAACCTAATTTAAACAATATAAATTTCCCCTATTTAATAATTAGACCATTGATAATAAAATAGAATATTGGGCTCGCTATAAAGGTTGAGGAAATTTTGAGATTTAAGTTGTTATATTTCAAAAGTAATGTGTGAATACTATTCGAAAAAAGTATTAAAATCGCATTGTTTTGAAAATACTTCAAAACAGTATCTGAAACGTTGCGATCATAACATAATTCTGCAATATCAAGTTGTAATATTTCCAAAGTCATGCAAAATTTAAAGAAAAGTAGGAATATAATGAAATTTAAGTTTTTATATTTCAAAACTAAGGTAATAATAAGGGATAAGCTGTTACATGTCAGAAGGCATTCGCGGAGTTTGAGGTGTCACCCACAAGCACTTTAACGTCAGAACTTTTAGCATAGCGAAATCAAATCAAACGAGTAACACGCTGTTTGAGACATGCTGTGTTTACATTGCTGTTTTCCACTAAAATGTACCACTTATTCCTTTAAATTATCGTGTTGTTCCTGAAATGTTTTCACCTCTTTCCTCAAAATATTCACATTTTCCTCTGAAATCTTCTGACCTTTTTCCTCAAAATGATAAATGCCAACTTTATGTTCAAATGTTGCATAAAAAAAAAGATTTTTCTTTAAAATGCAAAGAAATTTCACACTTGCTTTCCAGAAATTGTTGAGATTTTGTAGTGAAAACAGAACATTTAGAACTTTTGAAGAAGTTATGACGTCTTTCCTTTAAATGTAAAAACTTAATCCAAATATTTTGTGGTATTTTTGTACAAAATATTACGACTAATTTCTTTTTTTTTTTTTTTTTAATGCTCTAAGTTTGTTTTGAAAATTTTTTTCCTGTAGGATTATGATGTTATACCCATTCTTTTCCTTCCAGTGACCCTTACACTGATAACCGAGTTAATACACTGGAAAAGGGACTTTATACGAGATCAGCGAACAAAATTCATTAGTATTACATGGCAGTATCACTCTGATTGGTTTACAAACTGAGGAATGTGATGAAGAGAAGAGTGTAGAAGTGGAGCACTTTAAGTTTGTTGCATCACTTTGCTGTCAACGACAGATAAAGCCTAAAAACAGCACATGTGGAACATTATTTTTGCTCGTTTTAGAAACAAACTCGACACGTTAAAAACTACAAGTGCAGAGGACGGATCCCGTTTGTTATAAACATCAATATTGCACAGAAGCAGCTTATTTGGACGAGCATTTTACATCATAATGAGATGTTTTTTCTTCGGAGAAGGTTTTAATCAGGGCAAAAGCTACTAGTGATATCCATAAATACGGTATAAAAATACGTTACGGAAAAATCTGCAGATTTCTATCAGGCTTTTCGGGCGGGACTGGGAGAGGAAAGAGGAGAAAAAAGGGATTTAAATGCATCAGAAGGTCTGATCATCGTTGCACGACTCTGTGGCGTGACCAAAGGCTTCGCAGATGTCGCAGTAGGGCCTCTCATCGGCCGGGTTACCGTGGTAGGTGGTGTGAGGTACCGAGTCGGGGCTCTGGGCCTGAGTGGGACAGTCCTCTGTGTCGTGGAGGTCAAAGCAGTCGCAGATGTCGCAGAAAAGACGCGGGGTCGCCTTCTTCTCACGCTTAGACACGTTTTCATCAAATCTATGAGAAGGAGAGAAGAGTAAAGACAAAAATTAAGTCTGGTGATGTTCCCTTTTTTAAATTTGTTGCTAACAAATTCTACGAAAAATACCCAAAGCGATTCCGAATGCATCCTAAATGCACAAGCGACAAAATGACGTGCATTAAAACAGACTCCAAACTATGGTGGCGTCCAGCCACGTGATGACGTGTCACCGATAAATCTCTACGCCGTTTTATCTCTAAGCATCACCACTCTTGAAAAGACCCATTTAGGTAGCTGCTTCTGCAGCATCGCGGTCTGTTATCAAAGGTAAAATGGGTGTGGAGACATTAACTGTTAACAACCTGATCTATATAACCCACAATCCTGCCATTAAAGAAACATACCGTGTGGCGATGCATTGCTCCTCAGGTGAGAAATCTAGTTTGATTAATGGGTGTCCTCAAAGTAGGTTAAACGTACGGGAAACACTTTATTGTATAATTTTAGTAAGACAAATCCAATTATGTCTAATAGCTGAAGTTTAGGTGAAATCCCACTAAATAGTTCAACTATGCACATTTGCAAGTAAGGTATAAACTGTAGGAATATTACAAGTTTACACTTCTGTAGTCAGAAAACAGCTGCGATGCAGGCAGCTCTGACAGGGAACTAACGGCTAAAGTTACCGCAGCCTATGGTTTCAGGTGATGCATCGCAGCAGTGTGGTGGTGGTATGTTTTCAGCTCAACAGCCACAAATACTGCCTCAGTTCAGCTTATTTACCTCAAAGCACCCCATCTCCCTCCTCTCTGTATCCATCTGCCAGATGTCAGACCTCCCGTGTCACTCCGAATAATTCAGAGTGAAAAACAAGCCGTTTGTCAGACTCTTGTACCACTCTGGTTCCTGATACTCTTTCCATCATCTGTACCTGCCTGCTTATGCACCAGCAGCATAACAAAAAAGACTTGTTTTTTTTCCAGAGACAAACAGGAGTCTGATTTATCTGTCTCCTCTGAGCCACAGAGCTTCACTGTTGCCCAAAAATGATTTAAAAGCATCCATATAATCTGCTTAGTTCGAATGTCTGTCTAATTGACAAGATTATGCAGCTCCAAATCCTCCTTCTGTTTGGTTTTGGCAGTTTTACATCTGCGACACACAACCACCAACAGATACTGTAAAGTCTCACACATAAAGGCTACATTTAGTCAAGATGTTTATTCATTTAGAGCGTCACATCAGTGGAATTCTGCACCACAATAAGTCCTCATCCTGTTACCCATTCAAAACAATGTGACGATATGGCTTCTTAAGAATCAGTGTCAACATTAAATTGTAAATTCTTGTAGTGATGCATGTTCTCCTTTTAATGTGGATGTCTGAAAACAATCGAGCCAAGGGACTGCTGAGAAAAATTCCACCTTCCAGTTTCCAAAAATACTCAACAGATCATCAAACGTGGGAGAGAAAAGGGATTTTTTTTTTTTAATATCTGGAAAATTCTTTAATTAAAATCCTGCAACCATGAATCAATTATTCTCCGATTCCAGCCACCAATCAAGGCTTTTCCCTCTTGGCACAGTGCAAGCATGCTAAATGATTTCAGAGGCTTATTCCAGAAGAAGCTGGTTTTCATCTCCTCATGCGTAACTGTCAGGGTGAGGGTTTCGGTAATTATGAAGAAAAGTTATTTTTATTCAAGTCATTAAGTTCCGGCTGAAGTTTTAAGAGTTTTAAGAGAGTTTAGGCACCTATATGATTCATATAGAGGCAGCATGTTAGAAATCCATCTTATGAAATCCAACCAAAGATATTAAACATGTGCCGGACCCAAACAGTTAGTAAAGTCTCAGCTCTGCGTAATTAATATCAATTAATATTATTAATTAACTGGAAGTTTCCAAATAGACACCAAGTTCAACTCGGCTGAGAAAGAGTCACGATTAAACTTGAAGCCTGTGATGAGGGTTTGTTTTCAGAAACAAATAAAGTCAAATAAAGTTATTCAGTTTTCAATAACATGAAGAGACAGAAAAGAATAATGCCGAGTGTTTTTTACCCGTCCGTCCCGTCGTTGCCGTTGAACTCAGCCAGAGCGAGCTTCTTCAGTTTGATCTTCAGCTCTTCGTTTTTCCGCTGCAGGTCCACAATCACACTGTTCAGGAAGTTGATCTGACGGAGGCAAACGCAAACATCATGACTTAATCGCCACCTTGAGACCAGATCAGTCTTGTCAGCAGAAGAAAACGTCTCAGCCTCACCTGTCCCTCAGCGAACTCCTTCTCCTCCCTCAGCTGCTCCAGTGCTGCATCACCTGCACGAGCATCGCATAAATCAGAAAACTGGTCAACAAACACAGGTTTTTTTTTTACTCTTTAACTACACTATAATGAGAAATATCTCCTCACCCGAGGGTGGAGCCTGCCTGTCTCCTCCCTCTGAGGCCTGCGTTCCCACCAGTGTTTGCTCTAAACTGTGAACGCGACTCTGCAGCTGAGCTTTGTCCTTCTCTAACGTCTCCACGGCTGTCTGCAGCGTCTTGGCCATGGCGTTTTCTCCTCGCAGCACCGCAATCTGCAGATAGCAGACGAGCACTTTAAACACCTGAGTTTTAACCGGACGAAGGGAGTGTTTTCGAGAAATAATACATCAGCTGTGAGTACCTCATTCCTCAGAGTTTCCAGTTCCCGGTCTTTGTCTGAGATTAGAGCTCCAGTGGATTTCTGGAAATGTACTTCCCCCCCTCCGTCTTGATTACAGATGTTTTCTCTGAAGAAAAAGAGTTTTTTTTTACATATCTTGAAACTGGATTTAGTTGAAACTGGATGTCATATTTGTTCAAGACAAGATATAAAGTAAAACAAGGACTAATCAAAAGGCTAGTTTCTCTTTGGAGTTTTGCACACTCTTATTTTGAAAAGTTAATTTCATCGTCCGTGAGTTTTTGTGTTTCGGCTTTTAAGTCTTTCTTTGCTCTGCTTTAGTTATGTTAGTTAGAGCCTTGGTTTAGTCTCTTTTCTATGATCTTGTCTGGTATTTTGTTTGAGCTTCGTTACTTCTTACTTACTTCCTCAGTGTTAGCTTCTACTGTAGTCTTGTTTTTCCCGTCTTTACCCCTAGATGTCCTCAGTTGTCTTGGTCTTGTCCCCTGGTCTCATTCACACCTGTCTCCTGGTAATCACTCACCTGTTGTCACTCCAGTCATCAACCCTTCATCAACCCCAGTATGTATAGCTCTCCGGTCACCTTGGTCCTTTTCCAGATCATTGCTGCCGTTGTAATTTCCCTGTGCTAACTGTATCTCAGTCAGTCCTCTTTCGTCCTGTTTGTTGGTTCTGTTGCTTACTGTTTCTAGTTTGTTAATTCTGCTTCTAAACCACCTTTAGTTTGTGAAATAAAGCCATTGCGATCTTCACTGCCCGTTTTCACCTGCTTTACCTTTAGTCCACTTTTGGTTTAAGCATGAACCATGACAATTATCTGCCAAAATCTTTTAAAGCAGAGTCCTCTGACTGTCTAACAGCCAGTCTATAAAAGAGAAAGACATTTGGGTCATCTTCAATAAGCACCACAAGCTCACAGAAGTATCAAACTTTCTGTTTTGGGACTTGGGTTTTAGTCTTAAGGAACATACAGAGTGACCTCCACCAACTATGCCCAAAATCTGCTTTAAGTATGCAGTGTGTTGATGTCATTTCTAAGTGTGCTATGGAGGAAATTCTACTCTTTGTGCTGCAAACTCTAGATTTGCCTCCCCGGTCCTTCATCATCTTGCCCAAAATTAAGTGTAAATTCAGGTTTTGGCATGTTGATGTAGCGATGAGTATCTCAGGAAGATATTCTGTAATAATCACGTCAATCTTTGGTATCTCGGTGGTGATACATTTACAGTTTAAACCTGCATTCACAACCGTGAGCTTTTGGTGATGACCAAATGAAGATGGCAAGTGTAAGCGTCTGAATTGAGTTTTCTCTGGAGGGTTTCAGGCGTACTCTTCAAGATCGTAAGGCTCAGAGTAGAAACTCAGAGTAGAGGCCAATCACGCTCAAAAACTCAATATGTATCTCTGTTTTTAAATAAAGAGCTTTAACTGCTGGACCTCGCAGTTTCCCTCTATCCTCCTGAAATGAAAACATGCCAATGAATGAAGCGTGTTCGGGTTGTAGTAGCTGTGAGTCAGCAGACTGTGTACCACCTGAAACCAGCTGAAACTCCAGAGCATCTGCTCCAACATCCAAGTCGCATTGAAGAGAAACATACTCTCGACAAATCACATCTGCATTTCTTTCACTCCACACCTGTCACTTCTGCTCTAATTGCAACCTTTTGCATCTCCCTTCGGCCGAAAAAACCCCACAAAGCTGCCGGCTCGTCCTCGCATCCCTCCGACTTCACCTCTGTCGCTCTGATCGTACCACATGTGCTCGTCTTTGATCTATGACTGTCATCCTGCCTCAGCTGTTCGTCACCCCCCATTTTATCAAGCTTTCAGCTGCACTTGCGGCTGTGCAACGTTTTCATCCTCTGACTGCTGAGCAGAAGTTTCTGTTTCTGACTGGCACAGAAGTCAAAGTCGTAGCTTATTTTGTTTCCAGACTTTAAAAAGGCTTAAAATTAGACCAAAAAGCAGCACAATGACAAGACGTAGAAAAGAAAACCACATTTTAACATCTGTCTTCAATTCATTGTGCACTTCTTAGAAAATGGTTCTGATCTCATTCAAACTCCTAAATTAGCTAAAGATTTAAAATGTCAGATATCTTATGAAGAGATGGATTTATTAAAGCGCTGACAGCTACGTAGATTATTAGCTGACAATCACAGAATGTTCTCTTTAGCTTCATATGAGGAAAAAACAAGCATCAAATGCTGTATATTTTAAGGGTTTTGTGTCTCCTCTTATTCACCAGTTTTCAAAAGTACTTTAAATATGAAATGATTGGTGTTGAATTTGAAGGGAAGCAGGTGGCGGGTAAGAGCTCCAGCGCAAAGCCTGGAACCAAGGCAACGCAGCCTCACTTTGCACAGCTGTTTCACACATGCGCTGCACCCCTGAAATGTTCACATCAGCTCTGGATGCAGAGGTTAATCAGACAGTTACTTAACAGTAAGTCCAGAATAAGTGCAAGTAGGAATGCCGCAGATGAGAGTAAGAGAGCAGCAGCTGCTGCGTCATGCTGATTTCTGCTGGCCTGCTTCTACGCATAGTTAAGATGTCAAAACAAAAACAACCATCATTTCAATTTTAAAGGGAATATACAATATAAACTATGAATGAAACACTTCCACTTCTACAGAGTAGTTGTTGCATCAAGTCCTGCCTCCTGTGTGCTCTGACATGACAACAGAGCTGCAATGATTAGCTGGTGAAGCCACCCACCAATTTTTCGCAGGTTAACTGGCTTCTGTTTCAATAGCTAATTAGATATTGGGAAGTTTTGTACGAAACAACAGCACCTTTGAGAAGAAAGTGTTCAGATATTCCTAAAACTGCTGATTTTCTTAACCATAAACTGTAAACCAGTTAACGAGTTGCTGAATTAAAGAGTCATCCTGTAACAATGAGCAGAATCTTACATCAAAACTGCAGCTTTCTTCAAATGTCTGAACCAAAACCACTGATTTTTCAGTTTGAACTGTACAGAAATGTGTCGACTAAGACCGTAAAAAGTTCTTAAATCTGCATACTTAAAATTAGGATACAGTACACTGAGAAAGCCAGTAATTTGTTTTTCATTACGAGGTTAAAACATGAAGAATCAGATTAAAGCTACGAGATTAAAATCCTCACACATGAAGCTCCTTTTGAGGCAGAAATACTGACCCTCTTCATTACTTCATATGAATTTAGTTTCACTTGGATTACAAATGTAAAGAAATGCTTTTAACCATCCATCTATAGAGCCCCTGTAACTAAAGGTTACATTTTCAGAGTCTAAATCACTTCCCAGCTTCTTACCTGGTCTTCATGTCTGGCTGTAGACTGTTGCGGTCCTCATTGTGCTAAGAGTTAAACACAAACAAATATAGAGGTATTTAAATAGAGGCTAAACCCGTCTGAGCTAGAAGAGTTTAGTCACAGCGGGAGGTCAAACCTCTCTACGCCAAAACCCATTTATCAAATCACCGCTTCTGGCTTCACAAAGCCCCATCTTTAACTGGATACAGTAAACCGTTTACGTAATGGGAAATTCGGAAAGGCCAGTACCTCGCCGAGATGCTGAGACTTCTGGGAGGCCAGCTTCAAGTCCTCACTGAGAGAGAAGAGAAAGAAAGACAGTCAGGTCTCTGATATCTGTGTCACCGTCACTGCTGCATGCTAATATACAAACATCACACATCAATGTGTAATTAAAACTGCTAAAAGGTGCTCAGGTTGCTGCTCCTCTGGAGTTGGACCATCCAACCAGCCTGCACTAACGCTCAGAGCGGCTCAAAATGTTACTAAAAGAGGAGTTTGTCTACAATCCTGAGTGACCTCTGGTGAGCCATGACTCCAGCTAGTCCTACATCCAGATTTACAGGCAAATTAGTGTGTGGCTACAATCCAGGGGGAACACGTGTTTGACCACAGTCATTTGAGCTTTATCAAATTAACTCATTTCTACTACCTGCATTTAGGTCCACACACCACCCCCCACAAGGCAAATACTGAATCTCTAATTGCTTTCCACAGTACAGGACTATGGGCTTTTGTGTAGATATTTAATACTTTATTTTCTGGGGCACAGTAGTCGGATAAGTCCAGACTTTAGCCCAGCAAAGATGGATGGGAGGTTTAAGCAGTGGCATAGAAAGGACATTACCTCTTCATCATCATCACAAGTATTGGATAAGGTTCAGAATATATCAGATACATATGGTTCACATTTCTTCAGGTACTTACAAATTAAGACCCATTTCAATAATGAGATAATGATTATGGGTAAAGGCGAGACAAACTTAGCTGATGCATTGGTTTTGTATGAAAACACAGACAAGAGAAAACGTGCCTCAAGATTATATCCAAGTGTTCAATCCAGCAGATTGAAGAAATGAGATTAGACAAAAAATAAAAGAAAGAGTCAGGATTTGTGCTGGCGGAATCTGATCAAAGACTTTGTTACATCAAAGTTGAAATGTAAACAGACAGGTGAGAGGGGGCTGTGATGGAGGAAGTGCGGGGAACAGCTGGCAGATCACTTTCACGTGTTTTGGACCCGCCCAGTTATCCAGCCTTCCTGGCAGGAAGTAATTCAAACAATACAAAGCATGTTCGGTAATGGAAGCGAGCCCTCCTTCAGCACAATTTATTCGGGCAACATACCAACCAATCTGTTGGCCTGAGAGAAATCCTTGTTAAAGATGCTGTTGGCAGCTAGTAAATAAAAAAAAAAACAGTGACATGAAAATGGCTTCATCACAATCCTCCAACAGAGAGGAAGTGCATTCAAGATATGGAAAGATGAACCTTCACGAGTATTTGCTCCACGAGAAACAACTGAGTGATACCAGCCTGATGCTATATGAACTGATTTGTATGCTTTTTGTTCAGTCTTGATTTATATATGTGCTGTTAAAGCTAAAGCAAGGCAAGTCAAGCCGCCCTCTGTTACAGTTTTTAACCTTGTTAAAGTGGATGGTCAGTGCAGGTTGACTGACTTCAGACGGAGACACAGCTGAACACACAGTGTTGTTCGGGCATTTATGAGTCTGGATATTTTTGGATGTAGGAACCAAATGATTTTCTGGGGAAATTGAACTTAGCCCCATGTGGGTCATTCACAGGATTTGTGTCAAAGGAAGAAGTCTGAAGCTGCATGTGACTGATAACCTGGTCTGAACACCATCTGCGTGAAATATTTGGCTTCCTGCTGTGTAATCACATTCATCACGCCTCTGCAGCATCTTCCGCTCTAACACAACAGGCGGACTTGGAGGGTAACTGCACTGTACAAAAAAATGTTATGATATATGAGGTCTGGTCCAGGTGAACCATCACTGCTCCCAAGACTTTGCCTGTCTCCATCAGCTGTTTGCACGTAAACAGATTTAGAAAAGACTTTAGATGAGAAGCACAGACAATAACAGTAACAGTGAAGCAGCTGATATCAGCTTCTGTGTCTCTACTTGTTTCTACTTAAAGCTGCATTTTGTGCTGGATGCCTTTATGGATCTCCATTAAAAGTATCTATGAGAATCAGAGAGAGGATGCATTAAAGCTGTAAACAGACTACAAATGTATCACTTGCTGTTCACGGATGGGTTTTGTTTTTCGCTATCGTGGGTTAAGTTGCTCAAATCAAACACGACTCCCTGACCGTGAAAACCAGCAAGTTACAAACTGGTTTGTAAGATATCACAAGATAAATGTGCAGCTAGCATGCAGTGTGAACCTTGTGTGACGATACATTGGTCTGTTGTATCATCAGTAGCAGATATATTGGTCTCGGTCTACAATATAATAGAATACCAACAAGAAGGCAGTTGTTACTGTGGCTAGTGGTGGAAGGTTGTGGAGGACCCAGCAGTGCAGAGGCCAACGGATGATTGAACTGAAGTTTTCATTCAAAAGAAACCAAAGGCGCGGCTGAGCTGGGGAACCATAAACCAAACTTGGAAAACAAAAGACTAAATAACAGAACAAACCGGACTGGGAGAAAACCAGGCGAGTGGGGAACAAAACAACAGAGATGATCACTGTTGAGAGTGTCTCCACAGATCTGACAAAGACTGAAATATACAAAGGAGCAAATACTGAGGGGAACTAATGAGGGAGTGTCTGCAGCTGTGACTGATGGACGGTGAGAAGGTGAGTGTGGAGCTGAGGACCAAACAGAGGAGCTAAGGACAAAGACTAATGAGAACCAGGACTGAAAGGCGGAACACAAGAACAGAAGTGAGGCAAAGACAAGACTAAGACTACAGATAAATATCAACCAAAGCAAGAGCAACTGCTGTTACAAACCACACACTAAATCATGAGAGAGATAACAAAAAGATATCACAAATAGACAAAATGCGAAGAACGCAAAGAAGGAAACCGAATCAAACAAACTACAACAGCAGTTTAAGTAAGTCGGTATCTAACTCTCATAATATATGGTGGAAAGTTAACCAATAACCCTATTATCATCTTTTCAGGTTTGTCTACATCAGCACCCCCCCCCCCCCCCCCCTTCCTTCTTAATTACAAATCTTGATAATAAACTAATACTCATGGTTATCTCAATACATATCACATAAGATTGTGATAAGATTGCATTGAACAAAACATCTTTGTAGAATCTTTATTGAACATTTGTAGTTTGCAGAGCCTCATTACAGCTGGTCGTCTTTTTCTAAGTTGTTATAAATTTCTCCGACCACCTTTCCTTAACCCAACGACATTTTGCATTGGGGTCAAGGAGGAGAGCCTCGGACAAGACGATATTTTGGCTATCTGACTGGAGCCCTGGCCTCACCAAACTATTTGCCATAACAAAGAATTTCTTTCTGTGGCCAAACAATGTCAGACAGCTTTCACTGTCGCTGTAAATGTGTTCACTTCCACTCTGCCAATGCAGAAACTGACACAGCACTTATGAAGGCAACACATAAATAAGCAGCCATATGTGTCGTTTCACACCACAAATAGGAGTTATCACATACTGATTACTTACTTACTTATTTACTAATTATTATTTACTGCAATAATAGAAACAGTTTGCTGTGGATGACTCCTTCTCACAGCAATACAACAATTTTATGTCCATGTGACTAATGATCATAAAATATTTTGGTAATAACTAATCTTTAACGGACACACCAGTCTGGGTTTGACTACAGTAGCGCCGTGAACACAAAGCACACATGTGAGCCGCAGCACTTACAGCTGCTCTCTTTTAGCACAAAGCCACAGTGTTTCAGGACAAACGACACACACACACACACACACACACACACACACGCTGATGTCACAGCAAGAGAAGAGGCCGTGTCGGAGCCAGGCGGTCCGAGGAGGAGAGGAGTGATTGCGTAACAGCAGCAGAGAGAGGAAGGAAAGGATGGAGGAACACAATGTTGGGAGGAGGGAGAGGAAACGCAACAGAACAGCTTACAGTTTTAACACGACTATTTGAATAATTTAGGCATACAGAAAGCAGCAGACAGGATGACGCTGCTTTATTCTCTGCTTGTTTGTTGACATTTTTGTGTCTTCATCTGCTGCTCCTCCTCCAGGAAGCTCCATATTGATGACTGTAATTTAGCCAGTTAAACCCATTTGGAGCTCTGACATCACGATGGGGGGGGGGGGGTGTGGCAGGAAGATGCAAAGACTCAGAAACTCACACACACAAACACACAGGCACATGACAGCTTCACGCGGCACAAGGTCTATAAATAGACCTCAGCGTCAGGCTGGAGAGCGCCATAAACAAAACAACACGTTTATTCTATCAATGCCAACACGGTGAAAGGAGGTTTTCAGATTTCTGTGAAACTTTAGGTTTCTCGTGTATATCCACTGTGTTTGAACCAAATCTTAATATGCAGTATAAAAGCGCATGGCATTCAAATAATAATCAGTGATCGGAGAGGGGAAAAAACCTGATTCCTCACATGAAATTGTGATGCAATTCATGAGAGATTCTCTGAGATTTATGGGTAAGTTCACCAAAACACAACATTACTTAGTTTTCATCGAATCAAACTTTGTAACCAGACTAGATCTTAGCCAAGCATCACCATATTATCATATCATATCATATCATATCATTAGTGTGGACTTTGAGGAGATGTGACAGCCTTACGTTGAACTGAGCTTTTCAGAGGAAATGAGGGTTATGCAAACAGCACCATTCATCTGGTTGTTTCATACCTTTATTATTCTGTCTGTCTGTCTGTCAAAGAAAAAAAAAACCTTGACTTTAATTTCAGCAGTTTTGTTTCAGCGAATTTGTCACTTGGTGATCCCCTGATTTAATATGCTTCCACACAATAAGAAAACCCTGTTTCATGCAGCAGAAAACTCACTTCGGAGCGCTTTTATCACGCAGTTAATCACAGTTGCATAATCCACTATATCCAGTCTGGATTAATTTTTGTCAGTCGCATTATCTATTTATCGCACTGAAACCTGGTCACGTGGTTTCCACATGTTGTGGGATGATAAATTTAGATATTTTAAGGCCATTCTGACGACATTTTTGCTCTGAAAGATGGAATATGTGAACTTAGAGAGCCACTGAGTGTCGCACTAGTAAAACAACAACAACAACAAAACCTGGCAGTAAAACTCTACGTGGAGGCCTTAAAGCTGCTTGCCAATCATTCAGTGTTAAAGAGTAATGTTTTAAATAATGTTTTAATGTGTTTCTAACGTGCCTGGAGCTTTTGCTTCGGACTTAATGACTTAATGGTCCGAGGACATCCTCGACCAAATAAATCTGCACTTAAAAAAATGATGTTACGACACGACGGAAAAGAAGCTTTGGCAGAAACTGATGCTAACAGCGATGATTACACAACTAAAGCCAGTAAGAACCTACCTAATGACTCTAAATTCATACATTAACCAATCAAACCAAAAGTTTTGCCAAAAACTTTGAGCTATCATGTGAAATAAAGAGTGTACGGCATACAGATTTTTTTATATCGAGGCCATGATGCTCAGGGGAGTTTCCTTCTTACTGAGATAATGAGTACAGCGCATTGTACTCCACTCCATCATCTCATCCATAATCACTTAATAGCATGCTGCAGCTAATTATGGGTTTTACACTACAGTTTATAGCCTATTTACAAGTGGGAGCATCTCTCTGGAGAGTTACAGTCGGAGCCGCTTTAATAACACGTTCGACATTTTAGTTCGACCAATAAAGACATATTTGATGTGTTTATATTGCCAACTGTAATCCAGTTGCACCACTTCTGCGTGTTTCTTTGTCCTGAATCAGGGCTTAGAAATGCAGACAGGATTTTCAATCGTTAGTTCACTTCCCTCGGGGTACGTTAAACAGCACAAGTGTACTGAACTGGCAAGCCGGGGGTCAGTATTAGGCAGGAAAAAACACATCAGTTATCCTGAGCACTCACATTTCCTTGCAGAGGACTCCGATCCGCTGGTTTTCGGAGCTGCTCCGCTCCTTCGACAGACTGAGCTCTTCCTGGTATTTGGAGTTCTGCTGTTTCAAAGCCTCGAGCTGGAGAGGAGACACAGATGGAGAAAGAACGCCACGTTACAGCTCATCTATTAAATTCAGAGTAGCAAACTTAACCCGGTTGGAATGGATTGGTTTCTCTAGGGCAGACTGGGGTAATTTTACATCACCTGCGCCGCTCGGTAATTTTTGGAAAATCTTCCTAATTACAGCTGGAATTACCAGATGTTTTTCAGAGAAAAAATGAATAAGAAAATAAAACATTTATATAAAACTGGAAACACATGGAAATCATTATATGGGACAACTTATGAACCAATTATGTGGAAAGTGAAGGCTATCGGGAGAATGAGAGTTCAAATACCAGAGTAATGTTTGAGCTGCATTTATTTATTCACTTATTTCTAGATGCTGATAAAAAACATTTGTTGCATGAATTCTAGGATATTTTGGATGATATCGATATCAGGAAGCCACTCTAAATTATAATAATATGTGATTTGTATCTGAGTGTTCATATTCGACTGAATCATGACTCGAATGTGGGTTTTTGGGTATATTTTGGAGCATTTTTTTTACTGTATTTACTTGTAATTTGGCTGAGAGCTGCTAATTTTTTAGCAAATGTGACCTTTTACCACTGGGTCACATCCGATGATCAGCTTAACCTCACCGTTGCCCCCCCTGGGGACATTTGCCATCCTAACAGTAATACATTTTTAAGATGCGCAGTTAATATTTCATTCTCCACCTCCTCTGTAATGTAAATTACATTAAGTTATCTTATACCTTGTGAGCATTTCCTCCCTGACGTTAAGAAAGGATGACACTGAAGGCATCCCAGTGGAAGAGATGTTTTAGGAATTTTCTTTACAGGCTTCAGTAAGAGATTCATTTCTAACTGGCCGCTGGAAGGGCTTAATTGGTATGATAGGCTGAAGTCGGACAGGGAAAAAAGTTTCCTCCAGTTTCACACAAAGTCATTTTTGAAAAGGACTGCCCTTTTCCAATCACTTTCCAAACTATCTGATTACTGCTGGGCGACAGGATTCACAGCTTGGTTAGGCTAAAACGAGTGAATAATTCAACATCTGGGTGGTCACACAATCTACCTCGGCCTATAAGAGAGCCATTTACCCTCGAAGCAGTTGAAAATAAAAACAACACGGTAAATATCTAGGCTTGTAAACGTAAAATTTGAGCAACATCAAGTTAAGTTGTATATTACCTACAGTTAGTCAAGTGAGAGCGACCTGAGCACAGCACTGCATCATTTGTGGCAAATTTTGACAACCGTATCCGACATTATCTACATGAACGCCTGAACAGGCTGACGCTTTTGAGCAAATCACATTTTTTTGTAAACCATTTCAGCAACCATTTTTTTATTAGAGGATTTTTGTTTCATCAACCAATCAAATTAACCAAATACCCTAAAATTACTAACAGACAGCCCAAAATCCTGCACCATCAGAGCAAAAACACAAGCAGGATCCTGTCACACTGCTGTACAGAAGCTGGAGCCTGTGAGCATCATTTGGTTTGTGAATCTGTTGAAATCTTTAGAGATCATATGAAAATATTTGCACATGATTGTTCACTGGTAAGGGAATAAGATGCTGACAACAAAATGTGATGCCTGCTTTCTGTCGGTTGGACAGATTCAACGTCATGTTCCCCAAGAAAAGCATCTCAATCAAAGGAAAGCTGCGGTTAGAAAAGGACGAGTCTTGATCATTAATGATAAAACCAAATACAACATGTAATGCTTTGACATTTCTAATGATCCAGCAGACAGCAGTGTGAGTTAAATCCGTGTGAAAGTAAACAGAAAAGGCCCCAGAAACATCCACTCCTGCAATTTTAACTCAAGCTAACTTTTTCCTTCATGTTCCAGTTTGAAGTCCAGGAATCCAAACGGATCCGAAATCACTCCAGACACTTCAACGTGCTCCTCAGACATGTGCAGCTCTCTTATATCTACAGCTCAAGAATAGCAAAAGTCAATAATGAATTAGCAAGTATAACTTTGAAGTCAATAGGTTTGCTGCAGATGGCCACAGATAAAATAAGGAAACCCTGCGACATCAACTGTCTTCTGGATGTCCCCCTCATGGGTTTCAGATTTCCTCCATATTGATATACATCTCCAAAGTAAGATGTGGTCTACACAGCAAGCACATTAGGCATAAATGAATGCATAGAAATGAGACTGAGAATTATCCACAATTAAGTCTTAAATCTACACCATGGAAAACAGTCTGGAGGAGCAGGAGATGGACTCACTCAGCAGCTCACGGTGACAGCAAGGAGCCGACGGTCCTACCTGATAGTGAGGTGAGTAGATGTTGCTGGAGTAACCCTGACGCAGAGCAGCTATGTCCATACCTACACAGCAAACCACTGCTGGATTTTCAGTGTTGTTCACCTGCTAAACAGCAGCGGTGTTGTTACTGTGCCTCCGCTCTGTCTGTAAAACGCGCAGCCAAACACAAGCCGAGCATCAATAAACCATCAGCACTCATCTCCTGCCGCGCGCGGCTGCCAGAGGGAAATGGAGAGCGTGTCGCCTGAGCAGCTTCGCTTCCTCCCTGACAGTCAGGTTAAAGAAGCTGCACATTTGCATTATGTAAGCCTGATCAAGCTCCTCCCCATTTTCACCCCCACCTCTCTGCAGCTCACAGTGCACACACACACACTTCATTCATGGTGAATTTCAGCATAGAAACTCCACATACTACAGTGTACCGCACTATTTACTGATGGTCTTTAGTTGGTCCAACTAAAACTGCAACTAACTGTATTTTTGTTCTTTTCTTGTCATTCAAAGCAACACAAGACAATTTGGCAAATGCTTTGCTCTTTGGCTCCCCCTGCAGTTGTGGGATGTAACACCACTATCAAAAAAATAAATCTCCACGTGAGCCCTGCACATGTACAGCCGCACAGCTGAATTTTTGTCATGTTAAAGAGGCCACAAAAAATGTCAGGTAACCATAAAGCTAAATGCTGTAGTGCAGGGCTGGAAACCAATGTTGTGAATTGTGGTACTTTAGGGCAGTTTCAGGCTCAGAATGCTTTGCAATCTTGCAATCTAGAGTTTTAGGAAATGATTAGATGCAAAAACCAGGAGGATATAATATAAAAATCTACCTCAGGGTCAGGCTTGGTATTTTAAAGAAGGAAAGCTCGATCCCCAACAGTGAAATAAGTTGTTATACCAGGCTTGGCAGTCAATGTAGTTCAATGTACAAAATCAATCAACTTGGAATGCTAAAATGAATTGTCAAAGAGTATTATCTCTCTTAGTCTGGTAAAGGATGCTCAAGTGTTTCCTATGCACAAAGACAAAACTCCTTTGTGTTCAGAGAGGTTGATCGATTCTAATCACAGTAGCCACTTGGACACTTCTCAGTCAGTTAAGAGCTATTAAACCACAGTTCTTACTCAGGATTAAATTCCCTCTCTTTGAGATTTCTTTCCTGAGTTGTGTCAGGCCACTGCCTCCAGCATTATAGCAAACAACTGGAACAAAAAGTCAATCTTTTCTTCTCCAGTCTTAAAGAACATAAAGACGCTAACCTCCTGGAATGGACATTCTGCCAACTCGATTAGGGATCTCAATTTGAATGTAACTTACTGTTTTGCATAACTTGTTGTTTCCCTGTATCTCCACAGCATTACCCAAGAAGCCACATTTAAAGAAAACAAGTCAGGTTGAATAAACTGGAATTACTCTTTATAGTCTCTCAGATTGACTGAGTAGAATAGAAGAATAGAAGGGGCATTTCCTTCTGTTTTTGCCCCTAAATACCATTCAATCAGCTAATTCCTCTAAATGCTTCATTTAAAATCTGAAGAATTTACAGTATCATGTGGTATCTAACAGTTGATTGCATGATTCCTACATTAGTGAATATAACTTAAGAGATCTGAGGCAGCAGCAGCCAGAAAGCAGTGGCAAAGACACCTAAGAATCGCACTCCTTTGCGTGACCCACAATCCGAAACAATTTGGTTAATTCTCACAGGATGAGATGAACCAGCAAATAAACGAGACTGTGACGACAACGCAAACACAAAAAGACAACCAAGAAGGTTTGTGGAGTGACAAATATGAAAACAAATGAAAAAAAAAGAGTTTCTGTTCCGTCTCTTTCGCTGACTTCACTCCACAACCCAAAGATATCCCACGACAAAGAGCAGCCTTCATGCAGCTGACGTGATACCGACAATGGGTTCGATCATTATCAGTCAAAAGGATCAATCATTTTTCTGTCTACCAACCAATAATCTGAGAGCCAAGCCCAAGACGAGTCAATCTCAAGTCAGCTGTCATTAACCACAGTAATGTTCTGTCCAGGCCGGCATCATCGTCATCATCATCGTCATCACCACACACACTGCAGCTCACTCTGACATGTGCAGGATTACATCACAACCCGCATCATGAGGGGTGAGTGGAGAGAAGAAGAAGCAGATGTAGGAGCACTCCTGCTGAATAACTGCTGAGCAGCGTGTGTGTTGGTTTTCCTCCTGTTCTCTCTGTGGTACTAAAACCAAACACACTTTTTAATTTTTAATGACGCACGTGGATTTAAGATGTACGGTTCGCCGTTGGTTCCCAGTTTTACTGCTTTGGTTCCGTTTGTCGGTCCTGTTAATAATGCGCACACATATCTATTCATCTGAAATGAAAGTGACAGAAAAGAGGAGGGAGAGCTTTGAAAATTTACAACAAACAGCGGTTAAACTTGTGGCCGTGTGGGATGTATTTATTTTGGGTGCGGATTTGCATAATAATGGTGCTCACAATTAAAATGATGTAACTCCAAAATGACTAATATTGAAAAGATAAATATCCTGTTAGGTAAAACTTGAATTTAACCCCTTCAAATGTATGTCTATAGTTCAATAGTGTTAAAGAAGATTTAAGGACATCTTAAGTGTACACATTATATATAAATGAGTATAAGTGTTCAGACTATTTTAGGTACGGCACCATTAAAATCATAGTTTTTGACTAATTCATTAATAAAATGTCATATCAGTTTATACCTATGTTTTACCTCAAGGACTAAATGGTAAAGAGGTAATATTCTCCCACATAAAGGGCCAATCCCAGTGTCTGACCTTGGCCCTGCCCCCTTTTCTCCAGCAGACAAAGTAGTAGTGAACATGTAGCACTTCAATTTTGTCTTTGAGGGGTATTTGGATGATAAGACAACTCACTGATCCCCAAAAGAAAAGGGCAAACCTATCCCTGCAAAACAGAGAGGTAGGACCTGTGGTAGGGTTGAGGTGATTGGGCAAAGTGAAAATGTCATGACGATATGGAGCTCAGATGCGGCGGAGGTCGCAGCTATGACACACGGTGGAGATGAGAGAACAGTGAAAAAGCAAGAGGGCACCAGAGAGCCACAGACTGATGGAGCAGCTGCAGGTACACCGCAGTGAGAGGAGAGGGAACAAAACCAAGCTAGAGACGGCAGTGAGACTCAGAGGAGGCAGCCGCGCTTCATGGTCGGTTGAATAAATTTGATGACTAGGACTGACTTGCCCCCGTTACAAGCAGTTAATTCGGGAATCCTGACGTAAATGCACAGCATAAACCCTGCAGGCTGCAGATGCTGAGCTCATGTATGTGCACAGAGCCGTGCACAAAGTAAAACACATCCGAGCGTACAGCAAGCTGGTCCCTGAAAATGTAGCATAGCTGCAATAAAAAAAAAGCACAGCCAGACGGAATAAACAGTCACAATTGTTAACATGTGTGGCTGACCAAAAACTTTAAACAAGGAGAGTTTCATTGGAGTCAAACAAGACGTCCGCGATACCTCTTGAGATACAGTTGTCCATATTTAGGACGACTGTTTGAAGATTCAGTCATTTTGTGATAAAAAACTGAGCCAAAGATGATGTTTTCAAATGAGTCATGCGGCGTAGTTTCTTTGCCGAATAGCTTCAGAGCTAATGACATTATTATTTTAGCTGGCAAACTCACCAGCTAATAAAAAACGAGAAGCTGCTTTTGGTTTATTCTGATCTGATGCAGCTGGAACCGTTTACAGCATATCTAATGCATGAGAACAGAACAACAGGTGACGAAAATAGTAAGGCTGAGGCTTAACAAACGGAAGAAAACTGTTGCAGATAAATCTCCCCTCACCACCAGTATTTCCTTTGATAGCTTTCTGCTCACCTGCGTCTCCAGAGTCGTCTTCTCATTGGTCAGCTGCTGGAGCAGCAGAGTCGTCCTCTCCGTCTTCTCAGTGACCTGGAAAAGAACGAGGAACCTCTTTAGCTTTACACACCACAGTTTCTTTAAATAAAACCATAAAATCATGCGAAAATTATTGTTTTACTGACGCAATTAAAACACAGACAAACTGGTTAATAAACAGTTTTTACACAATGGCAATAAAGGCCGTAAACTCTGGTAAAACTTGAATTCTTGCAACATTTTTCATGCGAGATATTTTTAGGAATATACAACAGCAGAAATGTCGTGTATGTATGTTCCTCTTTATTTATTTATTCATCTATTAATTTTCATGCACCTTCATTTGTATTTTTCAGGAGCACAAGCGCTTTTATAGGAGTAATATTCTAATATTCCTCTGATCACGTGTGCTTGCATTGATTGGATGCCTGTAATCTGACATTTTACATATAAATTAACGTCTGTTGTCCTGCTGCTACTCTACTGACGTCAAACTACTAGCTCTCAGTGCTCTGATGGTATGGTGGTGGGGGGGGGGGGGGGGGGGGGGGGGGTGGACGACTGGAAACACATCTGGAAAGGCTCCATCAAAGCTGAAAGGTATATTCAGGTTTTAGAGCAACATCTGCTCCCGTCCAAATGACGTCTTTTTCAGGGAAGGCCTTGCATATTTCAGCAAGACAAAGTTAAACCACATCCTGCATCTATTCCAACAGCACGGCTTCATAGTAGAAGAGTCCAGGTGCTGGACTGACCTGCCTGCAGTCCAGACCTTTAAACAACTGAGAACATTTAAAATACAACAAAGAAGACCCAGGACTGCTGAGCAGCTAGAATCCTCTATCAGACAAGAATGGGCCAACATTCCTCTCCCAAAGGTCCAGCAGCTGGTCTCCTCAGTTCCAGATGTTTACAGATGTTGTTAAAAGAGGAGGGGATGCTACACAGTGGGAAATATGGACCAGTCACAACTTTTTTGAGACGTGTGGCTTCCATTAAATACAAGATGAGCTGACACTTTCACAACATCGTAAAACGTTTCTTATATTCTATTGTAAATTATTACAATAATAGATCGGCAAATCATTGTGTTCTTTCTTTTTTTGTGTGTCTTTTTACATTTTAAGCAGCATCCCAACTTTTTTGGAACCAGGACTGTACCTGCTGTTGCTCGTAATACATCAAGAGGGTAATGTTGCAGCTGAAAGGCCCAAAAAATTGAGCAGAACAATATTCTGCTGAGCTGATTCGTGATCATTCACAGTTGGAAAGCTTTTTATCAAAAGTCTGATAGTGACTCTGTTCTGCACACCGATCTAGACAGGTACTTATTATTCAAACCACGACAACCAACCAGACTCAAGGTTTTTTTAGAGAACAGAAGTATAACACAGCGCTCCTTACACAGAGAGCAGAGGCTGTAATCTATGTTTTCATGAAGTGAGACAGAGACATGAAAGCTCCGGCTTTTAGGAGGAAAAAAAAAACAGAACTCAACTCTCAACATGGGAACCATAAAAGCTTCAGAAACTGCACACGCTTCTGTTCTTCAATACCAAAGCTTTCAGCTTTCACTGTTTGTGTTGTTTTACTCCATTTACGCATCTGCAGCTGAAATGTCTGACATACGCACGACTACTGGGGATGTAAGAGCGTAAATATTGAATGAGCACACCCACGCTGCTCCTGTAGTTTGAGACGCCCTGCAGAGCCAGTCCAATCTTTCTTTTTTTTCCCCCGGGAAAATACCGAAGAGCCTTAACTTGCAAGTTAGTGATTTATCAAAATATCAAACTTGAACTGCACTTTGATAGATGTCAATAAGAATAACAAATGCTCCTTTCAGTGACCATGATATAAATAACAGATCTGGGATTAACTTAGCTGATGTGCGATTGACTTGGAAGTTCATTTGGATTAATTGCTGCAACTGCAACCTCTATATATTCCACTATATGTCAGACATAAATGCTGCTCATCCAAAACACATTCAACTGGAGCAACACGCTCCAACAATGTTTACGATGTTTAATCATGCTTCCACATGTCCTTTATACTGGCTAAACATAACTGAAACAACTGATTCTAAAACATCCCTTTCATGTAGAACCTTCAACTGTTACACAAGCAGCCACAGCCGGTGAACCCATGTGTGTGTTCGGAATGTTTTAACAGCATCATATTAGCCTGAGATCAGCAGCTGCCTCAGTCCAATATATGTTGAGCATAAAGCGTATTTTTAGCACTGATTTCACCGTTTCCAGAAAAATGTTCCAACTTTCTGGAGAGAAAACGTCTTCTTTGAGAAGCTGTGATTATGTTTGTCACTCAGCCATAAGTGTTTCTACTGGTGCTTTAGGTCAGAGCAGTCGGTGTCGTTACAAAGCTAACGGCGCCTCGATATCACGAGAATAGCTTCAGAAGAAGTCGTACAGAGAGTACAATAAGGATAAACAAATGTACCCGCACAGTTTCAACTTTTGTTTTAGGTTTTTGGAACATTTACAATCATTCTTGGGTTTAGGTTACCAACTTTCAGTAAAAAATATGAAGTTGCATCAAATCAAAAACTGGACAAATCAATCAGAAAATGAAAATCTTCAGATAAAACACAAACATGCAGAGTCCTACCTGTGTCAGCTGGGCTCTGAGATCCGTCTCTCTGCACTGACTCTCCTCTTTCAGGCTTTGGAAGTCTTTCTTTGAACTCCCCAAGCTCTGCTCCAGCTCTGTCAGGAAACAGCTGGACAACATCAACCAACAAGCCTCTTCATACAGACATCGGATCAAACAATGATCACATAGGCAGCAGATGCGTTCACCTTGCATGATCTTTGCCGTCTTCCTGTTCTCCTCCTCGGCGACCTCGAGCTTTTGTCTCTGAAATGGAGAAACATCAGCGTGACTACAAGCTAATCGCAAACACGGCAGCATTCTTGAACCTTGAGCTAAATGGAGATTAATGACGGGATCCAGAAAACATGCAAGATGTGTCAATAAAAATGCCTCTCTTAATGAGGCTACTTTCGTAATGCCCACAAGCAAAACACTCCCGTACTGATAAGACCCTCAAATAGCAAGGATGATAGTGTAGTGGGTGACCTGCATTCAAATCCTGACACCCCTGCATCAAAGGCACTACCTCCAGTGGGGGGTAGAAACCCCCTGACGCTACCTTCCTGGGATATGAGTCACTTTGGATAAAAGCGTCTGCCAAATGCATAAGCATGTAAGTGTACTTAATCATTTTTTGGATCAACAGAACATTAATCTGCAACAGATTTTTAAGTCATTTAAAACAAAAATGCAAACTAACTGAATATTTGCTTCACAACAAGAAAAATTCCTTAAGTTATTATCCTTCTTAGGTTTATTTTGATATCTGCTTCGCAGACCTGTGTCTTCCAAGTGGATCATCGCCTTGTGAAGACGCTGCTGTTTTGACCGAGAATGATAGCCTTCTAGTCTGGTGTCTTAACTACCAAATTCAATGTAAAAACCTTCCTTTGTTTACGAGAAGCTCCTGAATGAGATGCACACTGCTGACAGATGTTTGCGTGTACATGCACAGCAATATTACAACATTTCACGCTGTAGATACAAAAATATCCATGCAGTGACTCTTTGAAAATTGTTAGTGATGCATTAAGGGTTAAACAAAAAGAACACACAGAAATGGAATGGTTTATCAGAGGATTAAAGGTTTGTTGCACTCAGAATCTGGATCATGTTGTGGCTCCACCTCTACCTTTCCAGGAAAGGACAAGTTTTAAACACAGCAAGTGACTTCATACAGGAACAGAAATTAACCATACAAATTAAAATAGGGAATCAGTTTTATCTTGATTGTTTTTAAGACTGTTTTATGACCATGTGACTGCAGAGTTATACGTTTAACAGCTTCTTTTAAAATGGCATTTAGTGCACCTGAGAAAAAAAAAAAAAAAAAACTCTTATCATCCCACTTAATCTTGGTCAGCAGTTCCCAAACCGAGGTCCTTAACAGCCCTTAGATCGCAGAGTTGTCCCTAAACTGAGTTCATGAAAATGAGATTTACAAAAATGTTCGAAATCAGAACATATTTACTGGACTCCTAATGGACAAGTGCTTGTGTGTTTTCTGGAACTGCAGGAAATCAGATCATTCTTGAAAGAAAGATCTGAATCAAACACAATGCAGTGAACAGCTGCTCTTTAAGCTCAAACTGGAGCAGAGAGCTCAAGAACGGGAAGCTACAATCACCTCCACTGTAGATGAAACGGTCCGGTGGCAAAATGTGTTTGACTCTCCGCTCCAATTATTTAACATAAGAACAAGATACAGGAGGCAATTAAGTCTTGTTTTGCGAACATTTACATGTAATTCTTTAAGTAATCATGGGTGACAGACCTGTACTTGCAGCATATGTTACGGCAGTTTCAACACTGCATCGCAACAGCTGATCATGTCAATTCTCGTTTTCCAGCATCGTAGACAAGGCAAAATCCACTTTTCTGCCTCCTTTTTTTCATACAGATCAAACTTTTGCTTCATTAAGACTCTTTCGCGTTTAATGCCCTGATTAGAACAACCTTAGTAGTACAACACAGACCATAGAAAAACAAACAGAAGGTCTGAGGTTTGATTTTGTATGATTTTGGTCATGCCAGCGTGCCGAATGTGTTTGAGCGTCACACGTCTTGTGTTAATGAAAAACCAGATGCGAGCCCGTTTCAGTCGTAAAAACTGCACTGGTCATCCTTTACGACCCTGAACTATTCGTTCATTTTGTCCCGAATTTCTGATTATGATGAAAGACGTAGACTCAGCAAGGGGATCTTGGTTTTAAAGAGCCAAAAAATCCACTCTTTCAACTTGAAACACATTTAAATGGTTTAAGATAGCGATATTACAAAGAAAAGAGGTGTGGTCAAACGTTTGCAAACGTTTGCAGTCTTGACCCATTTATCCCCAAAAATTGTATCTATATCACCCCCAGCGATATAGATACTACAGAGTTTTACTACAGAGTTTCTTCCCTTGTTCTTACCAGGCTGGTTAGCTGCTGCTCCAGAGAGCTCTTATCTTGATGCACCGACTGAACCTCTTTCTGTTTGCTCTCCAGGTCGACACTCAGCTCACTGATCTGATGGGGAGACAGACAGTATACACATGTGCACCCGAGCAGAGCCGTATCAACACACAACCCACACATATAACATGGACATCTGCATAGATATATATATACATGCAGAGAGGACTGCCCAGAGAGCTGTTAAAAGAAATAATACTTATACATCCAGTTTTACCACCTCGCCATATATTAGAGATGACACTGCTGAATAATCCTTTTAACGAGCCCAGCTGAACAAAACACCCCTACTGGGAATTGTCTCCACAAACCTTTTTCTCCTGAGACTGAACCTGGGCTTTCAGGCTGCCTATCTGTTGCTGCGACAGAGACGCAGCATCCTCTTTCTGCTGGGACGCCCGGAGCCTGAGCTGGAGATCTGCCACCTCCCTCTCCAGCTCCATGATCCTGGAGCGCTCAGACACCGTGGCCACCTGGAGCAGAGAGGAGGCATGATGGCAAACAGGAGACGGGGGGGGTAAACTGCAGTCCAAAACCTTCAGATATCTACATTACAGATAGTATTTGATAAGTCTGGGCGGGTCAGTAGGCTACTTTGGCATTGTGTTCCATGTAATAAACCCTCTCAGTGACATCCTCTGTTTCCTATCTTCTCCTAAATGTTAGTTTCAGCTAACGGCCCGGGTTTAATTATGTTTCAACCCCATGCCGCTTTCAGGGAGAGTTACTGACGGACGAGCAGCTCGTTTTGAGACATTTCTGAGTTAACAGAAGCGGCTCTAACCGAAAAAAAAAAAAAGGTGACATTAGATCTCTTAATTCTAAATGTATTAAGAGATATACATGGCCAAAGCGGATTTGTTTGCTAAGCAGTTCAAGGGCTCATCCAGTTGACAAACCTGAATGTCTCGCTCAGAAGCAACCTTTGTAATCCGTGGAGAGGAGAAAAAAAACAAAGGGCTGATCACTTTTTAATTCCAAACACACAGGGGACACGTAATTCAGTTAAAAAAAAACAGCTGGGATGTTGATTTTTGAAATCATTTGTCGCCTTTAGAGCCTACTTTGGAACATTAACATGAGGAACGTTGACTAAAACAAACCAAACTTTTTGACTGATCTAAAGAGAACCTGGTGCCAGTAGAGTCAATGTGCGACTTTGACTCATCAAAGACGAGTCAAAGCTTCTTAAAGGATAATTGATGTCTTCGGCATTTGTCTGAAAGCCAGCAAGCCCCATGAAAGTCCCAACTGATGAATTTTAAAAGCAACTTCATTGCATCTAAGATCAGATAGATGTCAGAACAGTTGGACTCTTTATCTAAATAGAGAAATACAAAATCTTTCATTTCTTTATAGCTACACTGAGCTACTACTTTTGTAATGATGAGTGAACTGGTCCAGCTCCTGCACTGAAAAAATAAACAAACCGACAGGCTATGTTGACCCAAAGACTGAGGAAGTAAATGAGACCAATTATTTTACGCGGGTTACGTTAATAGGCCCATCTACACCTTCACACTTTCCTGTTCTGCTCACATCTGCTCAGATAATAGAGAAAGTGTGATTTATTGCTGTTTTTCTAGTCATTGGCCGCACAAGGACTACAGCCCAGAAGCATCCTGAACATACGAATAGAAGAAGAAATAAAGGAAAGGCCAGAAAAAGAGAAATGCACCACCACACACACTCCTAATGTGTCATAAGTCATGATCGAGAGGAATGAAAATCAAACATCAACATGTTTTTTTCTTCAGGGAATATAAAGCATGGTTTTAATAACAATTTAAAATCGTCTAAGATTAAAGATGACTGGGGGGGCTCTGGATGACACGTTCTCACATTGCAATGAACACACAATGCTGGTTTCCATCAGCCACAAATACTAAAGGATACAAATGTGGATTAATCATTAAATATCATTAAAATAGTCTCCTACAACTGCACTATTCTTCTACTTTGAGAAAAAAATTGTTTAAAATGAGTGTTCAGTTGTCCAAGAAATCTATAAAAATCAATTTTTGTATATGTGACCTTTTAACATATACTGCGCAAGTTTGGATTCAGCTCTCTTTTCTTTATATTTTGCTTCCAAGCAGCCAGACTGTCGTACAATCTTTTGATCTTTTGAGTGATATTGAGCAACAGTTCTCCAGGCTTTCTGAAGGTCTTTCAAAGTTTTTCTTTGGACATTTGCTGCTTATTCACTCATTTTTCAGTTCAGACCTTATACCTGGACATTTTCATAAGAATGTGTTTTTTTTTTTTGTTTGTTAAGCCACTTAACTCTGACCTATGATCCATTCAGGCATTAAAACGGCTCCGAACTCAAGGGATGAACCAGTGTTGAGTCGACACATAACAGACAACTTAGCAAAGAACCAGTTTTAAATCGTATCTTTAGACACTTTGTTACCAGCAGCCTGTCACAAAGACACATCTATGTGATGTCCTTAAGAAAGAGGAAAAAATAAAGCAAAGACCTGACACAGGACCTGAGAGATGCATGTGGCATCTCAGTGGCAACAGGTCTTATGGAGGGATGAATCCTCCCCAGAGCCCAGACCTCAACATTATTGAAGCAGTGTGGGATCATCTGACAGAGAACGGAACAAAAGGCAGCCAACATCCAAAGGAGAGCTTTGGGATGTCCTTCAAGAAGCCTGGAGAACTATTCCTGAAGACTACTTAAAGAAATGACAGAAAGCTGGTCTAAGAGGGTTCAGGCTGTGTTGGAGAATAAAGGAGCTCAGACTAAATAGTGACTTTAGAGCTCATTAGAATTTTCTCTTAAATACTGTATTTTCATTTGTGTTTGCACATGTTTCCATAACTTCTCCCTTTCTTCCTGTTTTTCTGCACATATATAAAAGAATATGTCTAAAGACTGGTGGTGCCACAAATAAGGAAGGAAAGTAGAGCTGGTTTTGATCTTTCTGCGAAATTTGTTGAAAATTAGATTATAGACTAATAATTAACAACATAACAGACTAACCCTTTATCTTTTGTCAGTGTAAGATCCTTCCACAGACGGTTTTTATAACTATCTCCGACAGTGGAACATAGCACAATGTATGTGCAATCTGAAACACATTGTTGGTTCTTTTCATGGGATTTGCTGGCAGGAAAAATGTTGAATGGCATCAGCCTTCTCCTTCGAAGTCAGCACTGACAGAAGCAAACGATATGCTTTAATAAACTCAAGCACTCATGCATGTTCACTATAATAAACCCGGGTTATTATAATAGATACAGGCAGATGAGATGAGAAATTGTCAGTTCTCTTCATGCTGCAGTTACTTCAATAAATCGCTGTGTATCACTAACAAAGTCAGTGGGGAAAAGCGTATCACGCAGTCCTGCTGTGGGACCACGAGCGCCAGCATTACCCTAGTGTCCTCTAAATCCCTCTGGAGTTTTTCAGCTTTGGTCTTTTCAAAGAGCAGGCTCTGCTCAAGCTCCTTTATGTGGGCATGCTCCAGCCTGGTCTGCGTCTGTTAGTAAGAGAAAGCAGGAGGAGAAGGAGAACAAACACTAATGCAACACTGACATGCCAGCCTTGTGGAACAGACGGAAAAAGAAAACTTTAAAAGGAAGAGCAGCCGGTAAGAAAGCAGTGCTGGTATCATGGAGTCTGGTCCTTGAAATATTCCAGGTTAATTCCAAGATCTCAGATGTGTTAACTTCTCTTCTTTCCCGCACACAAAACAAATTCAGGCACTAATCCTTCTCAAGAGTGAGGAAGATACAGACAATAAGCGTAGCGAAAGAAGGTGAAGGCATGTAAGAAGAGTGAGAAGAAAAACAGAAACAGGATGCGCAAAACATGTCACGTTAGTGCTGAGGATGGTGAGAGTAATATGAGAGGAAGGGTATGCAGATGAGCGAATGTATGCAAATCAACGGAGAAGGACGAACGATGAGCCTGAACAAGGAAGAAAATGAATGATTTACAGAGAGCAGGAGAAGGAAAAACCTCAAAACCTCTTAGAATGTCTTAGTTATTCACGTGGGGTAGAATAAAAGAGAACAGAGCAAAAAGAGTCAGGATTTATGTGAAAAATAAAAGATGTCAATTAAAAAGGTCCACCAGAAACCTGGGGCTTGACATTACTGCAACAGGTTTTAATTTAAGTCAAATTAAATGAAATTAAACTTGATCTTGTTGACTCAAAGAAGACGTCCATTAAAGTCTGATAACATTTTACTGAGAATATACTTCACTGAATATTTGGTTACCTCGAGGTCTCCTTTGGTGATGCAGGCCTCCTCCACACGAAACTGCAGGTCCTCCACTTTCCTGTGGAACAGGGACAGAAATGAACCAATGCTGGTCGCTCATTACAACACTCACGCTTTGCCTCCAGAGCGTGGAAAAAGATGATTCTAACAGCCTTAACAACCTTAAAAAAAGGGAAAGCAGAGCTTAAACAAACTTGGACTGAATTTGCTTTTAATGAAAAAGACGTAGATGTAACCTGATTTGATTTGAACTAATTTACTTTGTCTGTGAAGTAGGTAAGTGAATGTTATCCCGGCGGCACTTTTCCTCCAGAACAGATGTCACAAAGTGCTTCGCAAAAAAAAACAAAAAAAAAAGCACAACATCGTATCAAAGAAAGAAAAGATGAAGCATGTGAAACAATATACCAAACAGTTGAATGAAAGCCAATTGAAATAGATGTGTTTTAAGTCAGTGAACTGGTTCAATATAGATAAACTGAGTTGGCTTTAAATTCAGAAAGATTATTAGGATTAATGGAAATTATTTGGTACTTATTTGACTGGTCTTGGATTTTTTTTTCATTTTTTTGAGATCCCACTTAAAATAAAAGCTAACAAGCAAAATAAAAGAGTCTCTTCAGTGAACAACAACTTTATCTATTTATCTATTCATTTATTGATTCATCTATTTATGACATCTACCACGTACGTATTATAGAAGAGGAACTATTTTTATTCTAAAGAAAAGACAATATCACCGTGTCTGTTTCTGTCTGAGCTAAACTATGGTGAACATAGAAACCTTTCAAAGTGTCTTTTATGATGATATTTTGTCTTTTGCTGCCCTCTTGGCCAGGACTTAGGTCTAACTCCAAACTAAAAAGCAAAATATGAACAAATATTTCCCCCTGTTGCTGATCTAAATTGTTTAAGGCGAGCTTGTTAACCTTTTGTTAATTCAATAAACTGTCTGTATGTGTTTGTCCACTTTTCTCTCTGTAATGCATTCACTTTGTTTCTCCACCAAATCCACTGCAGCAGCTGCATAGAAAAGCGAGATTCTTATTCCCATGTTTGTTCGTAGAAGTAAAGGATTTTTATTTAGGTATAAAACAGGGACATATTCCAGCCTGTCATTGAATGCAGCACTATACATATACCGGTACATAAGTAAACCTGTAACATAGGTAATGTTTCCTCCATAGAAACAACAGTGTGGCTACAATCTGTGGGGCGGTGTTTCAACAACCTGAGCCAGTACCAGAGTCATCAGTACCAACTTCACCTGTGAGCGCTGAAAAAGAAAACTTTCAATCATGTATTTTTCAATCAGTTTGGTGTTCGCTGGTCCGGCCTCTCGGGTTATCCGCTGTACACTGTGTTATCTGTGCAGGTCACCTGTGAGGTCGGAGCACCCACCTCTTCTCCTCCTCCAGCTGGTTGAGCAGCTCCACTTTGTCTCGATCCGCAGCCTCCACCAGCGAACGCAGCTGATCCAGCTTGGCCTCCATCTCCACCGCGTACTGAAACGCCAGATATCAGGCATTTATCAGTGACCATCTCAGATCCCCTAATATTTACACCTGTTGATGAAGTTATCTTTAACATATTCTGAATTTATTCGACATCTGTACATTTCCTCGGGCATTTGAACATTTCTGTGAACAATGTTGCATTACGCTATTTGTTCAAGAATAATATAAATAATAATTACAAACTATGTCTTGAATTAGTCTTAGAATAGAAGTTAAAGTGTGCACACTGTGAATTCTGTATAAAATGTTACTTTACAGATTTTTCGGATTAATTAAATGTCTGTAAACTCTAATAAATAAAGTCTCTTTATACATTTTCAAATTACATTTAACATTTAGCCTTTTATAAGACTTACATATACAAAAAACAATCCAAATATCTTATAAGTTTTAACGTTTTTATCTTAGTACTAAAGTAACATTTAGTTTACTTTCCGACTTCTGCGGCTTTCATGCTTTTCTGGGTCAATCTGATTTCTAATGACTCTCAGCGCGATTCAAGATGTTTCATAATTACTAAAGTCCCGACACTTCAGTTAGTCCTGCGCTTTTGAAATAAATCCACAATATAAACTATAACATTTAAGAATATAATCTAAGATGGCACAAATTAGCAAAGATCCCTGTTCAAAGATTCGGTGAGAGAAGCTATCGCTGGAAGGATTCATCAGAGGATCAGAGCGTCATGTTATCGTCATTCAACGGAACCAAAAGGGAATCCTCAACCTAAAGGCAAAGATCCATTTGTCAGTATGTGATAAAACACCATCTGGAATCACTTTTTCTTGTTATTTCATTGTGTTTTCTTCTCTGCGACAGCTTCCTTGTCGAGCATCTCAAAATGACTTTCTGAAACTCTAATTCCGAACTCCTTATAAACGTCTTTTGGAAGCTTAAAAATGAAGGAATCCTAGACGGAGAGGTTTATAACTTTCTGGATTAGCTGCAGGAAACACCCATGCGCGCGTGTATCTGACCTGCTCCCGGCCTTTCCTCAGCAGAGTCAGCTCCTGCTGCACCTCTCCTGCGTGGCTGGTTGCTTTGGCCACCTCACACCTCTCCAGGTCCCTCTCTGCCAGCAGCTGCTCGATGTGCTGCTGCTTCTCCTTCAGAGCCTCCTGCAGCGCCGTGGTGCCCGAAATCTTGCGAGCGTAGCGAGCCGACGTCTCCGTCAGCTGAAAAAAAAACGACACAAACGCCCGTGTTTCATTCTGTGGAGTGTTACCTGAGAGATGTTTGTTGAGAAATGAAGGTAAGGAGCCAGGATCGACAACACTTTCATGCTCTCGTGGTAACTTTTGTTCAAACCGGATTTTGTTTAGTTGTGTCTTGTTTATCTGGTCGTGGCATGTTTTTATCAGGTTGACTGGTGTACATGTCTATTGTTTTGTTCATTATACGTCTTTATTCATCTTTTGTGAAGCGCTTTGTGACGTCTGTTCTTATAAAAGACTAAATTTGCTTATGAAAGACTCCAGGAAGTAAATACTTCCAGATAATAAATAGTCTTCTTTAGAGGTTCGAATTAAATAAAATGAATAAATCTTTTTGTTTGTGAGTTAGGCAGAGAGATCACCTCTATATCTTTTGAAAAAGCCAAATTAATTGTTTTTCTTGCAGCCTTCTTATGAATAAAGCTAACCTTCTTCTAGCTGTGGGATTTGTAAGATTACATTGAACTATCATTGTTAAATGGCTACATTGGGTTGTACATAAATCACATGGTTTTCATATATGGTTCCGTTTTATTCCTGACTCGTCTACTAGCCGACGTCGTATCAAAATAACATTTATCAGTCACCACGTGTTGAACTAATGCCTGTCATGCATGTTCACAAGTTCACCTGTTGCAGTTGCCATCCCTCCCTGGTGCACATACACAGCAAAATTAACCAAATTTCATTATTTTAACAAGCTCTCGTGGACATACGGGTGATTTTCTGTGATTTTCTTGCTGTCTGAAAGGTGAAATGGAGGTGAACACAAGTCATGAAATTTGGTATAAATTTACAACATAAAGCTTGTGAGTATGTGGCGCCCCCTGGAGGTGAAGTGCAGAGCACTATTGTTCGGACGCTGAGTCGACTCGTTTATACATTTCAGTTTGACATCTCTACGTGTTCAAACTGATTGGCCTGAAACTTTTTAACTTAATATCAGCTAAATCTCTAGTCATCCAGGTCATGGTAGTCCTAAGAGCTTGAATAAGGGTAACTGGACTTTTTCTTCATTCTTGAAGATGTTTCACCTCTTATCTGAAAGGCTTCTTCGGTTCCAAACTGGTAAATGGAGAGTATCAGCTTAGAAGCAGCAAAGAGGCCGTTCACAATTGGTGATTTGTTTAGGTCACAAGGCCCTGAACCAGCTGACCAATGTGTGGGTTTTTTTAGTCAGTCTCAGTGTTCAGAAGTGAAGAAACCTTGCGGATGAGAGGTGAAGTATCAAGAAAAAGAAGTCTAGTCGTCCTTATTCAAGTTCTTCAAGGACCGGTCCAGCTGTTTCTGACAAGACAACAAAAACGATGATAAAAAAATGATAATAAATTAGAAAAAAAAAAACATTTGTGAATCAAACAGATCAATTGATAAAAGATACAATAAGATTGAAATTACTTCCTGGCTTCATTTGTGATAACAGAAAAATCATAGATTTCATTACTACAAAAGTCAAATATTACAAAGTAAAATTGAAAAAATTATTAATATTGAGGACAATGTCATAAAATTCTTGTAGGTTCTTTGCTGTACAGATACTTTTATATGAGAAATATTAAAAAAAGACAGAAGAAGAACTGGATAGAGCTTTTAGAAGTTTTTAGTTTTTAACCCTAATAAGAGTAGAAGAGCATCATTTTAATTCTATTCAGTAAATGTATTTTCTTTCTGAGATGCAGCTCTGCAGTGTGGCGTGAGTCCTACCAGTCCTGCCCGGCTGGGTTTGCCGCTGATCGATGAGGTGGCGGAGCTGAGGGAGCTGATGGAGGACGCACTGGGGCTCCTCTTGAGCGTGGACCTCCTCCGTGAGCTCTTTGCCTTGCTGGGGGTGGTGCTGGGGAAGCCAATCCGTGTCACCTTGTGGACGGGAGCAAACAGGCCATACCTGGGCAAACACTGGAAATACCTGAGAGCAAAAGTCCGAAGGCTTAATAGCAATAAATGACCTGGTTACTTAAGAAAATCCGCAGGCATTGTTGTGACAGTTTCATGGAGGAACCATTTTGTTTCCACCAAACCTAAACTGCATCTGCATATGTTCTACAAATTAAATCTGCCAAAAATGAATGGGAACTCAAGAACAGATTCGCCCTGTATCGGTGTTCTTCACCTGGACCCGGCGACAGCGCCGTCATTCTTGCCAAGAGGTTCATCCAGTTCCACTCCACACCACTCTCCTTTGGCGAACTCCGTTTCTCCCAGAAAGCGCACCACTCCTGCCTTCGTCCCACCAACCTTCAAACCAAAAACAGATTCAGAATTTATCTGGGATTAAATCAAACAAACCTCCGTACGACCAAGTAGATTTCACCCAAATTAAACGAGCGTTTCGACCAATTTGGATCAATTCAACACGGGAACTTTTTGTTGAATTGAAAGCAAGAAAAGTTTAATGTTGCTTTGCTTCTTACCAACACGCGATCTCCCAGCCTCAGCTCCCTCCTGTTCTTCTTCATTGAGTCCGGGTCTGAAAGGTTGGACACCGACTCGCTGGATGTCACCATTCGGGTAAGCGCACTGCTTGTCTTAATGCTGGTGGCCTGGGCTGAGCAGAGACACACGGGTTCAAAAGTGATCTAAAGCTTCTGAACTCCACAAAAACGGAAGGCAACACAAGTTAAGAACAGCTATGTTAAGTGTAGCAGGAATTCTTTGAATTTGAATTTAATTTGATGAAACAGCCAACTTCATGTGACACTGGATAAAACATACATCACTCTGTGAGAATACGGCCAGTCATGACTTGAGATGCGACTGTACTGTGTTAAAGTCTTGAGCCACACCTCATTTCTTCATGGACAAACAAATCTCATTAAACATCCAAACCAACAGTCTGTCAGTGCATCTCTCAATACTTTTATATTTTTCTTCCCTAAAGGTGGCACAAACATATATGTAAATATATTATTTAGGAGAAAAACAGAGTTTGTACAATTCTAATGAGCTGGATTTTTTCCTCTTTCTTAAGGACATCACTTTCAGATACTGTTCATCTTTTGTAGATAGTTTTTTAGGCCTGACACTTCTTCTTTTGTCCTCCACTTGTCCAGTTTCCTCAAATGTTTTAAGGACACACTGCACACCATGCTGAGATATGCCAAGTTTTCAGCTAATAGCTCTTTGGGAATCACCTTGTTTTCTGTCTGTCAAACTGTGTTATCTTCTGTGTTTTTCATAGATGAAACTAAAGAAAAGGGAACACATTATGTGTTTTTGTGACAGGCAGCTGGTAACAAAGTGTCTAAAGATACGATTTAAAACCGGTTCTTTGCTAAGTTGTCTGTTATGTGTCGACTCAAAACTGGTTCATCCCTTGAGTTAGGAGCCTTTTTTATGCTTTAATGACTCATAGGTCAGAGTTGAGTAGCTTAACAAACTAAAAACACAAGAACTGGACTGAAAATGATCGAAAAAGTAGCCAATGTTCAAAGAAAAACTTTAAAAGACCTTCAGAAAGGCTGGAGAACTATCGCTCAAGGCCACTTTAAAAGGTTACAAGGAAAATATAAAGAAATGTGAGCTGCATCAAAACTTTTGCACAGTTCTGAACATAAACACAGCTCCAAATCTAACAAACTTTCTGGTAGTTACCGGGGGGGGTCGGGCCAGCAGGCGCAGACTCGGTTGTTGCAGAAGCTGCTGGTGCTGGGCTTGCTTGACCCCCGTTCGCCTCCTTCTCAGGCAGCGGCGTCCTGGACAGCTTTGAAGGCCGTGTGAATATGCCCCGCCCATCTTCACACTGGAAGTACCGGACACCCGCCACCGACCCATCGTTCTTCCCGATGGGCTCATCCAGCACGATGCCCGCCCACTGCCCAGGAGCAAACTGCGTGCCCCCGACAAACTGCACCTGCCCGGGCTTGTTGCCATTCACCCAGACCCTGTCGCCGATCTGAAAGTCCATGTTTCCATCCTGGGTCGGTGAGGTCACACTGCCTGTGGACTTCTCTGGAGGAACTGGCTTTGGAGCACCTGACATCAGAATCAGAATCAGTTTTATTTAAAGCTTTTCAGTCCTTTTAAAAGCTGGTCAAATAATTCTCAGTTATTTCAAATAGTAATTCTACTTTAAACACACATCTGCAGCACTTATATTTACATTTGTGTGATGTTTTTCCACATGTGGTATTAACATTTCAGTCACTTCTCACCAGATGACGGGGACGTTTTTGATGGCACCCCAGATGGACGGAGGATTTTACTGGGAGGTTTCAGCCCGCTGGCCTTGCCCGATGTACTCATGGCTCCCTGTTTGTACAGAGGTGGGGGGGCCTGATCGAGGTGGGGGACAAGGCCTTCCCCACCACCCCAAACTGTCCCAATGTGATGGAAGAGATCTGGAAAACCAAGGAAAAATAAGAAGTCTCAATCAACCCAAAAACAGAAACACAACGTTTCAGTCGGGCAACACACAAATAAACACGAAGTGGATGTTAGGAGTCAAACAAGGAGGCATAAAACATAAAAACAGGCACAATATCTGGGACCTTTCGATGTTTAATCTTCTTCACACAAAGTAGGTATTACTGCTTCACAATACAAGTTCATGGTTACTGATATTTACAGAGCTTAAATTCCCAAGAAGCACACAAACATTCTGTAAATAAGCATCGACCAACGTTTTGTCAGCTAGCAAATTTTCATTTTAAAATAAAAACATCAGTATTACCGCCAGCTGCGATATGTCTCATTTCGGATGAAAAGAGTTACATTTGACACACATCACGGGCCAAATGTGGCATAAATCTGGCCATATTACCAGTACTTTCTTTGAAAATAAAGATTTATTTCCTATGTATACCTGCTGAGAAAAATGTGACCCAAACTTAATCGGCTTTCATTTCATGTTTGTCTTCTGCAAAGGCCGAAGGAGGTTCAACTGAGTGTTAAATCAAACAGTTTTGCCCGGTGATTTTTACCTTTAACTTTGCCTACTTGTCAGATGAACCCAGCAGTTAAACGTGGTTCCAGGTAGCAGCTCCCCTGATTATCCACCTCGGCACTCGGTTGTTAACAAAGGTGTGTCTTGTTCAAAGAGATCAACAGGACATACCTCCAGGGATCAGCATCAAAAGCCTCATTTCATGTACTTTGAATTATTGTTTGCACAATAATAAAACCTCTATTCATCAGGACCTCCATCGCCACCCAAAACCACATCGGTATTTCTGAGTGAGCGGCTCGGACAACGCAGTGTCCCGAGTTTGAACGAGGTCTTATTTTTCTGCCCGTTATTGTTGGAAGTGGTGGACGGTTGCCCGACCACAGAGATGATTCACTCCGACTGCAACAAGACAGACTTTGTCTCGCACACTAAACGCTGTGTTTTCATCTACACGGCCCTTTACGTTTGAGCTTTAAAAAACGTTGGACTCGTATTTGCTTTTTGCAGAGACATCTGTGGCAGCCTGCATGTCAGCCTATAAATAATTAGATATTTGTGTGAAATGATACACTCACAACTATCTAACATGTTCATTTTCATTTTACTGCAGCCTTAGATCTCTTATTACATAACAAAGTGTATTAATTCTGCACTCAAGGTAATAAAAGTTAAGTGCATTTACCTTTTTAACACCACCGGGGTGGTAGGAGTGCTATGACTGCGGCTAACACACCGATAGCTCATGATTTCTTTAAAAATAAACAAAATGTCCCTTTAAGATACTCTGTCCAAATTGAAGGAAGGGTTTAGGAGTTACATCTCTTTAGTTCAAATGTAATGAGCAAAACTAGATGTCAAATATTCTTTGTTGAGGATCCTTTGAAAGAAATGACTGCCTGAAGTCTGGAGCTCCTCACTGTTTTCAGTTGCTGTTTGCTTTGAGGTCTTTCTGCCTTTGGTTCTGGCTTCAGTAGGTGAAATAAAACTAAACTGGGTTGAGAGAAAAAAAAACTAAATGTTATTTTGCAGCATGTTTTGGGTCAGTCTCCATTTTTGTCTAAATCTGATGTGTTTGTCTAACCCTACCCTCGATCTTCATTTCTTCTGCCCGTATAATGTTGTTCCAGACCTTCTCTGGTTTCTGACAAAGTCTAAACTGACCTTTCTCCTTTCAGTTTCTTAATGTTTCACAGCTTGTGGTGAGCTCTGCTCTTGTGAGATCTTCTGTTTACGGTGTGTCTCCCTCCTGAAGTTCTTCTTTTTCTTTTTTTAATCATGGAAAGCATCCTCAATCATCTGTGGACGTCCAGGTCTTTTTACCCTGTCGAGCTCACTTAAAAGTTGTTTTTTTTCTCTGAATGACCCAAACTGTAGATTCGTCTCCTCTTAACACTCTTACTTCTTCTCTGATTGATTTTTGTTGTTGTTTCAGCCTATAAGAATAGCCTGTTTCACATCCATTAAATATTCCTTTTAGCATACATTGTGGGTTTACAGCAACAGGCTCCAAATGCCAAACTCCAGAGCTTTTACCAGCTTAACTGAATGAGGAAATAAAGAAATAGACCACACATGTCAATAAAGGAGCTTTCGAGACAATTGTCTTAACTACTTTTGGCCTCGTGAAAAGGTAAGTTCTACATAAACACCTGTAAATCTAAGACCTTTTTTTTTTTTTAGTTCCAGTGAATATCCACAAATTACTGTACTTTTGGGCACATTATTTTCAGATCAACTGGAGGTAGAAACCCTGAAATCAGCTTGTAATTTACATTTTAAAAACAAATATCTACACAAGTCTCACTATGTAAATGAGTCTGCCGTTAAAAGGGAGTTTGCAGAGTTTAAAGAGCTGTTACACCTGCTGATTGACAGGAGACATGTCCCCAACTGGACAGCTGTCGGTGGAAACAATGGAAATGATTATAAAACTCTTTCCAGAAGGTCATTCAGCTTACAGTGTGGTAAAATATGTTGGTTGATCTCAGTCAGCTGTGTCTAAAATTTGGGGCAAGTACAAACAAATTGGTAAAGTTGTAAAAGGGAAACATACAGCGAGGAAGACGTCAAAGCGTCAAACACAGGAAACTCAAAGCAATATGCCTGAAAACATAAGATGTGCCACAAAATAAATGAAACGGGAGTCAAACTGTAAAAAAACATGCTGAAGGAAATTATATTTCCATCCCGAAAAACCAAACATAAATCACTAACACCTAAAAACAGGGTTACAGTGGGCTAAGGAGAAGCTGTTATGGACTGTGGAGCATTCGTCTGCAAAAAAACAAGCACATTTCCACCATCTTTGGTGATGAGGGGTTGATGTCAGGTTAAGGACCAGGCGAGACGGCGACTCTTTTCATTCATTTGGTATAAAGGAGATTTGGTGATGCTGAGGTCCTATTTCAGGATGATGACGCATCTTGGCACAGCAGAAAGAGTGTTCAAACTTTTCTTCAAGAAATTAAATAAATCTTCCAAGAGTGGTGATATTTTGTCAGATCTTATAGAGCTTCATTACACCCATGGTGTTAAAAACATAGGCAAACACTACAATACAGCTCCACAGCCTGACAAAAGTTAATTCTGTTCTAGCTTAACATTGATCTGTAGCCACAGGCAGACAGTAGAAACCTATATAATGACCAGGTACAAGAAGAAGGTGTAAGATTATACTGTAACATTACCTCAGAGCTCTTAACCCCGCCCAGACGGAGCAGCCAGAGCAAAACAACAAGCACACATGGAGCTGTCAAACCTCAGCCCCGACGCTCCCCAGTCTCACAGATAACTGTGGCGCTCCAAGCTTTACATATCACCCATAAATAAATTCATAAACCGTCAGCGTAGAGCCACACAATGAGGCTGGCCCGTGTGGTTGTGTGTGTGTGTGTGTCTGGGCTGGGCTGGGCTGGGCTCTGACATATCTGGAGCTACAGCAGGATAACTTCAACTCAACACCCTACTCAAAAAATTTCACGACGCCAGTTTGCTCTGATTCACGGTCTAATTTAGCAGCAAATAAGTTGAGATGATGACATATTTTGTGTCCTGTAGCTAAAGCCATTCTCTGTCGGAATGCCAAAGCTAGCTAGCCTCAGATTAGCAAGAAAACCACAAACTGAGCCTGATGTAAAACAACTATGTTACCACAAATTAAAGTGCACAGCGGTGGGGGAAAAAAGTTGTTGTAAGAGCTTACTTGGTCTCTTTGAGTGAACTGGGTCTCAGTGAGGGAAGTCTTGGGAAGGTGCTGCGTACCTTGCACCGTTACATGTTTTTCCAGCGGCTCCCGTTTCCCTGCCCAGCCCCGACAGACACAGCCTGACGTCACCTTGGAAACTGGTGCCCGCTTCAGGGACACAAACATGAGCTCGTACTTTTTAAATTCAAATATAAAAAAAAATGGTTCCTCAAATCAGAGAAGATAGCAAAAAAGGTGATTAAGATAAATTAATGTATACATATGTATATACCTATAGTAACAAGGTACTATAAATATAAGTAAGAATCCTGGGTTGAAAAGAATTTAGGAGTAACAGCACTACTTCAGATCTCCGGTACAGAAAGTCGTCGGCCCAGAGGACATGTTGTGTCTTTCTTTGCATCTTCTTGAGATGTACTGATCTTTTTTCTGTGAAAACATATTTCTGCAACATTTTTCTGAGCTGGTTTGGATGCTGTGCTGCCAGAAGGACTGGTGACTGGCAATTGGGCAACCTCCGTTGTCATGCGTAACCATGGCAACAGGAAAGCTGTTACCCTGTTCGTCTGTAGCTAACTGAGCTTTCCTCAAGTAATGCCTGGAATAAGACCCCAAAATCAAGATGAGTTGAAGTGTTAAACCGTTTATTCCCTTGATCATCATGGGAAATGTGAGACTACTGGCTAATACAAAGGTAATAGAGATAGAGATAGAGATGCAGCAGGAATATCAGGAGGGCAATATTTTTGCATCAAAACATGACTGCAGGAACAACTGTAACACCTCTCTGCTCAGCTTTAAGACTATACGTACAGAGACTGCAGAAAGAATGGTAACAGTGAAGGAGGAGGGTTACAGTGCTTGTAATAGATGGTGTAATCCTGGACATGTCACAGAGAAAGAGAGTCTCTGCACACCAGATGTTGAATTTTGCTGTGAATTTTTTGTCCACGTTGTCTACTGAGAGTTCACTTGTGCTACCTACGAGTGCTGCATGAGAACTCATCAGCTAAGTTGTTCCCACGCACAGAAACACCCCAAGCCATTAATGGCAACCTCTGAAGATTTCTCCCCCACCTTCCTCTCTGCTACACTTATAGCATACCTTTAAGAATAATGAATACTGCAGCTATATAATTTCCCTTCAGGGATTAATAAAGTGTTATTGAATTTAATCTAATTGCATTTCCATCCTGGGAGAAGAGGTGGATGTGGTCGAGGACAACAGATAAGTGGGTGTTTGCCTGAACAACAGACTGCACTGAAAGTGCAAAACAGAGGCTGTATGAAAGAAAGAGAAACAGAGCAAACTCTACTTCTTGAGGAAAATCATGTCCTTAAACATCAGCACCAAGTTGTTGCAGGTCTTCTGTAAGCATGTTGTCGATAGTTAAGTCTTCTCTGCCATGATGTGCCAAGAACAGCACCAGGCTACAAACAAAAGGTGATCGAGCTTTTGCAGTCACTGCTCGTAAAATTTTGAACCAGCTTCCCTCTCTATATTAGATCTGTTGAGCAGTTCAAATCAAAGCTATGGACTAATCTCTTTTTTTCAACCTTCCTTACAACTTGGACAGTTTTGTCATCTCAGCAGATTTTTTTTAATGTATTATTTATCATTGTTTTTATGAATGATGCACAAGTGTTATACAAGTAAAGGTGGCTTTGTACATGATATTGTCACTACGGATGCAATAAATATGTAATGCTTTTGGAAAACTACCAGTCCAGGATGGTAAAGTTATCTTTTTTAAACCCGATGATGTTTTTTTCTAAGGTGTTTTTCCTTGATTGTCAGAAAACGTGAAGTTAAGTAAATACGGTGGAAGAAATTTGTAAAGACAATGTAATATTGACTGTGCTACAAAGAGAATCCAACCACTTACACTAAGCTGTGATTTGTCTGCGGCACTAAATCTGCAGATTTGAGAAAATCACATATTGCCTATTTGCAGTGTAACTCCCCATATATATCATCTGTATTTGGTGTTTAAACATGTATCATTTTTGAAGACAAGTGTGGTCAGAGACATCCAAGCTTGTGTGACCCCTGCTGCATCAAATGTCATGGCCAAGGACAGGGGGAGACCGCAGGGTATCATCCACTCTGCAGAGAAGGTGATCGGCTGCAATCTGCCATCTCTACGGGACCGACAGGACCCTGGGGCGAACAGGAAAGACTGTGGCTGACACTTCCCTGTCACGGTTTCATGGTGGAAGACAGAGGAGGACACAAATGGAGAGAGCAGACAAATAGAAGACAGAAACTAAACTGGGAAAGCAAAAGCTACATTTCAGAGAAAATCAGATGAGGAGGGGACAACTGATCATCTGAGGACAACTACTGGTGAGTACTGGAAAGTAAGATGGAATAAACTAGGAACTGAACTAAGATTCAAACTAATAAAGATAAAAGATAAAATAAAGAAGATAAACACAAGGACAGAACTGAGACAAGACTTAACTAAGACCACATGTGATGGATATAAAACAAGAGCAAGAAGAACAGCCAAGGCCAATCAAATACGAGACACTAGAAACAAAGAGTCACATGAAGAATAGGCAAACACACAGAATAAAACCCAATTTTACTCCAAAATACTGAGAACACAAACAAGACACATAGAAAGAAAACCCAAAGTCACAAAATAAAACAGAAAATCCACAAACCCTAACACTCCCAATCCAGACAAAGTTTCTTAGCTCCATCAGGACCGAAACCATAAAAACAGTTTCCATCTCTCTGCTGCTGGAGCAAACTCTGCCTCCCATCACCTCCACTGGTCTGAGCTGGACTCACTCCGTCTCTCATGCACAGCTTGTGTTCAGATTTTCGATTACGCGTGTTGTTATTCAGGTCTGTTCTGTAAAGGGGTTTTCTGTGTGTTATGTCTTTATGTGAAAGCCAGCACCTTAAAACCAAAACAAAGTCTTTGTACGTGTAAACCTACTGAGCAATGAACCAGTTTCTGATTCTGATCATATTGCAAAGAAAAATTCTGAACAATGGGAAATTATTAAGTAAATTAGAAGTCAGCCTCAGTCCCAAAGGGATCAGTCTGATATGAACCACTGCACTTTTTGTGTTTGTTTTGGTGAAATCTAGTTAGAAAAATGTAGTCACTTAGAATCTGTCGTGTGTAAAAAGTGTTGGTGTAAGAAGCTTCCAGCCTCCACCTCTCTGCTCAGTAATCAGTGCTCCTCCAACTGAATTCAGCTCGTGATTTTCAACATTTATTCTTTATTTTTATTCTGTTGTTTTGAAATAGAAATGTTTAATAAAAGCAATCGTCACTCACCTCATGATGTCGTCCAACCAGCAGTGCAAACCAGCTGCAGTTTTATGAAAAAGCACGAGCAGCAAATCTTCACATAAACTCAGTCTCATGTATGACTGAAACAGATCGAGAACGACCTCTTCCCACAAAACTTTAATTTCGGTTGAAATGATTTGCTTTAGAAACTACTACTAGATTTAGTATGTCCGGCACATCCGTTTCAATATTTTCTTGATTTTTGTCTTCTTTACCAAACCCAGCCTGATTTTAAGAGCAACTACTCACCGGATCCGTCGCTTTGTGAGAATAATCAACACAAAAGCTGTCGATTCACTTTCTTCTTGGTCGTAAATCAGTAAAGTTAGAATTCAGGCTCTTCTTGTGAATGTTATTTAGATCTCAGGTTACTCAGTCGTCTGTACTAATAATACAAAACAACCCCCGCAACAAATGTCTGCATCCAAGTAAAATCTGAAGTATTTACCTTCAAAATGTGCTTGTGTAGAGGAAAAATGCATAAAAATATGTGATATTTGTCTGATATTCTGTTGAAATGCTGCAAAATAAACCAAGAAATGTTGCGCTTGTTTTACTATGTAAAAATGTACTTGCACAGAGACGTATTGACCTTAGGTTTGTTACATGATCGTTGTATATAAATCAAGCTGTTAGAATAAAAACATGGAAAGCAAAGGGTTTGGGTTATATAGTCTTTGGGGGTTGATTCATGGCATTGTTTGAACTCATTTTAAATCACTCGTTAAATGAATCGGTGTAGAAGACTTCATTCGTTTAACAAAAATGACACAATCAGCTCAAAGTGCTTGTTCATCCAGGATTTAACTTTGTTGCACCAACCCTCAGAAGAGCAGATTTACTTCAGACCGCGTCATTGGTTGGCTTTTTGTTTTATCAAAAACAAAAAGAGACAGGATTCAATTTAAAATGCGCAGAACAGACCATAAGAAAAAAAAAAGAAAAAAACTTCACACACTTTTGATTTGATGTGTGTATTCTGGTTTATTATTTTCATTGACGTCATCTAAACACCGACAAACTGATTCAGAGTGCAAATCATTTACAGCGCAGGTGAAACACAAGAGTTTGGAGTCTATTCCATCGCGAAAAAGATTCTATGAACTGCTTTACCAAGACAAATAGAGAAGGTTCACTATCATTTGACCCGATCACTTTTCTACTGGTTATCGTTACGAACAGCATCGGATTTTACATTGCAGCCAGGCTCAAAGTGGAGTTAAAGCAATGCAAGTGAGCAGCACCAAGCTTCTACCTATTCAGCGGGTTGTTTTGTTCATGATCACATCGTAAGCTTAAATAAGAGGCGTTATCGGACACTGATGTGACAAGGTCACTTATCACCTGCTTTTACATCCTACCATCAACAGTGGAAATGTCATTCTCAGACGACGCCATCTGATCTTTGTCGTCGCTTCTCCCCAACAGTTTGTTCCACAACTTATTGAAGGTGCCGCTGAAGGCCGGGCTGGAAAAATAATACACGACGGGGTTGAGGACGCTGTTGAAGTAGGTGAAGCACACCGACGTGTAGAAGGCCAGGTTGGCCTCCTCAAAATACCTGCATTCGTTGTACCATGCCTTGAGGATCCACACAGCGATGCGGGACACGGTGCTGGGAAAAAAGCAGATGATAAAGATCAGAGCCACGGCCAAGACAAACTGAACGGCCCGTTTGATTTTGCCCTTTTTGTCCAAAGTCCTGTTGTTCAGCTGACAGGTAATTCTGATGGTGCAAAAGGCGACGATGGCAGTGGGAAGGAAAAACTGGATGACATAGAAGGTGTTGTGCCAGGTGGAGAGGGGGGTGAAGCCCATGCAGATGTTAAAACTCTCACACTGGGTGCGGTTGCTGTTGTAGAAGAAGTGCTCATCTGCAAGAAGGTACCCGGTCGCCAGGAAAATCAGACCCCAGAGGCCGAGGGACACCAACAGAGCGTAGCCCAGGCCCAGGCTGTTGATCCTGTTCCTCGGGTGGACGATTTTGAAGTAGCGGTCGACGGCCACGGCCGTGAGGAAGAAGATCCCCGCCGCACGGTTGGCCGCGAGCAGAAAGAGGAGGATACGGCACGGGGCGTCGCCGTAGATCCAGTTTTTCCCGCGCCTGTAGTAGTCGGCTCGGAAAGGCAAGCAGAACAGGACGATGGAGTCCGCCACAGCCAGGTGAGTCAGGTACACCGCGTTGGGCTTCCACGTGTCCATGTGAAAGATAAACATCCACAGAGCCAAGATGTTCCCCATCAGCCCGAACATGAACTCCAGGATCAGAATTGGAGGCAAAACCCGGTCCAGGATGGGAGATTCGAAGGCACAGCAAACATCCGAGTGTGTGAGATTCATCCTCTGACCGGTCAGTGATACACAACTGCAAGCTGTGGCTGTATACCCAGTCAATAAAGATATGCTTCAGCAGGCGTCTTTGTTGGAAAGGTAATGATGTTTGCACTCATGCAAAAGGGTCACAGACAAATATGTTAATTCACAAGTCGAGTGAGCATCTGTGCACGGTGTTATCTATGGGGAAGCGTCATTGACCCAAAGGAGCATGGAAACAACTGTAAATGTTATCTGCGTGGGGAGTGTGCCTTCATTATAAAACTATTATGCCAGGGAATAGGTTTACTCATGGGTATGAGGAGGATGCATGAAAAACAAGTAACCTGCGGCTGTCTAAGAGAAACCAGGTGACTGCGGTGAATCATAACCCTAAAAAGAAAAACCGGACAAGTGGAGCAAAAACAAGAAAACAAACTGGCAAAGAGGACTTGTGTGTACAGGCGAAAGAGACTGAAATTTATTAGCCTACAGGTTGCTTGAGTGAAGAACATTTGTGAAGGACTCAGGTCATACCACACCTTTGGCAAACGAGAGAAAGCAGCTATTAACTAAAAAAAAAAAAAAAAAACCAAAAAAAACCCAAGTGAGTGGCCAAGTCCGCAGCTTTTTATGTACAGTAAATAAAATAGGTATAAAATGACTTAATGTGTACATTTGGCCAGGTTGTCGCTGTTACAGGTCACATCTGTTTCAGTAAAAGTGCATATTTGGTCTTCACTTCTTGACTTCACCCAGATCATCAATGCTGTCATCATCCACCTACAACAGAGGAACACAGAGCGTTGGTGTCCGTCTTCATCGTTTTCATCATTTCACAGCAAAAAAGGAACAGTTCTGAATGGCTTTCATCCCTCTGTTGAGTGCAAACTTCACATTTATCACCTCGTTAGTGGAGGCAGAGGGGTTTAGGTTTACATTACACCCCCCCCCCTCACACTGTACATAAGCAGCATTCCTGCTGCTACTGCTCATTTGCTAAGCTGGCATTACAGAAGTGTGTTTCAAAGTGATGTTGAATAACAGAAGAAAAGGAGAGAATACAAATGAGGTGTTTCAGGAGCAGAGTCCTCTGTGGGAGAGAATAACTCCCTTAGTGTTGTAGAAGAAACCCAGGTCCTCCAGGGACTCTGTTGCGCATTAGCCACAATACAATTTCAACTTTTACTGATGCGGTCAAAGTCCTTTTCAGGCATGAAACGCAACATTAATGGCTTCATCAGTCTGTTAAAGCGACGGCATGCACTCACTTTTTTAAGATGAACCTTAGTGGTTTATACACCCGATGAGCAGATTCAGATTTTCCACAATTAACCAAGATAAATTTAGGTTTACTTTGAGCTTTGATTTAACATTTTTCTCCAAAATGGCATTGTGCAGCAGAGCCTCTGCTGCTGAAAATCACAAAAAAATCCTTAAAAACCGTCCAGCTTCCTGCACAGATATTGTTGAGAATGACAGTATGAAGCAGATTTTAGATCCTGAACCTCTTTCTCTCGGTCTCCCTGTCTCCATGTTCCAGAATTTGACAGATAAACTAAGGGCCAAAAATCACCACGTGGTTAGATTTTCTATTAGTCAGCCGGTGTGACAAACATCTTCCATGAAGACAGACTGCTTACCTCAGGCCACTTCTCTTGAATGACGTCGATTATGTCGTCTGTAAAATCTCCCTGAATGATTATTTCATCCTCTGCTGTCACTGAGGCACCACAAGAGAATTTCTGGGCAAAGAATCGCTGAGCCTCCTTAAGTTCAATGTCTGCAGGAGTGAAGAAAGGATTTAGAATAAAGCATTGAGCGAGTAAACATTAAGCAGCTCAGATGACAAAAAAATAACAGAACTCTCACCAAATGTTGCCAAACCGCACACACGTGTGACGTATTTCTTCTTGGCTCTTGGGATTTTTGCTATTGAGACTTTCTGAGGCACCGTCTTCTTTTTCTGTTTGATCTGGCCTCTTCCACCTGAGAGGAAAGGTGAAGTAAATCAGAATGATGTCTTTAAAATGTAAAAACAGAGATGATCAACAGCTGGACGGTCCAAGATGAGCAGCACCACAGATCCGACCTAAAATTATGCACTCATAAAAGCAGCATCAAGACAACACTAGACTGCAAAAACTGTCCGCTACAGACCGCTTCCACGGCAGACATTTTGACATCCAGCTTAAGAGGAAGTTCTGAACGCAGGGTAGAAGTGGAACGCAGCCCTGATTCATCAACCTGACGTTAACACCATATTCTGAAGTATTTGTTTGCATATCACTCAGATCCTGATCGCAATACTCAACAATATCACAAACTGTATGTTTTTCCAAGTGTTGTGCAGCCTAATGGCTTCATCAGAACTACTCCCTGCTCCTTAAAAGAAAAGAAGCAGCTGCTCTCCATTCAATAAGGAAAAAACAGACGGGTAGGACCAGGGGGAGGAACTGAGATGGGGCCGTTGAGCGTCAACAGGACAAAAACTGGTGGATCGGTATTTCTTGTTTACGCTTCAGGATATTGGAAAAATGACATCTGTTCCCAGTTTTGACCTAGTATTCTATTCTAATTCATACATTTGATGCTTTTGTTATTGCATTTTCACCATGTTTACCAGTTTGTTTCCATCTGAACTCGCCTAATAAATGATTAAACTTTACTCCTGCGTTGTGGGTTGACTGAAAATCTAAATTTGACATCAACATTACTGACATGCATCACCAGGAACGAATCGTGAAACATAAGGCGGCGGATAAACAATGAACATCTCATGACTCAGACACCTGTAAAATATATTTCTAAGTGTGTACATGAACATTTTACATTATAACAACTTTAAAAAAAAAAAAAAAATTTAAAAAACGTACCCCTCTTCTGTTTCTTCTTCTCCTCCTCCTCACCTGCAGGGGGAGCTTCTCCAGCGCCGGATTCCTGCTTGGGTGCGTTCGCTGCTGGACCAGTTGGGCAGAAAAGACACGAAAATATATTCAAACCAATTGAGCAGCAATACTTATCCAGTAAAGATCACGTAAGCCTTCTTAGATGGATGCGCTTACTCTTACATGAGAAAGTTTACCACCTTAGAGCTCGACAGACCGCTCCTTAAATCTAAAAATGGATTTTAAGAGGTTTGCTCATGAAGCTACGACACATTTACAAATACAGTATAACAGCTGTCATTTCTAAAATCATTTATTGCTTTATTTAAGCTTGGCTTCAACATTTATACATATGTGTCGAAACATTTGAACCCTCTGACTGGATTTATTGTGTCAGCCATTAAATCATCACACTGTGCAACAAATGTTGACAATGTAGATGAAAAGTGACCTTTGGAAGGTTCCAAAAGAAAGCGGGATTTCAGCAAAACGTTTTAAAAATCTCAAGTGACACTCACCTACAGTCATCCTAGCAAAAACATCTGGAAAGTTCTTCTCGAGCCACTGCCTGCATTTGGCTGGCTCAGGCATGTACTCGCAGTACTGCAGACAAACAGAGCAGACTCCTTTATACTGCATCTCTGCATAGAAAATATCTCAAACAGTTTATTTACACTAATGTGGGCTCCAAAAGAGAAGTCAAACTCACCTCTGTAGGCAGGGAGCACACTGCAGAAATGAAAAAAAAAACAACAAAAACAGGAATTTAGGTTGAAGAAATTAAGATGAATAGTGACAAATGCCTAAAATAAGCACGTTTTTAACTATACCTCCACAATAAAGAACTTTCAATGGATATTTTGAATCAGGGTCTGTTCCTTGCTCTGATCTGCTTTCTGAAGAACCTGATTCCATCTCAGTAGTAGCCATCACAAAGTATCTGAGTAAAGACAAATAAATGACAGGAAAATTTAACACAACAAAATGAACGGTGCAGATTGGTGTGACTTACCTACAGTTTTGGGTTTCAGTTAATTTGTTCAAATCAAAGAATAACTGATTGATTTATAATGCTTTCCTCTTCCTTTTTACTCAATAAGAAAGAAATTGAATTGAATTAAAGAAATTGGTTTGAATTAACACATCGCTACCTGCTTGTCTTCAGATCGTTTGATTTGTATAATGAACAGTCCAAAACCTTTTTAATCACAACGTGTGATAAAGTAGTGATACAAAGTCTCATGTTAGAAACTAGAAAACTACAGATATGAGATTTTTAAAAGGACAAAAAAAGATGATTTGATCAATTCCTTTTAAGTGTCAGTTGATCAGGTATTGCAGCTTTTATTTCTTCATACACAGATGATCATTTTAGGCGAGATGGGTTTAGTAGAAATGCCAAAAAGGTCCAACTACTCGACTGGGTGATCGTTTTGTACAGCAAAGAGTTTGTGAAAAGTTGTGGGGCATTCTTAATAAAAACTAGAAAAATAAGGACAAAGCAAAGTGAAACTGAAGCCTGCCCTGAAAATAAAGTGAGGGTGAAAGCCAACAGTTTCGGGTTACATGAAAACGTCAAAACATGTAATAAAACCATATTTGTTATCCCACAACAGGGTAGGTATGAATGAACAAAGCTACTCAGAGTATTTCATCATGCTAGCCTGCCATGACAACTCATAATTTACAGGGAGCCAGATTCAAATATATGGACAGCATATTTTAGGAAGCAAGCTTCTGTGAACTAAAATGGTTAAGTAATTTGTGTCACGGAGGTCTAATTTAATGCTCAGTGGCAGCAGACCAGCACTCATGGGGGAAAAAGCTAGCCTTAGCTCGCTAACACATGCGGCTCTTTTTTTTTTTTTTTTTTTAGTGGCTGCGCTACTAAACAGACTGTTTGCTCCCAAAAACCAATGTCAAATCTACAATTAAAATGTCGATATTCTTGTGGATTCTATCACCGTGGAGACAACATAAACTCAGCTAAAAATAAGAAACGCTGGAAATTACTTTCAGTGGTTTCATTCATCAGGTTACGTTGACTCACCAGCTGTCACCGTTAGCACCTCAAATAGCTTAGCAGGCTAGCGGAGCTAACGCACCGTTAACTGTCAGGCTGAATAAATAAACAGGGACACACACTGAGACCTACCCCGCACAACAAACTCTAAAACTGCTGTCTGTTCAGGAGGAGAGTCGCATTATTAACGTTAGTTTGACTTTTAGAATATCATTCTTACTGAATATCTCAGGTTTACTTGGCGTACTTTGAGCACGCCTAGTAGCGCTTCTTGTTTTAGTTGTTGGAGCGGCAGATGTGCTGTAGCGCCTCCTGGTGAATCGGAGGGGAAACAGACTATACCGCTTCTTCTTCTTCTCTTGGTTTTAGACGCTCCATAACCAGCTTTGCTGTAATTAGTGTCCTCGTGTGTTCACACGATATCAGTTCTTTTTTTTACGTTACGGTTACATAGTATAAATAGTTAAATTGATATAAATGACTATTATATAAAAATGAGTAAATAAACAATAAAAAGTTCTGGTAAAACATTTGAAGCATCGTTAACCCTCCAAAGCATTTTAAAATTACTGAGGCAAGGTTAGCACTCCAAAATTGGGTTCTTCGTTTTCAAATAAATTACATTAGGCTAAAAAAGAATGACAACAATAACACCAGCAGGTATTTTATATAATTTTCTCAAGTCGAATAATTTATTTTGAGGAGACTGGTCTAACGTCATCCGTGACGTAGAGGTCTCGTTCTATTTCTACGTCACTGTTTTTAAAAGTTGGTCGAACTGTGCGCGAAGCTAAAGCTAGCAAAACAGTAAAGTTTTCCTGAAAACATTTGAAAAGTTTTGTTTGTGAGATTTAAATTTAAATTTACAGCGCATCACACAATTTCACCCGCACTGAAATTTATTACTGTCAGTTAACTTTACTTGACATTATGCTACTAGTTCCTATGATAACTTGACGATAGTTAGCCCATAAAGACAGCAGCGGGTTCGTCTTCCAAAGTCGCCCTAACGAGCTCCAAACTACAATGACGAAGGTTGTTGGAGAATAAAAATGAACCGATGGACGAATGGAGGAGACTGTTTTCCTCAAATGGAAGCGCGATTGGAAATGCACCCTGTTCCTACTGGTCCCAAGGTAAACAGCTGATGGTTAAACCCATCTTTGTCAGCATCAGTAACAATATCTGTGATTTAAGATACACAAGGAGAGGATTCAGACATTAACATCAAGTTTTACTTTGTTTCAGGTGCCTCAGCTGAGCTGCGGCACAGTTCTCCAGTTAAAAAGGTGAATCACTGTTGAAATAAATAGAACATTGTGTGATGCTTTGAAGCAACTATAACAAAAATCCTGAAGCTGTAAAGTACAGGTATTGAAATGGTAACTGAATTTGTATAATGTCGCTTTTCAGAAGGATGGTGGTCATGTTCACCAAGCATCTGGCATAACCAGCTATGAGATGGACAACCCAACGAAACAATGGGGCAGAGGCACTGCTATCATCCCAGGAGAACCCTGCAGTCCTCACACTGTGCAGGAAACTGAGGTGAGATCCAGGCTGGATTACTTAAACCACATTTCAACCAAAATTATTTGATTATTTTAGTCCCTGGGGACTTTTTCTCAAGGACCTAAAGATTCCATCAGACAGCAATTCTCAGCTTTTGTAATGCGGTTTAAACTCTTAACAAATTGTGCCTCTTTTCCACATGCCTCTTTTTTAGATGAGATTCCATTTAGTATAATTTATATGGCGCAAAATCACTACAAATGTCATCTCAAAGATACACTCCAAAATCAAGCCAGAAATAATCCAAAAACAATGGTTATTAAAAAAGAAGTAGCCTAGCTAAGGAAACCAAGAGATCATTGAAGCCTCCTGGACTAAGGATCATTCTTGCTGCTGTAACAATGTGAAGTTCCCCCATTGTGGGACAATAAAGGGAAATCTAATCTAGTCTAATCTAATTTCACTGGTCTGTGAACTATCTCCTCTGAAATATGGATTAATGGAGTATTGATCTGTTTAAATGAGTGACGAGTGCAACCAAAGAACCAGTTTGACACATGTTGGAGATCAGTGAAATTCTGATAAGACTGAATGAACTGACTCACAGAGAGCTGTTGTTTGAGAGGTTGAGCAAAAAGTCACCTCCCACCCACTCTTTGTGTATTTGCTTTGTGTATTCATTTTCTCACGTCATCATTTGTGATGATTGTAACAGTTAGAATCCCCAAATCGCTGAATTAACTGTCATGGTACAAAAATAAACCAGAAAATTTAGAAGATGCTGTTGTGGTGGTCTGAGCTTCTCTTGTCTTTTTGTCTGCTTTGCAAAAGTTTCCTGTAAAAGACCTGAGTGGCTCCACCATCCAGAGGCAGAGGAGGGAGCTCCAGCTGCTGGTCACCGAGCTGAAGGACAGAGAGAAGGAGCTGAACGCCATGGCGGCCTCTCATCATAGGCAGCATCGGGCCTGGGAGCAAGACCGCCAGAGAGTTCTGACGCTGGAGCAGATGTGCGTCCGTTTGGATGGTGAGAACACACCGGGTTATGTTAACTCATTTAACACAGAGACAGCTCTCCTTTCTTCTAAAGTTGCCCAATATTACATTTCATGAGTTAGTTTCTGGGGCTTTATCGGTGCATAGATTTCTTCATCTGTGCTGTTAAAGCTTGACTAACCTCCTGTCCACCATGGAGACCCAGAAAGGAAACAGACAAAAGCTCAGGACAAAAATCCATAATTTAAACATTTTGGAAAGAGGAACGGAGCACAAAAGGGAGCGATAAAGGCGCATAAATGAAATGAACCAGGACTTTAGCCTCATACTGGCATCAAAACAGCGAATTATCCTGTAATTTATTGTTTTGAACAGTTATTTTTGGTATCGATTAATAATTTGACTTGTTTCTAGATTAGTTAAAATAGTCATTTTGCAGTGATTCTTCCTGATATCGATCTCCTCCGTCCAGCCATCAGTCAAAAACCCCAAATAGATTCAACCTATAACTGCGCTGTGATAGAAGGAACAGAAACTAAACGTTCCTTGCAAATTGGAAAGCTGGGACCTGAGAATAATAGTTTCCCGTCGGTCATCTTAAGCGTCTCTGCCGTCCGCACGTCGTCTCGGAGTTGATTCAAACATTCCTTCTCATCACAAAGCCTGATGCTAATGATTTTCCTGTTAACTGCTGTCCACAGAGGAGTTGCAGAAACGAAACGATGTGATCGGAGTCCTGACTAAACGAGTGTGGGTGGTGGAAACCAGAGAGAAGGAGGTGCAGAAGGAGCTCAGTGAAGCCAAACAGAAGCTCAGTGAGCTCGAAAAGAAACGACAACACGTCAGCGAAAAATGTCAAGACTATGAGGTGCCGTTGCAACAGGAACATACAGTACATCTATTTTGCTTTCCTGACACCCTGTCGATCGACCACATTCACCTGTATCAGACTAATAAGGTTATTAAGGTTTTAGTTATCGTTAAAGAAAACAGATTTTTACATTTAAAAGTTTTCTCTTTCTTTGGGACACCGTGAAAAATTAAAACAATAACTATGAGTTGCTTTTGAGCCTTTGAACACATCCTGAGGCTGTTTTTAAGATCTCGTCCCCAAACATACACGTTCTTACTAAAAACATAAACATCCAAAGACTAGTCCACATGAATTCATCCCTTTTCTGCTGCTCAACCAGGTCCGTGCTCCAGCCCTAAACTCCATTTTTCACTAGTTTATTATTCATACTTTGCCTGTTAAGATGAGGAAAAAGATGCTCAGACTTGTTATAGGAATGTAGTCATTAGATATCTAACTTCCTGAACCTGCCGTTTGAATAAACAGACTGTATATGGGTCTGTGACGTGTTTTAGGAGAAGAACCAGAGTCTCAGCTCCACGGTCATGGCTCTGTCCACTCAGGTTGGGTCTCTGCAGGTCAGAGAGGAAGAGCTGAGGTCAATGCTCAAACTAAAGGTACACCTACTTCTGTGGCTTCTTATCTATCTGCTTATTGGGTTAGCTTTCTGTTCTATCTGTACATCTAACGTAGATGTCTTTCAACCGCTATCAGGACAAAGATGTGACAGAAGCTTCTGGTCATATACTGGATCTCACAGGGCGGCTTCAAGACCTGGAGACGGTGCTGAAAGACAGTCGCTCACAGGAAAGCAAGCACCTGAGGGACGCCGAGGAAAATAAACGCAGATACAGGGAAACCAGACACGAAAGCACAAAGCTCAAAGGTAATCAAGTAAAATTTCATTTAGTGGGTACAGCAGGACCTTAAAAGCCTTTTGCTGAGTCAGATTACTGTCACTGTGAGGATGTAACGTCCCTCATTATTAACATGGATTAAAATGATTTCACACATATGCTTAGAAACTCTGACCCCAGTGTGTTCATCATCATTGTTAAGAGAGAAACATGAAGGTCATAGGAAGGTGAGACACTCTATCAGGTATACTATAACGATACAAATTGTCGTATCTGTGAATCAAAAAGTGGGTACAACTAATCTTCCGTAACCGTATGACCATCTTACGCTTATCAGAGGTCGGGTCACAGAGGCCACAGGTTCAGGAGAGAAACCCAGAGGAGAGTCCTCAGCGACACTCCAGCTCCTCCTGGGGGATCCCGAGGCGTTCCCAGGCCAGGAGGGATATATAATCCTCCAAAGTTAGGCGACCAGGAGGCATCGGAGGAGGCAGGTTAGGTGACAAGGAGGCATCGGAGGAGGCAAGTTAGGCGACCAGGAGGCATCCTAACCAGATACCTGAACCATCTCCGCTGACTCCTTTCGATGTGGAGGAGCAGCGGCTGGATGGTTGAGCTCATCCCTCTATCTCTAAGGCTGAGACCAGCCCCCCTCTAAAGGAAATCCATTTCAGCTGCTTGTGTCTGCGACCTCATTCTTTGGATCACTACCCAGATCTGTGACCATAGGTGAGGGTTGGAACGAAGATGGAGCAGTAAACTGAAAGCTTCTCCTTTTGGCTCAGCTCCCTCTGCACCACAACAGACCAGATCAGCGCCCTCATTACTACTTACGAAGCCCCACTCCATCTGTCCATCTCTAACTCCAACTCACCATCACTCATGGAAAAGATCCTGAGATATTTAAACTCCTCATCCCTGACCTGGAGAGAGCACTCCACCTTTTTCCGGTTGAGAACCATGACCTCGGATTTGGAAGACTCTTCGTCCCAGTTCATTAAAAACGGGAACCACCACCCGATCTGCCTCAGATCTTGCCCCGAGATGCTGAAATGGAAAGATCAAGATGCAAGGAGTTTCCCAGGCTATCAGATCGTCCGACAGAAAGTTCCGAAAAAAAACTATCAGTTTATTTAGATTTTACACTCCAAAAAGCACGCAAAGTCACTCTAGCTGCTCTTCGTCCTCTTCATATCTTCACATTTTAGAGGCTAAGCTTCTCAAAATGTTTGACCTGTTGAGGGAAAAATGACAGGAAGTGTAATTTTTCTTGGGAAATCGATGAGTCGTTTCATCTCTCCTGTTTGCAGAGGAGCTGCAGCAGCAGGTGACGCAGAGCAGCACCCAGAGAGAGGAGATCATCCGTCTGAAACAGGAGCTCCAGCTGCTTCGCACACACCTGGCTCTCACAGGTATGTCACGTGTGAATGCTTTAATGTCATGTGTGCATTTCTTGCTGTTTACCTTGGAAGTCACTATACTGCAGGCTGTAAATGTGTGTGATTTCTATTTCTATTCTATGTTTCTAATTAAATCCGTATGCTACTGATTTGTGCTAATTTTCTTGATTCACTGATGCTAATTAGGTTTTTCAGACGCTAACGTTCGTAATTTTGTTAATCAGAATATAAATCTGTGCCCGTTTAACTCGAAATGAGTCCTCATTGATTTGATCGGTGAACTTGGAGCAGGTTTTGGCTTCATTCGCATGTGACATGTAGAGATGAAGAACAAGAGCTGGTCGTCTCTGCCGTTTCGATTTGAATCTGCTGGAGCTGTTTCAGATCCCCTCCGGCTGCTGAGATGAGTAAACACAGCATTTGACCTTTTTCACCAGGGGAGGGCGACGGCTGGAAGGATGAGCTGCTGGAGCTGTCTCGCTCCAAACAGGAACGCATCACGTCTGAGCTCCGCTGCTTGCAACAGGTTGGGAATCTAAAAAAAAATAAATGACAGCATGATGAGGAACAGACAGCAGTTTTGAATCCACTAAACAAGAGAAAAAAAAGGAAGAAAGGTGTATTTCCTCATTCCTGCTGCTCGTCCTGTTGTTGGCGTTAGAGGTGACTTTCTGGTTTGCCCACATATCTCAGTTTATTCCTGCCGTTTCCTCACCACAGCTGTGCGGCTGCGGGTCACCGTCACCGTTTTCTGTCAAACTGTGTAAAGAGTCACATGAAATAAAGACGGTGGAGCCTTAAACGAGTGTGAGAGCGAGACACCCCAACTGAAATCTGCTGCTCTGGTTGTTTTGTCCTCATTTTAGATCTGTTAGCCTTTTAACATTCTCAGAGATTTAGTGGAAGTGAACCTTCCTAAACCACCTCTAAAACTTGGTTTAGGTATGTAAAGCTGGAAAAAAGTGCGTGTTACGACATTACTATTTCAAAATGTCATATTTTTACTACAAAGTGTCACCCTAACCATTTGTAAAAGAAAGAAAAAAACAAATTTTTATGGTTATTTTTCCAGGAAAATACAGATTTTTGTTTTTTCCTCAGTGTGGAAGTTAAAGGGTGAAAGAAGAGGTCATTTTCATGGTTAATATGTGACAAGTCCAGGTGGTATCTTCCAAAAGCTGCAGGTTTTTAAGTGTAAATGTCCTTTTTCTGTCCCATTAATCAGCAGTGGTAGCGCGAACAAATTCTTGGTGATGTATTTTGGATACTTTTCATCTTGTGATCTGAAACGTGGGTTAAATCAACACAAATAATCCTGATTGTGTGTCCTCAGGTGTGTGAGAGTCAGAGGAACGACCTGCAGCTGCTGCGGCTCAACCAGGAAAGCACACGAGAAGCTCTGAGGGAGAAAACCAGCCAGGGGTTAGTTAGCAGGTGAATGCTGCTGAATCGTAACATCAGTAAGAAAGTAAACACAAGAGTTTATATATGTCCTGTATGTGGTGAAGAGCAGCTTCCACGCTGCCAAGATAAGAAGCAGATTTCAGACTTTCAAAGCCCAGATTGACCACAGTCAGACTTGCTCTGTGTTAGCTGGTTGAACAAAACCGAAAAGATAACGGACAGTGAGACAGTTAATGTCATCTTTCCTCGTTAACCAGGAATTCCTCTTCAGCTTCTGTTCATGTTAACATTAAAGGAGACATTTAATGCGTCATGTGGTGCTTTTTCTGCACAGAATACACCAATCTCTGGTAGGAAAATGTTAATCGTGCATATTAGAAATTATATTCGCACCTAGCCTGCTGTTTATGTCACGGCAGCTGCACAAATAGCTCTTAACTGTCCCGATAATAATGTGGAAATCATCAAAGTGAAACCTTCAGAGTACACGATGAGAGTGCTGTTTCCAACTCGTCTCTTCACCTGCCAGCTGCCCAGCGATTGGCCCTCGACAGCCTTGTTGCTCGGACAGATGCGCTTCCCCTCCAGGTCAGCCTCGTCCACAGTGATGCGACCGGTTAACTGACTCATTTTCCAATGAACAGCCTTGTCCTGCTGCAGCAAATGACTGCATGGCGATGCACAACCTGCAGTTTGCTTTGCTGTAACTGCAAAGCTTCTGTGGCGGCAGAACGCAGGCCTGGTGTCCACATAGCGCTTTATCCCAATGAGCAGAGAGCGTATGAGGCCGCTTCACCCGGCGCCTGTACTGTTCAGAAAGGCACTCGGATCTTCAAAGCTTTTTTTTCTATGAGACAACGCGCTGAAAAAAAGAAAAACACTTGTGCTTCACTGTCCTGATGACATGTCAGACAGAAGTGACCCTTCAGCCTTAAACAAGCCTGGAATTGAGCCTCGTAACTGAGTTGTGGTAAAAAGATATGTTAAAAGTGGACTGAATATATAATACACAACACACTGGTTATCATAAACAGCAGTTACAGTGGAAATGTAGTCCAGATGTTCTCCTTCACCTGGTTGCACATAGAACAAGGCCTCCTCTGACACTGTCGTGACTTTTTATAACAAACGCTCAGTTTCTGGTGAAAATTAGAGTAAAAAGGAAGCTGGATCAAGAAGTAAGATCAATTAAAGAGTAATAAGCTCAATCAGAAGAATGTGTTTGAAGTTAAAAAGGTAGTCTGTTGAGTACATAAGCGGAAAGTTTCTATATAAAAACTACAAAAATAGAGCTGTTTCTGTCGGAGACGGTTAGGAGTTTGTCGAGGGACAAATCTGGTGTTGTTGTTCTGTTTTGGACAGAAACAGAAATGAAAAGTGGAATAATATTTTGTGTCCCAGCCAGTATGAGTCGGAGTGCAACTGTGAGGACCATCGGTCGCCGTCATCACTCAGAGGGAAGAAACCAGATTGTGATGCTGTGCCAGCAGCTGATCTGCTAAACTCAGCCAACAGCGAACTGGGATTCATGTCGGCACACTTGACTGACGTAAGATGAGTCTTCTCAATAAGCAACAGACAGGCAAGCTTTTACATACAAGTCAGAATGATATATTAATAATTTGACTCCTTGAGAGATGATATCACAGAGATTTTGATGAGAATATTGAGGCCACTCATTTTGCTGTATGTGGAGCTACAGCTCAGTGTCTTTTAGTTTCTTTTGTTCTTTCTAAATGTGCAACTTTGTTTTCTTGTGTATTTACAAATCATATATATATATTAACAGTAGTGTGAAAAAGTCCTGATCCAGCCCTCATTTAAAGTGTTCTCCACTTTCTGAAGGTCTTTCAAAGTTTTTCTTTGGACATTTGCTGCTACCATTTTCTCTAAGGAATGTGTTTTCTTTGTTAAGCCAATTACCTCTGACCTATGAATCATTTAAGCATAAAAAAGTCTCCTAACTCGATAGACGAACCGAGCATCAGAATGGGGAAGAACGGGGAGAGTGCCAAATAATTGTCAAATAAGCAGTCGCTACAACCAAGGAATGCAGAATACAAACGCGAAACACGTCGAACCTTGAAGAAGATGGGCTACAGCAGCAGAAGACCACACCGGCTGCCACTCCTGTCAGCGAACAACAGGAAACAGACTACAATTTGCACAGGCTCACCAAAATTGAACAATAGAAGATTGGTCTGATGAGTCTCGATTTCAGCTGTGACGTTCAGTAGAATTAGTGGCGCAAACGGAACGGAAATTAAATATCCACTGACGCGTTGAGTTGTATTATTGGCAGTCAGAATTAACGCAAATGAATGGAAATTTAAGCAAAATTGGCTTTTTACGCAAGATTTTGCAGATAAGTCAAATCTAGCGTGTTTATGACCCATCTTCTTCCAGCAGGATAATGCACCGTGTCACAAAGCTCATCTCAAACTGGTTTCTTGAACATGACAATGAGTTCACTGTACTCCAGTGGCCTTTACAGTCACCAGATCTCAATCCAATAGAGCTCCTTTGGGATGAGGTGGAACGGGAGATTTGCATCATAGATGTGCAGCCGACAAATCTGCCAATATGGACCAAAATCTCTGAGGAATGTTTCCAGCACCTTGTTGAAAGTATGCCACGAAGAATTAAGGCAGGTCTGAGTAAAGCAGCAAAAGGGGGTCCAACCTTTTACTAGCAAGGTGTACCTTAAAAAGTGGCCGGGGAGGGTATTATGCTTATAGTTACTGCCGGTTTGTCTCTGTTGTGCAAAACCCGAGCTGCGCTTAGTATAAAGACTTGGAACAGGGGACAGTAGTTACTCCAGCTCTGATCACAGATAACTAAATAAGCCTTCCAGCACCTTTCAAATCCTGTAATGGTGCTGAATAATTTCACAGCCGGAGGCAATGGCTTCGTGGCTGGTTGTTTAACACATTTACATTTTCAGTTTTGCCCTTTGTTTTTAGCCTTCAGGTGCAAAAGAGCTTTCTGTTTACATATGTACCTCTAATGACTGTGTCCCATCAGGGTGATGAAGAACACATGTCCAGGTCTTCTCTACTGCGGCTTTTGGATGAGTCCCGGCTGCTCATGGCAGCAGCCGAAAGCAGCAGCCCGAGGCACCACAGCTCTTTACAGCGTATTAGCCCCACTGTGAGATGTGGGACCACTGAACAACTCCACCTGCATGAGTGCCAGACACCCCACCACCACTACCCAAATACCTCGCTACGCCAGGTAGAGAAGTTTCATCATCCTCTCAATGTCTCTCCATTTGTGTTGGGGTGTGGCACGAAGGGTGTAACATGTTCCTACTTTTAGTTTGGGTGTGTTAGACTCAAGAGTTTCTTTTTCTTTTCTTTTTTTCCCCCCAACAGAAGAGCGATACTCCACCCAAAGCCTGCCCCCGTCACGGTGCCAGCCAGCCTGCCGCTCATGTGGACGACTTGATTTCAATGAAGAATCGATTCTCTCTGTGAAAATCTCAGTATTACCTGAACCGCGAAGCACTGAAATGAGAGTAAATTCATTTTAAAAAGAAGAGTTACTGCATCAAATACGTGCTTCTTCTCAGGTGGAAAGATGAAGTTTTAAAAAATGAGGACTGCGCAGTGTTTTTATACCTTCAGTGTTTGCTGTTTGGAGACATAATCTATATTTGTATACCCTAATGTAATGCTGTGGTATTCGCACTGTATTTCTGAAATCTTCATGTTTTTAAAGGCTGCATTGTGTGGAGTGGCTGAGATGTGAAACCAGTCCTACAGGGCTGATGAGTTGTACGTCCTTGTGTCGTCTTTCCAGTTCCACTGCCTCCAAATGTGCCCGGTGACGCAGAAGAAGTATCTTTAGTCTTCAGTAGTTTTCACATCTTGTAACTTGGATGTCCTCTCACTGCTTTTTGATAAAAATGTTTTTTTATGTAAGCTACTTGTTGGTGGGATTTTATTTCTAGCAAGAGACGCTTTAAATGAATCCATCTTTAATGGTTAAGCCTTTAAACGAGGAAGAAACGGCTTTGTTTACTCGGCTTTATTTCAAAAGGCTCCTGTGTGGAGGAGTGTTTTTGGGGACAGTGAGCTCCACACCTGACGCACCTTGAGCTGTCTTTTCAAGAGGAAGGAGAGCTCTGGTGAGGAGCGCCATCACTTTGGATTTGTACATCTGACTTTAAGGTGACAACATGAGCAAAACGAAGAATAAAAGTGAAAATAAGACCGAAAAGGCTTTGGCTGCGGAGAAAGAGCAGTTTGGTAAACAGCAGGTAAGTCCATTTTATTTTTGAAGCTTGACTTTTTGGTCTAATATCCACCCTTGGTCCTTAGTCCAGTTAACAGAGGTATGGTGGCTTTCTTCTTTGGGTGAGCTTTGGGGGGCTAATAGACCAGTACACCTTAATTTCCCCCCAAAAAGGTGGCACCTAACCTACCTGCTACAATGAAAAATAGTGACAGAGCCAATGGGTGGAAGTAAGATTGGACCTCAATAATTGTGATTATTAAGGGTGGCTTGTATGGACCTCATGTTCACAGGTTCACCTTATTTCAGATATAAGTTGCTGTTCCAGTGTATGTTCTGAAGCTAAATCTCATAACTTAAATAACACCTCCAACAAGGAAGAATGAATTGCTTTACTTGCCACTGAGACTAAATTGTAATCTCATATTGACTTGTAGAAGGTGGTTTAAACATATTTTTTGTCTATTTTCTTTCAGCTACACAGCATCAGTAAGATTACCAATCCTGCTGAAGCGCCGCCTAAAGAAAAATATGTGCGCAGTATCCTTTCAACATTTAACATCAGCTCTTTTTGTATATGTTGACTCAAATATTACACTTAGATACTACTTTGAGAAAGAGTAAAATACTGTGGAGGCGTGAAAGCAGCTTTGTGAAGCTTAATGCTAACTGTAATGCTAACAGTTGTTAGCATGCTGATATTTGTAAACGAAACAGCACAGTTGATGTATTTTTTTTGGATGAATTTTAGAAAGTCACGGTGATGTTAACTAATAAAAATAAAAAATCCCTCTGAAGGAAAATGCTATAAATTTTCAGTAGACTGCACTTAGAAAACTGTTTAACTCCAAAACAAACCCAGAGTTTGTCTTTGGACATTTGCTGCTGCCATTTTCTGAGGAATGGGTTTTGAAAAGCCACTTAACACTGACCTATCAGTCACTCAAGTATAAAAAGAGAAAGTCTTTTTGTGTCTACACGTAATGAGCAACTTAGCAGACAACCAATTTTAAATTGTATCTTTAGACCCTTTGCTACAAGGAGCCAGTCACAAAGACACCAAAGATAGAACACCAAAGATAACAGTTTCACAGAAACTATCTACAGCAGATGAACAGTATCTGAAAGTGATGTCCTTATCAGCTTCAGCTGCAAAATGGGAAACCTAGAAGAAAGCAGTTCATCAACAGGAAAGCGTGAAAGTGCAAAAATTGGTGCCAATCACTCAAATAAGTATTCGTGTATTTGTTAAAATCAGAAATATTGAGTGTGACGTCTTCAGTAACTGTCAAAGGAAGCTGTGTGGACTGTTTCTGCCTCCATCAGATTTTTGAAGTCTCCTTAACAGCTGTGAAGATGTCATCATAGGATCTTACAAAGATGGTGGAGCCACCACCTTCTGGTCCTACGTCCTGAATTTGCCTCTGTCCAGCAACTCCATGGTCAGCTGGAAGTTTTGCTATCTGCTGCACAAAGTTCTCAGGGGCGGACACAGAAATGTATGTCACATGTATAAACTTCCTCCATTTTCTCCACCTCACTTCCTGCTTGTGATGGTGCTGCGTAACCTCCGTCATCTCCATCTGATCCACAGGTTGTTGTGGATTCTCACAGACACAGCCGTGCCATTAGAGACATGGGCGTCCTGTGGGTGAGTAGATGCAGATTTAAACCCTGTACTTTGATTTGAAGGATGTTATAATGGTTGCTCTTGTAAAATATAAGACCGTGTGTGTGGAGACTGTATCTTCATCTGAATCTGTGGAAATGTAAAACTTTTGTCTGTTTTCCGACCTAATTTGGAAGGTTTTGCTTCATGTGATCCTTTTATTTACTACCTCTTATGTTTGTCTATGTTTTGACTTTAATTGTAATTGAGTTTTAACTGTTTCTGAATTTAAAGACAAGGTCATTGTGTTGATGAAATAATGTCATATCTTCTATGGTCATTTTTCTTTTTTTTTCCCTCAGGGAAGCCTGCATGATCGGTACGGTCATATTGTCGCTTTGTATGCCAAATTCCTCCACCTTAAAATGGAGTTTCATGCAAAGGTAAAGCATTTCTTTTTGGTTTTGTAGTTTCAATAGTTCCATTTCTTTTTGTTTATTCATACATTTTACAATTAGTTTTTCACTATTTTCCCGTTTGGGGCATTTAAAGACAGAAAAGTGGACAAAAAAAAGTTAATCGTGTTCATCATGTCTGCACATTTATAACAAAATACTTTCTTTATCCCAAAGGCGACATTATATTATTCAGAATTTCCATTTCCATTTTGTTTAATTTTCATTAATTTCATATTTATGCAAATAAATGCTTTGTTGCTTTCAGCAGCCTGCAGAGACAGTTAAATCAGAAACTCATCTCATCTAGATTGTAACCGCTATGAAACAATCGGATATCAATGCAGTTCAGTTCAATAATACTTCATTAATAATTTATGTAATAGTTACACCTTTCACATCCCCAAAGGGGAACTTACAATATTTTAGCAGCAATTTACATCATACAAACCAATACATAGGGTATTTATTGGGGTATAAATGTCAGAAACACACTCGGGTATTGTGTCATAATGCTAGAATAAGAAGTATGCTGTGTGATGTGCATACACTGGATAATGCTTCTGTCTTTTCTGCAGCACAAGGTGATCCCAGGTAACCTGGAGGCCAGCGATGATACTTTGGAGAGGGAAGCAGGAACTGACACAACCAAAGTGTAACTTTCTTTCTCTCTAACCACAGTTATGTGATCAGGTTGTGTAGCCTCTGGTATTTGAATGCAGTCTCACCCACTGAATGTATTATAGGTTGGATATGACACAGGAGCTTCTGGATTACTTGGATGCTGGACTGAAGATGGCCGAGACGGGTAAGCTCATCGTCTTGAATCCATTTTACACCAAAATGAGTGAATACGTTAAAAAAAAGCATGTCCTTCTGACGAAAACCATAAAAACTTATGTTTAGTGCTGAAAGAAAAAAGAAAAAGTAAGATGTTTGCTTTGTTGTGGCTCTAAGTTGAGCACATTCAGGAAATATTAGCATCTCAAGCAGGTCTGAAGACAATAAATACCCGAAACTCTTGTAGTGTCATTTAATGCAGGATTATATGCTTTAACGTATCCTTTGCCACTGAAGAAACTCTCAATTCTCCTCTCGCATTTGAAGTGATCACAAGTCAACAAACAAGCTGTATTGTTTTTTTTTAAAGACAAAAGTAAAAATTAGAAATTATAATCGTTCTGAAAATGTCCATCAGGACAATTAAAAGAAACAGGAAAAATAGCCGTTTTATGTTTGTCAGAAGCATAATGAGTGCATAATAATGACCCTGCGCTACCATGGGGCTCATGGATGTGTTTTTAATAGCTTTTAGACAACAAATACACCACAAAATATTGAAAAGTGAATCACATTTGAATTTTGCATTCGATTTTGTGCTTTTCTTGTTTAAAGTTCTGCGTCAGCTGGACGCCAACGGGGCCAAATCTACAACTCCAGCGGGACAGTGCAGACTGACGCCTCTCATTCCACTCATACTGGACAGCAGCTTCCTTTACCACTTCTCAGTCCGACTGATGTTCAAACTTCACAGCCGTGAGTGACGAACATGCATTTTTAGTCAGACAAACTGTGCAGATCGAGCTTTGAACGCACCGTGAACTCTGCTCTGTAGGCATCGCTCCAGATGTTCTTCTTGGACATCGAGAGAGATTCCGCGACCTCTTCACGAGGTAGTTTATCATCTTTATTACTTAACACTCACACCTTTAACTCGTTAGTCACTGCATATTAATAAAGGCAATGCGGAATGTATTTATTGTTGCAGATATGTTTTGCTAACAGCTGCGCTTTCTTTTTGCAGCCTCACACTGTTCTTCAACAGAGCCAGAGAGACGGAGTTCTTTAAAAGCATCATCCAGATCCCAGACCTCCCAGATGTAAATGACGACTCTGGCCTTTCTGTAATTCCTCCCACCGCTGCGTACATTTGTTCAATGGAGTCTCTCTTCATGTGGTTTTGTTTATCCCAACTCCACAGGAGCCTCCTAACTTCCTCCGAGCTGCTGCCTTGGCCGAGTATAAAAAGCCAGTGGTGGTGATGCCCAACGAGGATCATCGGCAGGAGGAGGACGTTGAGCCGCTGCCGGAGTTTAGAGAAGCACCTCAGCTTCCACAGGTAGACTCGAAATGAAACAAAAAGTAACCTTTGTGTGGGCTCGTCAGTGCTTAATTTAAGCTATTTATCATGGCAGTACTATTTGCTCAACCAAATGGGAGTACCTGAAGCTCCTCTGGAGCAGAGAGAAACTGAGAACGTGAGTTTGAAGAGGGAACTCGAGGCACTAAAACCGGAACTACGGCTCATCAAGAGTGAGGTAAGTCGGGAAATTTGGGGTTTTCTTGTCTGCTGTGCAAAAAGAGAATAGTTCTCTGATAAAATCTGACCAAAATAACAGTTCTTGTAGGCAGTCAGAGCTCGTGCTTCCAAATTACGTCTCAGTTTTGGTATGTTGGTACAATTTGTAGCTGGAAACATGCGGAAAAGTTCTTGTGCATCTCTACCCATCGATGTGACTCTATTCTGTCAAATTTGTTCGATATTAAAAAAATATTGTCCAAAGATCAAGCCAAGATTGTATATGCATGTAGCTTACAGTATTGATTCAGGAGTTTCACCCTCTTCCTCAGGCTCAGAGGTGTGTAACCGAGTTAAAGGCTCAAGTGAACCATCTGGAAGCTGAGGTCGACGAGCAGCGGACCCACAAGCAGGTGGCACTTGTTGAAAACGAACACCTGCGGATGGAGGTGGAGGCTTTACGCAGCGCTAACGTCGCCAATGTCGGGGCTCAGATCGGATTTAAGGAGGCGGACAGTGAGTGTATAGTTCTGTGTACAGATGAAATAGCCATGCAAATGACCTCGAGCATCACTGAAAGTGTTTTTCCATCTTTGTCCTGTTGTCTCTGCGCAGCTCGAGCTCAGGCTGCAGAGCTTCGTTTCACTCAACTCAAAGACAGACACGCAGAGCTGGTGACCAGTCATGCCGATCTAATGAAGAAGGTAAATTAGAGCTTGTTGGTTTGTCACCGAAACACTCGCTTCGGTCACCGTAAAAGCTTGCCATCTGTGGCTGTTTGTGTTCTCGGGCAGAATGCAGAAACGGTGAAGATTTTGTCGAGCAGAAAACAAGAACAGGACGATTTGCTGAGAGCCAAACAGCAGCTTCAACATGAGCTGGAGAATCTACGACAGGAGCAGAGGAACTCAGTGAGACCTTTAGATATTAGAGCCCATGTTCACTGCAGCTAAAACTGATTTGATCCTTTTCTGTTGTGCTTACATACGATGCCGCTCCTCTTCCATTCAGATGAATCTTCAGCATTACGAGGCCGACCGCCTGAATAAAGAACTTCTGGAGCAAAGAGCAGAGCTGGCTCTGCTTCGCAGCGCTCTGGACAATAAAGAGAAGGTAAAACTGAATCTAAACTACCCACTAAGGCCCATCTGTTTGACTGTGAGACCAAATTTGAACTAACTTCCTCTTAAATGGCAGATGAGCAGATATAGTTAGAATAAAGGACTGAAACTGCCTAAGAAAAAACATGACAAGAGAAATATCTAAATGTCTCAATAAATGACTCAACCGGCCAGTAAGTGAATGAGAAATGAAAAAGTAGCTAAGTGATAATAGCCAGTTTCTGCACTGTGATGTTTATCATCAGGAAGGATGTGTAAAAGAGACACGGAAATAAATTAACTTGGGGAGATAAATACGAAAACACCGATCAGCCAGAACACTGAAGGGCCTGAATAGACGCTTGGTGGCTTTTTAATGGCATTTTAAATACACCTTTTAAATCTTTCATTTAAAAGAACATCCACAAAGGCAACTTGGAAACAGAAAAGAAAGTCTAAAAATACAGTAAAATTAGGCTTTTTTTGGTCCTTCTAATGAAAAGTGTGACTTAAAAGAAAATAACAGCTTCATAACTGGTCAAATTTGTCATGGTAGTACGAGCCTTAAGTACCAAGTTTGGATATCTTTTATATTGAAAAAACATAGGTGGACCCAGTATGAAGAGGTTAATACGTGCAAATCACATGATGCCTCACTATTAAACATTTCTTTTTAATCTTACTCTAGGAGGGGTCCCAGGTGAGCAGCAGTCTGGCTGCTCTGCAGGCAGAACGAGATGTTCTGCTCCGCTCTGCCAGAGAAAAAGAAGCAGAGCTGTCCTCTCTGAGACAACAAGCACAGCAGCAGCAGAGCTCTTTGGACCTGGAGAGAGGCAGAACCAACCAAGAACTGGAGGCACTGAGAGCTCAACTGCAGCAGCAGGTATGAACTGATGACGCGCTCAGCGAGGTTTAAAAGCATCGGACACTCCTCGTGAGTCCAAAATACAGTGTAGTTATGCTTTGGTGGGAAGGATCAGAGAAGTTGTCTTACATAACTATATAGCACAGAAAATTCATAACATTTTTACATTTCTGTAACACTTTGAATTATTCCTCTCAGGAACAATATCTTGTACTGTCATCCCTATGTTATAAATGGCAAAAAGTTTATTGGCACACATTAAGGCAGTTTAGGTCTTATTCATTCCAAACCAGGCTGATCAGATACTGGTCAGATGATCAGATACTGCAGGTGTGACCTGAGAACCCAGAAAACAAACCAACCAACAGATCAGATGTCAGTACTACTGAGAATTCAGGCTATAAACTCCCACAGTGTTCAGAAAAAGGAGTTGGCCAACATTAAAGTTAGTCCACCCTCACAAGACTCATTCCCACGTGTTGTCTTCCACGGGTCGTTCAAGGCCAGGTGGAGCAACTCAAAATTAACCCAAAGCACAAAATTAACTACTAAACATTTCTTTATCATCTCCAGGGGGCAAATCGGGAAATTAAATACTTTAATAGACCCCTTTACGGACCCCAACATTCACCTGTTACACTGACATACAGAAGATGAGTAAATCAAGCGCCTCTTAAAAACATATGTGGCCACTCAAACTGTCAAGGTGTTAGCGAATGGCTTCAGAGGACCGGAGGCAAACAGAAGGGAGAACTAAAGTCTTTATTCAAGAAAAAACAAAAAAAAGCGACAGAGCCGAAAAAAACGTGAACTAAACTTATAACTAAAAAAATAAAAGACTAAATAATAAAACAACCAGACGAGGGGAAAAACAGAACAGCGAGAAAATGGGTGACAGAGATTATCATTGATGAAAGCACGGTGAGGATCTGGTGAGGGGTTAGAAAAAGCAAGGAGCTTAAATTCAAAGAGGACTGAGGACCAAAAAGAAGACCAAATGTACAGCTAAAGTTCAAACAAAATAAAACAGAGAGTAAATTTAACTAATTTAACCATAGAAAAGACTAGAAACTCAACGGACAGGAACATCAAAAAACAAAGAGCATGGATCATCACAAGAAACACCCAAACAAATCTGAACATTAAAAAGGAGTCTCATCCAATTATAACATCCCTTTGTGAAATTAAAAGATTAGATCGCTTACGAGGCTCCCTCCTGCCAGAGGGAGTCTTATCACACACAAAACCATCTGATGATACTCGTTCAGTCCAGACTGCTCTCAACTGTGATCCTTTTTGCTGTCAAAAATCCTTTAAAGACTAATCTCCTGCATCTAACCTGCACTTTGGGTAGAAGTGTCTCCTAAAAGAAACACATTTATGATTGACTTTACAGAACCCGTGATGAATCCTGATTATATCGTGATGTATCCTGTATTTCTTTACTTTGCGTAGCTCTACCATTTTACCAGATTTATGTTGACTTTATTGTTTTCTTTTACATCATTAATGACTTATTGTGTAATTGTCTCTGTCTAACTTGTGTTTTCTTGTATGGTTTTTGTTACTTCTCCACAGCTTGCCATCAACGCAGAGCAGAAGCTGGAGATCGACAGGCTGAGACGGGAGCTGGACTCGACGCGAGCCGAGCTGGCGCGAGCAAACGGCCTGCTGCAGAGCAAAGAAATGGTGGGAAGATTTCTGGAAACTCTCCGGCCACCCTGCATGAAGCATTGACTGGAATTCACTCGCATGCGTTTTTTCTCCTTCAGAGTGGCACCCAGCTGAACAACACTCTGGCAGGGCTGCAGGGGGAGAAGGAGACGTTGCATCGGACGGTTCGGCAGCAGGAGGCTGAGCTGGCCTCCCTCAGACAGCAAGCTCAGCTGCAGCAGAGCTCCCTGGAGCAGGAGAGGCAGAGGAGCAGCATGGAGCTGGGAAGCTTACACGCCCAGCTGCAACAGCAGGTGCTTAACTGCGTTTCTGACCGCACGGTAGAGCTTTCCGTTCGTCGGTTAATAATGTTTGTCAAATCAGGCCTTACGGGAAGGTGAGCTGGCTCAGAAGCTGCAGGAGGAGCAGTTCTGCCTGCTGCAGTGTGCCGTGGTGGAGGCCGAGGGCATCATATTGGACGCCGTGGCCAAACTGGATGACCCCATACACGTCCGCTGCATCAGCTCTCCTGGTAAAAACACCTTTATATTCCTTCCCCAAAGAGAACAACACACTGTAATGTCACTTATTCCAAGAATTCCGCAAAGTAAACAAACATTTACACTACTTTTTTGTAATGATTTAGTGTCTATAAGTCATATTACATATAATTTAATGGATGGTCACCAAGTCTCCACCTTTTTTTTTGGTGGTGTTTTTCCTTCTGTTCTTGAGTAGTCTTCTTCAGTTCAGATCCTACGTTAGAGCCATTTACATTGAGGACAAATTTTCCTGCAAAGGATGAGAAGAATTTGACCACTCTGGTCTCTGATTGGCTTACCATTAATGGGCTTCCTGTCAAACATCAGCTCGTTTTGGTTCATACTGTGGAGCCCAGGAAGCTCACTGCTCTTTGGTGGTGCCTACTATAGTATCCTTTCTGAGAAAAAGAGAATATTTTAATAGTTTTTCCATTTTTTTTTCTATACTATAAGAAGCTTAGAGTAAAACACTGTTTTTATGAAAGCCTGCACAGTAAAGAGGGCTCTTGGGAAATAGTCAAAGCCAAACTTACATCCTTACCCCCCCCCCCCCCAATAAATTGTGAAGCAGGTTTCTTATTAAAACAAGGGGAATCTTCCTTGTATTACAGAAAGTAAAGACTTAAAAGACAATCCAGCCATTTTATCGCTGTTTACCAAGCTACAGCCTCCCTCCTTTGTTCCTGTGCACCTCATGCAGACTGCCCCCTTCTCTCTTGACAAGGGAAAAAGACCCCAATCCCAGGCTTCTAACTGCATTCATATGTAGAACACTCATTAGTCAACCAATCAGCTGCCATCAATCATCAAGTCCAGACAGAAACCAGTGTCTTGCGTGCTACATTTCATAACAATACACCAGGAATAGTAAGAAAACACAACACTAAGATTAGATTTGCTTTTACCATTCGTAATGTGAGCGGACAGAACAAGTCTTCCTGTTTGATGGTTTTATTCTCAGTGCTCGCTACTGGATGTGCGCTGAAACTATGTGATTCTTCTTTAGGAAGAACAATATATGAAGACATCCAGATGAATTAGTTTAACATTTGGATGTCGTTCAAAAAGAACAAAACATTATCATGAAAAAGATCTCAGGATAACAAAAGTTGTTTAATCAGAACAAAATGTTTTAATTCTCGCAGTTCAGAAAACAATGAAAGCTGCAAGAAAGTAGTTTTCACCAAAAAACTAAATATCTGGGTTTTTTTTCTGTAGTTTTGCCTTTGAGATTCCTTATTCGATGTTTATTTGTTCGATATTGACTGTGGAAAAAGAGCAGGACAATAAAATGAAGCTGAAGGTACATGATGAATGCTGTTTTTGAAAAAAACTTTTATTCTATAAATTAATATTTTGAAAAATTAGTCCAATTAGTAGATAGATATACATATGAAATTAAGAAATATGACTGTACAATGACTGATAAATAATAGATTAATTCTGAAATAAGAAAACATATAACTGATATAGTATAACAGATAAACCTCCCGGTGTACCAGAGTCAGTTTTGTAGTCAATAACTTGATTCTTCTTCTGTGCATGTAAACTGGGACAGGGATGGTAGCTGCTATTCTGCTACGTCAAACTCTAACTGTAGCTCTCCTCAGCTCCAGCTACAGCCTTGAGTTTCTTCTTTTCCTGAAACTTTTATTGGTCATTTTGCATTTTATTGATGATGCCGTCCTGTGTTTCAGATTACTTGGTGAACCGAGCTGAAACCACTCTGGTATCTATTGACAAAATGCAGCACAGCCACCTGGTCTACCTGGGAAACAGGAACGGTAGGTTGGATGTCATGTGTTTGTACGTTTACCTCAGATAATGAGTCTGTCTAACGATGTTTCATCTTCTCCAGATGCCAGTGGCTTGTTGAGAGCGGTCACACAGTTTTCCCACCTGGCTGCCGACACGATTGTCAACGGGGCAGCGACATCGCACTCAGCTCCCACCGATCAGGCCGACGGTAAGGGCCACACATTGACATCTGCAGCTGCGTTAGACTCCAGATGCATGATGCACAAACAGTTTTTATTTGTCTCCCGCAGGTCTGACTGACAGCTGTCGGGACTGTGCGAATCACTGCCTTCAGTTCTTGAAGGATCTGAAGTTTCAGGCCAGTTTACAGCGAGCTGACCCGTCTGCGATACGCTACACGGTTCAACGTCTCCTCGCTATGGCTCAGGTGGGGAAAAAATGTAATAAATCAAACAGAAACAAGACTCAACAAGTTGGCATCACTGTTTTAGGTTGTATGTCAAATTGCTTTGAGCTAAAAGCAAAATAATGTTTAGTATGTAAATTTGACAACAGAAGAAGAAAAATTAGACCATCAAACTTGTTGGAAATGATCCTCCAGTTAATGCAAATGTCTGCACAACATCTAATAAAAGTTAAAGGTTGACGATGGAGAGGTCGTCTGGGGATCACTAAATGTAGCAGACCAACATAGATGTATAGATAAGATGCAGAGATCATAATAATTTGTGGTCATAAATGGACTTATCTGCACATAAAAGTCCAAAATATATTCAATAGATCAAAGAACAGCTGAAAAGGTGGAGAAAACAAGTCCGAGTCTGGAAAAATAAGGAGGGGGAAATAAAGGAGTTAAAACGCATGTAAGAAGGCTGGAAACTTAACTACAATGAATACAAACTGAAGGATATGTACTGTGGTGGGGGACAAATAATGGAACATTTACCAAAGGGTAAATTGTGAAGCAGGTTTCTTATTAAAACAAGGGGAATCTTCCTTGTATTACAGAAAGTAAAGACTTAAAAGACAATCCAGCCATTTTCTCGCTGTTTACCAAGCTACAGCCTCCCTCCTTTGTTCCTGTGCACCTCATGCAGACTGCCCCCTTCTCTCTTGACAAGGGAAAAAGACCCCAATCCCAGGCTTCTAACTGCATTCATATGTAGAACACTCATTAGTCAACCAATCAGCTGCCATCAATCATCAAGTCCAGACAGAAACCAGTGTCTTGCGTGCTACATTTCATAACAATACACCAGGAATAGTAAGAAAACACAACACTAGGATTAGATCATTTGATTTGCCTTTACCACTCGTAATGTGAGCGGACAGAACAAGTCTTCCTGTTTGATGGTTTTATTCTCAGTTCTCGCTACTGGATGTGCGCTGAAACTATGTGATTCTTCTGTAGGATTTGCGTCCCAAAGGCCAGGATGTGCTGAAGGAAGAGCTGGGAAGCATGGTGGATAAAGAGATGGTCGCTACGTCAACTGCCATCGAAGAGGCCGTGCTGCGAATGGATGTAAGGACAAACACATCAGTCTGTTTTATTATTTAATAGGAACCACAGACGGCGATTAGATTTTAGCAGGCATAAACAACCACCCTTTAACACAAACAAACCTAGACTGGTCAGATAGGAAAGGCTTGTGTGTGTGAAAAACTAAGTGCACCCTCGCTGCTTCCACAGGAGTTCAGAGGGTTAGTAGCAGCCAGGTGTGAGCACCTCTGTAAAAGCAGAAGTTTAGTCAGATTGCTGGTCTGGAGCATTCAGCTGTGTGTTAACACAATGCCAAGGAGGAAAGACATCAGCAACGATCTTAGAGAAGCAACTGTTGCTGCCCATCAATCTGGGAAGGGTTATAAGGCTATTTCAAACTATTTGTAGTCCATCATTCTACAGAGAGAAAGATTATTCACAAGTGGAAAACATTCAGGACAGCTGTCAATCTTCCCAGGAGTGGGATTAATAAATAATGACACAGTGTAATTTGTCATGTGTTCATGCTCATCTGAGGTTGTACTTGCCTGATTTTTAAGACCTGGTAAGAACCAGATTATGATTCCACACGTATTGATGGATAAACATTACACCTTTACACATCGGTTGATGCTGAAGCTCCTCTTTCTTTTCGTGTTTCACAGGAGATTCTGAGTCAGGCAAAGAAAGACTCCACTGGTGTAAAGCTGGAGGTCAACCAGAGGTAAGATGAATGAACTTTGAATCTGATTCAGTTGTCCTCTTTCATTTTGTACAGTCAGGTTCACTTTTCTGTCTGGTTTATCACAGTATCCTGGGATCCTGTTCAGACTTGATGAAGGTAAGAAGTCTGTTTGCCTAATCAATGTCTGCTAACTCCAGTTCATAGAGGCTCGCTGTGTTTTAATTTTGCCCTGCTTCCTTTCAGGCTGTTCATATCCTGGTGACTGCTGCTACTGACCTACAGAAAGACATTGTGGAGGGAGGCAGGGTGAGTTTGTGTGATTATGGTAACCACGAGTTCAAACTACAGGAGGAATTCAGGTTTTCTCCCTTATCTCTATTTATCCACTTTAAATGAAGTACACCTAAAAAAAATTCTTTGTTTAAAAAGTTATTAAGAAACTTGCTCCTGCTCAGATTGTGGGCAAGACAGGTTTCATATTTGGCATAACTTGATTGATTCTACACTTACCTATTTTGAAGCGTCGCTTAATAAGAGGTTAAATATTGAGGATAGGAAATAACTGAAGCCACACGACACACAATCCTTAATTCAGTCATTAAATCCTGTCAGTAACGTTGTGTCTGTCCACACAGACGTTTAAATGAATGAAAACGCTGAAAACCTTTTTTATGGTAAACATTTAAACGTATGACATAAGCAATTATGTATTTAAATGGTACAACTGTGCTATCTCCTGACATCAGCTGACAGGCTAACTGAATTATTCCTGAACTAGTGAGGTATAAAAGGTAGTAATACTATGTTAAGTTTAGTCTCTCTGTGGTCAGAAAGCAACTACTCACACTTTAGGATGTTCTGCTGCTTTCAAGACATGATATCAAAAGACATATTTTTCAACCTGTAAGTCAAAAAACTAACAAATACGGCGGGGAACTTGACCACAGCCAACGGTCTGTGGGCTCAGATGCAGGCCGACACTTCCTGTTGGTTCTTGTAGAGTTATGATGTGCCACAGTAGTGTGCTGTCGGTGTGTTCTGACCTTTACAGGCAACTGTAGTTTTATAACAACTATATATGTCGTGTTATTGCAAGCTGTCTGAACACATCCGGGAACTACAAGGGTTATTAATCTTTGGACGGCAAATTCTATTCTATTTTCTGCCTCTTATCTGTGCACAGCTCATTTTAGACAACTGATCGCACACAAAAGTGTGACATAGTTGTCAGTTTACTTGTGTATGTTGTAGTTAATGTAATTCTATGTTGTTTCTACTGATTTTAAAGTATTCTGCAACAAAAACTATGATTCTACAAGACATATAGCTGCATTATATTTAGGTGCTTACTTAACCAAAATGGTGAAACTACAGTTTAAGTGTTGCAAAGAGCGAAGCATTTGTAGCATAACCCTATTAAAGGACTTTTTTGGGACTTGTTCTTCCTGCAGGGAGCAGCATCTGTTACAGAATTTTATGCCAAAAACTCTCGCTGGACTGAAGGACTCATCTCTGCCTCCAAAGCTGTGGGCTGGGGTGCCACACAGCTGCTGTAAGTAACTAAAACCATCTACGTAAGGATGCATTAGTTACATGATGCAAAAGGTATCAATGTCTAAAGACAGAAGTCTTACTTTTTTGCTTTCAGAGACTCAGCTGACCGGGTTGTAGGTGAAAATGGAACATATGAGGAGCTCATCGCCTGTTCGCATGAGATCGCTGCGAGCACTGCTCAGCTGGTTGCAGCCTCCAAGGTACAAACACAACTTTAGATATCCTGAAATGAATGACACCCAGTGGAGAATTGTTCATAACTTTGGACACCCAGAATGTAATAAAAAAAGCACATCCACATGTAAATGCATTACTGTGGGATAATGCTGTTTCCATTTGAATTTTCTTTTCAGCGGGTACTTGAATGCACTATTTAGGCACAAAGTGGGGCCTCAAATGCCAGAGCAGAGTGGTTCATATGCATGAAAATAACAAATGTTCTGCATTTTTAAAGGAAAATGTGTGATGTGGATATTTTATTCAGGTGGTGGCAAAGGTATGCATACTTTCGCTATCTCACGGGAGCTATTTCCTCTCCAAAATGTAGACTCAGTTGGAAAAATTGTTTGTGGGAGGACTTTTGTCTGCGGAATTTTTGAAAATAACATTTCTTTAATCATTTGAACACCTCAAATGAAATAAAAAAAAGTCACCTCCAGTAAAACCAAATGTGCATGGACTGCTGCTTTCATTTCAGGTGAAAGCTGACCGCAACAACAAGAAGCTGTACACTCTGCAGCAGGCCTCACGGCATGTGAACGACATGGCTGCGGTGGTCGTCACCTCCACCAAACACGGCCAGCAGCAGGTCTCTGAGCAAGGTGAGAGCAGCAGCTGAGAGAGAAATACTTTATACGTCCAGCCAGTGATAAAGAGACCCAATTAAATGGCCCAACTGAGATGTAACCTTAGCGGTGCATGTAACCATACTCAATGAAGTGTTAAAACGCTTTGTCGGGCAGAGGGAACCATAGAACTGTCTGATTGTTCTGTGTGGCTTCATCACTATGTTGGACCCCTTTTACATCACATTTGTCAATGAATCCATTGTTCATGTGTAAATATTAAGTAGTTCTTGCTGCTTTATCTTCAGGATTTGATGTTTCTGTCTTTGTAGGTGTAATGGACTTCTCTGGCATGTCTCTTATCAAGCTGAAAAAAGAAGAAATGGAGGCTCAGGTGAGACCTTTGTTTAATTTCCATTCACTGTATATGCACTGTGGGTGTCCCTAGCACTGCCTGAGGTGAGTCTTGTATACAAAACCTAAACTCATGTAAGGAACAAAAGTCCATTAAATGTAGCCTACTGGCTGACATAAAGGAAGCGACAATTTCTCTCTATCTGGAGCTTCTAGATCACTACTGATAACAACATAAACACTTGAAGAACACTGGATGAACTAAATATGTAAGCAGGGAATTCTAGCAAATCATAAAACCCACTAAAAAACATATATTACATAAGTTAGATTTATACACAACTGTGTAGGGTATGTAAGATTAAAATCCCTTGTAATCTGTTGACAGACTGGTGCCAGATTTTCAGTTTATTTTTGGTATGTTTGGTATCAGTTGCACTCAAACAGCTTACTTGAACCTTGTGTGAGTTTCTATCATTTGAGAATGCTCACAGATGTGCGATTCAAGTCAGGCAGTGACACTGACAGTCACAAGCTGAATCTGCTGTAAGGAAGCCACATATTGTGATTTAGAGTGTGTCAAAGTGTTGGGCGTCAGATTATAGCATTTGTGCTACCTGACCCAACCAATTCTGACCCATCCTGCTTAACTCTAGTTTCTGATCCAATTCAGTGTCAGCTGTCTAAAAAAAAGATGGTTACCATAGTGAGCAAAAGGCAAATCCTTAGTAATTCATAAGTATGTAAAAGTCATCAAATACGTGAAAAAGGGAATTTAAATGTATAAAACAAACAGTTTACACAGTATAAGTTGATGAGTGGCTGAAACATATTACAACAAGAAGTTGAAATAAACTTGCATCAGCATTAAATGGTAAACAAAAATAAATGGTTGCAATAGTTAGCTTAAAGCTAAGGGATGAAATGGATAATCAAACATAATTGGTTAAAAACATAAGGTTTTTAGTTCAAAGGTAATTGTTTTAAAAATAGCTATAAAGCTGAGCTCAAAGTTTTTATGCAAACAATGTTGAAATAACTCTTAAATCATTGGTTAAATGCTTGGAATTGTTTGTTTGAACCAGCTGAAACAGCTTAAACTGTGACAGAAAAGTAGTTAAAACAATAAATCTATTGGCTTAATTGTTGCAATAATTAGCATTATTCTAATGGCTAAATAGCTGACGGTAGATATTTTAAACTATTGCATGAATAGTTTAAGTTGAAATTGTTAGCATAAAGCTAATGTATAAAAACTTGAAGATAGCTAAAAGCTAATGGATACATATTTTAAATTATTCTAATGGATAGCTAAGGTACAGTATTTATTTTAAGTTAATATAAGCAAATAGTATTTGAGGTTCTAAAAATAATATAAAATAATTCAGACAGTTAACTTAAAGCGAATGGTTAAATGTTTAAAAATACTAGCAAAAATATAAGCTAATGGGTGAATGAGTTAGCTTGTAACTACAAATGCTATGACTTAAAATGGTTACTTAGCTGATGGATAAAAGGATTTAATGTTATGGAGAAAAATAATGGATACAATGCTGAAATAATTCAAAGTGAACTGTATACAATAAAGAAAATGATCAGTTATTAAAATAGTTGATTGTAAGCAGTTTAACCTTAACCCTTCATATTCACTTATTTATTTGCTTATTAATTTATTTAAGTCCAGAATTAGGTCTCATTCTGGCTTAATTCAAAAGCTTATTTATTTGAAATTTTATATCCATGTTATCGGCTGATCTTTCTCTCTTTTATGTCTTGATTTGTGGATCCAGAGCACTTGAAGCTTTTTATTGTAATTATTTGGGGATGTTTTTTTAGTAGATGGCCTGTTTTATTGTTATAGTGGATGTCCTTATTTGTCTGGATGCAAAACAAATCTACATACAGGTAAAAATAAAGGAAGCTGAACCCCGAAAATAATTCATAAATAGTGGGAAAATATTTCTAAAAGTAGACAAATGTTTGACATGGTAACCAACTCAGCAACAACGATGACCATTCTAATCTCTGGAAATCCACTTGTACAAATACATGATTATAACTGTTTAATATAGTAGTATTAAATCATTTTTAGAGTAAACAAATTTTAAAATTTAAGATAAGCCAAGTGTTAAAGTTCCATAAGCAGGGCTGTGGGGGTAAATCAAGATTTGGAAACCACTGTTTATTTTTGTTCTCTGAATCTTTCAGGTGAAGGTGCTTCAGCTTGAGAGTCAGCTGGAGCAGGAGCGAGTCCGTCTTGGGGAGCTGAGGAAGCGGCACTACGAGCTCGGGCCCTCTGAGACGGAGCCCGGAGATGATGGAGCTGAAAGCTTTCCGCCGCCGCCGCCACCTACTCTGCTCGATTCCACCCCAGTACCTGCGTCCTTCTCGCAGACACAACCCTACACCAACACCCAGAGCCTTTCAGAAACCAATCCATTTGCACCGGCGCAGACACAGTCGTTCTCCCTGCCTCAGTCTTACACACCGACACATACGTACACTCCATCCCAAACCTACACTCCATCCCAAACCTACACTCCATCCCAAACCTACACTCCATCCCAAACTTACACACCATCTCAAACCTACACTCCATCCCAAACTTACACACCATCTCAACCCTACACACCCTCTCAACCTTACATTCCATCTCAGCCGTACACCCCAAACCCAACCCAGAGTTACTTACAGCCTCAATCTTATTCAATGTCGCAGCCCTCATCGCTCCCATCCAGCCTTGTTCAGCCTAAATCACCTTCTCTGCCCCAAAAATCCCAGCAGAACACCTCAGAGTCAACCAAACTAACCTTAAGGAAACCAAATATCTTCACCAAATCTGGAAATTTACTGAAAAATGCGGTAAGTCCCATTTTAAAAGGTTAATAAGAAGATAATCTGAATAGAGAGTGTAAACATGAGTCTGTTTTTCATTTGATTACAGTTCAAACGAGGTGAAACTGGAACAGGGGAGTCTTGAAGCTGACTGACGAAGAGGGATCTGACTTCATGACTTTAGCACTCACTGCATAAATGTCAATCCAATGTTAAAAACATTTACTTTAACCATGGTTTAATATTAGGTTCTGTAGACTCTTACTCACAATTTAAAAGCAGCATTTTTCTGCTCTTTTAATAACACTACATTTGCAAATTCGACGCCATTATGTTTTTGTAATCATACTGATGCCTGTATTAACTAAATGATTTATTAAAAATTGTGAAATTGTCTGAAACATAGCTGTATTTTTCATTCTTCTGTTTTCAGCTCTGCTAGGTTTATTTCTTTTTCATGAAGCTTTTGTATCCCAATTCACACAATTTTAATCATGAGCTTTCTGACTCATGACACAAGTAGAAAGGCTTTGACTCGTGAAGCTCGAGTGCATAAATGTTTCAATCTTACTTACCTTTTATGGCACATAACATGGTATCTTGACTCGAAAAGAAATCTATTATCTGACCGTTACCTTTCTTTTAATGTAAACTTTTAAGAAAACTGCAACAAATATAGAATTCAGGCATGAAACTGGACAGAAAATATGTTTCCAGTTTGCTTATAGGGTAGGTAAGGGGTGGAAATGCATGTATATGTGCAGCCAACCTTTTCAAATAGTGGTTTTAGCCATTCAACAGTAAAAAGAAACGTGCAAGACGCAGATTTTTTGTTAATTTCAGTTCTGTGTCATTGCAGAAGCTTCTTTTTTTTTTGTAAAATAAGGAGAACGCACTCATCCTCGACATGGTTTCAAACTTTGCTCTCTTTCTGTTTTTATTTTTGGTTTTTAAGCTTCCAGCTGACCGAGTAATACTGGATTGGTGATTTTGTTTCGGCCCACCTGCTTTAAAGTTGTATATGTTGATCATTCTGAGCTGCTTTTCTGTAAAAGCTGCTTGTATTTGAGTAATTTTAGACTTTGTGTTAGCTCCAACCAGTCTGACTCATCAAGGCGTTAACCACTCCAAACTGTGACTCCCTTGCCTCAACTCAGAATCAATTTTAAAGCGTTAAGGCGAAAATGAGTAGATAACAACTTCAAATATACCCATACAAGTCTTTACAAACAAACATACAAACTGTCCAGGATTTACCCTGCTTATATCCCTGTGTCAGCTGGGATACCTTGGTGGGTGTCTTTTGTCAGTATTGACTGAAGCCTCTAACTTGTTTCTGCTACTTGATTGTCTAATTTATCCTTACAGTTTTGACAATACTCTTACAATTAACACCTCTTACAGATGCAGATATCTTAATATAAATAAATAATTTTGTTTCGTTTTAGTAGTTGTGGTTGTTTTAAAACTGTCAAACGAGTAAAGGTTTCCTGTGCTGTAATATATTCTCACAGCGACCTCATCCGTCTGTCATTTCAGTCATGCGCAGAACAAACTGCAATCTCACCACCATGGAAGTGTGACTCCCACTTGGACCAGAGAGGAGACAAGTCAAGTTACAAGTGGGTAAAATACCGGAAACGTATTTTACCTTCAGAATAAATTTACTAAAATTGAGTAGACGCCAAATAAGTTCTGCGTAATGTTGGCTTTTGGTATTTTTAAATATTTTTAGTGAATATTTAAATTTTTTTTCTTTAACAAAAATAGTTGTATGCGTATGTGGTGAAAATTCGGTGGTTTTACGTGAAATGACGGTTTGTGCGTTTTATTTTGAAGATTTTACCGGAAGTGAAATGCTTACATTCGACGTGAGTGACAACTGTAAATAGCTAGCTCCCAAGGAGACGCTCCGGCAGGACAGCGATGGGACGAATCGATTTTTAAACCCAAACAAATCGATCTACAGCCCGGAGTCAGATACAAGTGATGAATAAGCGATAGTTTTAGTGATTTATTTTGCTTCGGGGTTTATTTTTTGTGCCCGCTTTAAAGCGAAAGCGGTAGAGCATAACTTATCAGACTAGTTCCACCCGGGGAAGGAAGTTTGCTGTGGCGAAGGAAACATCGTAGGAAACCGGGGAGGGACAAAACATCCCGACATGGAGGACTCCGGGTCGGCCCTGGAGAAGAATGTGGCTGACCTCACGGTGATGGACGTGTATGACATCGCCGCAGTGGTTGGCCAGGAGTTTGAACGCATCATAGACCAGTATGGCTGCGAGGCTCTGTCCAGGCTGATGCCCAAAGTGGTGCGCGTGCTGGAGATCCTGGAGGTGATGGTGAGCCGCAGCAGCATTAGCCCGGACACCGAGGAGCTGCGGCTGGAGCTGGACAGGCTGCGACTGGAGCGGATAGACCGGCTGGAGAAGGAGAAGAAGCACAGACAGGTCTCACACCGCAAAGCAACACAAACTAATCCGTGTCCGTTACTCAGATCCGGGTTCAGTCAGTCGGTGACAGCCAGCTGGTTTATTAAAAACTTAATAACGGCACCAGGTCTGAATCTGTGTTTTCACCCGAGTGGCTGACCTATTCTTTTCTTACTTAAAAATATAAAACATCCTGCAAAGGTTACTTAGGCAGAAATCGTCAAACCAGACTAAACATATCCAAATATAAGTAAATATTTCACTGAAAATGGAAAATAAGTAAAAATATTTGCACCACACCATAATAATAGTAATTAAGTAAAGCTTATGAATGAGAATAACCTTTAAAAGTGCACATTTTAAAAGATAAAGCGTTGTGTTTGGAGTTTTTATTTGTGAGCGTACCAATACAAGTGTACAATCACTTAAGGTCATGCCCTGAAAATATCAGTGTCACTAAAATAACTAATTACACACTTTGGAAATGTACTGAAAACATCCCTTTTAGTAAAGCTGCCTTAAAAGTGCACAAAACAAGTTCCGGATTAAAAATGTTACTCAAAATAAGTGTGTATTATCGGGAAAAAAGTGTTTCATAGAGACATTTTACTAAGCTGATAACGAATTTGATGGCAGCAACTCGTCTCATGAAAGTTGGGACGGAGACAACGAAAGGCTGGAAAAGGAAGTGGTGCCAAGAAGAAACAGCTGGAGGAACATTAATGAGGTTAATATGCAGCAGGTCAGTAGGATGATTGGGTATAAAAAGAGCACCTTAGAGAGGCAGAGTCTGTCAGAAGTAAAGATGAGCAGAGGTTCAGCAATCTGCATTAAAAACAGACCTGATTCTGTCCTGGAAACTGGAAACCTGCACATCTGGAAGGCTCCATCAAAGCTGAAAGGTCCTGTTTTTCAGGGAAGGCCTTTCATATTTCAGCAAGACAATGTTAAACCACATCCTGCATCTATTCCAACAACACGGCTTCATAGTAGAAGAGTCCAGGTGCTGGACTGACCTGCAACTGAAACAACTGAAAACTGCCCAAACTACCAGTGAACGCATCACTGATGATAAACGATGATAAAGACCAGAAAGTCAGCGAGTACAACAATGACACAAACTGGTTTTCAGACTTCCGGCTGGAGTGTGTTCATTCCCAGCTCCGAGTTCTGACTTCCGAGGCAAATGCCGGTTGTTTTGGTTTGTGATGGCCCAATATTGTCAGTAAATTGATTCCCCCTTTCATACATACAGGTAAACTTACTGAGTTATTACAAAAATGTTCAAACACACACCGTAAATGGTGTTTCCCAAGCAAAGAGGGTTGGTCTGCCCCCGTTATTCACAAGATTATTCAAACAGATTGTCTGGCGATTGATAGCAAAATGATTGATTAACAGAACGATGCCACACTGTGGGTATTAATATTGAGATCTTCTCTGTAATCTTAGCTGCTTCTATGAAATATTAGCCTCTCCTTGGGCCTCGGAGTGGTCTTAAAACCATACAGGATGTGTCGAGAGGAAATGTCTGTGAGAGCTAAATACAATCCAGGCAACTCCAACATGGAGCTTCAGCTATTTTTGTTCACAAGTTTGAGGAGGCCTGTGTTGGACAGTGCATTGTGTGTTATTACATGGTTTTGATATCATCTGGTAAGTAGCTACGCCGCAGCCTTCAGATAGACTTTGTGGATGCAAAACATGAAATGCATCCATCTGATACCTGACAGAATATCAGTGTGAAGTAGTGTAATAACGGAATAATGCAGCGTTGAGGATGTTCTGTGGTTTTTAGATCAGCCTGGCAGTCGGTCTGCTCAGAGCTATGAAAAAGTTCAGATGTCAGTTTCTCGTGACGGTGACTGAGTCAGCTGTAGACTTATTAACAGAGTCTCGTGACTGTGATAAAGAGGATGTTGCATCACTGGTGTCTTGAGGTCAGGGGAGGACAGGGTGCAGTTTTTCTGTATGAATTGACTTTACTTAAAGGTTTTATTGCCCACTTATTGCAAAGTTTCATTTTGCAGGGACATCCCACGGTGGATAGACATGGAGTAAGAGTGCTCAGGCAGTCTGCCTTCCCCCTTATATTTGTTCTTGGATACTTTACCAAACTTGTTGCAAAACACTTTGAATCCCATCGTCAAAAATATAATCACAATGTGGCACAAAGTGGGAAGATGCTGCATCTCCGCACAGTCCCACATCAGTACTCCAAGCCAGGGAGCGCAGACTGGGCGTCCTGCATTGGATCTGTATTTACCCAAAACAAACGGCATGATGTCATTTGAAGGAATTAGGCAGGGACTTTGTTAGAGTGTCTCAGGTGGTGATGGATATGAGATATGAAAAAAAAAGACCAAAAGTCACACGACAGATCAGGCAAATGTTAATCTTTAACTGTAGAGAAATGAACCTGGTTACAGGACACCTGGGGGGGGGGGGGGTGTTGGGTTTATCCCAGCTGTTGGGATAAACCCTGACTTATGGTTGATAAGAAAATATTGAAATATGTGAGATAATTTACGCCTGTGATGGTCTGTTGTTTTTGTTTTATGACTCTGTAATGAGGAAAATGCAATAAAATACATTGTATTTAAAAAAAACGATGAAATTCTTTATTTAAAAAGAAGTATCAAAAGAAATAAATGTATATTCACAGCTCTATGGAGTCCATCTATTTACGCACACGTCATAGTTATACGACACTAAAGCAACATCACAGGATTGGATTTTTCTAATCTGTTAATCTGACGATTCATTTAAGGTAAATCGTTTGCTCACATAACATTCAGTTAGTCTCATGTAACACCAAGAAAAGCACCAATTTTAAAAAAAAATGTGATAAAGGAACTCCCTTATTGATAAAAGTAGTAGCTGATTGGTTTTATTTGAAACAAACTGATCAATTTTACAGCTCCAATATGCACAGTTCCCCGTTTTAAAGTAAAATATCCTGCAGGGAAATGTATTATTATCCTATTAATATGAAGCAGGTTTTCACTTAATCGACAGGAACCTTCATTATCAAACCCTTCGTTGTTTATGTGTATGTTTGATCATTTTTGGTTTGTTTCACCTCAAAAAATACGTATCTAACACAGACTGAAGGAAACACTGACAATTAGTCATTTTTAGCTTTAACAACACAAACAAAAAGCCAACAAACACAGAGCCCCACGTCTTAATTCAGACTGTTGATAGATGAACAAATTATCCAGATAATCCGCTTCAAAACACTCACTTGTTGTTGTTGGGTTTGCTGTAGAATGTGGCGTTTGCTCAGAGCTCCTCATGGCGCTCGGAGTCATTTACGCGCTCCATCCGTGTGCGACGGAATCGGATCGCAGAGCACAATGGAGGGTCTTCTCCGCGCGCAGACGGGTGACTAATCCAAGGACAAACTCGAATAAATGAGTGCAGAAACAAGCAAAAAAAAAAAAAAAAGAAAAAAGGCAGCTGCTTCCACGCTAGAAATGATGAGCAACTACAAATGAACCCAGCTGGACACCTACGAGTGATTCCTCTGTTGATTTGGAGGTTAAAACTCGAAATGTGTTGAGATGAAATATATCGTACCTATTCTCAGCATTCATGTCCAAAAACCTGCCGAATCACACAAAATGTAATGTTGATTTTAGTTATTTATACCTGCTTTTACCGGTAAAATAACCACTCAACTGTTAGTTACTTATTTTCACCTGTTTTTGCAGAAAGATGGTAATTCTTTTGTTTTTATCGTGAATCTTCACATCAGTATTTGGTCGCAATTAAGTGTAGATGAGAGATTTTATTCTGAGCCTCAATATTTCCGTGCAGTCCTTGAAGTGATTATTGGTATATTTGAACATATTTGCTCACATGTTGCTGAAATTTAAAGCTAGTCGGTCAGATGGCGGTACCGTGGTGACGGACGCGGCCGGAAAACGTCCTAACATGTTCTGCATGTGTCGTTATGACCTGTGTACAGGAGCTGGAGCGGGTGGAGGATGTGTGGAGGGGAGAGGCCCAGGATCTGCTCTCCCAGATAGCTCAGCTGCAGGAGGAGAACAAACACCTCCTCTCCAACATGCCGATCAAAGACTCGATGAACGAGGAGGACCTGCAGAGACACGAGGGTGAGGAGGAGTTGTTGCTCTTTAGATGCCCAAAGATGTTGGATCATCTCTGGGAAATATTGGTGACGTAGGTTTTTATGGATGCTTTAGCAGGGAGACGTTTTCATGCTTAGATATGGAAATGCTCATCATTTTTCTTGCAGAGAATTAGATAACAGGGGGGTTAATTTATCTTAGGATGAGGACTGAAGGAGAAAAGATGGCCCAGCACTCTTCAGTTGTATTATTATCTTTTAAATGAACGTGTCATTCATCCATCCAGAGAGACAGAAAGGGCTCGTTGCAAAGCTAAAGGGACAGCTTCAGTGGAGAACAGGATCCTAACGTGCACAGATGAGTAGAGTTAAGATTGCAGCTCGACTTGGCCTTTTAATTGGACCGTCCTCGTTCCAGAAGCATGAGAGGAGAATCGAGTTGATGATTTGAGTATGTCTGACACTGCGTCGGACTTTCTCTGTGGGACGTCGTGGTACATGTAAGTACAGCTGAATTCACTGCACGGACGTCGTCTTTAAGTCACTTTAATGGGGATTTCTGCAGCCTCTCGATCTACAGCCGCTTATCTGGGTGTGTTAGCAGTTTAGATTTACTTTAGAGACAATATAAGATCATTTTAAATCTAAAATCAGACAAATTTGTGTCTCGGTGTGAGGAGGCAGTCGTTTTCATGTAGGGCTACAGTAGCAGGAAGCGTAGAGGTATAATTTGTATCGTTGTAGCCGTCGCTGCCTAAAGTTTCGGTTCTCTCTTCTGTTAAACCTGGGTCTGCCCCGAGGCCTCATTCATGTTTGAAATACCTTCCCAAGAAGGCATCTGGACGGCTTCCAGACTTAAAGCCCAAAGCGCCTAAACTGCTTCCTTTAAATTGGGAGGAACAGCGACCCCGCGATACATGGGGAAATCCTCACTTTTCCGGCTGAGGACGCTCAACGAGGTCGGCTCGACCACACATTCTGCAAAAAGCAGAGATACAAGCACCTCCATACAGCTCATGAAGAGAATCTGTGACAAAACCGAAGTGTGAAAATGTTCAGATGCAGTTTTCTTGGCTGGTATTCAGGCAGCTGGTGGAGACTTTCAAACAAAACACTTCCCAAAGTATCAAACTGCTGTCAAAAGTGTCAGATTCCTGATGGTTTGGAGGGATAAAAAGTCTTAATTTGCCACTGCACATTTTCAAATGATCCCAAAGAAAACCGCAGAAGTCCCAAATGTAATATTTCTGGACCTGAGGGTAGTCTGTTCCATCCGAAACATGCTTTAAATTGAACTATTTTGACAGATTTTATGGAAGTTAGGTGAGAAATGTGTCTACGTTTGTACAGAAAGTTGTTTTGTTACTTTTGGATCGTTTCACATGTCTCAGTTTTGCACACTGTCTCACAAAGAAGGCTTTCTCTGTGTCCGCCGGCGAGCCAGCCGTGTTTCTTGGTGGTTTCACACAGAGGCCACAGTCACCCCGACCCGCTGCGGACAGAGCAGCCTCAGTGCACGGGCACACCTGCAGGGCTGGCACACAAATGACCCGTCTCTGCCAATAAGCACTCATCATTAAATCAAACATTGTCTCATCTGAGAAATGAAGCTCGTTTTTGTGGACACAATCCAGCCCCGTCCCGCTCCACTGTTTGTGGTTTCCAGGCATGACGGAGATTGAGAAGCAGGTGATGATGAAGCTGAAGGAGGTGGTGGACAAGCAGAGGGACGAGATCCGAGCGAAGGACCGCGAGCTGACGCTGAAAAATGAGGACATAGAAGCAGTAAGGCCACACGGGCTGTTCTGTTTGCCCTTATTCAAATCTGTGGGTTTTAAAAGGAAAGACACTCTGGCCCTTGCCAGCTCTTAAAACGAGGTAAATGACGTGTCACAATCCCAATCACCCCTCTGTGTTACCTGCTCCTGCAGCTCCAGCAGCAGCAGTCTCGCCTCATGAAGATCAACCACGACCTGCGGCATAAAATCTCCGTGGTGGAGGCTCAAGGGAAAGCGCTCATCGGGCAGAAGGTGGAGCTCCAGGCTGGCGCTCAGGCGCAAGCGCAGGAGGTCGGCGCTCTGCGGCAGGAAGTCGCGCGCCTACGGGAGCGGCTTCAAGGAGAGCTGCCCGCCCAGAACCCAGAGGAGCCCCGGCCTCTGCCCCCGTCACCTGCAGAGGTAAAGCACAGCAGGGAAAAAAAAAGCGCGAAAATCAGGAGATTTTACATGTGAGCATAGATGTTTCTGACTCACAAAGATATTTAAAAGTCTCATTTTGAAATAGAATTAGTTCTTCTATTGATTTTAAAGGGTTAAAGGACGATATACAACAAACTGTTAATTAGATCTAGAGGGTTCTAACTAATTATTAACTAATTCTGCAACAACATTTTAGCTTAAAGTTGTGTTTTTGATCGCTCTGACGCTCTTTTGTTTGTACCGACCCTGAATTCAAGCATCAGGATAGTGTTTCTACGCTCAAACTGTAGGATCGGCCTCTGAAATGATATTTCAGTCCATTTCTAATCTTCATAACCAAATGTTCAGCATGTTTTTCTAGTGCAAGTTAAAAAAAATCTCACTTTTATTGAGTTTTCATATAAAAATGACATCTTTATTGTCAGTATAGTGACTCATAAAGTAAACACATGGCTGAATCTTTTTGGTTGTGTTAAAGGTTGTTTACTTTAATGAATCAGCCAAAAAAATGGGGTCAGATCCCAGCTGGTTAATTAGCTGATTTTGCGTTCATCAGAGCTAGTCAGTTTTCCCTGGAAAGGTCCACCTTCTATTCTTCTCTGTCTTCTCTTCTGCACCAGATTTGACCCATTTTTAGCCAAACGAAACCAGGCAACGACAGCCTTCAAACAAGGGTAATGTTAGAGCAACGTACAACTCGACCTGGCGTATCGCCACATTCTTTATATTCAGCGACATCAGTCCCATATCCGATAAATTACTGACACGAGGGTCTGAGCCCGATGCCGACATTGGAGGAAAAATGTCCTTCTGTGTGTTGCTCCTTTAAAAAATTTGATTAATTTCACTTTCATCAACTAGTTACTCAGTCGACTTGCTTTCTTGTTTTTTGTTTTCCTCCATGAATATGAAATAAAATGGTAAAATACCAGGATAGTAGCTCAAGATGAGCAAATAAATCCCCATGTGTTATAATCCTGAGGAGACTTATTGATCCCGCTGCTCATGTCAGACCCTCTTAGACTGAAGGTGCCTTTTTCTTTCTGTTTTTAATCTATGAATACCTCCTATTCAGCATTTTCGGCTGAGTTTTAATGAAATACTTGTAAATACATCCCCTCGTTTCTTTCGTGTGCCACCAGAAAAGTTCTCCTCACGCGATGCGTCGCGCACGAAAAGCCAAACGCCTGAATTAAAAGGTTCGGTGAAGCTGTAATAAAGTGTCTTTTACTCCCACCAGCGTGCTAAAGCTGCCGCAGTGGTGTTGGGGGCTGAGGGCTGGTCAGACAGACCCGACCCCTGTGAGCTGATGCCGGGCGGGTTTGATTCTGCCCTGTGGCCCCCGTCCGGTTCCTTCGGTCCAGAAGGACACGAGCACGAGGAGGCCGAGGACGAGGCCGTGTTGCTTTGGGTAATGCAGAAATGCAAGTCAGCAGAATGGTGTGATTATCCAAGTCTAAGAACGTCTGGAGGCAGCGCACTAACACCGTGACCCAGAGGAAGCGCTGGGGTCTGCATGGCTGGTTGACAACTAACAGAGTGTCAGAGGGGGTTTTCTCCTCAGCCAACTGGGTGAGACTCTCTGGATGACTGCAGTGACGGCCCCTCTAAATATAGACCGCTGTGACAGCTCGGCCTCTAACAGCACTTAAAGTTGTCCTTTCGTGCACTGGGATTGTGAAGCACCGACAGTATAAGTGCTAGTTTTAGAGTCCGACTGAAATGAAACTATAGGCCAGGAGAAAGGGGAGGTAAATTTGACCCAGTCTGATGTCTTTTAACAAGTCTAAACAAAATAAAGCTCAGCAGTCAGAATAAAAAGAACGATCTGACCTTTAAGCTGAAAGAAAGGCGGATACATCTCAGCTTCAGCTTCGTCTGAGGCGACTGAATCAGAACTGAAGCAAAACTGTTTTATCTGAGACGGTCTGGCTGCTTGTGGTAGGTAGATATGCAGAACTGTGTGCTCCACGTGTGAAATGTGTGCGATCTATCACTGTTCAACACTAAAACATGACATAAGATGCCCAGCAGTGGAGAATAACCGGCAAGTTCTTCTCTGTATCCTCACATCCAGCCTCTTTGCTTTTGTTCTTCACTTTGAAGACGCCAATGTTGACTGAAATGTCCGTAATACAATATTGATAAGAAGAGTTGGAGATACAGTGAAATAGATGCAAAAGCCAGTCTCTGCTGTTGCCTCACTGTTGAAGTTTGATGCCTAAAGTAACAAAAAACATCAATTTGTTTTATTAACGTGACACTCAAACATCATTCATACGAGCTAATTGTGAAGCAGAAAGGAAGAAAATGTCCAGATTTGGACACATCCCGTGACATTCAAACGGCAGATAAGATTTGCTTCTACAGTGAGCTGAGAAAGAGCCTTAACTTTCCTCCGCTTCCCCTCCTGAAGTAAAACTCTGGGCCTTTTCAAAGAACAGAACATTACTGATTTCATTTGGACGTTATTTGTAGAACAGGTGTGCTTTTTCCACGGTGCATGAGTGACTTGGATGAGTTGCATGTGTTTCAGGTGTTTATCTTTAGCTCTCGATGACTGTATCCGGTGTGCTGAGTTAAGGAAAAACAGGTGATAGAGTTTGAGTTTCAAGGAGGGAAGGGAAAACTAAACCAAACGTATTGGAACAAGGGCCAGTGTCTGACTTATAGTTCAACATTTGCCACCAGGAGGCGATGTGCGATGAAGACATGCCTGCTGTGTTCCAATATTTCACAAAGGTATCCTCACATCCTTTCCCCCTTCCTTCCTTCCTCCTTTTCTACCTTTCCCCTTCCCTCTGGTTGAGTTTACTCTGTGTGATGCATTCGTCTGTCGGCAGGAGGCGCTGTGTGAGGAGGAGTCGGGCGGCCTGGACCCAAAGGACCCCAACAGGCCTCGGTTCACCCTACAGGAGCTGAGGGACGTCCTCCATGAGAGGAATGAGCTCAAGGCCAAAGTTTTTCTGCTGCAGGAGGAGCTGGCATACTACAAAAGGTGCTGATGCTGTCAAAAGTGTTTCAGTCTGAGGACATAAAATAGGATTTTTTCATAAAGATGGGATCATCTGGATGGATTTAGGTCAACTGCTTCCTTTAACTGAAGAGGATTGTCTTGGACTAACTTTAAACTCTCCCCTGCTGTTGTAGAGATTCGGTGAAACAAGGAAAAAAGCAGCCAGACTTTTTGTAATCTCTTAAAGTGGTCTTGAGCAATAGTTCCCCAAGCTTTCAGAAGGTCTTTCAAAGTTTTTTTTTTTAACTTTGGCTGCTTTTTCACCCATTTTCAGTCTAGTTGTTGTGTTATTGTGTTTGTTAAGCCACTTAACTCTGACCTATGAATAATTCAAGCAGAAAAAAGGCTCCTAACTCAAGGGATGAACCAGTGTTGTGTCGATACATAACAGACAACGTAGCAAAGAACACATTTTAAATTGTATCTTTAGGCTCTTTGTTACCAGCAGCCTGTCACAAAGACACATCATTTGTTCCCATTTCTTTAGTTTCATCTATGAAGGTCATCTATGAGCCTGTTGCAGCATAAATGGCTGATGAGAACCTATATTACACCAGTCAGGCTAAGTCACTGGTCCCAGTACATTCCAGATTCTTCTGCTAAATATTTACAATAAAAAAAAAACGAATGGGGAAATAATATTGGAAGACAGTTGTTTAAACTTTATTGAATATTTTGGGATACGGGGCGTGCATCCAGAGGACTTTGTCGTCAATTCTAAACTATTCTAGTCAACTCGACTCTGGAGGCCTGGAGGATGGTCGCCCAGTCCTGGAAGAAAATAGACCTACCTTCAATAAATACGTGGATCAGGGCAGGAAGAGGAGTTTGACGGAATTTGGTGGACTTGTTTATTTTATTTAGTTTTACATGTGCTGTTTTTGTATTTTGTGTTGTTTATTATTATCATTATAACACCAAATTTGTCTTTCTTTGCAGTGATGAGGCAGAGGATGAGATCGTGACTCCGACCCCGTCTCCCTCCCCTGAACTGAGGACTCGCTCCCGTTCTTCTGCCCAGCCGGAATCAGGAATCAAGCGCCTGTATGTTGACCCCGAATGCCTGCAAACACGCACACTCCTGCAGAATCTGCTTTTTAAAAACGCGCACCTGTTAAAACCTTCTTCTTTCCGATGGCTTTGCATGCACTGGGAACAGCCTGGTTTCTTTTTTCGTCTTTGGTCTGTGCATGCTCAAACATTTGCCTCTGACATGCTTGTTCTGGGGCTATTTCAGGCTGGCAACCTTACCTTTGTGACGGCTTTTATGTCTCATAACAATACTGTCGATTTCTATGTTTAATTCTGCCGTGAAGGATGGCCTCGTTGATTTCTGAAACCGGTGAAAGCAGCTTGAAAAATGTTTCGGCTTTATCTGAAACGAAATAAAGGACTAACTCCCACTGATTCGAGGTGGAAACGGCACATTCACACACTCACTTCCTGTGCTTGTGTGGCTGTGGAAACAAAGGGTGAAACATGTTTTAAATCCTAAACACATGAACAACATGTTGGAATTATTCACTCCGACTTGTCTGTGAGGAAGTAAAGATCAATGATTAAAAGCTACAGTTTGAATCTAAGAGGTGAGAAATGTGTTATAAACTAAGGAAAATTAGATAATGTCACATTGAGCATGCCTTTTTTTTAAAAATGAGCCAAGGTGAGAAGTTGAGCTGCAAACAGCTTTCATACATCTGAGGAAAAAACACCCCAAAGATGCAGCTTGTTGCTCAGATACCTTTGGGTTAAATCTCGTTGAATGTGTCTTATTTATAAGATAGTCCCGCTCCGTATGTATCATCTTCTTCTGTAGCTTTTAGATAACTGTTGTGCAGTAAAAGAGTGCAACATTTCCTTCTGAGCAGAGTTGCATGTTGTGAAAATACTAAAAGCATTAAACAGCTGAAGTAGAAATCACCTCATTAGAATTCTGTGAACTCCTGGCATCAGATATGTTCAGTTTACATCGACTAAAATGAACCGATTTATATTAATTTCTTTTGTTTTTTAAAATTTTATTTAAACCAACATGCAGCCATGCTGCATGCTTGTTTAAAACAACTCACTTAATTCTCCATTCATTGAAAAGACGACTGTGCTGTTCACATGACATCCAAAATGTATCAGTTTAAAAATGTGTGTTAGTATAGAATCATAGGTATGTACAGAACTGATCAATAGACCTGATCCAGCCCTCATTTCTTTATATTTCCTTTCAAGCAGCCAGACTTTCTCGTAATCTCTTGAAGTGGTCATAGTCCTCCAGGTTTTCTGAAGGCTTTCAAAATTTTTCTTTGGACGTTTGCTGCTTTTTCACCCATTTTCAGTCCAGTTCTTGTGTATTGTTATTTGTTAAGCCACTTAACTCTGACCTATGAATCATTCAACCTCAAAAAAGGCTCCTAACTCCAGGGATGAACCAGTGTTGTGTCGACACATAACAGACAACTTGGCAAAGAACACATTTTAAATGGTATCTTTAAGCTCTTTGTTACCAGCAGCCTGTCACAAAGACACATCATTTGTTCCCATTTCTGTAGTTTCATCTATGAAAAACACCAAAGATAACACAGTTTGACAGAAAATAGTATTTTTGCTCCAACAAGGTGATTCCCAAAGAGCTATTATCTGAAAACCTGGCATATCTCAGCATGGTGTGTCCTTAAAACATTTGAGGAAACTGGACAAGTGGAGGACAAAAGAAGAAGTGTCAGGCCTAAAAAAAACTATCTACAGCAGATGAACAGGATCTGAAAGTGATGTCCTTAAGAAAGAGGAAAAAATCCAGCAAAGACCTGAAACAGGACCTGAGAGATGCATCTGGACCTTCAGCTGATCCATCTACTGTTGGCCCAAGGCTCATCAGAAATGGTCTCCATGGAAGGGTGGCTGTCAAGAAGCCATTCTTAAGGAAGGGAAACAGGGAGAAAAGGCTGAGCTATGCCAAATGACACAAGAAGTGGACTGAAAATCAGTGGCAACAGGTCTTATGGAGGGATGAATCCTCCCCAGAGCCCGGACCTCAACATTATTGAAGCAGTGTGGGATCATCTGACAGAGAACGGAACAAAAGGCAGCCAACATCCAAAGAAGAGCTTTGGGATGTCCTTCAAGAAGCCTGGAGAACTATTCCTGAAGACTACTTAGATTACACTTGTTATCTCTCTAAATCCTGGTCTGATTCAACATCCACTGGGTTCCGTCCTACAGGAACATCTTTGCATTCACTGGTTATATTGCTCAGGTTTGATTGTTTCCCGTTCGTCATTAAACCACAACGGGATGACACAGTCTACAGTCTTGATCTTAATTAATTGATAATAAACTGACTCCTGACCTCAGGTCGTCCATGTGAGGCTGCTTTATAGTTAAATCCTGTTGTATTTCCTGTCCCTGCAGCTTTTATCTCTCATAATATTTTATGTCCATCGTAGATTTCCTCTGAGAATAGAGTGCATCATTTACTCACACCGACATACTGACGGTGTTTCATTCTGTATTTTCAGTTGTGATGACTTGTGGGTCAAACAGGTCAAAGGTTGACATGGTCCCTGTCTCCGCCCCCCCCCTCCCTCCTCTGTGTGTCTCCACCTCTGTGTAACAGGATCTTCACAGCCATAATGCCGATGGTGGCGGCTGGTTTGATCCCAGATGACCCCACTTTACAGCCAATCAGACGCCTCGTGTCGCTTGTATGACTCCATATTTGTTTGGCTTCAGTCTGTCACCGTCTCAGCTAACAGCCTCCACCCCACTTGCATGTGCCGGGGTTGGCTTTCTTTTCGCACCTTCGTAGTATTCTGATTGGCTGATTGTGGGGCTGTCTGTGGATCGTTGAAATCAGCCAGTCAGAATAGATGTTTAGTCTGTTGACTCATCTTCTCCCTCACTGACAGACCCCCACAACTCACAAAATAATTCACAAACTAAAGCACTTTTAGCTCATAGTTCCTGATGAAATGTGCCTGCCCTGATCATAAAGAGGTGAGATTCTGAAGAAAAATGTAAACGCATGCAAATCATTTAAACATTTATCAAGACAATATGTCTCTTTAAACTGACACATATTAGTTTTTTTTGCTCATTTTGAGTTTTGTGGCATCAGAAAACTGTTAACGTCTCCTTTTAGCAACACTCTGTAACTGTTTGGGTGGCGTTTTTAAAGGGAAAAGGCAGGAATTTCACCAGTTTAACAGTTCAGAGCTTCGTCTATGGTATTTTTCTCTTTCTAATTTTCTAAATACTTAAAGAGTTCCCAAATTCTGCTTTTCTACTATTTAATTACAACACAAAACTAGTTGTTCCAAAACAGTAAACTTCAAGTTGACTAATCGTTACCACGGATTAGTCTGACTGCAGGTACAATAAAATATATAAGAGAATTTGATATGCTTAGCGTATTCATTTTTCACCAGAGTAAGTTGTTGTAATACCTGCAGAATGTGGTTTGTGTTGCTGAAATAAGCACAATTTGCAAAAATAAAGTCAAGACAGTTTTTCCCTTCAGTTAAGTCCAGTTTAAACCCTTTTCAGACACGATAACGCAACATTAATGGATTTAAGTCTCCATTAAACAGTCATTTATCACTGTTCTGTTAATGTTCCTCCTGTTCATTGAGACGTGACTTTTAAAAGTCACTCAAAGAGCCACGGTGCACGCCATATTTGTCATTCGTCTAAGGTTAGACAGCATTTATAGTCCGGGTATGATATAAAAGTCTTTATAAACCCTACTTTTCTCCTTGTTTAAGCTGAACAGTCTGAGTTAAAGTGGTGAGAGTCCATATGCACTACAGAAACACCTCAGATGTTAGAAACACTGTCCCTGCACAGTCACCGCTGTTAACACCATACAAACCTCTGTAACCCTTCTGGAGTTACAGTTTTCTCACAAAAAAAATGATATTTTTAACCTAACAAACATGGAGTATTGTGTTAAACAAAACAGTGATGGATTGGAACTGGTAAGAATTATTGATATATGATCAGAAAGAGACACATTTAAGCAGCTTTCTCCTGTTCATTTGGCTCAGATTATTTGAAAAACCAACTCTGCGGGAGCTAAGTCTCTGTCTTCACTCGGTCCTACCGAGTCCGATTACAATCTGAAAATGTTCTGGAAAAGCACCAAGAGGGTAATTCACACGACACTGAGACGTTCAGTTGCAACATGGTCATTGAAAGAAGTCTGTGGGTGAAAAGGGGAATTAAAGGTGACATATTATGCACTTTTTTAACAATTTGGCATAATAACAGCAATAACTCCTTAGAAGTTGGTGTAAGTCATCTTTATTCGCTAAGCTGTTAGCGTTAGCTACTGCTAAAGGGAAAAAAAAATCCATAAATAAACCATGAGGAATTATTTCTCAGATACTTCCATTTCCCTGCTCTGAAGTTCAGGCTCTGAGAGTTGGAACTGATCCGTCTTTGTGGCTCAGTTTCTTCAGTCCAGTGTCGAACTGGACCAAGTTGTTAAAACAGTCTGATGAAAAGTGGTTGCTGCACATTAGCTTTAGCTAGCTCGACCCTCAAATAGATCCACTGGGCTCTTATGTCCTCTCAGGCTGCTGGTAGTTGTAAGATGCATGCTCCTCAGTAAAGCTGACAGCAGAACATTTCCACCAGAAGCTGGCTTCATCTGTCCAGCAGGGTGGATGTGAGTGGGCGGGGCTTAGCAGAGGAGGTGGAGTCAACTTAAGGAGTGACTTCAATTTGTAATGAAAAACAGAACGGCTCGTTAAATGAGGAACTTTCAAACAAAGAGGAACTAAAAGAAAAGCCTGGGTTGTGTTTTGTGGAGTTTTACACTTGCTGGTGACTTCAGACCCTAATATTTGCTCCCAGGAACAGGAAAAATGGATTTTAACATAATATGTCACCTTTAAATAAAACCTTGTTTCTGTTACTAGTTTCATTATTTTTTTTTCTCTTTTCATGGCGAGTTTTCACTTTAATCTGTGGGTGATGTGCTGAACTGTCCGCCACAGAATTTAGTCTGTTTTTACACCAATATCACCAAACATTCAGTGCTGCCTGTTTTCAGCCTCGTCCCTTACCACACCATACGTGATGAAATGCACAGATTCTTGAGCTTTTTTCTTCAAATGTTGAAGGATGTGTTCATGCAGTCTCTACTCCCCTGTTTACAGTTCAACTCATTTGTTCAGGTGTTTTTTTTTTCTTTTTTTCTTAAGCATGACACAACATTTTTGCCATCACCAACCTATTCTTTAAACCAGCTACCGGCATCAAATTCAAGTTGAACTCTGTTACTTTCAATCAAATATCGTGTTTAAATGATTTGACAATCACTGCTTTTTGCTTGTTATTTGTGTCTCACGCAGTGTCTCGTCTTTTGTGGAACAGAGTCGTGTTCAATTAAAACGCAACAAGTAGCACATTTCAACAGCGGCTGTTCTGTGTTTGGGAAGATTTAAACATCAGGAGCAGATACGCGAGGAAAAGATAGAAGCAGATTTGAAGTTCCACAAAAAGTTCTCCTCATTAATTCACCTAAAACACAGACCGTTCTGATGTGTTGCTGCTGTAAAATCCACCTTAACTCTAACACTGCCTGACATGTGGCTGATTTAGGAGCAACCCCCGACACGCATGGCGCCATGGTGATGTCTTCTCTCCTCTCTTTTCCCCCCCAGGTTTAGTTTCTTCTCGCGTGACAAGCAGCGCGGCTTGCAGCGGAGCCCGCACCTCGACGCCAGCTTCGACTCCTGGGCGGGGAAAGACGGCGTGTACACTGAACAAGCCCAGGAGGCCTTACAGCACCTGTAGTGCGGACTTAAGTCACGTAACACTCCACGTCCATCACTCCACCGCACACCAAACCACCACTAAAGACTCACACTGCAGCTGGAATAGTATGCGCTTCTGGTGCGAGGACTCCCGGAGAGAAGAGGACGTTCTGGAAGGAACACAATTTAAAAAAGAAAAAAAGATTGTTATTTAAAGACGTGAGAACAGCATTTCTCACTGAGGGGCTCGTACAGACTGTGGAGCTGTGAAAATGCCACAAAGTGCTCCGGTTTTTACAGGATTCCTGTCCAAAAGAGATGGTAAACTCACGCTGAAGGATGCAGAGTGAAATGTGAAAAAGATTTAAACCCCTCATAGAAAACATACATTCACTTAAGTTCCATAGAAGCAGAAACGGTTTGATTCTTCTTTAATTTATTTAAAATGTCCGCTCTTCGATCCATCACCAGCATTTTTCCGATTCATACCGACGGAGGCCGACATGTCGAAAATGTTGCATAAGATCACAGATGAGGTGATTTTTAATCCACAGAGAGTCTTAAAGCAGGTCGGTGTGGAAGCCCATTTCTGCTCAGAAACTCCAGGATGAAAGTCGTGAGACAGTAAGCCACACGTTTTACTTCTGGAAAACATTCTAGAATGAATTGATTCCTTCATGAATGTTTTTATTCTCCACAATTTAGACTTACAAGCTCATAAATTTGAAATAGTGAGTCATTACTTTGATTCAGTATCTGAGTCACCCAAATATAGTTTAATCCTCACTTATTTTCTCATAATTCTGAATCATCCTAACTTCACATCCATTTAATTAGGTTTATATAAAGCTTGTTTTTACTTCAGCGATTCATCATTTTCCCCTGAGCTTAGCATTGTTGTTGCTGCGTAGTATCGTCATATTTTGTCCCTTTATGTCATAGCTTTGACTCAAGTCATCGTTGATTTTTATTTTTTTATTTTTTGTGTGTTTAATCTTCCTCATCGTAATATCAACTTAATAACTCAGCCTCCACTCAGATATTCTTTATAGCTTTTACAGTATTTTTCATACTATTTGGTCTCCTAAATCATGACAGAGTTCCCGTTTGGAGCGAGTAACGAGGCCGAGTGATATACGATCAGGTGATATACGAGAGAAAACTGGAGATACTTCTGCAGGAATTCTTGTTCTAATCTTCTTATGTCAGCGAGTGTCGGCCAAGTTTATTCTCCTCAAGCAGAAACGACTCAGTTTTCATGTCAGAACCCATTCAGATTTGAGAGGGAACTTTTTAGTTTTTAATTTTTTTACATATGAACTTATTTATTAAAACTTTGACTGTAGTTCTGAGACTGGGCTGCATTTGGTTTAATTTAGCACCTCTTAATGCCGACTTCTTTCATTTCTCTTACTTTGGACTTTGTCTGCCTTTTCAGGTCAGTTTCTTAGAGTTGTGACTTTGTCAAACGTGACAGTAGAAAATCTTGCGTTTTTAGTATTCCCCATTATCGTGATGCTCGATCATCGCGATTCTGACTCAGATTTGACATAATTTGTGCTTTATTCATCATTAGTTTACAAAGTGTGCTTCAATAAATCATCAGATTTAATGTGTGAGAGCTGAGATTGTATCTCATAATTCTAACAAAGTCCTTTTATCTGTTATTCAATTCAGTTGATTTGACTTCTTTCTTTACCTTCTAACATGGTTTAACTAGTTTCTCCCGGTGTTGACATAATTTTGAGTTTGCATTGCAAGATTTCTATTTCTGAAATCGTGTTTTTAAAGCAGTTTTTTTCTTTGGAGAAATGGGATGCCATAAGAAAGTTCTTGCTGTTCTCTGACTCGCAATCTACAATAAGATGAACACTAATCTTTACCTCATTAAATAAGGATGCATGGAGCGCGTCACAACCAGGAATACTCACTAAAATGTGTTAATTTGCTTTGAATTTGAAAAAATCATGAAGTACACACTGTGCACATATCACCAGCTGAACAAAGACACGTCACCAGTTTGATTTTATTATTAAACCCAAACCTCACAGCTTCCAGGAGGCAGTTTAATTACTTTAATGATCAATATTGTCAGTATTAACCCTCAGAAACCAGCTGCCTGCAAGATGCTGAGCACAGTTTTAACATCAGAATACAAATCACTCACCTTAGATTTCCGATTCACTTCAAAATGTGTATGAGCGCCCAATCAGAGCTGATTCAAAGTTGAAGGTGCCGTTTCTGTAGGATGACAGAAAAACGCCGACGTCATGTAGAGAAGACGCCGCAGCAATGCACTTAACCAGAAGGCGCGCTTTCATGCATCGTTCATGCAAGGCCTCGGACGTACAAAAAAAGAAATATTCATTTAACAGAGTGCAAAATCATGAACTTGTGGCAAAGTATCTCAGATTGTTCAGGAAATGTTGAAGTGTGGATCATGTCTTTTAAAAAAAATGCTACTTTACAGTTGCTGCTTGTGCTTTTAATGGCGGTGGCGCCTCATTTCCACTCCTCCGGAGAGGTGGAGTGAATTAATGTAAAACGACAAGAACGCTATAAAAACTGTAAATACGAGTGTGTTTGAAGCAGCTTCTCCTGTTTTACATGATCAGACCTGATGAAGAGAGCGTCGTATTGTGGAAGTCAAAGGGATCTGCAGAATTCAGACATGAAGAATTAGCTTAAAATTCAAAGGGAATCGGGTCAAAACTGAATTTTCACTCCACTTCTCTCATGTTTGTCTTCTGAACCCCATGAAAATGGATATTTAAGAGATAATGAACATATCACTGCTCTATTAAGTGCAAACATGTTTCTTCAGTAATAAAACTGTAATGCGTTTAAAGGTGTTTGGATGTTTTGGTTTTTAAATTGTGTCGCATTTGTTCGTTTTCGCTAAAAAGAAACGTGCAAAATTACATCTGTGGTGAAACGGTCTACTTTATGAATCAAAGTGGAGTATCTGTTAGTTAATATCTAAGCTGCTGTGTTCTTTACATTTGGGTTTAAATTCTTGGGTCCAAGAAAAGGAAATTTATGCTAAATATTTCTGCAAGTTTATATTTGAAATAGTTTAAATACCGCTGAACCAGCTGATAAATTCTCATATGTCAAGTGCTTTCCTGCTTTATTCCTAATCATGAAAAGCTTCAATTTATGTTAATTTTCATTGCTTTAGTCAACTCTTAGTATTATTGGATTGTCATCATTTTGTGACCTTCTTACCCTTCTTTTGGCCGCCGTGAGTCTCCGTCCTCGCTGATCTGCCATGTTACTACAGCAGCCCAGAAAGGACAAAACAAACTCTTTTTCATGGCCAATGTAGTTTCTCCTTTTCACTTTGAAGGAGAGGGTGAGGTGAGTTGCAATTTGTTATTTATGCCACAAGGTGGCACCACATCTTCCACAGTGGAGCTTTAACATTTGTTGCTTTAAACCATCCATCCATTCATTATCTTCCACTTATCTGCAAAAGATCCAGGGGAAACTCAGATATACCTCTACCTAGCAACGCTCTCCAGCTCCTCCTGGGGAATCCCAAGACATTCCCAGGCAAAAAGGGATACATAATCCCTCTTGTGAGTTCTCGGTCTGCCCCGAGGCTTCCTCCCAGTTGGAAGTGCAAGGAAATCCTCCAAAGGGACGCAAACAGGAGTCATCCTATCCATATGACCGCCTCAGCTGAGATCCTCCCTCTATCTCTAAGGCTGAGACCAGTCACCTTCTGAAGGAAACCAATTTCAGTCGATTATATCCAAGAATCATGGCCTCGGATTTAGAAGAGCTGACTTTTATCCTGGCTGTTTCACACTCAAAGTGTGCGCTGGAGGCCATGGCTTCAAGAAGCTAACAGAAGCACATCATCTGCGAAAAGCAGAGATGTAACCCTGAGGTTCCCAAACCAGACGCCCTCCTCTCCACGATGACCTCGAGATCCGAGCCATGAATGAAAACCACAAACGGGATTGGTTGATAAGAGGCACCGTAAACGACCTCGACCTTGTGCCAACACTTTTAAACCATGTAAACTTGAAGACTCCCAACAAAACTTTCTTTTTAATGAGTGCAAACATTCAAATTGTTGCTTACTGTTTCTGATGTCCACAGAGACACATTGGTGAATCATGATGTGCTGCATATTTGCATCATAAAAACAAACTTCCACGCTTTAAGTCTTTTGTATTAAAAATGTCAGTGGGTGATAAGCTTCATTGTTCATTTTGAAAAATGTCAAAAGCAGTCAAAAACAGATTAAATTGATTGTCCTGTACAACAAAGTGGTTAATCTTGCAATTTGAGCAGTTGGAATTAGAATAATTTGTTATATAATTGTCAAAATGGTTGTCTTTACAAACTTTAAGAAATCAAATAGTTATTTTAGCTTCAATAGAGTTGGAATTAAAAAGACATGTTTTTAAAATAACATTTATATAAATAATAAAAACCTGACAAAACCATCATATATGGACTATTACTGGAAAAAACTAACAATCTTTAAAGTTTAGAGACAACCTGTAATAACACAGAAGTAATTAGGTTTAATTAACTGCAAAAACCCTGTATAAATTTAAACAATTTAATATTTATTAAACTAGTATTTGTCCCTTTGGATGGAAAAAAAAATGAGTCATGCATGCATTGAAAACAAACGACATTGTTCAATATAAAAGTAAAAATGAGATGCTCAGTCCTGTTATTTGCATAACACATCTTTATTCATTGATGCCTAAACCCCAGCAGTATGATTTATTCAGCGCTACGACAACAAAGAAATCATGTTCTTTCATGTTCTAAAATGGCCAATAGGTCACCCTCCCCCTTGGATATTTATTGCATTAGCTCCACATATAAAATAATAGTAGTAATAATAATCCAAATTCGAACATATTTGTTAAGAAAGATTCATAAGAAAACATTTCACACAATTAACAATGCTACTGAGAGATAGTATGTTAGGAAGGACATGAAATTTACCTTCTTGCATAAATTTGACTGACCTCTTTGATCTTTGAATGGACATGGTCTGTTTCTGTTGAATTTGAGTAATATTAGGAAACATGAACTTAACTGTCGCCATTTTTTAAACCACGACAGCTTTAGTGATGAATTAAAGATGGAAAACATTTGGTTCAACTGCTAGTTTTTCACTCGGCGAACATTTCAATTAAAGCTACTAGAAATAAGTGTAAAAACATAAATAAAAACCAAAACAAACCCCTAAAATAAATAGTTTAACACTTTTGGGCAAAAATCTACTTGTTTTCTTGTTGGATTGGGTAAAAATATTATTCCGATATCTGTACAGTGAAGATGATCTACAACCAGGAGGCTAAGCTTAGCTTAGCATAAAAACTGGAAGCACGGGGAAACTGCTAACCTGAATCTGTCCAAACTTTGAGGGAATGCTTTTTAAAAAATCTAGCTTTAACATCCAAAATTAAGTTGTGACCACAACACATACTATGAAATGTATTTATCTCACTGAAAAACAAATAAGGCAAAAGCTCAAACTTTAATTTTACTGAGGAAAGATATGTAAAAAGGTTAATCCTTTTAACCGCTAACTAGCTAAAAACCTTTAGCTTAGCTACTCTTACTCTGGTTCATTTCCTGTAAATTTATGTGTAAAAGTTGACTTTAAATCACTGTTAAATCTGAAATCATTTTTTAATTCAATGCTGTACTTGCAGCAAAGTGAGTTGAAGAAGACACAGAAGTAAAACTTGGCTTTTAAGCTAACTAGCTAAATTATAGTTTTATGAGAGTAGCTTCTTATTCTGGTGGATTTTACCTGGTTTTATGTGGTGAAGTTTGCCTTTTATGTTGTATTAAAATTAGTTCATTACATTAATTATTAAGTTGTTTTTATTTTGTTTATATTGCAAGTCCACTCCTTCATGTGGGACTCACAATCTCAACAGTTAAAAGCTCTTAAGGTTTCCTTATTTAATTGGTTAGATTTCAACCATTAATACACTAAAAGATTAGCTGTTTCTCTGGTTTAAGAGAGCAAAGACTGTAAAAACAACAACTCATTCACTGCTCCAGCTTTACTAAGCACAGTCTGCTCCAATTGGTCCGCTCGAGTGGCCTGATCAGGCACAGCCTATCATTTCTATCAGCTCTATTGACACTTCAAGGAAGCAAAATGAGTTCAGTCACGTCAATACAGGATGAGTCGTCAACATTTTAAATAATTTTATAGGAATACATACAAAAAGTGTGGGTTTGCAATTGAAAAGCATCTATAACCCTAAATTTGATTTCATGAGGACTTGATGTTGGTCTGAGGCAGTCTGACAGTTTCCAAAAAATCCGCCGCTAAAAGTAGTACCCAACAAATCTTCTTCTTTGAGCAGCATTTGCAAATAAAATAGGGACCAGCTATTTTTTGAGGAGACATTAAGAAGATTGAAGGTAAAACCTGACAGTATTTTTAGGTTGTAACAATCACACTAAAAGTACTTGTTTTACAGATTTTAGTGAGAATCTGTTTCATCTAGCTCAGCTAGATGTAAAATGTCCTGTTCTGTCTAATTTATTCTATCTGTAGTAGGTACTGTATTTATTTCTATTTTGTCATTAAACTGCAACTCTTTAATATGATTTTCCAGATGAGCTCGTCTAAAAGGGTTTTAGTGGTGATATCATGTGTAAATTTTTATGGAGCTTGTGATGGTTAAGGTTATGGTTAGTTTGGACAGTTCAGACAGTTTAGGCAGTTTGCCCCTTTCATGAGGACAAAAGTAGACAAAAAAAGCAAAAAAATACAAACAATGAAAGGGAGTCTGGAAGGGAGGATTGTGGGTTTTAGTAAATAGACGTTTGAGGAGTTTTCTAAACTAATTTAGGGATGAAGTGCATTTCAATACCTTTAACACTCTTGACATGACTTAGAACTGGATATCCACAAAAGCAGATCACATTTCAGACAATACTTCCCCCTTCTTGGTTTAATATTAGGTTAAAGAAAGAGGTAAAAGGCTTTTTACACTGAAGACGTCCCATCTAATCTGCGAATTTGTGTTTGCTACAGCTTGTGCCGCCGTCCCGGCCCGGCCTCACCGGGGATGATTAAAGTGTTGCTGTCCCAAACATAGTAGTCGGTCTGTTCCTTAAAACCACCTTTGGATGCAAACTAGCAAGCACATAAATGTAGTTAAAGAATGTATGTGGAAGTGAAGGTAAATGTGAGCCAGCTGATGCTATGGAAAGTGAACTAAAGATCTGCAGATAATCTAATCAAACAAATCTTCACATATATTTATAATTAAGCAGAAACTACATGAGAATTCATATGTATGCTTTATCGATAATATTAAAAAATACAATATGTCCTAAAAAACAAAATATATATATATTCATACAAGTAATATCTGAACTCTAATGTAACCTTTTGAGTTTGCTTCACATAAACAATTTCATCCAGTGTCACATCACATTCTTTCCTGATCAAAACCTCAGAATCCCAACTGAACCGTGGGCGTGGCGCACCGCCCCGCCGACAGCGACGCATCGTTTCGACACCTGGAGTCCAGAATGCGTTTCTTTAAAAACAGCTTACAATTTGCATCTCTTAGTTCTTGCTGATCCAGAAGGAGCTCAGGGGCCAAAAGCTGACGTATTGCTAAGTATCTCACGACTAATTTTTGTTTAAAAAAGCGGTATAAAAAATGCAGAGCATTAACTACCACCTGCATGCTGTCGAGGCATCGGTCTGTAGGGAATACAAAACGTACAAAACAAATGTGCTGCAAAACAACCAGAATGTTTCAGAAACACATATAAATAAAAGTACAGGTGTCCTCTGGCAGTGCAGACGGACCTCAGTCGAAATGCAGTTGGTACCAGATCAACCCCCCCACCCCACATTAACTAAACCCACCCAGCTTCCTCAGTATCACGACAAAAAGGGTGGACATTCTGTTTCTAAGGCATTTTGTACACGAGCTAATAAGAAACACGAGTGTTGGTGAACGCTTCCCTTTACACCTTTTTGACGACCCTCCTGTCAGTATTTGAGCCACGGGTGAGCAGCGATGGAGGCCTTGCTGCGGTCTCCGTAGTCGTAAAGCAACTCCTCGTCCTTGTCAATGTCACGAGAGGCGACCAGGATGAGGTGGGGGATGCCGTTGATGTCGTGGAGTTTGGTTTGGCAGTTCCCGTTTTTGCTGTGATTTATCAACCTGCCCATTCGACCCGTCTCCTTCGTTGCGTCCACGCTGTCGAAGCAAGAATAACAACAAACCTGTTTTATGCCTGCAAGACATCAGTCTCTGCGTGACTCGTCCAACTTAGAAAACGTATTAGACTAACATCTATTTGAGCTATTTTTAAATTAAGCACGATTTAAGACCTCAATATCGCACAGAAATTCATTTAAGACCAACTTTACAGATGCAAAAACTGCAAAAATGAGCACATTATAACACCTATTATTCATTTTTAGGGGCAAGTTTGTACAAAAGTTTATCAAAACTAAGAGGAGACCCAAAAAGAACAACCCTCATTCTTCTTCTGCTGTAATTAACAACCATAAAACCGTATTACTGAAGAAAGCATGTTCACATAATTTCAACTTTTATGTCTGTAGCTAGATTTTCCACCCTGTGGGTTTTTGAGGCTTGGAGCTGAAGTATCTGCATTCATAAACACCAGAGATCTACATGTTGTTTTCAAGTTGTACTTTTTCATGTTGTGACGCTTGAAACAAAAACATACCAGTATGTTTTGCAGAGGTACTGGAAGTAGTACATGTAGCAGCCGGTGGCAGGATTTTGAGCGTATTCGGCCTCCCTCTTCTTAGCGTCAGTGATCTGCAGCAGGTCTCCGTGATACTCTACCACATAATCGCCCTTCTGGAAACACCGAGTGGCAAAAACCGCCCTCCCCTTTCCTTCTATATTCTGCACCTACAAAGAAGAGGTTACTTAACTTAACAAACATGAGAATATTTACAAAATATTGCTATTTTAGTCAATTTCCATTGTTTATTAGCATCTGTTGCTAACTTCCAGCTACACTGCTAAACTATTTCCCTCTGGGATCAATAGAGTTACTATCTATATCTATATAGAGAGTTGAGCTTTTTTGGTATAACTGGAGGAATAGTTTCATTATGCTTGGGTTTACTGCATTAAATGACACAATTTAAACAGGTAGAGTACGTAAACACATGAGAGCCACTAAGTTTAAACCAACAGGTTATTTGGCCAAAGATTGTCTCATACGTCTCAATAAGACCTCAGAAAATTGTGTCAAATTGGAAAGAAAAGGGCATAAAATGTCACCTTTTAAACATCTGAAAGTTATTAGCCTTACATCTTCGAAATTAAACAAATAAAGTCATATTTCTACATTTTGTTTTTGTTTGTGGCTTAGAAAACTGCTGCTGAGTTGATCCATTTTGTCCAGATCGGAGCTCTTTACCCTGCAGAACTCACTGAAATCTGCAGAAAAACAAGCCCACCACCTAGTGGCAGTTCTTCTGTGCATTTACATCCTTATATCCAGAATCACAGATATATTATTGAGAAGTCAAATCTAAAAAAAGGGTTTTAACTGAAGGGCAACAAACAACTGTGTCACAGCTGTGCCAGAGAGTTGGACTTTTCCTCAGCACTTAAACGCAGCATGCATCAGTGGGTGAGTGAGGAGCCGAGTCTGAAAAGGCTCTTCAAAACTCCACATGCACCTGCAACCCGATCTGTGCCCGAACAGGCGGCTTTTCAAGTGTGAAAGGTTTAAAAATGTGCATGTTAAGTATTATTTGTTCATTTTAAAGTTGTTTTATATCTGAAAGTACATATTTAAATTGTAAAATACACATTTGTGACCATTATAAGACCGATTTCTCTACATCTGTATTGGTAACTTGGATGTATTTTCATATTTTCTGAATTCTCTGGGGGGGATTTTTGGGTTTCTCTTATGACAGGATATATAAAAAGTCCTGTCAGAACGAAAATACTTTACTTACTGAACCATCCTGTATGGAATTAGGTACAGTATCCTTCTTGTCATGTCACTGATAACAACACAGCGTAATCCGTGTGTTTGAGCACACAAGGAGTACAGATTTGCTCACAAAGTGTTAGAAACTGAAGAGTACCTCCATTCCTTCCTCTATTCCATTTATGATGAGATCGTCTATGAGCTTCTTTTGTTCACACTGGTGAGAGAAATGGAAAAGGACAGGAGGTTACTAACAAAAAAGAAGGCTGGAGTTCACTCTCACAGACGAGCACACGCATGTTTTTCAATTCAAAACATCCACGTTGAAGATAAAAAAAACATACTGAACACAATAACTCTCCATATGAATCTAAATCACAGATAGAGTCTGCATTTCTGGGGCATGTTTTCATGTTAAGATCGTTCCAGTTGAGCAGTTCTACTCCCACACCGTCCTGACTCGTTCTTTTTAACTCTCACCATCACTGTTAACGGTCACAGAAACAGCCAGATGTGCAGAGCAAGGCTGAAGCAACGCTTAATGGTAACGTTAGGACACACTTTTTAATATGTCCGAACACTGACTGAACTGAACACATCCTATGGATCGTTAGGTTTGAATTAAAATGCCTCTGCACGCTATGCTTTACTGTCAGTTTCTTTGAATATAAAGTTTAAGAGCCCCATCTCTACGGTAACCGAGTCAGCTGTATTTTCAGTGACTGTCCACATCAATCCATCTACTCATTTGCTGGAAAAGTCTTGGTTCATGATGATAATAACGACATCTTACCTTGAGTTCTGTTTTACTTTTTCTTGAGCTTCTTCTTATTGGAAAGAAGTCGGTTACTTTTCGGTTTTGAGAGATTTTTCCTGCTGCTCTGTGGTGAAAAAAGAAGAAAAAAGAGAGAGAGACATTACAACCACACCAACAAGCATCACGCTAAACGAATAAACTGACTATCTAACACATAATCGCAAAGATGTGGAATAGGTACAGCATTTCGCTGGAGTCCAGGCTTTGAAACATCAAACTCGAGCACATGAAGGAGCTGAAATGCTAAAATCCACATGGGAAGTGGACTTAGACACACCTCTGTGATGAATTTATGGAGATTCAAATAGGATTAAAAGGGTGTGGGGGGGGGGACTATTGTTCAGTTAATTAACGGTTAATCGTCAGCAACTTCATCAGCGTCCTGCTTTCAATGATAAATTAAGTTTGAGTCTTTAAAAAAAAAAGAAAAAAAGATTTCCAGACCTCAAATTTGTGATTTCACAGCATTTGACATTAGGTTTGATATTAGAAGAAACATTTCATTGTTTTGTGGGGTAGATCAAACAGATCATCTATTGATTCAGAAATAGATGCTTTGGTAAGGATTTCTGGACTGTGGGATTTCAGGGCTGCACGTTTACTTATTTTATTCTACTTTTTTTTTTGTTGTTGTGGAGCATTTAGTCACACAAGTTCTTTAAAATGCAACAAAACGGACCCAAGAACAAAGGCTATTACGTCACTGTCAGACTTTATGGTTCCTCAAACAAATGTAGAATTTAATGCAGCAACACACTCAGTAAAAGTTGTAAAAGTTCCCATTTTTAGGAACTGAGGGCACTAACTGTTGGGAGTTTTTCAGAGGAATCTGTGTCTATTCTTGGTGGATCCAAGATTTCAGCTGCTCAACAGTCGGTGGTCGTTGTCTGATTCTCGTCTCCATGATGCTCTGTACATTTTCAATAGGAGACAGATGTTGTCTGCAGGCAGGCCAGCCAAGCACACACACTCTGTGTGTATGAAGTCATGCAGAATGAGGTCTGGCATCGCCCTGCTGAAATAACCACGGACCTCCCGGGAAAAGACGGCACCTTGATGTAAGTATATCTCCAAAACTCACCCCTGGATTAAAACTACCTTCGCACATATGAGGTCAACAATGCCACAGACACTGATGCACCCCCATACCACCACAGACGCTGTTATCTCTGATAACAGCCTGGTTTTTCTCATCTTTGTAGAAGCAGACGTCAGTTTTTCCCAAAAGCAGCAGAAACATGGACTCATCTGACCACAGAACACGTGTCCACTGTCTTTCTGTCTATATTCTGCGCTTTAGAATGAACTTATTGATGACTCTCTGAATGGTCACAAAGTGGTGAGACACCACCCATCCCTAACAATAAGCCTTTGGTGAGCATCCACCTTTTATAACCAATCCTGACACCCCCACCTGTTACTTTTTAGTGTGTTGCTGCATCAAATTCTACTTTTGTTTATAAGTCGCTCAGTTTTTGGACTCGTGTCTATCAAATGAGGATGAAAATAATTCAAAGATTACAGACTGAAGATGTAATCCTTTCAGAAAACTTCTGCTCAAACTGTGTTTTTAGCGGCATAATAAGATTTTCCTTCATTTAACAACACCATCTGCCTCATATTGCTTCTTTATCTTTGAAGTTTTCAGGTTTACTAGAAAATTCCGTGGTTACAAAACAGATTCGTGTTTGCACACCACGCCGTACTATGACACGATGACATAAACCAGCATCAGAACTCAGGGCGAGCGTACGTTCTCCGAGAGGATTTCTTTCCCTTGACGTTGGTCCGGGCTCCTCTCCTCTGGTGGCCGTGGAGTGCGCCGCCGTTGTTGGCGTGGAGAGGAGTGTGAGATAAACTGTTACCGAGGGACAGGGGGAGCTCGGGAGGGGAACGAAGGCAGTGGAGCTTCGGAGGTGATGGCTGTTCACCTCCTGTCCTGCCTGGGAGGAATGAGTTGTGTGAGCAGACAAAAGGATTTTTTTCACCTTTTAAACATGAAACAAGTCTACAGAAAAGATGCTCACCCTCTGCCTGCCTCTGAGCTTCATTCTGCAGGGAGGAAATGGGAGAGCACCTCCCCTCCTGAGTCAGCCGGATGGTCGTCTTCTCATCATGAACTGCTGATATGGACTTGGTGCAGCTTAACACTGTCACTGAATGAGTGCTGCATACAATTTCCTGCGAAAACAGAGAGCCGGTGATCATCCATAATACCTGATCACAGGCACAAGTGTGTCGTTTTCACAAGAACTTTTAAGGAAATTATCTTTCAACAGGGGTCTGTTTCTCATCTCCATACTGCTGTTACTTCCAACTGATGCCATCCTATTAAATTATGTTTATTTCTTAGTTATAGTAAAACGATTATTCCTAGAGATGCTTTTTTAAAGGCACTTTTAAAGACTAAAGCCACATGAGACTATTCTAAATATGGCAGTTAATGGACTGGAAGTGATTTAGCAATTCTTTGTTGGTCTTCTGAGCTGTTAAACATAAGTAAGTTATGTATCGAGTACGGGCTTAAAGTGCTCTCAGATAGTCACATTACGATCAGGCTATGGTGTAATAAATGTGACATCCTTAAGTTTAGGAGAGCTCTCAGTCTAGAGATGTACAAGTAAGTGCGACACATTTCTGTTTTACTGAGTCACAGATCAAAGCACTGGCTGACTTTTTGGCCAAATCCCAATCGCTCCCCTTGGCCCGGTTTCATTATGTAGGGGAGGGGCTCCTTCTCTTTTCAAGGAACAGTGGTCATCCAGGCATCCAAATGTTCCTGGCGAAAGGACTACATGACCACTAATCATTGATCTCAAAAGTATCAAGATACAGTGATCAATTGGGAGCAAAATTCTTAAATTTCCCCCCTCATTTCTTTATTTTTCCCTCCAAGCAGCCAGACTTTCTCATAATCTTTTAAAGTGGTCTTGTGCAATAGTTCTTCAAGCTTTCTGAAGATTTGTCGAGTTTGTTCTTTGAATATCTACTGCTTTTACACTCGTTTTCAATACATTTGTGTTTTTTTTTATTTGTTAAGCCACTTAACTTTGACCTATGAATCACTCAAGCATAAGAAAGACTCCTAACTCAAGGGATGAACCAGTGTTGTGTCGACACATAACAGACAACTTAGCAAAGAACCAGTTTTTTTACACACTTTGTTACCAGCAGCCTGTCACTAAGACACATAATTTGTTCCCTTGCGTTGGAGAATAAAGGAGCTCAGACCAAACATTGACTTTAGAACTAATCAGAATTGTACAAACTCTGTTTTTGCCATATATACTGTATTTACATGTAGTTAACACGTTTAAAAAATTCCTGCGTCTACATCCTGTTACCAGACAAAATTGAAAGAAATAAGGGAAAGCTAAATATTTTTGCATACTACTGTAAATGCTATGAAATAGCCATTTTCTCAATTAAGAAATAGAGAAAATAATTTTTTTGCTGGAAGGGCATTTTAAAAAGCGGTACAGAGTGTCCTAGTGATGTGGGTGGGGCCCGGGACACGGGACCATGCTGGATCCACACCCACTTGTGTCCCTTTAAATAAACAGCACGGTCGGGCCTCCTGGCTCATAATCTAATGGTCAAACCCACTCATAGTAAAACACGCAGCAATTTTTAAACTGTAAGTTATTTCTTATAGGAGAGTGCGTCTTTTTGGTCTCCTTTAACGCCACAAAATGCTGTTACACCCTCAGATCCCAGGCACAAGTAGCAGTCAATGCTTACTAGCTACTGTTAGCACTCTTAACAAAAAGCCTCGCGCCTGTAGCTCCTGTAACTTAACAAAATGACAGTTTGGTTTTACATTTACAAGGTACTTAAACTGTAGAATCATCTCTTATATACCTTCTCAAAGACAAACACGTGCGTGCTATACTGAAATGTGATGTTATTCATCTACAGTTGGCTTTGTTTTGCCTCTGTTTGCTAATGCATAACGAGCCAACTTACCCCGTTCATGTCCGATGTGTTGTCGTTGCTCCCCGCTCGCCTTCGTCGCCTCGTTCGGAGGAAAAACACCGATAGAAACCCAGTGAGAGGTTAACCTCGGCTCCCTCCCACAGGCAGTGTCCTCCCGACACGACGGCACCCTTCCACGGTGACTCCGAGTACTTCTGTTGTGCTCGAAGTGCCAACGGCTCAGCCGATGCAGCTCCGCTACGACATTTTTCTGTATGTGTGTCAATGAATGAGGATTCGGGACGCTAGCGCCCTCTGCAGGTTAATGGCGGCAGTAACCCTCTGTTTTCATCACCTTTTGTTTACCAACTCTTTAAGCACCACTAGAGCAACTTGTGAACTTAAAAACTATGTTATTCTAACATGTTTTAAAGCATATTTACTTTATTTATTTATTTTTTAACATTTCCGGGATTGAAACTGCGCTAGGGCACACAGGGACGAAGATACCGCTGTTCACAACTTTAGTTTCCTGCCCGGTGCTACAATGGTTTGCTTTACAGGTAGTTTTTTTTTTTGGCCTTCGACTGCATCTTTGTAGCCTTTGCAACATGCCAACAAATCCATGTGTCTGACTGTACATGTGCAGGGCTCACACTGAGATTTGTTTACACCTCGCAATTCTAGGGGGAGCCAAACAGCCACAAAAAAGTAGCTAAATTCTCTTGTGATGCTTTCAAGTAGGCCTCTTGAATGCTTCACTCCATGTAGCCTAGCATTATTTAATCCACAATGCAGCGTGTTGTGTGTTTCAGTGAAAACAGTCAGTTTAACCCTGCCTGGGCTGACAAATACCTGTTTATTTTACTGCCAAATCCAAACGCCAAACCATCCATCCATTATCAAGTTGTGGCTGGAGCCTATCCCAGCTGCCATTTGGCATGAGGCAGCGTACACCCCGGACAGGTCGCCATTCCGTCACAGGGTCACACAGAGACAAACAACCATGCACACTCACTCCTAGAGACAATTTAGAGTCACCAAATAATCTAACATGCATGTTTTTGGACGGTGGGAAGCAGGAGTACCTGTCGAGGACCCATGAATGAGTAGAACATGACATGCAAACAGAAAGAACCCAACCAGGAATCAAGCCAGTGACCTTCTTGCTTTGTGTTTACATGTCTCCTTCCCTTTCAAAACTCACAAGTGTTGGAGAACAAATGGCAGAAAATGCCATTTGAACTGTGTATTCTTTCCCCTGCTCAGCATCAGTTAAACCTGACAGTTAACCATCATATTTTGAAGTTTTAAACATATACATCAATCTGAAAAGTACAGTTACACACAATGGCTTTTGGTTTTCCGTTCATGAAGCAATTCCTGCTTCTTTGCTGGCCGATTATTTGTTAAAGTTGAGCTCTAAAAGCAGCATGCATCAGCAAACATGCTACTCTGATGTCCCTGTCCTTCACTTTGGAAGTCTCCTTGACTTCCGAGAGAAGTTGTGGCAGCTGTAGTTGGTCTTCAAGATCTACAATTATTCAAACTTATTTTTTCTCCATATATGCGGTATTTCCATTTATGTTTCCATGTTTTTCAATAGATCACTACACTCACTTACTTTTACTGGCAAAAATCATAAATAAAATAAATTGATAAATTGCATGTCATTGTACTCACCCAGTTTATTCAGTGATATTTGTTGTTTGCATAAAATATAGCATGAGATCAACTTATCTAAAGACTTTATGAAATTTCTAATGACATAAATATGTAATTTCACTTTTGAACTTCATTGTTGAAAGGACATCACCCCTTCTGACATTCTACATTACCAAAGGATTGTGGCAAGTTTATTAGTGGTAAATGATAACCAGGTTCAGCATTTATTCAACTGTGAACAAGAATAAAGTTATACAGTTTTGTTAAGTATAATAATCTATTGCTGCAACTGTGAAAAAGATATATCTTAAGAATGCATGAAACACTTGACCAGAAAATAATATGAAATATTTTATTACATTTTCACTTCATGGAGGGCTCAATCAAAGAAATAATTCTTAGATTTACACTGGTTACATCCTGATACAACATTTTGATTAGTAGTAACAGTAATACAAGTAACAACAGACTTGAATTAATAAGCATTTGTCATAAACCAGTTGGTTTACTTATAGGAAAAAATGATGACACAATTAAATATATCGGGGGAGCTAAAAGTAGAGATCACAAGTAAATCCAACAATTAATTATTTTTTGACACAAAAGTAAAACAAATGATTTAAAGGGAAGAAGGGACGGAAAAATGAGGAAGAGGGAGAAGAAGAAGAATAGCTATCTATCGTCACTTCCTATTAGACCTGTTAGAGTCACGTGACGTCGTATTAGCTCGCTGACTCTGCTATGTTTGTCGTTTGTGCCAATGTTTTAGAAATGCTCAATCTCTCGCTTTTATCGGTTTACCGTCGTCGATGGACGCCCCGCGGCCGCTCAAAACCCCGCTTTCAGCGACTCTGCTCGAGGAGTTTGACTGCGAAAACAGCCGCTGTCGGCCTGCACGTCACGTGACCAGCATGCGGCGGAGCGTTTGATAAAAAGATGGCGTGAGCGCGGAGGAACCAAGAGGACAACAATCCCTGAACTGCTGAGCGCCACTGTACCGCTAGCCGCAGCGGCCGTCCTGTAGCCAAGTAAGTTCACATCATCGTGGGAGCTGGGCTGTTTGGTCTCAGCACAGTCTTTTAGTCGTCTTAAACTCTCAATTGTTGTTGCTTTGTTATGTTTGAAGGATAAATTGCAAGTTGTGGGTTTTGAGTCAGTTGAACTCGTCTTCTCTTAGTGGCTAACGTTAGCTAGCAGCATAAACGGTACAGTGCGCGTGAGAAACCGTTAATAACGTTACAACGACAGGGGTCGTTAGCTCACTGATCAAGTCGTAGCTGCCGAAACCAACCGCATTGGAGTTGGCTACGAAGGACACTGCTTGAAACAGAATTAGGTATCTTATTTTGTTTATTTATTATTTTAGCTCAGTGTTACTGCTGAATATTTTTGCTAACGTCATTTAATCAACAACTCGTTATCAACTTTCAGCAGCGCGTATACACTAAGCTACCTGTAAACACTGATCCGGTGTTATTTATGTTAACGAATGGATATTTAACATTTCAAAACCAACTCTGAGGAAAAAAAATAAAAGCATGTGTTTTGCAATAACTGATCAACGTTACCATTAGCGAGACGGCCACATCGGAATAAAAGGGTCTGACATGAAGCACTCTCCGTGGTTACGGTCAATAACATTGAGCCATAACGGCTTTGAGGTGTATTTATGACGAGTGTTGCTGCTGTTTATTTGCAGATATTTTACTTATCTGACTTGTCACTGACATGGACGTGAAAGTATTTTGGCTCTGTATGTGTATTTTTCGGATAGTGTGCATGCTAGCACAGCTTAGCTGTGTCACCCTGCTCTAACCAGGCCAGTTTAGCTGGTGTGACAATGTGAAAGACAAAGGTTAACTAGTGTATGCTAAACGGCATCTTCGGGCAAGATATTTGGGACAAACTCACACTGTTGGTACTGCCTAAGTAAATATTATATAACAGCCAACTAGAAGTCGGGAGCTAGCTAGGTTGATTCAGAGAGAGCAGGAAGTTGAAGGCAGGGCACTGCAAACACGTGTCTTGTTTTGGGTCACTTTGAAAGCAGTCTTAGACCTGAATGTTGGGTAAACGTCGCAGTAATGGACGAGTAACTTTCATTATCACACTGTTACTACAACAACGGAGCTAACTGAGACATCGTGAGTCACCGTTTCTCATTTTAGGCTTTTCACTCCTCTCGGTTTGCAGTCTGGTTCATTGAGCGCTAGCTAGATTTCTTTATTTTACGTCAATTAATCCGAAACAACCTGTAATGTTTTTTTTAAAGTTGTACGACAGGTTTGGACGTATTACTGAACTTCGATAAGTTTAATTTGTCGTTTGAAACCAGTCTTTTGATTCGTTTGTGACTCGTTTGATATCACACGTGTTACACATGTGGATATTTTAGTTTATCTTCTGTTATATTTAGATTTTATTTTATTGTACTTGTCCTTATGTGTTGGGTTTCTGTGCTAAGTAGCAGCTGACTCCTTAAAAAGTATTTATGATTATTGGGACTTATTATGGTCTTTGAGTTTCTGGATTTTAGTGACATGTGGTTGACTACTGATGTAGGGATTACTTTCTCTGACAATATTTGATGGAATACTTTAGACTTAAAGTGTCCTTATGTGAGAGAAAGCCAGCAGTGTGATTTAAATTTACATCCATGGAGTCTGAAACCTGAGGCTTTTAAATGGCTTGTTATTAGAAGGATTAATTTTACAGTCTAATTTGACACTAAAGCCACAAATCTGAACATTTGAAAAGCTGCATCTTACTGCCAGTCAATTAATCCACAAGCTCTTTCACATCTAAATGCTTGGATTGATTTGATTATTATCCATTTTAAAAATGTAAACGCTGTACATGTATTTATTTGTCTGGCAGATGGATCCCGGACAGGATTTACTTCTCGCTGCTCTAAGTGAGAGTGGAATTTGCCCAAACGATATTGGTTTGTTAGATGTTGATTCTCAGGATGTTACACAGCCCTCGACAACCCAGCAAGTAAGACGATCCTTACTTTGTTTGTTTCGTTTGAATGGAAAATATGATTTTTTTTTTTTTTTGTCTTTTTTTCCTCTATATCCGTTGCTGTAATGTTTTATTTCTGACCCTTTTCCAGTCTATCTCCATCAGTGCCCTGGATGTTGGTGTGGGAGCAGATTCAGTGGAGGTTGTTCGACCCGAGCCTCCAACTGCAGTCCCCATTGTTACAATCAGGGTGAGATGACAGAGTATTATTTAAGTCAGAAAGTTTTTTTTGGAGGTATTATTTGAACCTTGTCCACTCCCTCGTTGTTGTTCTGTAATGCAGCATAAACCTCAGCCATCAACCACCACGTTTGTCTTAAATCAACTGAATCAGTTGCCATCGCTAGGAGCTACGGTGACCAAACAGTCAGTTACCAACCCAATCAAACATACCATAACTGTCACCAAGGTGGTCCATGTGGCTAATTCAGCACTACGAGATTCAACGCCCTCGTCCACAGGTGTTCCTCCCTCAGTCTCCACAGTAGTGCCTTCTAACAAAGATCAGGTAGGTTTTAGGAGTTGAGGACATCTCGGCATAATTTCACAGGAAATTCTTCTGTTGAACAAATATTTATTCTCTCAGCAGATTCAGTTGAAAGACCTTCTTCGGACCGGCAGTGTGAAGAGCACAATTCTAAAGGGCAACAGCCTAATGGAGCTCATGAAGTTAAAGCCCCCATCAGATATCGCTCCACCTGTAGCAACTGCAACAGCCACTGGTCCAGGTAACGGATTTAAATGTGCAAACAGAGCAATGCTATTACACTTTGATATATTTGTGACTTGAACTGTCTGCACTTGTCAAAAAGCAGCAATTTCAGTTATTAGATATGGTTTTCTTTAGTTAACTTTAGTCTGCTGTTGCTGGTTAATATTCCTGAATGTGGTTTCCACAAAAGCCTGAAGTATTTGATATAGATTAGTTTCTTTTTTTAAGGAGATAAAGTCATCCATCTGTCTGTGTTTGTGATTAATCTGTGATACTCTTAGAATATATTGTTTTTAGGGCTGCAGTTGACAGTAATTTACTTTTGATAATTGGTTAAAGCAGCAACGGTTTAAAAATAAATTAATAACATCTTTAAAGCCTGAGTTGCCGCCATTGAATGTGTTGATCACAGTATTCATGGAAGTACAAGAGAAGGAACAGGAAGTTGACTCCACTGACACCATGCTGGTTTTTGCATGATTGGTTTTGTTTTTGTACTGTATTGTAAGGGTCCCGCTAGCTCAGTAGCTGTATGTGAATGGGGAGGTTAACAGTGGAAATGTTTGTCAAGATCCACGATTGGCCGGCTCATAACTCACAGCTTTGGTGTCTGTTGGTGTTTCAGGTGATATGAACAATGGAATCAAGAAAGAAGTTTTGGGTAAAGATACCACCAGGATCTGGATTAAAGATGACATTAAGTTACAAAACTTCACACACTCCCTGGTTAGTATAATTTCTGTAACAATGATCTGCTGAATGTCTTTGTTGCTTTAGTGGTGTTTAGTTTTCTGTGAGATATCCTTGAAAGCAGATGAATGTTGAATTGAATGTTAAATTTGTGCGAACAGAAACCTCCGGGGCTGAAAGAGGACGATGAACCTGAGGAGGAAGAGGAAGATGAACTGGGTCATGCAGAGACTTATGCAGAATACATGCCAATGAAATGTAAGCATGACTGCTGTGTTAGTGGAGGTCAAACGTGTGAATTTGCTATAACTAGCCTTGTTCAGAATATTCTAATTATTTTATATATATATATATATATATTTTATTTTTTTTAAACCTAAAACTGCATTTGATGACAGGAGGATTGAAATAAATTCATGATAAAGAATTATATTACGTTGCTATACGTGGATAGATCCACTGACCGTGTGAGTTTGTCGCTGCAGTAAAGGTTGGCCTGAGACATCCAGATCCAGTGGTGGAGACCAGTTCTCTGTCCAGTGTGAGTCCTCCAGATGTGTGGTACAGACTGTCCATCCCAGAGGAAGTCATTGATCGTGGCTGCTTGTCCGCACTGCAGCTGGAAGCGATCACATATGCAGCTCAGGTAAGCAGAGTTCATGCCATCAGCTATTAATTCAAATTCTTATTTCCTCTCCTTCGGATATTGGTTTAGATTAAGCAGTTGCTGCCCTGCACAGTTCTGTAGTTATTTATCTCTCCTGGATCTTATTTACTTCTAAGTACCATTAAAAGTAAACAATTGAATGTCTAAAGTATGCATTTTAAATGAATTCAGAATAAGGCTACACCTTTCAGTATTTAACGTGCATTTCTCTCAATGTGCCACAGCAACACGAGACGTTCCTCCCCAGCGGTGATCGAGCTGCCTACTTGATTGGTGATGGAGCCGGCGTGGGGAAAGGCCGGACTATAGCAGGGATCATTTATGAGAATTATCTTTTGGGCAGAAAGAGATCACTTTGGTAAATAACTCTAAAAATCTTTATACGCTGACGATTACAGCTTTTATTCATCAACATTTACTTTAACTAAAACATAACATTTTCCTTCCTTTTTATATTTTTATCTTCTGTTTAGGTTTAGTGTCTCTAATGATTTGAAATACGATGCTGAAAGGGATTTGAGGGATATTGGAGCCAAGAATATCCAGGTTCATTCACTGAACAAGGTAAAAAATTGAAATGCTGGGTAGGCGAGGACAAACTGAAGTATACTTGCTGAAAAGATTTATTTTACACTTCAATATTTTCAGTTCAAATATGGCAAAATCTCTTCGAAACACAATGGGAGCGTGAAGAAAGGTGTGATCTTCGCCACCTACTCGTCCCTGATAGGAGAGAGCCAATCAGGAGGGAAGTACAAGACCAGATTTCAGCAGCTTCTGCACTGGTGTGGGGAGGACTTTGATGGAGTTGTATCCTTTTGGAGAAGGTTCTTAAAGGCACAGTTGCGTTTTAAAATGGAAATGTTATGTTTAATTAGAAAAGCTTGTGATGTTCCTTAACCAAATGCCTTTAGATTGTCTATGATGAGTGTCATAAAGCCAAAAATGTTTGTCCCATCGGCTCCTCCAAACCTACAAAAACTGGGCTGGCGGTGTTGGAGCTTCAGAACAAACTCCCCAAAGCTCGAGTTGTGTATGCAAGTGCTACAGGTTCGTACAAGTATCCACGCAGACTGGCAGCCTCAATGAGGGTGAAGTTAAATCTGCTCAAACATGAGATTCTTTATCATCCAGGTGCCTCTGAACCACGAAATATGGCGTATATGAACCGGCTGGGAATATGGGGCCATAAAACACCCTTCAGAGAATTTGGAAACTTCATCCAAGCTGTGGAGCGCCGGTAAGTTTCAGCAAATCTCTCAGAAAAACCAGCATTCATAGATTTAAAAGGCTTTTCAAACATCTTTGTTGATAATTCTCCCTTCAATTTCAGGGGCGTTGGCGCAATGGAGATAGTAGCCATGGACATGAAGCTCAGAGGCATGTACATCGCAAGACAGTTGAGTTTTACAGGTGTGACATTCAAGATCGAGGAGGTTCCCCTGACTCAGCAATACATCGGCATGTACAACAAGTCTGTGAGGCTGGTGAGCATATGAAATGCATTTTCAGCTCGTTACTTTCATTCTTAGATTATTGACTTCATCATTACCGTCCCCTGCTTTTCTCAGTGGGTGAGTGCGCGTGAGAAGTTCCAGCAGGCTGCGAACCTCATGGAAGCAGAGCAGCGCATGAAGAAGTCCATGTGGGGTCAGTTCTGGTCCGCCCACCAAAGGTTCTTTAAATATCTCTGCATTGCCTCCAAAGTCCGCCGAGTGGTCCAGTTGGCAAGAGAAGAAGTTCAGAATGGAAAGGTAGGACTTCTTCTGGCTGCTGTCGCAGTTGATCACCCCCCACCCCCCCAAATACTCTGTGTATTGCAGTGTGTCCGCAGAGATCTATCAGACACACGGTCACCGTTTCCTTCAGAGCTTTATCAGGAAATGCCACGTGTGGCGAACCTGAGGGGAGAAAATGAATTAAGAGTTCAATGTTTTTAAAAAGACATGAAGTTTTCCTTTGTCTTCGTTATGTCCTCTGTTTTTTTTTTTTTGGTTGTTGTTTTTTAGTCGTAGCGCATCATCTGTCCATGGTGAGCAGAAAAGATGCAGTGAGCTCAGAAATAATGTTGTTAATAGGGCTGGTAAAAAAAAAAAAAAAACGATTTTGTGGTGTAGGAGATTTTCTTTTTAAAGAAAATCTTTTTTTCTCTTTAACTTTCCTCTGAGCTCAGCTTTACTGAGCTTTACTTACCAAGGCCTGGTGTCTTCTAGTCTGAGCTGTAACAAACCACGGTCTATTGCAAGGTTTGTTCAAAGGTTCTTGCAGCTAATGGCAGCAGCACTGCTAATTTGTTTTAGCATGTTGGACAAAGAGGCGTCTAGCCGAGAGAGAGAAATGTCACTACGAGACGTAAAAGACCACGTATGAAGCAGGGGACGTTAGTGGAATCCTTTTCAGTGTATCTGTATGATGAAGGGGACTCACTCGGTGGAAAGAGATTACAGATGCAGTTGCCATACTTGCTGCGAAAGATATGTTGGACATTTATACCTTGAGACAGTCGTGGTTTGTTAACATGCTGAAAACTTCAGACCCCAGATCACAAGTTAAAGTATTTAGCTGAAGTTTCCTCGCCTCACTTCTACAACTGTACATGTGAAAAGACCTCGAATTCAGCCGAACACGAGTTTGACGGTGCATTGTTTATTTTCTTTTTTTTTTTTAAGTGTCTGCAACGACAGCAAAAAAATCTTTTAGAATTTAAAAAAAATAAATCTATTCACCAATAAACCTCTGTTTTTTTTTTTTTTAAATTAATTAATTTATTTTTAAATTAATTATTTATTTATTTTCAATATGCTGACCGTCTACTTCCTGTGCAGTGTGTGGTGATTGGTCTTCAGTCGACTGGTGAAGCAAGAACACTGGAGGCCTTAGAGGAAGGAGGCGGAGAACTCAACGACTTTGTGTCAACGGCAAAGTACGAATCAACTAAAAACTGCGTTCCTCAAGCAGTGTAAACATTGTATCTGTGAGTCATTGCAATAAAATGTTTTTATTGCAGAGGTGTACTGCAGTCCCTGATTGAGAAGCACTTTCCAGCTCCAGATAGACAGAAGCTTTACAGCCTGCTGGGTATCGACCTCTCGGCTAAGAAAACGCCCTCCCCCAGTGACGCTGCAGCAGAGCCTGAACAGAAGGGAAAGAAGAGGAAAGGTAATGCAAACCGAAATCTCCCTCTTCTGATAGGAAATTGTACTTTCTGCAGCTTCCCTGTAATTCTCCGGTATTCTCTCCAGGTTTAGAGGTCAAAAAGCAGCAGAAGAAGAGGCCTCGCAAGCACGGCGGTCTGTCAGGTACGAGTTCAGAGGAGAGCGAGTCTGAGGGGTCCGACGGAGAATCTGGTAAAGACAGCGATGACAGCTTCAAATCCGTCAGCTCAGCAGATGAAGATGACGATTTCAACCCATTCAGAGACGAGTCCGATGACGACGAGGAAGACGGTGAGCTCAGCAAGAGGCTGTGAATGTTGAAAGAAGACATTTTAAAAAGAAACTCAGTTCACACGGTAACCCTTCGTTCTCCTCTTAGATCCATGGCTTATCAGAAAGGAACCAAAGAAAGGTAAAGAGAAGAAGAAGAAAAAGAAAAGGAGTATTGATCCAGACTCTATTCAAAGTGCCTTGTTAGCCTCGGGGCTGGGCTCCTCCAGGCCCGCTTTCACTGCCTCGGTTAACCCCCCCAACGCACCTGCCACAGGTGAGCATGTTGCAGCATGACACAGCAAAGTTCTAATGTCCTGATTTAGCCCTATGAGGGTTACTGAACGCCTTGATTTGTGTTCATAAGTCAAGGCAGAAAGTCAGGATAGCTGTCAAACAAGTCAGGACGCAGTGGAACATGCCCAGAAAATGAAGAAAGACCTGCTGGAAGGTCTGGAGCGCCTGGCTGAGTATCTGCCACCCAACACTCTGGATGAGCTCATCGATGAACTGGGAGGGCCTGAAAACGTAGCTGAGGTATTTAAAAATGTGGCTCCAAGGAACCTGTGTTGTTTCTATGTTTTTAAAGCTGCGTCTCAACTGTTCTGCTCCATCTCTGTGCTTCAGATGACGGGCCGTAAAGGCCGTGTGGTCAGTAACGACGACGGCAGCATCACGTACGAGTCTCGCTCTGAGCTGGATGTCCCGGTGGAAATCCTCAATCTCACAGAAAAGCAGAGGTTCATGGATGGAGAGAAGGTAAAAGCACATAGAAATATGGTGCTTTAGTCGTGTGGGTGCCATTAAACTTCATTTAAAAATGTGAAGGTGCTGTGGTGGTAAAAGCATGTTTCAGCTTTGGATTATAAAGTACAAATTATCAAACAACAAGTCTGGTGTGAGTAACAGGTCCATGAGTTTGGAGGAACATGAAAACGCCACACAGCAGCTCACAGTACCATGAGGCAGCATTTTACACATCTGGACAGAAGTAATTGAAAATACAAGTAAAGAATCTGCTTTTAAACCGGTTTATTGTGCCAGATGCAGAGTAGAGGCAGTTCAAGCTTTTAACTCTTGTCATTATTTGTCTTTTCATCTGTGTTGCATCAGTTGTCTGAGCCAAGCTTTCTTTAGTATTGCTGACATCTAAAAATCTTTCCTTGAGGAGCTGGAAACTTTTTTTTAAGGCTTTGTATCTTTACCTGTGTGTCCTGTGGTGGAACCAGGGTCCTAATCAAGATCTGGAGAGATGGCTTCATATCCTGTTACACTGTTTTACACCAAGCATTGTTGTTTGATTTTTTTTGCATTTAACAGAACAAAGGTTTGTTGGAATAAAGTCCCTGGACTCTCACACACATCCACATTTTGTCTTTCTACCTGACTCAACACTTTTGGCTTTAAGCAGCGGTGTGAAACTGGGCTGTGTACCCAGGTTAACTTGAGTGTGGTTCCCAATGCGTATTGAATCAGATCTGGAGCTTTTTTCCCCCACTTTTTTTTTTTTTTTTTTATTAATTTGATTTATTGAGGCGAGTAAACCAAGCTGCCACCAGGGGGTGGCGGTGTAGGATGTTTGGTTCATATTTTTGCTGACACCACAGAAGTAGCAGTTGTCAGAGCTGGAAACAATTAAAACGGCTACAGTGCAAACAACAATGGAGAGGGCTGTTATTGAGGAATTACTTTCATCTCTGTGATATGCTGGTTAGTCATGTGACTTTGTTTGGTAGCTTAGACCAGAAACGGCTGATGAGTCACAGCACATGGCTCTTTCCATTCGTCCTTATTGTACATGAAGTCTTCACTGAAATGAAAAAAACCTACCTCAAGTGAGCAGATTGTCATTTAACCGTCACCTTTTCTTATTTGCATCTAAACCAGTTAAGTGATTCCATTTGGTTTTGGTAGATTAAAAACATTTAACAGCACTGGCATACATGTTGCAGAAATCTCAGCCACAGATTTCAGGTTTTTTTTTTTTGTGAAACCTTATGTGAAGTTGTCTTTCTCTTCAACCAGAACATAGCCATCATCTCAGAAGCTGCCAGCTCAGGTATTTCCCTGCAGGCCGATCGACGAGTGAAGAACCAGAGAAGAAGAGTCCACATGACGCTGGAACTGCCGTGGAGCGCAGACAGAGCAATACAGCAGTTCGGTCAGTAGCTCATAACCCTTTTTAGGCCCTTCTTCCCCTCACAGCTGAGTTTTAGTTTAAATTAAAACCTCTGTTGCAGGGAGAACACATCGCTCAAACCAGGTCACAGCTCCAGAATATGTCTTCCTCATATCGGAGCTGGCAGGAGAGCAGAGATTTGCATCTATCGTCGCCAAAAGATTAGAGAGCCTGGTGGGGATTTCTGATTTATTTATGACTCATCTTGCTCTGGCAAAATGTATTTAACATAAGTTAATCATTTACACCAAACACTGAGAGCCTGTGTCGTCCTCTGTGACAGGGTGCACTTACTCACGGAGACAGAAGAGCGACAGAAACTCGAGATCTCAGCAGGTTTAATTTTGACAACAAAGTACGCACATCGAGCATTTGACTTAGAGAAGGTCTTGTTGTTTGTTTGCCAGCAACTCACTCATGTTTGTCTCCGCTGCAGTATGGCAGAAATGCCCTGGAAATAGTGATGAAGTCCATTGTAAAGCTTGACGCTCCCTTGGTGTCTCCGCCCTCTGACTTTAAAGGGGATTTCTTTAAAGGTATGACTCATATCCTTCACCAAGCACAGACAGGAATTGATTTCTCATTTAGTCTGGCTTCAGTTTTACTTCTTCCCCAGTGGAACTTTGTGTGTTTACTCTGTCACTTATTTCCTTTATTAAATGAAGCTTTATCTGTGACTCTAAATGTTAACTGTGCTCTTCTTCTGCAGAGATTCAGAGTGGATTGATAGGTGTGGGCCTCATAAATGTCGAGGACAGATCTGGCATGCTGTCGCTGGACAAAGGTGATTTGAAACTGTGGATGACATTGCAGCAACTCAGAGGAGACGCGTGATTTATGTGCAGAAATATTTAACAAATCTGTTATTTTGTTACTGCGACAGACTACAACAACATGGGGAAGTTCCTCAACCGTATTTTGGGCATGGAGGTCCATCAGCAGAATGCATTGTTCCAGTACTTTTCGGACACACTGGCAGCAGTGATTCAGGAAGCAAAGAAGAACGGCAGATATGACATGGGCATTCTGGGTAAGCAGGACCAAAACACTCCAGCTAAACTTCAACGGCGACAAACTGCTCAGTGCTTTTGTTTTGAGTTGGATTTCTGTGCTACATTTGACCTTAAATGCATCAGTTACTTAAAAATGTCTCGTCTGGTTTTAGACCTCGGCTCTGGTGACGAGAAGGTGAAGAAGTTGGACTGCAGGAAGTTCTTAACACCAGGTTACACCACATCGGGACACGTGGAGCTCCACACTGTAAGTCTGCGTGTATTTATTTGGCCTTCAGATGAGTGGATCAGAGCTTCATCACCTGACGTTGTATCCGTGTGTCTCGCCTCAGGTCGGTGTAGAGAGGGGGATGTCGTGGGAGGAAGCCACGCATGCGTGGGCGGAACAGAACGGACCAGACGATGGCTTTTATGTGCAGGTATGTGTCAAAACAGACTTCAGATCAGTTCAGGTTACTTTATTTCTACCCGTAGGTAGATTTGTTCAGCAGTCGGGGACTAAAAACCTTTTGTCCGGATAGAAGAAGCCAAAAATCACTGAACAAAAGGAGAGGAGTCATGATTTAAAATGAATTTGGCTAAGTGCTGAAAATTTGCTGCTCGCCAATCAGACGACTCGACCATTTAACAAGAGTTTAAGAAGCTCTTATCTCTTTGAGATGTTTGACTGTGACACCAAACAGTCTTTATGGTGCCATCAAAGTTAAAATGACCTTAAACAATGAAGATACCGGTGAGCCTTTCTACCAACGGCTTCACAATCTGCTTCAAAGTTGAGCTATTGGTACTTTAAAGCTTCAAAATTGTGTTTTTATTACACAAATCTCCTCATTTGGGTAGCAACTAGTGCTAAACCCAACCTATTTAACCAACTCTTGGTTAAATAAACACAATACAGTGTTTTTAATGTGGGCTTCTTTAGAGAGGAGGGTCTCCAGCTCCTTGTCCTTTTCTCTGAGGAAGGATGAAAAATTAGCTCAAAGCTGCGTGTAACATGCCAACAACAACCTGTTTTGTGAAAAAGTCTGAGAAAATCTGCGCCTCAGAGCCCTAAAATTTGAGTTTGTTCCGCTTTAAGACGGACATCTTCTGGAGATTAGTCATGGAAACTGAGAACCGTCGAGTTCTTGTGGCATGACGAGTTTAAATAGATTTTCCCTGCTTGACATTTCACAATGTGACTTAAGCACATGTGCACAGCTGGTACTCATATTTTACATTTTCCCGATCACTGATCAACAGATCTCTTCTTAAACAAAATCGTTTTAACTGTAGATCCATTTAATTCTGCACCACCTCCTCAGACGGAGTCTTAAACATCTTCATGTCTGTGATGAGATTTGCTCCTTAAAGGTGTAACATTCAACAGGATAAAATGGATGAATGAATCTATCCTCAGTCAGTCTAAACTCCTCCAGCTGATATGGCTCAGTCTGAATTGGTGTTTTCTTTCAGTTTAAGAGCTTCGGTCTACTTTTTCTGGGCGTCACAAAAGAGATTCTTCTTGTTGTTTGAATGAACAGGACCGAGCATGATGTGCTGTTCCTTAACCAGGACGAATAAACTCATCTTTTAACCCTTCATTTACATTGCATCTTTGTTTTTTTCATCTGTTTCAGATGAGAAACAACAAGAAAACAGCCATACTGGTCAAAGAGGTGAACACTAAGAAGAGGCTGTTCCTGGTGTACAGGCCGAACACCAGCAGACAAGTCAAACTGGAGACGTACGCCGACATCAAGAAGAAGTTTAAAAAGGTCACAAGTCTGTCTTTGATTCAAACCCACCTCAAGAGGAGGTCTGAAAATGTCAAGATTAAGAATTTCATCTGTTTTTTTTTACATTTTTTAAAATGTATTCTCAGGTCTTGTCAGAAGACGCCAAACAGCACTGGACCGACCAGTACAACTCGTCTGCAAAAATATGCTCCCATGCGTTTTGGTGCGTGCGCTTCAGTGTTTCCTGTGTCTCATATTTCACGATATTGTGAAGCTCCTGTCTCTAACAAACCAAACGTGTGCTTAGAAATTCAACTGTTCTTTTGCAACTCATTAAGCTTTAAAGCTTCTCGGAGAACAAAAAGAGGTTAAAGCCAGAGACGGAGGAGGTCATTTAAAGTATTGATCAGTTTGTCCACGGTGACTTAATTTGGTAGAACTAACTTTTGAACGTGTTCCAGTCTTGTGTGGCTCTGCTGGTAATCTGTCTTACTCTGCCTGCAGGCGTGGGAACTGTAAGAAAGCTTCGGTGGGTCTGCAGTGTGAAGTGGGCCTTCGGTGTCGGACGTACTACGTTCTGTGCGGCTCGGTGCTCAGCGTGTGGAACGAGCTGGAAGAAGTGCTGACCCCGGTCAGTGGAACCAACGTAAAGGTGCAGATTGTCCGCCTCAGAACAGAAGATGGACAGAGGATTGTTGGTGAGTTTTAGTGCTGCTTTCTGAACGGATGATGACACTTTTTAAGATCCTTTCAGCCCAGAATCGTCTTCTTTTTGCTCATGATTGCAGACCTAAAGTTCTCACATGCTTTCGTCTTCTGAAAGCGTGTTTTCACCACTCTTTGGTTGCTCGGAGCAAAGAACCACGTATGTCAGGGGTGAGGTTATGGATATGAATCGAGACAGTTAAAATCTTGTGACCACCATGTTTATATATAAAAAAAAATTAAAATTAAAAACTAAATAAATAAATGAAAATCCAGACTCGGGCCAGCATTTAGTCTGCTGAATTCAAGAGAACCATAACAAAAGACTGAGCTTCAATACGGACGTGAACCCAATGTGCAGCACTCAGACGTGGTTTGAGGCTGAATTTTTAAACAGTTTAAAGCTTTATTTATTATCACTGGTCATATGTATTGGTTAGAAGAAAGCGTTGACAAACTAACTGTTTGAAACGGAGTCCAGTCGAATTGTCAGCAAAAATCAGTCTTCTCCTAAAAGCTTTTCCTTGATCTTGTGGACAAACTTGATGGAGTTAGAGGTCGTTGGAAGGAAACGAAAAAAGACACTCAGCTGTGACGTGGGTCTGAGTAAATGTTCTACAAAAAGTACTTTAGATGCTATTTCTGTCGCAATCTCATGATTATGTTCCATGGAACAGTGTTGTCACAGGCTGCTCAGAAACACCCTCCTGTTCATTTATTTGTCCACATGGATCACAGTTTGTATGGCTGCCGCAAGGAATTATGGGACAGAATGCCCTGCCTCCTCGTATGAAGGATGGTGTTTAAGGAAATAATAAGGGAGCATTGAAGCTCAAACAGCTCTTATTGTGGCTGCTACTCGGATACTTCCTGTTCTTTTCACTCAGGAAGGTTCCTAAACAAATTTGACAGTTTGACCAGACCTAGAAAATGAGACAAACACTTCAATATGTTGGTTTTGTTCACTTTAACTGTCTCCCCGCTCTGTGAACATCAGAGGGAAGATCAAACATGTGTTTAAGATGTAATGATGTGGTTATCTGTGAGGGGGAAAAAAAAAAAAAAAAACAGCTTAAAACTGGCTCTAGTATTAAGGATCGCTACAGCAGCAACTCGTCAGCTCTGCAGGGAGAGAAACAAAGCATATTATTCTGGAACTATCTGCTTATAAATGATTGAACTTTTAAGATGGCGTAGTGGCTCCTGGGCATGTGGTGAGAAAAGTACCGTTAATGTCATCATGAGAGGTGTGAAACTGTTTTTCTTTTTGTTCCCAAACTGTTGAGACGAACAGACCGAGAGCAGCCTGCATTGATGTGATTAACGTGAAAACCAAACCCTTTGATTCTCTCACAGGACTGATCATTCCAGCAAACTGCGTGTCTCCGTTGATTAACAAGCTCTCAACGTCAGATCAGTGCCAGCAGCTGGCTGTGCAGGAGCAGCAGAAGAGGCAGCAGCTCCACCCTCAGAGTCTCAGTCACACACCCAACACATAGTGTGGCGTCCTCAGCGCCAGCTCCGCCCGATGAGCCCCCGTCCAGCTCCGACGGGACCTGGCTCCATCAACGTCTCTTTGCGCTGCAAGACCGCTGTTCCCCACCCCTCCGTCATCCCTGAGGCTCAGAGGAGTGGCACCAAGCTGTGGGGACTCGTGGATCTCAACAGTGGCTGTACAGCGAATTTATTTAAAGCTCTAAACTCCAGATGTTCTTGTTTTCACCTCGACATCTGGCAGGTGACACACCTGTCCTCTGACATTCAGAGTGAGGGTTGTGATATGTTATTGAGACATGGTTTGAACCAAGAGGGCACGTTGATTCAAAGTTTCCACTCCCACCCATGCTAAGAGCCATTTTTATCCAGACTGAGTGTGAGGCAAAGACCTTCTGGGTCCAGGCTAAAGGTGGATGGATCAAAACCACTAAGTCTTTCGAGGTCTGAGGAGTCATCAGTCAGGCATTTAATGCCCGACAACAATCTCGTGTTAATATATGACAAAAAAACTCATATCAGATGTTATCCAGCACTACTGCAGTGAAAATCATTTCTTTAGAGACTCGCCCAGTTTGTGTTTCCATCAACAAAGACCAAAACTTCATCGTCGGTATCCACCTGCATCTAAATCAGACCAGTTTGTTTCGCTGTTATCCGTTTGATTTTTCCTCTTTGTCAGCCAGGAGTTTGTCAAACGTGCCTTTGTGTCAGTAAATGTAACTGCTGCATTCAGGCGCCGAAACAAAGCACTAACACGGAGAGATTCAGTGATATGCTGTCAGACGTCATGTGATATTTTTTTATTTAAAGTGCATGAAAACCAGGAAACGACACTGATTTAAGGAAACTTTCGGCTGGAGTTGCAGCTGAGTTTAGCATTTATAAGCCATATGAAGGCATTGAATGGATGGTTTGAGACACGAGGATATGTGAGCAAATGTTAAGAAGTCAACATGTTAAACTGCTCCTTAAAAGGCGTTTTCTTAGTACAGTTGCTTCTTTATATTCTCAGTCATTTAATGTTAATATAAAGCAACATCCACATAAGTTACTTAACAGTAAAAGATACAACACGAATGTTGTTTTTAAAGCTTATAACTGCTGAAGCGTTGTGTTCCCTGAACCTTTAAGAAGCACCACTCCTCGTTTCCAGTCCATTAGAAAAATCGACGTTTTGTTTGGTATTTATTTAGACTTTGTGTTGAATTAACCCGTCAGAATAAATCGGCCAAAAAGGACTCTTGACAAACCTGACGGCTGCATCTCTCTGAGGTTTCAGAGCTGTCAGCATCTGTTTTTCTTTTCTTTTCTAATGATCTGCTCAGGGGTTAACTTGTGAAAAATCATAATAAAAAGACCCAAAATGAGGAAAATCTTGCAGCATATCTGACATGCATGATGCAGAACTCTCCTCCAGCATCTGCTCTGTAATGTGTTCAGCTTCACTTTACTTGTTCCAGACAAATCTAGTAAAAATTTGCTTCTGTGTCGTGCACCTCTTCAGTCCTGTATTAGCATTCATACGAAATCTGCACTGAAAGGGACGGACCAAAGGTCGGCGACCTGGACTGTCCCGACGGCGAGGACGTGTTTTTCTTTGTTTTTGTTTCTTTTGGGAAGGCGGTGAATGCATCTCGACCCTGGGGAATAGTTACCACTCAGTGTGTATTCTGCATTAGAAAATGTGTATTATTTGTACAGAAACGCATCTCAACCATTTGGGACATTGTTCAGGGTTCTGCTCTGCTCCTCCCATCACAAGTCGTGTGTTTTCACCTGAACGTGCGCCTTGTAAAATCCAACCTCTCGTTTAGTCTATTGGGAAGTCGTGTACAGGAGCTGCTGAGTGATCACATAGTATTTTAGTTTTTTTTTTTTTCTTCTGTTAAATGCTGTTTTTAAAAAAAAAAAAAAAAAACAAGTCTCGGCAGATGGGCTCTTCTGAGGTTGAAACACTTGAAGGACTTTTTTCTTTTCATGTTTTTTCAAATCGATGCACGAGTTGCACTACTGACAAAGAGTTGTACAAAAATCCAACATTACCTGTACATGAATGAGTGCTATGCTCAATAAAGCTTGGTATACTTCTACTTTATGAGTCTAGATTATGTCCTTTCCTCAAAATATTAAAGATTTAAGTCTTTGACAATCACAGAAAAGAAAATTCCTTCATTTTTACATGTTAAAATGATTTATTTTTTGTTTTGTCATTGGGAACACGTTTAAATAGTATTATTGTATCTAAAATAGTCAAGTTTTTTTAGGGTTGTAGGAACATAGTATTAAATAGATGGTGTATCAATATAATTCAAGTGTTTGTAGTTTATATATAAGTACTTTATTTTTTTTCTTCTAGACAAAAGGCAATAAAATACCCATTATTGAGGGCAGAATTACAGTGATTGCAGTGAATTAGGGTGAGATAAATTATATGGACTGTTTTGCATCTATACACATATATATTGTGTAATTGATAACATGTAAATAAAATGAACCATTATTGCACCGGAATACGTTTAAAAACACGTAATCTTGCAGAATCTTCCACCCACAGTTGCTGCTCCTTGGGGCGGGGGGTGCACTGCCTCGCAGGGGTTCGGGTCATGACACTGGACCGGGGCCAAACATTGTGCCCGACCATGTGGTCCACAGGGGACTGATGGGAAATAAAGACCCCTCATTTTAAATGGAAGACGACCACATGTGTCCAGAGGAAGAAGAGTGGCTGATTTCTACTTCAATTTACATTTTATAAAAAAAAAATAAAAAATGGATGCGCTCCAGACAAAAACAGGTAAAAAAAAAATTTGAAAAAAAGCTTATTTTCCTAAATTCTTTACAGAAACTAAATAATTTTAGTAAAAAAATAAAGAGAAAGCTAATTTGAGTTTATTTAAAGTTCGATCACAAATGATGCGTTTAATGGTTTCGGTTCCTTAAAGTGGCGTAAAATCCAACTTTAAAATGTCTAAAACACACTTCAGGTTTAGTTACTTAAACGTTTAATTGTTTATAAAAAGTGTAGGTGGAAGTAAACTTCCTGATAATCGTTGGTAAATGTCATTAAATTTCATGGCTTCGCGGTGAAAAACCCCGTTTAAAAGTCGTTTTTTGTCGACGAGCCGCAGTGGATGGCAGCAGTGTTAGAAAGCACAGTGGGTGTCAATATAAAGTGACGGCCATATTTGCCGGTGCCGCTGTTGTAAACAAAAAGTGAGACAGACGCTTCACTGAATTTCGGGTCATTTTTATTTCTTTAATTTACAATGTCTTTGGGAATGTCTTACAAACCCAACGTCCATCAGCACATTCCGGGAACTTCTGGGAACCAGGGTAAGGAGAAAATGTGGGAGAAAATCAAAGTATCCGACCGTTAAATCGAGTGTTAAATTCGGGGTCTCGGAGAATACCTGGAGAAAGACCGTGTCTGTAGTTTTTGTCCAGTTATATATATAGGGTCAGATCCTGGGAGCTAGGCTAATTCATATCCGCCATTATTACTAATGTAAAAGAGCGCCATCCGTGAGTCGAGGCGGCGGAGAAAAACCGTTGAGATGTAGCACGAGGCGGCGGCGGTTCCGTAAATGTGGTTCTCCGTCGTCCGGGGTCGCGGTCCCGCCGGGTGGGTGCCGTTACACGGAGACAAAAATGTATCACTTATGTCTTCTTGAGCCAGCCTTGTTCCGTTTCCTCCATGATGCTCCTCGGTCGGAGCTGCCGATTGATCTGCCTCTGAGTGTTTTTATGTCCCTTCGAGGACCTCTCGCGTTGGAAACTGAATATTACAACCGAACAAAGAGGCTCTTGAGACGTCGTTTTTAAGTATTATCAGCTAAAATAAGCTGAACTATCTCCTCTTTTGTTGGGAAATACCTTTTGTTTTTGACAATATGGTGGGAAAGGTCTTGATTTACCCACCATTTCTTCACATTTTCCTCCAAGTAGCCAGGTTTTCTTGTAATCTTTTGTCTTGAGCAATTGTTATCCAGCGTTATTGAAAGGTCTATCAACGTTTTTTTTTTGTTTTTTTGGACATTAGCTGATTTTCCACTCATTTTCAGTCCAGTCGTTGTCCCTTTTTTTGTTTAAGCCCTTTAACACTGACCTATGAATCATTTAAGCGTAAAAAAGGCTCCTAACTCAAGGGATGAACCAGTGTTGTCAACACATAACAGACAATGTAACAAAGAGCCAGTTTTAAATAGTATATTTAGGCACTTTAGTCACAAAGACGTATCAGTTTTGTTCCTATTTCTTTAGTTTCATTTATGAAAAACACCAAAGATAACACAGTTGCACAGTTAGAAAATAGTATATTTTGCTCCGACAAGGGGATTTCCAAAGAGCTATTAGCTAAAAACTGGCATATCTCAGCCTGATGTGCTTTGTCCTTAAAACTGAGAAAATATGAAGGAATAAGTGGTGGATCATGTTGATACTGATACATCAGTGCCTCAGCATGAAAAAAATCACATACATTTATCCACCTGTTATGGTGCTGGAGAAATTATTTTTTGCTAAAAAAAAAAAAACAGCAAAAAAAATCACCATATTTTCCAAAACTTGCTCAATCAGACATTGTGGACATGATTTAAGGTCATAAACTCTGTTTGATGCAACACTAGCATTTATTAAAAGGCATTTATTTAAATCTAGTGGTGTTTTTTTTATTATATAGAATAAAGGAATTATTATTATATCAGTATAAAACTGATATGATATGATAAAGCATGTAGACCTGATCATTTAAAAAGAATTCATTACATTCTAGTTATTTCTTTATGTGTATATATTTGCGTAGTAGTTACGAAAGTTTATTTGTGAAAAAATATGAAAAATTTAGTTTTTGGGGTGAAATTAAGGGATTTTATGCAGTGAGTTTAGGTTAAGAGTCTCAAATAATAAAAAATAGAAGCTTTAAAATCTAAAATAACTAAGGACTATTATATATTTTGACTAATATTTACAAATACTTAGGATTTTCTTTCCGCCAGTGTAAATAAAAACAAAAAATGACGATTTTCGAATCATTTTCATCATCTAATCATTTTCTTATATTCAACTGAATATGTGACAAAGACACATATTTGATGTTCAAACTGATTAAACTTTATTGTTGTTTTTTTTTTGCAAATATTCGCTCATTTTGAATTTGATTCCTGCAACATGTTCCAAAAAACCCACAAAAGACTGGGAAAGATGAGAAATGCTAATAAGAACTATTTGGAACAAGCCGACAGGTCAACTGGAAACGGGTGAAAGTCATGTTTGGGTAAAAAAAAAGAAAAGAAAAAAAAGTCACGCGCGAGCTTCACCGTTTATAGTTTAAGATCAGTAAAAAAGTGATTCATTCTGTCCAGTATTACAAGAAAAATTATGAAAAACAGACCCATATTCAAAAATATTACCAGCTAAATTTACTTAAAGTATCAAAGAACGAGCTCCAGTTCTGGAAGGAAATGTCACATTTCTTTATATTTGCCTTTATAATTGTAATTTTGACTTATTGATACTTTGGTGACGAACACTGACTGAGACGTTCATTGTTCTGCCTCCAGTTGGAAATCTCCAGTCTCCCTCGGCAGCTAACCTGGCCACGTTGCAGTCCTACAGGCCGCTTCTGAGCGACTATGGACCTCCGTCTCTGGGATTCTCACAGGTAACAGCATTGAAAGGGAGACTTCTTTTTTTATCTTCTAACTTGATTTGTTCGTTCCCGACACTCGTTTTTACCTTCACACTTTTCTTTAGGAAGAAAAACCTATTATCAGCAACAAATTAGATAACGACTTTTATATTATGTATGATTGTCGCATTCAGTCCTCCTGCAGTTAGTTTTCTTTAACATCATCAGATTTGTCTTAAACAAGGGAAGCATGTTGTAACGACCGGCTTCATGTTTCAGTTCATTTAGTTTAGCTCACAACCTCCTGATTTAGATTTTATGCATAAACACCATTTAAGCCAACATTATTCAGTTATATCTATTTCATAATTCTACACTGCACAACACACAGAATGCAGTGGTTTTTAAATCTCATAAACCAATATTTGATTCAGAATAGAACACAGAAAGCATGTTAGATGTTGAAGGTATTTTATTATTTCATTAAAAAAAAGTATCAGCTCATCTTGAATTTGATGGCAGCAACACGAGGAGACCAGCTGCTGGACCTTTGGGAGAGGAATGTTATCTGATAGAGGATTCTAGCTGCTCAGCTGTCCTGGGTCTTCTTTGTTGTATTTGAAATGTGTTCAGTTGTTTAAAGGTCTGGATTGTGCTCAGTCCAGCACCTGGACTCTTCTACTATGAAGCCGTGCTGTTGGAATAGATGCAGGATGGGGTTTAACTTTGTCTTGCTGAAATATGAAAGGCCTTCCCTGAAAAAGACACCGGGCCGTTTCTCAAGCGCGCTTGATTACGTCAAATGACGTTGCCGCCAAAAATAAAACCATTTGTAGAAAAAAGATAAAAAATTGACCGAGCTGTGCTTGCAGTTGCTGTTGACATGCTTTACGTAACATTTCCAAACACAGTTATGTGCTTTCTCCTCTGCTATCTTCGCTTGCGCCGCACTGCTTTCTGGGATAGCAAGCTGCCTGAAGTCCACACAAGTCACCTCAAAAGCATCCTCGATAAAATGGGCGCAGCAAGTACACATCCGGGAATGTGGAGCGCACTTGTCTGGGTGCTTTCTTTAAATTGGAACAGTTCTTGGTCCCTAAGTGATGACGTTTCAGAAATACGCAAGAACACAAGTATAGACAAGTACGCATATTGAGAAACGGCCATCTTCTGTGCTGTAGATACCTTTCAGCTTTGATTGAGCCTTTCCAGATGTGCAGGTTTCCAATTCCATAGACCCCCCCCCCAAATGCTCAATCATGTTACTGACCTGCTGCAAATTAACCTCATCAGTTACTACATGTTCCTCCAGCTGTTTCTGCTTAGCACCACTTCTTTTCTAGCCTTTTGTTGCTTGCGTCCCAGCTTTTATGAGATTAATTGCTGCCATTAAATTCAATTAGAGCTAAAAATGAGTCATGAAACAGGAAAAATATTTAAAAAGATTTTTATATGTTCTATTGTTAACAAAATATTTGATTTATGAGAATTTTCTGTGGAATCGCTTGTGAAGACGAAACACAATTTAAAATGTTATTTTGATTTAAATTATGTAAATTTGTAATTTATTGATTAATCAAGACAGAAAGCAGCATATTATCTGTACCATATCGACGTGTGAAGGGACTTCACGCCGTGTTGGGACAAGGCCACCATCTTTGTTTGGCTTAACAGTTAGATTACTAAAGTAAACTGTGAATCCATTAATACACCTAAATACTCGTAATCCTGTACCACTGATAGTTTTCTTCCTGTTAGTTCAACGTTTGGGTCCAGATCGCTTTTTAAAGACTTTGAAAATAACACATAAACATGCTCTTTTTAATAATATTAATTGTGTTTGCGCATGTGTGCCTGAAAACACAGACATTTAGGTTAGTTTGCTGGTTTCTTTGATTAAAAAGCTTCAGTGCTTGTGGGAGACTTTCAGTATTAATTGTAACCTAAACAATGACCCCTGAATTACGCAAAAATCCAACACGACGTGACGCCAGCTGCTCTTTTCAAGTGGACATGTGCACAAAGGCCTCAGATGCAGTACAGAGTAATGAGTGTGAGAGCACATGGACAACAAACCTCGGAGGGGAACTTAAAGGCAGCAGAGTCAGGAGTGGAACACGAAGAACCTGATGACTGTGCTTGTTATGTATAATTTATAAAACGTGGGCATCTGATGCTGGTTAAGTGGCCGTAAAGCTGCTTATTCAGTCGGTCGTGGCTCAAAAGAAGAGACGAGTAATGACTGGATGATGAATAAGAGACACCATGTGTTAGTTTGGGCATCTAAAAGTATTTATTGCATTGATAAGTCAATGTTAAAATCTGAGATTAGATGAGTCTTTTATTTTTTGATATACAGCTCCCTTCATAATGTCCCATCTTTCTTTGAGGCTGAGAAACAAGAATAAAACCATTCGAGACTTGGCTTCAACCTTAGGATGACTAAAATCAGCTGTTTGGAAGATCATTAAGAAGAAAGAAAGCTCAGTGTGGTAAAGAAAAGCCCTCGCAGTCCCGCCCAACAGGTCAGAAACAGTCTTCAGGAGGCAGGTGTGTCTCTGTCAGAGACGACTATCCACAGAAGACTTCAGGAACAGAAATACAGAGGCTACACTGCTACATGCTAACCACTATGGTTAGATGGACAGATTAGTTTGCCAAAGAGTCCTTAAAAGAGCTTAAAGGGTGTTATGGTTTGGGTATGTATGGCTGCCATGTATGGATGGAGCTACTCAATGAACTCTGAGTTAGATAGTTCCAGTAAATGCCTCCAAACATCCTGATGATCCCAAACATCCTGCTGAGGCAACACCAGAGTTTCTCAGAGCTAAAACATGGAACATTCCTGAATGACTGAGCCAGTCACCTGATTTAAATCCAGCTGAGCATGACTTCTACATGCTGAAGAAGAAACTTAAAGGGACAAGACCCCGGAACAAGCAGGAGCTGAAGGTGGCAGAGCGTCACCAGAGAAGATACTCAGCATCTGGTGATGTCATCAGACTTCAAGCAGTCATTGTGTGTAAGAGATCTGCAACAAGGGGCTAAACATGGCTGCTTTCATGTACCAACATTACGGAGCCCCGAAATGAGGGGGACTGTGGATGAAAAGTGTTGTAATTTTTACATGTATGAAAATGACTTTAAATTAAAGTCTTTAATGTGATCTTTAATCACATCTGAACTGTTTTATTAGGATTTTACACTGAGGAGCAGAGGGGGGGCATTATGGACAGCTGTATGTGCAGAAGCCGCTCTTATTTCTAGAACAAAACGGTGTGAAATGTGTTGATTCTGACTTGATTTGCTGTAACTTCAGGGCTCCACTGGCAGCCAAGTGCCTCAGAACAAATATGCAGAGCTGCTGGCCATCATCGAAGAGCTCGGAAAGGAAATCAGGCCCACGTACGCTGGAAGCAAAAGTGCAATGGAGAGACTGAAAAGAGGTAATGTAGACTAATTCATGCAAAAATACATACATTAAAGCATTGTGAATTCAGAGTTCATTCATCGAAATGGGATTTCTTTACTTTCTCTTTAAAGGGATCATTCACGCCCGAGGGCTGGTCCGCGAATGCTTGGCTGAGACGGAGAGAAACGCAAGGTCCTAGCTGCGAACGCACATTCCTCCCTGCAAAAATCCCATTTCATGGAAAACAAAAAAAATAACTTGCATGGCATTTTCTTTGCAAGGAGGAAAAAAAAGAAAAGAAAAGAAAAGGTTACAGTAACTGAATTAATGACTCCTGAAGGTTCTGGAGGACTTCTTTAATCATGTGTGGGTTGTTGGGAATCAAATATGAGGATATCATGTTATTTTTTTGTTTTATTTGATTTTTCTCTTGTTTTTCATGCCCCACTTTTGGGATCTAAGTTTCGACTTCATATTTAAAACATTGGGGTTTTTTTGCATGCGAGCGGGCCTGGGGGTTAATCGTAGACACTGCATGGCTTGTACAGAAGTAGATGGAGACGACTTTTTTGTTTTGTTTTGGTTTTTTGGGAGGTTTTTTTGGGGTGTGGGGGGGTAGTATTTGGTCTGTTTTTCAGACCTGCGCAACACATGATCGAGTGAACGAGGGACAGATGTGCCAAATGCATCGGTTCATCCGTGTTGAAGTTGGTTTTGGTATTAAAAGAAACAACAAAAAAAAAGGAAAATGCTGTTACTTGCATCTTTGTATGTATTTATTACTCTGTGTAATAAATTGTATTTTCAATACAGTTGCCATTGTGATTCATTGTGTTGCGGTTTTTATATCCTTTTGTATCTGAACTGGTATCACTTGGCCTTTATTCCTAAAAGAAAGGTGTCACTGTTGATATTTTAAAATAGGCAAAATTAAGGGACAGAGCCAAGGAGAAGAGTTGGGATTGGACCTAAATCCTGAGATTGTAAAGTTTGTAAAGACTCATTTTGCTGCTTTATACTTTATATGAAGCAACTTGATAAATAGAAGCTATTATGCATTATTTATTCAAATATATTTGTTTGACAGCCTTTAAACATACAAGAGAAGAACTTCTCACTGTCTGTTTTGTCTCAACAAATGTGTACGCCTCTTTCCTCAAGCTACCCAATAGAAACAGAGATTGAAAGTCCCGACCAATCACAGCTGCGTATTTTAGATTTCTGTTTGACCAATAGCGTTGCAGGCTGCGAACGTTACAGCAGGCAGCTAACACTGCAGTGCAGCAGCCAACCAGCAACAAGCTAGTCAGCCTGACAGCTCACAGAGAAATATGGATGAAATAACTACACAAGTCAACTGGTAGGTCGACTGCAAATTATTAGAGGCTGTCTTCGCTATTCTGTCCACCGTTCTGCGGCGTTTGACATGCCGATATGTGCTGCAGTTTCGCCCGCTCTGTCCAGCCTGCCTCCGTTTGCTTAAAAACCTGTAATAAACCAACTTAGCCAAACTGAGCTAGCCCGCTAACCATCTGAACGCTGGTTAGTTGAAGCTACCTTGCAGCAGTTTGATAAGTTAGCCTCACTGACCCCTCGGAGTTGATAGGCAACGTTCCCCGTCCGCAATATCGGATGTGCTGGCTGACACCGTCGATAAAGCAGCTAATGTAGCTGTTATTACGGAGCTTGATCTTATCTTTCGCTGTTGTGTAAATTATGCTAAGTTAATGAGTTATACTGTTTAACTTTCACCGTCCAGAGTAGTTGTCACAGACAAGAACCAGCACATAACATAATGCTAATGCTAAACACTGACAACGTGAATATTTGTGTTTATGTTTGGCAGCTGTCAAATCCTGATATGAATTCTGGGAGCTGAATTATGTCATGAATGTAATATTTTTCTGAAATCAACTGTGTTCTCTGGCTTTTTTATGCGTATTCTCCCTCTGTTGCGACAGCTGAGCTCGACTTTCAGCTGTTAACATGAAGTTAGGAAAAGGGGAAGTGTGAATCATAGGCTTAATGGTACTTTCTCTTCCTTTGGTGTCCAGCTGTCAGATTGATCCCCTCCACATGGGCCCATAAACATGTCCACAGATGACAGTATCTCTGAGGATGTTTCCAGCTCGGGGGCTTTGAGCCATTGCCACGTCAGTGCCGATGGAGATGTGGGAAAGGAGAGTGAGACCTCTTTGGTGTCCTCAGAGGGGACATCGGCCTCTGGGCTGGCAGTTTCAGAGGGCAGACACACGATCTCCCAAACAACAGGAGGCACTGTGGAGAGCAGACCCATGGACATCACACCAGCATGCAACAAAATCAGGTGGACTAACTAAACACACACATGCGAGTGGAAGATAGAGAGACAGTAGGTTGTAGAATCAATACAGTAATATATCCATTATTTATAACAGCTTGATAGTAGATCACAGGAATACTTGAAAGGATGTTTCAATTCCAAACATGCAGAACCACTACAAAGCAGCAACTATTCAAAACAAACTTAATACAAATGAATACTTAACAAACCAAAAGCCATTATGGAGTCAGGAGCCCCGGCAAATTAAACAAAAGCTAGGGCAGTGGGCTGTCGGATTTGGGCTGCTCCCCTAACCTAAACTCCACAAAACAAAACCAAAAGCGGGAGTAGCGATGACACCCAATTCAACATTTGACTAGAGCTAAAGCTAAGAGGACAACATTGTCAGGCTGGAGCTGTTGGAGGAGACACCAAAACGCTGCTCTCTTTGGCTGCCTGTCCCCCGCATGTGAGTGACGAGTTTGTCACTGAACAAAACCTTGACACAGAGGCACAAATGACATCCTAAAATGATCCCGGACGAGAGAGAGCAGGCTTCCTGGAAGAGTTGTGTCTTTTGTGGAAGTGTGTTGTCACAGACTCTTCAACTGCTTACTTGGCAGAATGAGTAAAACGCTCCAACAGAACAGGATAAGTTGTTAGATGATGTAGCCGTGTCACACGTCATGTTTATTTAAGGTTGGCTTAAAAGCAAGGACATTTCAATTCGATAAATGTCTGTTCCCGCATCTTCTCTTTCCCACTTTTCATCTCTGGTTAGAGACATTAGGACGTAAGGATTTATTGAAAAACTGAGAAACAGACAAGAAATCTAGCATATTGACAGGGTTGTTTATATCTTACAAGTCACCAGAGGGAAGTGGGGTTGACATGATATCAGGTGTGTAAAGCTCTCTGCAGACAACTGTATGCCTCCTAACTTGTTCCAACTCTGTGAACTTATCTGTGGACTAAATTAGTAGTTTCTAAGGTTTCTAATACACTAAACAGATGTGGCGAAACAGGAGTGGCAAATGCCCTCATTCGTCAAAAAATGCAGCACTTGAACACACCGCAAAGACAATGTCCATCCGCCAACTAGGAAGTACGAGTAACTTCTAGTCGAGGCATTAGTTTAGATTTTAGTATCAAGCGTAGCTTACGTTTATGCATTTGGCAGACGCTTTTATCCAAAGCGACTTACACGGGGGGTCTTGCCTAAAGACCCCTGCTGGAGGTAGTACCTTTCATGCAGGGGATTTGAATCCAAGTCACCCACATGAAAGGTGGCAATCTTACCTCTACACTATGTGTTGTACATTTATGTTTTTATTGAGACTTTTAGCTTTTTGCATCAAAAATAAACTCAGTCATTGTCACAATAACGTCCAGAGCTCAATTACTGTCTATATTTCTATCTCACTGACCGAACTGATGCTGAATCGGCTGAAAAGTTGCCAACGGCGTGCGACCGAGCCGATGATGTGTGACCTCTCTCTGAAGAGGTTTCTGTAGATGATGTGAGTGGTGAAGGGGGTTCAGTAATATGAACAGAACTGATCTGTGCTGTTAATGTTAATGGGTCCTGACATTGTGACCTTGGACCAGTTTAGAATCATGATTTACTGAATAGTAACACATCTCCCTTTGGAGGAAAAAGACACACAGGTTGAAGGTAAACATGCAAACTTAAAATGCAAATTAGCGTTGATGTCACTGATACATATTGGACTTTGTTTCCTGTTATGTCAGTTTCCTGAATTTCTCTGAACTTTATCAGGAGACTTCATTTTGACGCCTCTTTATGTGACAGTTTTGTTTAAGTGTTGCTTCGAGACAGGGTGTTCCTAATTTTGGCTAAACTGCGAAGGTGAAAGAAGGCAGTCCTAGAAACTTGTTTTATATGTGCTTCAAAGGACAGATTCTGGTCAAAAATAACTCAAAAGGTTCCTCACTGTAGCACTAGAAGCCGAGGAAATGCCATCTAGTAACCATATAGCTAGTCAGTTTCTTCCTGAAGCGCTCAGATGTTAGAGGGTGTCAAGCGTTGGTCTTTTAAAAGTCTTTTCTCAAGTTTTTTCAAAGTTGGCCAGTGTATGAGGCATTAGCTGATGATGTCACATACAGTGTCGGCAGGTGAACTCCGTCAGTAGACAACACGAACAGGAGCACACAGCCAGCAGTTCAACATCTGGGCTGCAGAGATGGTGATTCTCACATAATGGACAATACTGCCCATCTTCCACATAACATGGTGCTGAAACAGCAGAGCATGTTCAGTCAGAGGCTTCTACAGCTCAGCTGCAACATAGAACAAAACAAGAAGTCATCCCTCCTCGCAGCAATAACCATAAATCTCGAAATTATTCCATAGCGCAGCATCCAAACCACAAAAAAAATCAGTGTTTTAACAGAAAAAAGCTAAAAATTATTATACTACTCCTACCATCCCTTCTAAACAATACGTTTCTGTACAATTTTGTTCCAGAAGTCTTTGTCTGAGCACAGATGAAGCATTTGAGCAAGAAAAAAACCTCCCGTTCATCAACCCAAGCTCCCTGGAGACCCTTCGGGCCCTGGTGCAGGAAATCCAGAGCAATGGAGAGACAGACCCTGAGATCTGGAAGGATTGTGAGGTGGGAACATATCACACACTTTGGAAAACAACCGTGTGTGAGCGAGATCATAAGTGCACACTCGTGATATTCAAAGTGAGGTCGGTGGAGGGGTTTTGCTGCTTCGGCTGTTGTTTTTGGCAGCTGGCAGCCTCGTTTTTGGAGCTGTCGCTTCTGGTTTTTTGTGGGGATCACACCTGACAGTTAGGCACACGCACACACATTCACAGACCACAGCCGCTGATCTTTTCAGACGCAGGATGTGATGTGCAGCGATCAGACAACTGTGATGCTCAGTCCGTCAGGCCCTTTAGACTCGATCTCAGGGGAAAACGCACTCCAGTCTGATTATTAAATTACTTCTCGGTCAGATCACAGGAGAATTATTGCTCTTTATATCATCTCTTTGATAGGAGTTTGTGTCATAATGGCAGTTAATAGCTGCTTCCTTCACCCAGTGCCTTCTTACTCAGTGTGTTTAGCTTAATTATCTGGGTGATTTCTAAGATAGACATCCCCAGGTGGATGCTTATTTCCAGGCAGTACAGTGTAATAAGTAAGACGCTTTGCATGTGTGCACATGTCCGTGCACCCGGACACGTGCACACATGTTGAGTCACGCACAGACGGTCTGTGGAGACCCACATGTATCTACCCAGATGATTATTTTTGCATCGCAGGGACTTTTGAGGCAGCAAATAAACTGTCTTTACATTATTTTCTACAGGTTTATGAGTTTAGGTTTAAACTTTTTACGGGATTCTTAGAACTTTGTCAGTAGTTATTGTTGCAGATCATTTAGAAGGTGTCTTTTCTGAGGGCTTATTGAGATGTATGAGACAGGCTTTGGTCAAAAATAATTTTTACCGACATACACAAAAGAGATGCAACCAACAGGGCTCAACGTGGCTCCTCATCTCCTCCTACTGTTAAACAAAAGCATTATTCAAATTGAACTTTTTGTACCATTTAGTGATATGTTCTCACTGGCTTTTATGTTCTGGTTTAATGGACAGCACCATGGTCAACCCTGTTGTTGTATAAAAAGTGCTTTATAGATAAACGTGGTTTGGTATTATTCAGCCTGTAATACTCTACTGATGCTGTTCCACATGCTTCTTCAATATGCTCAGTGTCACAAACCAGAACAAACTCACTCACATAACCAAAATGATAAGACTCTCCACTCTGAACCTCCCAGAACTAAACTTTAAAGCCATTACACGCATTGCAGATGCAATATTACAAGACACCACCCATCCACTCCACCGGTTCTTCATAATCCTTCCTTCTGGACAGAGATGCAGGACACTAACAGCCTCATTCCCTCTTCTATATCATTCTTAAATAACAGAAACATAATGTAAGTGTGTAAGATGTTATAAATGTATATTTGTAATTTTTTTTTTCCTATATGTATATGGCACACATGTGAAAAAGAATCTCCCCTCTGGGACAAATAAACTAACTAAATAATGTCAGTGTATGGCAGGGATACCCATATCTGGTCCTCGAGGACCGCTGCTGTCCTGCAGGTTTCAGATGTTTCCCTGCTTCAACACACCTGATTCAGATCAATGCATCATTAGCAGCCTTGTGCAGAACTTAACAGCCTTTTGAAGAGATCCATTTCATCCAAATCAGGTGATTTAAAGCAGGGAGACATCTAACACCTGCAGGGCAGCAGTGGCCCTCGCAGAACGGATTCGGTGTTGTCCCTGGTGTGTGGTGATAAGAGATGAAGCTGATACTGATCTCAGCTGATTTGCAAAGGGTGTAGTAGCATTTTGCTCCGAGTAAGGATGCTTGTTTCTTTTCTGCAACAGAGTCGATGGCTGCATCTGTTTCAGCTGGTTGAAAAGCAATACCAAGAACAAATATTAGCTCAGCAAGAACAATACCAGTGCCAAATACAGGTAATCCTGCGTTTATCATCGCGTCCTGTCATATTTTCTGGGTTCACGTGCCTGTTTTCTCCTCTTTGATAAACGTGTGCATTTTTTTTTCCAGTTGATTCAGGATGAGATTAAGGCTCTGGTTCAGCTCCAGAACCGCCAGGCCAGTGTCCAGCCGCACACAGACTTCTCTCCAACTCCGGTGGCCAAAAGCACCTCAAACACAAAGGGATACATTTTCCCTCTCATTCCCAGTGACTGCACAGTTCTCAAAAATGTGCCAAGTGACTGCCTGGCAGCCCCTGTCCACACTTCCTTTAGCTCCCCTTCACCTCCACTTCCCAGATCAGAGATCAACAACCACGGGGAGGAGCGGGCAACCACCGTGCTCAGCAGTGGATATGGCACCCTGACGGCTTGGGAAACGGGCCTGGAATCCGCCGAGTCTCCAGGGGGAGATATGGAGGATGGTCAGGGAAGAGATCAGCATCCGTGGAGAAGTAACCTGCATGAGGACACAGAGACAGCTGTGATTGGGTGCCAGCAGGATCTTTCCAATGAGAAAACCGTCAGCGTGAATGATCCTAATCCGTTAATGTACCAGCAGAAAACATCCGGGTATGTCAGAGCTCTTTGACAATAACTACAGTTGCTTAAATGGGTCCTGTGGAGTTCTCTATTATACAAACAAAACTGCTATTAGTCAGTGGAAGATGGTGTATTGCATCATTTAGAGTGCATGCCTTGTCTTTGTGGACGTATGTTTACAAAACAAAGTGGGCGCCGACCCATTGAGGACATTTTTTCATGGCTCTATTACAGTTCTGCTACAGAGGACCTATAAAACCTATAAAAATATGACAGACACAAAATGAGAACTTTTCCTAATCCTAAACTTTTCAACTTTTGGCCCGACAACATCGAGGCACAAGTTTGTTCAGATTATTTGTAACAACAAGAAAAAAAGTCTCAGCAAATTGAAATACACATATAAATATGTATTTTCATATTTAAAGCAGTGCTAGGGTTGCTGAATAGAAGATAAATAGATTAATTTCCCATTTCGAGGACAAAGTCAAAATGTTGAGAATAAAGTCGGAAGTTTGAGAATAAAACTTGTAAAACTTAGAGAATAAAGTTGAAATACTTTGAGTAAGTTTATTTCAGCTGCTGTAATTATTTATGAGGATCTTGTTGTATATGTTGCTGTGAAGTACAGAAAAATGTCAATTAACTGGAATATTTGGTTAATGTTTTTCATCTCTCGTCTCATGGCTGCTTTTTAAAAAATATATATATATATTTTTCATGTCAAAGCTTTTAAAGATAAAGTTCAATTTGTTATAATCCCCAAATAATTCAATTAAATGCAAAAAAGACCCATCTTAAGATGGTGAAACTGCTGGTACTGAAGCAGGTACAGTTTCAGTTTGACTATTTTAAACCTTGCAGATGTTAAGATTGAAAAACCATCCATTTCCCTTCTTAACCTGACCCGTTCTGTTCTGTCGGCAGAACCAGCCAGCAGTTGACCTCGTGGGCCCAGAGGCAGAAGCTCAGGCCCAAGAAGAGTAAAGCAGGACAAGCTTCACCCCAAATCCCTGAGTACCAGGAGCAGCCTTGCAGCCCCAGAGAGCCCAAACCAACCCAGGTGGAAAGCACCGACTCCCAGGACGAGGTACCACTCGCAGAATAATGCTGGAACAGCGCCGAAGGCTATATTTGTTTTTCTTTTCGGCACATTTGCCTGTTGTGGTTGTCCTGATGGCATTCCTGCTGCTGAGTCTAATCCACTCATCTCTATTGGGTTTCAGTATCGACCCGCCGGGCCACCGTCCAGCTCGTTTTCCCTGAGGAGGAGTGACAGCCTGATGTCTGAGGCATCAGGTAACAACTCACTGACTCAGACAAAACGCAGATTACGGCTGTTTTTATTAAAGATGAAGCAACTCTGCAGTGACTTGAGCTGGCAGTAAGATGGCACCACTTCTTCATTTTTACTATGAGAGATCAGAAAAATATCCCCAAGTCCTGAGTAACGAGGAAAGTTTACAGTTGGGAGTGAGTTCAGGCCTTTACAGAGCGGGTCCAGGGGTGCATTGAATTCACACCGCCAGACAAAAAGAGAGCCTTGGGAACAAGGATGCAGGATAGAAATAATTTTATCTGGGTAATCTTGTTGTCTTGAGGTCGAAATTGTTACTTAAACTGAAAATGTATTAATTTTCAGGACAGTTACGGCACCAGTGTGGGTGGACATCAGTGGTGCTCAGTGGCAAATAATAAACACACTTTACTTCTTACTCTGATACGTTGATTGTGTTTTTTTTAGTATTTTAGAGTATCCTTCAGTGCCAGACATGTACAGTATAATAAATATATAACATCAAACTACCACATGAATGATTTAATGACAGAAAGTCTTCTGTTTGTCTGCATTAGGTCTCACTTATTGGCGTCTGAATGAATGTGAACTGTACCGCCCCCTACCGGAGAGCTTGGACAGCGGCGCTTACCTCCTCCTGCAAGAGGCATCCATGAGTCTTGTGAGTATTACAGCACACCTGTCAGTGTTCTGCCTTATTTCTGTGGTTGTCACGATACAAAAAATTTAAATCTCGATACCCCTACCAAGGACAATATTCCATACATGATGTCCTTTCTGAAACAGCTGCGGGGAAATGACAAATCAAGAGGTATAAAATGTTTCTGATAAACAGCTCCAGGTTCATTTTTTTACTTTATTGCAACGCTTTCATGTTATTCTCCTCCTATTAATTAAATGATGAGAAATTGTCAAACTTGTTTTGTTTCAAAGGAAAATGTCAAACAAAAATGCTGAAGCCAAAGAAAATAAGAAGTCAGTTTGTTATTTCTGTAGATTAAACAGTTCATCATCAAAACATTCATCAGAGATGATGTGAAGAAGGAATAAGTATTAATGTGAGCAGCTGAAGTTATTAGGTTGACATGTCAGAGTCACTTCCAGTGAGCTTCTGACTCAGATATATTCACCTAAACTCAGGTATTTGAATGGTTAGAATGAAGTAAATGGCAGCTCCTCCAGGATGACGTGTTTGGATGTGATAACTTTTTAATGCCATTTCACTCTCTTCTGAGGACTGATTAGTCAGTTCGGTGTTGTTCTCTCTCACGTTTAAAGTTTGTGGCTGAATCGGTGAACTCGTTATCCCCACAAATGTTGGGTCTCAGCAGAAATCGTTCATGAAACACTCGGCGCTCCTTTGCCTCATAAACTGCACAACAGCTTCATGTCAGAAGGAGCTCTCAGCCTCCTGTTTCCACTAAGTGAGGACTGATCTCTGGAGGCTCTGAGTGCTCGTCTCTCTCTAAAACAAATGGAGAGAACTACTCACAGGATGGGCTTGAATAGATTAGGAGCAGCGTGGAGTTAAGTCTCCGAACATATACTAGATGAAGGTTTGCGGTTTACCAGAGTCTGAATGAAATCGGGGAGAATCTCACGAGAGTTGTGGCGCACTCCCGTGATCTTGGTCGTATGGTGTAAGGTGGTCATTAAACTCAGTCCAGGCTGTTTTAAGGTGGTCTAACTTACATATTGGAATTACAATAAAATCCATCATTATCTTCGGAAACCTAGAGAAACTCAGACATCCCTCCCCCTGACGACACTCTCCAGCTCCTCCTGGGGGTCCCGAGGCGTTCCCAGGCCAGGAGGGACATATAATCCCAGTAATGAGTTCTTGGTCTGACCCTGGGCCTCCTCCGAGTTGGAAGTGCCTGGAAAACCTGCAAATGGAGGCAACCAGGATGCATTCTAACCAGCTGAACCACCTCAGCTGACTCCTTTCGATGTGGAGGAGCAGCGGCTCTTCTCCAAACTCCTCCCTCTATCTCTAAGGCTGAGCCCAGCCACTCAAAAAGAAACTCTTTTCAGTCGCTTGTATCCACGACCTCATTCTTTGGATCACTACCCAGATGTGTGACCATAGGTGAGGGTTGGAACGAAGATGGAGCAGTAAACTGAAAGCTTGAAACTGGACCGGAGCAGCATCCTCATTACAGCTGACGGAGGCCCAATCCATCTGTCCATCTCTAACTCCAACCTGAGGAGCAGCTTGGTTGACAAAATCAAACATGTTTAATATTGTTTTTTAAGTATTTGGTCTTTTTAAAAAAAATATTTTTTTATGCAAACTGCGTTGTTCAGTGACTCATGCGCTATTGTCCGCTATTGACACTTCCAGACCCGAAGTAGGGAAAGATGTGGCTGAGTTACCATGGCGACGAGGCAAAAAAACAACAACATACGGTTCAGTTGGACCGAACAAAAGTCGAGCACCTAACTGCTTTATCAACACCACGAATATCTCTACGATGTTTCATCTGAAGCTGCTTGTTGGTCGCCCTCATTGTTAAGACTTTCCACCAGATGCATGATGGGAAATAAAAGTATAGACCCTGTAAAATCTTGAGTATTTGCCAAACCTTTTAGTCAGTGACTTAAAACACATTGACGTGGTCTTTAGAGGTGAGCGGGTGTCGGAATGGTTAGTCTTTTAAAGATATTTTTCAATGGTTGTCACGTGTTTTTGTGGAAAGCATCACTCACACAGAACACACAGATTCTGGTGTTTCATAATAAATATGATGACGATTTTAAAAAGAAATGTATACATCTCTGGTCTAAAAATGGCCAAAAATGCGACATTTGAAGCCCTCGGAACAATAAAAACTGTGTTAAGTTTGTTTTATGCTGAATGACAGAAGTATCAGTGCCACTGCAAATGTATTTCTATTTAGATACTACATTTTAGTTTAGTTTTTTTGATAACCCTACTCAGATCTGGTGATTATTCCAGAGCGTGTTGCTGACACATCTATATTTGTATTTATTTCTGTTTCGCCTCCGTCTCTCACAGACTCCACCTCAGGAGCCTCGGCTGTCTCTCAGAGAGATCTATCAGAACAAGCAAAGGGATTGTAAACACACCGACTGGGAGGGTTCTGTTACTTCCAGCCCGTTGTCGCCACAGGTAGGTCCCATGGCTCGTATATCAGAAATCATTTTGCACTTATGTGTTCTGAGCTGAGCCTCTAACTCTGCGCTTCAGATGTTGACGTTGGACCCGGCAGCTACTACGAGGCAGTCAGATCGCACCTCTGGCTTCACATCGCCGTCCCACTTCAGCAGCCCCTCGTTCGCCGCTCAGCCCCACCTCTACCCTAGAGTGGGGACCCCCGTAACCCCTGACAGCATGGTGGAGAGCGGTCCCAACCCCGGAGATACGGACTGCATCTCCGATAGCTCCAGTGTTTCCGCTGCCGGACCTTCCCCCGCCGAGGTGCAAACTTTACGGGGGAACGTATCCCAAACAGTCCTGTCTACCTCCAGGGATAAGACCCAGCAGCCCCCACAGCAGCGCAGAGCCAGCGCCCCGTTAGCCAGTGAAGAGGAGGGCAGTCGCACCCACACCAGCACCCTGAAGCCCTTTTCAGCCTCTGGTGCTTCTCTGCGGCCTGCAGTCGGTCGGCACGTGGAGAGAGCTTCATCCCTGGAGGATCCTGTCGTCCTTTCTCTGTGAGTCCGGCGCATAAAAGTTGAAATATCAAATTATTGTCGTCGTTTGTCCGACTGAACAAAAAAACAGCTAATGTGGTCAAATTACTCCTAATTACCAGTTTGTTTCTGAAAAACAAAACGTTTAACCTTTAGGAGCATTTAGTGACATTTTGTGCCATTCAGGTTTTACTTTTCAGATTAGAATTGTTTTCCTACGTTTATCTTAACATCAACTAATGCATCCCTTTATGTTAAGATTTAATTTGGACTACTAGCTTTTATATTTGTCCACCAGATGGTGCTGTTCTTTTTTTAACCATTCAAAGCTTACAGCAAATATCACAGCTGCATATGAAATCAATGTTGACCCACATCAGGGCCTAAGAAAAATAAGAATCAGACACTCCTTAAAGTATATCTTATGGAAGCTATTTCAGTGGAGCTATGCAAGCATACTGGCCTTTAAAGGTTTAAAATCCCCAAAATATAACGAGTACTTGATATGTGTAAAGGCGGAGTCAATTAACGTAGAAAAAAATATTACGACGTAGTGTTTTTCGAGCAGTTTTTGGGAAACTGAGACTTTCTGTGGTTATTTAAGGACCTCTTAAGGGTGAAACTTGTCTTTTCAGTAAAAGTCTTCATAAAACAGAGTATGTGGACCTCAGGTAAGCTTCCACTTATGAACCAAGAATAAGTAGACAGAGTACAGAATACACGTGAACATGAAGTTAGAATTTAGGGATTTAATTAAAGGTTTTAAGCTCAGAGACACATGCTCAGAGGCTCATTTGTCCGAATCCAAAGTTTTTTTTTAAATTCCTTTCACAACGTTAAATGACTTCACACATGTATACATTCCATTTATCTTTTCCTTTTTCCAGGCTGAGGCAGAACCTGAGAGAGAAGCACTCCCGACATGTGGCCGATCTGAAAGCGTATTACGAGTCTGAGATCCAGATCCTGCGAGACAAGCTCAAACTCAGAGATCTGCCCCAGGATTTAGAGAAGAGCAATCAGACGCTAACAGAAAGGTTAGCCTGAACTTCCTCAATGTATTTATTATGGTATCCTCGTGTTTATTATATAATACGGAAAAGAAGGCCAAAACTTCTGCTACTACTAACATTTTTTCACATTTCACCGTTTTTCTCAGTCAAACTGTTGTTAAATTTTATGACAAAAATAAGTGAGCCTTGATTATTGTTTCCAGTGTTCAGAATAACCCTCAACGATTATTTACTTTCAGTAATTACTGCATTAGCAACAATGAAATGTGAAGCAACGGCACCACTTTAGGAAAAAATATGGAACATGAATGAAAAATGTGATGCCTTGATGAAAATATTTCATGTTATTTTGACATGAAAGGGAGAAAAATTTAAGTTTTGGGGGGTTTTAGAGTCAAAATCCTGGATCTTAAAGACACAAATGTAATCAGAGAAAACTTCACATGTTCCTGTTATGCTTCTGTTGGATTCATTCTTATCTATTTTTGTTTTATTTTCAGGTGTAAACACCTGGAAAGAGCTCTAGCTGACGCCACCAGCCACATACAAGAACTAGAGGCAACAAACAGCTCGCTGGAGAAAAAACTGGTATCCTCAAATGATTTTTACACTATTTGGTATGATTAGTCTGCATAAAGTAAACGGTGTGTTGTATTAGTTTGTATACAACCTCAGATGAACAACATGTGACTTATTACACTGTGTCATTACAAAACTAAGACAAATAAGTGCACCCTCACTGCTTCCACAGGGTTAGTAGCAGCTAGGTGTGAGCACCTCTATAAAAGCAGAAGTTTAGTCAGTTTGCTGGTCTGGAGCATTCAGCTGTGTGTTAACATGATGCCAAGGAGGAAAGACATCCGCAACGATCTTAGAGAAGCAACTGTTGCTGCCCATCAATCTGGGAAGGGTTATAAGGCCATTTTCAAACTATTTGTAGTCCATCATTCTACAGAGAGAAAGATTATTCACAAGTGGAAAACATTTAAGACAGCTGTAAATCTTCCCAGGAGTCGACGTCCCAGCAGGTTCACCCCAAGGTCAAAAACCCAAAGAGCTACATCTCAGACTCTACAGGCCTCAGTTTGCATGTTAAAGGTTAAAGTTCATGACAGCACAATTAGAAAAAGACTGATCAAATATGGCTTGTTTGGAAGGGTTGCAGGAGAAAGCCTCTTCTCTCTAAAAAGAACATGGCAGCACAGCTCAGGTTTGTAAAGTTACATCTGAACAAACCACAAGACTTCTGGAACAATGTCCTTTGGACAGACCAGACCAAAGTGGAGATGTTTGGTCATAATGCACAGCAGCACGTTTGGAGGAAACCAAACACAGCATATCAGCACAAACACCTCATACCAACTGTCAGGCACGGTGGAGGAGGGCTGATGATTTGGGCTTGTTCTGCAGCCACAGGACCTGGACACCTTGCAGTCATTGAGTCCACCATGAACTCCTCTGGATACCAAAGTATTCTAGAGTCAAATGTGAGGCCATCTGTCCTACAGCTAAAGCTTGGCTTAAACTGGGTCATCAACAGGACAATGATCCCAAACACAGCAGCAAATCTACAACAGAATGTCTGAAAAAGAAAAGAATCAAGGTGTTGCAATGGTCCAGTCAAAGTCCAGACCTCAAGCTGACTGAAATGCTGTGGTGGGACCTTAAGAGAGCTGTGCATAAACCAATGCTGCAAACTTCAATGAGCTGAAGCAACGTTGGAAAGAAAAGTGGCACAAAGTTCCTCCACAACCATGTGAGACTGATGACATACAATTACTTCAACCTATTGCTGCTAAAGGTGCTTCTACAAGCTGTTGGGTCAGGGAGTTCACTTTGTTTTTCACACACTGCTTCTGTATTTTGTTAAATTTTTTTTTTTCTTAAAGTCACTTCAACATGTTAATAAAATAACTGCCCGTACTTTAATTCGTATGAAACTTATCGTTGTTAGGCAGAATGGCCAGAGCGCTATGCTGTTGCGGGCGCCACTGTGAAGTCCTTGCAGCAGCGACTGGAAGAAAGCAAACGCTCGGGTAAAGAAAAAGACGCCCTGGCGGCGCTTTTGAAGACCCGCGTGCGGCAGCTGGAGGAGGCAGCGCAGAAAGCCTGCAGGGAGGCGGACGAGAAGGAGGCGAGGAGAGACCGAGAGTACAAGATGCTGCAGGATGTGAGTCTGAGGGAGAAATCATCTCTAACCTTTGTCTTTATTCAGTTTGTAGTTGAATCTTTTTACTAAATTAAAAAGCTTTGTTTTTAGTTTCTGTGCGTTTCCCTACACTGATTCAGCCGTTTTTTTAATTTAACTTGACATTCATTTGGCAGTTTTGGAGTTTTAGTAAGCAACAAACGGATTAATCTGATTGAAAACTGATTAAAAATGAGATTTTTCTCAGATTATCTTCCCATCATGCACCTGGTGGAAGTTCTTAACAACAGTGAGATCGACCGATAAGCAGCTTTTAGCCACCGCTGCACTTTTACGATCAGCTGAATAATGTTAATAACACAGCCAGCTGCTCCTCCTTTTGTTCGCTCCAATTGAACCATACGTCCTTTAGCCTCATCACCATGGTAACCCTCAGCCACAGCTTCCCCTGCTTCCTGTTTGGAAGTGACAATGGCGCACGTATTGTTTGAAAAGGCTTATGATGATATTAAACATGCCTGATTTCGTTATAACCCCAAGATGTGAGAAAGACCGCCTTAAAACAGCCCGCTTTGAGTTTTATAACCAACTGACACAGATCTGGGGAGAAAACTGTCTACAACTTTAAAATCGATTGGGGGGGAATAATGGTGTCGGGCACGGCTGGCTTTAGTTGGATGTCAGTCCAAACTGCGAAAAGTACTTTTTTCCCCCTGAACGCTCTGTTTAAAGTGTCACTGATCATCATCAACTCTCCTCTTTTCTTCGACAAGTCACTGAGTTTGTTTTTCACACCTTACTGTTGCTGCTCAGGATCTCCAGCAGTAGCTGCAGCATCTGTGTTACATTCAGCATCATGTTTGGCTGCAACTTGGTGCAGAAGTTAGGTTCTGCTCTATGATTTTTACCCCTGCGAACCAAAGAGCATGAGATCCTAGCTGTGAATTGTTGGAGATGCAACGATTAGAGTGGGAGGAAGTTGATTTCGTGGATTTTTCTCTGTTCACGGTGATGCTGGCCTTCATAATTCTCTTTGGTTTTGTTTCCTCAGCTGCTCGGAGAATACGACCTCCTGATGAAGGAGCACGAGGCAGTGAAGGTACCGACTCACTGGAATCCTCTTTCAATATTTTCTTTGATTACCTCTTTAGTTTTTTATACCTTAATGCCCTTTGTTTGGCGTTTAAATCTGCAGAACAACCTGCTGTCCGCAGAGAACAAGCTGGTCGATGCTAACGATCACATGTCTGAGCTGAAGAGGTGAGAGTTTTAGCTGTGTTTTTGGTGCATTCTCCGCATTCTGCTTTGCTTATTGGTTCAGGTTCATTGTGTTAAATATCAGAGGAGCTGTGCAGCACTCTGTGATACTGACCTGGTGTTGGTTTTTCATGAATCTGTTTGTTCGTGTCGTGGAGCTTTAACGTTGACAGATTTATTTTATTAATAGTGTTTCCTGCTTCTCTATGTGTTCATTTAGCATTTTCTTGTCAATATGTTGATATTGTTTGGACAATTATTTAGTGAGATCAGCTTTACTTACAAGAATAATTTTCTAAATGAAGCCATTTATCACTCAATTTAGGGCTGAAACGATTTACCGAGGAACTGGATAACAAAAAAATCCTCAAATAATGCAAATAATTTGCCTCGATGCGTCGTTTAATTCCCATAAACATGTTCTGCTCAGTGTTTCACTGTTTCACACGGACAGTTATTACTGTCGCACAAGTTTGTAGAAGCTTGCTTTGATGGAGGAAGCAGGAGAAAATGATGAAACATGTTTAAAGTTTGGGACCATTTCAAACAAAAGAAAAGAGAAAATGAGCATCTCACAGAAAGAAGCCAATTCACATGTCGAGTCCACTGAGCGCAACAAACACAAGAGAGCATTTCATGTTAGTATTTGAATGGAGATGAGAAAAAAAAAATTATTAAATGGACGAAACACGATATTTTAAATGTAAAATATTAAATTTTTAATATCAGAAGTTGTTTTCCCTCATCTAAGAAAACTTCTGGCCAGTTTGCTCCTCTCTGCCGCTGCTCTCAGCTGCTTTTCTTGTTGGAGCTCCTGTTCAGACTCCTCGCAGAAGGCCTCTACGAGGTTGAACTGATTGAGGTTTTCAGCCTCTGCTCGGTCCCTCAGACGTCTTTCTCTGTGGAGCATCAGCAGCAGCTGATGGATATCAAGATGAAGCGTGTCCTGATGGCTTTCATCTGACCCGACCGCAGCTGGATGCTCTTCAGAGACCTTCTGGAAGTTCTCCAGTGACTCCATAAGAGCGTCTGCGATCTCCACAGCCTCCAGTTTTCCGGCCTCACTTTGGGCCCTCAGCTCTTTCTCCTTCTGGAGCTCCTTGTGGAGATTCTCCAGCTCCTGCTTTGCATCTTTGAGTTCAATGTTGAAGTCGATGGCGAGCATCTGCATTTCAGCCTCGTGTTTCCTCTTCAACTCCTCCACTTGAACTCTGCTCACCTGGTGTTTGTTCACACCTCCAGCTTTCTTCAGCTCCCGAATCTCCAGGAGCAAAGCCTCTTTTTCCTTCCTCTCAGCTGAGATCAGGTCTTCGTAGTGGAGTTTAAGGTCGTTCTTCTCCAGCTGAACAGCCTCCATTTCCCTGTAAAGGGCCTTGATCTCCTGCTGATACAGGCTGCAGATGTCTGAGTGCAGATGTTTGGCTCTCAGTTTCTCCATCGTCTCTCTGTACATCTTGAACGTGGTGCTAAAAACACTCGTGTCCTCACAGTTCTCTGCAGAGCTCTGCCTCTTACACACTTCCAGAATGTGACGTCACAGAAGCATCTTATGGGGCATGTGACTGCTTCAAAGCTGCCGTGGCAACATGACTCCTCCTCTGTTGGAGGTTCTGATGGGCCCCGCACCAAACCAGCTGGTCCCAGATCAACATGCTCACTGATAGATGATGGACAGTACTGTGTGCCACTGATTTAATGAGACTCAAACTGACAAACGTGCTCATAAAGGGTTTTTCACGCCAACGGTCGCCACTTTTTAAGCACGAGGCAGCCATGTTGGGTTCAGAGGTCGTTCTAACGGGACCCTCCATCTGACTCCTGTTAGGAGGGTTAACAAGCTGAACCCTCAGCTGTCAAAGTAACAGAGCATCACCCTGATCACTAACTTTTAAGTAATAATCATGAACTCTGAAGCTGGAATAAAGGAATCACATTTCTTTAGCATGAGTCTGTCTCAATTAAGAATAATCACAAATTGTCTCAACCTGACAGAAGTCCTAATAAACAGTTTATCATGGCAATAGTTCTCCAGGCTTTAAGGTCTTTCAATGCTTTTCTTTGGACTTTGGCTGCTTTTTCACTTATTTTTAGTCCAGTTGTTGTGTTCTTTTTCTTTGTTAAGCCATTTAACACTGACCTATGACCCATTTAAGCATCAAACAGGCTCCTAACCCGAGAGATGAACCGATGTTGTGTCGACACATAACAGATAACATAGCAAAGAACCAGTTTTAAATAGTATCGTGTTCCCTTTTCTTTAGTTTCATCTATGAAAAACACCAAAGATAACGCAGTTTGACAGAAAATAGTATTTTTGCTCTGACAAGCTGATTCCCAAAGAGCTATTATCTGAAAATTTGGCATATCTCAGCATGGTGTGCAGTGTGTCCTTAAGACATTTCAGGAAACTGGACGAGTGGAGGACAAAAGAAGAAGTGTGAAGAAGTGCCTAAAAAACCATCTCCAGCAGATGAACAGTATCTGAAAGTGATGTCCTTAAGAAAGAGGAAAAAATCCAGCAAAGACCTGAAACAGGACCTGAGAGATGCATCTGGACCTTCAGCTGATCCTTTACTGTTGGACCAAGCCTCATCAGAAATGGTCTCCATGGAAGGGTGGCTGTCAAGAAGCCATTCTTAAGGAAGGGAAACGGGGAGAAAAGGCTGAGCTATGCCAAATGACACAAGAAGTGGACTGAAAATCAGTGGCAGCAGGTCTTATGGAGGGATGAATCCTCCCCAGAGCCCGGACCTCAACATTATTGAAGCAGTGTGGGATCATGTTGACAGAACAAAGAAGAAGAGCTTTGGGATGTCCTTCAAGAAGCCTGGAGAACTGTTCCTGAATTCAAGGAATTTTATGATAATCAGGACCTTTTACAGAGACGAATGCAGCACAGAGAGCAAACCTTCATCAGTCATCAATGGAAGCTGTTTGCCAAGCTTTGTTGTGCTGCCTCTATCCCTTCTTTTCATCTTTGAATCTTAACCAAATCTGAATGAGTTAATTTGTCCTGTCTGTCGCTTTATGAACCCCACAGAATTATCTCTAAGCTGGAGTCTCAGGTGAAGCAGCTGGAGCACGAGAACCAGACCAGGGCCCGTTACTCTTCCCACAGTAACACACAACCCTCTGGGGCTGGGTAAGCTCTGAAAAAGTCATGTTTGTTGTCAGGGAATACCTAAACTGGGTGTATAACTTTCTCCACAAGTAAAAACAAAAGCCATAAGAATTATTTAAAGGATTTTGAATTATGTAAATGTTCTGAAACTGTTGAATGCTTACCCTAAAATGCCTGCAGTCTTTTCTACCATCCGGACCTGCTGCTGTCACCGAGTAAGAGCAAGACAGAGCCCGACGTCACCCGTAGGAAGTCGCCTTGTTCTCTGTCTGACCAGCTGAACGGTGGCAGGAGATCGCCGTTCCCGCAAACCAACCAATCGAGCGTCCACGTGAGGTCACCGTACCCGTTAAAGGTTCAGTCGTCAGGAAGTGGGAGCTCTGTGGACGCCTCTTCAGCTGGCGGGAGCTGGAGGTAAGTTTTAACATTTTTTTTTAATAAATCCTTAATGATTTTCCATGATGATTTGTAAATTAGTTACTGAGCTCCTGGTCTGCAGGTGTGCGTCCCCTCCGGAGTGCGAGCAGACTCTGCCTGAGACCAAACACCAGGAGCAGAGCGCCGGTCAGAGGGAGGCTGGTCGGAGGGAAGGATCCAGCCCCCTGACGCCCATGATGAGGGCCTTGATAGAGCTGGAGGAGACCAAAGCCACAGAAAGCCGGGCCCCCTGTAAGCACCACAGAACTCTTACTCATTCACTTTTTTATGTAAGCTGACAGTAGTTGCTGATATTGCACTCCTCGAGGCGGTTTCAGCTGCTGCAACCCATGTCTGTTTACAAACCAGTTTTGGAAAAAATCCATCCAGCCGTTTGTTATCTTCAACTTATCCGTGGTCGGGTCGCAAAGGCAACATGTTCAGGAGGGAACCCCAGACATCCCTCTCCCCAGCAACACTTTCCAGCTCCTCCTGGGTGATCCTGAGATGTTCCCAGGCCAGAAGGAATATATAATCCCTCCAGTGAATTCTGGGTCTGCCCGGGGGTCTCCTTCCAGTTGGACATGCCCGGAAAACCTCTAAATGGTTGAGTTCCTCGTCTTATCTCTAAGGCAGAGCCAAGCCACCTTCTGAAGGAAACTCATTTACTCATTTCAGCCACTTGTATCTACGATCTCATTCTTTCGGTCACTACCCAGATCTGGGACCAGCGGTGAGGATTGGAACAAAGATGAACCAGTAAATCTAAAGCTTTGCCTTCCAGCTCAGCTTCCTCCTCACTGCTTACGGAGCCCCAATCCGTCTGTCCACCTCTAACTCCAACTCTTTTTTTAAGTACCACTAAAGCTTATGCTGATCAAGAGCTTCAAGCCTCAGCTGCATTCATACAAAATCTGGCAATGTGGCGCCTTCATACAGAGTTGTGCAGAGTCCGTTTTAGAAAGTAGGTGCTGTGACTCAATCAGAGAATAATGTTTTGTTCTAATGATCAGTACAGAACGTAACCCTGGTGTAAATGACCACATATTAACTCGGGATGGGGTTTAGAATCTATTGTTAGGTGCATCACGATGCGGACATGGGCGATTCTGACTCGATTTACAACTGTCAGAGCCTGATTATCTAAATGTTGCCTGATAAACTAACTTTGAGGAACGCAAAAGGCGGAAGTGTGTAAGCGCAGCGTCTGGATTCATAACGGAGTCGTGAGGAGATTGATAAGAAACTAATACAAACAGCACCCTCTGCACTAAAAGCCAGTGTTTGGAAGCAGTTTGGCTTCCATGAATTTGAAGGTAAAGATAACTCGGACACGAGAGACCATATTAAACGTTTCCACCCGGAGGTGGAAGAAAAACAGCCGGTGGTACCTGTCATCGCTAAGTGAAAAGGCGAAGTGAATTACAAAGTCCTCTCCAACTTTTCGTTCCAACCTCTCAAAGTTATTACTCTGACATTGTTTGAAGTTTTTGATTTAAATGTGAATGGGGTTAGTTTTTGATGCATTAAGCTTAAGTGCTTGATAAAAGCATGAAGAAAACAATCTATTAGACGTTTGCTTAAATTGAAATGTAGGTTTTTGAGTCTAAACACATTAAAACAGGCTCTTACTGAGCTACAACCTTGTTGGACTTTTAACTTACTGATTAATGTTCAGACTTCTGCTCCATTCCTTGTTTTTCCCTGACATTTTCAACATGAGAAGACGCAACCTCGACTTTGGATGGTAAAATGACTGAGGAAACAGTGGAAAGGCAGGACAATAACTTTTATGATTTGATGGTTTAAAGCAACACTTGAAATTGAATTTGTTTGTTTTTTTGCTCTTTGGCTCCCCCTACAGTTGTGAGCTGTAACATCACGGTCATATGTCTGTTTCTCTGTCCGAGCCCTGTGTACGCACAGCCATACACATGAATTTATTGTCATTTTAAAGAGGCCACAAAGACACAAAAACAAAATTGTGAGATGCAGGACTGAAAACCAAAGTCTGGGGCAGCTTCCGGGAATGTGCTCCTCAAAGTCTCACTCGCATAGTTTTAAGGCTCACAAACTTTTCTAGTCTTGCTTTAATGTTATATTTCAGGATTTTATTATTTTTTTTTTCCATCAGCATCTTAATTTCTGACTTCCTCTGCCTGACGTTTGTGTCTTCAGGGATCGGCCATCAGAGGACAACCGTTGGGTTTGTGGAGCGGCGACTCAAAGATACGATTCTGGAGCGAGTCGAGCTCCCTCAGGCGGACAGGGAGGCGATCAAACCTGGTGGAGGCGTGTCTGGAACCGAACGAGGAGGACCGAAAAGTCGTGGCGGAGCGGAGAGAGCTGTCGCTCTGCTGAGAGCTCAGAGGAGTCTGTCTCCAGAGGGCCACAGATCCTCCTCTCTGCCACCCCCAGCACACAGAAACATACCCACAGCTACACCCAGTGAGTAATCCTGGGGTTCGAATGGCCTTTAATGCTTAATAACCTTCCACACTGAGTTTTAAATGTGAAGGAAAGAAGCTTTGATGCTTCCATTAAAAATCTCCTTTAGAATTAGAGACACTGGAGCATCCTTCATCAGAGTAAAGGAGATGATTTCATCCCACAAGGCGATGTTCAAATATTTTCAAAGTCACACTAATGCTTAGTTTATGCTTCTCCGTAACGTGACGTTGTCATTGAGCATTTGAAGTTCTGCGTCGAGGGAACACGTTGCTCTGCAATTCACCATGCTGCTAGGGGGGTGTGGCTTTGTGCTTGTGTGGTTTCAGGGGTTATAGCCGAATCCTTGCTTTTTCTTCCGGTCACCATTAACAACAGTAAACAATGGCAACCGAGGTGGAGCAGCTGTATTTGCTGTTGGAGCTCATCAATATTCACCGTAGCTACGCCTTCGAAATGACTGAGAAGTGTAAACTACGCCTAACTGGGTTTTATTTTGGTAAAAATGAGGATCGCAAGGGAAGTTTCAGTTGAATAGTCTTTAGCAGTGCTGAAGAATTAAGCTTCCAATCTTTCCCACTGAGGGCAAGAAGAAGCTTTTAGGAAAAGACATACGAGATGATTCTTTGCACTGATCATACCTCTAGTTTTTGAAAATTCCACCTAAATACAACTTATGTTACTTTTGACATAAAAATCGTATCAAGGTGACTTGTCTGAGGTTATTGCTCAATTTCTATCCTCATTCTTTGTTCAAACATTTAGTTGAAAGGCACATGCGGTATGTGTGTGGTTGTATCCGCTTTTTCCTCCCTTAATAATGAAATAATGAAAACTATTATAAGTAATTATGTGCTTTTTTATGCTTTTTAAATTCACTTGTTTTCAAAAGCAAAGAAATAAAACAGTATTGTGCACGAAGAAGATTACATATTAGCTGCAACTGTAATTGGACTTAAATATGAAGGAGTGGAATACATGCTAAAGTGTCAAGTTTAAATTGTTTAGAGGAAAAACTGTTTTACTGTATATGATGTATATGAAAGTATTGAAACATTTATCATATATCATCTGTCTTTCTTTACCTCTGAGAGACTCTGCCTCTCTAAGGTGCTCTCTTCATACCCAACCATGTTGCTGACATTACTAACCTAATTAGTAGTAACACGTTCCTCCGGCTGTTTCTCCATAATACCACTTACTTTTCCAGCTTTTTGTTGCCCCCGTCCCAACTTTTACGTGACGTGTCGCTACCATTAAATTCAGTATCAGCTGCTATTTTTCATGTAACTGTAAAAAATGCCCCACTTCGAACATTTAATGTTTTCTAAGTTCTATTCTTTATAGAATAGTGGTTTGTGAGATCTGCAAATCGTTACATTCTGTGTTTATTTACATTTGACAGCTTTTTTTTTGCAGAATATCTCCCACACAGGTAAACTGAGCCCTCCTAAAATAAGACGAAGGGCCTGATGAGGTAATTTTTGATGAACGTTGCTTCAGTTTTAATGATGCGCTTCTTTCTTCCATCCAGCAAAGAGAGAAACGTTACTCAAGCCCCTGTCTGCCAAGTCCAGCCCTAAACGCTGCCCCTCTGAGAACTACTCCACTGCTTTTGGTCACCTGATGCCAAGAGAGGAACACCTGCTGCAAAAGTGAGAAAAGTCCCACTTGTATCATAAAGAGAGAGCAGATAAAGCTCCGTCCAGGCAGGGACTTCACAGCCAGGACTTATTTACATGTTATATGTCAGACGGTGTGAGTATGTCTGAAGTCCTTCTGAAATAGAGCTCAGGAGCTTGATCCCTTGATGTGACCGTTGTGCAGTTTGGTTGGAGATTGAATAACAAACTTAGGTTTTAGTGGAGCTGGTTTATCTAAACTGGTTTGAATGTTTCCCCATCAGTGTGGCCGTAAAGTCTCTGTTGTGGGGGCTCAACAATTAAAGGTGACAAGCTAAGACTCCAGCCTGAAAACAGACTGTTTAAGATGAGGGCTCGAAATGGAGCAAAGACGAGACGCACGGTGCTTACAGCAACAGCCTGTGTCAAACATCACAATAAGGCCTCAGAAAATTGGGTGAAATGGTTAAAGAAAGTGCTTTAAAGCTCAATTATGACCCCTTTAAACAAAACATTGTGTTTATAGGTAGTATTATGAAAGAAAACCTTTTTTCTGTGCTTTCTATCCTCAAAAACACAAAGAAAACATTTGTGGGGATGATTTAAAGGTCTGTGGAGAAGCAATTAAAAAGTAGATTATTAAAAGATGGTTCAATGATATAACAAGATGAAGGAAAAGGGATAAGAATGTTTTTTGTCTACAGATGTGGTTGATATTAAAAGAGTAATTATGAGTTATGGGTGTGATGATAAATGACAAATTAACCTGGAAATCAAGCAGAACTTACTTAAAGACAAAGTTACCCAAGAAATATCTTTTATTTTGAGCAAAAATGGCATCTTTTCCAATTCAAAAGGTTGCGATTTGATTCGATATCGATTCAAATCATTCACTTTCAGTACAAATTTGGCTCGGCTAAGGAAGAGGTTTTGAAGAAATTTAGCTGAGATACATTATTTAAAATGTTTCTTTTCTTTTGTCAGCTCCTCTCGGTCGGCATACCTTCAAAAAGAACCTTTTCCTGCTTTTATAATCGAGTGAAATAAAGTGAAATACCGACTTCTTGTTATATAACGGTTATTTGTTGGATTGTAAATACAATAGACGGCACTTCTGTGCTGTCATGTACCATTTTTGTTTTTTGAATGTGTGTCTATTGTTTAAAAACAGACAAACCAACTATAAGCACAGTGAATCTGTGAATGAATTAGTAAATACTCATCCAAGGTCTCGTTTTGGGCTGTTTACAGAGTCGATGGGCAAGTCGACAAGAGACGTCACTCGTTCCACAGTGGCAGTCCCAGAAAGAGACTCCAGTTCACGTCAGCAGATAAAGACGGTAACATTTGTCATTTTAATCCAACCTCCAATCTTTTTAGATCACACTGAGTAACATTGTGAGTGCGATGCTTAAAATGTTTTACTGTCCAGGATAAAAATAAGAAAACTCCTGTGGTGGTGTCGTGTCTAAACAGATCTAAACAGAGTGTTGATTCATTGAGTTTTGACTGTCCACAGTGATTATTTTAACTTCATCTACTAGGAGGCAAGTACCTGGTTAACATTTTAAAGGATTAATGAGGATTTATTTGCATTTTTTTAGATGCGAAACGGCCAAACTGAGTCTGCATGAATAAGTAAACCGTTTAAAGGCTTTTGTCTGAAAGTTTGGAGAAAAGAGACGGCATTGAAAACTTTTCAGGTCTCATGCATTATTTATTCATTGGCGGTTTTGTTCAGAAGGAGGCGTGCATGACATTTTATACAAATAGCCTCTGGATTGGATTCGTCTGTAATGCCTGGAGGAATTTAAATCCTGGGACAAGCAGATGTAGACCCGCTGAATAGGACAGGTCTAAGGAGAAAGTTCGATCCAAACAATGACACTGAAGGGTTTTACAGACATTTAAGGTGACATATTCAGGAGAAATCCCTTTTTTTTTCCTGTTCCTGGTAGCATATATCAGGATGTCTGAAGTCACCAGCAAGTGTAAAACTCCCTAAAGACACAACCCAGGCTTTTCTTTTAGTTCCCCTTTGTTTGAAAGTTCCTCATTTAAGGAGTCTTAATTGAGACAGACTCATGCTAAAGAAATGTGATTCCTTTATTCCAGCTTCAGAGTTCATAATTATTACTTAAAAGTTAGTGATCAGGGTGATGCTCTGTTACTTTCACAGCTGAGGGTTCAGCTTGTTATCCCTCCCAACAGGAGTCAGATGGAGGGTCCCGTTAGGTCCCATTAGAACGACCTCTGAACCCAACACGGCTGCCTCGTGCTTAAAAAGTGGCGACCGTTGGCGTGAAAAACCCATTATGAGCACGTTTGTCAGTTTGAGTCTCATTAAATCAGTGGCACATCATCTATCAGTGAGCATGCTGCTGTGGCTTTTTATATGTACAAACCACACAGTAATATGTTCTAAACTTTGACAGTTAGCACAACAACGTGCTGCTGGTTTTCCAGCTTCCGTCTGGATCGCACTCAGCTCGGGTGTGACTTCCATTTTCCAAGGAAAATGTGACGCAGCATCAGTTTTAACTTGGTTTCTGAGTTGGACGGGCTGATCTGGGACCAGCTGGTTTGGTGCGGGGCCCATCAGAACCTCCAACAGAGGAGGAATCATGTTGCCACGGCAGCTTTGAAGCAGTCACATGCCCCATAAGATGCTTCTGTGACGTCACATTCTGGAAGCGTGTAAGAGGCAGAGCTCTGCAGAGAACTGTGAGGACACGAGTGTTTTTTTAGCGCCACGCTCAAGATGTACAGAGAGACGATGGAGAAACTGAGAGCCAAACATCTGCACTCAGACATCTGCAGCCTGTATCAGCAGGAGATCAAGGCCCTTTACAGGGAAATGGAGGCTGTTCAGCTGGAGAAGAACGACCTTAAACTCCACTACGAAGACCTGATCTCAGCTGAGAGGAAGGAAAAAGAGGCTTTGCTCCTGGAGATTCGGGAGCTGAAGAAAGCTGGAGGTGTGAACAAACACCAGGTGAGCCGAGTTCAAGTGGAGGAGTTGAAGAGGAAACACGAGGCTGAAATGCAGATGCTCGCCATCGACTTCAACGTTGAACTCAAAGATGCAAAGCAGGAGCTGGAGAATCTCCACAAGGAGCTCCAGAAGGAGAAAGAGCTGAGGGCCCAAAGTGAGGCCGGAAAACTGGAGGCTGTGGAGATCGCAGACGCTCTTATGGAGTCACTGGAGAACTTCCAGAAGGTCTCTGAAGAGCATCCAGCTGCGGTCGGGTCAGATGAAAGCCATCAGGACACGCTTCATCTTGATATCCATGAGCTGCTGCCGATGCTCCACAGAGAAAGACGTCTGAGGTACCGAGCAGAGGCTGAAAACCTCAATCAGTTCAACCTCGTAGAGGCCTTCTGCGAGGAGTCTGAACAGGAGCTCCAACAAGAAAAGCAGCTGAGAGCAGCGGCAGAGAGGAGCAAACTGGCCAGAAGGAAGCCGTCCTGCCACATCAGAGGAGGAAGAAGAGCTGACTGATGAATGCTCATTAACTCTTTCTAAGATTCATTTTTCAAAACATGTACATAAAACAGTACTAAATAAAAATAAAAAACAGAACTATAATCCGGAATCTGATCAGTTTTCATAGATGAGGGACAAAAAACAACTTCTGATACTTAGAATGTAATATTTTACATTCACTGTATCGTGTTTCCTCCATTTAATCATTTTTAAAGGTGTAAATTTCTCCTCTGAACTCGGACTGTTTAGCACCTTAAATCTTTTAACACAACAATTTGAAGCGTTAAGTTGATCTTTTGCAAATGTTTGAAATATAATCACAAATATAAAGGACAGACTTTAGTGAGAGCTCAAGCAAGTATTTCCAATAGTTAGGGTTCAATAATTGTGATTTTAACACGCGTGTCTTCACTCCTGCTGTGATTCTAATTGAGCTTTTATTCATTCAGTTAAAAAGCTTTATGATCAATTCTGAACAGTATTTATTAAAGATGAGGAATGGATACCAGACAAGTTTTCAGCTAATAGCTCTTTGGGAATCGCCTTGTTGGAGCAAAAATCCTATTTTCTGCCTGTCAAACTGTTATCTTTGGTGTTTTTCATAGATGAATCTAAATGGAAGTAATATATGAAGAAATGGGGGGGTAAAGCAGGATTGTACGGAAGACGTGTTCCTGTCTGCTCATAAGAAACTATAAATTCTATGTCGTCTTCCTGTTTTCAGACCTTCAGGAGCAGGAGTCCTCATGTAGCGTGAAACCGCTGGACGGGAACTCCCAGCTGGGTTGGGAGGAGCAGCGAGTCTTCAGTGGACCGGACCTGCGGGACTCCTGCGAGGACTCGGCTCTGCTGAGCCTCAACAGGCCGCAGTCGTTGGCCGAGGCAGAGCGACTTCTTGACGAGCTGACGCAGGAGAAACTGCAGGTGGGGGTCGCTGCTTCGCTACGTCAGCAGAATATCACTCCGCACTTTACAGGACTTCTGAAACTCGGCCGAAGTCCAGTGCTTTGTCAGTTTCGTGCCGTTTTTGTGAGTAATTGGTCGACTTTTGTTGTGCAGATTGAGGCAGCTTTGAGCCGGATGCCTGGAGCAGGCAGCAGAGTGAGTCTCCAGACCCGCTTAGATGAGGTGAGACACCAGGAAACACTCACCGAGCGTGTTGGTATCATTTACTAATGCTGCTGAAACTCTCAGTATCCTGAAGCATTTGTTTGCTGTTATTGTTGGATCTTTTTATTTGTTTAGGACAAAATGTTCAGCAGATGTTTAGATGTATTTCAAAAGTCCACTTTTGGCTAGAAGTAACACAGTTATTCAAAAATGTTCAGTAGTTTGGGGACCTTTACCGTTCTTTTCCCCTCATTCCATTCCAATGCATCCAGCCCGACACGTTGGTTGATTTTCAGCGAAGATTTTAAACCGTTCACCACCCTTATTAAAAATAAATGTACTAAACATGTTCAATTTCATCATATTTGAGTGTACTTGCAGACCAGATCCCAACTGTTTTAGTCGATAAACTTCATTTTACTAATCAAGCTTGTAAATTAGTGCATCGACCAATCGGCCATAACATTAAAACCACTGACAGGTAAAGTGAGCAACACTTCTCATCTTAATCCACTGCAATGGATTTCACTTTGACACCTCCCACAATCCCTCCCACCCACCAGCCGTACAGTATGGCAACACCCCCCACCCCCATGAGTAGGTTTCTGCAGAGGGAACAGTACTGAAACAGTACTGAGACCTGAAAACAGCTCAGAAAGAAGCATGTCAAAGAGCCTCCGACCTCCAAACCCTCCAGATACCAATCTGATGGGACCTGTAGATTACAACTAAAATCTGCTAAACAGCAAAACTACTTCCAAAAACTTCAAGTTAACTGGTCAGTACGACGCCTTTTAAGTTTACGAAGCTTTAGTCTGACTGCAGGTTGGCTCAGATATGATGAAATTTGATGCATTTTTCACCAGAGAAGACAGGGTTTGATGTTTTGCTCGCTGGATTAATCGAACTCCTCCTCAGGTGGCCTTAGAGAACCGTCTGGAGAGACTGAATCGCGAGCTGGGATCCATCCGAATGACTCTGAAGAGGTTCCACGTCCTCCGTTCTTCTGCCAACATATAGCAACGTCAGTGTCTGCTACGACTTCGTGTTGCACTGATTGTCCTCCGCTCCCATCTGTACAGCAGCTCCTACCAACATCTTTTTATACGTATTACTTATTACTCTGGGATACTTTTTTTATATGTCGGAAAAAAATATTGCAATTTTTTTGGATTTCTATTTTTAGTAAGACGCAGATTTGTAAAGTCGTTTACTTTTTTAGTCACTGAAATGTTCAAATAACGGACGTGTTTTACCACATTAAGTAGATTTTTAAATATCAGCGATCAGAGCAAAGACATTTCTTCACCTGGGAAGTTTCACTGCCATTTTATAATTTTGTTCACAAACATTGATGTTTTGTCCTTTTGACACGATACACGTGTATTTATTCATGTCAAAGTTTGAACTCCTCATCAGGTTTTACGTTTCACTTTGGGCCAAACTTAATGAACTTGAAGGAAATATTTGTTTACTTGAATCGAATGCCTTTTGTTCCTTTGTTTACTTTCCATTCCTGCTTGTCGTTTATTTGCTTTGTGATTGAATTTTGCTGCAGAACCGGACTCTCCTTATCAGAACCAAACCAGCACATTTCACTGTTTGTCCTTCAGCGAGGATGATTGTGCATGAAGTTTTTTTTGTTTTTTTTGTTTTTTTTCTGCTTCCTTTGTTTTATTGTTTTCCTACAATAGCAAAACTTTCACTGGACCTGTAATGTTGTTGCACAATAAATGAACCTTTTTTTTGTAATAACTAGAGATGTAAGCCTTTTTACTTTTTGCACCTCATCAGAACCGACCCATTTATTATTCAAATAGTGTAGTTATTCTATAGAACTGCAGCAAATTACAAAGAAATATGATTGAAAGTGGAAAAAGTTACTACTAATTATTCTTAGTGTGTGGCATTCTATAAAAATTGAGCATTAAAGCAACTCTAGAGAAGTTTGTGAACCTTAAAACTAAGTCCCTCTGACTAATTTTGTAGTAAACAGACTTCTGTTATGAACATTTCTGAGCCTGAAACAGCATTAGAGCAGCTGAGATACCGCAGTTTACGACTTTGGTTTCCAGCCCTGCACCATTTTGTTTTACTTTAAAGTCAATTGAGGTTTACTCTGGCTTTCTACTGCATCTTTTTTATCTTGTTTAACTTAACAAAACTTCATGTACATGGCTGTAAATGTGCAGGGCTTGCATTGAAATAGTTTTTTATGACGGTGGTGTTACATCCCACAACTGTTGGGGGAGCCAAGGAGCAAAAAATGACCAAATCCTTTAGTTTTACTTTAAATTTATAGTTCAGAAACGAAAATGCTTAACAGTAAATCAGACTCTCAAGGAACATGTTTACGTGAATGAGGTGCCAAATATTTAAGACAGACCTAATGTGACAGTAAAAAGTAAAAACAATAAGAATGTGGTTCAGAACAATAAAAAAAAGAGCGTTCTTAGCACTGTCTTGTTGAGTTTACCACAGACTTCCTGGGAAATAGTGGAAGGTTAAACAGAAAATACACAGACTATCCCTTTATAACCTGGACTGAAATGGGACGGGGCGAGGGAGATGATAAATCGGTCCCAGCTGTGAGCTGCAGGGAGGGGACAAAAAACAAATTACTCTCAAGTGTTACTGCTTTTGCTTGATTTTCCAGCGGGAAAATTTGGCAAACGTGCGCGATTGCGCCGCTGGGGGGCGCCCTTCCTCTTTGCTGTCCATCAGGAGGCTGTCCTTGTGTCTGATGTCACTGTTCACCTGAGTAAAGATCAGCTGCCGGGCAGCACGAAGCAGGCTGAGACCCGGACGGAGGGGCGGTGGTGACAGGCGAGCACACACCGGGGACTGAGCGCTGTGAGTGGGGGAATTAAACATGAAGTTGACGCTGTCGGTGGGTTCCTCCGATTACTGCGATGAGGAGATCCGGCTGAGAAGCTGCAGGTGAGCCGCCGCTGATGATGTTAATCAGCTGCTAATTAACATACACCCACCTCTCATTAATTAGATTAATGACGCGAAGCAACAGCTAATGAGCAGCAGTGTGACCTCAAGCTGGCCGCATGGGGTCCATAAATCTGGTTCTGATCTCCAGCTGGGCTGCATGAACACAGTTATGTTGTCTGGTATCAGACCGGGAGCCCGAAGCAGAGATTTTGTGTCTGTTTTTTGTGATTTTTTTTTTTCTGATAGTTTTGTTTGTTTTAGCTCTTAGTTGTGGTCTTTCTGGTGATTTTTGTAAATCTTTTTCATGTCTGTGGTCATTTTGTGCCGTATTGGATTTGTAAAACTCGGATGATTTAGCGTCTTTTTGGTTATTTTGAATCCTTTTGTGGACGTTTTATTTGCAGTATTGGGCATTTTTATATTTCTGTTTATTTCTTTTATCGCTTTCTGGTGATTTTTGCTAGTCTTTGTGGTTGTTTTTCATATCTTTTGTGGTGTTTATGACGTTTTGTGGTAATTTCGTGTCTTATTTTTTTTTTCTATAACTTTTCCAGCTAATTATTTTTTCTTTTTGTTGTCCTCCTGCATGTCATCCTTTGTGAATATTTTCGTGCGGTTTGGAGGATTTTGTGTCTTTGTGATTGTTTTGCATCTTTGTGTTTTTATGCCACTTTTGTAGTTGTTCTGTTTCTCCCTCTGTGGCTTTATGTTGCTTTGATGCTCTGATCATTTTGTGTCATATTGAATATCCAAAACTGTTCAGTATCTTTTTAGTCATTTTTTTAATTTATTAATTTTTAATCCTTTTGTGGACATTTTATTTGCAGTTTGATGCATTTTGTGTCTTTCTGGTAATGTCTTTGATCTCTTTCTGGTGATTTTTCTTTTGTGTGTTTTGCATCTCTTTTGTGGTTCTTCTTTGTGTCTTTTGTAATGGAAAATTTTATTTAGCCTTGTCTCATCATGCTTAAATCACTTGTAAGACTTGATATTCATTCCCAGGCATTAGATGCACCAGATGTTACAGTACAATATATCTTTTGTTACTTGTGACACTTAGTCTCTCTTTCCCAGGCACGAGAGAGATAAGATGTTTCCAAGCAAACAATTCTGTATTTCATTGTTCATTTTGGTTTGTGCACTCCACAAGGCCGTCCTCATCAGGAGATAAGAAGAAGTTAGCTTGCATGGTCTGATACGTAGACATTCGGGTATAATACAACATGCACTGAAAATGTAAGTCAGAGCTACACTCTGACACAGGTGCTCTGTGTCGAAGTGTAGCTCTCTCTTGTACAATAACTGTTCCATAAACCTGTGTTTTTCACCTTAACAGTGCTTGGATACTCATTTTTATTTTTTGCACCACACTTTCTAGTTTTTTTCTGTTCGTCTTTTTGTTTTCTGCATCCCTTTGTGGATATTTTCATGTAGTCTTTTTGTTGTAATTGATTTATTTAGGAGTTGTACTTCTTGTCTTTATGGTAATTTTTTTTTGGTAGTTTTCAGTTTTTTGGACATGTAGTGTCACTGGTTATTGTTTAAAATCGCTTTTTTTCCCCCTTGTAGTTTAAAGTGTAATTCCAGCAAGAAAAAGAAATTACACTGTATCCCCCTGACCCCTCTCATCTATATATCAACCAGTGTGTGTGTGTGTGTGTGTATGTATATATATATATTTGCATTGCTATACTTAAATGTGTTTTCTTGGCACATTGCAACATCTGTTGAGCAGGTGTTCAGAGGAATACATGACAAACGAAATACTTCTCCACTCGTTAACAAAACCGGGCATTAAGTAATTAAGAATGCACAATCAGCAGTGTTCAACATTGAACTCAATTCTTCATTTCCTAAGTTTGTATCAATTTGGTTGGCAGAGTGGAGTCAGTAAATCCCAGCTGACTGACTCCTTCTTCTCTGCACTGTACCAAAAACACACTTGTGTCGATAGGTAATGAAATTACACCTATTTACACGCACATTATCCCGTTCATCCTGTTTTATGCAGACTACTAGAGGTGGAGCGATTAGGCCCTGAACGCTTAAGAAGCTGTTTGTGTGGTCTGAAACTACCTTTTAACTTATTTATACAGACGCTGCCGTGGAGCCAAAACTCTCCAGGAACACATTTGGAAAGCTTCTGTCAACCCGACTGTGCGTACGCATCTTTTGAAGAATAAGTGTAGCTTTAAGATTTCTGTGTGGCACGGCAGAAAATGAATCTTTCTGTGGATATCCAAAGAAACGATACTGCAGAGTATGCTGTAGGCTAGGGATGCCTTGTTGTTGACAAATCACTATGCTGTTGGTGTGTTTGTTTATAAGGTCTTGAGAGTTAGGCAAGATGCAAAGTTTCAATCTGCCCAATGCGTTCTGGACAAACGCGCACTTGTATGTACCGAGCATGAAATCGGTAGATTCATTAAGAATCTATTGGGAAATATTGATGCTTACAGTATGTTATTTTCTAACACGTTAAAACCGGTGGCTCAGGAGGCTGGTTGGGCAGAGCTCCAGCAGCCTAGCGGCTCATCCATCATTCTACATTGGCAATGCAAAGACTGTATGCGCCCCTAAATGCAGGATGAGTCATCCATATTTTTCAATTGTTTTCTAGAAAATGATTAACTCTTGAAATACTGTTAAGAATACAGGTTCTGTACTTGCAAAATAATAATTTATTTTCTACACTGGTGTAAACGTGACCCAGAGCCAATACTTGCTACTGATGAGACTAAAATGATGTTTATCTGAGGTTTGTGCAATGCAGCTCTCCTATCTGTGCAACCAATCAGACCCCTTTGCATGATGTACTGGTCCTATTTTCTCTTATTTCAGGCTTGTTGTGAATGATTTGAATGTGTTCAGTGGGGAGTGAAAGAAGATGGAGCTTCACAGGATCTGATTATAGAGCCAAAATGATTAGGTTTGCTTTAATGAATGCTGTTAGGAAGTAGCCACTGCAGAAAGAATGAGTCATAGTATTGATTGCCGCCCCCACTTTCCTCTCCTCTCTTCATCCATCCATCAATCCACCCATCCATCCATCTATCCATCCCCTACAAAGATTTTTTTTTTTAGAGTTACCATGAAGCCAGGCTGAAGGCTGCTTAATAATAACAGCAAGACTCCAGCTTTGGAGGGTGGGTGGGGGTCTTGTCACGAGCAGCCACGTCATCTCAGTGTGTGAAATCTATTTTTAGCAGCGTAAACAGAGGGATTCCAGCCCACTGATCACGGCTTCTCAGTCAGGATTGAGTGGGGAGCGGCTGCTGGAGTGTGTATGACGTTGGATGTGAACGAGCGACTCTTGGATTAAGGCCTGTCTGTCTGCCTCTGCTGTCATCAGCTCCCCTCCCACCGCTTCAGCTTGTCGAAGCGGAGCGCTGCAAATAGACTCTATCTGCTGCGTTCTCCTCACAATCCTTCCCTACATGCATCCACATTTGAACTATCCCTCGTTTGGAACAGCAAACTAGTGGTTTCACCAATAAACATTGTCACTGTAGTTGATAGCAAAGAAAAGCACTATAAAACCAGGCATCAGGGCACAGCCTTTTGGTCAGCGCAGTAGTTTCACATCTCCAGGAGGTCATTTTGAGTTTTATTCCTTTTTGGTACATTATGGTTGTCTTAATCCTTGTGGTTTTGAATACCTCAGAGTTGTCCTTGTGTGTCACTCATTTGGAGACTCTTTGTGGTCCATCTGTGGACACTTTATGCCTCTTAATGGATCTATTGTGTCTTAGTGTTTCGCTTTTCTTTATTTTTGCTTCAGTGTCAGATTGACATGGCGCCTGTGTCGGTGGCCTACGCCCATAGGATACTTGAGCAACTTCTGCATCGGTTTGTAATAGTAAAATGATTGAGGAGAGCAAAGACGAGATGATCCAAAACAGTGAAATGAGTTTGGTTGGTCTGATTTTTGTGTTCCTATTATTTATTACAGAGAAATTCACTATAGTTTAGTTTATTCACAAGAGTCATCGCAAGGCACTTTAAAGAGAAAATAGACTGTCTAGTTAGTTATCCCAGTTCAATCTAATACACTGTAATCCAACTAAAGTAGAGAAATTATACCTGTTTGACTTATTTTAAAAATGCTTCAGATACCTATTCAATTATGTTCTTTATTTAATTATGTTTTTTTCAGGGATCATACATCATCTGTATCTTGATAAGATGACATAAAATTATCACTCCATTATTGAGGTAGAGGATTAGGAGAAGTCGGGGAAAAAAGCCACAAAAGTGAAAGATATTGTCTCAAGCTGCTCGTCTTTGGTGCTCCTACTAACCCTTTTACCCTCATAATCATCTACATGAATCAAAGTTTGTCTGAAAATAATCGAGCGTCCCTTTTGAAAGTTGCAGCTGCAAGGAATTGTGGGACATAATTAACTCCTTTCCATTCACAAAGGATGGTCAAGTGTTGGCTATGCTAAAAGGAGATGATAAAGGAAGCATCGAAGCTGTTTTTATTAAAAATTTGGGGGATTTTATAAGCTCTTATCAGGGCGTGCCATTTGGATGTTTCTGGATCATTTTATTTAGGAGCCCTCCAAACCTAAAAAGGTTCCAACTCTCTGTTCTCTCTCCTGGGCTGTTTTGAAGCCTCCTTTTGCTTTTCAAAGTATGTCCATCTTTACTTTTTATATCTGCCTTCTGAGTATTTCTCTTGTGGCTTTTTTTAGAGAATAATGACATCCATTTTCATCCTGCGTTGAGGTTGGTTTATGACTGAGTTTTTTTTTTTTTTAGTCTGATTATTTGTCTTTGTAGTTGTTTTGCAACACTGGGAACTAGGAAATACTGGTGTATGTACATAGGTTAAGTTGTTTCAAAGTCCCCCTGCGTGTTCTTTTGGGTTTTTTTCCCCCAAAGTTTTCAGTCTTTATGTGCACTGACAGAAAAAACTAAAACATTTGCTTGTGTAGCTTGTGCAGCACTTTTGCCATCAATTTAAAAAAACAACACGAGACAACTCTATTAAGAGACAAAATTAAGATGAATTACATAAAATAATTAAATATAAACCCAGCTGCCAACATAATTAGTTTTTATCAAGCCTGAGCTTCTACTTTATTATCTTACAATATAGGGCTTGTGCGTCTGAAGAGTGGTATTGGTATTTCTAATCAAGTACGTGCTCTGCTGATGCAAACGGAGGAAGCCATATTTAGACTCATATTATCGGGATGTACAGCTGGCAGTCAGATGGTGCCTTCGTAAGAACCCTTTAAATATAGATCTATACCTCCATGACATCTCCAGTTGCTATGGGATGGATCTGTAAGGACCGATGGGATGGGAGGGGCGGTGGGGTTGAAAGCCATCACGTTTGGCCATGTTTGTGGTGCTTGGTCTGAGCACTCTGTCTAATTAATGGCCCCACGGCTTTGTTCAGATGCAGTGAGGTGTTGTGTCTTCATTAAATATTCAGCCGCACACAGATTCAGAGGTATTGATGAGGCAGAGCAACGAGTTTATTTGATACCTCGAGTGTCGCTGTGTTAGTTAAAAGTAATCTCTCTCTGCGTCTGTTTCCTCAAAGGTTTGACTGATTGCCCACAAGTCTTCAGCTTAGGTTGCAAAGGACATTGTGCATTGTAAATAAATGAATAAATTAAAAAATATTATGTATTTTGTGATGCAACTATAAATACGTTTAGTAACTGATGATTTTAGGTCTGATCTGAAATGGATAAAGCGGGTATAGAAATGGAATGGATAGATATAAAATGTAAACCTCATAGTGTTGTTAGTGGAGTATTAGAGGATTGCAAAAGTCATGAGGGATCATCCTCTGTTGATCAAATGTCTTAATAAGCGATTGTGCCCTTCCATCTTATGGATGTAGATATTTTAATTGGTAGTCTTTGACCTTCTGGTGGCATTAGGTGGAACGTTTTGGGGTCATTTGAAGTATTAGGGTTCATCCTTTTGGTGGTGTGAATGTTAGATCTAAACTTCATGTCAATCTATTCAACATGTGTAAAGCCATTTCACTTACTGGAGGAAAAAAATCGAAATATCACTATAACCCCAAGATTCATCCTGTGGATACCTCGAATATCCTAAATAAAAAAAATAAATAAAAAAAATTATGTCAACATGACTAAAGACATTTCTGTAATATGCTTTCTAATCAAGAGATGGACCTGTAGGACCTTTAGTTTGATAGCTTTTAATCTCTGTAGCAGGTGAAAGTAGCTGAAAGAACCTGGTGTTACTTCCATGTCTGCATCCCTATAATCTACCTGTGGATGGCTGTGTTTCAGCCAGCCTCTGAGGCTGGGAGCTGGGCCAAAAGCTAATGGTTCTGGGTGGAGGAGTTGATCGCCTTACTTTATCTCTAGCTCTTCAAATCTCTCCACTCAATCAACAGCGTGGTCCACCTCTGCTTTCCTTCTGTTTCCTGATGTATTAACGGCAACTTCCACCTCCACCTTTGATTATCAGATGCTTTAGTTACATTTTAGGAACGGCTTTAGTTACATCTGACTCTGCTTGTTGTTCTTTTTCTCGGATGTGCTCTCATCTTTCATTGTTGAAATGTATTTATTAACAATTCTTCTTGTTTTATTGGTGTTTAAATGCATCATAATGACTGATCAGATTGCATTCAAAGGCATTTGTAGCTTTTAAATGAATTAATTGATTCAAAGATTATGTAGAAAAATTCCTTTTTCCTGTTCCTGGGAGCATATATTAGGGTGTCTGAAGTTACCAGCAAGTATAAAACTCCACAAAAACACAATCCTGGCTTTTCTTTTAGTTCCCATTTCTTTGAAAGTTCCTCATTTAACGAGTCGTTCTGTTTTTCATTACAAATTTCTGCTGTCAGCTTTACTTAGGAGCATGCATCTTACAACTACCAGCAGCCTGAGAGGATATAAGAGCCCAGTGGATAAACTATATTTTAGGTTAATGTTCCAGCAAAGTTAGCTAAAGACTGTGTATGTGCAACAAACACTTTTCATCCGACTATTTTAATAACTTGGTCCAGTTTAACGCTGGACTGAAGAAACTGAGCCACAAAGAGGGATCAGTTCCAGCTCTCAGAGCAGGGAGATGGAAGTATCTGAGAAATAATTCTTCATGGTTCATTTAATATTTTATTATTTTTCTTTATGAAAGATGAACAGTATTGTTATCACATTACTTTGTCAACTGAAGCTTTCTTGTTGAACGGTTGCGTTCTATAATTCGGGCAACCTGCAGCTGTGTGGATAAGGTGTGTTTTCAACACACTCTCCTCACTTTCTCACTCTCTCTCCTCACTCTCATTGAAGAGTGTGTACCGCTCTCGGTTACATTGTCGGCATATGATAAAGATGTAGGTCTCCAAGTACAATCGTTTAATGAGGTTAATATATACAGAATGTTTAAACGCAGTAATTAACGGTACACGTGTGTTACTACTACTTACGCTGCGTACATCTCGAGCTTGTTCCATTACTGTTGATAAGAAAGCAGTTTACTAGCATCAGCTGCTAATTTACAGCTACACTGCTAAACTATTTCCCTCTGGGATCAATAGAGTAACTATCTATATCTATATAGAGAGCTGGGGTGTTTTTGGTATGATTGGAGGAATAGCTTTATTATGTTTGGGTTTACTGCACTGAAATGCACAATGGATGCCCAGATTTTGATGACGGGTAACGTACGTAAACACACTGCAACTCCGCTGACCTTGCCAAAAGGATGGGGTTGAGCACTTGCTTAGAACAAAGAGGTGTCAAAACAGGACGGAGATAAGAGCCACTGAGCTTAAACCAACTGGTATTTTGACCAAAGCTTGCATCATGCATCTCAATAAGACCTCAGAAAATTGAGTCAAATTGTTTAAAAGAGCAGAATATATATATATATATATATATATGTTTTTGTTTTTAATTATTATTTAGATTAAGCAGCACGTTCAAATTAGCTGAATAAATCCTGAGCAATGACCTCTCTGGTTTTACCTTTCATAATGTGATTTTAAGTGCCTCCACTAATTACTTTGCATTAATTATCTCCTTTGTGCATGCTCTACTTTGCATGCTGCTAGCTCACCCCTTAAAGCTTCTGATCCTGTTTTTGTTTGCTTCTTCCTGCTGTAGTTTTCCGCTGTCAGCATATTGTAGCTTTAACAGCTTATCTAAATTGTTTGGCTGATGCTGGTTTCATCAAATGAACCAGAATATGAATTTTGATGTCTCAGCCTGCCATATAAATGTGTTAAACTTTTACTTAACTAAACTAAACTTTATCAAACCATAAACTTTTAAAAAACTGAGAAAACAGAGATTAAAAATCTAACCACAATGGCTGCACTTGAATACTCTGAAAGGTTATTGTATTTGAGCATTTTTATTTCCATGGTCACATTTCATAGAAAAAAATTGTACTTTTAGCTTCACTACATCCATCTGACAGCTTTTGTAAATCTGGATGATTAAGAGCAAAACGCAGAAAAACATTGCCATTAAATAGGATTAACAATATATTCTATTTTGTACCTTTTTTAAAGACACACAACATTAAACTTGCATAGATTTAAATCTACTCTAAGTTTGGACTGTTGCTTGGACTAGACAAACAATATACAGAGGTTTTGATTTAGTAAATAACATTAATTAATTTTAAGGATATAGTTACCAAAATGGACGTGACCATAATATGAGTTACCATCCTAAACACATTTACGGTACTTTCAATATTTCAGTACGTAATCCTATAGTTTGTCTGAAGTAACACATAAAATGAATTAAAGTTTTACATGTAATTTAATGTTTTTATTGTGGTTTTACTTTAACTGAAGTAAAATATCTCAGTATCACAAGATTAGTTCACTTTTTATGTTTAATAATCAGATATTATGAAATGCTTGCAAGGGACGAGCCAGCGAGCTCGCATGGTAATGCTAATTGCTAGCTTTAGACTTATATTTGTAATCTTAGTTATGATAGTAAAGGGTATAGGTGAGATGGTGCACACTCTAGGTATGCTAATCACAGGAATGGAGAATATGAAGATGTGTTACGCCATGTTGTGTGCTGGGATGTTAGTAACATGTTGTGAGGAATGCTGTCCAGTTTCCTCCATTTAAGACCATGATTGCCTCGTTAGATTTTGTTTTGCTTGGCTTAAAAACTGTCAAATCTAGTGAAGTGATGAAGAAAGGAAAAAGGGAGAAAGAAGGTGGACCTTACCAGGAGTAATTGAATTGCTTAATGCTGTTCCTGCTAATTAACAAGCTGGTGTTGTACTGAAATCTGACCCCCCCCCCCCCCCCAAAAAAAAAAGAACGTTTTTGGTTAATTTGTCAAAGTAAACTAATTATAATCATGCCAAATAGATTTAACGATATGTATTGTTATATGGAGTCATATAGAGAGGTAAAATGGTGGCTTAGAGAGGCAAAATGAAAACTGTGCCACTGTCCAACTGTATGATGTTTCTGCTGCTTTGTTTTTGAATTTAAGATCAAGTGACGTCAATGAGACCAACGTTAGCTGTTATTTCACATTATTTATATGCAAATAACCTCACGTATGAATAAGCTTTGTATGATTTTTGTAAAGAAATTTTACTCATTGGTTAAGTTATTCTCGCTAGCTTTTAGACCTGATTGTTTTTATTTTATCTTATTTGACTCATTTATTTGATACTTCACTGTTTTATGTTCAGCTGATGTTTATTGTTGTTTTAGAGATGGTTGATGATATTTATATTTGATCAGCTGGCACAGCACCTTGGTCAAATGTGGTTGATTTTAAATGTCCTACAGACATAAACTTTGACTTGGTTGATGTGAACCAATCAAATCAATAGCTAAAGAGAAGTGACACATTACCATGTACGTATGGTCTGTGAAAATTAGTAAAAGTCAGCCTTCAAAGAAAGGGAAAGATTTATGTTTTACAACTTAAAAATCTGTCCAACATTTTGGTGAGAAGTCATCAGTCAGCAAACTGATTTTTCTCCACTGTTTGGATGTGGTGGAAACCTCAGAGTAACCTGCACCGAGTAACCGGAGCCCCATCCAAGCACTGATTAGCTCCCCTCCCTCCTCAGACAGTGATGCATCGCCGTCATTTACCAGAATGCAGTGAAGCGGTGTAATCTGAGAAACGTCACAACTAACTCCAGCAACAGCAGTGTATTTCCTCTCTATCGTCACTCTGCCTCGCTCCCACCCCATCACCCTCATCCCCCACCTCCCTGGGCTAAAAATAGCCTGTCATCCCTCATCACCCAGCCATCACGTCAGGGCTGCTTTCTCTTATTTGCTGCCCATGCCTCTCTTCATGTTGTCATGTTTTGACAGTGTTGGATGAGCACGTTAACAGTGGGTGAACATTCATGTCTTATATCAGAGAAAAAAGACCCCCCCCCCAAGCCAATTTTAGACACAGAAATCATGTATTACATTCTGCTTTTAAAAACCTTTTCTCAAAGTAATGATTAGCTTGGCCTTCCTGAAACCAAAATGAGGAAGGAAATTGCTTCGAAACATCGCTTCTTCTTCTAAATTATTTTTTTTTGCGACAGCACTTCTTGACACATGTTCATTCTTGTGCTCCGACTTCATGTTACTGCACGCATTGACTTGCTGAAACAGAAACGAGCATGACAAGCGTCATCTCGGCTGCTTCATTCACAGGAGAAAGGGTGGAAACAGCTGCTGGAGATGAGCTGCAGGTCAGTCAGTGCCTCTCACTTCTCTCTCTCTCTCTGTGAATATTTTCCATAAGCTGAGCAGGGATGAGTAAACGTTTTGCATCCTGTTTTAGTTACAATTCAAGTAACATTGCAACCAACCAGGAAAAGTACTCGATCTAATGAAATATTAGAATAATGCACTGTGTTTTTCAACCACTTTGAAGTCATGTGAAAATTAAAGTACACCCGCTCACAGCTTTAAGGATTTTTGCATCATCTCTTCACACATGACATTATCTATTTACCAATAACTGATACAAAATGCAGAAATAGTGTGTGGAAAAACTAAGTACACCTCACTGCTTCCACGGGAATTAACAGGGTTAGTAGCAGCCAGGTGTGAGCACCTCTATAAAAGCAGAAGTTTAGTCAGTTTGCTGGTCTGGAGCATTCAGGTGTGTGTTACACACAATGCCAAGGAGGAAAGACATCAGCAGCGATCTTAGAGAAGCAACTGTTGCTATCCATCAATCTGGGAAGGGTTATAAGGCCATTTCTGGACTATTTGGAGTCCATCATTCTACAGAGAGAAAGATTATTCACAAATCAAAAACATTCAGGACAGCTGTCAATCTTCCCAGGAGTGGACGTCCCAGCAAGTTCACCCTGAGGCCAAAAACCCAAAGAGCTACATCTCAGACTCTACAGGCCTCAGTTAGCATGAAAAAGAAAAGAATCAAGGTGTTGCAATGGTCCAGTCAAAGTCCAGACCTCAAGCTGACTGAAATGCTGTGGTGGGACCTTAAGAGAGCTGTGGATAAACCAGTGCTGCAAACCTCAATGAACTCAAAAGTTCCTCCTCAACCATGTAAGACTGATAACGTCATACAGAAAACCATTACTTCAAGTTATTACTGCTAAAGGTGCTTCAACAAGCTGTTGGATCACGGTGTTCATTTATTTTTTTTTATGTGTAACAAAAACACAGAAGTATGGGTTGTATTTGTCTTATTTAGTCCAGTGATTTTAAATCTTGGGACTGGTTCCACTTAAAAGAGTCACAAGATACATCTGTGATCAGCTGACAACCTTTTGAAGATGGTTAAGACAGTAAAAAATGTGTGGAAAGCTGTTATCAGGGCAGCGACACCTGGAGGAATCAGAAACATATGTGATTTGAAGTGTCATGTAATTTATGTACACATGTGATCTGACTAATTCCACTTTGGTTCACTCTGTGTGTTTTATCAGCACAATATTGACAGTTAAGTCTTAAATATTCTCCCCGTTTCTTAAATTGAGATTATGCTAAAGTCTTGAGCATTTTCCTGCGATGCAATAATTAGCTGATGTGAAACGTAAACCTTCCACCGAGAGCTTAACCAAACAGGTGCCACAGTGACGCATCAACAAATGCCACCACTTGCATCACAGCAGCCTCAGTAACCTGCAGCCCAGGCCCGTGTCTGCCATGTGCATGATGAGTAACTGCAGGCTCTGGTGAGGAAAGGTGTGTTTGACGAGATCACAAGTAAGCGGCTCTAATGACAGCAGATGTTGTCACTGTGGAGCTGCGAGCGGCAGGACTGTGGCGCTGATTCTGTTAGCGCTGATCTGCTGATGCTCAGATAAAGAGTGTGTGTGTGTGTATGCTGGGTGGAGCACCCATCAACAAGTCATTTCATGCTGAGGATGTTTCCAGAAATTCCTGCTGCTGCTCCTGCACGAATCTGTAAGCATTGTTCTTATTGCTGCTTGCTGGCTCGTTTTTTCTTGTCTGCTGTAGTAAAACGTCCTCTGGTCGCTTATCGTGCTGGTTACAGTGTTCGAAACATCCTTAAAGACATAGCAGCAGCTGCACAGTCCCCTACAGAGCACGTTTAGCTGCAGGTGGGACATTTTTAACCTGGAACTCACTGAGATGTGTTGGCTGGATGTAGTTAGAGACCTATACTAAGCACAGTCATGTGAGTCGTGAAGTTAATCTTGAATTTTTTAATGTAGCTTGTTTTAGATTGAACAGTTGAGCATCTGAATTTCTGGAAAATAAGTCAGAGCTTCATGGAAAACACTCACAGCTGTTCTGTCTGAAACAACAATTTTACAAGCTTCTTTTTCTTTAATCAGCTCTAAAATTAAAGGATGCGTTCAGAACACTGTTTTTCACTGTTTTTTATATTTTATAAAAGCATTTTGAACATTCCGTTGTTCGCAAGTGGGTAATTCTTTTTCCTGGAAAGGTTAAATCCGTTTTATTCAGAGACACTCCCTCTGTTACCAGCAAATGTAGTTCCTCTTTGTTTGAAAGTTCCTCATTGAACGAGCCGTTCTGTTTTTCATTACAAATTGAAGTCACTCACAGTGACTTTAGGTATGAAAATACTTGTATCTCAAAGTAAAATATGGAAAAGTAGACCGCTGTGTTCACACCGCTGAGGCGCACGGTTACGGCGCCCTGCAAACCTGCATATTCATCACAGCTGCTGATCTGCCTGCGATGCATGTTCTGCACGGCTGTGCCACGACTCTGCAGCCGCCCTCAAACCCGACCACACGTGAGGGAGGATTTGTGAGGACGTGTCAGCTGAGGTTGTGTGAATTTCACCGTGTTTAATGCAGCAAGCGGACAGTTTAATTAGATAAAAGAGGTTTTTATGAGCACTCCTCATCACAGAGAGCTGCAACTACGAGTAAATTCAATCATTTATAGGAGGCAGAAATGCCAAATTTCTCTGATGGCAGCTTAAAATAAATATGTTGGTTTGTCTCTGCTGATTACTTGAGAAAATGATCTGCAGATAAATTCAGTCCAGCTAGGACTAGGACAGGATAATTGCTCTTTTTTTAGTGACTTTTGGGACAGAAATATCAAAAACTTTTTCTAGGTGGAGACATTCTGTAAATGAATATTTACAGTTTTCTCTTGAATTTGTTTTGGTCTAAATTATAATCAATTATTTGTGATAACGACCAACAAATTGATCAAAAACGGTCTTGAATTAATCTGTTTAATCTAATTTATACTAACAAGTGCACACTTAAATCCACTTGGAGAGGCTTTTGACTTCATAATACCTGCTAAGTTTTTAGACCATGAGTGTAATGGACCGATTAATTGATTAATCAGTAAATGAATCGCAACTTTGATTGATTATTCAGATTCAGTTATATTAATTTATTAATTTTCTTTTTAAAAAATTTTAAAACATTTTTTATCCGTAATTTCAAAGGTTATTGTAAACAAGACACAGTCAACAGATTGATCCTTGGTTAGTTTACAGATCAATAATTCGCTCCGCTCCTGTGATTTACAGTAAGTTTTAACTCTCAGCATCACTGAATAAATTCCTGCATATCTGCTGGTTTTGGCTCCGCGTTACACAACGGTGCTCTCTGAAAAGGCAATCAATCCAGTGGGCTGCACCGCCGGACTCGCTGCATCACAACAAATCCAGCCAATCAGGCTTCAGCCTCATGCGTCTCCATGGTAACAGGGCTTCCTCAGTCCCAAGGAGGCAGAGACAGCGGGCGGAGGAGAGCAGAGAGGCAGATGGGGGAAGAAGAGAGGTAGAGGAGACAGAATCGATACCTTCTTTGGTTTCACAGTGGGGGATTTAAGAAGCGAAGCACAGGGGGACGAGCTGGTGTGAGCTGGCCCACCGCAGAGGAAAGAGGGCTAGGATGTGGCGGGGGGCTGTCTGAGCTGGGAGTCTCTCTGGAGCTGGGATCTGCAATGGCCCCAAAGCCTGCGCTCAGCGGAATCAGCTGGGTAGCTGCGAGGTAAACATTTCTCTCACATGCTGGTGTGAAATGCTGCAGATCAGAGCCTTTATCGTGCCTTCGCGGTCAGGAAAACAAAATCAGAGGCTGCCTGTTGGACGCACACTGCTCCACACTGAGGTTTGTGTTTTTCTCCAAGGATGTTGCAGATGTGAAAAAAGTCACGATCAGGAATGTGTCGTTACAGTGTCTGTCTGGTGTGCAACTTGTTTGTGATTGTGTATCCTGGATCCTGAAACACGCCTCCAACCCTCAGGGTGAAAAAAGGTGCAGCCTCTTGCGTGATTTTAATAAAATCTGAGTTTGCCCGGAGCCGGTTGTCGCTAAATATGCAGGAGAAAATTACTCATTCTGCAAAATTTGACCAAACCGGTCAAAAGTTAATCACTTAATTTACCAAAACGCAATAACTGACAGAAGTTTGTATCGCATCATGTCTTTAATGTCATGATTTTGAAATATTATCAGCTATGACTCCATTTTAATGCATCCGTCAAAGCTTGAGCTTCCGCTGTGACGGAGCCGTCATGCAGGGTGGAGATGATGTGCTGCACACTCTGTGAGCTCCACATGTTTGAGTGATGCGATAATAAATCATTAAACGAGTCTTCACACGACAGGCAGATAATCTTTAAACAAATGCAACATTTTGTGGGCGTTAATCGTAGTTTATAAAGCTTGTTTTTAACGTCATGAAATCTTGGGCTGTTTCCTCAAACTGGGAGAAATCGATCAGTATTTGTCCGTCTACTTGTTGCAGATGCCACGTGATTTGTTCGGCATGCTGGTGTGTGTGCTGTGATTAAGAAACGCAGACATAAATCCAGTCGGGGTATCTTGTCAGAGCAGCACGACTCCTCCAACCGCTCAAGAACTCAATCAGTTGCAGTTTAATGCATCAAACTGTGAGATCATCCCGCTCTGGTTCATAATGTATGCATGTGTACACAAATGAGCTGCTCCTGCACGTCCTTGCTATGGTGATAATTAATTAGAAATGCATTCTGCTGGAGAGTTTAGGCTGCTTTGATTATCGTGAGCTAAACATGACCGTCACGTTTTAAATAAGGACTAATCAAACCCGGGAAGATGATTTCACTTGACGTACACACATGTAGGAGGTGGAAAACAAACAAACAAGTGGAGCTATTTTTTAGCTTTATCGTGTCTTTAGTCAGTGATAATGTTAAATCGATGTGAAACCAGAATAATCAACTGAATTTGCAGCTTTTCTGAGTTTTACAGACTGGGGGGAAAAAGCTCTAAAATACCACTAAACTAAAAGACTGAGTGGGAAATAGGTGAACAAGTAGGTGAACAAAGTGGAACATTTTCAGCTGAAAGTTCCCATTAAACAGCAAGACCTTGATTTGGTTCTGCTTATTTAGTCATGTGAAAAAGAAAGTGCTCCCTCTTTCAGTTTTAAGGTTTTTAATTCAAGAATTTTTGTACCAGGTCTTAAAACTAAGACAGAAGGCAGAAACATTGTGTTAAAAACTAAGTGAACCCCCTGATCCAACAGCTTGTAGAAGCACCTTTCGCAGCAATAACTTGAAGTAATCGTTTTCTTTATGTTCATTGAGGTTTGCAGCATTGGTTTATGCACAGCTTTGACCTCGGGGTGAACTTGCTGGGACGTCCACGTCCTGAATGTTTTCCACTTGTGAATAATCTTTCTCTCTGTAGAATGATGGACTCTAAATAGTCCAGAAATGGCCTTATAACCCTTCCCAGATTGATGGGCAGCAACAATTGCTTCTCTAAGATCATTGCTGATGTCTTTCCTCCTTGGCATCGTGTTAAAACAGACCTGAATTCCTTTAATATCCTGAAATAAAAACATCAGCTTTGATTGCATGCAGATGTCATAAGACAGAAATTTCTCTCATGAAGGGTTCGAGACCAAAAACAGCCCTGAAAGAGTTGGATTATTGGACTGAAATTCATTAAATGGATACAAACTCGACTCCAAATGAGTGATGATGTTTTCCTCCTTTAAAAGCTGGTGATTATCAACAGAGACTTAATCTGATTCGTCTGTTGTCTGCAGTCCTATAAATCTTTGTGGTGATGCAATAACTCTTGTGTCTCAGCAGGTCGTGTGTGGATTCTTTGTTTCGAACAAAAGTAATCTCGGCTCTTCGCGTTCAACCTCGAACATTCACGTGTTGCACTTAGATTTGAGGATGGAGGGCTGTATGTCTGCAGGTTGGTCGAGCTGAAAGTCGGCCTCCTGAAACAAGCTGCTGTGTTTAATAGACCAAAGCTACCTCACTCTGACTCAGCCGCCTTGGTGGCAAATTTGGTACAATTTAGCTGCAGGCCTCCTCAGTCTGACCTCACATAGGGCTTTAAAGAGGGTGACAAGCTGCCAGCTGTGCTCTTTGAAAGGGACAGATGAGACATTTATTATCTCTGTGGAGGTGGTACAAACACTAAGAGTTTGAGCTCAGAATTTTACCAAAAAAACTACAAGATTGTTGAAATTTTTCCTGATTTTTGTTGGTGTATTTTAGAATATTTTCATGCCACAAAGAGGTGCTTATGTTGCTTTTATATTTTTATGGATCATATTATACGATTGTTTTTTTTATTCACAGAGCCACTATAAGAGCCGCAGACCTCATCAGAGTAATGGATTAGAGTGGATAGAAGTGCACAGGAAAACCAGAATGTTTGGTGGCTCGGTTGAAAATGGATCATAAAACTTAAAAGGCTTGAACTAAAGTAATTAGCTGGAAATGGAAGCATATTCATACCCTGTTGTTCTGAGAAAGGCATTTGTTTGTCTGCCAGGTGAGAGTTCAGAGCTTTAATGTTTCAGTTTCTGGACTGAGTGCTCAGTTTGTTTGTGAGACATGGTGCACTTTATTTCTGCTGTCATGGGAAACATGCACATGCTGCAGCATGAAAACTGTGGTAGAAGTGAAAGTCCAGCTCACACTTCCTGTTTCGGACAAACAGACAAATTCTAACCAGAGTTTTGTAATATGATAAATGCAGCTTTTGTTTTTTTTTTCGGTCCAACCAAAGTCTAAGAGCTGTGTCTGTATTCTTGGCACAAAGTGCAGCTCGTTTACGGTGCATGTTGGACTCGCTGACCCTTATCACAGATCCTGCCTGTGGTTTTCACTCATGGACAGGATCACAAGGTGTAGTCATTGAGAGGAGGGTGCCTGGTTTGGGAACCTCAGGGTGACTGTTAGCTTCTTCAAGCTTCTTCAATTAATGTAACCTGTCCATAAAAATAAAAAGTAGCAGCAGTTCACTTACCGACCAATCAAATCCTTAGGGGCACGTAACTTTACACCTGTACAACCAACATTTTTGTGATTATTTTCTAATTTTTCTCATTTTATTTCAAAGTTTGCACATTTAACGTGGATAGATAGAATTCTAAACTAAATCTTTAATCCAAACCATGGCCTGTGTTTGGAGGGGCTTCCCGACTAACTCATTGCCTCGCAGACACCATATAAAAGTGGTGGTTTGGTTTTTGGGGGGGGATTTGAGCTGCATTTGTGTCCATATGAGTCGATTTCTCTCCTTTTTAACTCTGGATCTGGTCTCCATCAACCAGCTTCAGCTTCTCGACTGCGTCTGTCTGCTGCTTGGTGCTGAGCAGGTCTTCTGAAATGCTCCCCACTTCACCTCTCATGTAAGGTAGTAACCACAACAAATAACCGAATTACATCTGGTAAATAAGAGGGCATGTTTACAATCGTTAGCTTTGTATTTTCCACCATTTTACAGCCTTAAATAAAGTTAACTTGAAATATGGTTTGCATTCAAGTACACAAATTCAAACTGTAATCGGGTTACATCCTCCTTTGTGGCCATCTCAGTGATGCAGGTTGAGAACAGAAGGGAGATCTATAGCTATCACCAGAGGACACAGCCACACAAGATAAAAATAGGTGAACATTTAACATTTCTGTCTGCTTGTCTTGTCAGATAGCTGCTCTTTTGGATCCTTCCTCCAGCCACCACTGTCATGATTAGATAGTCCTTCATCTTTTGTGAATAGACATACAACATATCGTGTGTTGGATTGTTAATTCCTTTAAAAAAAAAAAAAAAAAAAACATGCCGTAACCTCAAAAGTTAGATATATTTACTCACAGAGGTGATTTTTATTTATTTATTTATTTTTAAAGAATTCATTTCAAATGGATTGGATACTAGCTGGTGTTGCTTCTCATAGGTTTAACCTGCTGCCAGTCACATCTGAAAATGACACTGAAGACGTGTATTTTAGTAGGTTCAATATGGGAATTCCTTTCTAATTAATACATTTATTTTGTATTTTTGGTGTGTGATTTATTTGTTTTCAGACTTCGGTATTTTATGTCCATCCATCCACTTTCCGACCATTATCTGGGATAAGTCATGGGGCAACAGTCCCCATCCACCTCCTTCAGCTCTGGTCTAATGTGGTGTGTTCAAGGCAACTTAGAAAAACGAGTTCTAACTTATGGCTGCGACGCCACAATGATGACATGATGCTGTTCTGTTTGACGCATTATTTCTGCATAGTACGGGGATTGATACCTTTCCAGTTCATTAAGCAAATTAGGCATGCTTCTCATTTGGCCTTCACCAACTGACGACAAAGTCATTTTCTTTTTCCTTTTGGGTTTTCTTGGCAATTAGCAACTTGCTTAGAAGTACATTACCACCAACTAGTGGACTGGAGTGTTAATACAGCTGACTCTGTGGATGAATAGACTGAAAATATCTGATTTAATCTCAATCATTTTATCACCCAGCTCTGGGACAACATCAACTTGAGACACTGGCCCAAATTTACCTGTTTCCAGTTTCCTGTGATGCTGTTGGCCCACAGATCTGAATAAGGTTGATTTCTAATTGGACTGTACCAAGTACTTCAGGAAGCAGGGGGAGGGTTTAGATTTTCTTCTCTTTTTCCATTTGACCGGGAGAGTTTTGTGTATGAGTGGCCGGATCAGCCAGTATCTTTTCCTTTGTCTCAGTTTGGTAGGTCAATTATTGGTTCCTGTGTTGGTGCCTTAGTTGAAGCTCCTTTATGGGCCCAAGTGTTACTATTGGAGAAAGACTATGGGTCTTTCTGGTCTGGTCTGATCATAAATTGGCTCAGAAACTGATTTACAACTGAGGACAACAACATGCACAAAATGTGAAGTTAACAATTGAGACCAAAAGCTGACCTTTTCAAAATGGTCGTTAGTTTTTTTGTAGCCAGCTTTTAATGTTTGGTATATTTGAACTTTCTTCTGCTTTTAACAAAGGCAGCTGCAATTTTCTAACCATTGTTCAGCCAAAAAGTGACCAAACTTAAGCTTTTTTTGCCGTTTTCAGGTTACACCTCCAGTCAGCCCTCCTCTTCTCTTAACTCCTCAGTTCATCCTCTTCACCTGATGAAGGCCACTGTGTTTGATGTGCTGACTCAAAGCTCATTGAACTGATGGAGCCTGTAACATGTAGAAATCCTTTAGCATAAACACAGAAAGGCTGCTGGTCGCACACATCACCGTGTGTCAGCTGTCTCTCTGATTTATGGGGAAGCCTCTTCAGCAGGTTGAGGACTTGATTCTCACAGGATCCAGTGAGAAATGTTTCTCTGCTGTAATTTCATCTCAACACAAACTCCCCCTGCACAGTAAATCTTGTCAGACACTACAGCCTCTGCAGAGCTGATAAGCAATGTACACAACTATAGCTTTAATAACTGTACCTGCTCTTTGTTATATACGGTGTATACAATAAGATTGCTTTTTAATTTAGAGTCGTATTCCTGAGCGAAGATATGGGTCAGATGAAGGACCCCTGGATGATATGAAAGCCCTGCTTCAAAGATGTGTGATATCAACACTGAACTCCACAACAAACAGATGGATGGTGGGCATTATGTGTCTTTTCAGTTGTTTCTGAATGTGATGGTGCTTATTTGGCATCACTTTGCAGTTGTTTGGCATCTTTGTCGTGTCTTGTTTTGTTGGCTCCATTTTTAAGTAGTCATTTGAGTTCCTTTGTGGGTATTTTGAGTCTCTTTCTGTTTGTTACGTGCCTCTTTGTATCCACTTAGATTGACTCGCGTCTCTTTATAGTAATGTTTCCTCCCTTTGTGGTCATTTTGTTTATCAGTGCAGCCTCATTGTGCTTCTTACAAGACTTTGTCTCTATTTGTATTCATGTTGTGTCATTTTGCAGGTTTTTCTCTCTGTCTTTTACTGTTTAATTTTTACCCTTTTTTTTTCAAAAAAAGTTTTCTTTAATTACTTTGATCAGGTTGTGTCTCTGATTCTTATTTTTGTCTCAAAGTTGCAACTCTGTGTTGCAGATTTAGCTTAAAATGCATTTTAAAGTTTTTCTTTTGAGATGGAATACATTTTGGTTTATTTTCTTTGGATCTGATAGATCAGGTTTTCAGGGAAACATTTAGCTTTTACTTTGCTTAGGGAAAACATCTACTTACTGCGACTTAAACGAGCACAACGAGAGTGAAAAGACTTGAGTAGAACAGTGGATTTATGGACTGGACAGCTAAACAATGACATGAAACTCACTTTAAAGCTCCGGGGAGCTTGTAAGAGCTGCAGTATCAGATAATGATGTGTAGTTCATCACGACCAGATGCCCTCTTCACATCATCATTTGATTTTTATCATAAATTACTGGTTGCAGTCACTTTAAAAAACATTATCATTAAATAAAAGCTAATGAAGCTTAATAAAACTTCCATGAAGTCACTTCTATCACAGTCTACTTCCTGACCTTTAAGGTTCATCTGCAACAGCAGCTCCACCAAACATGCACAGCCTAATCATGCACAGATGGACACACACACACACACACACACACACGCACCCTTCACACTCTTCTCATTAGGCATAAGCTCCTAACCCTACCCCTCTGATTTACAGCCTGCCATCATCTGTCCAAGATTAAGCAGTCATTGTCATGTGACCCTCCTCCGTCTGTGGCTGGTCGTCCTGGTTTACGTGACAGCAGGTGGAGGGACGCCACAGTTCGAATAGATGGATGTCACTGTTGGAGGAAAAGAAGGCAGAGCTGAATATTTAGGGATCTTAGATCAGCAATTACTCCCAGTCCTGGCTTCTTTGTGGACACAGAGGGAAATCAGAAAACTAATTCAGCACAGTAAAAACACTCTAACAGGAATTTAAGCTCTTCAGAAGTTCTAAAAACATGCACAAAATTGCTCTAGAAGAGCAGAAAATGACATTGCTGTTTGTTTGAGTTGGGATGAATAAAATATGAAATATGAAATATGAATAAAAGCAGACCGCAGTGACTTGTAAATCTCATAAATCAAGATTAAATCACAAGAGAAAACAAATCAAATGTTGTAGGTGAGAAATGTTACTGTTTTATGAAAAATATTAGCTCAATTTCATTAAAAGATTTAGACAATCTGGAGACTTCTCTGTGATATTCAGGCTCTCAGGCAGCTCTACATTAAAAACAGACCTGATTCTGTCCTGGAAGTCACTGTATGGGTTCAGGAACTCAGCTCTAACACGCAAAGAAGAAGCCAGAAGTGAACATAATATTGGTGCTCTGTTAAAAAGCCTGCATCTCTGATCGTATGCTTGTGTATTAATGCCTTTGGAACTGGAAACTTGCATCTGGAAGGGCTCCAAGAAGAAAACCATTGTTGAAAATCCTTAAGAAGTCCTCACTGTGAAACGTGGTGGAAACTGGTCAGAGTTGAGGGGAAGATGGGTAAACCTGTTAGAGACTGCAAAAGACTTGAAACTAAAATGGAGGTTCACCTTCCAGCAGGACAGTGACCCTAAACATACAATGGTTCAGATCAAAGTATATTCATTTGTGACGATGGCCCAGTCAAAGTCCAGACCTAAATCCTGGCAGACTGTTTTAAAAGAAGAGGGGATGGTACAAAGTGGGAAACATGGACCTGTCCCAACTAAAACAAATTTTTAATTGAGCCAAGTGTTCTTTGTCATAAAAGCTTGTCTAGCATTTATAAGAAACCAAATGGCTTTAAAATCTGTTAAAAAATGTAGAGTTTGGATTTTGGACATAAACCTTCCTTCACATACTTTCAGATATTCGGATGTGGGGCTTCCACCTGACCAAAATGTTGACGTATTCCTCCAATGAACCGCAGCAGTTAAGGTGGCATCAACCTGTAGATACAGTATGTCTTAGTTTTAAATCCCCCTTTAATCAAAACGGTTAGTGTTTTTAATTTATCTTACAATAGGTCACCTACACGCCACTATCTCCCACTCTTGCTTCTGTTTTTAAGGTTTGTGATGTGGGTTTTTGTGCATGGAATAAGTATTTCTATTTGAGAAACTCATATTCTTTCTTTGTAAAGTCTTGATCTCCAAAATGTGATAATGGGGTCACATGATAGCTCAGTTGTTTGAGTGCATCCATTAGCAGTGATTTTCTGAGCAATGAGGTCATTTTTTTTTGCAGGTCCTCCTCTTTATTCCTTTTTTTTTTCTGAATCTCTCCACGATCCCTTTTAGTTAAAGTCAAAAACAGTTTACACATAACATTTGTTATTTAAAGGCTGCACTGATCACAACTTGGCTGCATCTTCTGTGTGACAGAATTGGGATTTAGGTTGCTGGGGGATTTCATTGCTGTTGCCGGGTCAGTGGATTACCTTGTAATAGATCTGCTCGAGCACACACAGGATGTGTTGGCTTATATGAGGGAGGGTTTAATCCTTCAGACAAGCGTGCTAACTCCTGTGGTTTGCAAGTAAGCTGGAAGCTGAAAGGACATGTTTTCTGAAACTTGTACCCACTGAATGTCTTGTTTTTCTGTCTCAGGTGTGAGTAATGACAAACTCCGTTTTCCTCGCTGTCTGAACATGCTGTTTGGGTAGCGAAGCCGGCCGACAGGAGCGTCACACCTCTTGCACTGCTTTCATTCTGGACACACACAAACAGACACGCAGAGTCGGCTCAATTCAAGCACAGCCATGCTGATCAAGGAGTATCGTATCCCCATGCCGATGAGCGTGGAGGAGTACCGCATCGCTCAGCTTTACATGATCCAGGTGAGCAGAAAGCAAACATTACACCATTTATTAATGCTGTTTCTATTTTTTTTGAGTGCACAAATGTCCTGAAGCTCTGTCAGAGCTAAACAAATGTATCAACAATACTCCCATCAGCCAACTGGACTGTACTAGAAGCACTAGATTTAAAATATCGTCTTTTAATTGATCTTCGTGCATGCAAATATTCATGTTGAGTTACATTTGAGGCCTTAAACTTGGATGCTATAACAGTGTATCTTCATAGGTTTACATAAATGCACTTGTTGGTGCAACAAAGCTTATTATTCTGAACCTGCTTTGGGTCGGTATATATTTAACTTGATTTTTGGTCAACCTAGGTGGGTCTAATCAATTAAAAATGGTGGTTTCAGGGCATCTAGAAACTGCCCGGCCTATGTATAGGTTGTTTATGTGACGGATACAGACAGCTGTTCATATTTTAGGTGCCATTGGGGATTCATGAAACAATGAATGATCAGCATGGGTATGATTATACACTATAGCTCACATAAGGTCATAGCAGAGACCTTGAGGTGCCTCGGAACTGCCAAAAGAGATTGCAAAATTGAAATTTATAAAAACGGACAAATCAACACATCAATTCCCAGCAAACCAATCAACTCTTTTGATTGGGTTTGGGAGTGTTCATAAACTATCCAAAGACCCACTAATACTGGCTGACATCTGTCTTTTATTGTGAAAAATTTATAAATTAAAGTTTTTAATTGACAATCAATCCCACATCAAATAACTAGTGGGTATTTATCGGCTATGGCTCCGATCGGCGTTGATGGGAACACCAGGGTTAACTGAGGGTGCTGCGCTCAGGGCTGCAAGAGTGAGCACACCTCACTTTTTCTTTACATAAACACACATTCACCAATGGTAATATCTCACGTGGAGGCTCTGAAACTGACAGCGACAACTCATAGACAAAAACGGATGACATTAATCAATTTAACCATCTATAAGACAGGTGGCAGTCTCACTGATTGGGCTGACTTCTGCAGTTCTGTCAAAAGTAATAAATATGGCTACTTGTCTCAGAAAGTCATGATTATCTGAGACTGATCCAACACAGCCTGCAGGGTACAGTGTATTTCCATTCCTTTATGTCGTTGCCGATGACAGACTTGTCTTCTAAAGTTTTAGAAGTAACTGGACATACAACGTTTACTGGGCCCAAAGCTGCCAAGGGCCCCAATAAAATGCTGTGTCATCTTACTGCAGGGGATTTTGTTTTCATTATTCACTAGAGAACCATCTGTTTAACAAAGAAAGATGAACTGAAATGGTATAAAAATGCTCAATTGATGGACAGAACATGTTACTCTTTACATTTTGGCACAGAAGCTGATTACATTAAAAAGCAGAGGGATCACAACACAGTATGGAGCACTCTGCTACATAAAACAACACTCTAATAACACAGAACCTGATGCTGTTGTTCCTGGTTTTGGTACCAGGTGAAATTGAACCTTTAGTTGCTGGGAAAACTCTGCATTTAATACCAACGTTCCTCATAGACTGGTCTATAAGCTCAAGGATTTGGGACTGAACTCCTCGCTTTGCTCCTGGATCCAGAGCTTCCTGACTGACAGATTACAGGTGGTCAAGATGGGGAAACTGCACCAAGGCTGCATCCTCTGTCCTCTGCTGTACTCCCTCTACATCCATGACTGCAAAGCCACTCCCCCCTCCAACATCACCGTTAAGTTTGCGGATAACACAGTGGTGGTTGGCCTGATCTCCAACAGCAGGGAGACAGCCTATCTGGAAGAGGTGGAGGCATTGTCGTCATGGTGCAAAGACAACAACCTGGAGCTGAACGTCTCCAAGACAAAGTAGATGTTCGTGGACTTAAGGAGAGAAGCAATAGGAACCATCACACTCCTCTCAGGATTTATGGGACTCTGGTAGAGAGAGTAGACAGCTACAGGTACCTCGGTGTGCACATCTCTGACAACCTGACATGGACCACCCACATCTCCACCTTGGTGAAGGAGGCAAATCAGCACCTGTACCACCTTAGACGACTGAGGCAATTCAAAGGTCTCCACAGTGCTCCAGAGGGCCTTCTACCCAGAAGCAAGAGTCTGTGCTGGAGTCTGTGCTCAGCTGGAGTATCATCAGTTGGCCATGGCCAGGAGAGCTCTACACAGTGATCCGCTGTGCTGAATTCAGAACGAGGTCAGCACTGCCCACCCTGCGGGAGATCCACAGCAGGTGGTGCACGACCAGAGCCTTTTCCAGTGGCTGCCCTCTGGCAAGCCCCTCTGCTCCTGCTTGGCCAGAACAGAGAGACTGAGGAAGAGCTTCTTCCCTCTGGCCCTCGGGACTTTGAACTCTCAACCCCCCGCATAACACTCATTCCCATATATTTCTGTTGATATTTCTGTGCATTCAGAGACATTCTTGCAAAGTGGACATGATTTTTTTTTATATTTTTTTATAACTGAATAGGAAACACCCTTTTTTATTTATTTATTTTTAGAAAATCCTGTGTTTGTGTGTACGTTACTTTAATCTTGCATTCAGTTTGAGCCGGCTAAGTGAAGACTAGAATAAACAATAAGCTACAAATGAAAGAATAAAGGAAATGAAGGACCCCTTGGGTTTGTTAGCCTTGGGCCCCAAAAAGGACCAAATATGTGGCCGCTACTGCTAATTTGATTCAGTGTTTTGTTACATTGAGCAGGAAAAGCTTGTTCACACAATTACTTTATTCAGTTGCCATGTTTTAGACAATTTATGTCCACAAACTGAGAAAGAACACAGAGTAAATTCAGATAAGCAGGCTTTCATGCTGAAGTGTTCACCCAGAGCTTGGCTCCACTTTAATGACACACCAGCTCACCTGAAAACAGGATCTGTGGATTTTCAGTGCAGGTGATATCAAAAACAACCAAAGGGGAATGAATAAACAGCCTTGTAACAAACAAAGCTGTTTTGTTCTCATATTCATATTCTTCTCCAGCGTATATATATTCAGACAGGGAGCAGTTCTTCTTGTTGAGGAGACAACGCTCTTAAATCTCACTTCTAACCTGGACAAGTAAGGGATTTAGCACACAATGAAACACTTGTTGCTCTGCTCATCTCAAATGACAATCGTGAATGCTCTGATTAGTAAGAGCAGGTCTAAATAATTAAATAATTGTTTGCGGTGGCAGTTTAGTTTAGAGGCTTTTTTTCAATGTGCCATGCTGTCCTGACCTTTTCTCTTTTCTAAAAATGACATAACAAAATGACGAAAGTTGCACTGAAATATACAGGGTTTTTTTCTATATACAGCCACCGATGAGCTCACTGGCACCTTACAGTTGTTGTTTTGAGTTGATCTCTGTGCTGCTGTTAAGGTTGTAAAGCTGAAACCAGTCAATGCCATGAGTGTACATTTCTCTACATCTTAAGTTTCGCTACAGACCCCTCAAAGGGGGATGTCTGATTTTCGTCTCAACATCAGAGTAATAGTAAGACTTGGTCCACACTATTACTACATTGGCACACAGCAGAGTCTGCATGTATTTTAAACAGCATTATCAGACAACCCATATCCACATAGCAGCATATCCACCCACCCTCACTGCTCTCCAGTTAAAAACTAATGGAACATTTCACGAGACTGACAACATTGTTTACATTGCACCATCAAATCTTAAATTTTTGAAAATGTTGGATTTTTCACAAAAGAAATTGCGCAAAAGTTTGTATATCATTAAATTGGATCAGAAGTATGACAGATCTGAATCCTCACATAGCCAGACATCATGGTGTATCTATGGATGCTAATTCAGCTAGCACAAGTAACAACGGGAACACAAGATAAAGATGTGGATAATGAAGACGTTTAATAACTTAGACACACTTATTACAGCATCTATTAAAGCAATATTTGCTAAAGATTTATATCTAAAGCCATTCATGTTATCAGGTGGAATTAGTTTCAGTTTTAATTGATGTGACTTAGATTTGTTTCAATCCTGTACAGAAACGGAAATATGATCGTCATTTACGATTTTCTAATCCAGTTTATGTCAATTTAGTATTCTATCGTTAGATGTGATATCTGATATGTGGCTATGAGACATGAGTGGATGTTTATACGAGATTCTCTTGAGCTTTTTGCTTATATGCATGGTCTGAGTTGTGCCACTGCAAGCTTTGACTAAGCTTGCTAACAGCTAGCTAGCTAAGAAACAAGCTTTTTCTTACTCCCTTTGAGTCTTTTTTCTGTATGGCTGGAAATATGTTTGCTGCCCTCTAGAGCTAAATTTAATTCACGAATTTGCTGTGATAGCTTCCATTAATGAGTTTAATCATTCAAGTGACCTCACAAAAATATTGTTTTCTATTTTTGTTGATATAAATGAAGCACGCAAAGGTGTATATGTCATGCTGTTTGAGTGGGCAGTCGTGTTCACATGAAAGTTAGCTGTAAAATACTTGTAGTTATGATTGTGAACTGCCAAATATAGCCTCTAATATAACTTTAGCTTTCACAATATGATACTGGGCATACATTACAGTAGGCTAATCATGAAATATACCAACTAAATATTATTTCACAGAAAATTACTTGCCTGACTTCAAAGTACTGGTATAGCAAAGTAAAAAAATGAGGCCACACAAGAACTACCAGATACATGTTTTTCTTTACTATGAAGAACAAAAATTAATTTGAATGTAGCTTACTAATGTCACATTTACAGAGATAGGTTGTTTTTTTAAAAATTGAAATTGGAAAAAAGATTATTCATGCATTCAAAACTGTATCATACTGCATCAAATCAAAATGTACCATCCCTGACTCAATTCATATCTAGATATGTATCAAATCATCTTGTAGAGATAAACACTCTAATAATAATTAATAACACTCTAAATAATTAAAAAAACGGACATGGAAGAGTGGGTCTGATTGTTTGCTTTAAATTAACATATAGCCTAACCTAAATTGTTGTAAAGCTGAAATCAGGTGAAATGTTACCAGATATGTGATAAAGACATTTATAGTTGATATCCCATAATGACTAATTATACCTGCCAGTCTGCATTACTGAGTGCTGTCTTTATTTAAATTCAATCTGTTAACTAACAGATGAGGTATATCTGCTTTGTTTGATTATTAGTTGAATGCATTGTGAAAGTAACTGCTAATAGAGTAGGAAAAGTCATCTCCGTTTAACAATTTAAAGTATTTGATGAGAGGAGTCAATGTTATCTAGCTTTTACTGGGGAGGCTTTAGGGTTTCTTTTCCTGTCTCCAGGTGATCCAGGTCACAGTTCAGCAGTGTTTGTGTAGGAGGTCAGGGGTTTAAGGTGTCATTGTGTCGTAGCATAGAACAAGATCAGTGTGGAAACATGGCTGATGGGGACTGTGTGGTTCTGCAGACCAGATGGCGCTCCATATGCCTGTGGTTTATGTTTCCTTTCATAACTTTGTCCAAATGCACAATTAAAATTTCATTAAAAAGTCATCTCTCTGCAAGCGCAGCCTCTGTGTTTTAGACAAATATGCTTATGAGCCGTAAACCAAGGAAAATTAAACAAAAGCTTTAATTTTAGACTGATGTGTTTCAGTTTGTGGTCATAAAACTCATAACAGTGAGCACACTGAATAAGAAAAAAAGGAAAAGACAGAAAATAAATTGTTGTTCCCTTTTATATTGAATTGTGGCAAAGTTTTTATTTGTTTAACAGGCTTTTCGATGCTGTACTCATTTGAAATTGAACAATATTGGCTTAGAAATAAAACAAAATTGCGGAAGCTCAGGCTGCTTGGATTTCACTGATAAGAGGATGTTTGCACATGTGAACAAATGTACAGAGAAATATATCAATGCACAGTATAACACACAGGCACTCGCACACACCGATGGACCCCTCCTCCTGCTCAGCGTCACAGCTGGGCACTGGTAGACATGGTAACCAATGACATCAGCTGCCGCGTGGCAGCTGCTGCTGCCATCATTTTGTTTTGTGGTGTAGACGACACAGAGGGAGTGAGACGTGGTGCTGTAGTTGCCATGCCAACATTGTGTCCAAACCTCTTAAATGAAATTATATGATGGGACACGAGCATCACTCAAGTTTCATGCATGAAAGTGCTCAACTTAACACAAACCACTTGTATGATATGGTTGGTTCACCATTTTTGGGGAGGGTGTTTACCGACCATTTTTAAAGGTAAAACCAAAGTGAAACAAATTTCTGAATGTTTTTGCAAATTGTTTCTTTTTTTTTTTTAAACGTCTCAATGACAAGATGAAATAATTATTTTAAGTGTTTTCCAAAGCCTGATGTAACTAATTCCTTTGATGCAAAGCCATTATCACCCAAAAACCACTAAAAACTCATGTAGTGTAATGTTGCTTCATTAAGATTAAAACACACTTCAGTTAATGTTGACTCATTTCCACATAAACCTTCCTATTGCTATGTATCAAGATCCAACGATGAAAGTAGTCCTCAACAAATGCACAATTCTATGCTACTTGAGGGAAAAACAACTGTGTCCATCTGTCTTGTTCCAATCCGGTCTTAAACATTTTGGTGGAAAAGTCACAACACAAATAAGACAAATGTATGTTGCTGATTTTAGCACACAAATTGGCTTGTAAACTATACTAAAAAGCTGAAGATGTACACATAAAACCGTGATGAAAACGTATCAAAATACGCACAAAATCAACGCAGAGGATGGATGGGAGGCTCCGCCTGTATGCGTCTGCGTATTTAACGTTAAACATAAATGAACCATTGCTGGTGATGAATATAATTGTTGTCATTACAGTGCTTTTCACTGACTATAACTAGTCTCTGTGATCTGTTAAACTAGCAGTTTGTTTGTTTGGTTAGAGTAGACACTATGGTCACTAATCTGCCATCTAATGGCACAAAGTGGTATTACATTAATTTCATCTGGCATTTTTTTTATTTAACATCATAAGTATTGCTTTTTCCAGTTCATTTGATGGCATTTTTTTTTATTTTAACTATTTTTTTCTATTAATTGCACTTTTGACACTTTAACCGTTTTAACAGCAAGTGACGTCCATCTTCTATTTACAGGTAACAGGACTGTTGGTGTCAAATTTCATCCTGAAAATATTTCTAAGTTTTAAAATGACAACTTATTTGTGGCCACAGGAGAAGTCCGATAGGATAAGTCTTTAGGCTACATCCCCTTGGGAGCACAAACATCTGTAATAGTTTAAGATATTTTAGTCCAGACCAAATAGTTGATTAACAGAAATTTCAGCTAGCTAACTGGAAACATCTTCAGAGGAGTTTTTCACCTAAAAGGTTCAATACAAACTTTTATGTAACAGCAAACTATTAACTAAGATGTTCATAGCACTTCTTTTTGTATTCCCTCTCATGTGTTATGGCGGCTACTCCAGATTCACATGAATGTTAGTGGATGTGAATTCCTGTGGATGCAGGTGTGCATCCAGCTAGTCTTCCTTTGAAAAAACTGAAAGTTTCAGCCAAAAAGCATGATGTAAAGAGAAGGGCAGGACCAGACACATAAGCTCTGGATTTGAAAAATGTCTGAGGGGAGGTTTATTATACCTCTGAGCATCCAGCGATGGCGTTTAATGTGTCCATTGTGGATACAGAAGGCCTGAGGAGAGAAGTTACACACCCCTGGTTTATGTTAACCTTGTGGTGTCACATAAATTATTCAGGGTCAGCTCGATGGACAGAAACAAGACCCTCAGCAAAGCCTGGCCTGTTATAATTCACCAGATGTGGTCAACAGAGTGACTGTCCACCCTAGGAATCGTTCTCCTTTTCCTCTGGCTGAGGCTCTTTAACCTTTTAAAATTCAGATTCCTTTTTTTTTTTTTTAAATGTCCAACAGAAACACTAAGAGATAATTTATTTTGTATCATGTCTGTATTCTAAGTAGGAAGCCAATTAAAGTTTCCTGGAAATAAATAAGCCTCAATTTATGCCTAAAATCTATATTGAATTTTTTTTTTTTATATGCATAGGGTCCATTTTTGTCTGGAGACTAAATTAAATTTTTGCACCAGTGTACCCTTGCACATACTCTTGGTTAAGCAAAAGCATTACAATGTTTTTTCCCCAGAGAATTATAAGAGAATTATCAGTAAATTTCCCAGAATTGAATTAAAGTCTTTCAGGGAGTGCTGCTCTGTACTCTGAGTCCTTACTTAGGCGTCCAGTTTCCATGAATTTGGATTTTAGATGTGACTTTATTCTGTCAACTGTAGTTTTTAGTTGCAGCAGCTGTCCTCTCAGTCCACTACTGGTGTCCAGACTGGAATAATTCTTAATTAGGGCTGCAGCAAACAATTATTTAGGTAATTGAGTGTTCCATCGATTAATCCAGTGATCTGATAAGGAATACTTTTACAATGATACCTTTTTAAAAGAGATACATTTACATTTTGAACTGGCTTTTACGTGTAGCCACAATTAGGGCTGGGTGATATGGCCAAAAAACGTATTGTATTATTATTATACTGAATACTTGGTACAGAATACTTGGTATTTCCTTTCTCAGCTTACAAGCCGACTGATTTCTATTAAAATGCTAGCATGAAATGTTCCCGTGTGTTTGTTCAGCTTAACTTTAGACATTTATTTTTTTCACCTTTTTTTCTGATTTAGCTCCTTGTCGTTTTCTCTGGTTTCCACCATCAAATTAAGCTGCTACAAACTTCTTGTCTGACAGTAATTACTGTCAGTGTGAAACAAGGTGACCCGAAATTCATTACTTGAGTAAATTTACAAGTTGCTTTCCACCAGGGATGGCATGCTGTACCAGTATTGACCTTAATCATGATATTTAAAAAGTTGAATATTGACGTCGTAATGATTGGGATGTGATCTCAGCTGATAAAAGATAAAATTATGGATTTTTGTACATATTCAAAAGTTCCTTACCACCTATTTTGAGTTTAATTACCAAAAACAGGTAATTAGTAAGATGAACTAGTCTTATAGGAAGATTTAAAAAAATTTTTTTTTAATACTATCATGCCGTTATAATTGTTTTGTGAAAGTCAGATTGGAGCAGTCACTGATGAACACCAGATAAACAGAGATTTAAGGAAAAATGATCTACCAAGTCTCTACATTATGATCCTGTGATATAGAACACCAGGTGTTTGCTTTCTAGCTAACATCTAGCTGTGTTAGCATCTGTTTGCTTCTCCCCCACTGTCTCTGCTTTCATATACCGTATTTTGAAGCAGCTGAAATCCTAATAAAGCCTCTTATTTCCTTTCTTATCGTCTTTTATCAGACAACACAGTGAATCAGAAACAGAGAGTGAAATAACAGCAGTTAACACGACACCTTAACCAGCAGTCTCTGACTTTACAGATACAGCAGGGTCTGATTAAATCACCGTTTTTATTTTGGTTGGACTTTGATGTGACTGAGAATATTAGTTCACATTAACAGCTTAGGCAGAGGAGAATATGACAGTGGCTTAGTTCTGGTGACCTTTAAACAGAAATTAGGCACCGTTTGTCCTCCCTTAAATCCAGATTTTGCTTTTTGTTCTTTTGCAAGTTATTTTCTTGCACGAGAAAGGAAAAACAGTCAAAATCGTCTCTGTGGACACAAGTCAATAGAAGTTTCCGTGACTATTTGAGGCACTGCTGCCACATGATGAAGAAAAACCTCCCTTTTGTTGCATTTAATCATTGTGAGAGGAAGCTGGAGGGTCTTCCTGACACTGCAGACACAGCTGGCTGCAGGTCAGTCCTTCGACAGTCTGATCATCTGCAACTTTAGATAAAATCTGACAGTTTAGGCTGGAACTGTTTGGATGTTTAATGCTGTATCTTCAACTCGGTAGCTCTCTGCTCTGGCCCTGAGATGCGCATTATTAATACAGATCAACGGTGCTCTCTACCCAGAAGGGACGCAGATAGGAGGAGGATAATTTAAAGCCCTTGGCTCCTCACCTAAATTACATTACCTGCTAGATTACAGCAATTTTCCAGCTGTTCGCCTCCTCTGACCTTCATTACTGATTTGGCTTCCCTAAAGTCTTTAGCAGGGAGAGCTCCCTGTTCAATCTGAGCTCTCATTCTTGACCCCGAACACCCCACTCTTGCTGTTAATAATGATCTTGATGATTTGTATTCACATAGTGCTATTCATCATCCCACCATCGGCACCTTACAATGGTAGGAATGAAATAGCTTTTCAATCATCGGTTGGAAATCAGAGAAAAGTGCAGGGTTATTCACTCAGAGTCAGTGATGTAAATGTAAAATTTGTAGCCTAATTTACTCATTAAAGCTTCTCATCTGGGGCTAACTGATGACTCGAACATAGAGCAGATGATTGGCAGCTGAAAGCTACGTGCTCCTTCATCTTTGTATCATGGCTGTTTAATGTAGGCAACAGCCCCGGACCCTCCAAAGGCCCCAAAAGCCCCTCTAGAATTACACTGAGATTAGTAAAATTACTGCTACTCACCTTGAATCAACCAGGCATGACATCATACAGTCAGGAGTGCAAAGTTAGCAGGTGGGAAATAAATTAGGCTGGAAGTAGGCAAAAATGATCCTTTAAACTGTGATCTCATTAACATAATGCAAAGAAATTTGCATGTTAATTGAAACTGAAGCGTAGCTGTAGCGTCGGATATACAATGGATTTACCGAAAAAGTACTAATTGTTAATTAGATAATTAAAAAGAAATTGCAATTAAGAGTGTAATAATGTCATAATAGATGTTAAATATTATCATAATGCAGAATAACTGTTTCTTACTTGTTGATTAAAGACTGCGTTTGTAAGCAATACTGAACTTTTATGTAGCAGTGTAGTAGCAGGATTTTTATCTCGTGTATATTGCTGTTTTTCTATTTTTACTTGAGTAAAAGATCCAAGTAGTTCTTCTAATACTGAAGTCCAGGTCTCTATATTTATTTACAGTGTCATAAAACTGAAGAAAAGTGTCATATTTTTCCCACTTTGGAATCCCTTTCGACAAATGGAAAACATTCAACACTTTCACCTGATAAATTAACCTCCGTTAAGTAATTAATGTCACAATATGTTTGGCAGACAGTTTGTCTCATATCAGAGCCGGGAGGGTTTAATATCATGGATATGCACATGTATTTGTGCAAGTGCTACAGCCCAGATGGCAAAAATCTAATGGAGAGCCTCTTAAGGAGATGTAGGTTTATACACTGACGCTGTAATCCCGGACTCCCTCTGTGGAGCAACAAGCTTTATGCACCACTCGGTCTTACAGGATTTGTGGCTTGAACCATCTGCTGTGGCCTTTTGGAGGAAGTCATTGAGCAGGGCAGAGAGGGAAACCAGTTTTTTGACATCCTGCATCTAAACTCATCAGTAGTAATTAAACTCCTGACAGTGGTTGGATTATTTCAGAGAAATAAGAGGGTTCATTAGGGTTCATTGCTTCGGTAAAAGTACTGATACAGCTCAGTAAATACTGTGGGTTAAGAAGCTTACTTTAGAAAAGCATGATTAGATTACTGAATTCTAAGTGATAAAGTAGAAGTAAATGCAGAGAAATGTCTTCTCTGTTATGTGATGTGCAAAAATTCTCAAAATGTATGAGTTAACAATGAAACATTTACATTGTTCAAACAAAAGTAACATTAAATTAAATAAGAAATAAATAGATAAAGGAGATAAAAAAGTTTTAGAAGCTGGAGCCATGACGGAAACATGAAGATATGATCCGACCACATGGGATTTAACACAGTGCTGACCAGAGTGGTGAATTTAATGTTTGTTGTCATGTGTATGCTTTAATCTGCTTAAGATGGATGCCTTTTATCCATCCATCATTATCTTCCGCTTATCTGAGATCGGGTTGCGGGGCAATAAGTCCTGGAGGGAAACCCTGACATCCCTCCACCCAGCTACACTCTCCAGCTCCTGCTGGGGGATCCCGAGACATTCCCAGGCCAGAGGGGATATACAATCCCTCCTACATGTTCTGGGTCTGCGTCCCTTCTGGGCCTCCTCCCAGTTGGACGTGCCTGAAAAAACGGCAAAGACTACTAGGAGGCATCCTAACCAGACGCTTCAACCATGCAGAGGAGCAGTGTTTCTACTCCGAGCTCCTTCCAGATATAGATAGTGACCAAAAGACTTTCTAAGAGCTTGAATAAGTGCAGCTGTACTTCTTCTTGGTTCTTGAAGACATTTCACCTCTCAGAGGTGAGCACAGAAAGTAAATATTTTTTTAGAGCAGTTGCTGTGAAAGGCAGAGTGTATGAAGTGCATGATGAAAGGTGAAATACATAGAAAAGGATGGGTTGGTAAAAAATAACTGATGTGACAATGTTCGGCCTGCTTCTGACCTTTTGATTGTCTTCTGAGTTTCTTGTTGCTATTTCTTACATCCTCAGAAAGTCAGAGGACATTATGAAACTGAAGAGAGAAGATGGAGACATCAGTCAGCTCTTTAAATTACCAGAATCAACTGTCAGGAACGTCATTAAGAAGAAAAACTGCACGGGTGAGCTCGGTAGTCATAGACTAGAAGGCCAAGGATAACCTCTCCTGCTGGTAACTGAAGAAGTCTCAAAATAATGAAGATAAACGTCTGTACATTTGGCTTCAAGAGGCAGCTGTAGGTGTGTCGGTGCCTACTGTCCATGAAACAAACACCTCCAGAAAACCTCTAATAACCTGCAGAAATGGGATGATCAGATAAATTTGTCAAGAAAATGAACGCAGCATTGTGTGAAATAGTGAAGGAACCGTCAAACATCCAAAGAATAGAGCCTCATATGTGTACTGTGATGGTGGGCGTGTTGAGGCCTGCATGGTTGCTGCGGGATCTGCTGTTGGAAGCAGAAAACAAGCGAAAAACTTAAGTTATTGACCGACTAACGAAGCCTGGAGGAACTGGGAGGATTTGAAACAGTTGCTTTTTTAGCAGTCTGAGTAAGAGGTTTCTTTTTCCATTTTGTAGCCGTTTTCATTCCGCCTCATCACTTTGTGTTTGCCTCATCGTCCTTCCACTCTGCGATGTGATGACCTGCTCTGACCACACCTGAGTGACAGACAGGAGTGCTTTGTAAGGGTAGCAGGGGTTTAATTTGCAGGAAAACAGACACTGTTCTGTTTTTACCTCCTTTTTCTTCCTCCTAATGCACGGTCGCCTTCATGGACAGCTTTGTAAAATGTAACACAAGTCATTCAAACTTATTAGCACTTTATTAGCTACAAATGTGTGAAACTGGGAAGTTGAATGTGATTATTTAAACCTTCCTCCTGCCTCTCTTTTACTTGTATTACAATGAAGTGCATGTGTGTACGACAAATCCTCACGTCAACGGGACATTTGGTGCTTAACCCTTGTGCCCTCCTCAAATTTACTACCCTCTGGGCAGCTTTGTGGAAAACATGTATACACACAAAAAAACTGCTATTAAATCGTCATACATCAATATTTTTATCTTACCACAAATATCTCCAGAGGGTGGAGTATAAAAGACATATAGTTAAGGTGTTTGGAGCTCCAATGTTTTTCCCTCTATGTAAATGACCTATTTCCATTCAAACCTTTTGCTCTGACAACTTAATTCTAGTTCTGTTGTTTTATTTTACTTTCTGATTAATATGAGCATCTCCTTCCTCCTCATCATCTTCCTCCTTCTGTTGTGTTTAAATTCTGCAGAAAAAGAGCAGAGAGGAGAGTTGCGGCGAGGGCAGCGGCGTGGAGATCCTGGAGAACAAGCCTTATGAGGATGGGCCCGGAGGCTCGGGTCAGTACACTCACAAGGTCTATCACATTGGGAAACACATCCCGTCCTGGTTCTGTGCCATTCTGCCTCAAGCTGCCCTTCGAGTGGAAGAGGAGTCCTGGAACGCTTATCCTTATACGCGAACCCGGTGAGGTGACATCATACAAAACCCAAAATGACTCATAACACATCCATATACCACCACCCCTGCCCCACTGCTAAAGCTTTTGCTTGGTGCGAACACATCTGCATATATCAAAGTGATTTTAGGCAGCAGGAATCATCTAAAGTGGAAACACTGACCTCATAGTGATAAAATGTTGTTAATAGTTTTTATTAAATGGTCCCAGAATCATAAATCTGAACAATGAAATGAGGTTCACTTGCTGATGGAAACATTTTTTCATTATTTGAAACAATTTTAGCTGAATGGTCACACATTTATTTGCTGCCAGTTTCTTACAATAAATCCTCCTTTGGACATTATTCTTGTAAACCATACTTTGTCAGCCCAACAGGCTTTTACATGCTTTTAGAGGCATCGAGTTTGAGTCTCGTATATTAGATTTGCAGTCTAAAGTGCAGTTTAGAAGTACTAGTATTTGACTTTACATTGTTGACTCTCACTCAGTCACATGCCAGAACATCATTTCTCTGTGTTATTATATAGATGTGGAAATGTGCTTCATTTCTGCAACCTCTGAAGGAGAAAAAAAAGCCAACGCTTTGCTGTATTTTCAACATGCCTTCAGATAAAGCTGTATATTATTATTTTTAGCTGTTGTTGTCAAGTTTGGATCAGGCAGAGTAAAGGCTGTTTTCAGCTAATAGCTAACAACTGTAGTTCTCTATAAGCATCAGTTTTTTTTCTTCTTCTATGTTTTTAAAAATCTGTAAATCTCTGTGAAACATTCAAGGTGTTACTTTTCAAAAGAGAATGAAATCAAGAATTTACTCCAAATATTTTTGGAAAAGCTCTTTATTTACTTTGAGAGTGGGAGTTAAGGTAACACTAGAGACGTTTGTGAACCTTAAAACAGTAAAAAAAATGCACAGATACCGCAGTTCACGACTTTGGTTTCCCGCTCTGCAATCACACTGTTTTCATTTACAGTTGCTTGATGCTTTTTCGTTGGCTTTTAATGGCGTCTTTGTTAGGAAGGTGGTGTTACGTCTCGCAACTGCAGGGGAAACCAAAAAGCAAAGCATTTGCCAAATTCTCTATTGTTACTTTAAGTGCCATGATTTAATGTCAACCCAGTTAATGGAGTTAACATTTCTTTTTTGCAGCTTTTCAGAAAACAACTTTAAATTTGCTTCACAGTGAATAAAACTGCAGCTGCTGTTTGTACTGAGAACTTTTGCTTCAGACTAGCTTTAGAAGTTGTTGAAATGCCCAGCTTTAAAGCACAAATAAACATCTTTTTTGTCTCTAAAAATGGTTTCCATAGCTAATTTTAACCTCAAAGTTGCTAAATTGAAATATATGGTGCCCTTTGGTTCCTGCTCTTACCCATCTTTGGTCATCACTTCTGGGTAAAAAAAACCCCCCAAAAACTCAAATATGTTGGTGGTTATAAGTGGACCTCGTGGCCAGATGTGGTTCTGACACAATTTTTTATTTGCTGTACCGTTCTAGTATGTTTTATCTAGTATGTTTTAAGTCAAAACTGTTCAAAACTCAAAATATCCAGTCATGTGTGAACTAAATTTAGTTGACTTGGTAACAAACGCTTAAAGGAAAGAAGGAAGGGATGTTAGAAGGACACTGCCAGCTCAAGGTGTAAAAAATACAACAACATGTATTCTGCACACTAGAATAAATGATCTCAGGAATGCGTCTTTTATTTGGGATGCACTGATTGTCAAATTGTGGGACAATATCGATACCGGTGTTAAATTTAAAGATTTTGCCGATAGCCAGTAGCAGATACTGAATGTTTTTGCCACTTTTTTCTTTCTCTGGTATCATAAGTCTTTCATATAAATGTCTTAGCAGACATTTCTTTGTAACGTCTTGTATGAAAAATGTATTTTAAAAGGCCTTTTAGCCTGTTAAACTATCACCTACTCGATTACCTTCCAGTACTTGATTGGCCAAAGAAATGTCATTGTGAAAAAAAAAAAAAAATGAATAAAGGTAGAGATGATGTCTGCTTCCTGAACCCAAACTGGCAGCTGGTTCCACAGAGAGGAGCCTGATAACTGAAGGCTCTGCCTCCCATTCTACTTTTAGAAACTCTGGGAACCAGAAGTAAACCTACAGTCTGAGAGCTAAGTGCTCTGTTGGGAAAATATCTAAGTATGAGATCTTTAAGATATGATGGAGCTCGCTCATTAAGAGCTTTATATGTGAGAATTTTAATTAGGTTTAGATGTTACACTTAGAAAAATGTACATCATTATGGCATACACATTCAGGCTTCAAGCTTCTGGTCTTCTCGTGAACTGGGAAAAAGAAAGAGGGATACATTGACCTCTCAGAAGTCACAACCACAAATTTGGACACTTATATATATACATAGATTTTGATAATGCGGACAAATGAACCTGTTACATGTGCTCTGGTGAAGCTGGGTTGAAAAAGTGCAAATTATTCCAGTGAAGAGGCTGATAGTGGAAAAATAACTCAAATTCTTATTATAATTACTTCACTTTAAGTTGACAGGTTTATTCTTAAGATTTATAAGGGACATTGAAATCCTTTAAGTTTTAATTTCTGTTCCAGTCTAATAAACTGTTTCCTGTGTTTCAGGTATACCTGTCCCTTTGTAGAGAAGTTCTCTATAGACATAGAAACGTACTATAAACCTGACACTGGAAACCAAGAGGATGTCTTCAGTCTGTCCTCTGCTGAGAAGAGACAGAGGGCTGTTGGTAAGTTTATCTTGCATTTATTCATCTGTACACGCGCTCGCTGCATCATTACTCTTGAATTGTGCCTTTGGGATGCTCTGGTCAGTTGTCATCTCATAAGCAGGAATCAAATTTGCACAGCGTTATTTGCAGTGAAAATGCCAGCAGTGTGATACAGAAGGATACAAGCTGTGGAGTGTAAGAGCTTGTGTTGAGCCTCTGCATACTAACATTCACTGGGGAGCAGAAAAATGTGGAGTCTGCTGCCGACATGTTTCTGCAGGGACTGATTGCATAAAAGACACACACATAAAATCCCAATCTTTTCTTGAGGCAGTTGCTCTTACCCGTGGCTCGGATCTGCTTTATTTTAACATTCCACTGTGTCTCTCTTCTCCTTGTAGACCCCATAGATATCGTCAAGGACTACATCCCGCCTCATGAATACCTGGTGGAAGAAGACCCAAAACTGTATCAGTCAGTCAAAACCAAACGGGGTCCTTTGTCAGAGGACTGGATCGAGGACATCAACCAGAATCCCAGTCAGAGTGCAGTAATGTGTGCCTACAAACTCTGCAAAGTGGAGTTCAGATACTGGGGCATGCAGTCCAAGATCGAACGATTCATACACGATGTGGGTAGGTTTGGGAGGTGGTGTGACAGACTTCAACCTAATCTGTGAGTCAAGTCGTGAAATATAACCCTCGAAATGTCAGTGAACACCCTCAAAAAGTTAGGAAATCTTCCGGATTGCTGCTTTCCCCATTTGGGTCTTCAACTTCATGACAATATCACCAACATACTAATTGTTAATCACACTTAGGGGCAGCAGTGAACGATGATCAAAAAAACTTGGGGGTATTTATGACTTTCACTGTTAAAAATCTTTGTTTTGAAAGAAAGAATTTCATCTCTGTAGTGATGATTAAAAGAAAACTCTTAGGGGAGATGAAGAAAAAGAAATGGACAAGGTTTGAGGTGAATCTGATGAAAAGTAGGTGGAGGCACTTAAAAATGCTGAAGCTACCTCGCTGAGGAGGTGCAGAAAGTCTCTAAGAGGCGTCTGACTCTCTGAGATAACGCAGCTCGCTGAATTAATTTCCTGCCAGTTGTTTGGCTGCTTCTGTTTCATTGCTGTGATCTGACACTGTTTATACACTCCCACAGCCCTCAGCTTGCCTCCTCACCGCATTTACTTCCAGACTAATGAAGCAGCAGCTGCTCCATCTTCATGCCATTCTGACTCGGTTCTCTAATCAACACGTGTTCAAGCACAAATGATGTTTTCCTCTCTGACAGTCCCATTGCAGCCATATCGGCCTCTTGGTGGCTTTTTAATGTTTTTTTTTTTTGCCTCTTCGTCTCTGTCAGCCCAGAGTTTATCACAACTAACACGCTGCTTAGATTGCAAATTGCTTTCGTCTTGTCCTTGGGTTTCATATGTGCAGAATCTTTCAAGCTTTGTGAATTTCTTTATGACCTTGTGTTTATTTCCACTGGATTATGCAGTATATATCTGCGTGCTCCGTTTGCTAACTTTAGTTTTATGGCCAAGTTGCAATTTTTTAAACATGATGATTAATCATTAATCAGAGTTTTAGAGTTTTATTAGCCCGTACGGCTCATTTAGCTCATAAAAAAGTTTGATTTACACGTCTATAATATTTAAGCTAAATATTTTAGTTTTTTTTTAAGTAGCTGTTATTATGTAAGTGGTAAAATTACCAAGAGCTAAGTATTTCTTTCAGGAGTTGGAGATGAAAAACAAAGCTTAAAGAGACTGAATCTCCCTCCTGCGGCCTGTACTACGAAGCAGAGCTAGTGCCTTAGTGAGGTAACTTTAGGATCAGCTCTGGATTTTCATTATCATGAAATCGGTTTGCTTCTCAACAGGCTGTATCACCTGTATTTATAACCTGCCCTGGAGCAGGTTAAATTCAAAGACAAGGGATCAACACACTGTCTGACTCCTACTTGAGTCAAAGACCGATTATGCTGTTTGACTTTATCTCTGAGGCATCTTTATTAGAGACATGTAAGCCAAAGAGAATGTTTATGTAGCCTTTCTTTCTGTAGTGTTAAAGTAGCAACTTGTTTCGGCTGCTAATTTAAAAAAAATAAACGAAAACATCCTAATTTTGCAGCCAAAGTGCAGCAGTTTCACATTAATTTAATAACTTTACCTCTTTAACTTAAAATACTGACACGCATTCTTTTCTGCATATTTCTGGATAAAAATATTAATTTGAATAGATATTTTGATCTAAAGAAAACAATGTAATTTGGTCATTTTAATAAAAAGATGCCCCTCGAGGGGCTCTTGACAAGTAATTGATGGACTTGGACTCCATTTTGGGGATAATCCTGGAAAGTTAGAGCTGAAAATGTCTTCAAAAGCTTAAAAAAGATTGACTCAACCAAGGAAAATCTAGGCTGAAACAGAAACTGGTTGTAATTTCCATAAAATGAGAAATAAAGCTGACAGTGTAATAATGTTACTCTGAACAAATATCAGGCTGTTTGAGTCTTAAAAGACAAAAACATTTCAGTTTGAAAGTCTTTTCTTGTTCAGTTTGATTATTTATTGACAAATAATGTGAATGGAGATATAAGCCTGATTGAACATTACATTGGTTCAGTTTATATTGAAATAAAACCAGAGTTGGAGTGATAGAAATACAGAAATACTGGTCATATTTCATTTTTATATATTATTTATATACTTTTCAACATGTATGCAACAGAAGCCTTTTTTCCCACCTAAATTAGAAGACGGTAAACTGTTGTTGCAGGCCTGCGTAAAGTGATGGTGCGAGCCCACCGGCAGGCGTGGTGCTGGCAGGACGAGTGGTACGGTCTGACCATCGAGGACATCCGGCAGCTGGAGCTGGAGACCCAGCTGGCTTTAGCCAAGAAGATGGCTCAATACAGCCTCAATGAGGAGGGTGGAGCGGAGGCAAATGGAAACTCCGCCAACCAGGACCAGGATCAGGGAGTAGACACCGCAGGGTCAGCTGCTGAGGTCGAGGGAGCGCGAGGGAAGCTCGGAGATTCACTGGAGACACGAGGTGAGCTCACCAAACAATGGTCAACATCCTCCAGATCGTCCAACAGGTCATCAAAGAGAGGAGGTGAGAAAGACTTTGTAGTACTTTGATTATCATGTTTTTCTCCATACCGATACTTCCTGATGTACATCCTCTTTCAATTCTTAGTTTTTATGTATCAGAACATAAAAAAATTCACCAGGCCCTTAGCAGATCTTAGAAAGAAGTAAATACAACCTCAGATGAGCGACAGATCAGTTTTTGTTAAATAAAAAATATGACAGTTAAAATGCAGAAGCCATGTGTGAAAAACTAAGTGAATTTGTTCATGCACAGCTCTCTTGAGGTCCCACCACAGCATTTCAGTCAGGTTGAGGTCGACAAAACAAGCCCAAATCATCAGCCCTCCGCCACCGTGCTTGACAGCTGGTATGAGGTGTTTGTGCTGATATGCTGTGTTTGGTTTCCTCCAAACGTGCTGCTGTGCATTATGACCAAACATCTCCACTTTGGTCTGGTCTGTCCAAAGGACATTGTTCAAGAAGTCTTGTGGTTTGTTCAGATGTAACTTTACAAACCTGAGCTGTGCTGCCATGTTCTTTTTAGAGAGAAGAAGATTTCTCCTGCAACCCTTCCAAACAAGCCATACTTGTTCAGTCTTTTTCTAATTGTGCTGTCATGAACTTTAACCTTTAACATGCTAACTGAGGCCTGTAGAGTCTGAGATGTAGCTCTTTGGGTTTTTGACCTTGTGGTGAACTTGCTGGGACGTCCACTCCTGGGAAGATTGACAGCTGTCTTGAATGTTTTCCACCTGTGAATAATCTTTCTCTCTGTAGAATGATGGACTACAAATAGTTTGGAAATGGCCTTATAAAACTTCTGCTTTTATAAAGGTGCTCACACCTGGCTGCTACTAACCAACAATCTTAACTCCTGTGGAAGCAGGAGGTGCACTTAGTTTTTCACACACTTCCTCTGCATTTAGTCTCAGTTATTGTTCAATAAATAATGACACAGTGTAAAATGTCATGTGTTCATCTGAGGTTGTATTTACCACATTTTAACACCTGATGAGAACCAGATGATTTATTGTTATGTCCCTGATATGTTAAACTTCAGAATGGAAGGAGAGTGTACATTGTTTTTTACATAACTGTGTGGATTTCCTGGATTTGATACTTTGTTTACATATTAACTTCAGGGTATAATTTAAGTTGAGAGTCTCACGAAGATGAGAGCTAATCAATGGCTTTGTGTGTTTGCAGCGAGTCCATCCCATCAGAGTATTTCAGAGTGGAGGATGCAAAGCATCGCCCGGGACTCAGACGACAGCACAGACGATGAGTTCTTTGATGCTCACGGTAAAATCATTATAGCTAGGGTTGTCAAACAGTTAATTTTGAAAATCATGATTAATCACATTTTTCCATAGTTAACGCAACATAAATCGCTATTTTAAAAATATAGAGTTAGAATCAAATCTTTATCTTTTATTTGATCTTTTATTTCTTCTTTCAAATAAAAAAGTGCATTCTAGACCCACGTGACATGTCTATTTAAAAAAACACAGCACATAAAATGCTACAACGTTGTTGTCTTAAGACTGAAGAGGTAGTAGACAGCAAACGACAAACAGAACAGGGTCTAATGACAGTTAAATGAATGAAAAACTGCAGTCATTAGACGCATCAGATTCAGAACTCTCAACTCTTAGTGACTTTTCTCCTATTTATTAAGCCAATTGCTAAGGCCGCGATTAACTGCGATTGGGGAAAAAAATAAAAATAAAAAAATAAACGTGTTAATTTTTTAATTAATCTCATCGCGATTAACGCGTTAACTATGACAGCCCTAATTACAACACATTGAAAACAGCTGAAACCCACTGAATTTATTATGAATCTTAAACATGCAGCTGTAATTATGTCAGATTTATCGTCAGTGTTTCACTTTAAGGTCGAACATTTCATTCAATTTGTTCACGTAATGTTAACATTTAGCCTCGTAGTTTAAAGAACCTTTAATTTTATAAATAGATGCACTTAGAAGAGTCATAGTTGGGTCAAAACTGAGTTCAGACCTGTTGTTAATATTCATAATTCTTTTAATTTTGTAGCGTGTACGTTGGAAACGTGTCATCTTTAAAAAAGGAAACGGGACGCCTCATTTAAAGCTAATTCTTCATGTCTCTGGTCTGTTTTCTGTAACTCGGGGATCTACTCTGATGGTCCAACCTCTCCCAAATTCAACTTTTTATTCACAAAAAGTTAGAGTAACAACAGTGAACACAAATAATATGTAGAGCCCTGCTACAAGCCAGTTTAGTTATTGGAGTCTTTTTTTCATAAGTTATCAAACTGGCTTTAAAATTTAAACGGTTCTTGTACTTATCTGTAGTATTTGATTCTGCCTTTGTAGGTTACCGACTTGACGTGTTATTCCTAAAAAGCTTTGAAACTTAGGACCCGTTAAAAGCTGCAGTCTTAAAAAGAGTAGGCACAAAAATTAGACGATCATCCTCTAACTATAAATGCAATCATTTAATTTTCAAAGTAAATTTGTGCACATCTTTTTAAGGTACTCTTCTGGTTGGTTGTCCAGCTGATGTTCATGATATTAACACCTGGATTCTGTTGGGACTCACCCCATCAGATGCAGGACTCTTTGTTTGTCTTGTGTTGATTTTTAGGAGCCTCAGTGGGCTCAATGTTTTGTTTTTTTTTGGCCTGATCAGATGTTTTCCTGATGCTGTTCTGCAATGGATACAAATCTAAACATCTAAAATGCCTAAAAGTTGTCTCAGCAGGTAATGCCAAAAATGGCCTTTGAGGAAAAAAACATTTGGGACACTTTTTCGGACAGAAGCCATCTTTTTGTGAATTATAAATCACAATCTGCCTCTTTTAAGCAGTTGACAAACAGGAGTCATCCAATGTTTATAGCGGTTACATTGGAGCCCTTCGATTTGTTTTGCAGAGGACTTCTCTGATAATGAGGACATGTTCACCAAGGAAATCACCAAGTGGAGCTCTAATGATCTGATGGACAAAATAGAAACAATGGAAGTGGATGAAGCACAAGGTAAGTGAAACTCCTAGAGTTGATACAGTCACCCACATGGTTGCAGATGTACTTTGTCCCACTTTTCTTTCCAACGTTGCTTCAGCTCATTGAGGTTTGCAGCATTGGTTTATGCACAGCTCTCTTAAGGTCCCACCACATCATTTCAGTCAGGTTGAGGTCTGGACTTTGACTGGACCATTCCAACACCTTGATTCTTTTCTTTTTCAGACATTCTGTTGTAGATTTGCTGCTGTGTTTGGGATCATTGTTCTGTTGATGACCCAGTTTCAGTCAAGCTTTAGCTGTGGGACAGATGGCCTCACATTTGACTCTAGAATACTTTGGTATACAGAGGAGTTCATGGTGGACTCAATGACTGCAAGGTGTCCAGGTCCTGTGGCTGCAGATGCAATTATGCTGTCATGAACTTTAACCTTAAACATTTAACATGCAAACTGAGGCCTGTAGAGTCTGAGATGTATCTCTTTGGGTTTTTGACCTCGGGGTGAACTTGCTGGAACGTCCACTCCTGGGAAGATTTACAGCTGTCTTGAATGTTTTTCACTTGTGAATAATCTTTCTCTCTGTAGAATGATGGACTCTAAATAGTTATGTCTTGAACAATGATTCAGTGATTTTTACATGAAAAATGTATACAAATTAAAGAAAGGCTGTAAAAATGAGAAGGAAAAAGGCTCAAGACAGCAGCTTTACATCTTGTTCATTGAAACAAATGACCACAGGACACAGAACAAGAAATCTTTTCTGTCCTTTAGAAATCAGTGACTGAGTGGATGATTTATGGTTTCACAGAAACTTTGTATCAGGAGTCGAGCGGGGAGTATACCATCATGAGCAATGAAGAGACGCAGATGGAGGTACTGTTGCTTCAATATTTTCTCATTACATTCCTGTCTTTCTTACACCCTTGATTAAAAGTGTGAAGACAATCCTCCTCCTCCTAAATTAGCTTTCAATAAGTATTCAGCTTACAGTATTTCATCAGAGGCAGACGAGCAAGGCTCCATGCATCAACTGCAGTGCCCTGAAAAGCCTGTTTATTAGAGTTTCTAGAGAAATGTGGTCAGCAGAGGCTTCATTTATGGCACAGTTTTTAATATATTTAACTTCTTAAATTTTACTCGAGCATTTCCAACATCATGAAAGCTTAAATGCCTGACTCATTGCTATAGCTGTGTGAACTGGTAAACGTTTGCAAAAAGTAATATGTCCCAAAACATTACTACGCCCACATTCATGTATCCATATGGGTTTGGTTTATTGTATAACCTTTGGATAACCTTGATTATTGTACCAGTTTACATACTGACATTTCATTTCATTTGACTTTTTCAAAGTAATGGGAACATACAGGAAAAAGGAACTAACTGTGTGATGTCTGAAAGCTGTTGTATGGAGTAAAATATAGAAGTCATTTTATGTACTGGTGGTAACTAATGAATAGTTTGACATGTAACCCCTGTGCATACTGTTGTCTCAACTCCATCCATTTTTCTACATATTATACAGATAAGGTTTTAATTAGGGAGGTGCTGTCAGACCAAAGCTTGTAATGTGTTCATTTTAGTACAAATACTTTGAGTTAGAGGCTTTTCAGCTTCACTGGTACAGATAAAATGCATCATTCCCAATCCACATAAATAGGCTTTCAGGAGGACTACTCATAGTGACAAAAGACTATGCTACTGAAACGATATCTTTTCTCTTTAGGGATAAATAAAGTAACAGTAACTTCTCTTTAAGTCTTTGTTTTGCATAACCATGAAAGTTATAAAATCATACATCTTGTACAGCTACAAATGATGTACATTTGCTTTAAGATAAACCTCCTCCTTAATAAGCTCAGATTGCTCTGATTGGTCGATTCCCATGGCCTAATCAGACACCAGTCACCTTTTGGCCAATACACTTGCTTTTTAATCGCGCATTAAGGTTAGCAACTTGCTCCAACGTAGCCATAATTGTTCACCAACTTGCCTGAGTACTATGCCTGTTACCAAAATATTCCAGGCTGGAAAAACGCAATATCTACATCATCATGCTCCCCACTCCATATTTTTCACCGTGCACAAATCCCTCCAAAATGGTTCTGATCTCTTGCCAGGTTTTAACAAGCCTATTTGTCACTGTGCAGTGACAAAGGTGCATCGTAAATATACTGGAATCTGCAGATTTCGCTGACAAGCCTATCTACAAAACTTCCTGACATTTTTACTGCTACCAACTTTATGACCCTGCATCCAGTCAAACTTGGCCCTACACTGCCACCACTGGTCATCTATGCTTTGCAGCTTGTGAATGTATAGCGTTAATTTCTGAGGAGGAGCTCAAAGGACACTTTGAGGGGATATGTGAGGAAGCCATGTTAAACACGCATTTCAGTAGATAAAAGCAAGTGTACAAGTGGCTTGACAAGTATTCTTTTAATTCGACATAATATGAAATTCAAAACTTTTGCTGTAACCCTAACTGTTCTGACTGAATGTTAACTACGCCAGAAATTTAGATTCAATTTAATTAAATTAAAAAGAAAAAATTATACTATGATTAACAATTACTATTTTTAAAATACGTCTAAATTATACAAGATAAGTAAATTTAAGTGCAATGCCATGAGATCATGTTGAAAATGAGGGTCCTGAAACTAGGCCCCATGTAATTTCTCTATGGCAAGGAATATACTTGCTTTTTAATCACCTGATCACTTAAGCAACATGCTCCGTTGTAGGCGTTATTGTTCGTATACCTACCTGTGTACTACGCCCATTACCGGAGGATACCACAAGGGATCTCCCCAGATGACTCAGGTCAGAAAAAATTCGCCATCGACCCCATTTCTCCAATATTTACGTTTCCAAAATGGTTCTGGTCTCTTGCCAGCTATTTTCATAGGGGCATTCTTGTTACTGTGCAGTGGCAAAGACACATCGTAAAAAACGGGTGATTACAGACTTTCTCTACAAGCTTGTCTTTCAAACTTACTGCCATTTTTACCGCTGCCAACTTTCTGGCCTTATATCTGGTCAAATTTGGCCCTACAGTGCCCCTACTGGTCACCTACATATTGCAGCTTGTGAAAATGTAGCCTTAATTTCTGAGGACGTACACAAACAACACTCCAAACAAACTCAATGCAAATGTAAAAATACAACTTCAAATTTCTGCAAAACTACTTACTGATACTGACATTTAGTGCTAGATATACCATACGCAAGCATTAAAACATCACGTTTGATTTCATGGTGACTAGTTTGACTTATGTTCTTTGTTTAGTTTCCCGTCGTTCTTTTCTCTGCACCTGTTTTTCCATATTCTTACCTCCTGTTTGTGTCTCTCAAGTTTTTGTCTTTTGCCTGCTTTTTGTTTGCTTTAGTTGCTGATTAAACTGATTTTTATTTTTCTATGGCTTGCTACTTGGTGTATTGCCTCCGATTCCTTTTCTTTGACTCCTCACAACTTAATTACAGTTAATGGGTAACAATGAAGGAAAAATTAACAACTTTAATTTTAGCTTGGGCTAATTTGGCAGAAGTCTAAAATAAGGTAGCAGCCACTCAGATCTGACTGTTTTATTAGTTCAGGTTGACTCTTTCTTTCTTAAAATTCATTAAAATAATTTTTGCCTTGCAAAAGTGAAATCCCGACGAAAGAATGACCAAACTTTCAGTTAATAAAAATGTGCATATTATTAATTTATAGAAAACTAGGAAAAATTCAAACTAATTAACTACTATCTAAACTGTTTACAGACGGTACGTTTTTTTTTTTTATAGAAACTTAGAAAATCAGCTTAGGGCTGTGATAAAATATTTAGTTATTTCCTGATGCCCTTTTACGACAATAGAGTCTAAAGTCTGCTCATATTTGATTTATTGCCGGGGTACAGCATATAAAAGACTTTAACACATAAAAGGGCATTGCTGTGATTTTGGTTGAGGATCTACATAATCATTTGCTCCCTCATTCCTTTTAACCTCCCTTTATTCCCCCTCTGTGCCTTCCTTCCTCTTATCTACAGGACTGTTCATCCCAACAGTGTCCCCAGTTGTCCAAAATCCATGTCCTCGTTCTGGTCCTGCATGGAGGCAACATACTGGATACAGGCTCCGGTACAGCAGCAACCTGATCCTGTAGCATTTTTACCATGCAACTATTATTTTAAAAGACAGTACAGCTCATAGAGCTCAAATTCACATCAGACTAAAGCTTAACTTTATACAGCTTGATCCAGGGATATTTTGGTTTGGTTCCTTGATAAGTGTATGACATATAGTATATTATTTCTAAATATTTTCCCACTAAAATATCACATGAATTAATATATTCAAAACCACTTGAAAGTAAACAATCTAAAGATAAAGATGATTAAAAGTTGAAACAGATGACTACACAGTCCTGCAAGCAAAAATGCTGCAATTTACCAAAATAGTTTCCTAAAATTTAAAAATATAATGTTACACTCCTACAATTTAAGAATTATATAAATATACACACACACATATATATATTGTATGTTTTAAATAAGACAATATCTTGATCGTAAATGATAATGTAGAGTGGGAAATTTAGTGAAGCGCATAATTACCCTTGCTAAAAACTACTTAGCCGAGCTTTATAGATTAGCATTTACTACTTACTCTTCAACCTTCACTCTCGATGAATTTATATAATTAAATGTGTTGAAGGACGATTAAATTAAACTTCACGTGTATTTTTTTTAAAAACTTTTTAAGAATATTTAGATACTGACTAATGATACTGGACATTTAATTAAGCAGATAAAGTAGCACTGCTAAACGCTAACGAGCTTAGCTATACAGATAAGCATAAACCATCGACAATGCACCCTTTCACTTTGGTAAAATTCACATCTTCAAGAATTCAAGGATGTTTGAATGAGATTTTTCAAGTTAATTTTATTCAAGACTTTATAACCATTTGTAAATTTTGAATGTCAACATAGGAAATTCAATTGAGCAGATAAAGTCGTCCAGTGAAAAGCTATCTAGCTTTGTTTTGCAAATTACCATTAACTGCTGACTGTGCAGACTTTGCTACAGGTTGAATTCATACAATTACATGTGTTTAAAGATAATGCAACAAAATGTTTTAACTATTGATAAAATTATGATTTTAAAGCAATAACTAAATCTTGAATAATATTATGAGAAATTGAATTAGGCAGATAACATACACCTGCTAAAAGCTACCTAATCTAGCTTTTCAGGTTGCAATTAACAACTGACTGTGCAGCCTTTGACTCTGCTCAAATATGTAGGATAAAATGTGTTTAAGTATTTTTAATTAAATGTCTTTGTAAGACAGGGCAGCTGCATTAATATCAAATCCTACTCCTGTTTGTCTGCAGGTGAGCAGAACAGCAAGCAGGGAGATGTAAACACTCTAAGTGGAGCTTTTGAGACAGTGATGAGGGTCCATTACCCTGCAGCGCTGGGCCGTATCGCCATCCGGATGGTCCCTTGTCCTGCTGTGTGTGTCGACGCTTTCTCACTTGTCTCCAAGTGAGTGAACAGCATTTTAATAACCTGGTATAACACCTACACAACCTGCTGTGCAGACATAAAACACATTCCCTCTCTCTGATCTGCAGTCTTAGCCCCTACAGCTACGATGAGGGTTATCTGTCAAGCAGTCAGGACCACATCCCGCTGGCTGCTCTGCCTCTTTTGGCCACCTCCGCACCGCAGTACCAAGACACCGTGGCAACCGTCATCTTAAGAGCCAATCAGGTGTACAGTGACTTCATCAAGTCTGCAGAAGGAGCATCTTTCAATGGCCAGGTCAGTGTGTAAGGATGGATGTACAGAGGAAGAAGTATGTCTGGTTGAATTCATGATTTAGTTCTTTGTTTTCTAACACAGGTGTGTGTTATTGGGGATTGTGTTGGAGGCATTTTGGGCTTTGATGCTCTCTGCAGCAGCTCTGTGACAGTGTCAGAAAGCCAAAACAGCAGCAGGAGAGGCAGCACCATCAGTGTTCAGGTACCACTCCCAACTTCCTGACAATCTCAAAGTCAAACTTGCAGCTCTGTGTATAAATCTTTATACAAAACAGTTAAATCTAGCTCTACTGCAGGCAGCTACAACTGTGAATTGGTAATCTAATAATGTCATATACATACTAAATAAGATTTGACAACTGTAATACTGACACACTTCTGCATTTGAGGGGTTGTCAGATGATTAGTTGAGAAAGAGAAAACAAAGTTCTAATACACAAATGACTTTTCAGGTTTGGATGTTTTTTAAAAACCTTATTTTTTGTGAGATATTGTATCATTTTAGCATATATAGAAATTAAATTCTGTGAGAGATTCAGAGGGAAAAATCAGTTTTCGGTGGAGCAACAAATAGCTCATGAACAGCTGAAATGTGACTCTGCTTTGTGGAAGTTGTCAGGATGTAAATAGGTTGTAAAACACTGGTCTGGTCTTTAAAAATGCATCTGATTTGTAAAAATAACAGTTGACTACAGCTGTTACATACATTTGTTGGCGCCAAAAAATATTTCCCATCAAATTTAGAAGAGTGGGTGTATGTAGTAGCATAAAAAGAGAATGCTTGTGTAAATCACAAGTAACTCAGAACCACACTTACGTTCATTTAGGGCTGCAGTAAACGATTATTTAGGTAACTGAATATTCTATCGATTAGTCCATCATGAATTCGGAAAAGAAATGCTTTTGCAATAACTATTTAAAACAGACAAATTTACATTATGATCTAGCGTTTATGTACAGACATGGGTGACGTGGCCAAAAAAATCTTATGTTTCTAAAAGCATTTCTCATTTTGATGTTGAAAACAGGACTATAGAACACCAGGTGTTTGCTTTCTAGCTAACATTCAACTAACATTTCAGCATTTAACATCTGCTTGCTTATCTCCCACTGTCTCTGCTTTCATATACTGTATTTTAATGCAGCTGAAATCCTAATAAAGCCTCTTATTTCCTTTTTTTTAATTGTTATCAGACAACACAGTGAATCAGAAACAGAGAGTGAAATAACAGCAGTTAACACGACACCTTAACCAGCAGTCTCTGACTTTAAAGACACAGCATGGTCTGATAAAATCACCTTTTTTTTTTATTTTGGTTGGACTTTGATGTGACTGAAAATATTAGTTCACATTAACAGCTTACAGGCTGAAGCTGCTCTGATGGGCAAAGGAAGATTAATTAGAATATGATAGCAGGGCAGTTCTGGTGACATTCAAACAGAAATTGGGCAATATTTTTTTTTATTATAAAACTATGCTGATCCTAGCCTCAGCTTACTTCTGTTCTCTGCTAGCATCCTTCTCAGCTCACAAGCCAACTGATTTCCATTAAAATGCTAACATGAAATGTTCACTTGTGTTTGTAGCTTTGTGCTATTGTGGTAAGCTAATTCGGATAGACATTTTCCCTCTTTTTCTCTGATTTTGCTCCTCGTTGTTTCCTCCATCAAATCAACCTGCTACAAACTTGTTGTGAAACAGTGCGACCACTGAGCAGAACATGTTTGTGGGAATTAAAGGAAGCGTCGATGCAAATAATTTCCATCAAGGATTTTTTTGCAATCAAGTAAGAATCGTTTCAACCCGAAGTTCATTACTTGAGTAAAATTAAAAGTTGAATGTATTGTTATTGTGAATGCTTTTGTGCCGTTATAATTGTTTTGTGAAAGTCAGATTGGAGCAGCCATGCTTTCCACCACTGCACATCGTATCATAGAGCTGTTTCTTTTGAATCTGATAATCACCAGATAAACAGAGATTTTTATGATCCTGCCCGAGTAGACTCCCAGTGAGAGCTGCCAACAGCACAGGGATGTTACCAACCTGGCTAAAAACCTGAAAATGCTCCGTTTTCTTCTCTTCATCTCTGTCTCTCAGGACTCAGAACTTCTCTCTCCGGGCATTGTCATAAACAACATTTCTCCAACCTCGCTGTCCCTCGAAGGGAGCCGCCATCTCAGTCGTAGTAACATCGACATCCCTCGCTGCTCGGGGCCCGACGACCCCAAGAAACAACTTCCTCGCAAGCGCAGCGACTCCTCCACCTACGAGCTGGACACCATAAAACACCACCAAGCTTTCCTCTCCAGGTGAGACACAGAAGCAGACACAAATGGCAGAAACTTTGATGGCTTTCAGCTAAAGGGCGATTACATTTTTTCTGTGTGAGCAGTCTTCACTCCAGTGTTCTCCACGGGGATCCTGGATCACGGCGCTCCAGCAGCAGCACCATGTTGGAGGGAGGCTCCTTGGGAAAATTTGACTTCGAGGTGACTGACTTCTTCCTGTTCGGCTCTCCTCTGGGGCTGGTGCTCGCACTGAGGAAGACCGTGGTCCCTTCTTTAGATGGTGAGAAAGGTTATTTATTTTGGATTGAAGTTATTTGTAGCATGTGTTGTTTTTGTTTTCCTGTGTGAGATTTATGCCCCGAACAGCTGTGAAGCAGAGGTCATGTTTCTGATCTCATAGGCTGAAAATGACGTGATAGACGAACTCACAAAGCCATGACTCTGGCTCTGATGTGTCCTTTTGGGGTTTTGAGAAAGGAGGTTACTGATCTGCAGCTGTTTGAACAGATTTCCAATTAGATGATTAAAATTTTTCACACAACATTTACACTTTTTTTCTTCTTTCGATTTGCTCAGACGTCTGTTTCTTACTGTTTTTATAAAATTAGATTTATAATGATCCATAGATATTAGAAAACTCATGATAGTCAATGTTATTTTAAATCGTGTTAATTTAGCCAGAAAATATTTAGAAAATGCAGCCTTTTGGATATTTTAAAGCTTGTTTTAAAGTTGACATTCACATTTATGTAGATAAAGATGGAAGTTTTTTGTTACAAAAAAACAGCATATAAAGATAATTTGTTTTCAACATTCTTGATCAAGAACAAACCTTAGTGTCTGAGTAGACTTTGAATGGCCCCTAGTAACACAGCAGCTTGGTTAACACAGACATTTATTGACAGAATTGGGTAAATAAACATGACTATTCAAGGTATCATATCATCCTGGGTCTTCAAATCATGGTGGAAATGTAGACATTCAACAGCTTGGGGAAGAAAATGGTTTCTTTATATGGTCAAAATGCATCTTATGATTGATGCTAATAGGATACTGATACTTTTAGTGTTAATGTTTTGGCTAACGTGTATACTTTCCACACAAACAGTTAGCTGTTTAACATCAAACTCCACAGCAGTCTCTTCTCTTCAACTTTTTTTTTTTTTTACTATTTCTGTGATTGCTCCAGTATCAGCTCTGCGTCCAGCCTGTCAGCAGGTTTACAACTTGTTTCATCCAGCTGACCCATCAGCCTCCCGTCTCGAGCCTCTGCTTGATAAGAGGTTCCACCTGCTGCCTCCCTTCACCATCCCCCGCTACCAGCGCTTTCCTCTGGGTGACGGACTCTCGGCTCTCTTGGGTGAGGCCCAGCCTCCATCCTGAAACATTTACCTGCTGCACAAGTCTTTCTAAACTACCTGTGTGTGAACCTTTGTCTGTCTTGGCTTATATTCTGGCTTTTCAGTTGAGACTGTGCAGAGTAACCCTCAGCTTCTGATGGAGCCTGGTGGCACAACGTTCCACCGCTACCAGGACAACACCATCAGCGAGACCTCCATCCCGGTCCCTGTCCTCAACTGGCAGACATCGCAACTTCACACAGAGAGTTCGTATCAGTCCTGTTGCTGTCTTTATCCTGAAGCCTTCTTTTTCTAGGCTCAATATATTTATTGGTTGTAATATCTTTGCATTCATAAAGTTAATTTTCTGTCAAATTTTCTAGTGATTTCTTCAGCTATTCTACATTCTCTTGTAACTACATTTTTGGCCACAGCAGGCTACTATCTAAAGTCAGGAATATATTTGCTTTTAATTACTGATACATGTGTTTATACATGTGTTTAGCTGCCTTGCGTATCCTGCATTTGTTTGGAACAATGTTTGTGCACGTCCTCACAATTAAAAGCTACCCGTTTGCAAGCTGCTGTGTGGGGGTGACCAGTTGGGGCAGTATGGGGACAAATTTTCACCAGATGTAGGGCGGGAAGTTTTGAAGACAAGCTTGTAGATAAAGTCGGCAATTACCAATACCTTTACGAAGTAACATTGCCACTGCACAGTGACAAAGTTACAGCAGCTCTAAGCTGTTGGAGACCAAACTCAGAGCTTAAAGAGTGACAATATTAGACTTGCATTCTTAAATATTCTTATTTAGATAATCACTGTTAACCTTTACTATGAAGAAAATGACTCTCTTCTATCTCCACAGCTGATACACTACACTCACATATTTTTGTCGACGGCCAGTGTCCATCCTCCACGTCCCCTGGGGTTCCTCACTTTCGCTGCAACCGCAGGGCCAGTGAGGTCAGCATAGCCAGCCAGGTGTCAGGCTTGGCCGACTCTTACACAGCCTCCAATATCGCAACAAGTAAGCTGACATCTAACCTCTTTGGTTTGACCAAAGTTTTAGTCTAGAATATGACAGTTTATATGTTGACCTTCTCATTTCCTCCCTCCAAACGCTGCCCCCTCCCCCAGCCAACAAATGTGAAGTCATCCACACTAAAGGGCCCAGCCTGCTATCCCAGCTGCCGCTGCCCTACAATAGATTTGTCTCTCGGAGCTCAACCATTCGCTCACGCAACAAAATACGTCAGGTGTTCCCGAGACCCAACGGTGTGGAGTCTGAGCCCAGCTCGGACATAAGCTCTGAAATGACCTCTGATATGACCTCTAACATCACCGATGTCACATCTGACATCACAGACATCAGCTCGGCGCCCCCGTCGCCCAGGGTGCTGAAGAACATAGAGCAAGGTATCCTGGGAGATGTCGTAGGAGGACATAAGGGAAGGATTCTAGGATCTTTCCTACCTAATTCCCTGTGCTGTGTCCTTCCTCCTCTGGACTCTTCCTTTCTCAGATAGTCCTCCTCAGTAGTCCTGTTTCCAGACATTATCTAGAAGATACATGATCCTTTTTGCGTGACTTCTCCTGAATTCAATCTCATGACAACGAAGTAAAAAAAACTTCAGCAAACCCTTTTTAGAGTGTCACCTTCTCGGACGTTGGTGTTTCAAACCTGTGTGCAACTTTTCGCTGTTAATTTTTACTTGTAGTGCCTCTTAGTCCAACACTGTTGACTTCTTTTTTTAACACCGCTGACAAAAACCAACAATTGGAAGCACTGATCTCGTTGCTCTTTTCTCCCTCACTGCTATAGTTGCGTCTCGGTGGTGGGGCAGTAAGAGGATGGACTACGCTCTGTACTGTCCTGATGCTTTGACAGCATTTCCAACGGTGGCTCTTCCTCATCTCTTCCATGCCTCCTACTGGGAGTCTACAGATGTTGTCTCATTCCTACTGAGACAGGTTTGTACTTTAAAAGTTCAAGTGTGAAACATTTCAGGTGACCCACTGGTTGAAATACAAAATGTTATACTGTGAAATTTGTTTTCTGAATTGTTATTTGCCAAAAAATAAGAAGTTTTGTGTTTTTATTAACTTTGAGTGACCTATTAATTTTTTAAAAACACAGCTTGTGGTGCTACAATAGTTTTTTCCTACATACCCAAGGTGGGTGCATTAATTCAATTGCAATTCGCAGTTTATGCCACTAGAGGTCACTGTCATACATATTGATCTTTAATTGTTTTGATCTTTAGTTTGGTGACTAAAAAAACAACAAACAAACAAAAAAAACCCACGTTTTTTTCAGTAGAGAATGCTAAGTTGATGTCACGCATCTATTTGTTTGGACAACATATTATATATCGTCTTTTGTTTTTTGCCATGGTAGACCCTGACCCTGACATGGTAGACACTGAGTTCCAGAGCGTGTTTCTATACACTCTAAAGTGTTAAATCAAACAAAACTAAATTTAACCAGGCAACAATAGTCTTTAACAGAGGTAATGTGAAAACATTCCTCACTAGATCACACTTACTTCCCAGCATGCAACACATGACATATGCTAATAATTCTTTTTTTTTTTTTCTTGAATTAAAATGCCAGGTCGGATCACAAACCTTTTTCCATTTTCCAATCAGATCGAAAATGGAAAAAAACATCTAATATTTCTTCAGATTGTATTTTGTTTTTTTCATCTTAGACAACATAACCCAGAAGTTATCTCTGCTCTGTATATGCTCTATTGAACTCATTTTATTGTCATGATAAAAACATACACTATGCAGTATGTTCTTTCTTTGTTTATAATGTGCAGTAAGAATTTAAAATAATGATGCCATCATGTGAAGTTAATTTTGAAAATGGAATGAATGAATGTTACATGGATTCCATGTATCCTTTAATTTTCAAGGACACTCAGCAAGTCACAGTTTTATTTAAAATTTTTTAAATGAGAAATTGCTCTGATGTATCATCTTCTTTCCAAGCTGATCTATGCTTTTCAGGTTTCCAATAAAATCATTAACCATGTAATAGCTAATTTAATACAAGCATTTGTGTTTGGTCCTCTGGCTGTTTCTCTAGTATCACCATAATGATGAAGTTTTTCTAAACATTCAAAACTTAGCTTTAGCTGCACATTGTGCATTAGTTTAGCTAGTTTTAGCTCAATAATAAAGATTCACCAAAACAGTAAAAAATATTGGTATCCACGAACAAATATCCAACAAAAAAATAATAATTTTCAGAATTATTATCTACTCTGAATACATAAATCATTATCATCAAGCTACACCAATCATAAATGGCAACATCATCTTGTTAGCATTGTAGATAAGAGCCAGTTAGCATGCTGATATTAGCGTTTAGCTCAAACTATAGCAGACCTGCTAGCAGGCCTGTACAAAGTTTTACGAGATCATCTCTTTTTAGATTTCATTGTGAAACCCTCCTTCATCCTATCTTTTATAGGAGAAGACAGAAGTTTAGTGGAATCAATAGATCTTGTAAAAGTAAATTAAAGTTCAGCCAAAGCTAACACAATCCTACAACAATCTGTTGTTAATTTAAAAGTTATGTTTGAAACGTTCCTTTTTGTTGATTTTAATTAACTGGGATGCACAAAAGAAGAGTCCCAAAATTAAATACTAAGAGAAAAGTTCATTTGAGTGCTGAAGATAAAATCCAAAACTTAAAGCTAACAGTGTCGTAGCATTATGTTTGCTGCTAAGACAATCGGAAGAATCCTGTAAAAACTAAGGCCTACAGTAACCCTTGAAAACGTTGTAAAACAGGGTTATATTGCAAATGTTTTTGATTATTTTCTTTAATGTAATATATTGTTGTACATCCTTTTGGCTCCTGTAGGTAATGAGACATGAAAACTCCAGTATTTTAGAGCTGGATGGTAAAGAAGTATCTGAATTCACTCCATCCAAACCTCGGGAGAAATGGCTTCGCAAGAGGACTCATGTTAAAATCCGGGTGAGATGTCTTTTTCTTTTTTTTTATAGTTCAATACCACAAGGCAGGATGATGGACTGAGAGGAAACCAAGACTCAAATATTCATTTTATTTTAAATTATTAATCACTAATGCATTAACTTTATTATTTCTTTCCAAGAGAATTTATGGTAGATGATAATCTGTTAAAATGAAACTGGAAGCTGAACCCACTACACGGTGCAATTGAATAACTGGCATTCAATCTTTCTTTGTGGTCTGTCTGAGAATGCTGAGTCCTGCTGTCCTGTTGATTCTGTTTCAAGATGACAAAACGAAAAGATGTGAGAGTGACTAAAGAGTGACAGAATCGGTGACTAAAATTAAATCTGCACCAGATCGATAGGATGGATATTTGGGAATTTTGTTAGACGTTGTGGTTGACAGAAAACCCTTGATGAATGTGTATTAGGGAGAAAAGAGGAGTTGCCCTTTTTATGAGGACTGTGATTATTTTTCCTCCCAGATTCTGCCCTGAATGCTTCATCATGTGGTCACGCTGTATTCTCATGTACCTGGCATTTTGAGACAAACGAGTGGTCAATTTTCTTGGCATAGTTTTGTTCCCTCACAAGGGAAAGGATCACTGCAAATCAGCACAAACTTGAATTGGGATATAGGGCTGCACGATTCTGGCTCAAATGTGAATCACGATTTTCTCTCCAAGGTTATGTTCAGACTGTAAGGTCAAATGTAGTTTTTTTTTTTTGTTTTTTTTTTCGCTCATATGTGACTCAGATCAGATTTTTTTTTCATGATAATCTGAACAGGACAAGTCACATGGAATCCATTTTTTCTCAGTTCCAATTTGGGCCACGTCAGAATGTGGTTGGGAATTTGATACCAATCATGTTTTTTGCAATACGTTCTCAGTCTATACGGTTAAATCGGAATTCTAGATTTTGACTTCCTGTATCTCGTGATGCCTTTGTTGTTTTTTGCTTGTGGGTCTGTTCAGAATGGTGGACCGTTCACACTGAACTCAGGTATTGCCCACATTAACCCTCAGCCAGTCTAGGAAGATGGCCACCCTCCCTGGTTCTGCTAGAGATTTCTGTTAAAAGGGGTTTTTCTCTCCACAGTCGCCTTGTGCATTGCTTAAGATGATGCTTAAGATCTAAGAGATTAGATCAAAGAGAAGTTTAGGTGCAAGATGGTTTCCTTAGCTAGGCTACTTTTTAAAAAATTGTCTCAGTATGAATTGGACCAATTTGGAATCTAATCAATTTGATTGGATTATGATTGTATTGCAGTAAATTGGTCTCTAATTGGCTTGAATTGGGTTGTATTTTTTAAATGCCTTGAGATGACATTTGTTGTGATTTGGCGCTACATAAATAAACTGAATTGGATTTAACTAAAAAGAATAATGTGAACAGGGCAACAAAAAATCAGATCTGAGCAGTAAATCGGAATTGAGCACTAAGGCCTGAGTCTGAACGTATCCCGAATCTCTCAAATAATTTCCTTTTTTCAACAAAAACATTTATAACACTAAATTAAAAAATGTGCGTTCTATACAGAGTTTAAACAACTTTAGGCAATAGAAGTAGATAAGTTCAAATCTGTTGTTAATATTCTATTATTTATGTCCAGAATGAAATAAGAATATTTAGCACGTAGCATCGAACTGCGGCACTTAAAGGTTTTTGGCCATGAACACTAGCCTATCAATACTTTTAGGCTTAAGGAAGGAACCCAGGCATGTTTGTGTCAATTAAATAAGTGCATGTAAAGGATTCATGATCCGAATACTGGGAAATACATATGCAAGTGAATCGCCATAAATTAGAAATGAGATCATATACATGTGTGAATCAAGATTAATATTGCAGCTCTACTGGGAAATCACTTGGAACTTGGAAAACCTCCATTTAGATAAAACTTGGAATCAGGACGAGGAGTCGGTTTAGAGACACTTCTTCTGTCTTCTTCCTCTCAGAATGTGACAGCCAACCACCGTGTGAATGATGGCGTCTTCACGGAGGACGGCGTGCAGACGGTGACGGGACGTTTCATGTATGGTCCTTTGGACATGGTCACTCTTACTGGAGAGAAGGTAAAGAATGAACTGCTCAGAGGTCAGGAACCAAAGACTAGTTATGTAATAATGTAACCGCGTTCCCTTTTTTCCTGGAGATTGACATCCACATCATGACTCAGCCTCCCTCTGGAGAGTGGGTGTACTTTCACACTGAGCTCACAAACAGCAGTGGACGTGTCTCTTATGTAATCCCCACGAGCAAAAGGCTGGGTATTGGGGTGTATCCTGTCAAAATGGTGGTCAGGTATGCTGAATACCCACAAAAGAAGCACGTACATTAACTTCTTTCATTATTACCTTTCTTACGATCTCTACTTCTTTCCTTCTCTAACAGGGGTGACCATACATTTGCAGATAGCTATCTTACTGTTGTACCAAAAGGGACGGAGTTTGTTGTTTTCAGTATTGACGGGTCATTTGCTGCCAGCGTGTCTATAATGGGGAGCGACCCCAAAGTTCGAGCTGGAGCGGTGGATGTGGTGAGGTAAGGACAATACCAGCACACTGTAGGTCATCCTGCTTGAACAAACAGGTCATCTAGGTGAACTTTTCGCTTTAATTCAGGTACTGGCAGGACTTGGGCTACATGATAGTGTACGTGACGGGCCGCCCTGACATGCAGAAGCAGCGTGTGGTTGCCTGGCTCTCTCAGCATAACTTTCCTCACGGCGTCGTCTCCTTCTGCGACGGGCTGGTTCACGACCCACTCCGACACAAGGCCAACTTTCTGAAAACCCTCATCAACGAGGTAATGGAACATCGCAAATCTGAGGCTGCAGCAACAAAATGCTTTTAGTCTCTAAAAAACCCTGGCTTTGCTGCTTTTTAACTAGGCCCACATGAGGATCTTTGCAGCCTACGGCTCCAACAAGGACATCTCAGTGTACACGTCCATCGGTCTGCCTTCCTCTCAGATCTACATAGTGGGACGGCCCACAAAGAAGTTGCAGCACCAGTGTCAGGTATGGCAGAAATCCTGAATGAAAAGGCCCTTGAAACGTCAGAAAAAGACACAGTGAATTAATTTTTTTGCGCAGCCTGTGTTGTGATTCAATAGTAAAGAATCCATTTTAAAGATACAACAAGAAATTATTTTATCTAACAGCTGAACATTCTCGATTTGGAAAGCATATTTAAAGAATAACATAAATAAAATGGGTCACTTTTTGGACTTGATTTCATAGATCTAGTTGTTTGTTGCTGGTATAAGATCTGGCAACCCTTATGGCCCTTTTCCACTAGTACCTACTCAATTCAACTCTACTCGATTTAGGTTGTTTTCCATTGCAATTGACTACCACCTCCGTGTGGGTTGGGTTGTTACAACAAGGTGGCCCCAAATTCCCGTGACATAATTTGAATCTGACACAAACAAACAGTGGAGAACATCGAGGCGATGGTATACCTGCTGCTCGGTGGACGGCTTTTTGTCAGACTCAAGATCCTCGTTGACGAACACAGAAATAATAAAATCACATGGTCGCTGTGACCGGCGTGACATCACTCCCTGGCCAATCAGTGGCCTGCGGTCTGTAGATATCACATTTTCGGCTCGACTCAGCTCGCTTGGAACTCTGGCCAAGTAGGTGCTAAAAATGTACCTGTTACCAGGTACTGCTACCTAATGGAAAACCCTAAAAGAGACATTGTTCGGGTTGAGAAATATCCAGAACTAAGTGATCTACGATCCCAACATTGATATCTCATCAGAAACAAACTGCTCCTCGGGTAAGAAACCAACTTTAAATGGTGTATACCCTAAAAAAAAAGCTGACGTTCATAATGAATCCCACTGAACGGTACAACTATGCCACCTGGTGATATAAAATGGAACCTGTATTGTCTTAGTATGAAATGTAAGTGTGAAATGTTTAGACTGTCTGTCGTTAGAAAATAACGTTTCTATGGGATACCAACACATATGTAGGTTGTTCTGCTACCTTCAAGACACAAAATCACTGATCAAAATGTATGATTTTGCAGCTTATTAGTTTGAAATAGACAACGATGATGTGGAACTTGTTTGGAGTGCAGGGAAGTATCAAGAGGTATACAATGAACGAAAATGAAAAAGTTGCTCTCCATTACTGTTTTTGTAAAGTTTATGAAATGTTTGTGATAGAGCTCAGTCGTTGCTCGAGGTCCAAAATGTGTTCGTAAACTCGATGAATTCACATCTGTTTCAGTTTATCTCGGACGGCTACGCATCCCACCTGTCCCAGCTGGAGTACAACCAGAGGTCTCGCCCCGCCAAGTCCACCAGCACCCGAATTGTCCTCCGCAAGGGCAGCTTCGCTCTGGGTGCAGCAGGTGGAGACTTCCTCCGCAAACGCAACCACATTTTTCGCACTATTTCCTCTCAGCAGCCTGGAGGATCGGGATCCAGCTCTGCCAACCAGCCAGGCCGGACTGAGCGTACGCTGAGCCAGTGTGAAGGGGAACGAGAGCGAGGGATTGCGGCATCAACCCAGAGGAGTATGAGCATCGCTGCAGGGTGCTGGGGCCGCAGTGGGAGCACCAGGGAGGGCAGTGGGGGGTTACTGGGCCCCAAGTAAGGTTGAAAAAAGGAGGTAGGGTGTTTAAAGACCTGGCCTGGACCACCATGATCTCTGGACAGGACAAAGATGGTGCGAGAGTGCAGGTGGACCTGGGTGGAGGGGTTTAAAGGTTATAAATTAAATGATTAATATAGAGATATGCTCGATATTAGAAAGAAGAAATATTTCCAGGAGGAGTGGACTAATCAGGCCAAGTGAGATCCAGAGAACAGAAAGTTCTGTAGCATGACTCTTTTACAGTAATACTTTTATAGGATGCATCACTTAACTATTTAAAAAATGACAAGGAAGGATAAAACTAAATATTTTAAGCCTTAAATTAATCTCGTATAACGGGAACCGCCTCCCTCCCCTTTTCAAACGACACACAGTCCAAGCATTCACACCTACGAGCTCAGGACAAACTGCAGATCCACATTCATCTTTACTCAACCACAGGTCTGAGGTTTGGTTCGTTTGGCTTTCACCTCAGCCTCTGTTCCACTGTTTGAACCCAACACCCAGCAATGACTGGCAATAAGTATAGAAACCCTCATGTTCCAAAGAGTAAAGAGACTGTAAAAGATCAGTTCACCCAAATGAAAGGAAAACAAATGTTAGAAGCATCTATGCAGAAAGTTTTGGTTTAATTAGTCCAACCTCTAAATTTATCAGAGCATGAGCGTTATCTTCTTTCTTTTATTGTTGGTATGAAGGTGATAAAACAGGATTTTAATCATTCAGTTGAAGCATTTAAACACTTTGCCTTTAAAGCTGTAGTTTAGCCTGGGAACTGCATGATATATTTCACTTAAGAACAAACTGGAGTCAGTTAAATTGACCAACTGACCCCTTTAGAGGCCACTGAATGCGTCACAGCTGTACTACAAACAATCCTTGGATTGGTTGTAGATGTTGATTCTCACTCATCCATGGTTATCAGTCATGGTTATCCCAAGTGTTTGAAGAGAAGGCAACTGGACTTGTTTTATCTCTGGTCCGAATGGCCTCTTCAGTTCTCACTGTGTGTGGGGGGGGGGGGGCTTTTTAAGTTTGCACAGTACAGAGAAAGAAAGGCAGCTTGTTGTCTTTCTCATTCTAAGTAATGACCTTGATGTTACTGTCCATCAAGCTGACCTCGTCTTTGAGTTTGGATTTTGAAATAGGTGTTGTCGATATATCTGAACCAACAGCAGCTTAAGAGCCTGAAACTCCCCACTCATCAGTCAAAACTGAAAATAAGATAACTCTTCTAACTCCCTGTGTCGAGTTAATTTGAAGTGTGTGTGTGACTCCACCAGCGCTGCCTTTTATCACCACTCCTGTCGATGTAGTTTTCATGGACAGGATCTGGAGGTGTAGTCGTGGAGAGGAGGGCATCTTGTTTGGGAACATTTGGGTCGCATCTCTGCTTTTTGCTGATGATGTGGTTCTGTCGGCTTCTTTAAGCCATGACTTTCAGCTGCACTGGAGCGGTTCACAGCTGAGTATGAATCAGCTGGGATGAAAGTCAGCTCTTACAAATCCGAGGCCATCGTTCTCAACCAAAAAAGAGTGGAGTGCTGCCTCTTTTTTTTTGTTTGTTTGTTATGAAATAGTGTGCTTCGATGGACACACTTGGGAATTATCGTTGCCTTTCAGGCTTTAACGTATCTGTCCCGCAGCTTACAGAACTCTCTCTCTTTCCCCAAAATTCTGCCAATCTCCGTCCATGAGTTATGGGATTTGACGTGATCACTATGTTCTCAACAGTTCCTTGCTGAGGAAATGGGTTTCCTACAGCGGGGGGCTGGGGTCAGCCTTAGTGATAGAGGTAGGAGCTCAGCCATCTGGAGGGAGCTCAGAGTAGAGCCGCTACTCCTCCACCTTGAAAAGATTCTGAAGTGGTTCATCTGGTCAGCATGCCTCCTGGTCACATCCCTTTGGCAGTTTTCCATGCATGTCCTTCTGGGAGGAGGCCCTGGGGCAAACCCAGAACTCACTGTTATATATCCCTTCTGACCTGGGAACGCCTCAGGATCCCTCCAGGATGAGCTGGAGAGTGTTGCTGAGGAGAGGGATGTCTGTTTGTAATTTGGGCGAACTGTTCCTTTACTCATGTGAGAGTTGGTTTGGTGAAACGTATCAGAGAGGAAAGTACTTCTTGTCTTAGGCACAAAACAATCTTGTCGATCACCTAATGTTTTTAAATACATACTGGTGGTTGGTTTTCATTCTTCCCTGTGTGAGACTGTAGTATTTCCCCTTTCAGTGTGGCCTCTGGGCCATCCAAGGCCTTAATGTCCCATGAGACACTCCAGAGGGAACAGAAAGCAGAAAAACAGGGCATGCAGCATTAAAGCAACAACTGAAACTCTGTACAGTCCACAGCAACAATCCCTTTATATTTTCATCTGCTTGCAATACCTCTGAATCACCTGCTGGTGGCGTTTTGTTTCCCACATGTGCTGCTGTTGCTGCTGGGAGACACTTGTGTGGTGTTCCCCAGCTTTTTGCTCTTTTAGCTTGTAGGAAACCCTGCAGGATGGACCTGAGGCTCATGATGTGTGAGGACCAAAGCAGGATTTTCACATAGCTTTCAGTCACAAAGACATGCTTATAATATTTGCACCTAAAGGACTGAAGAAGTTCTTCAGCTTGAATGTTGCAAAGACTGACTGGATTGATCTTTTCAGAGGTGAAAATGGGAGAAAATGCTTGGTGCCTCTCCTTCACTTCACTGAGCGACTATAATTTTGCTGCTCATGTCCATGTGGAACTGAAGAAGAAGACGCCTCTCATCTCTGATCCCAAAAATGCAAACAATGTGCACAAAGCAAAATTTCTAATGCCGAGGAGACCCTCACACATTAAAAGATGAGATTTTCAAGTCTTAAAATGACAGTCAGGTGTCCGTATGACTACTTTATGCCAGTGATGGTGTCAAAAATCTGCAGCATTTTGAAGATATGTGAACAAATAGTTAAAATGAAGCTTTATCATTTTAAATCAAAACAACATTTTGGACAAATTCCAGTCAGTTTAAATTAGGCTGATTTTATCTTTCAAAAAATGTTATTGAAAAATGAGCAACTATCTCAGAAGAACTGTTTTGGCATTTTACTGCTGCTAACTTGGTTAGAGTAGATCAGTAATCAGATTGAGAACCAGTAGAATTTGAGGTAAAAGCTCCATAAATAAACTTGTCTTGAATCCCTCTGGTTTTCCTGCTGCTGTTATTCAAAAGAGGGAAAATTCTCTCTAAAAAAAACCCCCTTAATTTTGGAAAATACTCACTTTTATCGCAGACTGAAGACAGAATTTATTTCTTATCACTCTGAGTGGAAGTATAGATGTGGGAAATTATTTAAAATGAGCACCTGACTGTGTTATAAGCTTGGAAAATCATGAATCCTTCCTTTGTGGAAGTTTCTGGGTGACGGATGTGTGGAGCAGCTGATGAAGCTTCCGCACCATGTGATCATGATGAATTCAACCCAACCGCAAAAGCCAAAATCATCCTCAAATACTGTAGTAAATCAACTGTGTGACCTCATTATTTTTGCACTAGTTTACGGTGGAAACATACAGTAGTTACCATCTTATGTTGCAACCTTTGAATACTTGTAGTGCAAAGCCTGTTTAATTTATGCCAGGATGAACTGTACGTGCAGTTATGCACATGTCTGTATATTCTGTCAACATATGAAACTAATGTCAGTATATTGAATGTGCCAAACATTAAATGGAGAAATGTAGAGTATTTAGTTCGGGGATTTTCAAAATCTGACACTGGGGACCTCCCTTAAACAAATCCCAGCAGTATCCTTGATCATCCCACTATTATTGGCCTACTTTTCCTTTTTTTAAAAGATTCCTCTCCACGTCTCAGAACTACAATACCCATAATGCTTTAGAATTGAGTGTAAACTAAGCAACTCTGGGCTGCAACTTGACCCGTTTGAAGTTGAAATACAAATGTGTGACGTGTGATTCTGCAAGTTAGTTTTCACACATTGTTTGGGATGATTACTAAACACTGACCTGTTCTGACATATTTAAAGTCCTTAGACTCTTGTTATTTAATTCTTTCATGGGTCTCGTCAATAATTCCCAAATTTTTCACTAATTTTGGAGCTTTTTTACAGGGTCCCCCCGTGGTACCTTTTTTGTTTTATGAGCTGTTTTATAGCTTAGAAAGGAAAGAAGAGGACTTTAGTTTGCCATGTGTTGTTGTATTTGAAATATAGTTGGATTAGAAATATTTTTGGGGGGGTTACACGTTAGTGTTCTTGGAGTTAAAGGGAGTAGATGAGCAACAATGGACCTCTTCACGGATTTTCAGCCTCTGTACAAGAGGCACCTGCTCAACCATTAGCTGTGGTTACCTTGTGCATCAGTTGTGTTACTCATAGTGGGAGTTTCCTCTGAGGTGTAAACTGAGAACGTTAGGCACTGAAGTTTTTCCTAAACGCCTGCACGAACCTGTGCTATTCATCTCGCACATCTGGGAGGTCCTCACTGCTTGAAAATCCCTGATTGAAACTTTATCAACCCTTTATGTGAGTAGGAAGAGGAAACACTGTGTACTAAGAGCATTTACTGTACTGCTTTGAGTTGACTTTGATTCGGTAATGGCATGTTTTAAATCTAATGTCCCATGTCTGAGAAGAAAATAATTTAATAGAAAATAAGATCAAGTCTGCTTCTGAAATCGTGGAAAAGACATTTTTCAACACCTTTGCAGTAAGTTTCTGTTGTGCCGTGTGTTTTGCGGGAATTTGGACATGAACACATTGTTCCCCTTTAGCCGTTTGGCTGCTGAATTGAATGTTCATCCATCCATCTGGATCCTGACACTGTTCAGGAGCGAAGGATGTGTCGGTGTACATACTGTAAAGATCTCTATGTAGGACTTAAACTGTTGAGAGTTATTTATTTACGTAAGGATCATGTTATATAATGGAAATTTCAGGTTAAATATATTTGAAATATGTAGCATTTTCTTTTTGTCACTTTGGCAGTCATTATGGCGATGGACCAACACAAGAAGGTTTTTGTTTTTACCAGTGCAATATTATTGTTCCAGTCACAGCAGGGGCACAATCTACCACCATACAAGCAGTCTGAAACCATTCACACACTCACATCCACTTGCAGCTGTGTTTCACACATCGTGAAAACTATTTGTATTCAAGCTACTGTTGACTTCTGCTGTGTCTTTACAACAGGCAACTGCTAAGCATTTTATAGGACTTACTGTACCTATTTTTCAAGCTGGAGTATTTTACAAAACCTTTGAAATATAACTGGAGACTGTTTTTCTCAGTCAGAAGTAAGTGCATGGAAAATCAGAACCCATAACAAAGAACTATTTAACGATCTGTTGCATGTCATCTATCAAATTGGAATTACTTAACCTTCATAAATAACAATAATAAAGTAGTTATGTTGTCCACTATGTTCTCGTTTTTTACTGGATTTCATCTAGGAAAAAATGTGCAAATTGTTGCAATTAATGACACTTTTGGATAAGGAAGTGACACATATTTTGATTTAGTTTTAAACTATGCAGTCTACTTTCAATTTGTAGTTATACTCTATAATACTGTAGCATTTATGAAAGGCTTAAAAGATTGTTTTAAATCCGGTATGCTAATTTATATTTAGGCCTGATATTGTTCCATAAAACACAAGACTACAGGCAGCAGTCTGTTTGCAGCTGTTCAAAAGTGTATAGAAATCTCTAAAATATAAAGATTTATAAAGTATTTCATTCATATAGCACTTGAAAAGTTACAGTGCTTCATATATGGGTAAGAACTGACACATACACCTGTAAGCAAAGATGAACCTGTTATGAAATCCGAGTTGATAGTCTGATTTGATAAATCACCACTATAGCCAATATGGCAATTTATTGCTTCTCTCTTGAATAAAACCACTAAAAAACTGGATATATTTGGGACCTAAGTTGCTGGTTGCATTTCTTTACAGAGAATTAGACAGATTTCTCATTTAACAGTAGCTAAAGGTCAAAAATACATCCAGTATTTTTCATTAGAGCAACAAAAACAATAATTTGGTTAGCTTAGCATGAAAACGAGTTTTATATCATTTTAAAATCAGTATAGTTGTATTATAGACTCCTGGTTGAACAAAATAAATATATCCGTTGGATGAATTAATCTTTTGTTTCGATGTTTTATAGTTTTAATTTCTCCCCTTGACATTTAATAGATTAATTGATGAATAATTGCCACAATAATCGTAATAATAATAATGTTGTAATTCAGCATATCATATGTAATTCTGACATATCTTGTGTATCTAATCTGAGAAAATTATGTTGGTTTATCTAAAAAAGAGTAAAATATTTGTTAGTTTAGCATAATGATTGGAAAAAACTTGCATGTTTATGTTGACTGGAAACAAATTCCACAATTTTTTCTAATGCTTCCAAATTTACAGGTTTTATCTTGTGTGTTGGTTCTGCTGAAAAAGAAGTGTGAATCAGCAGTTTAATTAGCTTAGCATAAGGGTGGACTACAGTGAAATGGCTAGCCGTGATGCTAAGCAATAGCTCCGAGGCAGCATCCTACGACCCTATTTGAAAACCAATCCAAGATAGTCTATCCAACTGAGAGGTTTCTGTTTAAGCCTACATCAGTAGTTATTTCTGACTATTAGGCTACTACAAACAACCACAACTTTTCCGTATTCTTTTAGCCAATAGAAATATTAACACAAGCTCATTTAAAAACCATAAGCTAACGCAAAGTCAATGAAGGATCCCTAAGAGCTTGAACAAATTCAACTGGATTTCTTTCTTTGGTTCTAAAAGAAGTTTTACCTCTCATCCAAGGGCTTCTTTAGTTTGGGTCAAACAACTTCAAGAACCAAGAAAAAAAAGTCCAGCTGCCTTTATTTAAGCTCTTAGTATAACCACGACCTGAATGACTGAACATATCCAACAACATAAGAAAGGCTCTTCAACAGTTGCCATGTCATCAAATCTCACCAAAGGTAAGGTAGCTGAAAAAAAAAGTGTGTAAATATACATGCTTATACATCTAAAGTTGAGCATAGATATAAAATGTCAATTGCTGTATGGGAAAAATCATTTATAAAATGTTTAGTGTATTTAGTTAGATCCGAAAAGTTACATCTTTAAAAGCTGGATTTGAAAAGTTGGACCTGAGGCTCGCCTGGGAAGCTCCAGGCAGAAGATGGATTAATGTAAGAGTTATATACATTTAAATAAAACCATGTTTAGATAATTTTTGTTGTCACCAGAATGCATTCTATCAATTGAAAAGCAAAGTATAAATGACCAATATAAATTATACGTAACCAGTTAACAACCACTGACTATTCAACGACCGTAGAGTGTAACTGACTTTGAGGCCGTTGTGTCATTTACCTGCTTGTGAGGACTTTTTTTTTTTATTAAAAGGAATGACTCTTGGCCCAAGTAGGATGTTACATGTAAAGACCCATCCTACTGAGAAGGCATTCATGAAAACGCCTATAGTTTGTTTTCAGATTGTTTCCTAGTTTACCCATAGTGTTCGCCAAATAAAGGACCCAACAAGGAGTGGGAGCAGAACCCTAATGCTTTTTAGCCCCTTATTAAATACAGTAGTATTTCATAACTATCTAACGAATATCAACCCGTCACTTAGATAAGTACCAGCAGGATACTTACACATCAAATCTCAGCGCAAAGTTGCTGTTTTTGATTAAGAAAACGTACTCAGAGTCATTGTTACTGGTATAGATGTCCTAGTTGAAGAATGTGTTCAGGCAAATTTAGGCTTATTCTAATAACTTTATACAACCAAAATGGAGTTGAACTATACTGTATATGATGCTCTGTCTTCTAATGGAAGTGGGAATTACAACATTTCAGGCTTACTCATAGTTCTCAGGATTTCCAGTATCAAAATAGGAGGCGAAGCTTTCAGTTTCCAGGCTTCTCTCTACTGGACCCAGCATCCATGTTTGCATAGCTTCTGTATTTTTAATACCAAGCTTAAAAGTTTCCTTTTTTTAAACAAAAGATTTTATGTTAAACTTAATTAACTTTTGTCCACGTTGATTTATTTTTTTTTTACCCATTTTTTCCTTTCATGTTAATTTTATTAATAATTTAATGTTAATTCAGTGTGGTCTCTTTTTTTTGTTGAGATTTTGACTTTATTCCTTCCTTGTGTTTATTAAGTTATTTTGCTTGGTAAAGCACTTGGAAAAGTGCCATATAAATAAAGACGGATTGATTGAACATTGGAAGTTGTGAACATTGCTTGCAACCCCATCAGCTTTCAGAAAATTTCCACCAATGAGACCAATAATTAAAGAAACAACAGAGAAGTTTGTGAACCTAAAAACTACATGCTTCTGACTAGTTTTGATGTGTATTGACTTTTGTTATGCACATTCTCAGGCCTGAAACTTATGCTAGAGCCCCAGGGGGTCAGTTCATGACTTTGGTTTACAGCCCTGCACCACGCTGCTATGTTTTAGGGTCGTTTGACATTTTTGTGGTTGTTTGATAGTGTGTATGTCTCCAACAAATCAGATGTATGGCTGTACATGTGAAGGGCTCAGATTGAGATTCGTTTTTAGGACAGTGGTGTTATATCTCACAACTGTAGATGGAACCAGAGAGCAAAGAAACTGGTAAAATCCTCTGGTGGTACTTCCAGGACTGCCTTCTTTCACCTCTGTAATATTGTCAAAATGCAGAACATCTTGTCTCAGAGTGATGCAGAACAACTGGTCCATACGTTTGTTACTTCAAGATTGGACTACTGTAATTCTTTATTGGGCTGTCCCACAAATTCTCTGAGATCATAGAGATCACATGTCTCCAATTTTAGCTTCTCTTCATTGGCTCCCTGTGAATTCAGAATAAAAATTTTAATTCTTCTCCTCACATATAAAGCTCTTAATGACCAAGCTCCATCATATCTTAAAGATCTCATAGGTGGATATTTTCCAAACCGAGAACTTCGCTCTCAAACTGTAGGTTTACTTCTGGTTCCCAGAGTTTCTAAAAGTAGAATGGGAGGCAGAGCCTTCAGTTATCAGGCTCCTCTCTGTGGAACCAGCTGTTAGTTTGGGTTCAGGAAGCAGAAACTCTCTTTACCTTTAAGATTAGGCTTAAAACTTTCCTGTCCTCTCAAACTCCAGTTGGTTGAGGCAGATTGCTGCCCTTCCTGGTTCTGATGGAGGTTTCTTCCTGTTAAAAGGGAGTTTTTTTCTTTCCACAGTCGCCTTGTGCATGCTCAGGATGGGAAAGTGGATCGAAAAGAAGTTTAGATGCTATGTTAGTTTCCTTAGTGAAGCAACTTTTGTTTCCATTGCCTCTGAATGAATTGGACTTATTTAGAGTTTAATTAATTGGCTTAAGATTGTATTTGGTTTGAATTGGACTGTATCTTTGAAGTGCTTTGAGATGACTTTTTGTGATTGTGATTTGGCGCTTTATAAATAAAACTGAAGTGAAGTGAATCTGAAAACACCATGAAGATGGATCTTACCACATAACAGTGGTGTTATGAGATGTGATATGAAGGTCCCACTTGTCAAACATTCTAAATCTTAGCACACACCTGTTTAACTTCACAGCTGTCAACATCTGGACTGTCTTTGATGGTTTAAATAATTACTGTCAGTCGTGTAGAGGTGCAACATTAAAGTTGAATTAAAAAAAAAACAAGTACGGCAATCAGAAGTAGTCTCATTTTTATTTTTGCAAATGGAAAAAATTGTTTTGTAAATGCAGCTTGGAACACTTCGTCTTTGATTTATAGTGCACCTTTTAGCTCAATAAATGTAATGAAATGTTAGCTTTAGGCTTTTTCACAGTCAAACCTTTTTTACATACAGTATCAACACAAACACACAGTGGCTCATTTTACACGCAAATTCAACAGACCCTGTTCGCCCCTGAGCTGAAACGACAGGAAGAACAGGAAGAAAATCCTCCAAATATTGCACAAAATGGCAACAGCTGATTATAAAATTGGCCAAAGTGAAGATAAGCCATGACTTACCCTATAAAAAATTCATTTAAAACAAATGATTCTTTTTTTGTTTTTAAATTAAGCACTTGTGACTGAACACACACGCACACCTTGTAGATACACTTGACAGGAGGACGATAGAGCGACAATGGTCGGCTCTTTGGTATTACAGATGGACGGATGGATGACGGGAGGCTGAGAGGAAACTGAAAGCATGGACAGTTGAGTCACAAAATCACAGCTGATTTAAATCAGCTCCTTCATCTGCAGTGATCTCTTCATGACAGGATTACATGGAAATATATCTCGTGTTTATAGCGCTCGAGGCCTCTTGGGGGTTATTTGTTTGCTAGCTTGTTCCTCTTCCTGAAGAGTACAACGGAAAGACTTGACTTTATCTGAAAGAAGAGAGAAGACAAAATACTTTTTATAAACTAAATACGTTTTATAAAGCTGCTTAAAACCTGTGAAGCCCTTTCCAGACAGGAAATACACAACAAACTGACAGAAGTTCCAACTCTAGATTTGGAAGTCTTATTCCAGGCAATACTTGAGCTTTGGAGAGCTCAGCCAGCTGCGCGAACAGCTGTCACCTTGTCCTGGTTTACGCAGCATAACAGGTGTGAATAAGTACTTGAGTTACTCCAGCAGCTCAGCAGCCAAACTTGTTTTCATCTAACGATGTAAAGGAAGACAGCTACGAGAATCTTCAAGAATTCCCCAGATTTAGAAACATGATACTGTGGTGGTGCCACAAGTTAAGATGCAAGAGGCACCTGTGCACGTAAATCCCAAAGAAGCAACTTCTATAAACATTTCTAACCCTGGTGACACATGGACTGAGAGAGGCCGAGGCGGTGACTAAACGTTTAATTTTAAACCAAATTTAGCCCAATTTTAACCAAGACATTTAGATATCTTTTAGACACTATTTGAACCAGAAAAATTACCAGGTTGTGTTTCTTCTTTTGAAGCCTTGATTGTGTGACAACCGTTTTAAGAGAGGATGGAGAACAAAAGTCTTGCTCTGACCAAGTTTGATCAGGTCCATGTATGTATGGTACTCTTACATGTTTTTTTTTTTACTAATTAAAGTGAGCTGACTTGTTCTGAAAGACCTTTAATAACTAATGACATTTCATTATCAGTTAAATCTCCTTTTTTGAGGTAATGAAACACTTTAACACACACAAATGAACACATATCACCTAAAAATTATTTAAAAACTATAAAAGCATTCGAGTTTATATGGTTTAGAATTGGAGAGTGTGATAATGATAAGGTTAGAGTGCCTACTTCCCAACTAACTACTGGGGGTTAACTCCAGCCAACACAGTGTAACAACCAAAGCATAACAGCAGGCTCATTATGTTTGTGAAAGCCAAGTAGCAATTATTACCTAAAGTACAGACAGAAACACAGTGAAGTAGCAGAGTATGTCAATCACTGGCTACGTATATTCTTGATAAGTCAACTGGCTAAAAAATATATAAAAACTATCACATTTAAGCTTTCACTTTCTTTTATTCCTTTGAGTTATGCTACAAATATAAGCCTTGATAATGTGATGGTGTAGCTTCTTATCATTTATGTTTTAGGTGATGGTTTTGTGGTTTTCCTTTCAACGTTTTGCTTAATTTGTTTCAGTGTTTTTCCTGGTTTTGCGACACCCGTGGAGCTAATTTTGGTTTTATCAGCCCACCTCCAACCTGCTGCAGGACTGAGATCTGATCAGATTGTATACATGTAATTTAATCAAAGTGACCAATCAGTCTTGAAGTGCAGAAGAGAAACATGACTGAGTGGCGCTCAGCTTCAATGACAGGGGGAATAATTTTTACCTCTCAGTTCGGTGAGAATGTCTATCTTCTGATCCAGGATCTGCTCCAGTTGAGTTGCATATGATTCAACATCGTAGTCTACCTCCTCCGTCATTTCTAAAAGCACCTTCTCATCCTCCAGCCAGCGGATCGACTCCTGGAAGTGACAAGCTGCAGTTCAGCACCTTCTGTGAGGTTTCAGTGTTATACTGACCCCCAGAGGCAGAGCTTGGTTACTACATATTCATTCAAAGTTAAGCTCAGACTTCTCTATTTACACACATATGAAAATTTAATGGAATATCCAGCTTGTGACACAGCTGAAGAGTGGTGTGGTATTGAATTCTTATTTTTGAGTATATGTATATTAAAACCATCCAATCTGATGTAGTGACAGTTTGGTTGGACGTCTGTACCTGGAACACAGCCCTGTGATCCTCCAACACCTGCTCCTCCATCTCCACCAGCTGAGAGACAGCTTCATGGAAGGTGAAGAGTTGTGGAGAAACCTCCTCCTCCTGAAAGCACAGAAGCCTGATCGTGACTACAATGGAAGATAAATCGTGTTAAAATATGATCCAACAGCTTGTAGAAACACCTTTAGCAGGAATAAGTTGAAGTAATTGTATGTCAACAGCCTCTCACATGGTTGTGGAGGAACTTTGTCCCACTTTTCTTTCCAACGTTGCTTCAGCTCATTGAGGTTTGCAGCATTGGTTTATGCACAGCTCTCTTAAGGTCCCACCACAGCATTTCAGTCAGCTTGAGGTCTGGACTCTGACTGGACCATTGCAACACCTTGATTCTTTTCTTTTTCAGTCATTCTGTTGTAGATTTGCTGCTGTGTTTGGGATCATTGTCCTGTTGATGACCCAGTTTCAGCCAAGCTTTAGCTGTCGGACAGATGGCCTCACATTTGACTCTAGAATACTTTGGTATCCAGAGGAGTTCATGGTGGACTCAATGACTGCAAGGTGTCCAGGTCCTGTGGCTGCAGAACAAGCCCAGATCATCAGCCCTCCTCCACTGTGCTTGACAGCTGGTATGAGGTGTTTGTGCTGATATGCTGTGTTTGGTTTCCTCCAAACGTGCTGCTGTGCATTATGACCAAACATCTCCACTTTGGTCTGGTCTGTCCAAAGGACATTGTTCCAGAAGTCTTGTGGTTTGTTCAGATGTAACTTTACAAACCTGAGCTGTGCTGCCATGTTCTTTTTAGAGAGAAGCGGCTTTCTCCTGCAACCCTTCCAAACAAGCCATATTTGATCAGTCTTTTTCTAATTGTGCTGTCATGAACTTTAACCTTTAACATGCTAACTGAGGCCTGTAGAGTGTGAATAATCTTTCTCTCTGTGGAATGATGGAGTCCAGATAGTTTGGAAATGGCCTTATAACCCTTCCCAGATTGATGGGCAGCAACAGTTGCTTCTCTAAGATCATTGTTGATGTCTTTCGTCGGCAAACTGACAAAACTTCTGCTTTTATAGAGGTGCTCACACCTGGCTGCTAGTAACCCTGTTAATTCCTTGCGGAAGCAGTGTGGCTGAACTTAGTTCTTCACACACTTCCTATGCATTTTGTCTTAGTTTCTGTTAAACAGATTTCATCTATTGTTGTTCATCTAAATTGTATCTACCTCAGTTTAGGATCTATTTAGGACTAGATGATTTTTAAAAATTTTTATTATGTCCCGATGAGTAAAATCTTAAATTTTATTTACATTTCCGCAGATGTGTGTTTAACTAGCTTTTGATGCAACACAAAGTGCTAACTTGTCTGAATTAATTTCCACCTTCTGCGTACAGCCCACATTTTGTTGATGTCGTAGACCTGATTGAATCAAAAGTCTTACATTCTGCTCACAGAGCAGCTTCAGGTCGTCTCTTTGCGGAGAGCTCCCGACTCCCCACTGAGCCTCCAGCACCTCCAGCTGGGTGATGTGTCCTCCCTGATGGAACTCCATCGCTGCTGCTGGGTCCACTGTGAGCTCCTTCACCCTGACAACACATCAGAGCTGCTTGTTAAACACCGACTGTGTGCGAGGTGAGCTGCATGCAGGATGAAAATACAGACATGTAGTCAGATGAAGCAATGATGAATACTGCGGGTTATAAGAGATAAATAAAGATGATGATGCAGGAGGACTTCATGCAGATTCTAAGAGATAAAACTAACCAAAAAAGGGTTTAAGTTTGTCCTTCAATGGAAAAAATGGAGGGAACAAAAGGTGGCTCTTGCTGTGACATACTTACATACGTTTTCTCGAATCTTCTATATTTACAAAACTATTTTTATAAACAAATTAAATGAGAATATAAACTAGGTAAATATAAAAAAAACAATAAGTGGTTGTTATTGGGTAAAAAAGAGGCAGACATTGTACTGTTTCAGAGCAACTTTAACGCTGAAATAATCAGTCACAGATTCTAAAATTTTTGGGTCAAGTTTCTGTCAGATCAGCGGTGGCATTATGCCACCTATTTTTCTGTACTGGTTAGAAGATGGCACCTTATTTATAAACTTCTTCACCATGTTGCTTGTGGTGTGCCTCAGGTGTCCATTCTTGGGCCTATCTTGTTTTCTAAAACATGGCAATGCTTTCCATTTTTTTACACAGACGACACTAATTTTTCAGCAAAACGGCACTTTATTGGATTGTCTTAATGACATTAAAGCTTGGATGGCCCCAAACGTTTTAAGCCTCATCGGAAATAAAACTGAGATTTTGATCTTTGGAACCAATAGTGTTAGTGGCGCTCTGCCAGCATACTGAACTGGAGTACACAAAGTCCATTTGTAAAGTCAACTGGACAGTGATTTTAAACTGGAGAAACAGATGAATTCTGTAGTGAAATCATGCTTTTATTTGGCTACCGTGATGCCCTTTATATTGGTGTTAATCACAACATTCTTTCACGCTTACATCTGGTCAAAAATGCAGCTGCTCGTCTTCTTCCCTGACTCCCGATTCACTTAAGGACTGATTTTAAAACTTTAGTTTTTGTTTTTAAATCACTGCATGGGCTCACTCCAGCTTACCTGTCACATCTTTTACAACCACATGTACCACAGAGAGCTCAGAGTGACTAGATGTAGGTTGAAACAAACGGGAGATCGAGCCTTTTCTATTGTGGCCCTCAAACTTTGGAGCAAGCTGCCTCTGCATGTTTGATGAAATCCTGTCTTAAAATTCAGCTTTATTTTTGTTTTTTAATACCGTATGAGGCTTGAGTGTCATTTTATTGTCCTGTGTTGACGTTAACTTAATTTGTTTAATCTATTGTCAATGGCTGTTGTTTTAAATGTGTTACATAAAGATTTGATTTTATGAGCATACACTAACGCACATATCTGCCACTCAAACAAAGGAGCTAGATAAAGCATTTAATGATACATCAAAGCACAGTGTCTGCCTGTCTCATGCGGGGGAATGTTAAAACTTTTGAGAAACAAAGTGATGTGATCGTACTCGTAAGTAGGAGAGAGCTCAGAGCGGCCTCCTCCGCCCCCGCTCTGGGAGAAAGGAATATCTGAGGGACTTATCCCAAACTCCTTTACTCTGCAGAAGCATGGCAGGAAAGAGAAAACACAAGAAGAAGATGCAGGAAAAGGTCATGTGAGGCTGTTGTACATCAACGTAATATCACTAAAGAACATGTGAGGAGGTCAAACAGGTAACACTATGTTTCATCTGATGTATCCTTTTAAAAGTTTAAACACTAGAGACATAGTTTAGCCTCCGAAACGGCCCTTCTGATTGTGGATCTTCATCTTTTCAGGCTACTGATAGCTACATACACTTGTCTGTCAGAAGTAAAGATGAGCAGAGGTTCAGTAATCTGCATTAAAAACAGACCTGATTCTGTCCTGGAAATCACTGCATGGACTCAGAAACACTTCCAGAAATCATTGTATGTGAACACAAATGCAGGTTAAAGATATAGACAAATGTACCAATGAAGCAGCAATGAACTAATTGATCAAATTCGACACGTTAAAACAGGTTAAAGCACATTTAACTATAAGAAAAATTTGAATTCAAGTGAATCTGAATAAAAAAAGAAGCATCAGCTCATTGGATGTGATGCTGTCGACCATTTAGCCTTATTAGTCAACTTTTTACCAAACGCAGTAATATTTATTCCATCTTAAAGTCATTACTGATAAATACTTTGGTAATGAACAGTTTAATCAACACAAACCACACCAAATTGATGTTTTATTTCCAACAGAATAATATTAAAAGTTTAGCTTCACAGTGTAACTTAGCCTACTCTCTTGTTTTCCTCATAAAAAGAACGTATTTTTTGTAGATATGAATGAGCCCTTTCTGAACTTTAATTCAAAATATGCAAAAAGTTATGGTATAATAGCTTTTATAAGTTGTAAATAAAAAAAAAACAGATTTTAAGCTCTCTTTCGAGTTTTACCTGTTGGCATATCTCAGAGTATTCAAGGTGTTTTCACAGGACGCCATCCCAGGAGAAATGGTCGCAATCTGTAGGCGAAAAGACCAGCGAGATGTTCACCAAAACCGAGTGTAAAATCATTCAAATATGTTCAACTTCTAGCTACGGGACAGAGAAAAATGCTGTTTTCTTACCATACATGTTCTGGAGTTTTCTCCGATGAAGGAGTCCCTCAGCACTTGGGTTAGCTTGCTGGCTCTAAATGGAGTGTGAGGTTTGTTTCTGCCGAGGGCTCGAATGCACTCCTGCCACAACAGAACATCATATCCAGTTTATCAATTTGAATAATTCTTTAACTCAATATAAACCCAATATATTCTATGTTTTGTCTTTTCAAGTTTAATTCACTTTACATCCATTATTGCGTTTTAAGACACCTGAGATGGGAAAGCTTTTAACACCTTTTAATGTTTCCATTCTTTTCCCGACACTTAAAAGACATTATTCTCCCTGTAAACTCGTCTTAAGGCATTTAACAGTACACTTTCAGGCAGGCCGGTCCAGTACCCGTACCCTCTTGTTCCTCAGCCATGTCTTTGTAACTGGTGCAGAACGTGGTCTTGTTTAAAAATGCACGGACATCCCTGAAACTGATGTGTTCTTGAAGGCAGCAGATGTTGCTGTAATGCTGCCATTACAGAAGTGGGAATGGGCTTTGCTAAGGGCACTGCTACAACCCCATACATCAGAGAGCCTGGCAATATTTCTCCCAACAAAGATCTGGAATACTGACTGTTCTAACCACAATACACCTTTCCACCTTGTGATGGTCCATCCAAGATGCCTCTGAGCCCAGAGAAGTAAACGCCACCTCTGGAGAAGGTTAACATGAAGCTTCTTTTTCTGCACAGTGACATTTGTGAATGTAACACTGTATTGTAATGCTTCACAAAGGTTTCCCATAGTAATCCTTTGCCCATGTGGTTCTATCAGCTATTGATGGGAGAGGATCAGAGGGATCAGAGATCCCAGGTGTTGCTGAATGCTTTAATTACATTCTGCACCGTAGAGCGGGAAACATGCAAATCTCTTCCAATGTTTCTTCCACACATTTACTGGAAGATCCTCTGTCCATCTTTAACATTCACACTTTCATGGATGCTGCTTTTGTATCAAAATAGGATAATAATCAACTGTTTGAAATAACAAAAACCTATTTTTTTAGGCCTGAATTACCCCCATCCCAGACGACACAAATAAAATTAAATAACAGCACCATCGTGTGGTTAATGCAAAACACCCTCCATAATGGAGGAGTTATGAGCCAATCGGAGCCACTGCAGTCAGGCATCTAAAGGACAGACCTTGAGCGCCAGCAGGCTCTTGTTAATCTCGGCTCCTTCCAGTCGGGTCTGCCGGTCGGCGCTGGATGTGTCGGCACCTCTCTCATTCCCCGCCAGATCGATGAGGGAGAACTTTCCGTGCATCTTCCCCCGCCGGCGCAGGATGATCTGGAAGACGGCGTGGCTCCGAGAGGAGTGAGCGTTTGCAGACGTCTGTCCCGACGTCCTGAAGGAGACCAAGAAGATCAGCGAGCTCGTTCGGCCTCTGTCAACGAACTGTTTCTGCCGCCGGATGATTTGAAATGTAACCTCCGCCCGTGTTTACCTGCAGCTGTTTCCTACTTCGATGAGTTTCAGGACGTCCTCTGTGCATTTCACCTCCCTCTCCTGCAGCCCCACCACCTGCACCTGCTGCTTCCCGTCCTCCAGGACCCGTAACTTTGCTTTGCGGTTCAGCAGGTCAAACACCTTCAAAAACAAATACAAATTTAGATGATCTGCTTCTGAGTTCAGCTCCTCTTCCCCAATGGTGTGCCACAAGGTCCTGTTTTGGGGCCTTTAATGGTCCTGTTATATCTGCTGTCTCTTAAACACATCTTGAGCACTTTTAAGGACATTTCTTATCACTGCTGTGCAGAAGACATTCAGCTGTATCTCTTTAAGCCCCCTGATCTGTCTAAGCTACAGATCTCACAGGTGTTTACACTATTAAAAGTTGTATAGCTGACAACTTTCTCCACCTTAACGAAGAGAAAACATTAGTCCTTGTTTGTGCTCTCGACAGATTTGTATCTCAGGTGATGGAAACTCGAGGTCCCCTTGCTTCTTTTGCCAAATCTTCTATCAGGAACTTTGGCGCAACTTTCCACTCAGCTTTCACTTTGGAGGCTCATGTGAAATCTCTGGTTCGCTCTTATTTTTAACACCTAAATCCCATCGTGACACGCTCTGAACTGGAAACGCTTCGTTATCGTTCAGAACACTGCTGCGAGGCTTCTAACTAAGTCCTAACTAAGTACTCACATGTCACACTTCAGGGTCCACTTTAGGACGAGCACATCAGAGGTCATGTGGTAAGGGCCTGCTGGCTGTGCATCATAAGAGGCTGAGAGCTAAAGGAGACTTTTGCAACAATGGCCTTCAGACTCCAGATATCTGTGATCGCTTTTAAAAACTTTTTGTTTTTATGGTCAAGCCTTTCAGTGTGATATTAATCTTGAAAGGTGCTACAGAAACACATTTTACTTCCTTCCTTACATACTTATTACTGACTGTGTCATGTGACACTAACCTTTCCACTGTAAATCTCAAAGAATGTGGCATAAATTTGCAGATCCAACTTCTTATAAACCGGCTTTTTCAGCATGAGAAAAACATCTCTGGCTGTAGGGAGAGAAGAACAAGCACAAAGTCCATGTGAGCACATTAATGAGCAGTTTCTCACTGCAGCCTGCAGGTCGGTGGAGCTGGACCGTCCAACTCCGCCCACATTCAAGGTCTATATCGCCATAATTAAAAAAAAAAAAAATGTCGAAGTGACATGGCGGAGTCGGATGATCCAACCACAGGTCACAGCCAGACCAAAAAACTTCACATTAGCTTCAGTCATGTCGTAACAATGGAGGCTCTGCATGTAACACAATAAATGCACAAAAGTCCAGCTTCAAATCCCTGATTCTACTTTATATTCTACTTAACTATTTGACTGTCTATATGTTCACTTTATTAAATGCATTTGCAAGACTAAAAAGAGAAGATGTGATGGAAGAGATGTGAGTGGCCAACACAGAAAAGCAACCATATCTCTACCCATGGAGGATATTAACAAACCAGTGTTGCCTGTTACCTATCCTAATCCTAAACCTAACCCAACAAAACAACCACAAATTACATTTTGGTGCATTTTGAAGACATCCATGGTGCTCAAACGGCTAAATAAGATTCTTTTAAAAAAAACATAACTCATTATTTGGAAAGCACAACATATGAAGTCTGCTCTGGCTATATGCTACGCTAACGAGCATTTTTGCAGTTTTCTCAGATTTTATGGAGAAACTGAACCAAACTAAAGAGTGTTAACATCCAGATGTTGGCAATAAAATTTCCAAAAACCCCACTGATCATTTTGAAAAGGAGACTATGAACATCAGATCAACAGTATTAACACTGAAGGTGCATAGATGGAAGGTTTTACTCTCAATGACATCACCTTAGCAGCTGATGCTAGGCCTCCTTTTGTGCTGGTGCTACTGGATCTCACAACAGGGTTTGATACGGTGACCACGCAGTAATTTTTCTCACTTGCAGAATTATGTGGGCAATCGTGGCACTGTCCTGAATTGGTTTAGGTTAGATTTAACAAACTGAAGCTTCTCTGTTATGGTCATTATGTGCCTCGCTCTCCTGTGGTGTACCACAAGGCTCCATTCTGGGACCTATCCTGTTTTCTTTGTACATGCTGCTGCTTGGGTCAGTATACCCAAACATAATCTATTACACTGATTATGTACAAATCTATTTGCCTGTGAAACCCAGCGAAAGAGCTCTCTGCTATACTGCCTGAGTAAGATAAACCTATTGCACCTGAATAATGAGAAGACTGAATGTATCTTATTTTCCATCCCTAGCCTGCCCAGTGTGACATTGTTAAAGTTTGGTTCTTTGGCTTCAAGTTTTAAACAACAAGTGAACAAAATAGGTTACTTTTGACAGCTGCATGAAATTCGACTGATTCTGTTGTCAGAACAAGCCTCCTGGCCAAAGTTTAACCTTTTCTCAAGACTGTCGCGTGAGCCAGACAGTCCCTCGCCTTCAGTTAGTCCAAAACTCTGCTTTTAACCAGCACATCCAGATGTGCTTTTATCTCTTCACTGACTCCCAGTTCATTTCAGAATTCAGTTTAAGATTTGTTTGTTTTTAAAGCCATAAACGGCCTTGCCCCATCTTATCTCTCAGAAATTCTTACTCTTTGTAAACACGAGAGGGCACTGAGGTCTTCAGATCAATGCACCTTAGAAGTACTGAGGTCTGGGTACAAACAGTGGGTTGATGAAGGTAAATGAAGGTAAACTGACCGGACAGTGCATAGATCCCTTTCGAGCAGTCCTGGTTCTTTCCTGAAAAGTCCCCTCCCATCGTCTAGAAAGAGACACGACACAACATGACAGGTGCACTTAAATCGAACTGTCCTCGTGCTGAAGTCAAAGCACTCACGTGTGTTTTTCCACTCCCAGTTTGTCCATATGCAAAGCAGGTCGCCATCCCCCTCTCAAAAATGGTCTCAACCAGTGGCTGAGCCGTGAACCTGCGGCAGAGGAGAGTTCATCAGCAGCGGGATTACTGTTTGACAGCCCGTGAAGCAGAAAAACAACATACCTGTAAACCATTTCGTTTGTTGAGTTCTCATCAAAAGCGTAGTCAAATCGGAACGTCTGATTCTCCAGATAGCGGGTCAGGTCGACCTTCTGTTTGGGCTCATGGACCATTACCACGTCCTTGCTGGGAATAGTGATCACATCCAGATCCTTCACTGATAACTCTGAAAATACGAGCAGTGTTTTAGTAAAACAGGTGCAAACATTAATATAAACAAAGAAAGAAAAAAATGCAAAAACAGAGTTTGTACAATTCTAAAAAGTTCTAAAGTGAATATTTGGTCTGAGCTCCTTTATTCTCCAACACAGCCTGAACCCTCTGAGACAAGCTTTCTATCATTTCTTTAAGTAGTCTTCAGGAATAGTTCTCCAGGCTTCTTGAAGGACATCCCAAAGCTCTTCTTTGGATGTCGGCTGCCTTTTGTTCCGTTCTCTGTCAACATGATCCCACACTGCTTCAATAATGTTGAGGTCCGGGCTCTGGGGAGGATTCATCCCTCCATATGACCTGCTGCCACTGATTTTCAGTCCACTTCTTGTGTCATTTGGCATAGCTCAGCCTTTTCTCCCTGTTTCCCTTCCTTAAGAATGGCTTCTTGACAGCCACCCTTCCATGGAGACCATTTCTGATGAGGCTTGGGCCAACAGTAGATGGATCAGCTGAAGGTCCAGATGCATCTCTCAGGTCCTGTTTCAGGTCTTTGCTGGATTTTTTCCTCTTTCTTAAGGACATCACTTTCAGATACTGTTCATCTGCTGTAGATAATTTTTTAGGCCTGACACTTCTTCTTTTGTCCTCCACTTGTCCAGTTTCCTCAAATGTTTTAAGGACACACTGCACACCATGCTGAGATATGCCAAGTTTTCAGATAATAGCTCTCTGAGAATCACCTTGTTGGAGCAAAAATACTATTTTCTGTCCATCAAACTGTTATCTTTGGTGTTTTTTTCATAGATGAAACTACAGAAATGGAAACAAATGATGTGTCTTTGTGACAGGCTGATGGTAACAAAGTGTCTAAAGATACAATCTAAAACTGGTTCTTTGCCAAGTTGTCTGTTATGTGTCGACACAACACTGGTTCATCCCTTGAGTTAGGAGCCTTTTTTATGCTTTAATGATTCATAGGTCAGAGTTAAGAGGCTTAACAAACAAAACACACTCTTCACTTCAGAAAGCCTGGAGAACTGTTGCTCTGGCTGCTTACATTCAAGCACACTGTGTGTTTGCCTTCTGCAGATGACTCACTTTAAATGTTTTTTTTCATGTATTTTCATGTATGAAAGTCCTGCCTTCAAATTCTACCAAACACTATAGATACGTGACAGATGTGCTGTGTTAATGTGCCTCGATGACGTTTCTCAGAAACCTGTAACAGCACAAGGGAAACTACCTGAGACCGTTCATTTAGATTGTCTGTATTTGGGTCCAGGAACCCGACCTGCAGTTAAATACGTGTCACTGATGAGAGGAAACATTTGTGTCTAAAAACACCAGCTGAATAAAGCTGCTCTTACCTTTTTTATTGAGGGGACGTGCACGGACACACACACATATTCTGTGCTCCTCGATCTGAAACATCAGATGATACAGATAAATAATAATTCATGTATTTACATGTCTGTTGACTGTGCTTTTATCAGTGGTCAAACAAGGTCTCATTTCAGTGTAAAACATCAGGAAGACACATGAAGGCAGGAGGCAGAAACATCTTCTCTACATTTTGATCTTATTTACTTGCTTCATTCTTCTTTTCTCCTCTTCTACCTTCTTTCTTTCTTTCTCATTCCTCCTGCTTTTATCCATCTGATCTTTCACTTTTTGTCACCTTCTTTAACTCCTGATGAAATCTACCTTCTTCATTCCCCTCTATCCTTTCTACCATATCCTACCCCCTCTTTTCCTGTTTTCCCCCCCTTCTTTCCCTCTCTCCTCCTCCTCCTCCTCTCCTTCAGCCTCGGACCTCCCACTGATGGTGGCTGCATGCTGACACCAGACTCACCAGATCGTTTGAGGTTAAAGGTCTGTAGTCCAGACTGGCTCTGAAGTCTCTGATCATACACATAATCTCATAGTTGGGTAAATTAACATCCACCTCCTGGATGTTGGGACAGAAAACAGACAAACACACCCTTATAAAGATAAATTAAAACAGAAATGCAGTTCCATACTGGTAGATTGCCCCTCAAAATTGCCATTTGATGAGTCTAACTCTTTATCAGGGTTCCTCCTCATCACAAGACTTTCCTTTTTCTGGTTTGATGTCAAAAAGAGACGAAGAAGGGCAGTCACTGCTGTCATGAACTCCAACTGGTTAACAAGTGGCCGCTTTAGATGGATTATGAAAAGTTTTATAGTGTTTTATGTATCAAAAACTAGGAAAACTAAAAATGACCATAAAAGTAGCTTTTATTAGCACTCTTTTTTTTTAGCTCAATCTTGCGTAATGTTTGACTGAAAAAGATGAATGTCTATCCTTAAAGCTCAATTTTGTTCAAATTTCATTAATATGTTCCCAATTTATAGAAAGTTTGAAAGACTTCCTTTGAAAAGACAGAACAAGTTTAACTCAACTACGGTGTGTATTTCCTCACCTGAGCCTTCTTGTCTCTCTTCTCTTGTAGCTCAAGACGTCGCTTCTCTCGTCTCTCCTGCAGCTTTTCCACCTCCTTCACACAGTTGGATTTCCTCCGTGCTGGAAAGGAGCAACAACGAAGCTAACTCTGCATCTGTCCGTCATCCTTCTTTTGATCTGAGCACTAAAATCCAATCTGAGGTTTATTCTTGTCCCACTTCATCTTGTCTCTGCCACACTGTTGTTTTTTTCTCTCCCGATTTGATTTATTATGGTAAAAGTATGTTTTTATCTGGTCTATAGTGGTAGCGTGAAGCTAAACGGTCATGAACTGCGGCGCCTCAGCCTCCAGGCGCTACCTGATCATTTTAGGTACAAGAATGTCAGTGTACCTAAAGTCCAGTCAGAAGAGCATACTTTCAAAGGTTCACACACTTATCTAGTGTTGCTTTAAAGTACGAGTCAAACAAAGAGGTTACATCATCCATCTTTTACAACTGATATGCAAACGAAATCTGCTTGTTTTCTCAACCTCTTTTTTCTTTTTAAAAATCTACAAAAAACTAATTCCATGCTTTTCAGAACTGTTTAGGAAACGTATAACTTGTTCATGATCGTGTGAGCTGCATCTGTTTGATACTGTTTACTGCTCTGGTTGATGAGTAGCTCGTGATGGCAGTGTTTGACCACCAGAGGACATTACAGAGAGAAAACCGGCTTTGGATTGGATTTAAAGATGGTAAAATACACTTTAGAGTTTTTCTGCATGTTTCAACATTTTAAGATCTTATTTTCACATGTATGGAGATTCAGACTGAGAAACAAGTGCTGCAGTATGAAGCTAAAGGCAGTGAAAGAGCCTTTGAGGCCCACAGCTGTGTGGGAGAATGACATCATTGCTTCTGGCCGCTGCACAAACCCTCCACCAGAAAACAACAAGTGACAGAGGAAACCAACTCCGAGTGCCACAGGGAATCAAACCGGATTGAATCACCTCTGACATGAGTGTGACATGTGTGCGTTACCGTTCTGCTGCTGCATCAGCGCCTGGTTGGCGGCAGTCTGGGGAGTGATGGAGGGTGGAGGCGGCTCTATAGCCTGGTTGTGCTGGCTGGGACGGGCCCGGGTGGTTCCCACGGCTGCAGCTGAGGAGCAAATGGTTTATTATGATCTGTCACAGTGAGGGACCCTTTAAGCTGAAAAAAAGTTTAGAAATTTCAAAAAGATTTTCAAACGTCACAAACCAATCATTTATTCACAACAGAAACATATAAAATATGAGCTCATGTTGAATTTGAATGGTCATGGTGGTGGAAGAAGGTTCCTGGTTCGAATCCCTGATGGGGCCTTTCTGCGTGTGTATAGTTTGGCCACCGTTCAAAAACATGCATCTTAGGTTAATTGGTGACTTTAAATTGTTAATATTTGTTTGTCTCTGTGTGGCTAGGATGGGCTCCAGCCCCCCCCCCCCCCCCCCCCCCCCTTGACCCTGAATTAGATTAAGCAGGTTTAAAAAATGGATGGATGGACTGTTGAGAATATGAAAAAAGCCCATTTTTGTAAGAAAAGCACTGGTCAGTGGATTACCAGCAGACTTTATAGGTGAGTTGCCTCAGTGTTGTGGTTTTTGTTCTTATTCTTGTGGCTTTAACTGCAGTCTCCATCTCATAAAACGCTTTGCATCGATCAAATCCAGAGAATCTGCAACCACTGTCAGCCCTAATAAGCCTAAATATGGAGCAATAATCAGATTAAGGCATCGTTAGTCGGACTATGTTCAAAACTGATATGAATGGCATATTCTATACACAACTCATGTAAACACCATGTTGTCCTATTCAGAATAAAGTCAGTAGTCCATGTTTGACTCTTGGTGGCTGTTAGAGGCTCACATGAGAGAATTTCAAAGTCATTGATGAGAAATTTCCTGATCAAATACACAAAAGGAGTCATTGACTTTACCCATAAATGCAAAAATGGGAACATTTTGTATAGTTTTCATCGCGAAGCAGTTTTTTTCTGTAATCTTCTGTAATCCTTTCATACTGATCCGACATGCTTTTAGATTAAGAATTGAGGTTCAGTGAGCTTCAAATAATATACTAATAGGTGTAGCAGAGTAATAGAAAACCAACAGACCCAACAATCATGACATGAATCATTATCTAAAAGGGGCATGTTCAAAATAACAGCCGTGTGCAGTTCAATTAGTGAGGTCATTAATTCTGTAATAAAACAGGCAGCAAATGTTGTACATGCTGGTTATATAGTGCATTTCTGAGTAAAATGGGACATTCCAGACATTGTTCAGTAGAACTTTGATTAAAAAGTTAATTAAAGAGGGGAAAAAGTATAAAGAAGTGCAGAAAATTAAAGGCTGCTCGGCTAAAATGATCTCAAATGCTTTATGGCAACCAAAACCAGAGCAAATGGAAAGCTACCATTCAAATGGGTTAAAGAATAGCCAAAACGGCCAATGATCAGCTCCAGGGTGATCAAAGAAGGTCTGAAATTACCGGTGAGTGCTGTAACAGTTAGAAGGCGACTATGTGAAGCCAAGCTATCAGCAAGAAGGCCCCGCAAAGTCCCACCGTTTAAAAACAGCGTGCTGCAGGCACAGACTGGCCTAAAGAGAAAACAGCAGCAGAGAGTTTGTCAGATGACCGCCAAATGCTGAATTAAAGCCACAGTACACCGTAAAGACAGTGAAGCATCACGATATGAGGGTGTTTCTCATACTATGGTGTCGGGCCTACAGTCTGAATACATCAAAATGACCGAAGAGGTCATATTGCCTTATTTTGAAGCGGAAACACTCTTTAAATGGGGGTTTCAATAAGACAATGGCCACAAACGCACCAGGAATCGTCAGCATCTCGGTGCTGTTTCTGTGGAATGTAATCCAATCATCCTGGGGTGGAGTCACCTGTTCACAGGTGCGACTCAGATGTGAAGCAGTGGTTATAGAACTAAATGTGAGTTCACTGAGTCACAGGAAAGCCGAATCTTCACATATGTTTGAGTTCATACAGTAAATGTTTGACACTGCTACTTTTTTCCTCACTTTGTCTGAAGTAAAAACCAACTTTGATACATTTTCCTTCATGGTTTGATAACATGCAGCATTTCCAATGCGTGGAAATAAAAGCTATTTTTGAACTTTCCTCACTTTTAAACACACCGCTGTTATTTTGAACACAACTGCGTCTCAGATTCGGTTAGTGGGTCAAACGTACCTCTGTTCTCCCGTACAGCATTTTCAGGCTTGGGTATCGCTGTCGCCCGTCGGGCCTAAAAAACAATAACGAATACAGGAAATAAACGCTTTTCAGAAACACTTTAAGATCTGAAGTGCTGTCTTTGTCTGGTTGAACAAAAGGGTTTTCTCCTGTGGATATGGGCCCTCTGGCACAGTGTGGAAACCTACTGTCACAAACCTGAGGTTTTCACATGGATAAGGATTTTAGACTGGGCAGTCAGATCAGCACAGTGTTGAGATCCAGCTTCTTCCAGCTGAGACAGCCGGCAGGACCACTTTAGAATGGCAACCCGTGCCTTTATTGCAGCTTGGATGGATGACAGTGAGTCTTTGTTAGTTCTTTGTTAGTCTGGCCTCTCTGTCTCGTCTTCAGCTGGCGCAGAACGCTGCATCCTCACTGCACTGGCTGCCTGTCCACGTTAGAGCTCATTTTAAAGTTCTTCTGTTGCTAAATCTTTAAATGGTCCTGCCCGCCCCTTCAGATCCGATGACCAGGGCATATTAGAAAGACGTTTTCTTTGGCCACTGTTAAGTCTGTTAAGTCTGTTTTGGACTTTTATTCTGACATATTTCTTATTCTTATTATTGCCTTCATTCCTTCTCACAGTCACTATTGAAGCTCCTTATTTGTCTTTGCTCCCTGCCAGATCCTTGCCGTTTGTTCCCGTGTCTTTAGCTCTACGTCAAGTCGTGTTTCCCGCCTTCACTCCTTGTTTTTTGGACATCTGGATACCTGCCAAACAGCACCTTTAGTTTTTTATTTGTACGTGAACAAAACTTCTTTTACTTCTTATCTTCCTCCCTTTTTTTTACCAGTGAGGCTGCATTTGGGTCATCTACACAACACACAGCTAGTAAATCCTTCATGAAAACCACCTATAAATAAGTCTTTAACTAATAAGTGTCAGAGATTCATAAACCCGTCTCTACACAGTTTAAAGACGTGTTAATTTGAGAGTTTTGAGCTTTGATAGATGCATCCTAATAATCGTTACAAATCTTATAGCTTCACATTGAACTGAATTTTTGTTGAAAAGGGAAAACACTCCTATTAAAACTCCAAATATAGTAAAAACAGCTCAAACTGGGTCAAACAACTGGCCAACAAATTAATAATTTGAGCTCCTGAAATATGAAAACTGGTTATATTTCCTATTCTAACTGTTAGTTGGACTAAAAAAAACTAAATAAAAATCACATATAACCTAAATATTAATAAAAATGCCTTAGAAATTAACATTTAAATACCACGGCATGCAACAATAACTGATTCTGACTGGCTATTTGCAGTTTGGAAAACACTTTTCACTATTAATTGTATATAAAATATTTACAATTAATAAGGAGAACTCACTCAAAATGAATGTAAAACTAATATGGTGTGGTATCTTTAAATGCCAAACAATCATCTATGAACATATATGTAGATAATTGATTATTGGGAGCTTCTGATGAGGGGCAGACCTTCGGGACTTTGCTGGTTTTGGTGACACTGGACGGAGGAAGAGGAGCCTCGGGACTCTGTGGTATTTCTTCATCAGGAGCGACATCTGGATTCAGAGCAAAGATGCTCTCCAGGTCGATCTAAGGAACAAACGAGAGAGAGAGCTACTGTTATGATAATAAGCTTTATTATTATAAGGGCCTGAGAACACAGGACCTAGTCCAGAAAGAGGGAAAAACCTCATTCCAGGGTCAACTTTTTAAATTTAAATTTGTTTACACTAGATCAGACTCACCTCGATTCTTAAAAAAAAAAAAAAAAATTGTAATCAAAAGATTGAAGTTAGAACGCTTTTACGCTGCCTTCTCTTGGATGGACACCAGAGGGCGATGTTTGTTTGCTTTAACAGCGAGCAGACAGTCGTCCAGTAGAAAATTACCCCTCCTTTTTAAAAAAAAAATTTAAAAAAAAGAATCTCTGTGGTATTTTTTTGGTTGTTTTTAAGCAGGAAGTACAGGGCTGCACAACTAATCTAAAATAAATCACGACCTCGGCTGCAGGTCTCGATACTCAACTCCGATTTTTTGCTGCGATCCGATATCTTACATGGCCGACAAAATTATGAGGATTTCAATTAAGTCCAAACTAGCTATCTCCATCAAGCGTGTCTGCCGTGCTTGTTTCGTCCTTTGTTTACATGCGATCACCTGAAAGGGACCTGGGTCTGATTTGAAAAATAATGGATTTGGGACACTTTTGCCTGCAGTGTAAACGTAGCAAAAAATCCTTTAAGTCATACAACTCCATCACTTCTCTGATCACTTTTCCTCATTTACAGCGTATAACAAGGGGGTGACTGCAGCTGTGATAATTGACCATAAGAAATAAGGTGGAAGAGCTGAGGAAACCAAGTGGAGAAGTGGGGGGGGGGACTGAGGACAACTACTGGTGAGTATGGGAAACTACAACAGAATAAACTTCAAACTGAACCAAGAGGAACAAGGAATACAAGCAACCAACAGAATAAACACATGAAGCTGGAATCAGAAAATGGAGCCTCACAGATAGGAACTAAACAGTAAAACAAAATACACAAGAAGTAAATAAACTAATAAGTGAACACCTCACAGAAACGAAACCAAGGCAAAGCTCACGGAGAATGATGGCAAAAGTCGGCGAGACATGGAAATCAAGAGGCTAAAAAGAGCAAAAAGTAAACTACAATATGAAAAACCAGAAAACCCACAAACCCCAACATGCACAGCTGAATTATAAGTTACTTTTGTCAGATGAAGCTGCGGTTCGATGTCAGGATCTTATTAGAGCAGAGCAAAAGTCTGGAAATGTTAATCAGCTGAGTTACTAAGTTTATGCTTTATTAGGGATTCGGCTGTGTTAATATACACTTAAAACTTGACTGATTTTACAAAAAAAAAGCAAAAAGATGGAAGTTCTGACAGTGTGTGTTGTTGAGTGATTAGATCCCTAATTGTGTTATCTGGGTGCTTTAGTCCAGGTGTGAGAGCTTCAGTTTCATACGATTTTGGTCAGAATAACATGTTTGCGTGCTTTTTAAGTCCAGTTAAGGTCGAAATGAACACATAGGTTGTGAGTAAATGTGCTGAATGAAGCAGCAGATATACCTCTTTCCCTTTGGTGTCCCCGTTCTCGATCCACTCCACTGTCACACTCTCGTTGTCTTCGTGCAGCAGTGTGACCATGGCCTGGTGTATTCGTCCTGCAGAGGGGATGCAAAGAGATGCCAGGCCTGATCAGGACATGCATGCTGCTTGGAGCCTTAAATCAGGGGCAAATACTAACACAACCATGCTGACATGAAACCAAAAGAACTGAATCTTACACTGAGAATACCATGCCTTTAAGAAGTGAGCTGGAAATGCTTATAGATGAAATTTAGGTGGTAAAAATAAGGATACTTTGATGCTAATGGGTGTGGCTGATAAGAGATCAGACTTGGCCATGTGTACAGCTTGAAGGGCTGAGTGTGCTCCTGGCAACCAGTGTGGCATAATACAACAAACATGAGTACAACCAAAAATAAGAGCAGAAATCAGAATTTTTGGTAAAAAAAAAAAGAAAATCAAATAGCAGTCAGAGGGGTGGGGGGAGAGGGCCCATGCAGCCGTCCAACAGGCCATTGCTGGATGCTGCAGTGCAGTCCACCCTATGCTGGAGGGGTCTAAGCCATGGTGCAGAGGGAGGGAGGCAGGGCAGGTGTCAATAAAGAGAAGCCGGACAGCCGCACAGGTGGACCCGCCCGCCTGCTTACTGCCCGGCAGGCCGAGCGGTGTCATCTGCGCGACTCCCGGACGACACCAACGTGTCAGAAAGCGACATATTCGTCTGCTTAAACGCTCTAACGCTTCACTCTTATGGATTTTTACTCTTCATCCCGGTGAAAGCGCAGCAGAGGATGATATAGCCGCTTGCTAACTAGCCCAAACACCCCGCTGCGGTGAGCGGAGACGCTAGCTCCTCTCATCCGGACCAGCCGGATGGAGAGCGGTGAGTGTGTCTGTGTGGATGCGTGTCAGGCTGCCGCGTACCGTCACTTCGCTTTATCTCCACGTAGATGCCTACGAAGATTTTCCCGAAAATTCCGGCCATCGCTCCCCGAGTGGTATTTGTTGTCCAGTCCAGGTTGTGCGCTGCTGCGGAGACTCTGAGGTCACCAACGGTCAGTCAGCAGAGGCAGGAGGAGAGGAGCTGCTACGCATGCGCGGAATTTTCTCCCCATAGACTAAGATGAGGAGCATCTTCTGCCTCATCTTCCCTCTTTATTAACATCACTGCTGTACAATCAGTGGGAAAACAAGTTTGATGAGCAGTTGCACCTCAATTATTGGTGGGAAACAACAAGAAAACTGTCAGTAGAAAACAGTGGAAAGGGTTATAAAAAGTGTGGCAAAAGATGTCGGATGTTTCCAGTCAGCTATGTCTAAAAAGAACAAACAAAATGGGATTGTTGTGAAAGGGAAACATACAGGCCTGTTTAAGGCTTTATGCCATACTGAGATGATCTAACATCTAACTTTTTAAAGCAACCATATGTTGACAAACAGAAAAGAGACTAGCTTCTTCGTTCTTAGTCTTAAGTCTTTGGCATGCAAGCTGTATGAGCCTGTATACACGGTATCAAAGAATAATCTCCTCTAAAGATGGCCATCCTCAGCCTCACTGCTTCTTTCCTTCCTTGGTACTTTTCATTTTGGGCAACTGTCCAGAAAAAGCCTCCAAACAAAGGTCAACGTTTAAGTATAAGGACAGAAAACTCAAAGCAATATGCCTGAAAACAGATGATGTTTGACCCCACAGATGTGGGAATCAGAGACAGTACTATTGAGCAGGTTAGTTCTTACAAGTATTTAGGTATTTTAAAGGATAATTCTCTGAGATGGAAGGATGAAATTGCTCAAAGATTGCATTTTCTTTGTAGAAGTAGATTGTTTGGAGTGAGCACAGAGATCATGCCGACCTTTTTTTCGTGCAGTACTGGAAAGCCTCATAAGATATGGAACGGTAGCCTGGTTTGGCTCTCTGTCTGTGCCGTGTAAGCACAAGATCGAGAAAATAGAGAAAATGGTCATAGAAGTGATTGGCAACAAGACATACCAGTCTCTCCAACATTGAAGTCAGACACATACTATTCTGACAGACCCTTCATATATTCCGAGCTCTGAAAATATGAATTATTACCATCTGGGAGACGTTAAAAGGCCATCAAATATAAGAGTAATTTCCTCCAACACTTCTGAACAAACAACCTGTTCTTTAAACAGGATGTCACAGTGTTTTTTGGCCTTTTAGGGTTACGTTACTATTTATTTTGTTCTTTTACTTTATCGATCTCTAATGTATCAGTGATTTTAGAAAGTATTGTTATGATAATGTTTAATTTATTTAGTATTTGGGAGGAGTGTGCAATATGTTGGGTATGTGGTTTATAGTCGGTCGGTGTAGCTTAGTTCACCTCCACATGAGTAAGGCTCTGTGGGGTTTGTTTTCAGGCAGGATGCAACAGAAGACATAAGATAAGTAGAAATGGAAGATAGGTGGTTGTTTCACTTGGTGACAGACTCATGTTTTTGTTAGCGAGCAGTTCATAAAGATCTGTGATGGTAGATATTTCCAAGAAGGTTTTGGTATTGACCCATAAGCGGTTGATTTGTGACTCAGATCATTTCATTATGATGTTGAACAACGTTGGTGCTGCAGAGCGGCTTTCCATCTACAGTTTGGCGAGACTCTGGCTGATCAGGTGCAGGCTTCCTGGAAGGCAAACTTGACTTAACTTGAGCAAGACATAACTCTGCCAACGTTTTACCACTTGGGAAAACAATTGAACTGATGACGAGAGAAGATGGGACTGAGACTTTTACAGTCACTAGGACACAGGATCCACACCCACAGGGGGAGAAACATGGAAAAAGGCTCAAAGTTTTTATAGTTATATTCTGTGCTTTGTCGAACTGTCGGGTTCAGGAGAAGCAGTGTGGTTTTGGCCCAGGTCGTGGAACAGTGGACACAGGGGATCTTGAGAGTTTGAGCATCCAGTCTACATGTGTTTTGTAGACTTGGAAAAGGCTTACGACCGTGTTCCCCAAAGGATTCTGTGGGGGCTGCTGAGGGAGTATGGGGTACAAGCGTTGCTTTTGCAAGCTTTCCAGTCCCTGTATAACAAAAGCAGGAGCTGTGTCCGCATTCTTGGCACTAAGTCGAACTAGTTTACAGTGCGTGTTGGACTCCACCAGGGCTGCCTCTTATCACAGATCCTGCTTGTGGTTTTCATGGGCAGGATCTCGCGGCATAGTTGTGAAGAGAAGGGTGTCTGGTTTGAGAACCTCGGGATCTCATCTCTGTGGTTCTGTTGGCTTCTTTAAGCCATGACCTTCAGTTGCACTGGGGCAGTTCACAGCTGAGTGTGAAGCGGCTGGGATGAATGCCAGCTCTTCACAATCCGAGGCCATGATTCTCAACCGGAAAATGGTGGAATGCCCCCTACGGGTTGGGGATGAGTCCCTGCCTCATGCGGTGGAGTTTAAGTATCTGAGTATCTTATTCAGGAATGATGGCAGGTTGGAGCAAGAGATGGACAGACGGATTGGGGGCTTTGTCAGCTGTAATGAGGGCGCTGCTCCGGTTCGTTGTGATGAAAAAGGGTGTGAAGAAGGAGCTGAGTCAGAAGGAGAAGCTTTTGATTTACTGGTGCATCTTTGTTCCAACCCTCACCTATGGTCAAAGATCTGGGTAGCGACCAAAAGAACGAGATCATGGAAACAAGCAGCTAAAATGGGTTGCCTTCTGAGGGTGGCTCGGTTCAGCCTTAGAGATAGGGGGAGGAGCTCGGTCATCCAGAGGGAGCTCAGAGGAGAGTCGCTGCTCCTCCACATCGAAAGGAGTCAGCTGAGGTGGTTCATCTGGTTAGGATACCTTCTTTCCAGGCATGTCCAACTGGGAGGAGGCCCAGGGCAGACTCAGGACTTTCTGGAGGGATTATATGTCCCTTCTGGCCTGGGAACACCCCGAGATCCCCCAGGAGTGGCTGGAGAGAATCACTGTGGAGAGGGATGTCTGGGTTTCTCTCCTGGACCTGTTGCCTCCGCAACCTGACCTCATATAAGCAGACGAAAATGAATGAATGGATGGGTGGATATTCTGAGCTGTGTTAATTGTCCTGTTCATTGTAACTTTGTGAGACAGATTGTGAGCGCAGCTTTTTGTAGCACTGTTGTCCAAGCCAAATTTAATTTCAGCGTTTATTTAATCTCATCTCAAAATAGAAAATGCACAAGAAAAGCAATTTAAAGACAAAGGCGCAGAAACATGAGCCAGAGTCTGTGACCAAACTGTCTGAAACCAGCTGAAGGAAATGGGATTTACATCCAGAAAAACAAACAAGCCATCATTAAAACCAAATGAGAAGAAAACAAGATCACAGCGGGCTGCACAGAGAAGCAGTCATTTGTTTGAATTTACATGTAAGAGCATGTTTTCTTCAGTTATGGTCTAGAAAAATAAGTTTCTGTTCCTTATGTTTGTGACTTCTGTGCTCACAAAACCTCACATTATATTTTCATTATAAAACACAATTTTATTATTTATCTTTTTTTTTTACCCTGTTTTACTTTTTCACTTTGTTGTTCTTTTTTTTTGGCCAATACACAATGAAAAAAGACTTAATTTGACATGTAATTTCCTTATTTGTTTGTCATATTGTTTGATAAATGTGCATTTTTCTTATTTTTATTCAATTTGTTGCCTTTATGTTGTAAAGCAGAAAATAGTAGATCATAAAGCTTAAACTGATCCACATAAAACTCGATGAATGCTTTCCAATAACCACTGTTTAACCATTTTTTTTGCCTTAGTGTTGTGCTTTTCTGTTAAACTCAACTCCACAAACGATCACAGTTTCCTCTTCTGTTCAGATCGTATGTTGTACATTAATAGAATAATGTTTATATTGTCCAGAATAGAAGGCTAGTCTCAATTCTTTTATCTGTACCTCCTGATTTTAGCTCCTCTGTCCTCCAGCTCCACCTGGAAATTGATCTCCTGCTCGAGTTTTTTGGCATAAATGACATATAAAAGGGACGCGCCACATTCTCTTCTGCTGTGAACTTAATTAAAATCCTAATAAATAAGTTCCAACAAGCACTTTTATGCTCATATGGCAGAAATCATACAATAAATCCACGCATATTTAAATTAAGTCTGCTTAAAATAACGACTCCGACGTAAAGAGGTCTCATTTAATTAAAAATCTGCTGCCTGTTTCCTCCACTTACATCCCAGGGGGAGGGAGTGAGATGCCAGATGAGTACTGGATGTGAAAGGAACTAAGAGGAGAGAAGGAACCCGAGCTCCTGAGTTTTAACTGTTCGGTGAACACAAGATGGCAGCAGTCTGTAACTTAACCAGCAGATACACTGAGTTAGAGTCTGTGCTATACAGCAGGGTGAGGCATAATGCTGTTTAATACACCTCTTTCTTTTAAATGAATCACCGTATAATCTTAGTTTTTATGGAGTTCTAGAGCATTTTTAATAGATCAGTTCATGAGTAATATGAGAAGTAAACAATATTTCAGTTCTGGCAGCAGTTACTCAACTTCAAATGAAATACTTTTCTTTAAACTGACCTTAATGTTGAGTTAATTCAATGTTAAACAATCCCTGGTCAAAGATGAGCGTTCTATTAGACTTATCATAAAAACTGTAATAATATATATGACCACTACTTGTTTTTTGTGAATATTACAGGTTTTGAACTTTTATTTGTTATTTATGGCCTGTATGTTGCATGATTTCTGAATGAGTTTTTTACTATAAGAAATAATCAGATTAAACATAGCAAAGTGTTTATCACAGACTTGGAGTCAAAGTTATCAAGGACATTTGTTTTGAAATCCTTTAAGATTTTTATACAGTGACACAAAGCAACACCTTTGATGTCTGTCTTGGTTACCTCTTTCCATTTCTCTTTGTAGATCCGTTTCCCCTCCGAGTTGGTTATGTTTACCTCTATGGTTCCAATAGAATCGGTCAGGAACAGTTCAAAGCAGGTTTTGATGTCATCAGTCCGGGATATGACATATTTTGTAGGTCCTGGGGTCATCCTGATGACATTTTCAGCTGAAAGCCTGCCTGCATTCTCAGATGGGGATGAAGACCAGGATAAGTCCCCATTCTTTCAGCATGGTCATCCTTTTCATCGCTGGATTCCTCCCCATCAGTTATTTCTTGGTCTGGATTATATTCTGTGTTGTCTTCGACTTCTGACACTTCCTTCTCTATTCCATCCTCACTGTCAGTTTCCTGGCCTCGAATATTTCCTGCCATGGTGCTGCCCACAGTGAACTGTGAGTAAGGCCTCAAAAAAGCATTATACTCCCAAAGCTACGAGAAAAGTTTGGTATTATTGAGAACTGCAAACACTGTTGCTCCACTGGATGAGAGACTCTACTGCGCAAAGGTTTCTTTAACGGTTGCCAGGGAAGCCAAAGTGTTTGTGTCAAAATCCTCTTTGTGGACCTTGTCATGGACTCTTAGTCAGTCTGATCTAATTAACTACATTTTTCAGAGATGAAACTTTTTGAAATCGGTCAAATTTGACTGGAACACGACCTGAGAGATGAATAAGACAGCAAACACTTGTCTTTATGACTCTTTATGCACAATAAAGGGTGAGGCTTCTCTTTAATATTTCTTATATTGTCACAAAATCAAAAGAAAAGACAAAAACTAAAGGTGTTTAAGTTCTGATGTGTCGCATTTAGGGTTATATTTTAGATAAATCAAACATAATATTCAATGATAACTATAACTAACCCCTACAACTGTGTTTTTATTAGCGCCGAACTGCATGAAACTCAGATCTGTTGTCTTTTCACCACCTCAGAACAACGTAGTTGACTTCCAAGTTGACTGTAAGCAAAGCTGAGCGACAGGTGTCTGATGAGCTGATAGAAACTTTATTGCCATCATTATGAACAATGAGACAATTTATCAGCATCTGTTCAGCAGCCATGAAAGACATTTAAAGTGTATTCAAACACTCAATACAGGCTCCATGAATAGGTTAAATGGAGACTATGTAAAGGATGTAATATAAAAAAATTGGCATTTTGGGCTGTACTTCAGTCTCTATGTTTGTGCTTTCATTGGACTTCATTCACCAACAGCTGTCCTAATTAAGCACTTTTTAAGAAGACTTTAGCATTCACAAATGTTTTCTCATCCTACGAACACCCAGGAGCGCTGAAATGTTTAAACAAAAGAAGTGGTTGTCTTTTGTTGGGCAGTTCATTAAAACACAATAATAAGATTTCAGTAATACTTTTGTCAGAGCTTTTGAATAACTATTGCAAATTTACAAAGAATTTTGTTATTTTGAAATAACAAAATCAAGTGCACCAACACTTTAATTTACATTCAGTTGATTAATGCCAAAGTGGCCTTTCTTCATCCCAGTTCTGCTCACAAAATGTCACTTTTACTGTTGCTGCAAGATAGTGCAGATCGCGACCTACAGAAGGAACAAATCTTTCATGACCAGGCTGATTTATTTGCAGAGAGTGATGAGTAACTATTTGAATGCTTTAGGCTACCAAGAGCTGTTTTTCACCGACCTCTGCAATCGTTTGGAACCAGCGCTGCGGAGCCAACACACCAGTCCAACTCTGTTCTACCACATGTGCAGGTTCTCTGGACCTTGGACTTTTTCGCCACTGGAACATTTCAGTGGGAGCAATAAATCAATTGGCCACACAATAGATAAAGTCTTGAAATTTAGCTGAAGAACAAGTCGCAGTTGGGAGAGGATTTAATCCTATTGCTGGTCTTCCTGACACCATCGGTGCAACAGACTGCACACACGTGTGCATTAAAGCCACCTCACCAGGTCCATTCCTATACCCCAACCGCTATCAGTATCACTTCATAAATATCCAACTCATTTGCTACTCCCAGAAACACCTGATGAATGTGGCGTCCCGCCTCCCTGGAAGAGCAATTCAATTCACTTCGGTTGAGTTTTATTCATAAAACACCAAATCACAACAAATTTCACATCAAGGCACTTCAAAGATGCAGTCGAATTCAAGCCAATTAAATTTAAATATACTTATGTTTATTTTTCACCAAGGGATTTCTTAAGCGTATATTATGCTTCAAAAATATGCAACCTCTTGCAATTGTGTGAACAAGTTAATATGAAATTTCCTGTGGACGCCCAAATAACCTCCAAAAACCCTTTAATGTCCTCACTGGGGGAAAAACTGTAGAAAAATGATCTTATACATCTTTTCATTTCCTTGAGGCAATAATAATATGTTTTCAACATTATGGATGAGATGTCAGTTTAAGGTGAAAGTATCAAATTTTCACTTTTTGTTCTGAAATTGCAGTGTATTGACTTGTTTTCTCTAACGTTTTTTGGTGACGATGTTTAGAAAGTAAAGTTATTTTGAGGTTAATGTTAGTTGTGATCGTGCAACTAACCATCCTCCTTTAGATAACCCGGCACCAAAGTCACACTCTACAACTGGACACTCAGACAGGGATTTGGATCCCTGCATGGTCTTTCTGTTGTGTATCATTTTGGTGTTCGCATTCACATGCTGCCAAACATGCATACATAGATAAAGAGGCCAGGGATCTCCAGCTAACACATGGGCAACACAACCCCATTGTTGTAGCTTCTCTGGCTAACACATGAATTACTGAGCACATGGTAACAGACGCCATCTTGTGCCCTCACCATCTTATGATCATGGCTGACATTTTGTCTTAGTGTCCCCCCCCTCTTTTCCAATTCACTAGTCCACACAAATACACACACACACAAACTAATGGTCTTTTTCCTATTGCTTGTTTATCTTGTACATAGTATTAGCTTAGTAGACAATAGTGTTTTTTAATGAAAGTACCACTGATGTAATCATTGTGTGACCTTGAATAAATCTATTCTACTATTTTAAAGGAGAAGTTGTTTTGTGTATGTTTCACTGCTGGTTGGGAATGTCAGTGCTTGAATTCATAGCCTGCATATCTGCTCTGTATGCGTCATATGTGTCCCAGATTGACACATGTTAACCAACATATTTTGAGACTGATACTGTGTTTTAGTTATTAGCTTCTGACTTAAAACAGCGGTGGAAATCATTTCCATTAATAGTTTTACTGAATATTAATAACTGTATTTTGTAAGTTGTGAGGTTGGGCCTCCATAAATTGGATCTGTTTGTCCAGCACTTCCAGAAGATGCTTGAATAGATTGGAATCTGGATATTTTGTAGCCTAAATCAACACTTCAAATCAGGGAATACATTAAGGGTTGTGCATGGACAGCAACAATGTTTAGTTCTGTGATACGTATCAAGGTAGTGTTTTTGTGAATGACAGGGCCCAAGGTTTCCCAGCAGAACATCAAACTGACCCTGTCAGCCTGTGTCATGTCTTCCTCAAGAATACAAAGTACACAAAATCGAAAGACGGATGTTAAAGGGTTAAACTGGATTAAAAACAGTCCTGTCATTAAAGGATACCATCATCAGAGAAATATAGTCCTGAATGGAGATTATTTAAATGTAAAAATTTCATCAAATTGAAGAAAATCAACAGTAGAACTTGCAGCAATGTTTAACAATATTTTCACACACACATTTTGAAGAGTACTTAAGTTATTGGGACTAAACAGCTGTGTAACTTGAGGAAAAAAACACCTATGATGCTTAGAGCAATTCTCTAGAGCAATAAAAACTCATGTGGCTGGTTCGAGGGTAAATCAGGGCTCAAACTGTGAAAAAGTGGTTGAGAGTCCAGACATTAACCCTGTTTTGAGTCTTTGAGATGTTCTGGAGAAGACTTTAGACTTCTGTCAAACTCTCCAATCATCAATACAAGTTCTTAGTGAAACATGAATCCATCTCTGGAAGATGATGAATGCTGTGACATGGCATTAGCTCATCGGAAATTTCTCACATGACAGAATGACAGACTTCAGATACGTTTGCATTGCAATCACTTATTAAAGTCAAGCACAAACACTCTGCTGGAGAGTCGGATGCCTCTAATTTTTTTGTGTACAAGCTAAAGGCTTTTGGAAAATGTGGTGCCTCGTTTTCTCCAGCTGTTGTAACGGCTGCTGCAGGGCATGCTTTCCAGGTGAGTTTGGGAGATTCTCTGGCTTCCTTAGTTAGAAATGCTTGTGTTTATTGCAGCAGGGTTGAGATGTATTAGATCACTGTGGAAGCTCCCCGCATCATTCTTTCTATGTCTTGGGACATATTTTGATCCGCTTTGCCATTTAGAGTGTTAGAGGCGCTCGCCTCTCTGAATATCATTAGAGGCGAGTGCTTAATCTGATGATTTCATTAATTCTATAAGGTGTTAGAGCTTTAGATATTGGCTGGAGTAGACACCTCCTTTTGTATTTACTCCAAAGAATGAAAAAATGCTGACAGAAAGTAAAACTTGAGAGCACTGAGATTCAGCTTCTCAGCCAAACATCTGGCAGCTTTAGCTGTTACTCCCTTCGTGTGACAACCAGTCATCCATGAAGACGACTGAAGACTTATTCACACTTCCCCCTTTTTCAGTCTGTCATTAACAACCCCCACTCCCTCTTCTTGTGCCTCCAGACACACAAACACCAGCGTGTCCCCTCGCTACCCATCAGTCCATCCGGTCCCCGAGGCGTGGGCCGTCACCGTCTGTCATTTCCAAAGCAACCGCAGCCTCCACTGTCAGACTTGAGTGCTTTCTTCTGTTTGCTTTGCTTTCTGGAGGATTTATGGACGCCTTCTGCTGCTGTTGTGTCAAGGTGTGTGGATAAATTTGGAGGATATGAGGATATTGGAAACTAAATCCACTGAGGAATGTTATTCTGAGCAGTTATGGTTCTATAAAAGGATGCAAACTCCTCATTTAACCAAGCTACTCTGACCTTTAGGTGTTAATGATTGAAGAAAAAATGACTGAACCCTAACGACAATGCATGTGTAGCTATTCCCAGGGATGATTCACATTATTTTACATACCAATATCCCATGAAGTACAGCTACAGCAAGCAAGAGATCTATTTTGCAATCATGGATAATTCATGACACTTCATACGAAAAGGAGGCTGGAGATTGGGAAATTCCCCTTTCTTCCTCTTTGCTGTCACTTTAAGACTTGTAAACGCTCACAGTGAGCTAATGCAGGCACTTGTGAAGACAATATCTGCCATCCGTGTTAAAATCCATCCTGCTGCGGTGTATTTCAAATGTGTAATGACATGAGACACATTGACAACTCTACCAGATCTCTAGAAGACAGAATGAGAGGTGATGAATGTGTCTAACACTATTTTTTCAGACAGAAAAGTCACACAAACCAGACCAGTTGTAAATTACAACCCCCAATTCCAAAAGAATTGTGTAAAATGTAAATAAAAACAAAGAGCAAACATTTTGAAGTCTCATTAACTAATATTTTATTCACAATGCAACGTAGAAATCTGTTGAAAAATATTAGCTCATCTTGAATTTGATGGCTGTAGCACTGTATTCTGTTTCTGTGAATACAGTTTCCTAACTTTTTTTAATTTTGGTTGAATATTTAGTCAATAATCACTGAAAATAACAAAAATCAAAAGCTACAAAAGTCATGGCAAGCCAGTCAAGTTATTCCATTAAAACCATTAAGAGGTTTCTATTCGCAAATATGATCCAAATTTACCACAGAGGTCATACATTCAGCCGTTGGGAAAATACAACACAGTTTGCTTCAAAGAATTCCCTCTTTTAGGTTAATAAAATCTTCTGTTTAGATATTAAAAACTCATACTTGATCTGACGGGGCCCTCTGGAACCTTCTTCTTAAAGATGATATATTATATCCTTTTTTTTTTAAAAAGTGAACAAGTTACTGAAAACCATTTTCTGAGGTCTTATTGATATGCATTAGACAGGCTTTGGTCAAAATAGCTGTTGGTTTAAGCGTGGTGGCTCTTGTCTGACCCCAGTCTTAAGTTAAGTGCTTAACCCCACCCTTTTCTTCTAGGGTGGATGCACTGCAAGTATAATTATTCTGGAATTAAAAAACCCTTTTTTATCTGTAAAACCGTATAGATTTGATTCTTTAATAAATTCGAAGTCTTATTCAGGCAGCTTTTATCTTTTTAATAACCTCAAAATTGTACATTTCACAGCGTCTCTACAAAGAGCCTCTCATGGTCTTCACACTTCACCTTTCCCCTCATTCAGTCAATAGAAATCAGCCCTGCCCAGAAGCTGACGTTTGTCTTCCCTGATTCTGTTTAACTCTTCTAATATTGAGGTAATTCAGCTGTTAATGTTTGAAGCAGAGAGTGGTTTCCAAGAAGAGGAAGCTAATTTAAACAAGTTCACAAATGAAAGTATCAGAATGGACAAGCTTCCTGAACAGCTCTGCATGTATCAATTTCTTCCTGTATTTTGCCAGTTGATTGATTTATTGGTTCCTCAGGGTGCATGCAAATTAATTGTACAGCCCCACCCCAAAAGTAGTTGGACTGGTTCGTGAAAATAGTCATCCAGGTGGTCAGTCCTCACATTTCTGAGGCTGTAGGTGGCACTCTGGAGATGTAAAGTAGATATCCTCACCTATAGCGTTGATGACTGAATTTACGCGTAATCAACCTGTATTCTATACACAAAAGGTCCATATAAACTGAGTAATAAAATACACACAAAGAAGTAAACACAGTTAATACAAGGACTCGTTTCAGTGCATCCAGGAGAAGGACAAAAAGCTGGTGCCACTTAATGTTAGTGTAAAGGTTTTTTCCACAGGCAGGACCCAGAAAAGCTGAGAGAGATAGGTGAGTCTCTGTCAGCTTAAAGCAATTTATTCGACAAACTTAAGATAAACACTTTGAACACAGAAGCGAGGCAGCAACAAACCAGAATAGGACAGGAGGAAATCTTCCTCGGAGGCAGCTTGGGTCTCTAAAAGAAGAGATAACAGTTATTGCGGTGCCAAGAGTTCCTAAAAAGAGATTAATTCCTATTCAGTAAGTTGTTTGACTGAGCACTGACCAACAGAAATTCGTAGTCTATGTCCATGCTCAGACTGCAGGCCTTAAAGTTACATTTCAATTTACTTTTTTTGTTGACCTGTCCACAGTATTCTTTTTACTGTGGCCAATGTCAGATTATAGTGTGAATGGTTCCCCATACGCAAAAAAACAACAAAGACGTCACTAGATACAAGAATTATCTCCCCAAATGCCTATTAAGTCCAGCACCTCTCTGGTCTTCCATCGTGTTTAGAAAAGACAGACGCAGACATGTGGTGACTTCTGCCTTCACAGAATTGTGACGAATGTTGAGCAAAAGTGATGTTCTGTTTTGACCATTCAGACTGAGGTCCCATTGCAAAACATTTATCCAATTTATGACCTCTTACTGCCATAAATTGACACGGTCATAAAAAAATCAGATCTGAGGCACATATGTTAAAAACACTTGACATGCAGTCTGAACGTAGCCTATTTGGTCATAAATTGGATACAGATATGATTTTTTGAAACATTAATTCGATTAATTAATTCGATTCTTTACCATGCCATGTAGCCCCACTGAGTCTGAATGGTCCAATCGGAATTAATTCGACCACTACGTCACTTTCGATCGACTAGTCACAATTCTGTGCAGACAAAAGTCACCACATGTCTCTTTATTTTTCCTCTCCTTATAGCCAATTTGTTAAGTTTCCTGCTTCTTTTACATTGATGTTTGAGCGTCTAAATAGACACCAGCGTCTCCATTTCTGATTTTGACTTCTTATTGATGCCTTTGTTTTCTGCCCATGTGAGTCAGTTCAGTATGATGAACCGTTCACTCTGAATAATAAAAATTTGTAAGTAAACAGGCCAACAAAAAATAGGCTCTGAGCAGTTAATCAGAATTGAGCCTGCAGTATGAATGTAGTCTTAGTTAGTCTACGTAGGAGGCGGAGCTGCAGAAAGGTTTGGACCTTAACGCAAAAGAACTGATTGAGCTTCCATTAAACAGGTCATTTTACTTGCTGATAGCACTTCTGAGGGACTTACATGAGCTGTAGAGGCCTGTCTTGTCAGTAATCGGCACATTGTTGACTCTAAGATGACCCTCAAAAGCACATGTCGTTCGCCGCCTGCACTGCGATGGCTCTGTATCTGATACTAATTAAAATTCACCGTCAAATGTGAAGGTCTGTGCTGAAGGACCAGGCCCGAGAGGTTGGAGCAGTTCTCGGTGAGGACAATGGGGGCAATTGAATTACCTTCCATTTTACTGATTTCATTTCCATGCTGGAGGCCACGGCAGCAGGGCAGCTTCAGTGGGTAATGGTTTCTGGCAGCGATGGGGCCCTTAGTCCTGTTCAGTGGAGCTGCAATATCCCCCCAGGGATTCATTGGCAGTTAGAGTTATCGTTTCGCCTCTCCTGATGTCATTTAATGAAGAAAAAAAGTTATGCTTATCATTAACCTCACCACTGTTCTCTTATGCATGAAAATCTCAACTGTTGTCCGTCCACTCAGCTAAACAATGTCCTTGTGTAACTGCATAGGTTAGTTGAATTTGAAATTAGGTAATTTGGAATTCATAAATGAGAGCTGCGCTCACAAATAAACGGAGAAGCTGTGCTACACTACCGGGATTGTCAGGGAGCAGGGTAGAGACCTTTAATTGGAGGGTTAGAAACTGAGGAGGAGGGGGAGGATACTGCTGCAGTTTTCAGGGGAGAGAGCGGAGAGACGACTCATGGGGAAGGGTGCTTTAGTTTGAAGTGTGTGGAAGGAGTGTGTGCAGCACTAACCCCCCCCCCACATTCTGTCGTCTTTCAGGCTTTTTCTCTGCCGCCATGTTTGCTCATTATGTTTTCATGGGCTGATTCTAGAAGCCTGAATCAAATCTTTTGACCCAGGAGAGAAGGACTCCAGGGGAATAGGAATGAGGCAGAGACACTTGTGTATTCTCAGGTCGGCTGTCGACACGGATTGATGTGGCTGATATCAAAAATGCTCTTCTGACAAGTTAAGAATACATTACTGGGATTCTTTGATTGACAAGTGGCACAGAGATGCTGTATATGAATCTCACCATCTCTCTTTAGTCTGCTCTAATAGGAATAAAAATGACCTTGAGCCAATTAACATCGCATTATCTTTCCTTCTGCTCACTCACCCACATTTAATGTTCCTTCTTTGGACTCGACTGAACTCTCCTGCTGCTTCATCTGGCCCTGCTTTTTCTTCAAATTATGTCACACAAATGACAAAGAAGAGATCAGCAGAAGGATCCTTTAAATGGTGCACAGCATACGTTTAACACAAGAAAATTAAGGATACCATAACGAGACACAAAAATATCATAAGATACTTGATTGTTGGGTAACATGCAATATCAGTTTGAATCCACATTTCTTAGATTATATTAAATTTAGAGTAATCTACCCACAAGAAAAAAAATTAAAGAAAAAACATTTGGTGCAATAACAATGAGAATCATGCTTTTTTCACAAATGGTTGGGATGAGATTCAATGGCAAAAGTGTGAAATTTAAAAAAGTAATGTCATAATGCATACTTTATTTTAGCATTACACATCTAAACCAAGTTTTAGAGATGGTTTAGGTTCGCTTCCAATAATTTTTGCTAAAACAGAGTATTGTCAGTGCTCTACTAAATGGTAGGGCAGGATGTTAAAGGGTTAAAATTCTAATTTTAGCAGACATTTTTTAGGGATTTTTAATCCTTAAAAGCTTTAAGTGTAATTATAGATTTAAAAATGTAAAACTTGAGTTACCTCCCCAACTTTAAGTGGTTTTGGCCTTATTCATTAGTGAATTATATGGTGTGACCCTAAAAGTGCATGTTGATTAGCTCTGAAGGCTGCTCATTAAGGTGTATAAAAAGCCTTCATGTACCCAGTTTTTTTTTACTTTTAAACATTTGATATAAGCTAAAATCAAGATTAGATACACAAAATTCTTATTGATTACAAAGAGAAAAAACTTATACCAAACAAACAAATTTTTTGAAAAGGTTAATATAGACATGGCACCGAGCCATCAGTAGCAGATAATTTAAGTCCTATAAGTTACAAGGTTGGACCTCTATGAACCAGATTTGTTTGTCCAGCACATCCTGAAGATGCTTGATCTGGGATCTGGATCATTTGTAGCTTAAATCAACACCTCAAATCAGTCATTGGTTCACTAGTTTTGTAACCACTTGGACTACTTTAGCAATGTCCTGACCACTGCAGACCAGAAACATCCCATATGAGCTGCAGTCGATGAGATACTGTAATCCAACGGTTTAGGACATCGGAATTTGGCCCTTGTCCGTCCGTCCATCCATCCATCCATCCATCCATCCATCCATCCATCCATCCATCCATCCATCCATCCATCCATCCATCCATCCATCCATCCATCCATCCATCCATCCATCCATCTTCCACTTATCTGCAGCGACAGGTCCAGAAACCCAGATATCCCTGTCCCCAGACTCTCCATCTCTTCCTGGTGGATTTTGAGACGTTCTCAGGCCAGAAGGTGTATACAATCTCTCCAGCAAGTTCTGGGGCCTCTTCCCTGTTGAATGTGCTTGGGAAACATTCAAAGAAAAGCGACCAGGCGGCATCCTAACCAGAGACCATCTCAGCTGACTCCTTCTGATGTGGAGGAACAGCAGTTCTACTCCGAGCTCCCTCCAGATAGTCGAGCTTATCCCCTACCTCTAAGGCTGAGTCCATCCTACCACCATGGGCGCAGATGGCACTGGGCACTGGGGGGGACATGACCCCCCCCAGATTCATAGTGACCCCAATCCATAAGAAAGTCGGAATAATTTTACCAGCCCTTCATAGAATTCATGCTATCTGCTATTCAGGTAAACAGTAGTTACCTGCTTTTTTGTATGTTTGTAAGGCTGGGATACGCTGGGAGTACTCAACTTTGGGGTCACATTGTTCCGAGCTCCAAGTTCCGAGTTTCATTGTGAATGAATGCACCAAAGGGACGACTGTCACTTCTCAGGGTCCTAAAGAGGAATGTGTTGCTGCACAACAAAAAACAAACAAGGCTTGACAAACTTGACAGACAAGAAATTGCCCAGCAATATGTTCAGGGTAATGAAAGGAGGAAAGATGTTTTTGGGTCCTTCATTGTGTCTGCTTCTAGAAAATAAATTTATTTGGCTGCACTATAGGGAATTCCTAATAGTACCACTAATATCATTTAAAATGTGAGTTTCATTGACAGTACGCATACTTATTTTTATTGATAAAAAATATGTTGTGGTTTCCACTTCTGAGCTCACACACAAAGCATTTAGATAAAATTTAGTGTAAAGCATGAGATTTTGGTGGGTGATTGGTATTCCAGACAGTTTCACAATGTATGGCTGGTGTTAATCGGTTAGGCCTTTCTTTAACAATGTTCATTGTTGTTTATCCATGATTTCAAATCATTCTATTATTGGCTTTTTAGTGCAAACTATTAACCCATAGAGTATTACAAAAGTAACTACTTGAGCGCCAGTTAATGCCCAAATTACTTTAAAATAACTTATTGAGTTAAAATCATTTGTTGACAGCTTGGTCCCCCCCCAGTTCAAAAATCCCATCTGCGCCCCTGACCACCACAGCTGCATTTTTAAGTGCAGTGTGGTATGCTTGAAAAACAGAAATAAAGAATAATGCATTTAGTTGCTCCTCTATTTAACATTTAAAAAATTTTGCCTCATTGCTATGGTCAGTCTGACGGTGGAAAACAGTCTACACCTTTGAAATCACTTGGGGGGAAAAATTTAGTGTATGGCCAGCTTTAAATGTTGGACCTAAAGGGCTATTTCATTATTTAATTCATGGAAAGTTGGTGTCTACCTGCAGTAGACTGCAGTTAGAGTGCTTTATATATAAAGAATCAGAAGCTTTTCTGATAAGCTAGCCACAGTTAAATGCCAGAATATAAATATCCATAATATAGCAGACCGCTAAGAAATGTTTTAATGGTGAAAAATGTATTTTTCTGATGATCCTGTTCAGATTAGCTTTAGCTATCTTTAGCTGAAAGCTAACCGTTTTGATTAGTTTTTAGCTTTAGCTCAAAGCTTCTGATACTTCTAATAAAGAGAACTCTGACTGCTGCAGGTGGGACACAGATTTTTCCCAAATACTTCATACAAAAGAGTTAATTTTATGTTTAAGAGTCAAACAACAGAAGATAATTAACTCTCATCTGATGGATTTTTCTTTCTGCCCCAGAATTCACTCTAAACCGGTTCTCTAATGAGATGCATTAGAGTCGAGTGGCGTAGAAATCCAATACTCCCAGTAACTGTCTCTCCACCAGTTCACTGCCACTCAGACTATGACCCAGGCTAAATTTAGTGAAATCTTTTGTCTCTGGCAGCCATGAAACCTTATCATTTTTTCTTCTGTGACTTGTCAACACGTTGAGAATTGATGTCTTGTGAGATGATGTTTGTGCCGTCTTTAACATGATTCCATCGATTCCTCTCTGCCAACCCGCCTGATATCTCCAGCTGTCGTGCCCCTTCCTTTTTAGCACTGCTTGTCACTTATTTCAATACGGCTGTTCTCCGTGGCGAGATGATAAAGCCATTATCTAGCCTATTCAAAAGCTGTCATATGCCACCGCAGAGCGGGTAACAATTAATTTTCTCCAGTGACAATGCTTCATCCGCTGCCTGAATTGAGATAAAATTTCTTTGTCAGCTTTTATATGAAAATGTATATCTCACAAACGGGTGTGAGCTGTTCAGTTTGCACTCATAGATGTGCTTACAATCAATTTGATTCCCCTCAGTGGGGCCCCAGAGCTGTCAGCCAGCGAGTCAGTGGGATGCTGTGGATTGTGACAAACTGCTGCAGATGACAGTTGAAAGATGGTGCACTGTTAGCAGATGGGAGTGTACCATTATAAAAAGAGATAAAGTAATCACATGCATGTGAATTTGAATTATTTTTTGAGGGGGGGGGGGGGGGGGGGGGGGGGGGGGGCGTTATACTAGAAAAAAAATTCACTAGCTGACACAATTTCTCTAGCTCTTGATGAAATCCCTGACATGTTTTACAGAGATTTCACAGAGATAGAGCAAAACAGCTCCTTAAACCATCAATTTGCACCTCTATATTCAGACCACATCATTTTAGGGTGCAGAGTGACTCAATAACCCTTGAGACTTATCTTATTTACTATAAGACAGAGGATAAAGAAAATAGCTTAGGAGCTAATACAAGTACACCCCATATAGTCAGATTGTCCAGTGCCACATGGCAATTGGGTCGGGTCTTTAAGCTCTGCAGAAGGCTGAGGGCGACCCATTCATTTGAATCAGGTGTGCTAGAGCATGGAAACATGGCAAACATGCATTACTGTCCATCATATTCATCAATTTCTGCAGCATTCTTGATGCCTTTCTTTTGAGAAAAAGAGTTTTGACAGCTTGAATTGAGAAAATGTTTTTTTTTTTTTTTTTTTTTTCCCTTGTCCTGTTCAGCATTATGGCAGCAGAATTGTAGTCTGAATACCTTTGATGCCAAACATATTTGCTTTGCCAAGGGAAGTTTTATAAATGTAAAGCTCCCCTTGATGCCCATTTATTTATTTCTGTTGACAATATATGACATGTAATAGAACTGAACCGGACCGGGGGACAAGGAAAGAAGAAGAGGAAAGAAGAGGAAACAGAACAAAAATAGAAACAAAAACCAGACAACCAGCTGCTACACCTGTAAAAAACAAAACAGACAACAATCCATGGCCTCTGAGGGGAATCCAGCCTTAGCGCCACCAGGAGCACCTGAAAGCAGACAAGCAGAGAAAAAACAAACACACAAACAAACAAAAACAAGCACAAGAAGCGGTAATCGCATACAACACAGCTGTGGATATAGATGACCTGAGACGACATGATAATACATCAACTGCTTAGCGAGCATGCTACTGGGCTAATAAATGTGTGTGTGTGTGTGTGAGAACATGCAACACCCATGGCACAGGACCTACATGATAACCGTGCTTAGTTATGAGTGTATTTTTAGTCCTGGTTGAGCAGGATGCCTTGACTTTTATCATTTTATCTTTTATCTTGGTAGGTGGTTTATTTCTTTATCTATACAAGGTGATTTTCCTTCTGTAGTTATTTTGTCTCAGTGTTTCACATCCCTTTTTGACCATTTTTGTCATAACCGCTAGCCCCTAAACAAACTAACGTAGAGTGTAACTTACCAGTAGGCCACAGCTACAGCTAGTGGCTACGGAAGCTGTTCGTAGCAGCCAGGTTGGAATATAACATTATAAATTAATTCGTTATCGTTATCACGAGAAAACGATCTTTGTTATATCAAGATAACATAATGATAAGTCATTATCACAAGGTTACTGTGCATATAAAAAAAAAATCCATGGCTGTTCTCGGCTTCCATAGAAGGCAGAGCTTATAGTTTCAGATTAATTAACGATCAGACCAGCACTCAGTCTGACGAGTGGACACCGACACCTTCTCTGTTGTAAGACAAAGCTTAAAATAAGAGCTTGTACTTTGTCCAATAGTTGTTTTAATATGCCTTTTTAATTGGGTTTATTGTCAACACATTACTTTTACCTTTTCCTTTAATTCCTATTCCTATTGAGAACTGTTGCTTTGACTCTGTATGGTTGTCTACTGATATAACTGCAGAAAATCTGGGTTTCATCATGGTGAAATGCCATCAGTAAAAAATGGATGTCCTTCTGGCCACATGATTTAATGAAATATTTAAGTTGATTATTTGCTTTCAAAACCGACTGATTATTGAAGAGGCCCTCTCTTTCACAGAGTGCAAAGTCTGGAAGGGTGCTTGATCCAGCTCCAATCCTCAGAGTCCTTGCATTGACAAAGCTCCTGGAGAGAAAAACATTTTTCACCATAAAATATGCATGGTGCATTCAGCAGAAAATGTGTCACCACTGCTATCCATGATCTGTCTTTTATGAAAAATGCATGTGTTGCTGTGCCTGAAAACTTCTACACAGCCGAACTTCTGTTTGATTAGGGTGGAATCAAAGCACTGATTCTCCAGAGGGAAAAACTCATCTTTACTGAGATGCATTTGGTTTCCGAAAATTTGCAAGATGGTAAATAACGAGGCGAGTGGGGGATACCTCCCACGTTCTTGAGTTGAGCGAGTGGATACACAAACCTACAAGCTACAAAAAATCCATGTGGAAGTCTGCTGTATTGAAAATACATTAGATAAATAGTTATAATACATCTGACTTCTGACTTTGCCTTTTTTTCTAAACCTTTATAAACCTGCTGAAGGCTTTTGTCTTACCTCTAACACGTTTATTAATCACCAACATCTGGATTAGTGATGTCTGATCATGTTATAATTAATAACTATAAACCTCTGGGAATTTTAAGCAACCGGTCACATTTATTTCTGTGGACACTGATGGACAACCACCTCTAAAAACCGGGCCTCTCGAAATGAATGACCAAACTCCGGCTGCTTTTTGTAATAAATCGTGACTTGAGTAGAACTTTGGTTCATTATTTCAGACACTTTGACATGCAGACTTAAGTTTTTAAGCAGGTATTTCAGCTGGCTACATGTACAGTTTTTAACTTCAAGTGGTGCTGCGAGCTGCTAAACAAACATGATCTCTTTGAGGACGTTTGTTTATCTTTTTTCAAAGGATAACCAGAAAGAATGCACAAGGAGGACCTTTGAGTAATTATTGATGTCCTCCAACACACACAGATCGTCATTCCTTTCATCTGTTTAATGCCTTTCAGTTTTTCTTTAATCAGAACCCACCATCAGCTGATATTTCTGCTATTTTTGGTTCAGAAGCTTGGACTGAGCAGAACTGGCACGAACACAAAAACTGTTCATATTTACAGCATTCTATATCTTAACAGTCTTGAGAGGGAATAAGCTGAGACCAGCTGTGAGTTCACTTCAACCACCAGGTGAGCAAAAATGACTATATCACCACGAGCTTCTTGTCTCATAGTTAATGTTGGTGAGACTTGTCTTCGTGACATTTAAAACTGTTTGATAATGATTAGTCAGAGGAGTCATGTTGAGTCTGGAGAAAGATCTTGCACTGTGTGACTGTCTGCTCTTGATCATTCAAAACTCCTGATTACAGGACAAACAACAATCCGACACTGAAAATCATATCTGAAATTGTCTGGACTGCTCTTAGACAGATGGTAGTTGAGGTAGTAAACTGTTTTGAGTAGGGTGTGTCATCATTACTATTACAATATTGATATGTACAAAATTGATATGTAATTTTGACATTTTTAATAATTTAGTTACAGTTTAGGAACCGTTACATGTGGGGTTCCCCAGGGATCTGTCTTAGGACCATTGCTGTTCATTCTGTTCATTAATGACGTACATTATGTGTAATTTCCAACACATTTCCATTTCCATTTCCATTTCCACATTTCACACATTTCACACATTTCCACATTTCCACATTTCCAACACATGTCTGTTTGCAAAAGACACCAACTTACTGTGGTAATGATTTGGAGCAACTTCTTGATTAAATTGATAAAATAAACTAAGGGTTTGATTAACACCTAGCTTGATGAAAATCAAACTAATAATCACTTAACCTCTACTATTAGAAAACTTATACTAAATAATGTACATTTAGAAAAAGTATAAAAAATTAAAATGATGATACAAAATAAATTATGCTGGAAGCCACATATTCGTGATATTGAAAATGAAAATCAGTTTCTTTACTATACAAATCCTGGAAAGAAATGATGATTAGATTCCTTAAAGAATGAAAACTGGAAGTCCACAGACCATCTGAGGGAATTGAACCCATGAGCAGTCCAACCCATGGCAGCATCCCATCATCCTGAGCTACTCTTTCTGAGCAGCTTTGTTGAACTTTAAAAGTCCTGTCATCATAGTTTCCACATTGTCAGAGGCTCAAAGCTTTCACCCAACCGCCTGAGCTGTTCAGCTACACAGTGAAAGGTTGAAGCCTAAAGTTTCTCTTTTTATTTTGGCTTCAAAAAGCCCAGCCGACTCTGACCTGAACAACCTGCTGTTTCACTCTTCACTTTGGCCTCTAAAACCTGAAGACATTTAAACTCTTTAAGCAGCACTTACAGGACTTGAACATATGAGCACCAAGTCCCAAAACAGTTTATTGAGCCTCTGAGTTACGACTCTGCTGGTTTGTGCTGCTTTCTTGGCACTTTTTACCTGAGACTGATGACCACTGACTGTGTTTTAGTCTTCCAACATGTTTCCTGTGAAGCAGCTTTGCTCATCAACTGTCTTTGGTTTGTTCAGCTGCTTGGTATTGGGTTGGGACTGTTCTGTCTCATGCTCTGTATCCAGATAAAGTCTCTGACTTGTTGGTTTCAAAATTTGAAGACTGAGAAAAATTGTGTGGAACCTATTAAAGACTTAAACTCAGTCCCTCTGCCTTCCCAAGCTGATATCTAACAGCCAGAGCTGTTCTTCCTGACAGAAGTTTGGTCTTTCTTGAAGCTTTTGTCTCTTTATTTTTTAGTTTTGGCCTTCAAAAATGGAACCTGGTAAAGACTCTGTTACCTCAGATCAGCAGGAACTACTGAGAACAGGACTGAAACTAAACTTCACATTTGATGCAGATCAGTTTGACAATTTACTGAAAGTAGTTTAATGATGGGATGGTGCTGAGAGCTTCTCATCTCATCAGCTGCTCCTGCTGATCTCAACAACTCATATCTGACTGAATATATCTTGGATGTGGCTGCTCACTCTGACCACACCCCACATTACAATCAAACATGGCAGCGTTGGGATGTGGATGTGACACACACAGTTGACCAGGACAGCTGAGTGGCCTCATCTGGTCGCCAGTGAAAGTGGACGCAGGTTAATGCGTAACAGCGGTTGTCCAGAGATGGGGACTCGAGTCGCACTTAAGTTGCACAAACAAAGACTCAAGACTTGACTTCAGACTTACCCTCAAAAGACTTGAGACTTGACTTGGACTCAAGGTTTGGGACTCGCACACAATCTTCATTTCATGAAATTATTTTTTCTCATCTTTATTTCATTCATTCCGAAGTATGAAGGCTGATGGCAGGCTGAGCGCAAGCGTGCAGCCACTGATATCAAACTACTGTAACCATGGCAACATCAAGCTCATCTGGAACTGTGCCATATGTTGTCACATTTGGTTATAAAGGGTTCACACAGACAGCAAACAAGCGAACGGCCACTTGCAAAGTGTGTGATATCAGGATAAATGATGCCGAACTTCATCAGGCACCTGAAAACACACAAGGACAGGTCAGTCTCTCTGTAATGTGAAAGGGAGACTTAGCGCGTATCGACAGCTAGTAAACTAATCAAAGTAAACAAAAGATTATTGCTTCATTGTTCACAACACAGCGCTGCTGATTTATCTGCAGCAGCCTGTGAAATTTGGGAATGACTTTGGTTACCAAATTAATTGCTAAACCAAGTCTATGTAGATGTAGCTTAATGTTAATCTAATTGCTATTTTAAAACAGCCTAGTTTTACAATTTCAGGGACACCTGATCAAATTTCAGGTTGACTAGTTCTCATCCACATTTAGCTGCCCAAGTGTTCATTTAAAATGTAATATAGGTTACAATAAGGTGCCCAGATTTCTGAAATGAAAATTGGGGACATTTTCACTGCAGTGGTGAAAAATCATCAAATATCATCATTATGAAATAAAAAAACAGGGACAAGTACTTTTTCATGTATCTTAACCAGCTTTTATTACACAAAAGGTGGAAATAAAAAAAAAATTAGTGACATTACAGTTATCTCCTCGTTCATCCACCTCCACCTCAGGAGCCTGGGGAGAATAAGAGCAGAAGAGAACATGAGAAAAACATGTCATCACCTGGTAATCTCATGCTAATGTTAACGTTACAGCTTCACTAATGACAGATATGAAAACAGTGGCATAATGTTAACTTCACTGACTTTTATAACGTTATTCAATTCAGAAAAACAATCATACTTTAATGCTACATCACTTCACCGCCAAGTCTACTGCCAGTTCACACAAAGGAAATAAGTTAATACACAATTTATCACAGCCACTGGTGTCCTTTTTATGTTTATGCATTCAGCAGACACTTTTACCCTTGCAGGGGACTTGAACCCAGATCTCCTAGACGAAGGGAGGTAATCCTACCACTACACTAGTTTTGCCGCCTCTGGATTGTTGTTGTTGACGTGGCTGCGTCTGTACGTCATATGACGTCTTCTCTGGCGATGCGTTAAATGACTACCGTAATAACTGGTGTTACTTTGAGTCTGCGCGCATTTCCCCCCATTCAGTGTCAAAATCGGGGACATTTTCGGGGACAGCTTTGACTGTGGGCAGGTCACCCAAAACGGGGGCTGTCCCCGGAAATCGGGGACGTCTGGTCATCTTAAGTAAAAGTCACATTATATGTTCCCGCTGTATTTTCATGCACTGTTGTGGTTCAGTCAGCTGTTCTGTCTCTCTCCATCCGTGTGTCTCTCTATTGAGCTGTTACGCTGAGAGCGCCCCTTGCAGGTTTAGAGCACGACCGTTTTTCGTTTGCAGATCGTTTTTCGTTTGAAAATCGTCTTGGTTTGCAGATCGTTTCTATTTGTAACACGTTTGACGATGATGGATGTGTCTGTTTTTTGCAGCACTTTTTTTTCATTTGCACCACTTTCCTCGTTTTGTACCTCGTTTTGACTTGTGTTTGAGTTTGTGATTTTGTATCGTTTCTGTACTTGAAGCTGTTTTCTCGAGCTGAGACGTATTGAGCAGTTGCCGTCCGTTTGACCCTTGTCGGCCACCGTAGTTCACACATCCACAGACTCATATAAGTGTATGGTATTGACAGCTGACTTCCACGTTTCTTTAGTTAAATTAACTTTGTGATAAAATTTATTCTCTTATTTGAAAAAACTCCCATCATTGTTGTAGCCTTAGAGCCGGGCTGTGACAGTTATGCATATGTGTAAGTGTGCGTCTATATGTATATAATTGTATGTATGTAATTATGTATGCATGTGTCTAGTCATATAACCATATATATTATAGACACATTTACATAGACACATACATACAGGTAGGTTTGAAACGAGTGCTTGTTGAGGATAACAGGAAGGAGGCGTCAGTGCACATCAGTGATGTTTTTGAACTACTCTTGCTGCCGGAGGGGGAGACAAAATGTCTGCATTGTAGCTTTAATAAGTGGGATTTCCTCCTGCTTGAAAAAAAAACACTCTTGCCTTGAGGGGTTGACACATATCTCCTTCACTGGAGCGGAAAACCAGACTTCCTCACAGCTGAGGACTGCAGGAGGAGGACCTGTTGCTCAGAAACACCAATGTATTACTCAATCAGTTTTTAATTGTTTTGCACTTTTCATACAAAATATGTAGCAAAAATGGCTTTACATAAGTAATAAAATATCAATCCGGAATCACACAGGAAGCAAATGCAGATATATTAAAACCGATGTAATACCTTTCCTACATAATATTCTTTCCTGTCCAGCATGCAGTTGTAAAGCTGAGCTGGTTTTGTGTTATTTATGCACACAAATTCACGTTCACTGCTTAAAAGCAGCTTTGACTTGATGATAAGCAACCGATGGCGTGCTTGTACGTCGTGTTTGTTTCATCATGGCAGGAGTATGCCAGATGAATACTGCAAACAGAAGGCAGGGACTGAAACGTGCTAACGCCTTTCCAGGCAGATGGTTTGTCCACAACAGATGACCATTCTACTATACTATACTACTCTTTGTCACAAATGCAGCAATTTGGAGTTTGGCTTCGACTTGCTAACAGTTTATTTTCTACTGTTTCTGTGTTTTGTATATTATAGATAGATAATGTTAATAAATTTGTTTATTGTTCTTTGAAATGACTTAAGAAAAGGTAATGGTAATTCTTTTTTTAAATTATTTACTATACCTTATACCTTATGTTAAATGGAAAATATGCTCTCTGAGTTCTGTGTATTTTATCTCAGAGCAACGAGAACTTACAACTGAGATGGAGAATGCGCCGTTTGTCCACAACACAACAACCTTTTTGTTCTGATTTTTGGATTAAGTTCCTTTTCAGTTTCCTGCGGAGCTTTCATTTAGTGAGCACAATAAATGCTTTTGGTTCTCTCAATTCCTCCTGCTTTTGGGTCCAAACTTAACGTCTTTAACCATGGATCGCGACAGTTTGCCCTTTATGAAAAATGCATACAGTCTTAGATACATTGAGGTGTATATTGTGGTTATTTTACCATACAGCGTGACCTTTTGTGAAGCCTTACACTATTGAATCAGGGGATCAAGAGTTCTTTACACAATTCCTATCCATTGACATTTCATGGGCTCACAGGTTGCAGATTGTGCCCCTGTGGGTAAAGTAATCGATGGCCTCTGCATTTCTCTATGGACAGGCGTTGCGTCCGCTTCACATGGCGGGCTCTTGCCCCTGCGCAGCCCGTGTAAGAACCATGAACACAACCCTGCAGATTCACACGAGGTGTAAAGGTGGTCAGGATGCTGCTATACTCATCTATTCTGCTCACGGTTGGACCGACAAGGCAGACAGAGGAGGAGGGAGCAGCTGAACCCCCAGATGTCATGGAGGGGGCAGTACATCATTGCCATGGAAACCCAGCCTCAGTAATATTTGATTATGATCAGCAGCAACTCTCTGATGAGACCCCCACTTGCCTGTGTTGTGCTCTCTGGGTTTTTCCAAGTTGGGGGGCAACCCTGAACAGACTGTAGTTGTTGAGCTCTTGTAGCCACTGGGATTAGTCTTAAAATGGTGATAATTGGACTGGGGAACAGAGGACTCCATCTTCATGTTTTGTCCCTCCCATTCCATATGCAGTGCTTCTCAGTCTCCAGCCAGTTGCATTAGTTAGGCAACCACTGCACTAATTGCACATTTTGTTGCTATATTTGAAGGTAGACTAAACTCTATGAAAAGCACATATTTTGGTGTCAGAAGTCACCAGCAAGTGTAAAACATTTGTACTAGTTCCTCTTTGTTTGAAAGTTCCTCATTTACAAGCGGTTCTGTTTTTCATTACAAATTTATGTCACTCCTTAAATTGACTCCACCTCCTCTGCTAAGCCACGCCCACTCACATCCACCCTGCAAGACCGATAAAGCTTCTGGTGGAAATGTTCTGCTGGCAGCTGTACTGAGCATGAATCTTCCATCTTCCACCAGCAGCTTAACTGAAGCTTTCTAGTTGAACGGTTACGTTCTGTAATTCAGTGTGTGCTATTTCTGAATTACATTTCTTTTTTTTTTCCTCTTTGTCATGTCCAGCATTATGGCAGCAGGATTGTAATCTGAATACCTTTTATGCCAAACAGATTTGCTTTGCCAAGGGAAGCTTTATAAATGTAAAGCTCCCCCGGATGCCCATTTATTTATTTTTGTTTGCAATATATAACATGTAATAGAGCCTAACCGGACCGGGGGACAAGTAAAGAAGAAGAGTAAAGAAGAGGAAACAGAACAAAAATAGAAACAAAAACCAGACAACCAGCTGCTACACCTGTAAAAAACAAAACAGACGACAATCCACGGCCTCTGTTGGGAATCCAGCCTTAGCGCCACCAGGAGCACCTGAAAGCAGACAAGCAGAGAAAAAACAAACACACAAACAAACAAAAACAAGCACAAGTAGCGGCAATCGCACACAACACAACTGTGGATAGATGACCTGAAACCACATGATAACACATCAACTGCTTGCTACTGGGCGAGAGAGGGCCACAAGACCCAGGTGACCAGCAGCCCCCACAGAGCACAGAACCCAGGAAGCCCACCGCAGGGACAACTACGCATCCACCCAGAAGACTGCAGAGGAAGCCCCCGGAAAGTGCCCCCATAAGCATAGGACAAAGGCCCCCCGGGAACCAGGGGCAACGGCCCCCCGACCCCGCCAGGCCCCAGCCGCTCAGACATGGGCCCCAGGAGCCCAAGCGGCAGAGGACCCACTCAATACCCAAGAGGGCCAAGCGCCCCAGACAGTCACACAGTGGGCCAGCGCCTGCCCCAGCGCCCCTGGCCAAGTGCCCTGAGAGTCAAAACGTGCACACAGGTGGGTGAAGTCGCGAGCAGCGGGGAGAGGCAAATTTGAGGTCTTGGTTTAGCTGCAGAGGACCCTTTGATTGGTTAGCAAACCACAAGGTTTTTAGGAGTCAGAAAACTGATCCAACTCTGAATCGTCCTCAGCTGACAGCCCTTAATGATAAACATTGAATTACTGTACAAGTCCTAAAATATCAGTTAGTAAAAGGCTGTCAGGCTAGTTTAAATGCTAACCAACATGCACTTTTAACTCTGTTTGCGACATATTGTGCAATCTGTTTAAATGTGTTTGAGTTACATAATTTCCATCAGGCTGAGAAACAGAAAACAACAAAGATTACTGTAACTAATACAGCACAGACCCTGCTGACTGCAATATGAACCCTTCTGTCTAGACGGCCATTACCCGCCTGCACCTAAAACAGAGGAATCAATACCATCGCAGGGAGTCATAATGGTCCAATTACTGTTTGCAGGTTTGTCAATGCCACGTCTCTGAGGACGCCTGTGAAAGGCCATACAAGCACATCGTGTGCAGGAGTAATGGCATACATTTGTAATGGTGTGAGCATGTGTGTTGGATTTTATTTTCTGCTGTGACATTTAAGAGAAAAAGGTAGCTGAGCTGCTGTGTGTTCACACTTGTTTGTGATCTGAATTGCAGCATAAACTGCGACTAGTGTGCTAAACGTCAGATAAGAAAGTTTATAAGAAAGATAGTATCTTTGAGGAGGAAAGGTCCTATCTCTGTTGTGTTCTTAAGTTTATTTTCCTTTTTTAAATTACCAATAAAAAGAAAAAAAAATTGAGATTCATTTGTTCTGATTTTCAGTTTGATGTCAATATTAAAAGTGTTAAAAAAACATGAATGTGTCATTTCTTAAGTCAGGAAAAAACAAACTAGTTCATTTATCTGAATTTCATTCTCTGGGGATTGATTTAAACAGCCAAAAAGTAATATATTCATCAAACTTACATAGTTTCTTTTTTTCCTCTCCAAATTATATTCAATTCAGGCCTTAAAATGACTTGTGAAACTATCTTTTTGCCACATTTGGTATACACAGATCTCTGAATATGCAAATTAGTCCTTTCTGAGGTCAGATCACACAGAGGCAACAGGTTCAGGAGGGAAACCCAGACGTCCCTCTACCCATTCTCAAGCTCCTCCTGGGGATCACGAGACGTTTCCAGGCCAGTTGGGAGGCATCCTAACCAGATGCCCGAACCACCTCAGCTGACTCCTTTCGATGTGGAGGAGCAGCGGCTCTACTTCAAGAGGATGGTTGAGCTCATCCCTCTATCTCTATGGCTGAGCCCAGCCACCCTCTGAGGGAAACTCCTTTCAGCTGTTTGTATTCACGATCTCATTCTTTCGGTCACTACCAAGATCTGTGACCATAGGTGAGGGTTGGAACAGAGATGGAGCAGTAAATTAAGAGCTTCTCCTTCCGGCTCAGCTCCTTCTTCACCGTACACGTGTTTGACTTTGTTCCAAGAATACAGACAACTCTTACTTTGGTTATACAGGGACCGGATAGCTCGCAAAAAGCAACTCCTGTACACTGTGCTCCCGCAGCACCCCCCCACTGAATCCCTCAGGAAACGCGTTTGCGTCCAAAAAACACTGATAACTACATGATCAAACTCCCACGATCCCCTCAGTAACTCTGCGAGGGTGCAGATCTGGTCCACCGATTCACAACGGGGGTGAAAACCACACTGCTCCTCCCGAATTAAATCAAATTACATGAAAAAAATTCAATGCATAATACTGTAGTTCTTTGTTCTCTGAGTCACTGGCTCTGATGCTACAAATGTGGAAATTTGACTGTGCTACTATGTCATATGAGAGAGTATTTAGGAAACCATGCACTCATTTTCGAAGCACCTATTGTCAAGGATGGTGGAGGAGCACACAAACACAAAGGGGGAAATTTCTACAACATAAAACAGGAAGGAAAGAACTTAGTGCAAGAAATAAACCAAAAAGACACAAAAACTCATGGATTGTGATTTCTAAAAAAAGAAGAGTTCATGGGAGGAATGATAAGCACCAACTTTCATGAAAAAAAAAGCTCAAAGTAAAATTTTGACACATCAAATGTAACGACTGCTACAGCAATACCAGCTGTGGGGCCAGGTTTCAGGTTGGAGAAACTAGGACGGAGCAATAGTTCAAATTTCATTACCATCTTAGATGAGGAAGACCTTGAAAAGTCATTTGCACTGGTTTGTTTCCAAGCTCCCAAAAGTTCTCTTTGACACACGAGATTTCAGTGTTAATTTGGAACGGTTTCTGATTTCGTTCATTTATTAGTTTCAGTGACATTTATTTATTCATTCTACTTGGGTTTTCATTTTGTTTTATGCAACACATTTTCACTTGTTTCAATTGTTTGAAAAATGCAAATACTAAAAGGTGTTGAAATATAAGCTTCCTTTGGTAAGTTTTACGTGTTTTATGAAAATAAGTAGAGCTATTTGTGAAAGAAAAATAAATTATACAGATAGTTTTTAAAGAGGTAAGTTATCTTTACGATTTCACTTTTGATTCAGTTTAATTAGATGGTTCAACTTAGCCTAAAACCTTTTTTTTATGAAGCAATATCCTTTAACCCTTCGTCATACATTGACTGATCATTTACATTGATGGTAAACATCCTAAAATTTGGCTAAATGCTTTAATTGTACTTCTGTCTTACTTTTGCTCATCTTCAGGATCACATTAGTTAAAAATGGCTCATTTTACCCAACTTTACCCTGTGTGAAAGCACAGGCAGAAAGAGAAGCAAACAAATGCAAAGAGCTGCTACAAAGCAGAACGTAGACACAGACTTTTAGGTGTAGTGAAGCAGGAGAGGAAAACTCAGTAACTTGAATTAGACAGAACCGAAAACAGGGAGTGGGAATAAAGTCTGGTCAAGCATTTATAAATCCACAGCCTGGGGGACATTTTATAGGTATTGTGGTGTTTAAATATGTTCTACCCCTTATCAGCACTGTTACACTCAATCTGCCTTTATAAACTGGTGATGTACCACAGGCCCTCAGGTTTTGTCCTCTTGCATTTGCTTTAAATTGCAGTCTCCAATCAACATTACCCAATGCAGACTTTCTGCTGAATAAGACACACTACCCCGATAAAACAAACTGTACAAGCATATTTTACCCATTACTTCAGAAAACAGTTTCTAAACACCAATCTTCATGCATCTCCATCAAAATACAAGCGTAACCAGGAAGAAAGACCAATATACATCTGGTAAAGCCCTTTGAAAGGGTTAAAACTTGAAACAATGCCATTTAGTGGCCAAAAGTCCCAAAAATTAGCAGTTAACTTTGTAAAATTTACCAAAACAATAGAAGTAATACAAGAACAAAGTAAAAATAACACATTTTATCCATTTGTGAACCCGTTAAAGGGGTATTTCCTGGACCTAAGAAGGAAGTGGTATTAATAATTTAGCACCTGGCTGCATTAACGTTGATGTGGAAGGTTAACAGGCCAAACAGGGTACTTTGGGTGACTGATGAAACATGAAAACATAGGTTGTGTTTTTATTAATTGACAAAAATGTTTGATGCCTTTCCTCCTAGCTTGATTTTGAGTCCCCCTCATGTGTCATGAGGCAACAGAATTGAATAAATACACCGTAAGAGGCTTCTTTTTGGGATCATTAGTCAAAGGGGGACTATCAGGGCTTTGATTATGGTGGTGGCGAGTATTCCCTCAGGGTCTTCTCCTTCATCCCAGTCATCAATTATTGTCACTGCTGCAGCCTCATGGGCGCTGTAGTTAATGTGCATCTACACACACAAACATGCACAGTTGTTATCATACAGATGACATACACAGAGATCTGGATCATTCTGCTCAGCTCAGCAAAAAAGACACCTCTTCACTTTGTACCACCTCCAGCTTTTTGAACTGAGTCAAATTCAGCTAAGTTTTGACATATAATTGATCCCAACATGTTGTTTAATGCTGATCATGTTTCGTATAAAAGCTTGAGTGTAAAGATATGAAACGCATGCTGAAAGTTTTTGTTATAATAATCGAATCACCCCTCCTGGATGATGTTCACTCCACTTTCTTATTCTTTCAAAAAATAAACAAAACACAGATGACACAAAACAATTTCATTGAATAGCTGAATATTAGCGCTTTGTACTAGAATAAATTTAATTCAGTTTCATAATAAAGCGCCAAATCACAACAAATATCATATCAAGGCATTTCAAAGATACAATCCAATTCATTGTAATATAATCAAATCCAATTAATCAAATTCAAAATGAGTCAAATTCATACAGAGCCAATTTTAAAAAAAGAAAAGCTGCCCAGCTAAGGAAACCAACCGATTGCACTGAAACTTCTCTTCGATCCAATCTCCCATCCTGAGCGTGCACGAGGTGACAGTGAAAAGAAAAAACTCCCTTTTAACAGAAGAAGAAACCTTCAACAATAAAGGCGAGTTTAGCATAAATGGCTTCCTTGACTCGTCTCTCCGGAACCGGACACTTCTGTTCTGGACAGAGAAGACAGATGGTTTGAGAGAGGAGTCAAAGAAGCCATCTTTGTTAAACTGAAAAAAAAACATCTTTGAACAGAGGAGGTGGCCTCAGGTATCATTGTCTCTCCTCTCCAGGCAGTTTCACAACCATTCACACCTTGGATTCTCTGACCAAAACCCGCCCTTTCAGGCAGGCAGACACACAGGCAACACACAGGTGATCATTACTCTAACAACATGCACATTGGTCAGGGGGTTCAGTGACACATGTTACTGTAACAACCCTCTCTGCTTATAAGCTGATTCTCCCCATCACCTAGTTCAGAACTGAAGAAGCCTTTTGGATGAGAGGTGAAACGTCTTGAAGATCCAAGAAGAAGTCCAGTTGCTCTTATTCAAGCTGTTATGATTACCATGACCTGGATGGCTGATAATCTCCATCAACCATTTTATTTCACCATCACCTCAAACAAATCTGATCTTTTCATCTGTTTCTTCATGTATGTCTTTATTTACACGTCTTCTATTGCAAAAACACCTGCACAAGAGTTTTCATGCTTAGGTGGTTTTAACCTTTTTTAACCCTTGAGGGACAAATTTAACTCATTTCATGCAAATGATCAAACAGAAATACTAGATGCTGATGAATAATCCTACAGTTAAAAAGAATTCCTGAATATTTTCCCTCTGGTACATGGCCAAAGCCGCTGATTTGTCTTTGTCCTTCAAGCGACCTTTGCTGTTTAACACTTTCACTCCTAACAGTCTGAATCACTTCCTTCTAAGGTGATTATGTTACAGCCAGACAACATTTTCATTTGAAATCCAACCTAAAACTCATCTATCAATACACCAACTTCAGCCACCTCAGCCAGTTATAAAAAAAAATACTGTGATTCCAGGAAATCAAATTAAATTAAATGTTCGGCATTTCCTGTCAGGAGCATAAAAACTGCTGGTTTGAAACATTTCTGCATAAAAAAAGATCTCAAATTACAGCGAAAAACTACCTCCAATGATATTCCATGTGTCAACCTCGACAACGTTAATGCCATAGAAATCTAAAAAAGATTGTAATGAGATGAGATGAAGATAAAATAAATGGTCACCCAAGTAACCGAGAAGATGGTGGAGAAGCAGTTCTGTCCACATCTGTCTATCCTGAGTTGAACATACATATAATTTGTGAGACAGAAATGAACACAAGAGAGGACAAGAGGAACTCCTGGTTCCTATCACATGTGATATGTTCACATGCTACGTTTTTCCAAATGGACAAATGTTTACGGCACGTTTTCCTGTGAGTCTGGGCGAACTGTCCGTAAATGTTTGCTTATTTCCTCTAAAAATGCCACAGATCATCTGCAGACACATCCTCACCAAAGTTAACATCCTGGATTTTTTACTTATTTATTTAGAAACATATAATCAAAATTATTTTTCCAGTTACAATCAGTCAAATCTGGTGGCAAAGTCACCAGAAAAGAGAGTGAATTCATGTCTTAGTAACGCCTGGGTTGTGGTGACGCTGGGTTCTGTTTATTTTTAAAAGGTGTTTTGAATTAGAACATTTGGACTCATATCCTTTGAATGGCGTTATCCTTTGAATGGCGTTATGGTGTTTTTCCCCCCTCTTTTCCCTCTTTTCTGTCTTCTCAAACCCCAGCTGGTCGAGGCGGATGGCCACCCTTCCTGAGTCTGGTTCTGCCAGAGGTTTCTTCCTGTTAAAAGGGAGTCGTTCCTTTCCACAGTTGCCACAGGCACGCTCAGGACGGGAGATTGGACTGAAGACACATTTCGGTGCAATCTGTTGGTTTCCTTAGCTAGGATATTAATTTTTTGAATTAGCTCTATATGAATTAATTGGATTATGATTACAATGAATTGAATTCCAATTGGCTTGAATTGGACTATATTACTTAAGTGCCTTGAGATGACAATTGTTGTAATCTGGCGCTATATAAATAAAATTGAATTGAATTGAATTGAATTTCAACTGGTTGCCAAGAAAATCATCAACATCAACTTCATGATTCATGATTATCATGATTTTATGCTTTTGCTGTAGGACAACTGGTGTTCTTCCAAGCTGTCTTGCTCTATAATTTGAACTTCTTTGTACAGTAAATGTCTTGGTTTAACACTTCAGGATTTCTTCTTCTTTCTTTTTTTAACAACACAGCAGGGAATTGTCTTTTAGCTGGATCATTCGTCTCACCGCATGCTTCTGAAAGATTTTCAGTAACAAGAGAAAGAGACGAAGGCGTTGATCCGGCTCCCCAAATGCAAATGTGATCGGGCAGCTTTAACGTGCACCAGAATGCACCCGATCCACAGTGGCTCTGGAAAAGATACATTTGGAGTTAATCATCAGTATTATCATGCCCACCTGGTGTGATTTTTAATGATATTTTTTTGTGTGTTACCTGCGAAACACTTGTCAGTTTTATGATTCTACAGAGCCTTTTTCGGCCTCCCCTCATCCACGTCCATCACGGCCTCTCCTCAGCCTTTCATCCGCGAACTCCTTCATCTTTTCCCCCCGGAGCCTCTTTCAGCCGTCTGCTCTCTTTGTTAGCTCAGAGACTTTCAGGTGGGTTGGACATCCGCGAGGTTCAGCCGGCTCTCTCGAGGTTTGTCTGTGGAGCGGAGATGAGTTTTAGGGTCAGAACTCATTTAGAGTAATAACACTGAGCCAACCTTTGAAAAAGAGCCCATGTGTGGTCAAACCCAGCAGACACATGTGGATATACAGTGCTGTATGTCTGTTATATACATCTACAGCAACTATGAGGCCAATATAATAGAAGTCTGGTGCTATTCTGCAATTTCTTTCATCCACAGGTACACGAAAAGACCAAATAAAGGAGTAAATGTATCACACTAACAGCTATTCTGTAACCCTCCCTCCAACTCATGTGCTCTGGATAGAGAAGATTCTTTATAATCTAAAGCTTTTAAAGCTCAGATTCGCACTTTCACGCTCATCTAAATGAATCTAGGATACATCAAACCCTTTTCTGAATCAAGGGAACTCCTTCAGGTTATTCTCAGACCTGTGAGAGAACAAAGTTTTCATCCTGCTCTGCAGAGGAAGTTCACCTGATGCACCCTTTAAATGATATATCTTTTTTTTTTGGATGTGCAAAATTACCAGATTATAAGTTTAAAAGCATTTGCATAAAGTGTCTTTAAGATTCTGCTGTAGTAAGGACAATTTAAACGTTAAAAAGAAAAATCAGGTCTGCAGAAAACAGACAAAGACTTTGCAACACGTCACTGCTCGAGTGCTCCTCTGCACACCTAGTGTCCGATGTCTGAGAGGCACAAAGGACGTTTCAGTCACTTCCTTTGTCTTCCTCCTGTCACCTTTGTATTTGACCTCACGTGTGACAGACTGACACCAAAGCCGTGTTTCATCCCTGCTGATCAAACTGCAGATGACACTTCACTCAGAAAGGGAAACGTGCCGAGAGAAAAGAGGGAACAGGGCGGTACGTCCAGAGGCAGAGGAAAGCTTCAAACCTCCAGAAATGAGAACTCACATCTTATAAGTCACTGAATCTGATATTCCCCAAAGAATCTAACCTGTTCTGTATGTTTTTATTTTGAGGACAAATTGCCCTGAGAGGGACTTCTCGTCCTTTTCTAGCTGCACTTGCAGCTTGTTTTTTCCTCTAGCCTTAAAAAAAATCATTTTGCATCTAAATGCTAATAAAGTTTAGGCACTAGCAGTGTGAATATAATCCTGGATTATTCAAACGTCACCAAAATCTCATTTTAATTTAACAACTTCCCCTTTACAGCATATACACTTGAAACGGGCAATATACAAGTTAAAGTAAAGTCAAATAAACAAATTGGTGGACTTGTGAGCTATAATTTGTTATTTTTTAGCCACTCTGCATCCAAAAATGCTGTTTTCAATGTCTGCATTCTGTGTAAAGAGCAGCAGCTCATCCAGACGTTTCTGGTCTGTTTTCATAGAGAACGTGAGAGCAGAGCTATTGAGTGCTTTCATTAATCCTGGATCCAACTCATTCCCTAAAACAGCAACGTGAAAAATATCCAACAAAAAGTAACTTTTAACAGAAGTTTTACTTATAAAGCACCAAATCACAATATGTCACCTCAAGGCCCCTCAAAGATACAATCTAATACAAGCCAGTTTAAATTTCAAATCAGTCCAATTCATACAAAGCCAATTAAAGAAAGTAGCCTTGCTAAAAAAAACAAAACAGATTGCAATATGTACATGGCGACTGTGTAAAGAAAAACTCCCTTTTAACAGCACAAAACCTCCATCAGAACCAGAACCTCGACCAGCTGGGGGCTGAGAGGACAGGGAAGAGGGGACAACAAGCACCATAACACCAGACCAGGGATACCTGCTGGGAAAGAGAAACACAAGTTGATGACAACAATAATGTCATATGTACACGGAGAGTGAGGAGAGGTGCATCATGTGAGGTCCCCCAGCAGTCTGGGCCTATAGCAACATAACTATGGGATGTTTCAGAGTCACCTGAGTCTCCCCTAACAATAATCTTCATGAAAAATGAAGGTTTTAAGCCTAATCTTGAAGGTAGAGAGGGTGTCTGCTTCCTGAAGCCAAACTGGCAGCTGGTTCCACAGAGAGGGGCCTGATAACTGAAGGCTCTGCCTCCCATTCTGCTTTTAGAAACTCTGGGAACAACAAGTAAACCTGCAGTCTGAGAACAAAGTGCTCTGTTGGGAAATATCCAGCGATGAGATCTTTAAGATATGATGGAGCTCGGTCATTAAGAGCTTTATATGTGAGGAGAAGAATCTTAAATTCTGAATTTAACAGGGAGCCAATGTTGAGAAGATAGAACTGGAGAAATATGATCTCTGCTGTTAGTTCTCATCAGAACTCTGGCTGCAGCATTTTGGATCAGCTAGTATTATTCTGCAGCTCTCTTCACTGAGTATAATTTCAAATACTCTTTTTTAAGAGTTGTTCCTTGATTCTGCCTTTCTGGAACTCTTGTTTCTTGTGTTCTTCCGGGTGTCACACTTAAAATACTTTGTAGACCTTCCTGTCAAACCTTTCTGCTTCACATCCATTATCCTCATCCTCACAGCCACCTCTGTGCTGCAGTGGACATGTAGATTTTATGGAAACAAGGTAAGTATGGAAATTCAAGACAAAGGAATGCCTGGAAATTTGACATGGGGAGGTAAACTGCAGAGCTGAAAGATGACGGCTGTGCCACATTCACTCACACAGGGATGGAGGACAAGAAAAGGAAAGTCAAACAGAAGGACAGATACCTGATTCCAGATCACTCATGATCTGGACTGAATGTACGAGACCCTCTTCCTGCTGCAAACGATGTTCCAGCTTCCTATTAGCTCCCCACGCTAACGTCTCATCCTCTCCACAGACCCACCTCATCTACCAGTGTGCCCCATACATCCATAAACCTGCTTTTATAAATAAACCTTTTAACTTAATCCTTGCCATCCCTTCTGCTCCTTGGGTCCAGAACCTCCTTAGTCATGATGGGAATAAGAGTTTGGGATATTAAAAACAATTTCTGATATAAAGCTAAGGGCCAAAACCATACGTGTTATGCAGGGCGTGAAGTGACACTGTCAGTTAGAACCAGTAAGAAGCCCAGCTGCTGCTTTCTGGACGAGTTGGAGATGGGAGAGGAGTGAGTTACAATAACCATTTTGAGTTGAATACATTCTGCATTGGTGGTACTAATAAACAATTTGTCTTATCTTGAATTTATCCTGGGTTAATTTGCAGCAGCAGCTCCATGTGGGCTTCAGCGTCTCTCCGGTTCATTGCATGGGTTCACAATCGGCCCGGTTAAAGGTCAGGCTGACTGTAAATGGACCAGACTGCTAAAATACCAGCTGAGTTTTCTCATGCAGATGAACTGAGGCCTGTCCTGACCACATCCTGCTGTGCACTGGAGAGGAAAATCACCTTAACAGTTAATTACACGGTCAAACATTAGCGGCAGTCTTTCAACAGCACGCTAACTTTAAGATAGCAGATTCAGCCGGGTTAAAGCACATTAATTAACTGCCCCTCACACTTTAATGCAATTTAAAGGTAATAGAAGCCCTGAGGTGAAATTCCACTGCTTTAACAAAGGCATATAAATTAACTTTAATATATTAATTCCCTCAGACTTTGCTTTATCGTAAATCTCACAGGGGGATTACATTACACCGTTACAAGGGGTGGTAGGGAATTATTGCAGGGAGGTTGGACGTAATCAAGCAAGCGGTTCTGATATGAAATTTTTGCAGCCTCTTTGCAGGTCTTAATGAGTTTGGGTGAAATATCTCCTAATTCTATTGAAAGCTGGGTTTGCAGGGTTGTTAAGGAGGTGGATAAACGGCAACGATTAATCATGCGACAGGGACGATGTGGGAGACACTGCTCAGACACATAAGCTCTGGAGGTATCAATTAGTATTTCATTATAAAACCTGGTCGTAGATATCAGTTAAACCTCTCCCGTGGTTTCTCTGGGGAATAGAGACGTGCTCACCCCAGAGGAAGCTTCCTTTGTTGAACTGAGGACACACTGTACCTGGGAATGAGAGAACAGGACCAAAATGAAGTGATTACGGCAACATGACACACAGCAGCAGAAACCACAGACTCAGATGTTTCTAGTCCATATAAAGAGATAAAAAGAGCTTTTCCAGCCTCAGTTAAAGTAATGTCCCTCTTCAGCCGTGCCGGACTTTTAAATTATATCCTTTAACACCTAACACCTAATAATTTAGAGATTATTGTAAATATTGTTAAAAATATGAAGTTTACCTCAAAAGAACCGGTGCTTCTTCTTCTATTCAACATTTCCAAGCTCAAACTGACCTAGAATATGCAGTTCAACTAAATCTGGTACCACAGTTATGTGAACGACTCACAAACCTACGTCACCATTCTGCCCACAGATTATAATCCCACTCATTAGGAGCCTCGAACAAATAAACCACTGGATGATCCAGAGTTAAACAAAGATAGAACAGAGTTTGTTGTCTTTGGTGCCGAGGAAGAACGGTTAAAAAACACAAACCAGTCAGGGTTCTGGGAAGGCTGAGGGGGAGGTTTCTCTGTGTTTTCCCTCCAGGTGGAGAGGGTGGGTACACCTGCTCATGTCTCCCCCTTTGGGTGGAGGCGTCCTTCCCTGGCCTGCATATCGTTGCTTTTGTACTCGAGGACCAGCTGAGAAGGTAATTCTCTGCCAAATCCGGAAATCCAAATCCTTATCCAGTGTAAAGTCTCTTTGTGGCCTCCTTTCCTGTGGATTGCTACCTTCCCTCCTCTGGGAACCCACCTGCCTGCTGACACCCTCTCCTGTAGCTCAAATACTTTGGACAACACAACACATCAGTGTAGCCTCTAGTCCCTCGAGTTGTTCATCCTCCATCTATTATTGTAATAAACCTTTTAAACTCATTTCCTGCCACCTGAGGCAGGACTCAGCCATATCAAGTCAGTTGGGCCATTACTTCTATGAGGTCATTGTTCAGATTCTGATTTAATCACTTTGATCCACAAATTGTAAGACTCGAAGAGATGACACTTCAAACTGGAGAAGAACCCTTCTCAGCAGCAATCAACCCCCCACCTCGGCAGTTAACTGATTGGTCAGCCATAACTGACCATTGCGCTTCTGTAGCTTTCCCATTAAAGTAATTTTTTTTAATTAATCAAAAGAGCTGTTGGACGTTGGATCAAATGTCAGAGCAAAAAGCTCCTGGATGTTTTGATAAATGAAGCTGATGCGTCTCTTGCTGCGCGTCATTAAGGAGGATGTTTGTTGTGAAGTGATGGCCTTTCAGGAAACACCTAATTGCTATTGGCTGCTTAGTTTGCCGTGACATTTATGAAAACTTTATGGACAGCAGTCCCTCCAGCTTGTGACATTTTGGATTCCCTTTAAACCAGAGAATGATGGTTTTCTGCGTTACGGGCCACAGGACTCCAAATAAAAACACCGTCAGCTCCCAGTCTCTTTGGCACAGATGAAAGAGAGCTGAGTGAAAGGAGGCGGATGGTGGTTTCATCCTGTGAGAAAAGGTCATAAATATGATGCATCCTGATGGAAACAAAAGGTCTATCCGTTTGAAACCGGATCTTCTCACAGGCTGTTGAACTCTGGAGGTAATTGTAATGATGAAACAGATGTCCCAGCTTATTGGTTAAGGTTAGAAAGGTGTTTTGATAATTAAAACTAATAATTGTAACGAGTGGGAGGATGGACTCCTGGATCAGACAGTGAGAAACATGTCTCACTGCTGCATCAGATATGACAAAAACAACATTATTGATAAATCTTGATCACAATAGCTATATTCATATGTATTTTCAGTTATATTCACATAAGCAACATAATACCTTCATATTTCCTGTTTCACTCACATTAATGTCCTTATCAGCCGCCACGCTGCTGCTGCTTTTATCTCCATAGTTTTCCTAATGTATATTTAGAGCTCTGAATATTTTTCACTTTCTTAAGAAAAAGTTAATCAAAGGGGATATATTATTCCCTTTTTAACATTTTGACACACTTTTCTGAGATGTATGAGACGGGCTTTGGTGAAAATACCTGCTGGTTTAAGCACAGTGTTTTGACACCTCTGTGTTAAACGTCTGTTTTCAGGGTGAAGTGTTATTTAACGCAGTAAACTCAAACACAATAAAGCTATTCCTCCAGTCATACCAAAAACATTCCAGCTCTCTATATAGATATAGATATAGATAGATACTGTATTGATTCCAGAGGGAAATAGTTAATCAGTGTAGCTGTAAATTAGCAGCTGATGCTAGTAAACTGCTTTCTCATCAGCAGTAATGGGTTACCGTTAATTACTGTGTTTAAACACACAGTATATATTAACCTCATTAAACAATTGTATTAAACAATTAAACAACCTTATCCCCACAGCTGCAGATTGTCTGAATTACAGAAAGTAACCGTTCAACTAGAAAGCTTCAGTTAACAAAGTAACATGGGAACAATAATGTTCATCTTTCAGAAAGTAACAGCAAAAACTTCTTAGAAGTTGGTGTACGCCATCTTCATTAGCTAAGCTGTTAGCGTTAGCTACTGCTAAAGGAAAAATAATGAATAAATCATGAGGAATTATTTCTCAGATACTTCCATTTCCCTGCTCTGGTGTCCAAGATCTGAGAGTTGGAACTGATCCGTCTTTGTGGCTCAGTTTCTTTTTTAGCTAACTCTGCTACCCTCAAATATAGTTTATGCACTGGGCTCTTATATCCTCGAGGCGGCTGGTAGATGGAAGCAGAATATCTCCACCAGAAGCTGGCTTCATCCATCAGGCTGTCTAGTCCTCTTGTGAACCTTTCAGTCTTTCAGAAATAAAGATGGGCGGACGTTAAGCAGTCTGCAAAAAAGCTGTGTCTACAAATTCTGGAAAAACTTTGATGTAATATTGCTAAAACTATGAATATTCCATACAGTCAAGTTCTCAGTGTTGGTGTTAAACTCAATAACATAACATTTGCTGGGTATCTGGACTATAATACTCTGCAGTATGAAGAGGATAACATAAGATACAGAAGATAAGATTAAACAGCCTTGCACAGTTTGGGGGAAATGTGGGGCCAGGCTAGATTATAAGTGCTGGGCCTGAATTTAGTTTCCCGTCCAACCCTGATATAATTTATGTTCTGGCTGACTGCTGCTGATAGTGGCACCAAAGTAGCTGCTTCTCTTCCACGCTTCAGGGTTCTGTATCACACAGGACTCTGGGTACATAATCCTTGTGTCTAAAACAAGCACAACACACGACCACAATGAGACTGCGTCTATCCACCGGCAGAAAATGCACGAAGGCGGTAAAGTTGACTCCGTCAGGTCAGAGTAAACACGGGAGTTTATGCAACCTGTGCAAAAGTAATATTTACAGTGATGAAAACTACAAAAAAAAAAACTCGGTTTAGATTGATCAATCGCAAATATTTGCTACAATCTATTACGACGAGACTTCATGTGACATATCATGACACAAAAGTTGTACATCCAAGAATTCTGAATTTAAAGCTGTAAATGCAGTGAAACCGTCATTTATTACATCAACTTACACGTATATCTACTCTTTGTGGGACTTTGTGGCAGTCAAACACCCCAATGTGAGGGTTTCCATCACTGCATCATCAACTCTGCATGAGAGAGTTCAGATACTTTTCTCAGCTGCAGACACTCTAATTATTTAAATAGTTAGTAATGGAGCATTGAGCTATGGCACTGCACCATATTTATTTGAAATAGTTCCTGGAAACACAAATTCTGAGACAGAAAATTGTATCAGTCACATGTTTGCCTGTAAATGATAGTTTTGATTTTTTTTTAACTACTTCTGCAACAATGTTTTAAGCTCAGTTGTTCCATTATTTTTACATCTTTGTTATAAGGACACTGCGGACTTTGATCTGACATCAGATCTGGAGTGAAGGTCTGGTTGTGTTACAGGGCAGGTGGGCTGTTCCCCCTGCAGCCACCCCACTGTGCTTTCATCTGCATACTGGATCAGATTATCATTACATTATGTATTCCAAGGACAGACCGAGGCGTGATAGATGATTGGTGCAGGCTAGTAATCTTCACCAAGGTGCTTTGTCCCACCTCATATTTCTGCCTCGAGACTGAGCAGCAGTGATGTACGTACCTGTCTGCTGCTCCAGGGTCAGAGTCTCAGAGCACAGCTCAGAGAAGCCTTCAGGTAACACAATCTGAAATCAAACTTGTAATTTACAGGTTGTGCTGCTGTGTGATGCAGGTTGAGTTTGAATGTCTGTGCGTAAAATCAGCTTTTCCAGAACAAATGATTAAATATATCAGGCTCAGTTGAGGTGGAAAAGTTTGTGTATAAAAACAAAAAAATGAAAAATGCAGGATGTAACATGAAAGTATTTACATTCAGTCGTAGAGGAGAAAAGCAACATCATCACAAATGTCAAGAAAAGTTGGCTAAACACGGTCATAGAAAACATAGAAAACAGAGCAAACTGTAAGATGGAGGCGGCAGAAATGAAGTGCTCATACATTCATCACTCTGTGGACATGCTGCATCTTTTTTGCATCTGAGATTTTCTACTGAGCTTATTTCTGTGAAAACAGTTTAAAAAAATTAAAATAAATATTATTCGGTGCTTGTTTGGATGCTGCGCAGCTGGAAGGACGCTGGCTATTTTTAATATCTGTTATGATGCGTAACCATGGCTACAGCAGAGTTGTTCACCTGTTGGAGCAGCGAACTGAGCTGTCCAAAAACGTAAGTAACGTCTGGAATAAGACCTCTAAATGAAGATGAGTTGAGGAGGAGATGTCTTGGATGGATAGGAGAGAAAATGGAGAAAAAGGAGGATTAAGTTTAAACCCTTTTCTTCCCTTGATCATCATGGGAAATGTAAGATCACCAGGAGATAAAATGGACAAATTTGGAGCCCCAATGAGGATGCAGCAGGAATATCAGGAAGAGACCTGGCTGAATGAACAACTAACAGCTCTCTGCTCAGCTTTAAGACTATTCGGGCAGACAGAGACTGCAAACAGAGGGGTAACAGTAAAGGAGGATTACAACAGATGGTGTAATCTTAGACATGTCAGAAGGACTGTCTTGTCTCTGCACCCCAGATGTTGAACTATGAGTTTCTGTTCGTGTTGTCTATTGAAAAGTAATATAATGGAATATCTTTGGAGTTGGTGCTTTATAAACAAAACTGAAATGAATTTAACTGAAAAGTGTAGCACACAAAAAAGGTTGTAGCGAGGCGCTGATCAGTGGGAACAAATCATTTGAAAAACGTAAAACCGACACCTCAATCCATTCAAGATGACCTCTGAAAATTTCTACCACACCTTCCTATCTGCTACAACTGTCTACATGTCAGTCAGCTGATTTATATTTTATTTATCTAATCCATCGATAACAATAGCATATCTTTAATAAGAATTCATACTGCAGTTTCAATATCAATAAATCATTATTGAATTGAAGTGAATCATTATGAAAATAAAATACTGGCACAACTGCACAGATCTCCAGTGGAAAAGTTGAGCAGATTCCTGTGATATACAACAGAAAATGTTTCAAAATATATTTATATCCTAGAAAGGAAGTGACAGGGACACCAGTACTCCTCCTTAGTGTTGTTTGTCTATAGAGATGAGGGGAAAGGATCTCTTAAAACAGTTTAATTAGAAACTAAACAGTTTGAGCAGCAACCCTCATCAGATCCCACTTCAGTCCTTTGTGATTCTGAAATCTGATATCACGAGAGAAACCACTTCTTTTGCTTCCCAGAGTCAGTAGTTTTCTCTAATGAGGCAACAGGACCAAATAACAGGCCAGTCGCCACAAGGATGCATACTCCTGTTTATCTATGCATGTATATCTGATTTAAGCAGCTGTAAGTGATTAAGACTATGAACACATCTTCCTCTCAGAAAACTAATTTAATCAAAACAAAGTCTTGATTCATTAACAAGTTTATAAAACAGTGATTTAGTTACATAAATAAATTGATCAGTGTATCAAATCGCCTCAACTTCATGAGCATGTCGACATGGTTTTACAATCATTTACCTCACGTAATAAATAAAGGGAGCATCATTTCTTTCTAAACGAAGGCGCTAATAACAGACAACACCGAAAAACAGATGAGATGAGCTTTTAAAGCACAGAATACGAAGCAGGTTCAGCTACAAATGAAAGACACTAGAAGGCTGTAACACAAGTCAGTTGGCGCATGGAGAGTTTGGTAGTCACAACTCTCATTTGGTTATTTTAAAGCATTAAGACAAGGCAAGAAAGAAGGCTGTTCTTGTGAGGAAGTCTAGAGAGAAATGACAAATCAGCTGAAGAGGCGGAGAAATGAAAGTTAAGAAACGCCGGAACAGTCGAGACCCACAGTGAGAGCAACTTTTTGTCCTGCAAAGTCGTAATGTGAGAAGAGGCGTGGACATAAACCGGCTCTGTGGCCTCCAAGCGTCTCTTTCTCCCAATTTCACAGTCCTGGACACATCTCTGAGTACAGGAGAATACACACTTCCTGTCTTTTACCCCCTGCCCCCTCCAGCAGTCCAGTCCGTGTCTTCAGAGTGAAGCAGGCGGCGTTTTCCCACCGATGCAATGCAAGGCGAACGTGTTGAAGTCCTCCTCCCGCCCCCCACAAACCAAAAGTACTGCAGCTTCAAGTATTGTGCCTTACATAGAATATTCTGTCATAAATTAGTTAACATATACAATTTTCAGTAATCAGACATATATTTTCATATATACAGGACAATAAAATGCTTTTCTTTTTTCTTTTTTGTCTTTTTTTGTTTGATTTTTTAGAGAAATCCCTGAGAACATATGTTGACAGTTTCTACAAGAGTTAGCACTGTGACAGTTTAACGTCAGGTTTACATGACAAATGTGTTCGGAAAATGAGCAGATCGAACATGCGAAGACAACACTGCAAAGCCCGAAGATGGCAGTTAAACAAATTTTGATCTCAGATTTTGTTTTCCTCGGCAGATGGGCGAAGAGGTCTGCAGGGGAAGGAGTAAAGCTGAATCCTTTAAAAAGAGGTACTCGTCACATCAGATGGAGTTGCTCCATTTGGTTTAAAGCCGTTTGTCTTCTCTTTGAGGCTGTGAGCGTTAGCTGAGGGAAGTAGCAGGAGTGCAAGGCCAACATTTAGCCACTGGACGATACAGGATACACTCAGTGTACAACTCTTAACGCCCTCGCTTTCAAACGTGTAAAGGGAAACGCATGTACATCCACAAACTGAAAACTTCATGGTTTTCTACACCTCAAAATCAGGGATCAGATGCACAAACTGTGTGAGTAATTAAACCAGAAATCACCAAAGGGTGGTGCTTAGAAAATAAACATAATTTAGACCAGACGTGGTTTAAATGCCAACCACATCTAATCTAAATTGAGCAACATAATTTGCAAGAAAAATATTTTCAGGGATGCACCTACTGCAAGTTACTTCTTCTATAAAACAACCCCTCAAAACAAAAATATTCAGTTTACTGTAATATTAAGAGACAAAACAACATAGTTTGTCATGTGAACGGCTGAAAACAGATTTGTACCCATTTTCTATATGAAAAATGACCAAAATAATTTGATTAATACTTTTTTAGACAATTTTAGACAAAGCTGCAACTCAACATTGGACTTTTTTCCCCTAAATTTCAAAGGTTAAAACATAAATTAAAACATTTCTAATCAAACTTCCCTGTTTCTTTTTATTTGAACTGTGAAGGAGCTGGTTAACATTTAAGAATGATGGAGGTTTATGTTTGCACTTGCTAAATTCATGGCACAGTCCCTGTACATAGCCACAGATGTAGGAATTTGTAATACATACAAATCATTTGCATGAACTGGAATATCAAAGCAGCACTGATGAAGAGTAAGCATGTTAAATCAAGGCAAAATGTATGACTATTTTGTCTAGCAAGTTATTTCTTACTCCTAGGAAGTTTCTATGAATAGAGGACTTAACTTGAAGCCAACACTTACCTCCCTAATCAACTTAGATACTCATTACTGAGATTTTATTACTTTCTATATTCCTTGTAACAACACAAATGTACTTGTTTTTAGTCCGTTCATACTGGTTTAAAGATATTTGTGGGTCTCTAAGGTGACTGTTTTAAATTTTATTTTATTTTTACTTCTTTTTAATAATATTGGCATATTTAAGAAAGAAGAGAATATTGTAGAAGGGCTAGCAATCACACAGTTTATTTATAAATGTACTTGAATGCTGTTTTGTTATTTTTGTCTCGATCCATCTGAACCCACAAAATCCATCTGCCCTAATATCAACAGGCAGAAGAACTGCCAATGACTGTTACCGCTTCGGCTAACTTTATTTTCAATTTAGCATTTTGGTCTCCACACGGTCTCTTTTTCTTCTTTTCAAATAAAATATATTTTATGTTTACTCAGAACGCTCATCCTGAGGGAAACTAATGGCTTAATGGGTCAACCTTCGCATCACTACTGTTTCAATTAGCAAGCCTGTGGCTGTTTTAGAATTTTTCACTTGCTAACTTTGTACTTCACCAAGTTAGTGAGCAGCCATTTTGTAGTGTTGTTCAAAAGTTCAACTTAGGCTTTTCAACATCTATAAAATACACTACAAACTCTTCCTGTGGTTGACTAAAAGTAGTGTACAGAAGCTGTAAAAACTACATTGGTCAAGAAAGACTATCATGTATTGTGGCCTGGAGTTAGTTGCTATGGAGTTTATGTTAATGCTAACCAGCGCTAGCTACCGCTAATGTTAGCGGCGTTTTTTTTTTTTTTTAAACCCTATAAGAATATGTCTCAACCCTTAAAGTAGCTAGTCTGGCAAATCTCATTTTCTGTCTTAGTAGCAGGATTTGTGAAATTACTAATAAAATATGGACAGGAACCATATTTAAAAATAAAGTTGTACAATTTAACAGTTAGCCTCTTAGAGCTTACTTCTGAGATTTCTGCCTGTAAGCTACAACAACTGGGACATAGTGGCTTTAAAAACAGTTATTTACCAAAAGTTGTTTTGGTCTGACATATAAAAAATGCTTTTCATCTACAAAATTAATCAATTAATAGTATATTGAGGATTAAAATGTGGTCACAGCTACAGTTATTGTGTAAAGTCCAATGACAATAGATTTAGGTGCGCATATATTTTGTCCGAAAGTTTATCTCAGTGTTTTAAAGAGAGATGTTAATTACAAGTTCTCACCCAATAAATGCAATGTTCTGCTTTCCAGGACCTTACATTTGGAGTGTATGAATCCTGCCAGCATTTGTTTACTGCAATCTGTAACTGAATATGTTCAGCAGCTGTCTTCCCCATGTGAATCCTCTATATATTATTTATATCATATAACAGTATCGTTTTTTTTAGTGCGAACAACTTATGAGCAAGGATGTCGGTGTGAACTGGTATGATATCCAGGTCTAAAACCTAATCAGTCAGTATGGGTCTCTACAACACCATCTTGACCAATGTAATGCTCTGTGCTGCAAGACTGTGACCGTTACAGGCTGGCCTACATTTTTGGCTTACTGTGGATATGAGGCTCATGTAAATGATGATCTTTGTAAATCTTCCATGAATAATTAGTGGTTTTAATCTTTATCTACTCAAAGTTTCATGCATCTGGCCCCTGGCGGTGTTTAAGGGTTTAACTGTTTTCTGTTTTCAGGTTAAAACTTGTCACCTTTAGGTGTCATATGTGGCTTTTATCACTTTGGGCTGTTCAACATGAATATCTGTGCTCATGCTTATTAAGTTTTCACATCACTGTCTTAATTATTTGCCTTCAGGAAACTGTTCTTCTTCGCGGTCCCAAGTCACAGGAATAAGATTCACATGAATGTTGTCTTTAGGTGGGTTTTCACTTCAAGTTAGAGAGGATAAAAAGGAGACTCAAGTAAAAAGCTGATTCGGTCACGTTATCCCATTTCAACCAAATCTTTCTCGGACAAGCATCATGAGCTTCTTCTTGCCCTTGTAAATCTGTTTCAGGTTGTCTATAAATTGTGTGAACTGAATGTGTCCGTCATGTGCCATCAGAAACGTCTCTCTAGCTTTACTAAGGAACTCTATGAACTCGCTGTAGTGCCGCGGGCTGATGTGTGTCAGCCGAGAGTGTGTCGTGTTGATGTAGGCCCCGATTGTGGCGTCCAGTAGCTGCCTGAGTGGAGCTTTGTCCAGAGACATTAGCTTCCCAGAGTTCCTGCGACTGTGCAGCGCCACCATGCCCGGAGTCGTTAACGTGCATCGTCGTAAAATGTCCGACAAGACTGTGGCACACTTCACGCTTTTCACCACCAGGGGGATGACGGCTGCCAGCTCATTTTTCCCCAGCGAGTGGCTGAGTGCGCATGCCCAGAGCACGTCATTGATGGCCGGATGTGTGTCTTGGTTGTAGCTGAGGTTCAGGTGCGTCATGGCTAATGTTGCTAGTTTGTACGCCCTCATGGGATAACCGCGGTGCTCCATGTAGCGGGCTATTGTAAACAGCTGTGTGTAGTTCATTCCCGTGGCAGCAGCGTCCAGTACAATCTGATAGGCTGTCTCGAAGGCAATGTGGTCCTTCTCGCAGAGCGTCAGAGCTGAGAGGGCACAGTTTTGGGGGTCCTTCATGGCACACTGCAGGGCCAGGGTTCGGGCAGAGTTGGACAGGTTCTCCTGCTGATGGCAGTCCAGATGTAGGCGGACGATGGTGCTGTTGGACATGACGGTGCTCGCCACAACGCTTGTTGCCTCGGTCGGGGTGAAGAGGGTGAACCAGCTCTGCATGATGCTGTCCAGCGCAAAAACACCTACACAGAGAAGAAAAGAGATGTTAGCATGAAGAATCTTTTTTACCGGAGCTACCACAGAACGAAAGGCTGAGGAGATTGTATCAGCTACAGGGTTCATGAGCTGTCCGCACAACAACATAAAGCTACAGACGAATAAAATCCAGTGGGAATCTGAGAGAATGATCCAAATGAGAGGCTCCATTTTAAAAATCTTTGATGGAAACAATGTTTGTTATCTTTATGCATGCATTTTGAAATGTAAGCTTTTACTTCCCTGGAAACAGAGTTTTATCAGAATGAGAATTTGTGATGTACCCCAAGGATCAATCACAGATCCTCTAATTTCTCATTTGGCATTACTATAAGAAAAAGTGTTTACAAAAGCATTAATTTCCTATATTTTCCCTGTCAAGCAGCCAGACTTTCTCATAATCTTTTAAAGTGGTTTTGAGCAATAGTTCTCCTGGTTTTCTGAAGGTCTTTCAACGTTCTTCTTTGCTGCTTTTTCACTCATTTTCAGTCCAGTTCTGGCACCTGACTATTTTCAGATGAATATGTTTTTTTTTGTTGGTTAACCCACATAACTCTGACATATGAGTCATTCAAGCATAAAAAAGGCACCCAACTCAAAGGATGAACCGGTGTTGTGTCAACATATAAGGCAAAAACAGAGTTTGTACTTCTGATGAGCTCTAAAGTCAATATTTGGTCTGAGCTCATTTATTCTTCAACACAGCCTGAACAAGCTTTCTATCATTTCTTTAAATAGTTAAATAGGAATAGTTCTCCAGGCTTCTTGAAGGACATCCCAAAGCTCTTCTTTGGATGTTGGCTGCCTTTTGTTCCGTTCTCTGTCAGGATGATCCCACACTGCTTCAGTAATGTTGAGGTCCGGGCTCTGGGGAGGATTCATCCCTCCATAAGATCTGTTGCCACTGGTTTTCAGTTCACTTCTTGTGTCATTTGGCATAGCTCAGCCTTTTCTCCCTGTTTCCCTTCCTTAAGAATGGCTTCTTGACAGCCACCCTTCCATGGAGACCATTTCTGATGAGGCTTGGGCCAACAGTAGATGGATCAGCTGAAGGTCCAGATGCATCTCTCAGGTCCTGTTTCAGGTCTTTGCTGGATTTTTTCCTCTTTCTTAAGGACATCACTTTCAGATACTGTTCATCTGCTGTAGATAGTTTTTTAGGCCTGACACTTCATCTTTTGCCCTCCACTTGTCCAGTTTCCTCAAATGTTTTAAGGACACACTGCACACCATGCTGAGATATGCCAAGTTTTCAGATAATAGCTCTTTGGGAATCAGCTTGTTTTCTGTCTGTCAAACTGAGTTATTTTTTTCATTGATGAAACTACAGAAATGGGAACAAATAATGTGTTTTTGTGACAGGCTGCTGGTAACAAAGAGCTTAAAGATACGATTTAAAATGTGATCTTTGCTGTGCTTTTGCATATTTCAATAAAAGCCAGATTGGGTGTCTTTCTTTTGAAAGTTGAAAGTTTATATTAACTATCCTCATTTGAAAAGTGTTGATATTGGATGTTCACCTAACCCTGTACAGACCTGTACACTGATATCATGATGTGGCTCTACGATGGATCTTGCCCATAAACGAATAAAACCAACAAACGACTGGACCGGTTTTATTCTTTTATGGTTAACTGGCATGATTAGGACGATTAAAACAACCAAAACCATCCTCTACCAGAAACACTTCCAACAATACATCATGTACATGTAACATTGTTGTGGTCATTAACTTGTGTTTCTTTTTCTCAACAGGTATCCTTTGAATGGTGTTATGGTGTTTGTTGTCCCCTCTTTCCTGTCCTCTCAAACCCCAGCTGGTCGAGGCAGATGGCCGTCCTTCCTGGTTCTGGTTCTGATGGAAGTTTCTACCAGTTAAAACGGAGTTTTTTCTCTTTCCACAGTCGCCTCGTGCACGCTCAGGCCGGGAGATTGAACTGAAGAGAAGTTTCACTGCAATCTGTTGGTTTCCTTGTGTGTGAACTGGACCAATTTGGAATTTAATAAAAGTGGATTTGATTGGATTATGATTGCATTGCAATTAATTGGATTCTAATTGGCTTGAAAAGGATCGTTTCTTTGAGGTGCCTTCAGGTGACATTTGTTGTAATTTGGTGCTATATAAATTAAATCGAATCAAATCGAATTGATCACTAAATGTCCATTCACCTGTTGCTGTAAATGATCCCTTACAAATGCCTCCTGGTGTAGTTTGTCAAAATATGGTTAAAAGGCTTTTAAAATAAACATTTATTTCCCTCTACAGTAATGTTTGTAAAAGTGAAAGTTAAACTGCCCGTTAAGACCCAAAAAGATAATAATCTTGAACAAAGAAATCGTTATTCAGAACGCGTCACAAGTCCTACACCGGACCTTTTCCCTTCTAATTGGATTTTCTGTCTCTAGCCTCTGACATTATATGATGTGGCCCCACTCTCCAACACCAACTGGAATGTTCTCAATGAGTCCATTCAAACTTCTGCTCACAGAAACAGGGAGTCCTTGTCACTCCCCTTACATTCACATGAAATCATCTAGGAGGAGGGTTTCCCTCTGGACACAACTTCCTGTCCACTTCAGGGAAATCAGCTGCTGGGCTTCAGTATTCAAGTCCAGACATAAAGACCCACTTAATCAACCAACAGCCAACAACACCCCATAATTAATGCCCTCCCAGTCAGCTCTCACAAACCCCCTTACAGGTCATGTGAAGTCTGACATGCACAGACAAGAACATCTTAAAGTATTTGTAACTGACCGTTTGCTCCTTCCCTCAGTCGTCACGAGAATTGGACTGTTTTAAATTTTTGTCTCTTTTTTTGTTGTTGTTTTTGGGTTTTTTTTCAATCAAAAACAGCAGCAGCTGTAAACAACACCACTGTTTGCACAGTCAAAGGTTGTTTATAAGGTAGAAAACACTTCTGAGTAGCACCATAACTCAACATTTAGTTCAGAATGAGGAGCACTGGATAAATAAAGTGTACCAAATCCTGGTGCCACAGATGTGTCACTGGATATCCATGATAATAAACACATAAATTATTAGAATTACACCTTTTGGCGCTGGTCCTGGGAGAATTACCAATATCTCATCAAGTGTGGGTGTTTCGGGTGACCTTTTTTAAACTGTGATGTGCATTTATGCTTTGATTAACTGAGACATTTAACTAAGATCGGGCTGTTATTCATGTTGATGCAACAATAAAATGAAGAAGTTGTTTCAAAATGTAGAGAAGCTGTGGTGAATGCAGCTGTATCTCACCTGTAAACTTGTGGCTCTCTGACAAGTAGAACCCAGTTCATTTAAAATATGGTCATGAATGCTCTTCTAATACTCTGAGAAACTTTAACTCCTTAGCAAACCCAACACACCACTAAGGAAGAATCACTCTTTTACTAAACTGATCTTTTGTGAGTTTGTCTTGATGAAAGCCTTTGGAAAGTCTACAAATATTCTTTATGTAGTGCATGTACACTATATCTTCTTGACCATAGTCGTATTTTTGTTGAGTACTTTGCAACATTTACGGAATAATTATTTAAAAATAAAGATCTATGACAAGAAAATAGATTATATGATCAAAAACTAAGTTTCTGTTAGAATTTAATAGCTTACTTCTATTAATTATGCTTTTATTGAAATAAAATGCAACATTTTCTCTCCACGAGAGAATGGCTGTATTACTGCCATAATTTCAAAGTGGAGGAAGAGATCTGTTCAAGGACGATAAAGAGGACAGAAAGAAGAGTAATTGTTACGTACATTCATATAACACTAATTATTGTGTTAGTCCAACTGAACTCAAGTCCAACTGAACTCAAATCTAGCTTCTCCAAAAAAGACCAAGATAATCCATATAATGCAGTTGTTGGTCAAATCGCTCGTACATGTGTAAACTAGACTCAAATGGACTAAGGTGCTCTGTTCATGCACCACACTTCCATCTTTTTGTAAAAACAGTAAAGTATAAGTGTATATTAATACAGATTAACTCCCAATAAAGCTGCTCACATTCACATATTTCTCTGTTTCGTTTGTCAGATGGCTACACAAGGAATAAAAATCGGCCATTACGACTACGTCTCATCTCGTGGTCACTTAAGGCATTTCCAGACGGTCGCTCTGCTCTAATAAAAGCCTGATTTTATAACCCCAGCGTCTGACAAAACCATGATTCAGGTAACTTAAAGACATGTACTATGATCTCCCACAAGGATGGCAGGGTTGCCAGGTCTGTGAGTTATAAGCAACTTTTGCTATTTCTTCTTTTTTTTTGTTTTAAAAAGAGTTTTTTTAGGGCTTGTTGCTGTAGTGTAGCTGCTTATACTCGCTGCTCCGAGGAAGCATTTTGCCCGTCTAACGAAGCATAAATTGTGAAGTTTGTCACCTCGTCTCCTTCCCACTTTTTCACCGTCCCTGCACTGCGGTCCTGAAATTTCCCAGAAATGTTGTGGAGTTGTGGCATGTCTGAACGCAGTTGTCTGCAGCGTTTGCTCCGAGCTTTAGGCTGACATTTTCCACCCAGCATTCTCGTAAAAGATTAGCAGGTGAGATTCTGGAGCCTTTACTGCCTTCATGTTCTTTTCTACCGATCTATATGTTGTTCTCCGCTCACTGTGGTCATTAAGGACCTCAATAATCCATATTCCACATTTTGTAAAGAAGAAAAATGTGTAATTTTTTTGGATCGTGTCCTGACAGACGTCTCCTTGCACCCTCCCTCATGTTTCCTGTAGTGAAAGCTTATCTCCTGCACAAAAATCAGGGAATCTGAACATTTCTGGTATTGAGGAAAATGTGAAAAGTGTTTGACCTTCAGCATTGGTGTTTCTAATGAATGAGACATTGACTGGCAGGAAAAACAAACCTACCGACTTCAGTAGCACAGGTAACGAGCCAGCGCACCATCTCTCTCCTCCGCCAGTTTAGCGTGGACAGAGTCATTCTCATTACCTGTGAGACACATGACACACGTTAGCCGAGTCTGCATGACACTGAATGTGTTTTCTGTGTGATTCTGGGTGGGTGTGTTCACCTGGAGGCCCAGCTCCAGGGAGACTTTGAGCAGCGTGATGTCCGGCAGGCTCTCCATGAGCGTGGCGATTTTGAAGGCATCCTGGGCCAGTTTGAAGATGTGGGAGGACGAGTGGATGTTCTTCTGGATGGTCTCTAACACTGTTTGTAGCTTACAAGCGTCACCTTTAGAAGACAACAAACAGAACAGAGAGGGATCGCTGCTTACAACAAATCTTTTTCTCCACTGTCACAACACGGATTTAACATCAGAACAAAATGTGACATTTGCAATAGTTTCAAACAATGACGCATTGTGTTATTTACAATGATATAGTTAATATTTTCTGTTTGAACAATTAAACCCAACTTAATGTCTTTTGATTAAATAAATGCATAAATCCAGAAGAAAAAGTTGCCTTGGACACCAACCAAACTGAGCAAAACTCATTTTCCTCAACTTGCAGTCTGAGTTTGTGAGCGCTGCCCGAAGCGCCGCAAAAGCTCACATTTCTCGTTTTTAACAGATTTTAGAAACCATGTTTGTAACCACATTTAGAATCATTTTCTTTTGTTTTAAAATAGCCAGCTGGTGTCTGTAGATCCGGCTCAAAACAATAAGTATGAATCTCGTTCATGGTGGCGTTTAGAAATACCAGGCAGCGTTTGTAAGCGTTTTGTTAAGAAGGTTATAACATCTGATCAAAAAAAAGAGTATCAAAACAGTGTAAGGAATTATTAAGATAAGAAAGGGGGGATATATGAAGCACTATAAGGTGTTTTTGTGCTGTAAACTGTGACGCTCAATGTGACTTCTTGTCTTAAATGTAACTCGGAACCCTGAAGAGGCCCCGATGTTAGCTGCTGGGAAACATTTGAGAGTTGTATGCGTGCTGTACCTTTAGCAGCAGTGAGCATGGTGGAGGCCAGTTCACACTGTTGGCTCTCTATGTGACTCAGAGTGAACCAGCGAGGGTAGCGGTTGGGGACGACCGACACTATATGGTGAGGCCGAGACAAGTCACCAGAGGGGGCCGTGGACTCGAGGACCGGCAACCTGAGCATAGAGGAAAACTTTATTAGTTCAGAAACACACAGGATGAGACATATCTGCTCAGACAAAAATATCATAGGGGTAAAGAAGTTATGAGTGCAATGTTCCCTCTCAAGGATCAATCAATAGTTTTCCTTTGTGTGTCTGCACACCTGAGCTCAGGTGGATCTTTGCCTCGGGCTATGAGTGCTGAGAAAAAGGTGAGTTTAAAAATAACAGCTCAATTCCTTTCCAACTGAACCACAGTGCTGTTACAACCGCTTATAGCTGCTGCACTTCAATAATCCTCCTTTTGTAACTCCAGAAGAAAGAATCGGAGCGGATTCATTTGTGCCAGAGGAACTTAAGTTTTCTGTGCCGGTCAGGGAGAAAACCAACAGCATGTATTTATTATTCACACGTTTTTATAAAAGTCCTTCTCAGCAGTGTTCAATTATTCAGTGAATATTCCAGCAGAAGGAGGTTTTGTCATAAAAACAGTGTCCCACATAGGTTTGAAATCTGCCTCCATCTCAGACTTGAGAGAGCTGAATGTTTCTCTGCCTTCTCTCCTATCATCAGTGTGTGCTTTAAATGCACATTTTTCTGACTTTCAGGCCAAACATTCAGGCAGGGGGGGAAGTTAAATCAACCAGGAGCTGCAGCACGATCCTACAGATGCTGAAGTACTGCATCATCATCTCTACTTAAGTTTTTAATGTGTACCATATGCCTAGAATCTTAATTTTCATTTCCATTATTAGTTTTTTATTATAAGACTACTTTAAGACATGACAGACAGCTTCTCTAAGAGGGTTCAGACTGTGTTGAAGAATAACGGTGCTCAGACCAAAGCTCATTAGAATTGTACAGCCTTATATATTCTGTTTACATTTATATTTGTACATTTTTAATAAATTACAGCACATAGTTCCTGTTTTTCTGGAAATATGTGATCTTCAACAACATGTTTGCCTCCAAGAAATATCGAAAATCTCCACAACTGGTGGACAAAACCCATCAAATTCAAAGAGTTCAAAGTGTTATTTTCTCAAAGTTTACTCTAGGAGTACAGCATTTGGTTTTATTTCTTAGCATTCGGCAGGTGAATGGAGGGACTCACCTCATGGCCCTCAGTGCAATTCTGTACGCCAGCTCGGCGTCATGAGGTAGCAGGGAGGTGAAGAGATACTTGGCAAAAGTGTGCATGGGGACGCTTTCCCTGTAGAGTATTTCTCCCAGACCGCTGTAAGGACCAGCTGGAAAAAAAAAAGAAAAAAGAGAGATCAGAGTCAGCCTGAGAACAGAGCCGTGCAGCCGACAGCAGCGCAGCGCTGCGCTAGGCTTCAGATATGACTGGACAGAAACCTCGTGCACGAGATCGTTTTTCTCGGCCTGATGTGTCAGCATCACTGATGCCGCTGATTAAACCCATAGAGCGAGCTGCACAGTATGAGTCAGCTGGAGAGCTCTTTTTTGGTCACTTCTCGTTAGAAGAACATCAGAGTACATCCCGAGTCTCACATGAGTCTAACGGCTAAAGACTTCCAAGAAAATCTTTAAGATGCAACCGCAGAGTTCTTCTTTATTACAAATGTATATGTGAATGAGATCAGCTTTATCGGGAATTCTTATGTAATAATATACATTTATACTATTTTTACAAAAGGAATTCGGTGCATGTACAGAGCACCTCGGCCATTATCCGTGTGTTTGTCTGGTTTGGAGAAGCTCGAGTTTGTATTTAGTGGTTTTTTTGTCTCTAATTCCACAGTAACATGCTCAGTGGGTTGCTGCTTGTGTTTTAAAAACAAAGAAAAGCTTATTTCTTGAAAAAGCTGGGCGCTGGAGTTCTTACTTTACCTCCAGATGAAAACGCTTTGTGTTCTAATGGTGTATTTATAGTTTCTGAACCATTACAAAGGGAAAAAAGTGTCACTTTTAACACAAATGTTTCAGGTCACCACACATTTATAAATACGGTCATAATACTTTCTTTGTCTTTATTTCTGTGTCAAAAAATCCAAGGAAAAGATTAAAAGTCACAGTGTTTGTCCGTCTCTTTAGCTGTCTGTGGCTGAAATGTATTCATTCTCATTGAAACTTAAATCATTAAAGACATGAAAAAACTAAACAGGAGATTATTTATAGGTATTAGTTCAGATAAACAAACTCCAACTGATGTATTTTTAACAGCTTTTGGACCGTTGACCGTTGACTAAAAGAAAGAAGAATACATTGTGGGTTAACCCTTCCCTCAGTTACATACAGGCAGGGACTTCCTGTGGGCCTCCGCTTTATAATCACAGCCAACCAGTGAGCAGAGCCACATGTGATGGGCACACCAGCTCTATCATTAGTGGGACTGAGGGCGAAAGAGCCACAAGCCTTTTTATAGTCCTCACACACATATTCACACAACGTCAGCAAACACAGCGACAATGCAAACAAAACCTTCACACGTTTGGAAATACAGGATTACAAACAGCCAGGGAGTAAACGGACACGTACAGCACAGCCTGCACACTACAGTGCAGCAAGGCCGGACAGCAGCGCGCACACTGGTAATGGCAGGGGTTAGCTTAGCTTAGCTTAGCTTAGCATAAAGACGAGATACAGAGGCCTCAGAGCCAGTTCAGGGGGTTTCCTTTTCTTCACACAGTTAGTGAACGACATCAGGCCTGTTAGGAAATGTTTTTAAAAGCCTGAATAAGGGGCCCTAACAGACCTAAACACAGCCTTTCGCAGAGCAAGAATGGTTCAGGATTCTATGAAACATTCAAATAAATGTCCAGAAAGCTTGGGATAAACAGGATTTACTGGACACTGAATATGTTATATAAAGTTAGGCTTTAGAGCTCAGAGTGTTGAATTCAGTTCAATTCAATAACATTTTATCAATCCCCAAAGAGAAATTATATTGTATTAATTATTAGTATTAATTATTATCAAAGATGTGCTGCTGTTATAGATAACAAAATAAAATGTATATCAGCAGAAAAACTGCACATAACAGGAAGTTGTTCTCTTTGGATCCGAGCGCTTCAGGAAGAAACTATCTAGTTATATAGTTGATCTAGATGGTATTTCCATGGCTTCTAGCACAGCAGTGAGGAACTTTAGAGTTATTTTTTTTACCAGGATCTGTTCTTTGAATCACATATAAAACAGGTTTCTAGGACAAACCTTCTGCTGTCTCAGAGTGATGCAGTGAAACTAGTTCATGCATTTGTTACTTAAGGATTGGACTTCTGTAATTCCTTAATATTGGGCTGTCCCACAAATTCTCTGAAAAGCCTCCAGCTGATCCAAAATGCTGCAGCCAGAGTTCTGATGAGATCTAACAGCAGAGATCACATTTCTCCAGTTTCAGCTTCTCTTCATTGGCTCCCTGTTAAATTCAGAATAGAATTTAAGATTCTTCTCCTCACATATAAAGCTCTTAATGACCGAGCTCCATCATATCTTAAAGATCTCATAGATGGATATTTTCCTAACAGAGCACTTTGCTCTCAGACTGCAGGTTTACTTGTTGTTTCCAGAGTTTCTAAAAACAGAATGGGGGGCAGAGCCTTCAGTTATCAGGCCCCTCTCTGTGGAAGCAGCTGCCAGTTTGAGTTCAGGAAGCAGACACCTTCAAGATTAGGCTTAAAACCTTCATTTTTCATAAAGATTATTGTTATGGGTGACTCAGGTGACCCTGAAACATCCCATAGTTATGTTGCTATAGGCCCAGACTGCTGGGGGACCTCCCATGATGCACCTCTCCTCACTCTCCATGTACATATGACATTATTGTTGTCATTAACTTGTGTTTCTCTTTCTCAGCAGGTATTCCTGGTCTGGTGTTATGGTGCTTGTTGCCCCCTCTTTCCTGTCCTCTCAATTCCCAGCTGATCGAGGTTCTGGTTCTGAAGGAGGTTTCTTCCTTTTAAAAGGGAGTTTTCTTTCTTTCCCCCGCCGCCTCGTGCACGCTCAGGACGGGAGATTGGATCAAACAGAAGTTTCTATGATCTGTTGGTTTCCTTAGCTAGGCTACTTTCTTTGAACAGGCTTTGTATGAATTGGACCAATTTTGAATTTAATGAATTGGACTCTAATAGGCTATTTGGATCAACCCACCACTTCAAGTTCGGCTACAGAATGACATTCATGTTCCTCAGAGGATGAATCTTATCAAGGTAAATATGTTAATATAAGCTTTCATATTGGTGAAATTATGAGTTAGAACTTCTCTGATCTGCTGACTCTCCATAAGATCAGCATTTTGAATCCAACACTTAAATTTACAAGAAAAAAACACCTTGAAAGAGTGAATGTTTGAATGCCAACTCACTAAACTAAGATGGTGACCAGGTTAAACAGACGTTGAACACCTGTTCAACGTCTTATGAGGATATCGTCTGATTGGTCGATAAAAGAAGCGAATGTGAAAAAAATGTAAATAAGAAAGAATTGACTCGTTAAATGTGACATTTATTTCTTTTGGTTGTCTAAAACCAGGAATTTTAAGGCTTAACTTTGAAAACTGGGACAATATTTCCATCCAACAACATTCACTAAAACGTTTTGTAGCATTTAGAAAAGGAGCTTCACTCACCTTCCAGGAAAAACGTGGCTTGCTTCCTGAAGATCTTCATCAGCGTGTCGTCTAAATCGACCTCCTGAAGCCTGGCCAACAGCTGCTCTTCGTTGCGACACACCTTTTCCTGGGCGTAAAGGCCGTCCGGCATCACCCTCTGCTGTCCTAAACCAATCAGAGCCGTCTCCACGGCCAACGCCACGAACGACTCGCCTTCCTCCAGGAAACGCTGCGCCGAGATAACAGGATTCTCCGTCCTCCGACCTGAGCCCAGCGAGCCTGAGGGGGAGATGAGGGAGGGAGGGGTGAGGGATGACTTGGTGAGGAACATGTCCCCTCTGGGCTGTGGATTGAGTGGAGTATTGATGAATCTATTGATCTATTTGTTCGCTCGAGTGTTCCTCTTTCACAGCGTGTATCCTCCTGAGGACAGTAATCATGTGTTTTAATGGTTTAATGATGTCTTGGCAGACCTCACAGTTCATCCCAGGAGAGCCGACAGTCCCTGAAGAACAAACACACACACACACACACACACACACACACACACACTCCCACACATACATGGATAAAAATAGCTGAGCCTTAATTGAGACCTTTCACAACTCTTTCCACACAGCGACTCAAGCATCAGTTCACCTACAAACGATCCAGACAGCTGCACATTTGCAGCCCCCCCATAATGTTTGGGACAGAGTAATGGTGGGTACAGTAATGCAGACGTGTTTCAGCTGGATTTAAATCAGGTGGCTGGCTCGGCAAGATGTTACCTCGGCAGGATGTTTGGGATGATCAGGATGTTTGGAGGCATTTACTGAAACTTGAGCAGATCAGATGTTTCTATCTTGCTCAGAGTTCATTGAGCAGCTCCATCCATACATGACAGCCATACATACCCAAACCATAACACCCTTTAAATTCCTTTTAGGACTTTCTGGCAATCTGCCCATCCTGTTTTTGTGGCTAACTAGTGGTTAGCATGTAGCAGTGTAGCCTCTGTATTTCTGTTCCTGAAGTCTTCTGTGGATAGTCGTCTCTGACAGAGACACACCTGCCTCCTGAAGACTGTTTCTGATCTGTTGGGCGGGACTGCGAGGGCTTTTCTTTACCACACTGAGCTTTCTTTCTTCTTAATGAGCTTCCAAACAGCTGATTTTAGTCATCCTAAGGTTTAACCCACGTCTTGAATGGTTTTATTCTTGTTTCTCAGCCTCATCAAAGCTTCCTCGACTTTCATTGACACAGCTTCTCTCCTCATGTTGAACTACAGACTTCAAATGGTGGAAGCGAGCCGAGGTATCTCATCCCTGCACTGAGGAAGCCGTGAAACACACCCGAGTGACCTTATGGAGGACACTGCAGCATTCTTTATTGTGCTTCAGGTTTGATTTAAAATTGAATCAAAAGCTGATATCTGTGTGGTCAGTTGCATCCTTACTGCATTAGTTGTCCTTCAGACTTTCCTACAACACTGTGTTCACCTGCAGCGAGCTGAAAGGAGTGGACTGTGCTTATAAACGCTCAAATCTGAGGTCCAACAAGTCAGACTGCACGTCAGGTCAAAAACAAAACTCTTTAACCAGCTCTAAACCTCTAAAACCTATAGAACCTCAATCATTAAATTAAAGAAATTTAGCTGCATTTCCACAGAAGGAACCTTTTCTAGGAACAGGGCGTCCGGTTGAATAGTTAAAAAAATGACCTAATCTCGTATATGAGAGATAATCTGGACATTTTGTTATTAAAAAGGAAAGAAAAGCTTAAAATGATCTCCTTTCTATCATAATAGATGGTTAGATGTATTCCATTTTAATTAAGGAAGCATTGAAGCTCTTTTCCTTCATGTCTTATCATGGCTGCTGCTCAGATACTTTTGGGTCATTTCGGTTAGACTTTTAAATCTATTTGATCGTACACAGTGTCTTTAAGGGGGTCTTTTCCTCTGGTCTTTCCATTTCAACCACAAAAACCAGGAGCTAAAAGCAGCTCTGGGGGTAAACTTCAGCTCCAAAAAGAGCGGGCAGGGAGGCAGTCCTTTTTTAAGACTCACCCGACCCTTTAGGGTGGAGCATTTCTATTCTAACCGGTCGATTATTTACAGTGTTCATCTCTCCAGCTTTCTCAGGTTTAACATCATCAGCAGCTGAAGAAATATGTTAACATCAGGTTGTTCCAGACAAATGTTTCCAGAAACAAAACGAGACAGAGCTCAGATTGTGACGAGGAAGCAGCTAAATCAGCCAAAAATAATGTGAATCTGATTGTTTCACAGGATTTTTGCTCTATGACACAGATATAAACACCCCAAACCCCTTTTAAAGTGTCCACCATGGTCAGATTTGGAGTTAATATAGCAAAAGCAGAGGTTTACTTTTCTAGTTTTACTCGGCGTGGATTCAATATGCCCGTTCTACCCCCTGAACCTCAAACCTGAGAGGAAATGCAACAGACTCAGGTCTGTAATCATCTTTTGGCTCTTGGAAAAACAGCCCGGGGTTGTTCAAGCTCCAGAGAAAGAGTTTCTGGTGAAGCTCAACTCCTCAACAGCACTGGGAACACAATTATCTTATTTGATGAGTCAAAAACTGAACTCCAAACAGAAGTTGAACAGCAGGATCGTTGGTGGCGAGAAAAACTTTTTGCTCCACATAAGGAGTCAAAGAACCCGAACTGGGCATTTCTGCTTCGCTGTCGTCCTCTTTTACAAGCTCGCTGGAAGGAGGGGAAACAAATAACCCTCGTACGGTTCTTTGGTCACCCAGCCAAAGTAACGACTTAAAAACGTGAAGATGCCAGTTTAGATGTCCAGTCTCAGAGAGCAGGAGCAGATCTGCCAGCAGGAATCCGATAATCTGCTGCTAATGGGGTTTGAAATATAAGATATGACTGTTTCACTTTTACATGAGTGGGAAAATGACAGTTTTATCCCATTTAAATCAAACAGAAAAACACAAAGAGAGGGGGGACTGGCTACTCTCTGAATTGAGAATAATTTACAAGAGAAATCAGCTGGGAGCCGATGTGACATCCCGTCTGGTTGCAGCAGGTTGAAGTTCTCCTGGCTGAGCTCCATGCATAATTAATGCATTTTAATTGGAGTGTTTTTCCTGCCACGTTTCTTATTCATGAGCTGTTATTGGAGGATGACTGGGGGCCAATCAGTATGTCCGTGCCATCTCTGCTGATTGCGACCTGAGGGCCTGCAGCTCTGACAGGAAAGACGCAATCACTGCAGACGCGAGTGCTCGTGTGAGCCGGATCTGCAGCAGAGGAGAGCAGCTACGCTACATTTCAGAGGCATAATCTGTACTTTTTACTTTGATATACTTATCCAACAGAGTGGCTATTTACTCCTTGGAATATACACAAAAATGTTTAAAAATCATCCACTGACTCATAATTACTTTGTCCTTTTAAATTAGTTTCAGGTTAGAACCTTTTGTTGGTTATTCCACTGAAGCTTCTAGCTTAGATCCTGATGTGCGTTTCTTTCTGCTGAGCAAGTACGTTCATTGGTTTGGTATCTTGTGCGTACCTGAAAGGTCGAGTGTAGCTCCGTCCTCGCTGCTCCTCCCCATCTCCATGAGGGTGCTGAACAGGGTGCCGATGGGGTCCAGAGGGTGGCCCACCCAGCCCTCCAGGTTGGTGATGGAGGTCACTCCTCTGTGGAGCAGCTCTGCAGCAACACAAACACAGAGTGCAGCGTCACTGTGGTGCTACAGCAAGGTGACAACGTGCACAGAGGGATGAACTCCAGATGCTTATTCTGAAACTAGATGACGGGCCCAAACAGCACTGTGCAAAAGTCCTGAGTCACTAACTTATTTATATTTTGTCAGGAAATCTGGAAAACGGTGCAAAATTTATCATGCAAATGAATGGAAATACATCAAATAAGATGGTTTGAACAAGCTCTAAAGTCAATATTTGGTCTGAGCTCCAACACAGCCTGAACAAGCGTTCTGTCATTTTTTTAAGTAGTCTTCAATTTAAAATGTGTTCTTTGCTAAGTTGTCTGTTATGTGTCGGGACAACACTGGTTCATCCCTTGAGTTAGGAGCTTTTCTTACGCTTAAATGATTCATAAGTCAATGTTAACTTGCTTAACAAAGAGAAAATACACAACAACTGGACTGAAAATGAGTGAAAAAGCAGCCAATGTCCAAAGAACAACATTCAGAAAGCCTAAAGAACTATAGCTCAAGACCGCTTTAAAAGATTAGAAGTATTCAGTTGTAAAGTTATGTAACTGATGATGTGGCTCCAGCAGAGCCCTGACCTCAAAATCAAATTATTATTCATCCAACTAAAACCGGACATGTGATCACCAGCTGTGATCCAACTAAATTAAACACCCGGATAATGTGGCCGGAAGTCAAATTTCTCCTGCATGTATGAACTCAGTTTGATCCAATGTTTAGGGTTAGGACTTTGACCCAGACATACCAGTAACGATAAAGAAAAACCACAATCAGCATAAAAGATGTAGAAAAGTGTACAGAGCTGTAAAGTTATCATATTCACAGCTTCACATGGAGTCGAAAAAGGTCAAATACTAACAAACTGAGACTTAACTGTGCATGTAAACAAACTGCAGCCATCTCTGTCTTACCTTAAACCGACGCTTTATGTAGACATTCACTTAAGCCTAGTTTACGCTTCTCCGCCACGTCGACGGTGTCGCGTGACGCCGTCATTGAGCATTCGAAGTTCTGCGTCGAGGGAACACGTTGCTCTGCAATTCACCATGCTGCTAGGGGGGTGTGGCTGCGTGTTTGTGTGGTTTCAGGGGTTATAGCCGACTCCTTGCTTTTTCTTCCGGTCACCGTTAACAACAGTAAACTATGGCAACCGAGGTGGAGCAGCCGTATTTGCAGTTGGAGCTCATCAATGTTGAAAGACAAATGCTTGTATTGCAAATGTTGAAGCGCAGGCGACAGAGAAGACGTTTGCGGAGGTGGTCTGTACGACCACTAAACCGGTCGAGGCTGAACGGGTGAATTTACAACACTGGTTCACCCGTCTGGGACCTGGATGAACAAATGCACTTTCGATACTTTCGAATGTCGACGGGCCGATTTGACGAGCTTCTTCACCGTTTCATCAACATCCATTTAGACCGGAAAAAGCAACTGCTGGAAATTACGTTCTCAGGGGACCAATCACAGCACTTGCGGTCCGCGTCAATTCGACGCATAGTTTAGGGTTTTTTGGAGGTGCATTTCAGGCCACGCTGTCGACTTGATGGAGAAGCATAAACTAGGCTTAACTCTGAAGGCTATAAAAACACCAACAGCACTTCGATTTCATATATTATTTTGGTTTTTATTGACCTCAAATGTTCTCTGTCTGGAAATGACATGAAGATATGAGTGACAAAGTCAATTATTCCTGTTTTTAATGCACTTTATAGATTAAAAATAGGCATGAAAATTGATTATGTTGGCATTCAAAGTACATATGCACATGTTAGAGTTGAAATCTTATCCAAAACACGAGCATGTGGACAACACCAACAGCCCACTGAATAACAGCCGAGGTGAAGGAGGAGACGGCTGTCAGTCATATGTGGTGTTCAAAGCAGCATGAACTCAGAGTTTTTGAGTTGCAGGGAGCTTTTTAAAGCATTTGGCTCAAGTTTCTGGCTAATATACAACAGATCCAGATGAGGCCAGGAAAAAACCCGGCGGGAGGGATCGGTGAAAAAGGTGGCAGAGACTTCAGATAACTGGAGGTGTGGAGCTAAAGAGGATGAACCAACCTTTTTTATGAGTGCGGAAGAGCTCCAGCTGTTTCTGCTGTTGTCGCCGCAGCGTGTTGATGATGGCGATGGCCAACCTGAGCGCTTCCTTTGGGTAACCGTGCGATCGGAGGGCGTCCACTCGGGCACACGCCGTAGGGACGTGCTCTGCGGGATGCAAAACGAAAAGAAACATTTTATCCTCTCCATTCACTTGTTTTCAACCCTTCCTCAGATGGCGACGCCCTGCTCTCTCACCGTGCCACAGGGGCCACCCTCGGGCGTCGAAGAGGGAGCTGTTGAGGTTGTCGTGGTAGCAGTAGTAGGCGTAGTGGTCCTCGGTGATGATGTGCTGCAGGTGGGGGTCCTGCCAGTGCAGGTCGCAGGCCTCGATGGCTCGCGTGAAGACCGTCCGGTGAGGCCGCGTCAGTGAGTCTTAGAGAGACGAAGAAGTTTAAACATTTAAACCCTTTCAGACCTCAGAATTTGTTTAAAACAACCTTCTGAAACCTTAAGGTTTTAGATGCAATTTATCTTTTTGATTTCTTTTTAATTTCATTGTTGTTTACTTAGTGTATTTAAGAAATGACAAATAAATATCTATTCTTTCCTTTTGCCTCTTTAAAGGGGAACTCCGGTATTTTTAAACCTAGACCTTATTTCTGGCATGAAATACATTTATCTACTCACCTAGAACAGTTCGGCGAAAGTCGGCATCCTTCGGAAGATATTTAGATAACTCGCGATCCATATAACGGAGTGAACGGGGCAAAGATGATGCAGCCTCTAAATAAGGCATTATCTGTCTTTATTTCACCAATACTTTAAGACAAATGAATGAACGAATGCGTACTATTCCTCTGTTAGCACATAGCTACTGTTATGTGGCTACTTGCAGCTATAGGAGAGCTAACGGAGGGAATTCTACACACACCTCCACTGGGACGACTGGTTTCCAGCCCTGCACCACAACGTTTTGCTTTACCGTCACTTGACATTTTTGTAGGCTTTTAATGGTGTCTTTGTTGCCTCTTCAACTTAAACTAATTTCATGTGTATGGCTGTGGATGTTCAGGGGTCATTTTGTTTTTATGATAGGGTGTTACATCCCACAACTGTAGGGGGAGCCAAGGAGAAAAAGTGCACAGTTCTCTAGTGTTACTTTAAAGTGGATCTCACATCTAAACACACCTACATCTCCAACATCTATCATTAATACACCCTTGTAGTTGTTAAAACTGTACATTTATTCCTCAGAATTATCACACTTTTAAGTGTAATGGGTTAACTGCAAACAGGAAGAGCTTAAAGTCAACATAATGGTGCCAGTTTGTCAAAATATGATCAATTATACAGTAAATAAAAGGCTATAGCAAACTAACAACAGCGTTATTCTTACTACTGAAATACTCAATGGCAGGGATACCCACATCCGATCCTCAAGGACCGCTGTCCTGCAGGTTTTAGATGTTTCCCTTTTTCAACACACCTGATTCAGATCAATGCATCATTAGCAGGCTTGTGAAGAACTTAACAATCTTTTGAAGAGATCCATTTCATCTGAATCAGGTGTTGTGAAGCAGAGAAACATTTCAAACCTGCAGGACAGCAGGACCAGATGTGGGTATCCCTGCCCTAAGGCACTATAGGAGCTATATACAGTATTTAAGCATACAGTATATGTGTAACTTGGAAACATGTCGCAAAAAACACAGAGAAATTGAGCAATTTTGTAGGTTAAAACATAAGCAATAATAACAGTGCCTTAATTCAAATTCAAAACATTTTTATCATAACCTTAGAGAAATGTTTGTGAAACTGTATTCTGTCTGATTTAGTGAAAGCAGGTGTAAGAATAAAGGCAAGGAAAAGCTGCAGGACCTCAACCGTGTCATTAGGCTCGTTCTATTAGCCACACTAAAAAGGTAACAAGACTCGAAGGCACTGAGATTGAAGATGGGAGACTTGATTAAAAGAGGGGGAGGGTGCAGGAGGAGGACTTAATGGTGTTAATACAGCAGCAGAGCAAAGAAAGAGGAGGAGGAGACGCTGCAGAGAGAATAAATCAGATGTAAGAGAGAGTCTGGAGAGCCACAGTTCTGCTTCAGCCGGGTGTCATCTCACCTGGGTTGCCGGGAGGGCCCTGAGGCAGAGCGTTGGTCAGATTGGTCAGCTCGCTGCCATGGTTACCATCCTCCAAGGGACAGACGTCCACGCCGTTCCACCTGCGAAGCTGTCGAAGCCAGAATCCTTTCTGCTCGGGTTTACAGTGGGGGTTCAGCACGATGCACATCCACAGGGCGCCTGCACACACACAGAGAAATCACGAAAATCATGAAGGAAAGGCATTCTCATGCCAGGTATTGTTTAAACCCTGAGCTTGCTTTGAGGCCAGTCCAAAGATTAATCGAATATTAGTTTAATATATAAATTGAATATTTAAGATTAAGTTTAATATAAGACGAGATAAGAGTGAAGCACATTTAAGAATTTAACTAAGAGGAAACAAATGTATATTACCTTTAAACCATTAAACTATGTCTGTTTCGATGTTAATCAATTAGTTAATTAATCTACGGAGCTATTTCAGGGCCATAATGTTTGTTCATTCAAAACAAATATTTGAAATTGGAAAAAAGTGCTTTGAACTCAAACTGTATTCAAAATAAAAAGAAGTGCGGCAAAATGTTATTATGAGTTATTTAAAAGTTTGATTTTGACTTTCATTCATTTTTTATTTCAAATTTGCCCAAATTTGTACAATCAAGATTTTTTTAAAAATTCGGTTTCAGACTCGGAAGCTTTGTTTTCAGTTCAAAACCTTTTCGTCATAAAAATTCAACAAACACAAGTTTGGACTAAAATATTAATATTACATCTTTCTTTCAGCAAATAAAAAGTATCAAAAACAACAAATATCTGTTTATTCAATGCACAGTCATCATTTTGGCTGCTAGTTTAAATCCCATTTAATTAAAAAGACACAACAAGACCAGAGGGTGAGCAAAAGTGGTTAAACGAGTTGTTGTCGGTGCAAAATTTTCATTTAAATATGACTTTTTACAAAGGCTGCCAAAATGAACGTGTCAATAATGAGTTAAGAAAAAAATTCAACTTAACGGCACAAATCTTTGTGACACAATATTAACTTGGGTGCGTTCTGCGAATGTGACCCTTGGTGCGCCCCTTCAGATGCTGGTCTTTTTAGTTATTTCAAAAGTTAGGACTTAAACATACAGAGAAGTTTGTCTGTGGAACAGCCTTCCTGAGGGCAGCTGGGAGGGCTGATATATCTAAAAGCAAAAACTTAAGACATACCTATTTAGTAAAGCTTTCAAATCAATTTGAATGAGTAGAATCTTATCTATATTTACTATATCTTATCCCACCTTTAGCCTAGCTTAGCATAACCAAGTCTTAATCTCTTGTTTGTCGAGTTATTTATTAATTTCTATATTTTAACCTTGAAGTTTGGGTTAACAGTTTCCATACTTCCTTTTTTCCTGGGGGTTAAGGCAGCACTCACACACCTGTAAGTCCATGTGTGCACGTTCGTGTCGGCGTGTACGCTTTGCTTTGTATCTTTGTGTTTTTTTTTTATTGTTGTATGAAAAGTGCAAAACAAATAAAGATTTACTGATAAAAAACATGGGAACTGCTGCAGGTTTGAGTAAGGTGTCAACCAGAGTGTTTACATGCAGAAAGTACTTATAAGATGGGAAAGATTAGACACAGCTGCCAACTGATTTGAAATGGTATAGCAGCAATTTGTGGGAATATATTTAAGAAACTATTTTTGGGATCTTTGTCAGTGAAAAAAATAAAGTGGACTTCTAAAAGGCTTCACATGATTTAAATCACAAGAATCTTAGCTTTCCAACCAGAGAGAACCTGAACAACTCAGAACCTGTGAGCTGTGTTTTTAAGGGTAAAATAAAATAAAGTTGGCTGCATAGTGTCATCAGAAGCTGTCCATATAGGCTATGTTACGTTTGGCTGTTATTTGTGATTATTGGTCACAAATAATAAAGAAACAAGAGACAAAAATACAGTTTTTGCTTAAAAAAAAAAGAAAGATGAATGATTTGTTTTTAGAACTAAAGATTAACCAAAAACCTTTGTAAATCCTTTATTTACTCAACAATACTCTAAGAAATGTGAAATAGCTTCAGAAAGGTTGTTAAACATAATAAATAATGTTTATATACATAAGTAGGGCTTTAGAAATGGCTCAAAACAGTGTATTCTGTTCATATGTGATGTCTTGTTTCGTCTTTCAAACAATCCAAAACTGAGAGATGAGCAGAAAATCAAAGAAACTGTAGTGAGAGAACAGTTGGTGCTTTTGCTTTCAAAATGATTAAATGAGTAATCAATCACACGGATTAATTTTCTTGTGATCGATAAGTCGACTAATTGTTGTTGGCTAAAAGCAGGAAAAGAGCCCGAAGGAGGAGAACGCACAGAGGAGGAGGGGAACCGTGGACACATTAAGAGATAAATAAAGGATGACAGATGACAAAATGAAACAGGAGGAGGAAAAAAAAAGGAGGTGAGATGAGACGGAGAGGTGAGGAAGGGATTGTAGGAGAGAGAATGAGGATGTGGGGGAGGGGAGAGGCTTTATCTTTGTAAGGGCTGCGGCAAGGACAAACCAGGGGAAAACCAGCGAGGCGACATCAGACGTGGAAGAAAGACAAACAGGAAGTAAAACATCTGAGGTGGATTTAAATAGTCTTTTAACATAACCGATTAATGTTTTTCTTCTTTAGCTGCATTATTTTGCTCAGTGTCAGGTATCAGCAATTAGTCCAAGCCACAGACTTCATGACTATTACCTCATAGTGAAGCAAAATTAGCCAGAATTAGGAGCTCTGCGCTCCTACAAGTGACTTTAAATGAAAACAGACGTAACCTGGTGGTCAAAATGTGCCATCTCGATCCCAGCTCCACCCTAAACATAGACAAGGAGGCAAGATCACAACCAAAAAATGGTTGGTTTGTAGCCAAATAACTTACTCGGTAATCATTTTTATTAACAAGAGGCTAATTAATAAGAAGCTAACTAATGATGGTTGAATATTCAGTATTTTCTGCAAAGATTTGGGATTTCTGTTTCCTGAGAAAGATATTCAATCTTGACTGAAATGGCTTCAATGCTAACATGCTAATGCTAATAATGTGTAACATGAACCACGTCAGATTAGCATATCAAGATGCTAAAATATGCTACTTCAGACTGAGACTAAGACTCCTTTTAATTAATGTACTTTGGAACGATGGTTTCCCATTGTGGGCATTTAGGTTCCCACTACAGATAGCACCACCTTGATGTAGGCTGTACATTTTACTGACCATCAAAGCGACGGCATATGCAGATTCTGACACGTCATCTAACAGCTACTGAGTGAATCTTCACCACTAAAACAGCAAAAAAAAGTCATAACAGTTCAGCAAATTCTAAGTTGTAGATTTATTTTTTTAAACAACGCATGTGTCATATCAGACTTGTTGGATATCTTCCTTGTGGGCATTTACTTCTGCTCCATGTCTGTTCTGCATCCCTTATCAGAAAGATATCCTCTTATTTGCCAAGAAAAAAGGCTCGCTGTTGTCTTCATTTTCGTACCAACTCATTTTTGCTGCCTTGTAGTTGTTGTTTTGGGATTGGACCAGCAGATCTGTGAGCCACAGCTCAGTAGCTGGAGCAACACGGACGTTGTTCGGTTGAGAAAATGAGAGACAAAGTGAGCGGTGATTTGATGCAATGGCAAAATAATCGACAATGTTGCTGAGCCGCTGTTAAATTTTTACAATTTGAGTAACTGTTAGCTGTTATCCCCCTTCAGGAATCCCCCAGGATCCCCCAGATTGCAAGTACCTAAAATTCTTGTAAACTTGCATAAATACCAGATCTAAATGCTAGCAATGTTACAGTGGTTGAGTTTTACAGCTATTCCCACCTGCTCCATGACTTTCCAGATGTTCCAGAAGGTCCAGAAGTGCTTATAGTCATGGCTCTTAGACTTTTGGTTTGGGTCTTTGAAATCACTTTTAAAGCACATTTATCGTGATTTTTTACTATTTAACCCCATAAATAAAAGTTGTTTTGTGCCTTTAAGGAAACAGCTTCATCTGCCTGAACATCTGTGTGTTTGCCTGTTATCACTGTACCTAGTTCATCCCACAGCTGCCGGTACTTGTCAGTCATGGTGGTCCCCTGTTGCCTCCACAGCGCCAGTCTGGGGTCGCCCATGAACTGCTCTGTGATCAGCGATAACATGCGAGCGCCGTTGGAGTCCCTCATCTTCAGCATCTCTCTCACCTGCAGAGACGGGGGAATATGGGTTAAGTGTAAATATAAGTTTAGTCTGAAAATAAGTTCATGGAGGACAGACTGCCAAAATAAGAAATAAACACACAAATATTCAAATATATATACATATGATAATAAATGCTACTAAAATAAGTCATCCTAATAAGCATAATGAGGCAGAAATGTATACAGGAAAAAGGAAACATAGAAATAAATGGGCCCAGGGAAATAACAGAGAAGTAAATACATCTATAAATAAATAAATTACTGAATACATTTTAAAATAGATCATAAATAGATCAAATTAAGGGAAACTAACATAGAAACAAAATAACAAAGAAAGAAATTAATTCCAATGAAAATAACAAATAAAATTGTTACAAAACTATGCGGCAAAGTAAATAAATAGCCAAATTAACACAAGCTTAACATAATGTAGTTTAAATTTAAAGCAGAAACATGTATTTATATCACATATTTATATCATATAAACGTATTCATTTAGGTGCAGGTATGTGAGCAGTTACACTGAGAACGGAGGCGGTTGCTAACGTGAACGCGAGGTGAAACAGCAGCTGTATTATGAATCTTACTGTATTTAGTTTCTTTAGCTTAAAAAAGAGAAGGAAGATTGATTAAGCAAAAAGTGCCAAAACGATTAACCTTTATTTTCATCCTTTCATCCTACATCTGTCTGAGTTATATTAGCAAGTTGTTGCCCACCATGCTCTTGCCTACCTTACAATCGTACAGCCAACCAGAACTTTACAAAAAGTCAACAAAGACGCTCTGCAGTTGCTGTGGCTGCTTTCTATTATTAGTGTAGATGCGTTCTAATGCAAATACACAGAAAAAATTAACAAAATTCTTCTTAGAAATGATATCCCATCACTGTGAAAAGCTCGTTTTAAAGGAGACTCTAATGAAAAATAGAAAGGAAACCCATTACCAGTCTCTGAGGCACCCGTTATCTTGAATATAAAACACATTAAGTTTTTTTAGTTAATGAGGAGCTATATAGATGGAAGACTGCATAAAAAACTCAATATAAAGTGTAAATACTAAGAAACCCAATACAGATCCCTGTGGAACTCCTTGTTTTTCCTCAGTAGCGGCCATTTTGATTGTCTCATTTGTATGAGACATAATCTCACCAACAAGGAGGCAACAATAAAGAGAGGTGACGTGGTTCGTGAGTTGTTACCTTGCTGAACAGTAAGTTGAGCTGCTTTCCCGAGCCATGGTACCCGCCCTGGGAGAGGAAGAGCTTGACCTGTTCCTGGACTTGCTCCTCGTCCAGATGCCAGCAGTTCTCGTCGTCCACGCTCGCCCCCGCCGTCGGGTCTGGAGCTCCTGCAGCCAACGACATTAAAAATCAGTGAGAAAATCATCACAACATCAAATTATCTTGGAAAATCTACTCTAAAACTACAATAGGTGTCTCTAAAACGTGGTGAAAAGCAGAAAAGCAGCAGAAAATGCAAATATTTGTCTAAATTGTTATTCTTTGAGAGTAGTATGCATGGATATCCTCACATCAGCATATAAAGTAGTCCACCTTTTGCATTAATGCTTTAATTCAATGCTGGTTAAGCATAAACACTGACCAACAGGATAAACCCAGCAAGAATAACCAGCCTGCATGAGCATCTCCAGGGAGGATTAAATCCAAAAGATTCCAGCAGAAAAGGTTAAACCATTTTCCTCAGAGAACGAGGATATATTTAAGAAGATATGGAGAAAATTAAGCCTAAATTAAGGTGCGTACAACCACCATGAGGCCATAAATCCACGGGAAGATGGTACTGTAAGTTATGTAATCTACAAACAGCATGAATCATTTATGCTACAGGACATTAACAGACTTGTACAATAAAAAGCACAATTAGTCAATCAAAACATAAAAAAGCTAATTTCCTGTGCAGCACCCAAATGAGTAGTTTTTACTCCTTCTATTGTTATTTTAGACACATGGCAAGTGATTATGCTGTATAGCGCTCCAAATGACACCAAACAAAGGGGTGTAAAATGCGTCTAAAGGAAAATAAAAAGGATTTTAAGCTCTAAAAGTACCACAAAAATCACCACCACATGGTGCAGGGATGAAGCTATCAGCCAACTGAAAACAATTTCAACAACCTCTTTCTACGGCATTCAGGCTGGTTAGACATGGAAAGATTTGGTCATTTTTAAGTTATTTGCAACAAACAAGCAACAAATATGGAAAATGTACAGGTTTAAGTTAAAAAATCTTCCAAATTTCTTCTACTTTGATTAAAAATGAGGTCATCTAGTGTAGTTTCAGATGTCGACGTGAGCTTCAGTTCGCTTTGTGGTGTAAAAATGTGCAAATAAAGGAATGTAACAATCAGGTATTTTGTGTTTTAGAGCATTCGCTATGAAAACAGCTTCCAAAAGGAAAATTGTGAATTCACCCATCAGCTGTGAGACATTTCAAACCACCTGACCCCCTCTCGCCCCAGATCATCTGGTAAAGTTACGCTTTCTGTCCCTGGAGCTCGTACGAATCAGGAAAAAAAAAAAAAAAAAGCTGCTTTAATGTGAAGTCAACTCCCAAAGAGCTGCAGATGTGCTGAAACTCTTCCGTCTCGTTCCCATCACATTTGGCTCATTCCACTGAGCTTGTTGTAATCTTATCTGGTTTCATTTTATTGCTTCATTTCACACCTTTTATCTGCTCTTTTTATGACATTCCCTTCCTGTGTTATATCTGCTTTAGTTAGTCTTGTTTTTCTCGTGTATTTTTAAACTCTTGTTATAACCACCGGCAGGTAAACTGAGTAACACAGTGATGTATATTGGGAAAACCTGCATCCTGGCATCCATGTGCACGTTACTTTGACACTTACCACCAACCTAAATATTTTTTGCAGCCCTCATATCACAACAAGTCTCTCCGATATTAAGCAGAGGGTCATCAAGACCAGTTTTTAGCAGTTACATCAAATTACCAAAAACACAATTTTATCTTCCCCCAAAATACCTCAAAAACGTCTTCATGCCTTCATCACTGTCTGGTTTACAGCAGCTCTTTTGCTTGCAGTCCTTATTTTACTTACTTTTAAAGTTTTAAATGGTTTGGCAGCCAGCTCATTCACTTTTTTTTATGCTTTTAATTAATTATCTTTGTTCTAGCTTCTGTTTTGTCTATTTTATTTTGTTATATTTGATTTTACTGATCAATGAATTAACTACTTCTGTAAAGCACTTTGCTCAATCTTGCTGCTTTTAAACTATAGAAATAAAACTGTGATCATATTATGATCGACTGACGTGTAGAAATACAAAATATTTTTATAATTATCTTCCTGTGATGTTCACCTGAGAAGCTATTAAGTGCTCAATAAGTAAGTAAGCTCACTTGTAAACCATTTACTGAATATTCGTATGGAAACAGCTGTTTAAAAACTGAATGTGTAACTCTTAGAGTCAAAGTACTTTGTCCAGCTTCAGTGTGTGTACCTGATCTGTGTTGTAGGCTTGTACTTTTATCTCTATGAGGACCAAAGTCTGCAGTGAGGACTTTTCTGTTCATTTTACAGGGCTTCAGGTTTAGGTTACAGCCTGGAGCTCGAGAGGAACACAAGCATCCAGAATACAGCATTTGCTTTTTAAATTCAGCCTGAAAATCACAACCAGCTGCCGGCAGACGCCACACTCACCGTGGACCTGGTTGATCTCCGAGTTCTGGGACAAAATTTCATCCGCGAGCTTCTGCGCCGTCGGCAGCACCTCGGTGTGATGCACCGTGATCAGATACTGAACAAATTTCTGCAGCTGATCTCTGTTCATTTGGAAAAGAGTCTCTGAGATGGGCAGGCGCAGTTTGACCTGCTCGGGTTTCCGTACTCTGTACAGCGAGAGCGCCACCACGTGGGCGCAGTAGAAGATGTCCTTGTTGCCGCAGCTGCACGTTACCGAGGTGATTTTGCAGCGGTCGAAGCTGACGCTCACGTTGCACACCAGCTCCGGCTCAGAGGACGTGGCCGGCTCCCGCACGGTTCCGCTCAGGTGAAAACCTGCACAAAAACAGACGGTGAATGTTAATCATCAGAAATGCCCACAATTTGTGTCTTTTTTATTTAATAAAATGATGAATGAACCCATTTTCTGCATCAGAATGCTGCTAATGGCTTAAACTGACCCACATTTATCAGTAAACTGAACATTTTCAGAGGTTTAAATGTCTTGAAATGCCCTTTACGTACACATCACACATTTCGCTGTGAGAGAAACAGTAAAATCTTACAACTACAATTTAACATTGTGGTTAACAAGCTGCTTGTTTCATTGGTAAATTAACTGCAAATGTCAACATCACTGCAAAGAGGAGGTAAATGGAAAGTAGATATTAGTTTGGCAAGCAGGGGGCAGCTGAAACACCCTTGAAACAGCAACGACATATCGATATATTGTTCAAATTAAGAACCAGTTGTTTATTTACACACTCAATCTCGGATGAACAGTTCTTTTGGCTCAGTTGCTCATCTCTTTTTCAACTCAACCAAACATGAACAACTTTGCGAACATTTATCCGATACACTCGTCTGAAAACAAATCCCCAGAGAGGGAGTGCAACAAAGATCTGCATCAGGTACTTTTTAACTTCACGTGTCACTCTCACGCCCTTTGAATGGTTCCATTCTTATCTCTCAGGCCACACTCAGTTCAAATCCGATCCCTGTCCAGTCACTACAGATGTACCCCAGGGCTCTGTCCTGAGGCCCTTCCTCTCCATCACCTACCTTCTCCCCCCATGGCAATATTCTAAATATCCATTTAAATTAAATATCCAATTTTGCACTACTTTGCAGATGACACCCAGCTCTACCTTTGCAGCAAGCCCAACTCCACACTGTGGATTTGGTGCCTGTTCTCATTGGCACCAAATCCACACCTTTAGTTTCCCCTTCACCCCAATAACACCTCCATGATACTACTCTGTCCTACATTTTCTCTTTCAACTCTTTTCTTTCTTTTCTCTTATTACTGATTTTATTATGTTTGATTGATTAATGCAGTGTCCTTGAGTGTCAAGAAAGTCGTGCAAATAAAACTTCAACTACAACTAAAATTATCGTTATTATTATTTTAATTTTAAGTCTCATGTGTGCAAACATAAAAATAAATGCAGCAGTTTTTATAATTCGAACCAGCTCTAAAGTCCATATTTGGTCTGAGCTCCTTTATTCTCCAACACAGCCTGAACCCTCTTAGACAAGCTTTCTGTCATTTCTTTAAGTAGTCTTCAGGAATAGTTCTCCAGGCTTCTTTAAGGACATCCCAAAGCTCTTCTTTGGATGTTGGCTGCCTTTTGTTCTGTTCTCTGTCAAGATGATCCCACACTGCTTCAATAATGTTGAGGTCCGGACTCTGGGGAGGATTCATCCCTCCATATGACCTGCTGCCACTGATTTTCAGTCCACTTCTTGTGTCATTTGGCATAGCTCAGCCTTTTCTCCCGGTTTCCCTTCCTTAAGAATGGCTTCTTGACAGCCACCCTTCCATGGAGACCATTTCTGATGAGGCTTGGGCCAACAGTAGATGGATCAGCTGAAGGTCCAGATGCATCTCTCAGGTCCTGTTTCAGGTCTTTGCTGGATTTTTTCCTCTTTCTTAAGGACATCACTTTCAGATACTGTTCATCTGCTGTAGATAGTTTTTTAGGCCTGACACTTCTTCTTTTGTCCTCCACTTGTCCAGTTTCCTCAAATGTTTTAAGGACACACTGCACACCATGCTGAGATATGCCAAGTTTTCAGATAATAGCTCTTTGGGAATCACCTTGTTGGAGCAAAAATACTATTTTCTGTCTGACAAACTGTTAACTTTCATGTTTTTCATAGATGAAATTGAAGAAATGGGAATAAATTGTGTGTCTTTGTGACAGGCTGCTGGTAACAAAGTGTCTAAAGATACAATAAAAACTGGTTCTTTGCTACGTTATCTGTTATGTATCGACACAACACTGGTTCATCCCTTGAGTTAGGAGCCTTTTTTTATGCTTTAATGACTCATAGGTCAGAGTTAAGTGGCTTAACTAACAAAAAACACAAGAACTGGACTGAAAATTAGTTTAAAAAAAAAAAAAAAAAAAGAAAAGAAAAGAAACAAGCAGCCAATGTTCAAAGAAAAACCTTCAGAAAACCTGAAGAACTATTGCTCAAAATAAAAGATTACAAGAAAGTCTGTCTGCATTGAGGTAAAATATAAATAAATGGGGGGGTGCATCGGGAGTTTTGAACTAAGGAAGCGGTGTACAGAAAGTTTATTTTGTGAAAATGATGCGATTATGAGGTTGAAAATGACAAAATAATCAGCAGCAGAATGCCAAATCTTTCGGTAAATCTTCAGAGAGCTTCAAGTTGTGTCGAGAGTCACTGAAGGGTCATCACTCTAAAGCACACTTTTTATGTTTTACTTCTGCATCTTTACTTCTTGATTCAGCTCTTATTCTATAGTTCAACTGAAATTTCAGTGAAGTGTTGGCAGGGTGAAAAGGCAGCGTGGAGACCTAAACATTCTCATTTCCTTTTAATTTCCCTTTCACAACACCTCCTGTGCTTACCAGTCAGCACTGACCACATGCACAGGGTCTGACCGTTGTACTGTGACCCTCTAAAAGCAAAAACCTATAGGTGAGTTTGAAATAAAGAACATTTTTATGTGGATTTGAGCTTTAATTTTCAAAGGTAAATACACAACATAACACACGACTGTTTGAACAAACTCTGATTTGAAAACAGAGAAGCCATACGTGGGCGTGAGGTTTAAATATTGTGTCAAATTTAGAGAGACACAGCAGATGGAAGCGTTTTTGGCAAATTATGACAATTCAAGAAGTACTTCATAGGCAAAATTCTTCTGTAACAGGCAATCTGACGGGGTTAGTGGGAGAACAGATGGTTTCAGAAGCTTGGTCAGAGCTGAGCTCATACAAATAGTTTATCATCTACATTCAGCTTGTGCTGTTTCAGTTTCACTATGTGGAGCTCATACAGTCATTCTGACACCCACAGTTTGTTTCTCCTTGTCCAACAAAGACACACAAAGCCAGAACAACTACTTATTTAGTCCTGAATCACAGGAGCACGATGTGCTTCTTGCATCATGCTGTCACACAAACTGAAAAACATGTACGGTGGCCAAACGAGAGGCTGATAAGCCACAATGCCAGACAGTGACAGATGACAGGCAGCATTATTAGATGCTCATCTGAGCCAAAGAAAATGGAAAAATGCGTCAAAGATCCGACCTTCTGTCAAATCTGTCTACGGGGGAGTTTTAAACGGGACGAGTGCTGGCTGTTCACATATTAAAACAAGCCCATATATAACGTTTGCTGTCAGCACATAAATCGCTCATGAACTGATGTTAAAGGAATAGTTCAGCGTCTTTAGAAGGTTTCATACTTCTTTTCAAACAATTCAAAGTAAAGTTTAGCCACAGATTAATCTAAAAAGTTAGTAGTGAGCTCTGGTGGGAGGATCGTTTTCCACCTGCTTCCAGACTTTATGCAAAACATGAAATAAATAAATCTGGTCGTAATTATGGGCCAGGCGCATACACACAATAACGCAATATCCACCCATTCGTTATCTTCCACATATGTGAGGTCAGGTCACGGAGGCAACAGGTTCAGGAAGGAAACTCAGACATCCCTCTCCCCAGCGACACTCTCCAGCACCTCCTGGAGGATCCTGAGGCGCTTCCAGGCCAGATGGGACATATAATCCATCCAGTGAGTTCTGGGTCTGCCTCGGGCCTCCTCCCAGATTGACGTGCCAAGAAATCCTTCAAAAGGTAGGTGACCAGAGGGCATCCTAACCAGACGAATCACCTCATCTGACTCTTTTCGAGGTGGAGGAGCAGCAGTGGCCCTACTCCGAGCTCCTCCCTCTATCTCTAAGGCTGAGCCCAGCCACCCTCAGGAGTAAACTCATTTCAGCCACTTGTATCCACAACCTCATTATTTCGGTCACTACCCAGATCTGTGACTATAGGTCAGGGTTAGAACAAAGATGGACCAGTAAATTGAAAGCTTCTCTTTCCGACTCAGCTCCCTCTTTACCACAACGGACCGGAGCAGCGCCCTCACTACAGCTGACGAAACCCCCAATCCATCTGTGCATCTCTTGATCCAACTCACCATTATTCACGAACAAGATCCAGAGATACTTAAACTCCTCTGTCTGAGGCAGAGACTCATCCCCGACAGGGAGGGTACACTCCACTCTTTTCCGGTTGAAAACCACGGCCTTGGATTTGACCTCCATCCCAACTGATTCACACTCAGCTGTGAACCGCTCCAGTGCAGCTGAAGGTCTCGGCTTGAAGAAGCCAACAGAACCACATCATCAGCAAAAAGCAGAGATGCGATCCTGAGGTTCCCAAACCAGATGCCTTCCTCCCCTTGACTACACCTTCAGATCCTGTCCATGAAACCCACAAACAAGATCTGTGATAAGAGGCAGGCCTGGTGGAGTCCAACATGCACTGTAAACCAGCTGTTTACAGCCAAGAATGTGGACACAGCTCTTATTTTAGTTATACAGGAGCCCACAAAAACAACTCCAGTACCTTGTACTCCTGCAGCACCCCCCACAGAATCCCTCAGAGGTGCAACATACAGTCTACTATTCATAAAGAAAGACTGTGCTTTGAAAATGTTCGCCTCTGTACACGCTATAGGAGAAATTTAACCCTGAAAATGTAAATTGGAAAAAGAGGAGACATTATATCATAAAACAAACAGACAATAGAGGGAATGCCCCTTCGAGTAGCAAAAACATTCAACAAGTCGCGACCCAACAACTATTTTTTCGACCTACAAGAGAATTTGTGGACCACCAACATCAACATCTGGCCAGATATCAGTCCTCCTGATATTCATACCACCTCTTTTATACACCAGGAAAATTTACAAAGCAAAGCCTGGTATTCTGGATGTCTGGTGGTACTTCGCTGCCACATCTGCCAGCAAAATTCCACTAAATAAAAAACAGATAAAAGAGCACCCTCTAACGTTGTTGATTCCACTGATATGACAGAGAACGCACAACTTCGCCGAAGAACAGTCCAGTCAGAGGTTTATCTATGAACAAATAGAGACTGGACAGCTGGAAACAAATGATGGATAAAAGCTGTATGGACAGATCAAAGCAGCACGGGGCACCGATGCTCTGCTATCAGCATGTGCGGCTCTATCTATAGCACTCAGATAGGGCAACATATTTTCATGCCACAACCTTTAGATTCATGACAGCAGCTGTAAAGATACACGTGACTGCTGGCAAAAAAAAGAAAATCTGATAAAATGACAGGAATTTACAGCAAGCTGCCAATTTAATAGGCACAAAGTTGCAGCAAATCCTCCCTTCATGGAAGTTCAAAAAGCTCAGATTGCGTTCATTCCTCGATGGTTGAATTTAGCCAGATGTTGATGTTTTCAATGTTAAACGGGTCTGAAAATGCAGGTGCACGAAAAGTAGCACACACTGGAACATTAGCCGGCAGGTTTGATTTCCACTTTGCTCAAACGTTCTCATGTATGTGACACACAGCACATAGCTGACACATATCACCCCTGCTGGGTGGAAGAACGTTGTAAACTGAGTAGGTGTTTCTTTGCAGATGTGCTGCTGCCGCGTGTCACACACACACACACACACACACACATCAGGGAGAAATCAAAAAGGGCGGAAGGAGACAATAACCGAGAGTGAAACTTGTATAGAAATAAAGAGAGCGTCGTTTCAGTTCTTATTGCTGCTTTTCCGGCCGAGCCCACGCTCTCCGGACCACACTTCACACAGCCACACGTCCACATCCTGTCTTTTAAAACGCACATGCAGACACACGGGCGGCGCGCTCAGTTAGGCCGCCCTGCCCGGGTCATGCCTAACCCACAGCTGAACCTCTGACGTAACAGAAAGAGAAACAGTGACTCGAGAGGAGGAAGGAGGCCGATGTGCTGCTGGAAAAATCAGTATGCCCTCAGCTGAGTGAGTGTGCACATGCAGGAGTGCGAGATTGGCGGCGATCCAAAGCCCTGAGCTCAGCATTCTGTAATGCACTTCCTGGCTCTCTCTGTCTGCTCTTCGCAGCTTGCATAATACAGCTCTGTGCTCCTCATAGCAACCAAACTTAACTCCTTCAACCCCGCCGCAGCCTCACACCAGCCCCCGTGCCACAACGAGGGGAAACAAACATCTAAAGCCGCGTTTCCACCACATTTCCAGTCGTTCACCTTTTTATCTGTGCAAAAATAACGCAGCGATGTTAAAATCTTATCAAGAACTTGCATCTGAAATGCCTCTTTTCAACCAAAGCGGTTTGAGTGGCGGTTCAGGGCAGGTGCTCACTCCGACTGCCTAATCAGTGAGGCGGCGACTGCTGAGAGCAAACGGCTAAAGCAATATGTCTCTTCTCATTCGTCCTCCAGCACAAGCAACACCTTCCACAAACTCATAATCATGATTTGAGAGACCAGTTCTCTTAAATTACATTTAAAATACAAAAAGAAACACACACAGCTTTACACACACACGTATACTCAGTTAAGTATAACATTTGACCTACTGCCCCTCCTGCTCTAAGCAGGTGTAGATTTACGTCATGGAAGCCATCTTCATGGTGTGGAGACGGCCTCTTGTTTGATATATAAAAACCTTAAAAAAAGGGACGATACTTAACCGAATCATTAGGTGTTTTTAAATATCTCTTCCAACATATTTTGGACCTCTTTCTAGTTTATTATCTATATAGAGTGAAAGAAACAGTTTATCTGCACAGATCACTCCGTTTGTCTCCGTTTTCTCTCCTGATTTCACAAGTCTAGTATATAAATGCTGCTTTGAAGAGCAGTCTGTGTTTGTGAACGCTCTTTGGAGCTTAACAGCGTTTCCAAATCCCGAACGGTATTTACGTAAGGCGCTCTAAATGATATTTAAACACACTGTTTTGAGAGAGACCTATAAATGCCAGACGGTGATATTAAAACACAATAAAACATTCAAGATTGTTTATAAATGACGTAAAAAACAGCGATCAGGAAATCCGGATTCTACAGTCCACTGAGCAGCAGGACAGTAAGGGGAACACTGAGTTTATGCTCTTCCACTGCTGCTTCAGATTCTGTTTTTTTATTGTTCTCTCTTGAATTAAGGCGACTAAACGCTACACTGGTTCTGGATTTTTAAATGAGGCAGTCACACCGTTTTAACTGATCCGGTTGGTCTCCATAACTGTAAGCAGTCCTTTGAAACGGACCAGCAAAAACACTTGGCATCAAAACTGTAACTGTATGATGCTAAACAAGTCCAAGATATCATCAGTGGTCTGATGAAGCAATCCAATCATTTCCCACTGCTTGTTTATCATCAAAGCTCTGAAGGCTACAATTTATTCAGAACCAGTCCCGAAATCCCCACTACACCCAAGGTAGTAAGCGTCTAATTACAACAACATGAATTAATGGAAATATCATATATCCTACAGGCTTTGTCTCTGATAATCAATGAGGAAATTTGGCTAGTTTATCTAGTAAACTGCCAGCAATCCTGCAGTCACATAAAACTGATCAATATCTTTGATGGAGAGTTATTGCTGTCAGTTTCAGAGCCTCCATGTGAGACATTACAGTCAGTAAATGCATGTTTTTACATATAAAAACATGAGTGGAGCCCTTTCTTGAATCCCTGAGCATAGCAGAGTGTGGAACCAGATGGATGTTGTGTTCACATAAATGCTGATCGGAGCTGGAGCCGATAAATACCCAATACTACTGCATTTGATGCAAGACTAAATAAAGATTAAACCTTTTCTAATTGCACTCAAAAACTAGATGTTAGCACGTGTTGTTTTTTTTACTACTGTAAACAGGGCTTTTTACATCAAAACTAGCATGTACAGTAGCATACATCCACTTATAGCAGGTGACGGCCTTCTTTCCCATTGCCAGTCGCCACAAGGAGGTTATTATCTAAGTGTGCCAATAAAAGTAAAAGTAACTTAACTCTTGCAGCTCGAAACACAGCAAAATTTCTAAAAAAAATTCTAAAAAATTTGGAGTCTTGTCTTTGTAACACTGCCAAATTGGAGATGGAGCCTATAAATATCTGCTATTTCTGCGGAGTCATTCAACGCAGACTGAATGAGGATTAAACTTTCACATAGCACTCGAAATTTAGATATTAGCAGGTGCGAGTGTTGGGGGTTTTTTTCTGTCTAAAATCAGTTTCATACTCTTTCTACACTAAAATTAGCAAATAAAACTGTCAAATAGAGATGAGTCAATAAATACCAGCAAATTACTGACTCAAAATTGTCTTTATTCTTTCTCAAAGTAGCAAAAGGCACATGTTAGTGGGTGTTAGTGTTTTTTCCCCCCTTTTTGTCCAGTGTGAAATGAGCTAAAGTAGCATTATTTTCAAAAATTCCAAAAACTCTTCTGGGAGAAGATATCCACAAATCATTCAACTTCCTTTAGTGATTACTACCAGGCCCGAGCCAAGTCCTAGCTTTGTTAAACAGTAAGCTATTTTTACAGCTTAACAAGGCTGGGCCATCAAAGCAATTTCAATCCAGAACTTTCAGAAACCGAAAGGTTTCAGAAACTAATATCTGTAAATTGTCCTGGTGATTAAAATTTCCTTCGGTCTTATCTGCATTTCTATTGCGTTTTAAAATACTGCAAAAAACAGGGAATTTAGTCAGCTGATGTTTCACAAAGCAACAGTTGCTTTACAGGAAGGTAAATGATCATAATATAAAAACACTGACAGGATTAACACAGTTAAAATACTCTCGCCAGGTTAACTATTCGCTCACAAGTTAACCTTCAGGTGGCTTAGCCTCTAAAGCCGACCGGTCATGTATTAAGTGAGAGCTTCGCAGCCATAGAGTGCTTTGTGTTTACAAGTGTGTGTTGTGTGTGTTATTGTTTTGCTGACAATGGGGAAGCTAATCTCTTACCCATGGAGATGAAGATCTGCCTCTGGGACTGTAGAAAGGAGCAGTAAACAACCAATCAATAATCACGGCTGACTGATCACAATCTCACAGTTATGACTAGTTTCAGATAAGTAGTTTGCTCTTAGGGAGGTTTAAGTGTATGTGGTAATTATAACATATCTGTGAATATTTTTGTCCATTTTTTGGACTATCTATCATCATGGTGCATGATACATTGTTGGTAAAACCTCACAAAGAAAGTACTGTCTTTGGCAAACTGATGACATATTTAAGATGACTCCAAAAAAAGTTGGGTCGCTGTGTAAAATGTCAGTTTAAAGCAAAAAGCGATGACTGGCTGATCCCATAAAGAAATGTATTATGCAAAACAGAAGATAGATACTTTAAAATGTAGACATTTTACAGTTTCGTGAAAGATATTAGCTCATATTGAATTTGTTGGCAGCAACACTCGCAAAAAGTTGGAACAAGGGTAACAAAAGTAAAAAAATAAAAAATCAAAGCGAAGCATGGAAGTATTTTATTCATCTAGACAATGAAGACAAATGCACATTATGCGGGTTAAGCTAGCTTACCACGGTCCTAGCACTAACTTACTAAAACGTCAAAAAACTCTGACGCTTTGGTGATTAAAGTTTAATAATGACGTCATCGACTGTAATTGGCTCGATTAGTCAAGCTAAAAAAATCACTCAAAATGCCCATTCCTACTAAAACTTGTCTACAACTTTGAAATCGCTTGAAAAATTGTGCAGTGTTTCTGATAATCGTTTAACAGAACAAAATTAACTTGCTCTACTACAATGTCTTTATGTTGACCAACAACAGGGAAGATACTAACTTATTTGTTTTTATCATGTTTACAGGGTTGTCACTTCAAAATGAGACACCTAACAACATTAAAAATGCTAATCATTGGAGCTAACGCTAGCTAAATACAACTAGCCATCATTGCAACAATGTTAGCCAAACATAACTGCAAATAAGTCATATTTTTGTTTTGTTTTAGCATTTTTTCTTTCAATAGTTTTAAGTGGTACATTCTACACTGTAAAAAAAAAAAGGAGCAGGATTTAGCAAACAGCTGCATTTTAGAGCCACTGTTATAAGGTAATGTGTTGGGGGGATTGCAAGGAGCTGGAGAATGCACCTCACTGCAAGTTTAAAATTAGGTCAATGAGGATTTGAGTAAACTGGGTCAATCTGTGTCCTTCTTAAGCAATCACCTGCATCTCCTTTCTCACAGTATGAACCCATCAATCAGTGCTGACACACACCACCTTATAAACATTCTGATGCTGGTATAGCCCTAAATTCTGTCTTCCTCTGATCCAGCACTCTGCTTTTGAAACAGAACTCTAGAAATGACAAACTGCAATGAAATACTACACAGCTAAAAGAGTCTTTCACGACCAAGTGGACAGAAATTCCTCAGCTCTGTCAGAAAAACAAGAGGCCACCTTTACCATGCATGAGAAATTGCAGACAAGACAAGTCACTCAGACAAGAAAGTGGCTAAAATTGCATGTTTATCAATTAAAAAAAAGGGACTTTTGCTGAAATTTGCTCCCCATCAGGCTCAGATGAGGCCTACCTGGCCTGTAGCTATAATAGAGAGGAAACTGGGAGCTTCTTTTTAATTTATTTACAGAGCTACTGAACTCTGAAAATGACTAATATGACAGAAACTGGGCACTTAATAGCAAATAGGAACCTCTCAGATAGCAGATGAGTACATGAATCAATGACAAACAACTATAAAGCACTCAGAGAGGCGGCATTTGATACTTTTGTGTAATGCTATGGGAACATTAGAAAGGCAGATGCTTTCGTGTTTCACACTGACTAATGCAACTCGAAGGCCTCATCATGTTATTATTTGAGCAGCCTAAAGCAGATGTTCACTTTACATATACATGACACAAGTTAACATAACTAAAATCCAAGCTTCTCAAAGCCAGACAAACCCTCCAGGTAATGGTGGTTGCAAGTTTGTTTCTTTTGTCAAATAAGCATAATTGACATCTTCAAGCTAGAGCAACATCAGGTTGTTAAGCAAGTTTTTGGGAAATTACGAGTTAACAAGGCTTAAACACGCAGGCATAGAGCATTCATTTTAGATATTGGACATCGACTGTCTAGCAGTTTAAAAGCTACATTTAGTCCACTTTATAGAAGATTCCTTCTTTGATTTTTCACTAATTAGCCATACTGAGGTACAAGAAGTTTAAATAATCTATTGTTTTAATAAATAAATTGGTGTATATTACTTTATACAAAAATCCCTTAAAATGTCATAACTCCAACAACTGTAAGGCTGCCATCAACAGTTATCTTCATATCTGACTTTTTAGTGTGTAATTCATTAAATAAGTGTTAAAAACATTTAAAAAAACAATAGAAATCTAGACATCACAGAAGCTGCAGCAAGCTTCAGAAATCACTTAAGACTTAAGATACTTAACACTTACAATTAATTATTTTATGCTAATAGCATGAATAGTTAATCATTTCGGCTCTAATTTGCTGGATAGTTCATTGCATACAGGAGCCCTTCAGAAGGTTAATTTGACAATAATCTCAACTTCTACTGCATTTCATAAGGAAATATTACCCATTTTACTTCATGTAAGCTTTCTTTACTACTCATTTCAGAAAAAGTCTTATTTTTTAGAATGCTGAAATGATTGAAAAACAAGAGGTATCTTAATTTAAATGGTTTGAAATAACTAGAATTACAGTTTGAGGGCAGTAAAAATGTGAATCAGTGGTTATGTCTTTGATTTTCCTCATTTCCTGAGTGGCTAACTGCGCTCGGTAGCTTAGCTTAACTTAGCATAAAGACTGGAAGGATAAAAAAAAATTTAAAAAAAGCATGTCACTATTTAAAAGTAAGAAAATCCACATCTGAAGCTGATCTTGTTTGTTGCTGTGTACAAGAACAACAAATTTAGTTTTTTGTGTACGTTTATTGTCTTTCATTTTTCTCATTTCCTGCATGGTTGGCTGCTTTCTCTTGTGTAGCCTAGCTTAGCATTTAGGTAATTTTTTTCCCAAGCATATCCAATTATTTTTGTGGCATTAGAAAATAAAAAAAATTACAAAAAACAATCACTATTGGCCCTCGGCCATATTATTTCCCTATGTCCTTTCTTTTCTACTCATTTCAGAAAAAGAGTCCTATTTCGTAGAATTTATTCATCAAAAATACAAATGCTGAAATGATTAAAAAGAAGAGGTAGTTTCATTTAAATGGATTGTAATAACTAAAACTACAGTTTGAAGGCAGTAAAAAGAGAATCAGTGGTAAGTTACAGAATCTTGTTTTTTAAGTAAAAATCTATAGAGCCCTCAGACTAATTTAAGTTCTGGTCGTGCCGTCATGTGGTTAAAGCTCCAAACTGTACATTAACAGTGCGGCTACCTGAAAGCATCAGTCACAAGGTCAGTTTTAAGTATAATGAGTAGTTCTAGTGTTGAGTATTTCTAATGTTTACTTTGAAAAGCAGTTTCTTTCCTGCTCCACGGCACAAGTTTGCACACATGGACACCACACTGTAATGACGGAGGGAATTTTATTTTGACTTGGCCTCGGATGTTTAAATAATTCAGACCTCCATTTGGCTCCCTGATACAACCGGCTCCTCCATGTGGGCTCACACACAGACAAACCAGAAATATCACTGTCGTACTTAACGTCAACGTGTCTCTGAGGTTTGAGACCAAGTTTCTGAAGGGAGAGGATTTTCGCCTCCCTGTCTTTCACCATTTAAAAGCATTTGCTTGCATTTGTTTGAGTGCTGTCTGTTCCCAGTGTGCTCAGCAAAAGTCATTTGTTTAGCCTCCGAGGACCATCAGCAAGCCAGCCAGAGTTTCTCTTCTCCAAATGCATTTGTTTCCACTCCTGAGAAGCAGCATGTCTCAGCAGGGATCCTCACAGAGCTGCGCTGCTGCCGCTAATAAGCTCAGGAAACCCTTAAAGACTTTAAATCAAATAAAAGCTTTTGCGTGCTGTCGTGTTGATCTGATTGATTGTGATTTTTAAAATAAAGGTTACCAGGATCTGAGTGTTGAATATTCTCTAAATATAAATGAAACAACTTGTTTGACAGGAGATAATAATAGTCAAATGTGTACGCTAATACTGTTAGCTTAGCTTAGCTTAGCACAAAGACTGGAAGCAGGATCCAATAACAAGCCTGTCACTGTTCAAAAGTGAGAAAATCTACAGAACAACAAACTGAGGTTTTTTTTTGTAGGTTTATGTCTTAGATTTGTCTCATTTCCTGTTTGCCTACTCTTGCTTAGCTTAGCTTAGCTGAGGCTATTTTTCATATATTTAGCATATTTCATTATTTCTGTGGCATTAAAGGGAGAACAAATAACAAAAACAATCACTACTGGCCATTTGCAATAAGCCACATATTTTTTTTTTTTTAAATTAACACTGGAAAATTTGTCTTTTTTTTTTTTTTTTTTTTTTTTTGTCTTTGGCTCCCTCGTTTTGGCTTTTTTTTTTTTTTGTAGCCATTTTGGCTCCTACAGTTATGGGATGTCACACCACTGTCATAAAAACAAATCGAAGTGTGAGCAGATGAGGAATTGAAGGGTGAGAAACATGAATTAATGTGAATTTTATGTGGAATCAACTGAAAAGAAATTAAATGAACTGGTCAAACCCACTGATCTTTTAACTGTTTCATTCTCATAGCTTAGCTATCGTAGCATGAAAATGTTTAATTTCTGAAAAAATATTTAAAGAAAAAAAAATCAAATAGTTCACATATTGATTTTTTGTGAGAAAATCATCTTTTCTCTATGAAGCTACCTCAGTTTAGGATTGTTTGTTGCATAAACAAAGTTAAAGAAAGTTACGCGGAGGAAATCTAATGCATTTCTTACATAAAAAACAATTTCTTGTTATTTTTTCTCTCCCAGTGTGAGAGCCACAGTATTCAGTCGGCAGCTAAAGGCCTGAGTGTCCTTGAATCTACCATCAAGAAGAGTTTTTAATATGGTCAGTGCCTGCAGCTGCCACACTTTAATATGTGCTCATTATCTAAATTACAAGACCAATCCATCAAGCATAAAAACATATGACTCCTTTACCAAAGGTCTTTTTATGAGTACTTTTCAGAGCTTTTTAACCACATGGTCTTTTTAAATAAATGAGGTTGGCATAGCTGTAACAAAGTCAAAAAATCATACGTCACAAGATGTTAGCAAAGCTATTCCTACCAGTCTTTACTCCATCTTGTTCGACCATTTTGTTTGTATAAAACAGAATGAAAACAAACATATAAGATTTATTGTCACATTTTAAAGTAAAATAATTTTGGAATAATTAGCCCTTTCCTTCTAAGCATTTGCTATTATGATCTGAAGAAATAGATGTTATAAATGTGAATGCAAAGATGGGGCTTTGAGGCTTTGGTGCAGCAGAGACCATAATCTCAGGAGATGATGAGTGCTGAGCCAGTGAAGGGAAAACAAAGTGCAGAAACAGCTGGAGTTGCACCACCACAGTCCCACCGGAGGAGAGGAAACATTCAGGTTGCTCTGATTTAACTTCACCCACTCAGAGACAGACGCTTCCCAACCCATTTGTTCCCACAGTGTTCACATAACGACTTTTATCCTGGTTATTTTGGTCAGTATTCAGACTCGTGATGTAAATAATTTAGAGGACTGAACTCCAGTCAGTTCCTACGAATTCTACCAATGATAAAGCCTCTTCAAAGTACCTTACAGCTATTTAAAGTTTTGAAATTCGGCACGTATTCAGGACAGTGCCGTGGTCAACGTCGACAATTTTCATGCCTGAACAGCTAACTCTCTAGCGCCACCAACACGTCAAAGTTTGAAGTTCATTCAGCTGTAGAACTTTGGATTTGATGGTCCAAATTCCACAAATGAGGTACCGTTAAAATCCTTAGATCAAGACGAGTCCAACGAATCCGAATTAGATTTTCCGCCATTTTGAATTTTATCAAAAACATTCAAAAAGGATTTCAGGTCACGCAGATTGTCCGATTTCCACGGGACACAAAATCTTCAGATCAAGCCGCACAAAAATTATCGTGTAGATTTTTTAATTTCGCTTCCGTTGGTCCGTACCAGCCAATCAAACTCAGCGGCAACTACGCCAAACAGGAAGTTAGACCATATATCTGTTGTTGCCTTCCTGAGCAGCCATAGACTTGCCTGTTATGCTGCTACTCCCCCAAAATCGCTGTTTGCGGCTATATTTTAAATCAATTTTGCAGTCTCTAAACCCATTAAAATCTTCCGTAGGCACTCGTTTTGCTGCTTTATTGTGCTCTCTAAAAACTCTAAACACTTTGACTAACAAAAAAAAAGGCACTGAAAGACATTAAGCCATTCTGACCTGATGTAATATACACTTGCTTTTACCTCTCAAGACTGGAGCGACAGACACATTGCATCAACATCTTTGAGACAAACAAACAATCAAATTTTTCAAAAAATATTGAAAAACATGAGGGGAAATGTCAGGTATCTACAAAAAATGCTTCTAGCTTCTTTAAAGCTGAAATATAACAAGTTTTAGAAGCAGATTCTAATGTTTTAGGCTTCTCTTATTAGCTGATTGGACCTTACACAATAACAATTAGCTGCACAATATATGATGGTAAGTTGAGCGAAATGGGGATATTTTTACTTAACATATGCACAGAATATCTCAAAACCACATTTAAACTAGTTAAACATACATTTAATGAAGAATCATATTACATTTCAGCCAGTAGATCATCGTTGTTTCATCGTATTTCAACTCAAACTCAATTATAACATCTTAGAGGTTCAACATGAATTATTCACATTTGAAAGCATGTGAAACCTTTGTGTCTCCACTAGAATTATGAACTTCGTGTGATTTTATTTAAATAACGTGCCCCAAAATATTAGTTTTATTGTTATGTTTTTGCCAAGAAAAGACACAAAGAGTTATATTTGGGAAGCTAGCAACAAAAACCTGGAGTTTGCTGTTTAAAATGGTTCTTAAATGAATAATTAGACAGTTAAAAGTTAACTCTGTGTGCTTTAACATGTGTCTACACTGATGGGGACTTCTAATGTCTGTATTGTCCCGCAGAGTGTTTTCTGTTCTTATCCTGAATAATCCGAAGTTAAATGAAAATGTGCACGTAAATCATTTTGATGTCTATGTATTTGTTGAAAAGCCAAACCTAGAACATGTGATGGGTTTGTCTTTAAGTGTCAGGGAGGAGGAGGAGGTAGGAGGAAGGGTTCTTGCTGTGAAAACAGGATGCAAGGCCCACCTTATCAAAGCAGAGCATCACACCGTCAGCCTCATTTCTGTTTGGACTAAACAGACAAACAGCCTGCTCGACATTTCTGGGTCGATGTGACCAAACTGGAAGATAAACAAAACTACAATCCTGCTGCCCAGCCCTCCTCCTAATCAATCTGTGATCATTCGTTTCTGTTCCCGACCGAGTACCGACCCATCTGTTCAACGTCCCAACCTGCTCAAACCGCCAAACATTCACCATCCTTCATCACTCATTTGCTGCAGGAAAGCTACATCTGTCTGTGGTGGACAGCAGGCTCAAGTATCTAACTCAAGGATACCTTTATTTAAACATGTTTTAACACCATTTCTGTTAAATTCACAGCTTCATTTAGTAGCAAAATTACTAACAGTGAACTATTTGGCAAATAAATAACTTAAATGGCAGCAATTTGACAATCAACTGATATTTCAAGCAATTCTTAAGTAAAAAATGCCCGAATATTTGATAGATTTTCAGGATCTAAATTAGGTAATTTATTGTTGTCTTTCAAGGTTGAAGGCAACTTACCAAACAGAAAAATGCCTTTTCTTAGTTTCTGTGTTTTTCTGAATGTTGACACCCTGATAATTACAATAACTGGCATCTGCTGAAGATTTAGAAAAGGAAAGCAGTGAATCACTACAGACTTTTGCAGTTGGTACATTTCCCTTCAACAAACCCTTCTTACTTTTATAAAAGTAACCGTTTGAAGCTCAAACAGGTCAAATGATCTTGTTGGAAACCACTGCACAGATCATTAGACTCAATATTAAAGTGCTCAACGTAACTAACAGCAAGTTCGCTGGTGTTAGCGGTACTTTTAGGACCTTAAGTGCATTTTGCTGGTAGTAGAAGTTTAAAACTTCCTCCACTTTTAACTCAGCATGCATTCATCTGATTGCCCCCGCCGCCACTCCCAGTTTTAAACTGCATTAAAGCACCGTTGATGTGGTTTTCAGTTGTATCCCATTTCCATCACTCGTACTGAGATTACTCATCTTTAACAGATGAAAACAATGACTCAACTTGCAGGCGCATGCCAGGCATACTCCTGTTCGTGGAGAAGCTCACCGGATGAGCTCACCGGGGCTTGTGAGAGCTTATGTCGTCCCTGAGGTGAGTCTGTGGAGCTGCTAAAGCGATCGACGGGATAACTCAAAGAGCATCATTAGGGCTCCACTTTTATCATCACTTCAAAGTAGAGAGGCACTTATTTACACATAAAATAGTAGTATTCTTTTGCAGTGAAAAGTATGAGAAAATAGACCCAGATTATATCTGACGGAGAACATCTGATGTGAACAGCAGGTGTGGAGAAAGTCTAAAAAGTCCCCTTACATCTAAGGACAATATCACTGAGCTTTATTGAGAATTGAGAACAGCGTGTCATTATTTGTGAAGTGATTCCACTCTTGGTGCTGGAAATATTTTCCAACTCTTTCAAAGTTTCTTGAATTTCGCTTCTTGAAGATTTTAAACCTCCATGTGTAATAGTCTTCTTTATTTTAATATACATTTTATATACTCTTACCTATCTATTGATTAAACATCAGACGTATTTGTACATTTATGTACATAATGGTTGTTATTTTATTGGAAGGTTACATTACCACATTAGTTTTTATCTCGCTTTAATGTCAGTGGAATAGAGGGTCAACACTGACAAATACATATATAAGACAACAAAAGGTTTGTATGAGAGTATTTTAGTGAATGAAACCATAAGGTTATGAGGAATCTTTGCACGTGTCAGCAACAGTTTGCCCGTAGGTCTCGAGACAACAGGCAGGTAATCACATAGTTTCAGGGCGAGCCTTGAAACCTCGTTTTACTCGTCTATATTCAAACATGCCACACTGTTGAAGCTTTGAGACACTCTAGTGTCTGAGTCAGACTTACTTAATCGCCGGGCTGTTGGATGGGTGAAGACCTGCAGCTACAGTTGGACCAGGAGAACAAGATCATTTGCTTTTTATTACAGATACAGACAAAAGTGGAAAGGCGGAGTATGCAAAGAGGCAGAATAACCAGACATGAGATCCCTGCTGGTTCCAGCAGTCAGTGGGTTTAAGTTATGTGACAAACAGTCTGGGCACTTTGTGAATTTGGCTAAGCAAACACTGACAATCTGCATCTCATGGCCAGACAAGAACAGGCATATATATATATATACCGTCAACAGATGGCAGGGGCGTTATCTGGCAGAGCAGGTTCACAAGCAGGAAGCAAGCACACTGATAAGTAGCTGAGTTCTCCACGCTTTTCTGCCAAATCCGCTGTATAAACCGAGAATATACGGCAGCTAATATGAAGCCTTTTCATAAAGGAGGACGTATTTTTGACAAAACTGTGGAAATCATTGTGCCTCAGGAGCTATGAACCACTGTGTGTGCATTTCAAGCCTGCTAGCGAGAGGAGACACAAAGTCCTGGTTCTGCACTGTTACGGAGAGTCCACCGTGTTGTTAAATTTGATAAATATTCCTGAAAGCTCGAGTCAGCATAACTCCCATAAGATTGTACTTATAAGCCACTATTTCACCCTAAATAAAGTCAGTTTTAGCCTCATATAATGATTAAAGATGGGGATCTAACCAGCATTAGCCGTTTCTTACGCTGGAAAGTAAAAATGATCAAATCTCTAATGGAACGAAACAATTCTTAAACATCAGATCACAGCCGTGGGATTTAAATATTTATGAATCATTTTAGCCAAATAAGTGCAGAAAGAAACAGGAAAGATCGGAGGTAAAGGAGGGAAGAGAAGAGGACCGTCAGTCTTCATTAAGTATGCTCTGGCTGTGAGCTGAGGTAACAGCCTCTGATGGATGACACCTTTAAGTTCCCATTATAAGGCGAGCATTACTCATAAGCAGCTTCTGATAAGCAGCCCGGCTGCTCCACAAAGCTCGAAGCCCGGCCTGCTCCTTCAGCTTCCTTTTCCAGAGAAAAGAAAAAGACCAAGAACAGTAATAAAAAGAAAAAATATGTCCGTGTCGAAACGCTCAAAGAGCTTTTATTAACCAAACTGCTCCGTTTGCAGGGCCGTCCTCTGCTCTACGGGGACCGGCCCGCGGGCCCCCCCCCCCCCCGGCTCCCGTGAGGCGAGGGTGGCGGCAGGCTTTGACTTGCAGTGTGAGGTTGGATAAAACTCCCCTGATGCTGCCCAGAAAAGACATGACTGCAGACTCTGAGAGGCAAAGGTGTAAAACAATTAGCTGATCAACAGAAAAATGATCAGCAACTAATCATTTTTAAAGCAAAATTATTTTTTACGGAATTTACCGTCTGTGATCGTAAATCAAGGCTATTAAAAACACTCAAATAATAGTGATTAATCACTTAAGTCTCACCATAGGCATACTAATTATTTAATAATTCACCGGAAACTTACGAACAAGAACATAGGACTGGGCATTATGGCCGAAAAATTAAATCTCAGATCATTTTTGGTTTCATTCTTAGAAATAAAACCACAACTGACAGAGAAATTATTCAAAGTAGCTTTTTTTTTTTTTTGGCTGCATCAGAGATCCATTGAAGTGGAGTAAAATAACCCCCCCAGGCCAGCTCTGACTGGCTTCCCTTTCACGCCCTCAGCTGCTCGCTATCGGCTCTCTGTGAGCTATAGAACGGAATCTGAAAGAAAATGACTGGCTCACGGATTCCTTTAGATGATAGTTAGGCTGGATTGGATCTGTGTGTTTCTGTTGGTATTCTTTCTGATTAATAAACACTGATATACAAGTAACAAGTGAAGCATAGACCAATCTAATGCTTACTTGAGATTCATGGTTTGGCGTTATCCATGCTGGCTCGGGGTCTACTCCGGTTCATTAAGCTGCGATCGATTGTACGCTCTTGATTAAAGATAAGGACAAACCCCCATTCAGAGGTGCTGTGTAAAATATGTAGGATTAAAGTGGTTGTATCATGTGGCAACACGAAAAACTGGTAAAGAAAAGTATGAATGATGCATGCCGAAACGAGACGCAACCTGTAAGCCAGAAAAAGCAAAACACTCGCTGATTCTCACACCCAACAATCTCCGACTCTGAAGTATCAGGTTTCAAGCCCGCAGCTTTGTCCAGATCCTGGACACAAACAGGAAGTGAAGCGATTCAAGCAAAGCAAAGCAAAGCAAAACAGTTTTATGCTAATTCATCAGCTCATTGCAGCTGTCTGAAACCAAACCAAGTGGATCGTCGTGTTTCTCCTGGCAAAGAACCTCTGAGGTGACAGGTGGAATATTTATAGGAAAAGGATTTGAAAGAACAAACTGTTCATTTGAAAAAAATAGAAAGTAACAGAAAGTATAACTTTTATATCTAGTTTCCGTTTCAAAAAGGTTACACATTAATGTTAACTAAACTTTTGAAGTTGAAGGTTATTTCCTACTTAAATATCAGTCTGGGCAAAATACTTTAAAAAAAAAAATCTTATTTTTCTTTTCTTTCTTTTATTTTCTTTACTGAGAAAGTTTTACACACAATTTAGCAATATCAGTCATATGTGTGCATTTACCTCAATAACCAAGCAAAGTGAATCATGATACCAGTTATTTATCACAGTACTGACCACAATTATCACAATATGACTTTTTCTCCAGATCTTGCAGCCTTAATTTGCAAAGATAAACCATCGATATTTCAATCAAAACAGAACATATTGAACATATGGAATGTTTTGAATGTTAAAAAACAGAGAACACTACAAGATGATGTGAGAAATTATGACGAAACGTGACATTTTGTTTTACCAGCTGTTTTCAAAGTAGTGACAACAGATATCTAAAAAAAAGTTCAGAACACATGATTAACTGTTAATTGTTGCAGACGTATTGAAATCTGAGCAGGACGGTAGCTTTTATCACTGGTCCACTGGCAGATTATTTTCCAATTTAATCAAATGTTTTGTTGAGAAGAATTCAAACGTCTGTGAAACTAAACCAGTACCAGTGGAATCTCACTATTCGGAGTTTGGGAATTTCAATCAAAACATGAAAACTCATGAAAATGCAGGTCTGCATGAGTTCGATTATACATGCTTTCTTTTGTTCAGGAATTTATACATTTAAAAGTTTACCGTTCTTTCCTTTTTCTTTTTACTAATCTTAAGGGCCAAACGACGGCTTCTTGAAGGAGAATTTCTGTTGGAGGAATTCCACCAGGAAAGTACTTTGGACTCAAGTCGGTTTGAGTCCCTGAAGAAGGCTAGCAGGCCAAAACACGGTGTTTTAGAAACTTTTACTATTCTGTGATTCCAAAGGAACGTTAAAAAAAAAAAAAATTTCCTGTGCTAATAGGATATTTTAACCTTGAGTTCATGTTGTTTTAAGCAGTTTTTAAACAAAATATCCCTAATTCCTAATGTTTAGTTTGAGAAATTTGTTGTTTTCTTTGCCTTTTGCGATAATGTACCTGAACAGAATGGCTACTAAATGTAGTTTTAATTCACTCATCCATTCATGATCCATGTCCACACTCAGTTGTAGGTTTTATGAAGCCTATACCAGCCACTATATGGCGAGGGACGACTTTTATACCCTAACAGGTCACCAGCCCATCACAGAGACAAACAACCATGTACATCTACAGTCAGTCTAGAGTCACCATTTAACTTAACAGGGGTGTTTTTGATCTTTAAGGGACGCGTGAAGACCACAAAAACTCCACGAAGATAGACCGAGATTTGCTGTGAGGGGATGTAATTCACAATATTCATTCACCTGAGAATAAAAAGTTATTCCAGCTTCTTTATTGTGTGAATTTCCTACATTTCTTTGTTTTATGTGGCTGTGAATCTGACTAAAACTGTAGCAACTACATCAAGTCACTGTATTTTAACCAGAAGTTTCTGTTTGTTGGTAAACTGTAACGGACATTTAATGCTCCAAATGATAAATTACAACATTGATAAGCAGATGGATGGCCAGCATTATGTGGACAGGTGGGCACGTCAGGCTAAGAGAATGACAATGAGAACAAAACAGGATTTATTGAGCCGATGGAGGGCAGGCGGCGGTAAACTAGTCGGTCCCCTCCTCCTTCCGCCGCTCTGCTGCGCCGGCTCTCCTCTCCCACAAGTTGAAGGTTAATGATGGAGGGTTACGCCAGAAGAATACATATCAGAGAGACGTGGATGGATGCTGTTAGACGGCGAGATTATGAGCTCATTGTAACAACTAAACAATCTGTTAGGGATGGGAATGGTATGTTTTTGTTTTTTTTTTGTTCTTGCTAATAAATAAGGCCCAAAAAAGAACTAAAAGAGGTTTATATGTTTGTTTAAAGCCTGATGTATCTTATTACTCTGTGCTGGAGGACTCTATTGTCATCCAGAAACTCTTAACTCCTGCAGGTCAAAAAGACCTGGAGCAACAAATACGTCTCAACTTGCCAGAGAAAATAGTCTAGTTTGAGTAACTGTAAAAACCTTCCCAAAAGCTCCTTCACTTCCAAATGTATGCACAAAAAAGGCGGTAACACCCATTCCGACAAGGCTTTCCATATAAGGAAAGGTGCGTTACTCAGCAGGTAACAGTCCCTTATTTCTGATCACGCATTTTACATGTTTTAAGACATGTGTACAGATGTGATGCAGTCTTTAAAAGCGTAATTAAAGCCTCTCTCTCTGCCTGTTATTCTTCAAAGCTTGTGATGTTTGAATGGCATTAAATTGATGCTAAATGATCATTTAAGGGTCAAATCTACAGTCAGAGGGGAGGATCAGGTGGATGTGGGCTTATTTTGGATTTTAAAAATAAAAATAAAAGATGATGGCACTCAGGATCCATCCATAAGAGCTATGTTGTTACTATTCACTATAAATCTGGTGGGTGCGTGTAATAGCTGTCATGTAGGTGTGTCGGATACCGTCAGATCCTGACAATATCATTAGTATGTGGTCATTTTCAAAACACACTCCAAAAGCTAATGAATGATATTCAAATAGTTTATTACACAAAAAGGAGGGATGTCGGTATGTAACCCACTTCCTGTTAAAACTACAGAAAAAAATGTGACTCAACTGGGCTTTTTTCATCCAAATAGAAGCAGAAATTAATTGGAAAATACCTGGGCAGCACTCTAAGACTTTGGCCAAAACCAACTCTAACGCAGCGGATCAACACCCGCTGCTCGCCTTTTTCTAATTTCATGCAGGTATGCTCGCTGCAGGGTGAAAACATTTTTCAAAATGGCAGCTTTTGCCAATAGCCGGCCTGGAAGTGTGCGCCCAATATTGCTCCAATAAAAATTGATCTGGCAGAGCAGAAGCATATCGAGGTTATATGCATACACCATTAATGACGACCAACAAGCTAAAAGGCAGAGGCGTACTCTCAAAGCTCTGCATCATTCAGTAGGTGTACAAAGATTCATCAATTCTTCATAAAACTGCAGATGAGAGGGCAATCAGTGTCCACAGAAGGCTCGAGGACTCATCTAAACATCTGTAATTAGTGCTTCCATTCACAACAGCATGCTGGATTTAGCCTCTAAAAATATGACTAAAAAGGGCTCCAATTAAACTTTGGAATGGGTAGAAGGTCTGATGACGATCTGAGATCAGCCATTTGCTTTATTGATTCATTAGTTGGTCTATAAAATGTAAGAAAAAAAGTTCTCATTTCATAGTGCCAAAGGTGATCCAGGTGTGTTCGTGCTGCTCGTTTTAGCTAACCGATACACCAAAACCCAGCTTTGCAACGATATGACGCAAAGAAATGCAGCAAATTTAAGAAACTAAAAGAGAAAATATATAATTGCACCCAAGATAATGTGGAGGTCCTGCACAAAAAGGGCTGAAATAGACTTTTAGCAGTGTTGAAAAATACAAATACAATTTGGAGGTGGTTGCTCTTCCTAAACCTCCTCTTATATTAATCTGACAGCATCTTGTGTTTCATCATAAGATTTTTAATGAAAAATCAAATGCCGAGCTTATAAAACGTTACCATTTTTTGCCCTTTCAGCCTCTTTAAAAATTAAATGTAGTGCATTTTGTCAGAACTTATGTCAACAAGACATTTTCCCTCTCGAGTTTTCAAATACTTTGATCAAATAAAACACATTATCTGAGAAATTTTTACCCTTTTTTTTTCTGGCAGATTTCTCCTGTAAAAAGCTACGAGAATAAATTATGTGTGTCCGTTTTTTTTCTGGCTAAAAACACACACCGAGGTTTTGAAATGGACCTAAATGGACTTACAAAAAAAGTTTTGAAAAAAAAAAGTATTTCTTTTGTTCCTTTTATTATGCAGCATGGCTCTTCCTGTACCATTAATCATCTCAAGGCCCTGCGGATGTATCCGACAACCCTTTGGAAGGCCACGACCTGCAGGTTGAGAACCAGAGGAACTTGTTGTATCTGCCTGTGAATATCTACACCTCCAGCAGCTATAACAGGAAAATGCTACTTTACAGAGTGGTGCAACACTATGATGACATTTTCCTGATAATATTCGGGTACTTTAACTTTAACTTGTGTTGAACTTTGAATGTTTACTCATTTTTCTTCACTTCTTTACTGTATACACTAAAGAAAGCTGTGAACGGCGAGTGGTAACACTTGTCTTAAGACCTCGGCTAATCGCTGGGTCAGAACAGGCTCCGTTTGGCTCAACTCTAGTTGAGTTTCATTCCAGCGGTGAACCAGACATTTTTCACTGTGTGGCGACGGTGCCGACTCACAACGGACACAACGTCTGAGGACAGGAACAGAACAAATTGAATATCACAGACTGAAATGTGATGACACACACTCACGGTGTTGGTGGATGTGCTGCCAAGCTGCACAGGCTTCAGTCATCGCAGCCAATCAGCCCTTCTGTCTATGCAGCAACAGGCCAGTGACAGACTTGAGGACTGAGTCTCAAATTCTGCACTTCAGTGTACAAAACTAAGTTACAACATTTCCGGAACAGATGATGTTTTAACTCTAATCTTTGTGTAAAAGTTGAGATTTTTCACCACAACGAAAGCTAACAGAGAAGCTAGGAGTGAAGCTAAACAGAAGCCAAATTAAGAGTAAAGGACAAATCCTTACTTTTAGAGCAAATTCCAATGTTATGATTGCCTTTTATTCGTGACAGAGCTGATAACTAAAGAAAAAGAATGAGGTGAAATGAATTCCTATTTGCCCCCATCAACAGCTATTGAATGCAAACAGCTCTGATGCTTCAGCGACCTCTGACCCATTGTAGCTGAAGCAGATGGAGGCGGATCAGTGGAAGACGTGAGTGCCCAGGGAATAACCTTGACCTGGTGTAAAATGCAAGCAGCTTAAATGTGACCCAATAACACAGGTAGCAAACACATTACAGCACGTGTTTTCTCTCCTCATATAGAAAACTATGTTTGCTGCTTAGGTAAATATAAGGCTGTGTACATATTTGATTTTTTTTTTTTTGGGCCCCTGAAATAACCATGTTCGGAGCATGTGTAATCACTGCAGCCTATACTTCAACTCAAAGCTATGCTTCAGCTCAGACCTATAATTCAGATCAAACCTACACTCTATACACTGATGATTCACTCAGTTTCCTCCATCACACCTCGTACCACTTTCACAGAGATCTATCTCAGAGGTTCATTTCGAGTCCGTTTCTGTTCCAAATAAAATGGGACTAAACACCCAGAGAGGTAGAAAAAGGAGATTTTATAATACAAAGTTGTGTTAGGCTCGGTTTTAAGGTAATACAAATGCTAACCAGGACGTTTTTTAATGCCTATATTCTACCAAACCATGAAAGTTAAAGTAAATGGAAACAGAAGCCAAAGGGTTAAAGCGAAATTAAGAGTAAAAAAAACTTTAACGCCTGTTTAAGTTTCCATGAAACAGCAACTGGAATGCTACTACTGTTTTGCACCTTATATCAGTGTGAAAACAAGCAAAGATCATACCTGCATGCTTTGGTTTACGGGTAAATCTTCGAGTACGTATTTGATTTATGAGTATGAGCGAAATTCTTTAAGTCTGCAAATACAACGAATGCAATACAGGGAAAAAAGATAACTGTAGCTACTTTTCTGTTGGGTAAAGCTTGTTAACAGAAAGGGCTTACCCTCATTTCTCCAGGATGAATCTGATTGGTGGATCATATCAGATTTTAGAGATCTTTGACTAAAGTAAGAAATCTAAAATAAAGCTACGATAGCCAATATTCCCCCCAGGTTAACCTGAAACTAATTTATAAGTAAAAAAACAACCAATACCCCCTACTCCACTTTCAGGGGAGGGGCTTTGGTGGCAGAGCTGAAGCACAGCAGAGAGGGAGGGGGAGGAGTCATCAAGTCAGCCTACTTTTTAAGATTGTGAAGCAAAGTAGTAAAATTAAAGCCTACTTTGTAAAACAGTGTTCTTTTTCACAACTTCTTCATCAGACAGTGGGTCCCCGGGTGTCAATGCTGCGGCCCATTTTCAGCTTTTTATACAAAAAATATGCCAAAAATGACCAGTTGTCACAATGTTTACCCAACTAAACTACATCCAATCAGGTCTGCGACAGGAGCTAGTTCTTCGGTTTAATTTCTACTTTGCTGTTTTCACAATTTCTCTGTAATGACTCAAAAAATGATACCAGAAGTTGTTGTTTCTTAAAACAGGATGTTTCTGCTTTGTGACCTTGAATGAAACTGAATTAGACAAAAGCCTTTCATGTTCTCAGCTGCTTCCCGGCATGAAACTCACCGACGACTTCGCACCAGAGGAGCTTGCCCTCCTTTTTGAGTCATAATATGCTTTTTTTATAAATATATGCGCGTGTGTGTGTGAAAGGCAGATATCGGTTTGATCAACATCATTTACATTATTATCGCTGAACAAACAGTCATTTGCCTCATGACTTGATGTTTCAAGCACAAAGTTTCTGTTTATAGTAGTTATCAGTTTTTCTGTTTCATTTGTTCAGATTATTGCAATCTAAGACAAATAAGAAGCTGAATTAGACAGAAATTTTTCATGTTCTCAGCTGCTTCCCAGCATGAAACTCGCTGAACAGACAACTTCACACCAGAGACTCATCGTCCTCTTTTAGTCTAAGAAATATAAATAAATGGTGTATATATATTCTGCAGCTAAACCTTCTGAAATTAAAGATTTAATCCAACTTTAAGCACTGAAATTTAGAAAGGCTTAGATTCGATGAGACTACTTTTCATCCGTTATTTTCATCATGATTTGATTTCTTACGCCCAAAGTTTCTATTCATGTGAGTTTTTCTGCTTCACATATTCAGATCACTACAATTCAAGACCAAAAGACGAACAATTTGTTACATTTGTGAAAGCAGAAACTCCGAATTACTTGCACTTTTTCCTCAGAATTATACAAAAATAACACCTAATGGTGCACTTGGAGCAGAGGCACACTTCGCCTAATAACCTAACTACAAAGCACAATACTACAGGGGAGTAAAGCAGCCCTCAGGTTAGCTCTTGCAAGAAAAACACTGCCAACCGTATGTGTGCACTGATTAACAGTGAGGGTTTGTTGTGGAGTGCGAGCACATGTGTGCCAGTTCATTTCCTCAAGGTCTGCTGTGAGAAAACCTCCCTCCTCCGGTGCAGCCCACACGTGGGGAGATTACATCTTTTATTTATCACTTCTTGGCTCTATTTTTCCAGCGAATTCCTGGCTGGAGTGCAATCAGCCCAGAAACCCTCCCTGTGTGCACGTATCTGTGCCGTTATCCCCCTTTGTAAGAATGCAGATTGAGCCCAGATTAAGTTCCTTCCCCGACAGACTCGTCTTCCCAATATTTGGGAATATACATGCCCTCATTTTGACAGTAGAACGCGTCGTGTGCTCCCAAATACACAGAGCCCACGTGAAGCGTCTGCATTCAGGGCAAGAGGGACGGGGCGACTGGGAAATTCAAGCATTCAGATTGCATTACAATTCAAATTAAGCATGCAGAGTAATGGGATTACAGCCCTCTGAGAGAAGGCGCCCCGAGCCTGGCGAACTCACAGGTGACAGACTGCAACACAATCAAAGCCTCCCAGCTGACCGTGTCATGATAACAGCTGTATACTGAGGACCATCTTCATTAACGTGAGCCATCTTCTCTATTCAACACTGCGTCTGCCTCCCCGCCATCGCCTCTTTTTCGGTTACAGACCGGCACAAAGGCACAAACCAACTGGCAGCGTACCGGTGTGAATCGTGGCCTGTTTGAAAGCATTGCCGAGCCCAAAAACGCTTCCTCCATCCAAATCTCTCCTACTTAACAAGGGAGTGAAAAGGTGCTTTTGTTTGCTTCCCTTTCGGAGGCGACAGGAAGCTTGAAAGACACAAATGAACATGAAAATGGGGACAAAGTGCTAAACTTACAATAGGAAAAGCTGGGTGATTCAAATCTCAAGGAGGGTCATGCTCCTCTAGTAGGGAAAACGGCACGTAAAAACACACTAAATAGACAAAACTCATCGCATAAAAAAAGCACACAGGTGTCTGTTCCTGTTTCGCACACTGTCAGCGAGTTATAAACAAGCACTATGTACGATAACCCCGAGTGTTTGTTCTCATTTCTGCCTTTTCAAGAAGGCGAGAACTCCTACTTCAGCACTATTAACATTCCAGCCACTTCCCTAAATATAAATATATAACGACAATAGTGCATATTTGACTTGTGTCCAGCTCAGCAGTTAGTTTTCATCGGCCTCTTTCTGCAGTGCAGTGTGTCACAATGCATTTTTAATTATCATTCAACGGCATATCAACTGTTCCACACAGAACAGCTCATTCAAATGTAATGTGCGACAGTTGAAACCCAACCCTGTGCACTTCCCTTATTACTCAATACTTTTATGCAATAGTCTAAAACTGATTTTACAGGTGTTAATAGCTCCTCGAAGGCTGTAGATTGGATTATTTCAAACAAAAAACTAAGCTTTAAAGTCTCTAAATGCCTTCCTTATGCTTTAGTTGGATGTTTGGGTGTCAAACCCAGCAACAGACGGTAAAATTGAAGGTTTTTTTGTCGTAATTCTGACAAAGTTTTACAATGACTTCCAGTAGCCAAGAAGTGGAAAATGTGGAGATTCCTCTGTTGTTTAAGGAGCAACTTGATTTTCCACACAGTTAGAGCATTTCGAGGGGTTTTTCTTATTCAAACTGGCCCTGAAGTAAACAGGATTTAAATGCCCCAGTCACACATTCCCCATTCAGATTTAAAGCCCCATTGTGGCTCCTCCGTGGGTCTGTCGCCCCTTTGTTGTCAAAGCCTGTCACATTATCCGCCTGGGTTAGGCGAGGGTTTTACACATTTAATGATCAATATTTGTTATTTTCTCGTTTCCTGGTGAAGGATGTTTCGTTTTCGCATCACATCACTCACCGACTTGCAGTACGTTGTCCACGCAGCCGCTCTCCAGCAGCGCGATGCCCCGTCGGAACGGTAGCCGCGTCTCGTCGCTGCTCTCCCCGCTACTTCCGATCTCCTCTCCGCCGGTGTTGAACGACGAGTACATGCAGATTTCCCGTTCGCTCCGGGGGAAAGACCAGTACACGATCCGCCTCTGAACGGGCTCCGGGATTCGCTCGAAACGCTCCTCTACTCTCTGAAACGGCCACTTCTCCGCGACTTTCCTCGCCGCGATGTCAAGGAGAGTCTCGGGGCTTTGGGTTCTGCTTGATTCGCCCTGGGTGGCAGCCGAGCCGCCGCACGGCGCCCCCGCGGCCCGCTGGCCTTGCCTACATGTTGCGCCGAAGCCCGGTCTACAGCAGAGTCGCTTGGCCGGGGGCTGCTGTACGCGCTCCGCCATGATAGCTCCGCTTTAACGGCGACGAAGGAAGTCAACGCACCATATGAACGGAACGGGGAAAGGAAAAGGTTACCCACGGTTTGATTGTTGGCCGCGTATGGCCAAATCATCCTTTTATGGGAACATGGGGGCAGGGCTTTTCCGAGCTTGTCAAACCCCTTTGTTGACAAATTAAAGGAAGGCGGGGTCTGTCCCGCTGGCCCCGCACTAAAAACGAACTGGAGGGCGAAATTCCCGCACGGCCGCTAATCCTTTGTGAGGCAGACCCGAGTGAAAAGCTCTGACAAGCGGTTAGTTGTAATAACGAGCCGCTTTCAGGCGGTGGTTTAACCGGTGGGCAGAGAAACGAGGCTTTGTCTGGCTGTGAGCCGGAGGAGGCGGAATGAATGCTGGGTGCCTCTGGTCCGTTGTTGGCCTGTCAACACTCGAGCCTCGTGGTTTGGGGGGGAGGGGGCAGTGAACACAGCACCGCCCCCTGTGACGTTTACGGTCCACTGGAATGTAAAGCGTTTAAAGAAAGCTCAAATCATTACGAGAAGTATGGAAGCCCATTGCTGCCAATATTAAAGGAAAAAACCGCTGCGTAGTTTATCATTTTGTAAAAAATAAATACGTATAAATACCTAAATAAGAAGGATAATTTACAGGTTAAAAAACAGATCTAAAAATAGATTCATTTCACTTTTATTTTAATTACTACAAATTATGTCTATATTCAATAATTTATAATGATCTTTTGTAAGCTAATATTTTATTCAATCTACTTTTTTATCGAAAATGTTTTAATGTTTTTAAGTTTGCATGTTCTCCCTGTGTATGCGTGGGTTCTCTCCGGGTAAGCGGTCCTGTGATGGACCTGTCTAGGGTGTACCCCGCCTCTTGCCCGATAACCGCTGGGATAGGCTCCAGCCCCCCATGACCCAACAGGCAGGTCAAGCGGGTATAGAAAATGGATGGATGGATGTTTTTATACATAAAATATAATGCATAAATGTTAATTTGTCAATAATGTTAGTTAATTTTCGGGTGAATCTGATGCGGCAGAGTAATATCACATGTTTTTTCTTTATAAAACAGGATGTCCAGTATGTCTGATTCTTGTATATCTTTGACATGAACATTGTAACTCCGAGACCAGCTGAGACAGTGCAAACTCATCAGCTGCCTTCGACTCACTCACCTAAGGTTTTCTGTGAAATTAATCCTGCAACAGCTGGTTTCTCTTAAAGAAAAGCTGTGCTAACGTCTCTTGGCATAAGTCTCATGGGCGGTCTCCAAGGGCGCTACCTAATGTAGGGGGCGCTGCTGTAAGCCCTAAAAAACAAACAAAAATTTGCTTCCCTTGCCCAGCATGTTGTACCGTAATGTCTTGTCTATCATACCATATACCATTAGAAAGCTCTCGTTTTCTACTCTCAGAAACAGTTAGAATTTTTTAGATTGCGCCGACCATTTAGGACTTACGCTGATTAGAAGCATGCATGCTAAATTCTGTCGGCGGCGACAGGATGGTCGAAGATGGTCAAAACAATGAATGAGAATAAATAATAAATAATATGGTGCCCCGACTGGCGCAATTTCTTCGTGCTCTGTTTTGAAATAAGAAGTGAACAATTACACTTTTGTTTCTCATTATTTGATTGACTTGGCCATGAACCCGTCCTGACCTTAGATTCCTTTACAGACTTATAACAGACATCAGCATTTCTTCATCACATACGGCTATTGTCCTTGATGTCAAGGAGTAAAACCATAATCTCAGGGCACCAAAATAGTTCTGTATCCATGATGTGAACATACAACAAACACACAGCTCTGAAGACACAACAAAAGGCCTCTTTTTGCTCGTCCTTACAATGTTTGCATCATTCAAATGATCTCCAAGCTTGTCTGGAAAGGTTTTTGTAATGCAAATATCTGTTTTTCCTCACTTTATTGCTTCTGTTTTTCCATCTCCGTCTTTGGTGAAATATGTCACATTAGAGGAAAAAAACAAAAACCCTGCATTCAAAGATGTGGACGTCTCCTTTTGATCAGCACTACGGGAACATTTTAGGCACAATTTTAAACAGTTCCGCTCTGCATAAACACGCAACTATTTGTCAGCGTAATGAGTTTATCTGTCGTTTTCTCTTCCAGTTACAGTACCACTTGCTGCTCCTGCAGTACAGCATCATCATCGGCCTCGTTTCAGCACACTCCCTCCATGCTGTGTAAATGATTCAGGCCCCCTGGTTGAAAATCTTGACTATTGTCTCATTTCACCCTGCAGACAGCACAGAGGAGGCGCAGTAATGACTGAGACCATTCGCTCAGCATGGTGGGAACAGTGGGTGGGCTGAGAAAGGAAGACAGCAGCACTGACGCACACACAGCCACACTGTGCTGAAGAAGACCTGCAATCTTCTCACAACTGACTTAATGCTCATTTTTCCAGGCATATGAACAGATCTTTCACTGTATGAATTTAAATTTCAGCCACTCATTATGAAAATGAGGTTCTTCTTTGCTGGAAGCACATATTTCATCAACAAGCCTCATCTAAAATGCTGCTGCATTTTACTCTGTTAGGTTATACTTTATTATTCCTCTTTTCACTGAAATGTCTCTGCTATTTGATCGATTGGCATCAAACTTGGCTCACAGTTTTTTGGAAATAATTCTTTAAGAATATGAAGATTTTCCCCTCTGGGCTAATTTCAATTTTGAAACAAAAACCAAGAAATTTGGTTAACATTTTAATACCCATCTCATCTTTATGGCTCTGGCTTTGGGCTTTGCTGCCCATTTGTCCCTGTGGTCAAACATGACGTTAAAAAAAAAGTAAAAATACATGTCTTTTTTTTTATTTGAAAAGATTGTGTGTACAGAATGAAAAGAAAGGCTTTACATGTCAGGTCCCAACCAGGTCATAACCCTTTAATTTCCACACTGACAAATACTGACATTTTCTTAATTTCCTTTGAGCAATGATAATCAGAATCAATATTTTTTTCACAAATGGTTGGGTTGACGCATCATGGTAAAAAAAAATAAAAAATTCATAACACATTTTCTTTTAGCTTTACATACCTAAACCAATTTTTAGAGATGGTTTAGGTAGGTTCACCTCCACTAGAGTATATTTAGTGACAAATGTGCTCAACTAAATGGTAGAACAGGATGTTAAATAGCTTTTAAAATTAGGTAAATGCAACCTCATCAGAACAACAGTCATTATTTAGCAAAACTGAGACAAAATGCAGAAGCAGTGTGTGAAAAACTATACAAAAAAAGTACAATCTCACTGCTTCCACAGGAGTTAAGAGGGTCTGGAGCATTCCGCTGTGTGTTAACACAATGTTAAGGAGGAAAGACATCAGCAATGATCTTAGAGAAGCAACTGTTGCTGCCCATCAATCTGGGAAGGGTTATAAGGCCTTTTCCAAACTATTTAGAGTCCATCATTCAACAGAAAGAAAGATTATTCACAGGTGGAAAACAAACATTTCCCAGGAATGGACGTCCAAGCAAGTTCTCCCCCGAGGTCAAAAAACCCAAAGAGCTACGTCTCAGACTCTGCAGGCCTCAATTAACATGTTAAAGGTTAAAGTTCATGACAGCACAATTAGAAAAATACTGAACACGTACAGCTTGTTTGGAAGGGTTGCACGAGAAAGCCGCTTCTCTCTAAAAAGAACATGGCAGCACAGCTCAGGTTTGTAAAGCTGCATCTGAACAAACCACAAGACTTCTGGAACAATGTCCTTTGGACAGACCAGACCAAAGTGGAGATGTTTGGTCATAATGCACAGCAGCACGTTTGGAGGAAACCAAACACAGCATATCAGCACAAACACCTCATACCAACTGTCAAGCACAGTGGAGGAGGGCTGATGATTTGGGCATGTTCTGCAGACCTCAAGCTGACTGAAATGCTGTGGTGGGACCTTAAGAGAGCTGTGCATAAACCAATGCTGCAAACCTCAATGAACTGAAGCAACGTTGGAAAGAAAAGTGGGACAAAGTTCCTCCACAACCATGTGAGAGGCTGATAACGTCATACGGAAAACCATTACTTCAATTTACTGCTGCTAAATGTGGTTCTACAAGCTGTTGGATCATGGCTTTAGTTTTTAATCATACTGCTTCTGCAATTTAAGTGCATTTTTGTTTTTTAACTAACTAATTATACGTGTAATATTTTGGTTGAGCCGTTATGGTTGGACACATTTTAGATGGTGATAAATTTGCTCCTGAAGAGGCTCCTCACTGAGCAGCAGTGAGCTCAACGCACCCATCATAAATCCTTTGGTTCTCCAATCTAAGAGTGCTCAGACTGCAGTCTACAGCAGGGAAGACACTTTACACAATCCCAGGTAAAAGAAAGAAAGAGGAACTCTGCTTATTCCTTTAAAGAAATGCTTAAAGGACTTAGAATTCTGCTTGAAAGACCATAGCAATGAATTTAAGGATAAGGTAGCGCAGACTGTATTTAAAATGCAGAGTTTATTGCGATAAAAGAAGGAAACAAACACATCCAGTAAACATACGCTTAATAATAAGCAAGTGATTTATAGATTCAAACGACACATTTTATGATTTGTCTGACCATTTTCAGTCTGATACACTTTCTTGTTGCTGTACTATTTCAGCCACTTCAGTTAATGATCGCTTTATGTTTTTATGCTGTGAGAATGTTCCACTTATTTATTGGCGAGAGATTTTTTATGTCGCCAAGTCAGAAATGTGCCACATCATTCAGAGTCTCAGTTGACCTTACGGGCTGATGAACACTGCAGTGAAGTCTAGTCTTAAAAGAAATAAAATTATATCGGATCATTATGGTGTGCAAAGCGATTGACAGCAATACAAAAAGTGAAGATAAATCAATTCATGTGGTTTTGTTGTTTTATTTACTTCTGTTTCTTTAAAATTGTGCTGCCTGTGAATGTCCTAAAAGTATCCTGATTTAAGGACATCATAAAGAAATTCTTGGAGAAAACTTGGAGAACACAGTTAATTATAGAGCACACCTCAGTGATCCAAGGTTGACATCCACTGGTTGGCTGAATCCTCAAAGTGGACAAAATGGGGAAGAAACAAAAGAAGGATAACCTTGCAAAGCGTTTAGATTTGTAATAATCTGCAGTATATTACTGGAATACAACAGGATATTGTGCCAGATATGTTTATTAACAAACTATTTTGTATGAAAACATTCATATTTCTAATTAAACTAAGCTTACATAATCATTTATAGATTAATTACAGAGTTATGACTATTTAACTTACTCTGACATGTGAATGCTGTCAGTTTTATAGTAACTGGATATAATATTTAAGCTAAAAGGTGTCATGATATGCCCTTTTTAGCAATTTGACTCAATTTTCTGAGATCTTATTGAGATGATTGTGACTGGCTTTGGTTAATACGCACAGTAGCTCCTGTCTTTGCCCTGTTTGAACCATCATAGGCTGATAAGGTGAGAGCTAATCAACAACAGAAACCAGGTCTACAACAGGAAATAGTACAACTAACAAAAGTGAACAGTTTTACACCTGCTACTGACATCAGACATCCAAATATATGCCCCTGAGAGCAGAAAAAAAGGTTGTTTTTTTTCTATGTCCCCTTTAAAGCTAAAATGTGTCTTTTTCTGCATGCATTCATGGCCACAAAATCCTGCAGGAGATCTACATTTAAACTTTAATGTCCATAACTTTAAGTATTTACAAAGAACCTAAAGTCATGTTTCATTGTGCAGTTCTTGTCTCCTTTCTAATTCTGACTTCCTGCCTTTGCTTCACACCAAGAGTCCAGTCGAATAGTCAGAAAAATTACCACCCATCGTCCTTTCCTTGACCTTGTGAAAGACGACATGGTGAGAAACACATACATGCTGTCAGTTTTATGTTAATTGGATGTACTATTCAAGTTAAAACTCAGGCTGCTTTTGTACCTTTTTCAGCGCGCATTCATGATAAGACCACAAAATCCCGCGGCAGATCTTTATAATTAGAGGAACCTAAAGTCCTTGCACCCCAGTGAACAAAACTCACGCAGGATTTGTTAAATAAAATGCATATCTTGCTGTTTTATTCTGCAGTATTTGTCTCCTTTCTTGGTCCCACCTTCTACCTTTGCTTCACACCAAGAATCTTAGTGAAAAACACACGAATGGTGTCAGTATTACAGTAAATTGGTGCACTGTGATGCAGCAGATCCACATTTAAACTTTAATATCCACAACTTTAAGTCTTTACAAGATTCTAATGCTCACCTAAAGTCATTGCACCTCAGTGAACAATACTCATGCAGAATTTCTTGGAACACAGAGCATCATATGTTAAATACAATCCAGATATTCAGGCATGACGAATGCTTTAAGTGTCCCATTAACATGATTTCTATGGATGGACTCTCTCTGCTCAACTAAAATGACGAGTAAGGGTGATAATGACACTGCGGCTCACTCCTGGGGATAATATCACACACACACATGTAACACAAACCATAGTATCCGTTCACGCTGAGCTCATTTGCATTCTCATCAGTATGCATGAAATTTCTTGCTGAACTTTAATACCCTAACTGCTGCATAATACACTTTAATGAGCATAAAAGTGAGCATGACAATTAAAACTCGCATTAATCACTAAACGCTGAGGGGTGGGGATGGGAGGATGAGATGAGGGAGGATACTGAACACTGGGATGAGGAGCACTCCAGAGAGGACGGGAAGAGGAGTAAAGAAACCGAAGAGAAAAATGAAGAAAGGAGGGATGTAAAGAGCATAAAAAGGAGGAGGGGGGAACTGATGAAACAAATGAAGGAAAAGAGGCTCTTTTATTCAAGTATGGAGGTGCCATTGAGATGAATGATGAAGGGTGCTTTTATTTATTTATCTTTCTATCACTTCCTATTTTCTCCCTCTCTTCTTTTGTTCCTTCTTCTCTTTAAAAACTGAGCATATCACTCACAAATATAATTTCTCAGATGATGAAACCCTTTACCTTCCCCCGCTTCTTAGCTGAGCTGATTTGGAGGTGATGAATATTCAGCTGAAAGAAACAAATATGGTCTCATCTGGGTTTCTTTTACACCTCTGATCTCCTCTCCCCTCAAAGCTCAGGTGTAAATTTATTCTTTATCATTTCAGCTGTGTTGCATCTGTTTGCTGGTTTTAGCTGCGTCTCTATAAACGACACCTGCCAGTTTGTCACCACTTCTTTCTTCATTTCATAGTTTTTCCTCAATTTTGATAAAAATCTATCAAGTTGATAAGTTCTTGATCATGTTGTAGGTTTCCAAAGCAATTTTAGTAGCAACAAAATTACACTTATAGTCATAAACCTGTGGTAGAAAAGGTTTTACTGATATCTTATCATCTCAGATCAGAGGGTAAATTTCTACTTTTATTTCTAAAGTTAGGTCAGAGGTTAAATCGAAGTTAAAGACTAAATTTTTTTTTATTACTGAATAAAAAAAAAGATCAGCAGCTGTTTGAGGCTTTAAAAAGGTAAAACTCTTCATGTTGCTACACATCTACAATCAAAATATGTTTAAAACATGTATTTTTGAAATGATACAACAACATTGAATTAATTATATATCAATGACTTATTTAAAAGCTGCTTAAACAAAAACCAATGAGTTCTAAATTATTATATTCATGTTTCTGTCTGTGATGATTTTAATTTAATGAATATATTTGAATATTGTTATCTGTAATCTAACTTTTAAAGTTTCCATTTAAATATGTTTGTTCACAATTATTTTATCAAAAAAATTAACAAGTGAAAACAAATAGATTAAGAAAGAATAAAAACATAGTTGAAAATAATAAACAGCAACACCAACGAGAAGGAAACTGTTCTGCAGGAAACAGTTTATTATCAATTGTATCATTAACAATGTCAGCTACACCATATGAAAATATAGATGTCTTTGAGCATGTGTTCCCTTTACTTATCTTAAATCCATCTATCACAACTGAATAAACTTAATCTTCTTACAACCCTAATCCAAAAAACAAATCTTGACCTTCAAACGACCTTTTGAACATGTTTGAACCTGAACAAAGAAACTTCCTCGCACACCAGAATAAGTCAAGGTGTTCCACAGGGTTCTGTGTAAGGACCAATTCTTTTATATATATGCTTCCATTAGGTAACATTATTAGACAGCATGGCACGCATTTCCATTACTGTGCTGATGACACTCAGCTGTCCTTATCTAAGAAACAAAAATGAAACCAGTCAGTTGGTTAAACTACAAACATGTTTTAAAGACATAAAGACTTGGATGACTTCTAAATATCCTCCTTTCTTCTCCTAAATTCAGATTAAACTAAAGTTGTTGTCCTCTCAACCCCCAGCCGACCGAGGCAGATGGCCACCCTTCCTGGTTCTGGTTCTGATGGAGGTTCCTTCCTGTTAAAAGGGAGTTTTTGCTTTCCACAGTCGCGTTTTGCACACTCAGGATGGGGGATTGAGTCAAAGAGAAGTTTCTATGTAATCTGCTGGTTTCCTTAGCTAAGCTACTTATTTTTCAATTGGCTCTCTATGAATCGGACTAATTTGGATCTTAACCCGATTTTTTTTTTATCATAATTGGCCTGAAATGGACTATATCTTTAAAGTACCTTTAGATGGCATTTGTTGGGATTTGGCGCTTTATAAATAAAGCTGAATTACACAGAATGTTATGTTTCTGTTACTCCACAGAGGACATTACTCTGATTCCCACAATGTGAATGTCTAGACTGATAAACATCCTCACAACATGAGTAACAGAGACACTTACACACCCAGCCGATGATCTAATCACTATTTTTGCTGCAGAGTTGACACATTTCTTCCAGTGTCTGACCCTCTTTTGTCCTTTCAACCTAAATGAGAGGCATGTCTGTGTGTGTGTGTGTCATGAGGAGGTGTAATAAAAACTCCATCTGCATTTCCATAAATCATACAGGCAGGTTTGTTGTCACCCAGTTGAGGGGCCTTAGAGCAAGGCCCCAGTGTCTGCAGGGATTATAAGATTCACACACACACTGTGTGTGTGTGTGTGTGCACGCACAATATAACACATTCTCAATAACATCACCCACAGCTCATCACCGCCGCAGCGCACTTAATGTTTAAAACATATTTTCCGGTGTTTTTGTTTCTGTCTGTGTCTGCTCTCCTGTTTCCGTCCTCCTTTATGTACCTCGCTGTTCATTTATACCTAATGTACCAACAATATAGATACAAAATATATGAAAACTAGTGGCTGTGGGCAAATAACAACAGTTGAAATTTCATCCAAAGATAAAGCATTTTTAAAATATGTTTAAAAAAATTCAGCAAAAAAATGTAAATGAATGCCTGTTTCCACTCATGATTGCTATTTGAATATTACTGGTAGGTGTGTTTTCTACTGTATGGTACGTCTAGACACTTTAGTTTATTCTTTGATGTTATCTTAGCTAAGGTTAAAAAAAAAGTGGTTGCAGATTGCAGGATGCACAACATTTCTGCACTCAAGAGCAAGACATGATCATTCCAACAGTGTGGTCAAAACAGTGCACAAACACATGAACCAGCAGCCTCTCAGCTAGCACATGTATATGACACTTATAAAAAAAAAGCAATTTTTTTGTTTTAATCTAAACTGCACATAAACATGTTAGTCTGACTGAAATTTTACAAAATCAAGCTTCTACACACTGGACTAACACCAACACAATGTGACTGAGGGTCAAATCCCTTTGTGTATGTGCTCCGCTGGACTCCAACTGACCAAGAGACTCTGTACATCCTCCAAAGTTCCATCTTTTTGCATCCTTTTAAAGTATAAGTAGCAGTAAAGCTGCTTTTAGTCACATATTTATCTGTTGGTTTTTTTGTCAGACAGCTAAATGGGTCAAAAATTGTGACTGAAAATCAGCAAATTAAAACAATGTGTCAACTCGTAGTAAATTTAAGCGTTTGCCAGACTGTGGCTTTGCTCTAACAAAATCCTAATTTTATAACCACAGTCGCATCTGACAAAATCACCATGAAAGTAACTTAAAGACAACATCTGTGTATTGAATATAGCTGTACTTATATTTACCTTGATTTCCCACAGAGAAAGTTAGAAGCAGTAGAATATCAAATATTATGTATCTGTTAGGGTTCGTCCAATGAAACAGAAGATCTGTCTTTCCAAAATGGCTGCCATACCGACCAGCCTGTTTTATGGGCATAAAAAAAAGTAAATTATTGGACAAACCCCATCAAATCACATACCACTGGAAAGCCCAGGATGTCCTCTCTTAACAAATAAAGCTGTGAAGCTCTTGTCCGTTACAAAGGACAAAAATCCATTGTTGTTCTTTCCTGTCATACTTCATGTCACGTTTTAGATATTTTGCCCATCAATGAGAGGTAATGCGGGATCACAATCATCAATATCATCTCTTTCTAACTAAAGCTGAACAAACTGCCAAAATGATAAAATCTATTGGTGTTTCGCAACAGTTTGCCTGCATTTTAGCTGGTGGGAATATCCCCCATTGTATAACTACAAAATTCCCTCTTTGATCCAGTAAGTAGGACATAGATTTCATCCAAAATGTATTTATATTTATATATATATATATATATATATATAACAATCAAAAACCCAGTAGTGTTATGTTAGAATGATGCACTTAAAAGCTGAAAATCCTCACATTTGAAAATCAGAAATTTTCCTAAGAGCAACTCTTTTTAGAAAAATAAATTATATTGCTCTTATTTAAGCTCTTAAGGTTACTATGACTTGGATAACTGGATGAGAATCTACACAGACATCTGAAATAGTTCAATTCTTTTGGTTTTTCCGGCAGCACAAAATTAGAAGAAAATGTTTGCTGATTATTTTTCTGCTGAACTTTTCTTAACTTTTAAGAGCACTAATGTGGACTTTTTATCTCCTCGTTCTTTATTTAAATAAGAAGGTGAATCAGGGACAGAGGAGGAGACGGAGGGAGGAAAAAATCTGACCCAGAACCTCTGGGCATGTCACGCAGCAGTTTAAATTAATTTGAGACTCAGAAACGTCTCCAAGCCCATCATTTAACTCTCATCATCATTTATGTTCTTTTCAATTACACAAAGGAGTTTTAAACTGTTATTAATCTGCAACCTCTTCTCCTGAAAGTTTCTCTCAGCATGAGTAGACCTCCCCCAAAAGATTTCCCCCTCAGAGGGCCGGTACCAAAGATAGCGAGGGCGTTTTAAGAGCGTGTGTCCCATCTGATCTGATCTAGTGGGTTTGCTTTGGTGAAATTGATCCCTGTGGTGGATGCGCCGACAGGCCTGAGGAGCCAGCGTTCAAACAAATTCAGAAGGGGAGAAGATGACTTTCTGTTTGTTCTGCCTCTAAATAATACAGCACAATGACAGCCAGCAAACAAAAGCATTTGTGTTGTGACGGAGCGATACTTGTGGATAGGATTCACAGAGGAATGCTTGAATTACAGATGAGAATGGACACATCTTTTTTTTACGTTTTGTTGGCTGTTAAACATTGATGGGAGGGGATGGAGACTGCCTTTCAGTGTCAGACCATCTAGGAAAAAGCCAGTGAAAGGACTGTAAGCTCCCAAATGAACGGTTTTATTATATATTTGCCAGCATATATATTTTCTTACATTAAATTGCTTTGCTTCAGGGTGAAAAAAACAAATGACTGCCAAGTAATTGTATCCAAATCCCCTAAACGTGATTAAACATAAATGTGTAAAGCCTCGGCAAGGAGATTTCGCCCTTAATAATTGACGATGCTGTATTATATTGCTGTAGGAATTATTCTGTCTTAAAATGCTCATTTCACCCTGCATGTTTTTTTTAACATTCATGCATTTGAAAAATAATTGAGGGGGCCTGTGCGCTGCTGAATATTTCATCTAACCCCTCCACTTTTTCCAAATTTTCACAGGCTGAACGATGGCTTTTGCTGCCCCAAAAAAAGAGGGATATGAATTTTTCAGGGATTTTAAATAATTAAGCTCAAAGTGTTTGGAGGGCGGCAAAGCCCTGATAAACTAATCTGAGGTAGGGGGGAGAAAAAGGTCTGAGGGGGACATTAGAAATTTATTATTTTATCAGCAGCTATTTATTATTAACATTGAGAGATCCCATTAGCATTCATAGACAAAGGGACTCCTGGGAGGATGCCCTGTGGATTTCAAGGTGATACATTAAAATGGAGAAGTTAAAGAAGGAGAAAGTATCCGCTACAGCCCCTGATCTGCATATTAGCTCACATCTTTCAGTCAGAACAGCCAGCGGGGTTTCTCGAGGTGGGTTTCGTCAGTGGATGGCAGACATAAGACGTGTAACAAATATAGGACCAGAAATGAATCGTTATGACTGCGGTCACTTACAAGAACCCATCAAGAGCGAGGACACATAGGTCAAAGCTTTTAAGGAGAAAGCCTGTTTGTGAGTTTTAGTAACTTGACAGGTGTTTGTAATTAGTTATTTAACTGATATATTTAAACTGCACCATGAAGAAAATCCCATTTCATTTCCCAACCTTAAGCAGTCATTTTAATCCAACCCAAAATGAAACATTACCCGGATCATATTTTTTTAATACCTGTAATCTATTCAAACAGAGCTCAACAAGTGTTGCCAAGCAGGTCATCTTCAAGGTGGCCGTTTGATCTTCTCGTTAGCATAACTAGATGGCCTACAAAGAACGTAAAACTAAATCAGGTATTTAACCCAGCACCCGAGTTGGCTTTTGGTAAATAGATGAACACAATGTAACTGTCATTGATCAAACCCAGGGGTCCAACTCAGTCTTGAAGAGTCTGGAAAAGCAGTGATAGGATGCTTGAATTGAAGCTCCAAAACATGTGTTGAGTAGGAAGGGAAGTTTCAGATTTGCTTGTATATATGGCCAGTCTGGTCTTATGAAAAGGTGTAATGCACGCCAAGTCAAATGGTGTGTTATTACAATACTTTTTGGTACTTCTAAGTGTCATTTGACGCTACTTATTTTGAGGAAATGACGTCCACATAGCCTACTTGTGGAGGGAGGCTATATCCCTCCCAAAGTTAGCAATTGATTATCGTTTTATTTGTTTTTTAAACAGGAAATCCAACTGAAGTCAAAGAGACGAGAGTAACAACCAAGTCAACAGTAGGTGGAAGCATTGTACCGCACAATCTGCTGCTAAATGGAGGACATGCTAGCACAGCAGCTAATCCGATTAGTTTAAGCATGCTAGTAAAATTTCAGATTCTGACAAGCTTTCACGATGGTCGTCAGCCTCTCCACGCTGAGTGTCCAATCCAAGCAGTGTCTTATCTGCCTTCATCTCAGACAACAACAGCACACACACAGCCTTTCTGAAAACATCCTGAAGTCAATCAGGGTCTGCAAATTTCATGAGCTGTCTGTCATCCTCCTGAATTATCATCTGTACTGGGAGGGAATCAAAATAGAAAGAACAAAAACATTTTACTCAGGACCTGAATATGGGTCCTGGGACACCGAGTGGGGGGTCTGGAGATGATCTCCAAAGAAGATTTGCCAATACCAGTGTTTTTAAAAAAAGTTTTTTCTTTAAAGTAGTTGGATAAGATCAGACACGGCTGGTATAAATCTGCTAACAGGGCTAAGATCTCACTTACTTTAAAAGAGTGAAGATGAAAAAAATAAAAATGTTGAATTTGAATAAATTTGAACAGATTTGTTTTAAATTTTGGTGAAACCTGGAGTAGTTTGGAGGACTTAAACTATCACAATCCGACGTAAATACAAAAATATTCAATTAGCTACATAATTAAGCATATATTACATTAAATAACAAAATAATTTATGTGTGTAGAAGGTGAAATAAATAGATTTTTCTGTTTTAATTCTAAACTGCTTTAATCTGAGCTTGTGTGGATTTACTGTTTATTTACTTTGCCACTCCATTGTTATAGTTCTACAGTGAGGAACCTTGGAGTTATTTTTGACCAGAATTTATCATTTGACTCTCATATAAAACAGGTTTCTAGGACTGCCTTCTTTCACCTTCGTAATATTGCCAAAATCAGGAACATCCTGGAACAAACTAGTCCATGCATTTGTTACTTCAAGATTGGACTACTGTAATTCCTTATTATTGGGCTGTCCCACATATTCTCTGAAAAGCCTCCAGCTGATCCAAAATGCTGCAGCCAGAGTTCTGATGAGAACTAACAGGAGAGATCATGTTTCTCCAGTTTCAGCTTCTCTTCATTGGCTCCCTGTTAAATTTAGAATAGAATTTAAGATTCTTCTCCTCACATATAAAGCTCTTAATGACAGAGCTCCATTATATCTTAAAGATCTCATGGTAAGGTATTTTCCTAACAGAGCACTTTGCTCCCAAACTGCAGGTTTACTTGTTGTTCCCAGAGTTTCTAAAAGTAGAATGGGAGGTAGAGCCTTCAGTTATCAGGCCCCTCTCTGTGGAACCAGCTGCCAGTTTGGGTACAGGAAGCAGACACCCTTTCCACTTTTAAGATTAGGCTTAAAACTTTCCTTTTTGATAAAGCTTATAGTTAGGGATGGCTCAAACATCCCATAGTTAAGCTGCTATAGGCTTAGACTGCTGGGGGACCTCATCTGTCACACCTTTCCTCACTTTGAATGGTGTTATGGTGTTTTTCCCCGCTCTTTTCCCTCTTTTCTATCTTCTCAAACCCCAGCTGGTCGAGGCGGATGGCCACCCTTCCTGAGTCTGGTTCTGTCAGAGGTTTCTTCCTGTTAAAAGGGAGTCGTTCCTTTCCACTGTCGCCACAGGCACGCTCAGGACGGGAGATTGGACTGAAGAGAAGTTTCAGTGCAATCTGTTGGTTTCCTTAGCTAGGATATTGTTTTTGAATTGGCTCCATATGAATTAATTGGATTATTTTGAAATTGATAAATTGGCTTGAATTGGACTATATTATTTAAGCCTTGAGATGACATTTGTTGTAATTTGGTGCTATATAAATAAAACTCAATTGAATTGAATTTAATTGAATTTTCAGTTTTGTCATTTGAAATTGAATTAAGTTAATTGATTTCTTTAATTTGCTATCCCTAAATTTATTTCCGTATTATTTTCTCTAACAATGTATTGCTCCAATTATTCCCTTAGAGTTATTAATTTCTTTATTTTATTCAGACTTCGTCATACATTTAATATTTTTTTTCCAGTACTTCCAATCTCTTTGGCTGTGTTGTCATAAAACAGGCCTCCCATGACACGCTGAAAGACCGCCCCCTAATTTGCATAATGAGGCAGACATGCAAACAGAAATGTAAAAAAAAAAAAGACAGGGACATGTAAAAATAAAATATGGAAATAAATAGGCTAGTGAGATAAATGGGGGAGAGAGAGAAATAATAGAGGAGTAAACACAAGAAAGTTGTGCTGGGAAAAGAAAAAAAAAAGAAGTGTGACTTGTTGCGTTTTCTATTGAGCAGGATGTCATCCAGAAACCCAACTTCAATGAAATGGTGATTAACCTGTTTTGCCTCATAGAAAAGCCTTGGGTGTGAACTTCAAGTCAGGTAGACAAAGGCCTGTGCACAAAAAATATTGCACACATTTCCTTCATCTTTACTATGTCTTTGTTTTAATTGGCTTATTGTTTGAGTATTCAGTGCTAATGTTAGTGCCAGTGGAGGCTAGTACTAGAAATATCTCAGCTACAAACCTAGCTAGATTAGTTAGCTCAGGCCAGGTTAATTAATACAACAATTATTCATGGGCAGATTCTCCCTTTCAGTATTTCGGGATGACAGTAAACTGATCATTTTAAGAGCAAATGTTGGAAGTGTTCCTGTGTCCTCCCATTTTAAGTTTAATTTCCTGATGCTGATCCTCCCACCTTCTGACAGGAATCTGAAAAGCGCTTCTCTTGAAGCAGATTTCTTCTTTTACCCAGTTTCCACTTGTTACTCATTATCGTCCCACCTCAAGCTGCAGGGGAGCCATTTGTGGACTACAGTTCTGCATTTAACACCATCTGCCTCAACAACTGGTGTCCAAACGGGTAAATCTGGTAATATCCTATTCCATCTGTTTCTGGATAAAAGTCCTCCTTATTGATCGCCCCCACATCTCCTCAGCCCTGAAACTCAGCGCAGGCTCCCCACAGGGTTGTGTGCTGAGCTCCCTACTGTTCACCCTCTACACCCACGACTGTGTCCCCAACCACTCCAGCAACAGCATCATCAAGTTCACCGATGACACCACTCCCCTCCTCGCAGTTGAATGTGCCAAGAAACCCTCCAAAGGCGCCTTCATCACAGCTGATGAACCCCAATCAGTCTGTTCATCTCTCTATCCAACTTGCCATCACTCATGAACAAGATCCCGAGATACTTAAACTCCTCCGTCTGAAGCGGGGACTCATCTCCGACCCGGAGGGTGCACGCCACCTTTTTCTGGTTGAGAACTATGGCCTCGGATTTGGAGGATCTGACCTTCATCCAGGTCGCTTCACACTCAGCTGTGAACCGCTCCCAGTCGCGCTGAAGTTCCTGGCTTGAAAAAGCCAACTGAACCAGATCATCAGCAAAAAGCAGAACTGTAACCCTGAGGCCAAAACAAACGCCCTCGTTTCCATGACTGTGCCTTGAGATCCTGTCCATAAATATAGACTATTCTTTAAAGTATTAATCATAAGAGCTTGAAACTGGAGAATCTTTCAAGATGCAAGAAGTCGTCCAGTTGCCCTTATTAGTACTTTAGAGGTTTTATTTTTATAACAGCTCTTTTTGCTGTGTCCTAGTCACAGATATTAGAAGAGTGTCCATTTCCACCATTTTACAGCACCTTCCTGTTCTTTCCCTTAGAATGTTTGATGAATGTACTTGAGTAAATAGCTGTTGGGCTCTGACACTGAACCCCCCCCCCCCCCCCCCCCCCCCCTTTTCCAGACAAATTAATTAATTGCAGTGGATATGCTTCTATATTTTACAACCACTAAAAATGTAAAGTATGTTAGAAACTGCATATTTAAGGAAAACATGCAGTAACATGAACAACACCCTCCTGTCTGCATGGAAATCTGAAAGCATGAGGATATTACTCATCTCTTAATGCAGCAGTTTCTTGAAAACAGCTGATGTAACTGTTGGTGTGTAACACATTGATGTAACTGTTGAGTCTGTTGGTGTGTGTGTCATGTTTTAGCACAGACTGGACTATAATTTCATCCTGAAAGCATTACTCAGAGTATAGAGGCTCCTAAGCATGTGTTCAACCGTCCCACAGGTGACACAGCAACTCCATCTACTGGTGAAGCATCCACATAACAACTTCACCTTTTCACAGATCTGTGCAGCTCAAAGGGGTTAAAAAAAAAATCTTTGCAGACAGTATTAATCCTGCAATTTTCCTCAAAGAAACATTGGAAGAGAATTTGCATATTTATCCCTCTACAGTGCAGAATAGAATTAAAGCAGTAAGGGAGTCTAGGAGGAATTTCAATGTGTCAAAGGTCAAGTAAGAAAGCCTAAACTAGGCACCCGTGATTTCTGATGATGCTGCATCATTAATACCTGATGGAACCACAAGGACAAACCTTGGAGAACCTTTGTTAAGCACCACAATACAGACTTCCAGTCACAAATGTCACTGCAGAAAAAGAAGCGTCACGTTAACCTTCTCCAGAGGCAGTGTCCCCTTTTCTGGGCTCGGAGGAAACTAGTACAGACTCCCTGAGAGGCAAGCGAAAAAAAACCCAATAAAAACCAACATTGGTAATGGAGTACAGCGCTACTAAACTAATAGATGTGAAAAATGTATGTTCCATGTGCCAGTGACATCACAATAATTACAGGACATGCCGACACAATGTGTGCAACTTCTGTTCAGAAGAAAAAAAACAAAAAAAACAATAATGTCTGCTCAGGGTACCCATATTGAGTCTGTGGCCACTTATAAATACCTTGGCATAACATTGGACGATAGCCTTTCTTTTAAATGCCATATTGACCAATTACTGAAGAAACTTAAATTAAAACTGGGGTTTTTCTTCAGAAATAGAGCCTGTTTTTCTTTTAATGCAAGAAAACGTATTGTTGCAGCCACTTTCTTGCCGCTCCTGGATTATGGTGATGTTGTTTATATGAATTCCTCTGCTCACTCCCTACATCTACTGGATGCTGCATATCACGGATCTTTGAGATTCATAACTGGTTGTAAACCCCTTACACATCACTGCACTTTGTACTCTCTCACTGACTGGTCTTCACTTTCCATGCACAGAACCACCCACTGGTATCTATTTATCTACAAATCCAGCATTTGACTACTCCCCTCCTATTTGTCCACATACTTAACACGGAAACAGTCTGATCATAGCCTCCGGTCCCTGGATTACATCACATTTGCCATCCCCTCAGTCCGTACTGAACTTGGCAAGAAGGCGTTCTCCTATGCTGCGCCTGTAACATGGAACAGGCTCCAACAGAAGCTGAAGCTGTCCAGTTTTAGTTCATTGGAGGACTTCAAATTACTTGTAAGAAGGCTGGTGAGACAGTCAGTGGGGGTCTGCACATGTACTGTACTTAACTAGTTCCTTTTTTCTTTCATTTTATTATTATTAATTATCACATATTATGATATGTTCCTGTTCTGAATGCCATAGTTTTGCCTACCTAAAACAGGTCTCTCTTGCAAATGAGACCCTGGGTCTCAATGAGATTTTACCTGTATAAATAAAGGTTAATAAATAAAACAACAGGAATTAACAGAGGAGAAAGGCCTACATTGTAAAACCAAGAGGTACAAGAAAACCAAGAACCTGACCAAACCACGAGTCTCCAAACCATTCACTTTAACAATATCCTAACATTTGTGGTTGAATGATATCGGATGACTCTACAGTTGTTGGGTACAGCGAGCTGGTCAGTTGCAAACAAGTATGACACTGAGGTTGTCTATAAGGAGGGACATAACTGTTGTGGTGTGGCTGGTTGTTGTTTTCCAAGCCTCTTTTGCTGAGAGCTTTGGGTGGAGTTTCTCCATTTGAACCATCTCTCCTACACCTTCTCTGAATTTGGTAATCTCTCCTCACCTCTCCTAGATGCCAGTTCAGTGCCCCGATGGAAACCTTGCTTACCTGAGAACTCGCCCACCTTTAGCCTGTGGAAACCTTCTACCCAACTTACCTGCTCCATCACCAGTGTCTGATCTCCGAATAATAACTCAAGACTGTCGTAAATGATCTGATAAAGACTGCTGTGTTAACGTTTCTTTTGCAGCACATAGGATCCACAAAGGACTGAGAAGGAAAGGTAAGTGACTTTATCTACAGGTGAATAGGGTAAACCAAAACATTTCTGGAGGAAACTGGAAAACCCTGGTCTGAGTGTCTCTGAGAGAGGAGAAAATAGCAAAAGTCTTTAGTTTAGCTGAGGAGGCTCGGGATTTTGTAAGCTCTCTGTGTTAACATTACATTATCGGCATGTTTCTGATAAGATGTAGGTCTCCAAGTACAATTTTTTAATGAGGTTAATATATACAAAATGTTTAAACGCAGTAGTTAACTGTACACATGCGTTACTATGAGTTACACTGTGTACATCTCCGGCTTGTGTTGATGAGAAAGCACTGTTTACTAGCATCTGCTGCTAATTTACAGCTACACTGCTAAACTATGTCCCTCTGGGATCAATAGAGTAACTATCTTTATCTACATATAGAGCTGGAGTGTCTTTGGCATGACTGGAGGAACAGCTTCTGTAAGTTTGGGATGACTGAGCAGCTGCTGATCACATCAAAAGGGCGGGGTTAAGCTCTTACTAAAACTTCACCGTCAACAGACCGTCAACAAAGAGGTACCAACAGGTATTTTGACCAAAGCCTGTCTCATACATCTCAATAAGACTTTAGAAAATTGAGTCAAACTGCTAAAACGTGCAGAATATGTCACCTTCAAGGACAGAACAGGAGAAGACTTTATGTCAGACACAATTTTTTATGCAGATTTTTCAATTTTCCATATTACAAAATACATCAAATGTGAGAATATGAATCACAGTGACAATTATTCGAAGAATTATGCTTGAAAAGTAGTTCATAAAACAAACAGTGGCTCATTTCATTGACTAAATGTAAAAATTAAAAGATAACAGAGAAGATTTGCATTTTCTAAGATTCTGTTACTCAAATGAGGCTCTTGGTTGATTTGTGAATGATCACGAATGCTACTTGATCGTGTTCGACCCCAAACTAATCAGAACACCAGAGGCTTTGGCTGTTCCCAGGGGAACTCCTTTCTTCCAAAGTGACCATAGCAGGCCGTGGCCTGGTAAATTGGCCGATTCAGTCCCAGCTCCCTGAAAAAAACAACGTGAACAAAAGTTACACGAGCAGTTTTATTTGAGTGATTAGCAGCCGTGGAAAAAACTGCCCCTACTTCACAATGACTCCAGGCCTGAGGTCGAAGTTCCTCTGGACTATCTGCAGGAGCTCGTCTTCGTCCCTCTTCGATGTGCCGTAGTGAAACACTGTGATGGAGAGCGGATGGCTCACACTGATGGCGTAGGAGATCTGAGAGTAGAACAGACAGGACACCGATGCTATTTCACTTACAGTTTTTAAAACTAATCATTTTAGGAGACGTGTCTGGGAAATTGGGAGAGAAATGGAGCTTAAACGCTGTCACCTGAATGAGGGCCCTCCTACACAGTCCGGCTTTAACCAGAGACTTGGCGACCCAACGTGCTGCGTAAGCGCCCGACCGATCCACTTTGGAGTAGTCCTTCCCAGAGAAAGCCCCGCCTCCGTGCCCACCCCACCCACCGTACGTGTCCACTATGATTTTACGTCCCGTGAGTCCTGCGTCAGCCTGTTCACAGAAAGCGTCACGTCATCACATCGTGCTAAAGAAGACTTCTCCCTCTGTGGATGGGTCACTACTAACCTGTGGACCTCCCAAGAGGAATTTCCCACTCGGCAGCAGATGGTAGATGGTTTTATCGTCCAGGTACTTGGCAGGGATGACAACCCTCACCACCTTCTCCATCAGGTTGCGTCTGATCTCCTCCAGGGTGATGTCTGAGCTGTGCTGTACTGAGATGACCACAGTGTGGACACGCAGCGGCTCCATGGCTCCCATGTTGTCGCGATACTCCACCGTGACCTGCGGAGGAGAGCCCACAACGCTAAAAAAGAATGCTTTCAGTCACAAAATCAAATCTAACAGCACATAGGAGGTACAAAAGGCTTTTAGGACACTCCAGCGCTCCTCTGAAGAGGCTCACCTGTGATTTGGAGTCTGGCAGTATCCAAGGAGACTCTCCGTTACGTGACAGCTCCTTCATCCTGTAGTTGAGTTTGTGAGCCAGTAGGAGGGTTAGTGGCATACACTCTTCAGTCTCATCTGTGGCGTATCCAAACATAAAGCCCTGATGAGATAAAAAGCCAGATAAATATGTCATATGATCATGTATAGTCATGTAAGAGTGTAGTTTGAATTAATAACTTTAAATGAATGTTACTTTGAATGCTAACATCAGATAGTCACTGTCTCCACACGAGTCGCAATTAACTGATTTCTCCTTTAGAGCCACCAACAGATAAAAAATGAATTTACTGCCAAAACTAATGACCTTTCCATCAGACACTTAACCCAGAATAACACTAAGCAGACCTACATAAAGAAAGCTGCTCTGAGTTCTGCGGGAGCTGCTTTCACTGTTGTTGAGGTGGCTGTAGGAACCATAATATTCTGTTTAAAGACAGCACAGGTTTGGCACAAAGGATTTCTATTTCTGACAGTCAGACATGGAGAAACATCCCACATCTTAACAATCCATTCGTTGGGACAGGAAGTTTGGTTAGAAATGGATTCGATCAAGGAGCAACGGCTGGTGGTGATTTGTTCAAAAGGCACATTTTACAAATAGTGGCAGGGTTATTAGCTGGTACTGCAAACTAAAGTATAGCAGGTCTGGTGTGTGTATATAAAAGTATATGTATGACATTGTAGATTATCTCACATAACTCTGTAGACAGAGTGTAGACAGAATGCTTGATTTTAAAAGTTCTTTTGTCGACAGGCACCAAGTGAACAATAACTTTCATACATTAAAGTAAAAAAATGGTTTACTTATGCATTTCTTGTGTTTTCTCTGCTGGGAATTTTGCGTAGCGCTACTTTCCTTACACTTCTCGAACTAAACAAAGCCATTCAGAGGCGTGGCTGTAAAAGGTCAAATACCGAACCTGGTCCCCGGCACCGATGTCCTCCTGATCCCTGCCTTCAAACACACAGTCTGATATCTCCTCACACTGCGCCTCCAGAGCCACCAACACATTGCAGGTCTTGTAGTCAAAACCTGTGCATCACAGTGAGGCCAAAATCAACTTCAAAGGCAGATTTAGCAGAGAGTTGATGATTAATTAGCAACACTCAATCCCTTCACACTGTACCTTTTGAGGAGTCATCATAACCAATCTTCTTTATAGTGTTTCTAACTACCGACTGGAGATCAACTATTGCTCTTGATGTCACCTCTCCAACCAGAAGAATCATGCCAGTCTTTGCCACACACTCTGTAACAACACAATGAGTCCAACACTTCATACGAAACAAAGAAATGTGAATAAATACATCACGTACTCATGCTTGGTCCTCTGCTCTCTTATGAACGGTAGTTTCAGCTTGTCTTGTATTTTCTAGATGCAACCTGAGGTCCCGGGGTTGTGAGTTTGTCAAAACTAGATTCAAACATGTTGTATAGAATTATAATTCAATGCCAAAATAGTTGGGACGCTGATTGAATAGAATAATACATAGAAACAAAGAATGCAATGATTTACAAATGTGGAACAATCTTTTTTTTAAGTGTTGAAAGTGAGACATTTTACTGTTTCATGAAAAATATCAGCTCATCCTGAGTTTGAAGGCAGCAACACGTCTCAAAAGTTGGGACAGGTCCATGTTTCCCTCTGTCCCACTTCTTTTAACAACTTATGTAAACATCTGGGAACTGAGGAGACCAGCTGCTGGACCTTTGGGAGAGGAATGTTGTCCCATTCTTGTCTGATAGAGGATTCTAGCTGCTCAGCAGTCCTGGGTCTTCTTTGTTGTATTTGAAATGTTCTCAGTTGTTTAAAGGTCTGGACTGCAGACAGGTCAGTCCAGCACCTGGACTCTTCTACTATGAAGCCGTGCTGTTGGAATAGATGCAGGATGTGGTTTAACTTTGTCTTGCTGAAATATGCAAGGCCTTCCCTGAAAAAGATGTCATCTGGATGGAAGCAGATGTTGCTCTAAAACCTGAATATACCTTTAAGCATTGATGGAGCCTTTCCAGGTGTGCACGTTTCCAGTTCCATAGACACAAATGCACCCCCCATACCATCAGAGATGCAGGTTTATGAACTTTGAGCTGATAACAAGCTGGATGGTACCTCTCCTCTTTAGTCTGGAGGATGCATCATTCATGATTTCCCAAGCAGTTTTACATTAAGTCCATTTTAAAAGAGTCACGGGCATCCATTTTTGATTTTCAGCTGTGTTCCATGCACACACTGTCTCCAGATTCTCTAAATATTTTGATGATATCAGTTGCAACTACATAGAAACTGCTTATTCTAATTCTAATCTTGACAGAGCAATAGCGAACGCTAAAGTATTTTTTTCCAGTAGGCTTAACATTTTCTTCTGCACATTATCAATAACATTTGTCTAATAACTGGGGGTAAACTTGGAAATGAGGAATAACACGATAATACTAGTAAGCAAGATCATATAAGATCAATAAAATCAATACATTCATAAGAGAGAAAACTTACCACAAGCCACTTTAGAGTCTGGGTCTTGACTCAAGTATGCATCAAGTACAGCATCACTGATCTGATCGCACATTTTATCTGTAAAAACAAAGTCATCATATTAAAGAAAAGAACAGACACAGGGGGCTGTGGTATATGACTGTATATAATGTGCTGCCAGGGCCATAGCAGCCACTGAAGGCACCAAGGTTGTGCCGTCATTATTTTTTCGAGGTATTTGGGGAGTTTATACACAGAACTTTAGTCAAATATGTTCAATCTAACCAGCAATTCACTTAGATAAGCTAGCTGCAAGAAAACATAAGCAAGCAAAGTTAACTGGCTGCAGCTAGTGTCTTAAAAGATGGCACAATGCACATTGATCAGTCTTTATTCTTCTTCATTTCTGTCCAATAAACCTGCATGTTTAAAGTTTGTGATGAAACAATACTCCTATTCTATCTTCAACAATTAATGTCGAATTTCCTCTTTAAGGGATCTTTTTTTTTTTTTAAAAACAAACAAATTTGCCAAACTATTCTGTCTATTCATTCAATTCTTTTTCTCACTGCTTTAAAACGAATGATTGGCCACACAAACCAATAGAAAATTAATTACATTTTTATTATATCTTTTGATGGCTACTATTCTGAATCCTTATATATATATATCCTATATATATATAAAATCCTGTCCTTATATATCCACCGTCACGTGTTATTCGGTGAGACAGTACCTGAATGTCCTTCTCCAACAGACTCGGACGTGAACAGGAAAGTCTTCCCAGTGCGGGACCCGCTGCTGGAATCCATCTTCCGCCCCTCGGTCTCTGCAGAAAAGTTGAATAGAACAGAGCTAAAGTGGGCCAGATATTACACGTAGAGGTGCAAGGCGGAACTATAAGCGAATCCAGGCTGGGATTTCAGCTATAGGCGACTTTCTCGATCAAACAATGATTAACATTAAAGGTCGAAGCTCAGACGCAACTGATTGGAGGCGAACGTATATGACCGTGACATGAAATGCTCCACAAACAGTTGTGATGGCTGAATGTGTTTTTCTCAAGGAACGTTTATAGGTGTAATCAGCCCAGCCAGCCTCAAGATGTCGCTAGAGTAACACTTTTCTTTTACATGAGTGTTTTCTTCTCATAACGTTTTCAAAACAAAGATTTTTACGAACAAAAATACAGAATTCGCGATAAAAGGTCCTCAATATAAAAAGATCAATTCCAAAATAAATTATAAGATTAAAAGTCAGAAACTGAAACAACACACGAGACAAGCACAGTAAGTCGAGTTGATCTGTTTTAAAAGAGATAATGTCGTTTCCCAATTAGATATACATATTTTCCCCAGTTCTGGACGAGGTCATTTAAGAGGTTTTTGTTTGGTTTTTTTGGTAATCTTTTTAAATAAATAAACACAAACAACTTTAGAGTTATGGCACTACAAAGACTATGATATCTTACAAATGATATTTCCCTATAATATTATTGTATATATAATTATATATAATTCAAAATGTGGATGACGACGGTTGTACTGATGTAAAAGCTACAAATATTTTATTAGACCTTTTCATACACAAAAAAACATCAATGTTTTCTAGTTTCAGTGTTCATATTTAAAAGAAAGCGGGTAATGTGAAAACTCAGAGTAAGTCAACTTAGAGTTCAGGGATAGACTCAGAGTTTGTTGAACCTCCTTTCTGGAATACCCCCGATATGTGTCATGATCATGCTTGGCTGTGTTGTTGTTGTGGTTTCTGGGCCTGAGGTGGGTCTGAGCAGGTTTCCAGGAAGTCTGGGGCGGAGTCTAGATTGCTCCTGCCGTCACACCTGTTCCTCCTCTGTCCTCATAAAGACACCAGTCTTCAGGAGCTGCAGGAGCAACCAGCCTTTGCCAGATTGTCTCACTTCACTGTCTCAGTGCTAATTAGGCTGACTTCTGTGTCAGCCTCCATAGAGAGTTATTTTCAGGAACTTACCCTGCTGCTTCTCCTTGCTCTGGATTCCCATCCTAAGCATTCACTGTTGGATTCCTGACTCCTTCCTGTTCCACTTACCTGCCCGCTCACACCACCACCCACTCAGAACCACAGCACCACAGCCAGCATCCTCCTCGTCCATTCTGGAGTTCCACCTGGACCTAGTGTAAGAACTGATTATTGCCTTTGTCTGGACAAATCACCTTATCGGCTCCTCACTAACCGTCTCCCTCCTCTCTCAGAGTTTCACATTTACCCAGATCCTCCCTCTGGCTCCCAACACCATTCACCTGTAAATAAACTCTAACTCTAAGTGTTCTGCGTCTGCTCTTGGGTCCTTTTTGAGAGTAAGCGAGGCACATACACGTGACAATATACACAAGACTTTTAAAATGCATATTAAAAAGGGAAAATGAGAAATTATTAAGTGTAATTACATACAGCCCCTTATCCACAGTTTGCACTCTCCAGTGCAAAGAAAATGTGAACAAACAACATCCAGAGACACTGTTTCCTCAGATGGACTGAGGTGAAAAGGTCAGACCAATCTGAATCATGAGGGACCACACATGGGACGATCTTTTTCAGGAAAGTCTTTCTTATTTCAGCTAAACAAACCACTTTCTGCATGTATTAGAGCAACGTGGGTCCGGTAGTAAGAAATAAATCCAGATGCTTACTGAAACATTTGGACCACACACACTCGAAAGGAGGATAAAATGGGACACGTGTCCATTTAAAAAAAAACTGTTTCTCCTCAGTTCCAAACACACACGGAGTGATTGAAATGTCTCCGTAACAACTTTTCCAAAACATGTTGCTGACAGTAAATTAAAAGCTTTAATCCCAAAAAACAATCACAACGTTTTGATTATATTCAAATAACTACATTCAACTGCATTTCTCTATTTTACAAAGCACTAAAACTGAGAGGAAGGGCAACAGGTGAGGCAGACAGGTGTAAAAGCTTGAGTAAAAAGTCAGTGAGTAAAAGGCTCAGCTCATTTGACTAATCTGAGCCTCCTCTCCTCTCCGCCCTCCTGCCTGTATTCAGCAGTTGCTACTTTGAAGGATGTGTCAATGATGTCAATCAGACGAGGCTTGCTGGAGGAGCACCAGTGAATCCTTAGAAGAAGAAGAAGCCCACATGATATGTCTGAGGTGGGCGGGGCATGTTAATTCTGTACTTTAAGTGGAACCAAATGTACATATGTGCCTTTTGCAAACAGATTTGATGCTCATCAGACAGAAATTATTAAATACAGTGAGGCTGCTGCTAAATAGTGGTGGTGGGGAATAGTTGCCGGCAGATTTTAACTGCGGCACTGCAGTAAAGAAGTCTTATCTCTCACTTTGTCTGCTCTGGTGGGCGGGAGTAAGATGCAAATAGAGGAGTGTTGTGGATGAATCATGTGGGTGCAATTTAAGGACTGGTGAAATAAGACAGGAACTAAGTCAAATACTGTCAAGGCACAAAACAGGAGCTTAACTAAGTCATAGAGCACAATAAAAAACAAGACTAAAACTTTACCAAAACCAGAAGCTTTACAGAAACAAGAGAACTAGCTTAACCCTAAACGATTAACCACAGTGAAAACAACCAAAACACAGATCATGACACTTTACTTTAAAGTGGATTTTTGTATATCTAACTGATTGCAATCAGCTGATTTCAGACACTGATCTGAATTTAAGCCTTCACTTCATTTTGGTTCTGGATTTAGTAATTCATTTCACCAGTTAGAGAATAAATATTTAGGTGCTGTGCTTTGCTTGCTTTCTCACAGTTTCTGTGTCTTTATTAACATATTAGCTCTAATAAGGTGTATAAAAGTCAAAGGTTTCAGCTGTAAGAAGTCAGCACAGTTTGTCTTCAATGTTGTAGGTGTTTCTACACAGCAGAGTATTTTATTTAACTCCATATAAATCTACTGAAACTGTGTCTGTTTGGCAATCTGTGTTCAGTTTGTGTGACTCATGTTTAAAACAGTAAAGTACATCCTGAGCTCAGTAAAGCTGAAGAGGCGTTTCAATACCTGTTTAATCAGCTCCACATTGTCATCAAAGGGATTTAGAGGTTTATGTGTGAGTAAATTTATGCTTTATCTTTTCTCCCATCACTATAAAGGTGACAGTTATTCTTCTTCTTCTTCTCCATAATGGGTTTTTTTCACTTCCGTGTGCAGCTCTGATGAGTTAAAGTGACAAACAGAAACTTTCACACTTCTGTGTTGCAATGTATGTGAGGAAGAAAAGACGACAGAGTGGAAAAAAACTGAATTCAAATTTATTCACGTTGCAGGCTGAGAATAAGGCAGCAACACAAAACCTTACTGACGATTGTGCCTAAAGATTTACGATACCAAGCAAAAGAGCCTGTAGTTATGTGGAAGTTAATATATAATATATACTGTACATATTAGAAGAAACTTATTGTTATTGCTTTATACTTCTGATTTAATTCTTTGACAAGTCTGTCTGAAAAAAAGTTCACCCACTAAATATAAGAAAATATTTTTGAATTTTTCCCCAAGTTAAAAATCTTGGACAAAAGAGGCTAAAACAGTTATAAAGAGATGCAAAACCAAAACAAATAGATAGAAACTGACTATAAAGAAATAAAAAAAAGGCTACGAAGAGACACAAACTGGTAACAGACAAGTTAAATGTAAACCAAAAAGGCTCATAAAGGCAACAAAAAAGCAGAAACCACTATGAAAAAACACACAAAATTAGCAAAGAAAATAAAAACAGAGATACAAAATGACAGCAAACAAACAAAAACACCCACAAAGACAGAATAAAAACAACAAGCAAAAACTGTGATAGAGACCCACCTTTAGCTGAAAAAATAGATAAAAGGGGCCACAAAAACATGACAATAAAAGCAAAAGCAAGTCAAAACATCCTGAAAAAGGATGGCCCTAAAAAGGTCCAAAATGAGGGATGAATAAAATAAAAAGACAGTCAAAAGGAGCCCCACACAAAAACAGACACAATCTAAATAGACGAGAGCCTAAAAAACACAAAATAACTACAGTCCTGAAATGAATAAGACTGGTTCCTCTTTGAGGCCAATCCATCCATGACACAGATAGCTTGACATTACAGACTGCATGTCCTCAGTGAAAAGTTCCTCTTTCTATTCAAATATGAAATAAAAATTAAAACCATCTCTGTATGCTATCTGGTAAAATTAGTAAAATATTTCAGATTTAAGATTATAAGCACTAAGCTGAACTCCTGCTTCACAGAGGTATGAATGAAGCACATTTGAAGTGTCATTCTCTGGTTGCCATACTGCTGAAATAACAAGCTGCACAACACAGGATGAGGAAATGAAGTGGAGCAAGCGAGTGACTTCACCCCTTTATTGCCTTGCAAATATCCCTGAGCTGAAAACACAGAGCCCTTTGCCCGGACGTATCAGTTGAGCGCCTGCCTGGATCCACTCTCACAGCTGATGGTAGGTAAAACACATAGAACTGAGACAAACAGACTCGCTCACCTGTTAAACTAAAAGAAAGTCATCTGTTTTTCTTGATTTAACAGCTAATCCAGGGGCCTTGTGGGTGGTGTTGTCGCTATTTTTTTTGCTGAATATGTGTCAGCCTTGTCTCTGAAAAGCAGGAAATGAAAGTACAGCTTGTTCATGATCAGAGTAGATCTACTCCTTTGTGGTGATCGGCTCAAGTAAAACCAATGAGACTTTGATTGAGGGAACTGGTAGTCAATAAGTAACTGAGCGGAGGTGCAACCTTCAGCAGACATTCGCCGTGTGACTCGTACAGTGACAAGAAGCCCTGATCTCTGCGTTTATCACACTGGCTGGATTGTAACAAACTGGGAAGGTTTTTTGCTTTATTTACCTGTATGAGGCTGAGTTTTGTTGGTTGGGACTGAGAACCAGTGTTGCCATGGTGAGTTGAACACTTTCTTTAAGCTAAAGTGTGGATTTAACCTGAAAAATTCTACTTTTTCTTATATCAAAGAAAAGAAAGTGTCTGATTTTCATCTCTATGTTATTTAAAACTACTGTGCTAGAATATTACTGGGTTTACTTTGTGACCACTGCATGTTTTCATGTGGCCTTGTTAAACCAACCCACACTTGACAGCACTCTTTCCTGTTAACTCAGTAGAAGGAAGTGAAATTAGGCCATTCGAATCAGTGGGATTGCTCCTACATTGAGCTTTCAGTTTTCAGGCCTGTGGATATTTGTTTGATGTCACCAAAACTAAAATCTTAACCATTTCTCACAGGCGAACATGAACCCTCAGGCGCCCGCCACGGGCTCGCCTGCTAAACTCGACCAGGTGCAAACTCAAGTGAATGAGGTTAAAGTTATTCTGAAAGACAACATCAACAAAGTGCTGGAGAGAGGCGACAGATTAGATGATCTGATCGGCAAGACGGATGACCTGCAGGCATCTGTAAGTACTGGATAAAGATGGCGGAGTGTGATGCAGTTTTGTTTACTATGTATGACTAATACAAACATAGTGGCTTTTAGTGCAAGAAAGCACCTTTACAGTATTTTCATGAAATGAAAGACAATTACCTGCTTCAACAGCTGCCAAATTGGACTTTTCATTAAATTTAAGAACTCCCGACAAGGTTGCGACACATATCTTATGATTAAAGTGGCACATCACTTCTAAAATTAGGCTCATGTTATGTTCTACAATCATTTGAGTGTAAATTAAATAAAATAATCCATTAATTCACAAGAAAAAGACCAAACAATTAAAGAAAAAGCTCACTGGTAGTTATCTAGTCTGTACAGAATTTCCCAGCCTCCATATCATCTTGTAATTTCATCTCATAGTATAAGGAGTTTCTATTTTTATTATACAAACAAATTGTTAGTGCTTCAGCAAATTTGTGCAAATTAAAGGGAACAAGAGCAGTTTCCCTCATTACCCCACAAAACTTTATATAAGTCTTGAAAAGGAAAATAGTTAAGCCTGATGCATTTATCTCCAAGGGATCAATTGGATATTTTTTTCCTGTAACTGTGAAGAAGAAGGTGTGAAGCCTTAGGTCAATCAATTATCAACCAGTTCTCTAAAACAGCTGAGCTCATAAACCCCTAGTTAGAAAATGCATTTAAACTGAGTAACGTGACACAGTTTTTCAATTTCAATGTTTCATTCCAATGTTAACTGAGGATTGTTCAAGGAAATATGGAGCGTCTATGTAGAGGAAGCTCTGTAAGAGTATGAGGTGGAAGAACAGGGCGATGAAACTAGGACACAGGGAGGTTCATAAAGAGACACAGCTGTAGCCACATTCTGAATCACAGCCCCTTTCAGGTCAAAGCTGGTTGATGAATGCAAATAAATGTTGGAAGAACTACATTGTTCTCAATCAATCGCCTTCATTCAGTGATGTAACTTTGTACTCTTGAAATCAATACCCCCCTCAAAAAAAGTGATGACTTGTCTCTTTTAAATCTTTATCACCAAAGCTGATATCAGAAAAATGCTAATTTTGTAATATTGACAGCACAGCTTTTACAAAATCCTCTCTATAAACAATGACACAGCAGGTTAAGGCGATCAGGATTGAAGACATTTGATATAGAGCCAGTTTTGTTCAAAGTTTTATGAAAACGAAGAGGTGACCAAAGTCCCTGTCCTAACTTTATTGATACAACTTAACAGGCAGGTTGTAAGAGTTGATTATCTCCAGTTTAAATAACTTCTTTCTCAAACTACACCAGCCTCATATACATAGTCTTAAAACGACTTGTACCATGATGAAGACTTTTAGTTATTCAAGTAATTTCTCATCAAATTTGCGCATCCATATGGCTTATTTGTTCAGCTGTCATTGCGACTAACCATAAGTAGCGACAACTGCTAATAATATACATGCATTAATTACACAGATGGGTTGAAATGAATGTTCCTCAAGTGAGTGTTGTTGGTTATGCTCAATATAAAATCATAAAAATCTAAATTCAAAGAATAATAAGAGAAATGTACCAAGATGAGAGGAAACCTGTAATCATATTAAAGAGGGAATTTGTATCTATTTCTATTTGTGTTAAGCTCAGTTTAATTCATTTTGCGTATGTAGTAGCCCCATTTATAACTTTTAGAAAATATTTTTCTTTTTTCGACTTCTGATTTCTTTTAGTCAACTTCATCCATTTAAATCTATAACTTTTGTTCATTCAGCTGTGTGTTTCTGCCATGTATCCACTATTTCAGTAATTTAAACATTACATGTCAACAATTTAAGCATTTCTTTTGGCCCTTTCATCCAAAGCTAACCTAGCTAATGGTTTCAACAGTTTAGTTTTGAGATATTTCAACAACTTAGCCATTACTTGAACAAACTATTTCAACTGCTTTTATACAACTTTAAGACATTTAATTTACTCCCACTAGTTTTATATTTATTGCTATTTCGTCCAACTTTATAGTTGCCTTTACTTTTAGCAAACAATTTGAACTCTAACTATTGTTTAAAATGGCCAGCTAGCTAACCAACTAGCTACCCGCTACATTTTGTCATTTTCAACAATTTATGCTCCCTAACATCTATTCAATACTTTAAACTCTAAACTTCAAATGTTTGCATTGTCACTGAATGACTGCTTAGCTCATGTTGATAACAATCAGGACTCTTAATGTTGAAGTATGCTGCCGATTAATGCTGATATCCTATTTAAAAACCAAAGAGCTAAAACTCACATAGTAAACATTAAAAGCTTTGGTCTTTGTTAAACTTTCTTCAAATGAAAAACAAATAGAGTGGTATAAGCCACTACTTCTTAACTCTTTACAAGCTTGTTAATTTTTATCTAAATCCCTTTTCAGTTTAACAAAATTTCTAACTGACTTATCAAGTCAACACAAACACACAATACATCAATTTTAAAGGGGCTATTTTTCTCTGAAGAGATTAATATCTATCTGTTGTATGAATAACTTGTAGTTAATTTAGCCCATCATTTTGTGTGTCCTGCCATTAGTCAAACGAGTCAGTTTTTTCCATCAAGTGTATTTCTTCAACTTATTTGAACACATATCAGTATAGGAAATCAGTTTAAAATCTCCCACACGATCTGCAAATAAAATTTCCCAGGGATATGTTTCTATTATCACCTCAGTCACTTTTCTATCTCTTGATAAAATTGTTTTTAAGTAGTACGCGAAATATGCCTATTTTCAAAAATGTATTTTACCTTTATTCAAACAGGAAATAAACACTCTTGAGACTTTAAATGTCTTAGTTCTAGTTACTTTTTAAGGAAACTTTTTAAAACCAAAACTGTATAATAAAACTATTACCGGTATATAATAGTTCTGTTATCTTATCAACTTTATGCGGACCTGATAAGCAACTGGTAGTAGGAGGGTGAACTAACCAATTATATAACAAAATTTTATAACATGTTAAAAAATTAGTTTATTTATCTTTAGTTGAAGAAAAATCAGTCACATTTTTTCTAAATATTTCAAAGCGTTGTTGGCTTACATCTTTAGCTGCTAACCTTTAGCTAGAACATGTAAAAAATTTATAAATATGATTTTTGGCTGGAAAAAACAAAAAGAAAGAAATGGAGCCAAGTGACAACATGGAAGATTTAGAAATTGAACACGATACCATCCACTGCCTTTTTCTCAATTACTTTTTAAGAACTTGGATTTGTATTGCTAAGTAAATAATCAGAATTTTCCCTCCATTACAGCAGTTTTAAGAGCCATTTTTTCATTTCAGGCCGACTCCTTCCAAAAAACATCCACACGGGTGGCCCGGAAATACTGGTGGAGGAACATTAAAATGATGATTATAATCGGCGTGGTTGTGCTGATCGTCCTGATCCTCATCATCCTCGCCGCCACGAAAGTTATATAAGCCGCTTCCTTTCCTGCTCCGGACTGAGAGCTACGAATGGTGGCGCTCACCTCTGGACGCTTATTTGCACTCACAAGTGACGTTTTATATTTCAAGGGGGAAATAATGAATTAAAACAACAACTAATCATTGATCAGGTTACTTTGCAAAAGACCCTAAAATTATAAAGTGAAGACTGAATTAAGAGTATAAGAGATTAAATCATTCAAAAATTTGCTGAACTTGACACTCCAACACTCATTTACAGGACATAAAACCACTATTAATGGAACACAAATCCAAGTGAGTGTTTATTGTTTTTATTTGAAGCATTTAAATGCCCGATACATCTTGTATATATATATATAATGTATGTTTATGACTTTAAACTCTGTAATAACTTGTGTATAATAAGACTTATGACTATGATAAAGAGGGCAAATTGTATCTTGTTTCTGTTGCCACAGTACTGTAAATATGAGTTTGTTCCAACAAATACTATGTTGTAGTTAAGGAATAAATGAAGCAATTCACAAGTAGCGTTTGAGAACATTAAATACAAAAAGAGAAGCGAGAGGAAGAGGAACACAAAATGCAAAAACTTTGAGGCTATCTGAATAAATTGAAAACAATGAAATACTTCGGTAAATATAGAAGAAAAGAACTGTAGGTCACTCTTCATTTACGTTCATACAACTAGCTACGTGAACTTTGTTGAATCGTCTCTCTGGCCAACGTTCCACCAGCGCACAGCAGACTTTCATCTCTCTGATGCCTACGGAAAACAAACAAACACAAATCAGCTATAGACAAACAGCACACTGTCAAATTGCAAAAGAAAAAAATAGGAATCCCCTGTGTTTTTAACGTCCAATGTAATAAAAACAATAAGAAAAAAACAATTATTTTAACATTTTACATCTTAAAAAGTAAGAAAGTTAAACTAGAGATCCTGAAGTGCAATAAACTGAGGAAGTCAAAGCCAAAATACTAAATGGAAGAAACCTTTAAGATTGGTCAAAATACACATTGAAGAAAGCATTACATGCAAAATTCTGCAAATATGTAGTGACACTTAGATTCTTCTTGTTTTACCAAAGAGGAAAACGTGTTACAAGGAAATTAACAAAAGAGGAGTCTTTTCCATCGCTGTCAGTAACACAAAACAGAAAAATACAATTACACAAAGTAAAGCACTTTATCCCCCAACACAGTAGAGTCCAAATACGAACCAGGTTTAAGCTCATGGACTACTGGCTAAATAAAGAAACAAGCATTTTAGATAAGATTAGGAATGCATAAATTAACATTAGGAACTGGAAAGTCCAGAGAAAGCTGTACATATCCTTTGAAAAGCAAATAGTTATTTTTTCATATTTATAATCGTTACTTGTGGGGGAGTAAGGGCCTGTAAAAAATGACAATTACATGTGTATAATTTAAGTTTTACATTACAGAACACTTGCAAAGAAATTAAAATGGAAAGAAAGATGACAAAGCTGGACGTGTCCCATATTGTTTAGTTTAGAAATGCTGATACAGGATGTTGTAAGACCATACCAAATGGCAGCATTCGAGAGCGTATGCTTCTCGTACCCGGTCCGCATTGAGCGGGCCCTGAGAGTATCTGGGAGTCAGCTCATGGCCTGCAAGGAAGCTCCGCTGGCAGGTACAAACAAGGTATGTCAGAGTTAGGAGACAACATACTTCCTTTTCTGTTTCCTTGCACATCCTTAACTTTGGCATCCATTTACTGTAGTAGCAGTACTTTACCTGATAACTTTACAGTTAAAAAAAAAGAGAAGGTGCAAAAGAGGCAGCAGAAGGCCGGCTGTTAAAAATAATCGCCACAACAGCGTAGCGTCTATGTTACCACTACTGTAAAGCACTTGAGGGTGCTGAGAAAAGAAATTTACATGAGGAAATTATACAAAATATTACAAACACCAAAGTTAAAGTAACTACTTTATGATTTAAGTAAGAGGTATGTTTCTGTTGCTACATACCTACTTGAAGATGAGGGTTTCTCCCTTTAATACGGCTTGTAACTGTTGGTGTGACCACCACGCCGTGGCGACTTGCCATATCCACCAGATTGATCTACAAAGTGTGGCACAAATGAAGATTTCAAGCATTTTCAACCTCTAAAGTGATTTGGCTTTCAGATAATCGGAGTGCCCCGCAGATACTCACTGTTGTAGTCACCATATCCATAGTAGTTGTTGTAACCAGAGTAATCATAGCCACCATATCCTCCATAGCCTTGATTACCGTAACCGTAGTTGCCATAATTCCCGTAACCTTGATTCCAGTAGTTGCCATAACCTTGGTTCCAGTTCTGATTGGGGCCTGCAGTCAAACACAAATCACCGGTCGGATAACACAGAAGGTGCCTCTCAAAGTCAAGGATGCTTCCCTTCCAAACTGTGTCCTTAAGCCGGGACAAACTCCTGTCTTAAATTCAGAAAACGCATAAAGGAACAGTCCCGACACCAGGACGTATGTCATGGCAACGATGGCGACTAACAACCTGGCAGCTGGCTCCCTGACAGGCTGAACTTTGCTGTCCTTTGAGGGAACTCGTTGTGATGTTGCAGAGAAAATGAATTGTGGGTGTTCTGAAACATACCCGAGTCCTTCAAAAGGTTCCCAGACGTCTTTACAGTCCTTCGGCAATGTTTTTACGATGTAAAATCCTAAAAATAAAGCCGTTAAGAATCCTTCCTTGACTTTGAGAAGCATCTTTAACCTATAACAAAACACTCTTTACCATCTCATGCTGTTTTCTCCACAATTAAAAACTCATTTTAAGTTTAAAATAAGAAGAATGTAACAGTATTTACAGCTCTGCAGTTGAAATACGAATAATTCTTGTATCTATCCAGATATCTGTGTCAATTCTGTGAATATTTCTAACTGTTTTGTTTGTTCAGACATATCAGAGCCTTTGAAAGAGCCACAACGCTTCGATGATATTTGACGGCTGAGATGGAAGAACGAGCAACGAGCATCCTCCCTGAGTGCTTCACGCATGATGATATATTTGGATATTCAGTTATTGATCAGCTCCTGAAGCCTCTCAGCTTACACTAAAGATCATGCTGGAAATATCCACAATTAGTCATTAATTGACTTTAAGGATAAATGTGTTGATCAGTGATTCGTTGAACTTGCTCTAATGGAAATGTTTCCATTTGATTATTTTTCTTTACTTTGTATTGAGTTTTTGTGTCTTTGCTGCACCACAAATATATAATACACCGTTCGCTTATTTTTAAAGTTCTATCCATCAGAATTCAACGTTTAAGAAGGATTTAACAGTCCGAGTGGGGCTCACGTGTCTGTTTCTCTGCGACATGCATTCTCGACTCACCACCTCCTCGTCCTCGAGACCTGGATGAGTATCCACCTCTGCCTCCCCAGTACTGCTGCTGCTGGTACTGCTCCTTGGACACGGCCACCTTTATTTCACACTAAGAGGACCAATCAGATTGATTGATTATATCTTCATACAGCCCAGACGTTTGGTAGTGTCTGAGTTGAAGATAAACAAAAAGAAGTACCTTGCTGAGCCCAATATTGTGGTACTTTTTCTCCATGATCCTCTTCACCGGCTCCTCCTCGTTGAATGTGATGAAGCAGAAGCCTCTCCTTTTGTTTGTTTTGTTCTCCATGGGAAGTTCAATCGACTCCAACTGCGCATAAGACGCAGCAGTGTCACACAGACCCACTAGAAAAACTGTTACGGCAGAAAATTTGAAAGAAAAAAAGAAGACACAAACCTCCCCGAAGGCACCAAAGTATTCTCTGACTTTATCCTCAGGGGTGTCTGGAGACAGACCGCCAACAAAAATCTTCTTAACGGGCTCCTTGCTCTTCATGGCCTTCGCTTTTTTTGGGTCAATCACCTTCCCGTTGAGTTTATGTTCCTTCTGCGAGGCGACCTTCATAACGAAATGAATTAAAAGTCATGAGAGGCTCAAAGCAACAAGTTTTAGCTTTTTAATCAGACAGAAGTTTGGTTTTTAAGTTAAAATCTAAACATTTTCAGTTTATTGTTCTATAAAAAAAAAGAGGATACATACAAGTAATAGCACCGTTTAAGAAGCAGGTAACAGTAAATGTTACACCTGAACACTCCAGAACATTAAAAGACCCTCAAAGCACCAAATCTTCTGCCATCCAGTGTCTAAATTTCAGAACACATCTGAGGTGCGGATGATGGTTTAGGCCCAACTTTTTTTTTTAAACTATGTGAATATAATTTAATTCTAAATATGAATTGCTCTAAATGTAAACTCAAAATCCACAACATTTCAAATCTGATTCATTGTGGAGTATTTCCATTAATTCAGTGTGTCTGTGAGGATTCTGTGAATACTCGAGTGATGATTTATCAAATATGATCTGTATTAATCATCTGTTTAAGAGTAAAACTAACTCTGAGCCTCATAAACTACACATGAACGAGAAAATAAAAAGTTATGAAAAAGGGCACGGAGCTGACCAGCATAGGAGCTACATTTTACACCACGTCTGAGCATTACTTAAAGCAGCAGGACGATACCTTATCAACACTTTCAGGTTCTTTGAAGAGAACAAAGCCGAAGCCCCTTGAACGTCCAGTCATGGGGTCCAGTTTTAACGTGCAGTCGACAACCTCCCCGAACTTTGAGAAGTAATCCTTCAGGTCCTTCTTAGTCGTATCCCAGCTGAGCCCTCCGACAAACATCTTCCTGTTGACGAAACAATCCCGTGAGAAAAGGTACGAAAGACGTTTGTATGAGGGAGCAGAAGCAGAGTGTAAACTGCAGCTCAGCAGATGTTGTTTATTCACCGTTTCTTTCCTCAATTTGTACAGTTATATAACCACATCGTCCAACTTACTGGTCGAGTTCAGCCTGGTTGGAGCCAAACATTGTGTCACTTTGGGAAGATTTTGAACTGAATTAAGTGCCACTCGAGCATGGAAAAAGGCAGCCACGACAAAAGTGAGTCAAATTCACAACGTGTTAACAAAAAGGGCAAAACGTCCCAAAACTTACTACTGAAAAGGGAGCAGGTGATGCTGTCCCACACCGTCAATTAGATGTAACTACATCCCACATACATTTTGCTTGTTTTGTGTATGTTGAGTGATTAAAGCTTGTGTAAGACCATAATATTCCACCAAGGGAGTATTCTAAGGCCTTAAAGCAACACTAGAGAAGTTTGTGAACCTTAAAACTATGCCAAGACACTGCAGTTCACAACTTTGGTTTCCAGCCCTGCAACACACTGCTTTGCTTTGCTTTCAGTACGCTTGACATTTTTGTGGCCTTCTGATGGTGTCTTTCTGGCCTCTTTAACATGACAACAAACTCGTGTGTAGCTCTACGTGCGCGGGCCTCAGTTGAGATTTGTTATACAGATAGTGATGATTTTTTTTCTATCATATTACTGCCAAAAAAGGCTAATCTTACTTCGAGACGTTGTGGAGTCTTTGAGTTGTAAGATTAGTTGTCACAAACGCTGCTACCCTTAAATTCCCTGTCAAAGACACTTATTGATCGCTTTAGGGAACTGATCGATCTCTGATCGGGCACCTCTCCCCTTAAGTGCAGAGCTGCTGTAGTTGAAAACTGGGTCAGCACTGATCCAACAAGATTATTCAGGGTATGCAACTGTTAGATGCTGTAAACTGTGAAGGTGAGTGTCGTTACCCTTCATCCTCCTCGTTTTTACTGGCGTCAATCCTCGACCCCTCGGCCTCGCCCCCCATCAGGCCAACGTCCCCAGCCGCTGACATCGGATCGTCATTATTGGCCTCTCCATCCTCCTCCATTCTCATCGTGTTGAGATCTTCGCTGAATTCATAATCTTCCGACATGTTTTTGGTTTTTAAGCAGTTGGTTTCTGACAAAAGTGGCGCCGGGAAACAACAAGGAGACTAAATATACGTCAAAAATCCAAGCAGAGGCTAAGTTAGCTTTTGAGCTAATAGCTAGCTGATATGTAATATATCATAAATAGTTAAATTATACGTCTGGCACAAATAAGAGCGCGCGAGCTCCTCTTATTTTGAGTCAATTGCAAGTGTGACGTAATACAAGCAAAACTGTAACGGTGAATGAAGTATTGTCTTCACTATTTTTACGTCTAATTTGAAGCGTCGTTTTGTTTTTACGGCGATGCTCGTTCTTCTTCTTCGTTTTTAAAATAAGTCGACATAAAACAACCGAAAGACAAATAGCGCCACCGACAACAACATAGCACCTAACAGAAAGAAGCGTTCCTCTTCGATTCACCATCACCTTATTAAATGCACAACAAACAGAGCATAAAGGTTTAGAAAAGGAAGAAGAAAGGGAAACTAGTAAAAAAAATGGCCAAAGAAAAAAGAAGAAATTGGAATCTGGTAAATAAAAGCCATTAGATTAGAATAAAATAAGATTAGATTAGAAAAAAGCCAAAACATGTCGTCTTTACGGACAAGTGAACGATGTATGATAATCAGAGTATAATAATGCAAATAGATTTAATCATGAGAACACAGTGATTCAATAAAAATCTGCAAACATAAATGTAAATATAGTATTAAAGGCAAAAAAAATGATTTTGAACAATTCTAATGGGCTTGAAAACTTATATTTGGTATTTGGCTGCCTTTAGTTCAGTTCTCTGTAAAGATGATCCCACACTGCTTCAATAATGTTGAGGTTCTGGGGATCCCTCCATAAGATCTGTTGCCACTGGTTTTCAGTCCACTTCTTGTGTCATTTGGCATAGCTCAGCCTTTTCTCCCTGTTTCCCTTCCTTAAGAATGGCTTCTTGACAGCCACCCTTCCATGGAGATTATTTCTGATGAGGCTTGGTCCAACAGTAGATGGATCAGCTGAAGGTCCAAATGCTTCTCTCAGGTCCTGTTTCAGGTCTTTGCTGGATTTTTTCCTCTTTCTTAAAGAAAACACTTTCAGATACTGTTCATCTACTGTAGATAGTTTTTTAGGCCTGACACTTCTTCTTTTGTCCTCCACTTGTCTAGTTTTCTCAGATATTTTAAGGACACACTGCACACCATGCTGAGATATGCCAAGTTTTCAGATAATAGCTCTTTGGAAATCAGCTTGTTTTCTGTCTGTCAAACTGTGTTATCTTTGGTGTTTTTTTTCATTGATGAAACTAAAAAATGCAAACACATGATGTCTTAGGAGCCTTTTTTTAAATGCTTGTATGATTCATAACTCAGTGTTACGATAAGAAAGATGATAAGAAAGTGGCTGTTTAGAAGAAAATTAAGAAATGGGAGGCAAATCGAGACCTTTGCACAGTACAGTGTTTACTTATTCTTTAAACATAACATAAATTATTTTATTTACAATCGATATCTGTTTAAATACATCTTTTAATGTAAAATGTGTGTAAAGAGACATTTGCTTCTGTACCGCCACCTAACGGTCTGGAGGCTGAAGTGACAAAGCTGAACATGTGAGCTGGTCACTGCTGCTTTGTATGTTAGTTAGCACCGATGTAATGGCAGTGATAGCAAGTTAGTGAAAGCAAAAACAACAACAACAACAGCAACTACATTTTCGTCTCATTGGAAATATCCGGCTTCAGTTGGTCAGTCCGGGCTGGAGAAGCGGGGAAGACCGGGGCGCTTCCTGGCTGTGACACCGCAGTGTGCTAACCGAGCTAATCTCAGCTAACGACTCCCAACTGATCTCTCTCGTGATTAAAAAATGGCCACTGTTTCTATCCCTGCATGCACCCGCACTCTCTTGCTGGATATTGAGGGAACAACCACACCAATCACATTCGTTAAGGTAAAGTGATTTGATATGTTACGGGTTCAACGGTTGTGCTAACAGCTGCCTGTCTCCGGATGGTGAACAAAAACAGCTTAGCTTCTCTCTGCTTGATCTGCGGAGTCACAGCGAAGACTTAAATTAAATTTAACTCTGTCTTATTTGTATGCAAGTACGTTTTATGTATCTGTTTCTTCAAATTTGTATCGATATTTGCACACCACCCTTATGCTGCCTTCGCGTCCTACGAGATTGATCGGAATTGCGGGTTTCCCACTCGAATAGAACGTTAATGTCAATCGCCAAACTCAAGGTTAAAACGAGCAATTTTATTCATTGTGTTTATCATTGTGTGACCATCAACTCAATGATGACATTTTTCATAATTTTTTTCACCAATTTTTAACCAGAAATTTTACACCAATGTTAATATAATTCCCGTCATGAGACTCAAACTTCCCCATATTCCATGAACGCAGCACAATATTAAACGTGTTTACTCCTTTTGAATAATATAGTAAAACAGGAACAACACTGAAAACAGTCATATGAGTGGCCGATTTTCATTCAGAATTTTGTAAACACATGCAAACAAGTTAAATGAGTTTGTTTCTGTTTTCTCTTTTCAGGATATTTTGTTCCCCTACATCAGTGAGCATCTTGAGGAATATCTGTCCTCTCACTGGGAGGAAGATGAGTGTAAACAAGACGTTCATCTCTTGAAGAAACAGGTTGGCAGATGATTTTTTTTTCATGTGCAGTTCACCATGTTGATTTTAAAGTCCATCACAGGTTATCACAGAAACTCTTGGAAAGATGTGTCAGCAGACTGGTGAAACAAAAAGGCGCTGTAGTCGTAATTCTTCCCTGTTAATCTGACTTGTATACTTTTTGTTGATCAACTAATACATTAATGTTAATGTGTCCGTTTGCCTTGAGTCTTCTAACTCTTAGTCAGAATTTATGGAAAATATTACAATTTCTTTTGTACAATTTGCAGCCATAATATCAAAAACAAAAAAAGATTGATACAAAAAAAACCCAACAACAACAAATTTGTCGCAATACGCGAGAATTAAAAGCTTCCAGATGTTTTAATGCACGGATCACAAACCGTAAGGTTTTGCCGCTACAATAAGAAGCCTGTCTGTCCTTGCAGATTGAGGAAGACATGAGGCAGAACCGGTCGTGTCCCGTCCACGCCGTGGACCAGACGGTTCACACAGATGAGGAGAAGGCCATCAGGGAAGTGGTGGAGAACGTGCTGTGGCAGATGGCGGCAGACAGGAAGTCCACGGCACTCAAACAGCTCCAGGGTCACATGTGGAGGGCAGCTTATGCTTCTGGGAGAATCAAAGGCGAGTAAGTACACTGGTCATTTTCCTAAAATTCCTGCTTTTACACCAGCTCAGCTTAAACACAAACTATCACACAGCCATTAAACTGAGTTATCTAGGAAACATCACGATGGATATTATCTGCTAATGTTCTGTAGCTCCACTGGCCAAACCCACCGGTTACTGCTCAGCCTGTAGACTTTACACTGTATTGACAAGCTGAGAATAAAGATTTCTTGGTACTTTGAAGGTTTAAAATGAGTAAGTTCAAATGGATTAAAAACTTTGAGGAAAAACCAAAGGATTTCTATCCTGCATGGATATCTTAAACTCTTTTCCCCTCATCTACACACCATTGTTTGGAAAAAAAATCTCATCCATAGAAAACGTACAACACAATAACGATTATGGAGCAGTGAACGCCTTCATCCTTCAGTACAGATGAAAAGTAAAGTCAAAGAAGAGGAGACAGCGGCGCACAATCTTTACACCCACAATGCCTTAAAGTATATATTTCTCTTTTCTAAATAAAGAATTTTTCACTTTATTAAGTGTTTTGTCTAACTTGGCAACTAAAACCCAAAGAGGTACATTTTACTGTCTTGTAAGTGTAATTGTCACGTGTCAGAAGCTGTAAGTCGTCTCATTTTTAATCCAATATGGTTGAAATGTGTCATAATTTCCTGTCTGCTCCTGCAAATTGAAAATAGTTTTTTTAGAGCACATAATGACTTTCCAGCCTTCGGCCATGTTCTGTAAGCTTGGTACGAGCTAAAAATCAATTTAAAAAGTGACACCGACCTTGACGATGTTGTGCTGTTGCAAACAGGATCTATCCAGATGTGGTTCCATCCATTAAAATGTGGCGAGAACACGGCCTGAAAGTCTTCATTTACTCCTCGGGAAGCGTGGAGGCTCAGAAACTCCTGTTCGGATACTCTGTCGAAGGAGACGTTTTAGACGTAAGTAGCCAACTCTGTCGTTAGTTTGATTTAACAGACTTTGTTTACGAGATAAATGTCTTGTTAGCATACCTTTTGTTTGATCGTTTCAGCTATTCGACGGTCACTTTGACACCACGATAGGAGCTAAAGTAGACGCCAAAAGCTACGAGAGGATCGCAGAGAGGATCGGCTGCCAACCTGAGGAGATCACCTTCCTGACAGACGTAACCAGAGGTAAGCAGAGGCGTGTTCATCACTTTGAAGAGAACCGGTATTAATGGAAAACAGCATGGAAGTTGCCAGAATTTGTTTCCTTTCTTTATTAATTAGACAATTTGGAAAAAGAAGTTTCTTGTGACTGAAACTATGCTCCTTTGAGAAGTCAAAAAAGCCGCTTCTTTAACTCTTTTTGCAGCACGTTTGTGACTTTGAGCTGCATGTTGGTTCCAGGCAGTTTGGGTGAAATACGTGCCGAAGATAATTTGCGGTACCCAGCGTTGGACGATGATAAATGAACATAGGAAGGACTGAGCATCTTTAATCTCACTCTTTTGTGACGATTTGGACAAAAACATCTTCAGTGTTCCATATTCCAAATGTTTGATGTCTCTATCTATACAGTCCAGCGTTGCTTCTTTTTGTCCTCACCCAGAAGGGGCCAAAAGTAAAGCTTTATTACCCTTTGGATCGTCTGTTGTCTGAGTGGCCCGTTAGCATGAAGAGGCTGAAACATTCTGGCAAAAATTCTGGGCCGTATTCAGAAAAACTCTTGGTACAAAAAAATCACTGCTGTTGATGAAATTCGAAGAAAATTCTTTTGAATCGTTGCAGTTCCCTCTGAAAATTAAAGAGTAGATCCTCGTAAAGATGAAAGTTACTATATAAAGCGTCCTAACCATTTAAAAAAAAAAAAAAGAATTCTAAAAGGTCAAAAACTGTTCCTCAAGTTCCCTAAGCATGGCTATATGTTGGTTTATGTGTCAAAAGGCCTAAAAGGAAGGAATGAAACTAAATCTAATAAATAAAAGAATGACCCCACACATCAACGCAATCTGCACAGAACAGTCATATATGTATAAATTAGCAAGAAAACATAAAAAGCAAATAAAAATGTGATAAATGTATGTAAAAGATGTAAAGAAAAAAAGCATTTTGTAACAGTGATTTTAAGACTGATTTTATTACAGATGTGCGTCAGAAGTTAAAGTATTTACAGACTGATCATACAGCATTTTCAGAGCACCGATGTTTGTTGGGTAAAAAAAAAAACAGCCTTTTGTTTGTCCTGAAGCTGGAGCTTTCTGAGGGGAGATTTGATCTTTCCTTTTTTCCAGATGGAGGAATAACTTGAAGCTCAAACGTAACCTTTTGGATCTGTACTCCCTGTTATTGCAGAGGCCAAAGCGGCAGAAGAAGCTGGAGTGAACGTGCTGGTGGTGGTCAGGCCTGGAAACATGGAGCTGACGGACGAGGAGAGCGCCCATTACAACCTCGTTACTTCCTTTAGCCAACTCCAGCTGACGGGACGTGCTTAACACAGAGCGTGGAGGGAGGCGGAGACAACTTCTGACTTCACTTCATGATGACATTTTCCTTCTCTTCCTTTCTACAACTCTGGTGTTTTCTTCCGTTGGAGCAAACTGAGTCCCAGCCTTTGAGAAGCTCAGCTTTCAGATCCTTTCGGGATGCCTTTCGCACGCACAGAGCATCACTATAACTCAAGTGGGACGTCGCCGCCGTCGGCCCATTCAGCGAACCGGGAAGCTGTGGATAGAAGTTGCTGCGCAGCCCTAAAAGTAACGACAAGTGTGAAGGAAACTGCACGTGAACTGTGAGGTTACTGTACCTTTTTAACTCTTAGATGAACTGCGTCTTTGACTGCCACTTTCCAAATGTGTGTGTGAGCTGTATTCGTCACCACTTTGAAAACATTTCCCACCTGTATACATACAGATGTTGCGGTTTTACCCAGTAATCCTGTTTTAGAAAGTAGAACCTCAAACTTAGCTCTAATATCTTAATCACTTCCCTCACAGGTGTCTGTAGAAATGATGTTGCATCGGTGTTGTTCCTCTGTTCATCTGTAATGTGGATGTTGCCAAACTGATAACCAATGCGTGAAACGTAGTCGGTATTGATCAGGAAACAAAACTTCTAATAAACACCGTCTCACACAGAAGCCTGTGTCCTTCAGTCCAAATGTTGAGTAAATTTAATAACACTTTATTAATCGCCAAAAGTCAGCTGACTAACATGGATAAAGTTGAAGTGTAGCAGAGAAGAAGAAGAAGAAGAAGAAGAAATTTTCAGAGGTCACCATCAGTGTGTCGGTATTTTTGTAGGTTGGCAACAACTTAGCTGATGATGTCACCTACAGCACTGGCATCTGAGGTGCACAGACTCTCCTCCTTAGTAACATGTCCAGGATTACACCATCTATTTCAAGCACTGTAACCCTCCTCCTTCACTGTTACCGCTCTGTCTGCAGTCTCTGTCTGCCCATATAGTCTTAAAGCTGAGCAGAGAGGTGTTAGAGTTGTTCCTGCTGTCATGTCTTGATTAAGAAATAATATTACCCTCCTGATATTCCTGCTGTGTCCTCATCAGGGTTCCAAGCTCATCCATTTATTCCCCAGTGATCTCACATTTCCCATGATGATCAAAGGGAAGAAAAAGCTTAAACTTCCACCTCCTTTTTCTCCATTTTGTTCCTGCTCTGCATCCTAGACGTCTCTCCTTCAACTGGGGGTTTGATTGACTGCAGCACAAGCTAAATGCCCTATATGAAGTAAAAGTGTTTAAAAAATATCAGATAATTCAATAAAATTGGCTTTTTATTTGTGACTTAACCAGGAAATTCAAAGTTGATCAAATTATAATACCAAGAAAACAGATTCTTCTGTAGTTTTATTGAGGCTGGTTTGGGCATTGATACCAAATGCATGCATCATAATGTTCACATACTGAAAAAAATCATTTGCAAGGTTTAAAAAAAAAAAAAAAATACATTCTTGATGAAATTGTCCAAATCAGGATCTTTTTCACCAATTAAAAATACATAAAGTACAAATAAAAAGTAACTTTTAGATGCTGCTGATAAATGTGAGAAACATACAAACAGCATGCAGCGTTGCTGTTTTCCTCAACGCAGAAAGGGACGACTGGTGCATGTCGAGTCTGCGGGGGTTTAAACACAAACCTGTCCAATCATCCTATAGCTCGTCCAGCTCGTCTCTGAACACTTCAGATGTCTCTCGCTTGCTGGTGGAACGCCTTCCGGTGTCTTTGAACGCCATCTCGAAGCGGCAGTGGCGAAACTCGATGCCTAAAGTGCCGATGAAGATGAGGAATAACATGACCAGAGCCCACTGGCATCGAGCTGCATGCATGTGGGAGATCATGATGAAGGCTGCACCGGGGGAGTTAAGGGCTGGTAGGGCGTTAATCTGGGGTCATATTATACAAGATCCACCGACAGATCTGGCCAGAAATAACATCCACGCCACAGAACACCTGCGTGTAAAACCTCATCTAATCTTTTGTTAAAGGATACAGTATGTGAGTATTAAGCAGAGGGTGATGGACGCAGACAACAGGAAACGAGCGATGGCGACGTTCCTCCCCTCGTTCTTCAAGTTGACTCTCAGGGTGATATAGGACTGCATCCAGCAGTAAAGTATACCCAGTCCAAACGTCATCAAGGTGCCAAAGTCGTGAAGCATTCCCATAGCAAATAACTAGAACAATCAGTCAGTTAATGAACTGAAGTCTCAATCAGGAGTCTGTTCATTCAACAGAAGTGGTGTTACCTGGAAGTTTCCTACAAGTGTCATCCCAAAGCAGCCAAAAAGGAAAGCAAACATACTAACAAAGTTCAGCCAAGCTTTGTCTATTCTGTGATTCAGCTGAAGGAATCTGAGGATGCCGATGATGAACCCTGAAACAGAAACCCAACGAAAATAACATAGCACATTATTTATAACTATATTATTACTATTTACATGCAGGCTCAAAGCATGATGGGAGCTTTCCATCGTGCTTCCATCCAACTGTTCTAACATCTGGATCTTTTATAAGAACTGAACTGTTGTGGTGAATCACTTCCATTACCCAGAAACGCTGCCAGGTTCATGACCTCGCTGAAGATGCAGCTGGCTGGTGGAAAGTTGCCTGCGATGCTGCGAAAGGAAAAGTGGCGAAATTAGTGTTTGCTGGTGTTAAATATACACAAAGGTGTTATAAAGGTGTGCACCTTATGTAGGGAGGATAAAGGGTTCCATTCCTCCCCCTAGAACAAATATAAAATTAGATTAATCCCGACATAAATCGAAATATGATCCACAGAAGACAATGGAGGATAATTCATACCTGTGCTGTGAAGTCAGGGGTGTTATGTTCTCATTGTAAACAGCCACAAAGTATCTGTTTACGTGCAACAAAACACAGAAAGGAAACTGAATATTAATAAGGCGTAAAAATATGCTGCAGCATCACCTGGTGTGGAGGTAATGTGAGGGGGGGGGGGGGGGGGGGGGGGGGTCCAAGGCTCTCCTACAAAAAACTATTATTTTTTGTGTCTTTTAAGCTGTTTTGAAGCATTATTCTCAGTTTTGTGCCACCACATCACCACAATTTCACTTAAATTTGCCCTGAGACTTTATGATCTCTATGATAAAAACATGTCTGAATATAATCATGCAGAATCTGTGAGTCATAAACATGAACTTTCTGTTTTTACGAGAAATAAAGATCACATTTGAGCAGATCTGCAGCAGCGCGCGTCCATGACAACATCCCAGTAGACAAGTGTGTAGAAAGCCCTCTATAAGCCCCCCGATAGCCGTCAATAACAACAACACAGCAGTTATGAACTAACAGTGCAATAGTACGCGTTCATTCATTCATTCGTCTTAAAGTATTGGTGAAATAAAGACAGATAATGCCTTATTTAGAGGCTGTATTGTCTAAGCCCTGTTCTCTCCTGTTATATGGATATACGTGGATCTCAAGTAATCTAAATATCTTCCCGAAGGACGCAGACTTTCACCAAACTGCTCTCGTGAGTAGATAAATGTATTTCATGCCAGAAATAAGGTCTAGGTTTGGACACGCACAGGTAGTTTACCCAAGAATCTAATCAGATTTTAAGAAGCAGCTCCGCATTGACGGATTTCAAAGTGTGTTTTGCATTAAAATCCTAAGCAGAAGCCGTTCTGGGCAGAATTATTGCTTATAAGGTTTATTTCAGCAGTGAGTGGACACTGAAACAAACGTATAAGTTTGTCTGGACACAGAAATGTTGTAAATCTGACCAACTGAAAACAGTCATCATACGTTGGATGTTTTTGTGTATTTCTGTCGTCATCAAAAGTCTTTCTGTAGTATTTTTTGTTCATCTGTGCGGTCCTTTTGACTCCGTTGACAACTGATTTGCGTACATTTGTTGAACCTTTTTATGGCAGTCCTGGTCTTTGTAGTAAATATGAGCCTCTTTATAGAAATTTTGTTTGTTTTTTAGCTGTTTTATGCTTCTTCTACTGTTTTTTCGCCTCTTATGTCTGCTTTTCTTTGGTCTTTGTAGCCGCTTTGCTCCTTCAAAGCCGTTTCTCTCTTGCTGCAATCATAAAGGCTTCCACATATCTTTGTAGTTTTTAAATATTTTTATATGTGTATTTTTTTGTTGCTTTTTGTAGCTGTTTTGTGCATCTTTGTAGCCTCCTGCCACAGCAGCTTCACACTGATACTCCTCTGTGTGCATAAAACACAGCATGACTGCAAGCATATTAATTAATTAGATTGTCTCTTTTTAGCACATAAAGTCAAATATGTGGGAACTTACACAATCCAGAGTCCAGAAGCCGTGCACACGGAGAACATCGGAGGAAGAAAGGCCCATAGGCTGAAAGTCTCCATCTTGCCCCCGCTGACACCACAGAAGAAGAATCTGTGTTAGTCTGTGAGAAGACTCAGCATCTGACACTTGGTGATCATCAGAGATGTTACATAGACTGTGGCCTTTCGAGAACCTTAAAGTAACACAGGTTGAAGTCATTAGGGAAAGTTCCTCAAAGGTTACAGGCATAATTCATAATGTGACCCTCAGGGAATGTTTTTAACCTAGTTAAATATTTGTACTTGGAGACCTACATCCTTATCAGAAACATGCCGATAATGTAATGTTAACAGACGGAGAGCGGTACACACCCTTCAATGTAGCAATCAGGTGTGGTGGAGGAGGGAAACATCGAAAACATGCAGGGCAGTGGGTCCCGAGGAGCACAGTGTAACAGGCTGGATTTGAGTGGGCGGGGTTTAGCAGAGGAGGTGGAGTCAACTTTATTCAAACGACTTAAATAAATAAACAGCTTGAATAAGGAAAACTGGACTTTGAATTTTGAAATGAAAATCAGAATGACTCATTACAAACTTTCAAACAAAGGGGAACTAAAATAAATCCATAGATATGTTTTTAGGGAGTTTTACACTTTTTCAGTACTTCAGACACCTAATATATGCTCCCAGGAACAGAAAAAGTTTTATTTTATTTTTACATTTCCTTTATTTGTAGCCATGAATTAAAACAATTTATATAGTTTTAGGTCTGTTTTACAAAGCCAGAATGTCCAGCTGTTAAATAAATTTATTTTCCACAACAGCTGGATGTATTTAAAGATAAACAAGCCATGTCTGTAGGGGATATTTTTCCTCACTGAGAATATGTTTCAAAACAACAGAATACACAGTGTATCATGTGATCCTGTTGGAATTTTGTAACGTGTCTCTTAGGGGCGATAATAAAATAAAAACAAAAGCGGAAGTCATACATAAAACAACAGTCTGCACGTGTTCAGATACATTCCATATAGAAAACGGTTTTACAGTCGGTGTGTGAACAGGTGAGTGTGGGTCTTACCTGTCCTTATGGTGGGACAACACTCATCGGATCGGTTGTATGGACTGGAAATGCTGCCTGAAACGTAACCTAACGTAACTCCCCGTGCTGAGAGCAGATCTCTTTAGCTCTTTAGCTTCCGGTAAGCATGTGTCCGTTACCCTCCTATCAGCAGATATGTCTAATGGTGCTTATCGGCTGTGGCGGATTCACTTCTGCACTCAAATGTTTATATGTGTATATATATCTTGAGAGAGAGAGAGAGAGAGAGTGTGTGACGTCATCTCTTGGCTAAACAGTGCATGGCGGATCGAGATAAACATGGCCCCAACGGCACGGAGAAAAAGCCCCCCCTATGATTGTTAATTTATTTACTTTTGTGTTGTGCCTTTTTGGGTGTTTTGTGGGTGGTCGAATATCTTTTGAACAGTATCACATCCCCTTTTTAAAAAAAAAAAACCTATTTCATGTTACTTTGTGGTTGTTTGTTGTACAAACTGTGAGAGTATGGCCATCTCACAATACTTGGCAAGTTCGTGTCAGAATGACCTACTACCAAGGAGTCGTGGTTATTCTGCATTTGGGACAGCAGCGTACTTGATGAGGTCGAAGCCAAACTTGGCCATCGTTTTACTTCCCCTTAATCTCCACATTGATATTGTCAATAAAATAGTCAGCAGCGCACTGTCTGGATGTATTTTCATTTTAGACACATTACAATTAATAACTAATTTTAATAATATGTGTGGCAATATAAGTACTTATAATTTGACCATTGGCAGGAAAAAAATTGTAGAATGTGGCAGTGGTCGCGTAGTAGTTTGTTTTTAGTGAGTGAATAACAAAAACCAGAGATAAATGCTTAAAATTAAACGGATGGTAGTCACTATTGCTGTTGGTATGCTTTATCAAGCAGCACAACTGAGAAGGCAAATCAAAAAGCAAAATTAAAAGTAGAAAATACTTTAACTATATCAATTGACCTCATATTTTAAGTTTAATCAACTAGAATACCACTTAAAATCATTAAGGTCACAATCTCATTCAGAAAAAAATGCAAAACTTCTAAAATCAGTTGTGTTGTTTCTCCTCTACCATCTTTCTTTTGTCTGGAGTGCAGTGCATTCTGGGATACTAGGCTGCCTCAAGTCCACACAAGTCACCCCCAGATACATCCTCGGTAAAATGGGCGAAGTAAGAATTCATCTGAGCACTTTGATTATACTTCCCTTGATGTGAACTTAATTCTACTTGCAGCAGGGCCTTAAATGAAAAAGTACAATAACTTTTATATTAAAGCACAAAAGGCGACTCTGTAGCTCCTGTGTGTGTGTGTGTGTCCAGAAAATACATAAAGTCAGATAGGTTATGATGATATTATGAGGTACATATATTTGATCCATGGTGTTAAAGTTTTATTATTAAACTACTATAAACTAAACTATTAAATCAAAATGTATTCAAACAGTAGCTAACTAACTGGGAAACCAGATATGCTAAATGTTAGCGAGCTAGCACTATTTCAGTAAAGGGGAAGTTATTTTTTTTTTTTTAAACCTGGACCCTATTTCTGGCATAAAATACGTTCATCTACTCACTGTTTGGTGAAAGCCGGCGTCCTACGGAAGATATTTAGATTACTCGAGATCCGAGAACAGGAGAGAACGGGGGCATAGACAATACAGTCTCTAAATAAGGCATTATCTGTCTTTATTTCACCAATACTTTAAGACGAGTGAATGAATGAACTCGTACTATTGCACTGTTAGCTCATAACTGCTGTGTTGTTGTTATTGGCGGATATCGGGGGGCTTATAGAGGGCTTTCTACACACTCGTCTAAAGATAATGCCTTATTTAGAGGATGTATTGACTATGCCCCCGAGTAATCTAAATATCTTCCTTAGGACGCCAACTTTCACCAAACTGTTATCGGTAAGTATATGAACGTATTTTATGCCAGAAATAAGGTCCAGGTATAAAAAAAGCCAAACTTCCCCTTTAAAAGAGGTTTTCTTATTCTAGTGCTAGCTACCTCAAATGTGATTTTTCTTCTGCCTCCTGCTAAACGGCACTGGTGACATCAAATGTGGTGCTTCTTCTGCCTCCTGCTAGATAGTTTCCTGTAACCATTCAAATGCTTATCAGTTGTAAAATATTATGAAGAACATTCCATTTCTGTTTTTTCATTAGTGTTTTTAAACATTTTTTTTGGATCTTATTCAACAGAAAAAGGCAACATATTACATCCAATGTGTGGAGGCCTTTCACACCGGCTAATGTTGATGCAAAGTCTGTGTTTATGTATAAAGTTTTGGGAAATTTACAGAGAATTTTCCAAATCAAACGTGATCATTTCCACAATATCATCATCATCATTCCTACTTTAAATTAATTTCACAGAAATTTAAACTAATTTCTCATGGCAACACTTAATTTCACAGAGATGAAAGAAAATTAAAACACCACCACACTGTTGTGTAAATAAATACTATTTATTGAAAATATTGCCTGTAGTCAGTCTAAAACACTAAAAGAAAAACTGGTTTTCTTTTATTAACAACATAAAGTGAGGTTGACGACTCAGGCTGCAGCCCTCATCCAAGTGGGAATGAAAATCAAGTACAAGTCTTCTTCCAGTTTCCCTCTGAGGTCCAAATAATCACCGGATAATTACCTTCAACGCTTTAAAGACGACTATGATAGCCTGTTTGAGCATGCATACTTTTAAAATTCCTTAAAATCCTCTTTTTGTAAAGTTCATTGCACTGTGCGAGCCTCATGATTACAATGATGAAAGGAAACAAATAAAAACACAAAATGAAATAAAAACATTATGTTCCTAACGCGTGGGACTCCACTGCTGCGCACACTGACGATATGTTGGTCCGCTGTGTTGGCCGCAGCGCCACCAGTGGCGAAAGTAAGTCAGCGAGAGCGGGAAACTGGTTAACGATACATGCGTTAAAAAAATAACTGGCATTAACATGATGATGCCCCTTTTTCACCCATATTCTGAGTTTTATTTGTGTGTCTAATGCCAAACGCATGCAAGCAACGATGCATTTGTTCTGTGAGGAGAAAATACTGAACATTAATGGATTAAAAGGTGTGGCAGCCCCATTTGTAGTGCACAAATTGATCAGATTATAAAGATAAAGCTAATGTTTCTGGAATCTAAAAGTTGCAAGATTGCAGGAGGTGTGAGCTGAAAGCGTGCGCCACAAAATCTGCTATTAATATGTAATGAATGGGAATTAGATTTATTCTTTAAAATGGCATTTTAATTCCAACAGAAATGCCCTGAAAAGACGTTTCCTGAAAACGTTTCAATAAGACTTAAATTTTAATCACTTTGTCTGACACGAATCCACGCGACTTCATGTGTGAATTAAAATCGAATCTTTCCAGTGTCTTTTCTGTGGGTTAAGGTGGTTTTTTTTGGGCTCACAATTTACTTTCACCACTGAGTGCGACCGACCGCATGGCTTATGTTGAAGTTGCATCATAAAAACATGAATGGCACAAAGAAGAAGTGAACATTATTGTCCTACGTCTCAGAAATCTTCTGTCATTTGCATCGCGCGTCAGATGAAGCTCCCTGTGAAATAAGCGGCCGACGGATGCTCGCCTCGATCTCGGACCAGTCAGTCGGACGCTGGGACGAGTTTCCTCGTCACACCCCGAGTTTGTTGGCTTGTGTCAGCACCACCTTCAGGACGGGCATGAACGCCGACGTCTCGCTGAAGTTGCTGTTGCTGACTATGTGGGTGTGGATGTTGAGGCCCTCCGTGTAGGATCGGGATTCTATGCTTCTGGCGATGTTATGAAGTCCGCCTACGATGGCAGGAGAGAGCTGCGGAGATAAACAGCAGAGGGACATGAGTGTGATTAGTGTGATCTTCACCTCCTTCTCCTCCTCTCGACATGCCAGGTAGATATTTCCTAGAATATATTTCCTAGGTATTTCCTAGGTAGATAGATTATTTCTCAGGAAGTACTCAATCGACCATTTTATGAGGAAATGCATCTGCCAGCAGCTGCTGTCGCCTCAGCACAACAAGTCAGTAAAACAATTCCTACCAGTTTTAAAGCGTTTGCTCGTCTCTTTACTCTTTTCATTTCACAAAAAGCTTCTTTTTATTTTTAAAGACATTTAAAAACACAAATATCCTCTTATGTTTGGAGCAGCACCTGGAAGAAACCATCTTTATATCTTGGGTTTATAGTTGTGGTAGATTGAATATATATTGTGTTTTTGTTGTTTCCAGAAATGGGGAAATCCTTTTTCAAAGATGAGTTACTTCTCAACGGGAGTGTTTTTATAGCCAAAACGTTAAAAAAAAAACAGACCCAAAACTACACCTATTCGCCTGACTGACAGTCCTGCTTTTAACCATTTTGTTCACTTAGTTTTGACGAGAGTTCGAGCTGATCTGTGAATCTGTGAATCTCTCTGCTCGTTGTGTTGTATAGACTCTCATTCTTCAAACCTCTTTTTTTGTTTATTATTTTCCGTTTCTCCCTCAGATCAGCTGCTCCTGAAGGCGCCTAAAACCAAGCGAAAGCTCAGAGGTGATGGCGCTCTCTCTGTCGCAGCCCCCAGCTTGTGGAATGATGTCTGATGTTAAACATTAAACGGCCTCTTCTATGTTGCTTTTTTAAATCTCTCCTTAAAACCCATCTTTTCCACTTGGCTTTTACCACAATGGCGTTAATCTCGGTTGATTTTAGTTAGGTGTTGTAATTGATTTTATGTTGTTTTTATGCTTGCGATGTAGGGCTGTTTTAACAGTGTTTCGTCTCTTTTACTTATTTTATGTGTATGCTGTCACGTCTGTTATTTGTGGCTTTTATTTGATTTTCTGTACGGCTCTTTATAATGTTTTATGAATAAAGATGGGTAGGATTTAAGAAGTCTTGACAAATTCACCTGATCTGTTTTACCATTAAAGCAGTAACTTAAAGCAAAATTCTTCTTCTTTGGGTTAGATGGGTCGTAAATGCGTCTGTAGACGAAACTGCTCAAACACTTTTCCCTTAAAATCTTCCGGTTTTCCAACACACAGGCTACAAAAATCAAGGTGCATGACTGGCCCAAGTGTAACAGGTACTGTGACGTCCATATTCGGCGTGTGCTGCTGTTTGCAGGATCGAGAACAGCGACCGTAAACTGACACTTTATGGTTATCATTATTATTAATATTATTGGTGTTTTGTGCAGTTGAATTTTCTCTGACAGAGAAAAACCAGAACACTCTTTTGGCTACAATCTACTGAAGAAAGGGCAGAAATAATCATTAGGAAGAAGGAATTAAGCAGCTGTCTTAAATAAAAAACTAATATTGACCGATTTACTCACCGTCTGCTCTCTGAGTTTGTCATAGAGCGCCTCCAAACGTTTGTTGGCGTCATCGAGCTTCCGCTTGGTTTGCTGCGAAAGGATAAAACCAGCAAACGATTAGACACGCTAAAACAGGGATGAACTGGTGAGCTCCACAGTCGTAGACTTACGGGGTCGGTGGCTACAGCCAAGCACTTCTGGATCAGCCCCTCGAATGTGGTCTTCAGGACCAGGTGCTCGTCGGGAATGGGCTTCTTCGTGATCTTCTCGGCAGGGATGGACTGCAGAGGCTGAGGGGTTCAACATGATGACCCAAGTTTATTCATGTCTTTTAGACGTTGCTCGAGAGATGATATTATTTCAAAACTTTTGATACTGTGAACCATCACATTATGCTTGATAGATTGAGATACTGGGTGGGTGTATCGGGGTCTGCTTTGGAGTTTTTCATGCCATTTCTACCAGAACGTTCATGCTCTGTGGCTGCTTCTAAGTGCAGCTCATCTTCCACTTCTCTTCCCTAACGGTGTGCCACAAGGTCCTGTTTTGGGGCCTTTGTTCCTGTTATATCTACTGCCTTTTCAGCTCATTGTAAGCACTTTTAAGGACATATATGCAGATATATATACGTATATGCAGATGACATTCAGCTGTATCTCTTTTAAGCCCTGAGATGTTTCTAAGCTACAGATCTCACAGGTGTTTAGACTCTATTAAATGTTGGATGTCTGAACACTTTCTACAACTTAACGAAGAGAAAACATTAGTCCTTGGTTTGTATCTAAGGTGATGGAAACTCGAGGTCCCTTTGCTTTTTTTGCTAAATCTTCTATCAGGATTTTTGGGGTAACTTTCCACTCAGCTTTCACTTTGGAGGCTCATGTTAAATCTCTGGTTCGCTCATGTTTTCGCCGCTGCTGCGTCGCGTCTAACTCAGTCCTCTAAGTACCCATCTGTTAATCCCTCAAAGGCTTTAAATCAACCTGTCGGGTCTCTTTAGACAAGAATATATATTAAATCAACAAAAGTAGAATTAAATAAAACTGTTTCTTTGTTTTATCTTGATTTAAACACTTTCTACCTGAATCACATCTCCTGTAGGAGCTCCTGGCGGACCCTCCATGCTGGTGTTTGGCATCGCAGGATTCATGGATGGAGGGGCGAGCTGTTGGTGATGCTGATGCATGCCTGAGTAGGGGACCTGGGCACCGTGGGGGCCCTGCACCATAGCCTGAGGGGCCCCAGAGGTCATCGGCTGGGCAGCCTGAGGGTCAGCGCCCAGCGGGGCCATGATGGGAGCAGTAATGGGGGTGGGCGGGGTGTAGTTCTCTGGAAACTGCTGAATAAAGACATCCAACTTTATCACCTCAGTCCACCTAAGATGTGTCTGTCTTCCTGCTCAGTTAAGCTCACCGGATGCCAGACTGTAACTGTGTAATTTGTAAAATATGACCTCAGTATTTTAAGTTGGCTCATGTAAATCGGAATCTTACAGACACAATAGACACTCTTTCTGTGTTGTATAACCAGTTTAATTCTTTCACTGGACCTCCTCAAAAACAAGATGAGATATCTCAACTTGTTTATCCATATATACACAGTACTGAACCAAAGTCTGAGGCTACTTCTCATTTCTTTATACGTTACCAGAAAATAGGAAAATAAGAGCAGTGATCAGTATAAAAGGCTAAATGAGTTTTTATAATTCCAATGAGCTTTAAAGTCAATATTTGGTCTGCGCTCCTTTATTCTCCAACACAGCCTGAACCCTCTTGGACAAGCTTAGGAATAGTTCTCCAGGCTTCTTGAAGACCTGTTGCCACTGCTTTTCAGTCCACTTCTTGTGTCATTTGGCATAGCTCAGCCTTTTCTCCCTGTTTCCCTTCCTTAAGAATGGCTTCTTGACAGCCACCCTTCCATGGAGACCATTTCTGATGAGGCTTGGGCCAACAGTAGATGGATCAGCTGAAGGTCCAGATGCATCTCTCAGGTCCTGTTTCAGGTCTTTGCTGGATTTTTTCCTCTTTCTTAAGGACATCACTTTCAGATACTGCTGAAGATAGTTTCTTTTAGGCCTGACACTTCTTCTTATTAGCTTAGTTTTCAGTTTTTGGGAATCAGCTTGTTGGAGCAAAAATACTATTTTCTGTCTGTCAAACTGTGTTAACTTTGGTGTTTTTCATAGATGAAACTAAAGAAATGGGAACAAATGCTGTGTCTTTGTAACAGGCTGCTGGTAACAAAGAGCCCAAATATACAATAAAAATTGGTCCTTACCAAAGGAACAAGGGACACAATACTGATCCCTTGAGTTAGGAGTAGTGAAGGGAATTTCGGCTCTTTTTAGTGGGCCAGATCATTTGGTTCAGCTCACCAAGAAGGCTCTTTCGGCTCCCAAACGGCTCTCCATTTTACCACTTAAACCTTTTAGAATTCAGCCAAATTTAGCACCGTTTTGACTTGTGATTTGTATTTGAACACATATATCACTTAAATTTCAATAAACTGCTGTAGCCAACTGCATTTACAGTTGTAAAATCCCTTGTAACTCTCTACCTTGCTTGAAGAACCACTCTGCTACACAAAGCAGATAGAAAATGCCTATAAAAACCCAAGCATAGAAATAAAAATAGGACAGCTATTGACACAACTGTCAAAATGCATCCAAATACTACTTCTTTTCCTGTTTTCACTCATCTTTGCACCACACTTCTCTCTCGTCTTCACTCCTCTCTCTCCCTCCCCCTCCTCCTGTCACCATCACAGAGCTGCTACCCCCGCCCCTCCCTGCTTGGTGGTATTGGCAGGTACTTTTCCAAAAAAAGAGCTCCCGGACGGATGCGAGCCGGCTCGTTTGCGACTGATACATCACTAGTTAGGAGCCTTTTTATGCTTTAATGATTCATAGGTCAGAGTTAAATGGCTTAACAAACAAAACACAAGAACTGGACTGAAAATGAGTGAAAATGCAGCCAATGTCCAAAGAAAATCATTGAAAGACCTTCTTATAGCCTGGAGAACTATTGCTCAAGACCACTTTAAAAGATTAGATGAAAGTCTGGCTGCTTGGAAGCAAACTGAAGAAGCGGGAGGATGATTAATACTCTTAAGGAATAGGTCAACCTTAGTTTCTGTTTATACAGAAGGGAATATGTGGAAGAAAGTAGCACCCTGCGAGTGCTTTTATGAGTTAATGCAGACTTACCTTCTTCTTCGGTGCTCGGGTCAGAGCCGGAGGATCATTCCAGCCGTTCTGAGGCCCTAAAGAAAGAACAAACTCCTCAGCAGCCTGCTTCATGTTCTGAATCTTAAAAACTTCAAGTTTGTAACACACCACGATGTCGTCCTAATATTTGTGAAAACTATTAATTTCCCCAAGAATAACTTTCTCTCATGTCACTGATCATGTGTTTAGACAGAAACGTAAAGCTACCAATAAGAAGAACACTTCTATCTACATTTAACTCCATCAAATCTGATCAGATATAGAAACTGAAACATACATTTGCTTCATGTAAACCTTTTATTTTCTACATAATGACTCCAGTTATTGGTAGATGTTGTAACTGCAACATTATACTGTTACAAACTTCTTCCTCTTGTTAAAAAATTAAAGTGTCCACTAAACCTTGCTTTGTTTGGCAGATAATCAGAAAAATTTAAGTATTCCGTGTTGCCATTTTGCTTTGATTGCCTGTAAATTAGCACATTAGAGATCAGCTGTAATGTTCGTTGTAGCTGGAAGAAAAAAAAAAAAAAAAGTCATGCAAATTAACTCCAGATGATTTGGATTATTCAACTTCTGTCTCTCTCATTTCTGACAAACTCTTCCAGTGTGGATTGCTTTGTTTGTGTGCAGAGAGGCGATGAAACCTGAGTTATTTTACCACAGCAGGTCATTTTAAAGCAGAACATTACTGATAATAAAAGCTCCGGCTTTGTTTCTCTGCCACCATTCTACAGACACGACGAGCCACTGGAATAATAACAGAGATAATAATAAGGTACGTTAGATTAATAATATGATGAGCTGATCGGGCTTATAAATGAATGACATCTACCAGGAAAAAGTTTTGGTTGCTTTTGGTCTTTAAAACTGAGCTGCAGCCAATTACTGCATATTTATTAAGACAGAACTTAGATAAGAACAAAAAAACCCATCAAGAAGTAGTTTTTAATAAAAAAAATATATATATGAATAATATAAGAGGAAAAGGTAGAATAGATTAAAACATAATTTATAAGAGAATAACAACCAAAAAAAAGAAAATATTCAATATGAGTCACATAAAGAAAAATATTTGCTGCTTAATTTAAAATCAATTGCTAAATTTTTGGTTGTATAAACTATCAGAAAGTAACAAAAGTAAAAAAAACCCAAGATGTTAAAATTCAATTAGAAGAAGTTTGAACTCAAATAAGCAGCTCCATTTGATTTTTTTTAGGCAGCTTGACTTGATTTGTTTTAAATTTAATTTACCTTTAAATAAAAGATAACAGTTCAGATTTAATTAAAACCAGAAAAAAACTAAAGTTTTACATCATTATCATATATTTATTAAAGGGTTATTAGTGGGTTAATTAAATGTCTTTCGCCTTTAAATGCATTAAGTTTAGTATATTTAGACATTTTCATTAGGTTTGGATTGTCATCTTTTGCTTTTCATCCGTGTCTGCTTATATGTTTTATATTTCTTATCTACTTAATAATAATGGTCTTTTTTAATAAATGTAGTATAATAAAAAACAAAGGTTATTCCAGTGGCACTCGGTCTCGATAAGTTGGTTAAAGATGCTCCTGAGCAGCAGAAAACGAACCCCGCTGACTGATATTGAACCCCGTTGGAATCTGTGCCCTTACAGGCTGAGTTAGTCTGAGAGGAGGACAGAGAGGATGATCAGAGCCATGCAGACCTGTTCTCTGAGAGGCCGGGACCAGCCTGAGGTCGGGGTCTAGCTGTGTACCTGAGAGTCCGATCGGTGGAGGATGCAGAGGAGGCATGTACGACACAGGAGATCCTGGACCGCCATGCTGGAAAGACGCTCCGGGGGACGGAGCAGTGGAAAAGGAAGAGGAGGTGGGATAGAAAGAAGGGTGGGAAGGAGGTGAGGAGGACAGGCACTGGCTGAACGGAGGCTGTCCAGGATAGGGAGGAGGTTCTGGCTGAGACGGGATGGGGTGAGTGTACTGAGAGAGGAAGCCGGGAGGGTGAGGAGGGGAGGAGGGCTCTGCAGGAGGAATTTGAGGAGGAGGAGCAGAAGAATACTGAAGAGGCTGATAGAGAGGCACCCCCCCAGCTCCAGGTGGGTACTGGCTGACCTGGGGGTAGGCTGGGAGTCAGACAGGAAGTGGTGTTAGCGAAAAACTTCCAACTGCATCATGCAACAGGAAACGCACACAAAACATGCTTAATGTTTAGGTTTGAGGTTAAAATGAGAGATAAACACACTGTTAGTGTCCAACATTTCCAAAGAGAAATGCTTCAAGGCGTTTTAAAGAAGCACCCTGCTGGAGGTGTTTTATGTCAAACAGCATTCAAACGCCCCGAGCTCTGAGTCACTGCCTGGACGAGGATCTTAAACTGCACAGAAGCATTTAAAAAGGTTCCAACGGGCACCGGTAAGTGTTTGGTTCTTTTCTTTTCATGAATATGTTCCTATAAACAAGCAGAAATCAAAGAAAGAAACACTTCTTGTACTGGAGATTGGGGGATGAATTAGAGCTCCCACCTAATTACAGAGAACATCAAAGGTGCTTTAAGACCCAAAACATCTAGAACTTAAGCAGCCTGGGCCTTTTTTTAAAGAGCTTAAAGTCCACTGAAGTGTGTCGCTCAAGTTCTTTTCACTTAAACCAGGACGTCCGCCTCAGCTTTATTAACCCAAAACCAAAGTTTTTATTTGCACTTTGGAACAAAACGGCTGTCAAACAATAAGCCAGTTCTGTTTTATTGCTCCAATTCTCTCCTTTATGATCGTGTTTGCTGCACCTGTTGTGCGTGGTGGAGGCGGCGCTGCTGCTCCCACCTGTGCATGGGAAACATTTCTGATGCTTTCTCGCTCGCGGTGCGCTCTGTAACGGTACGGAAAAAACGGCCCCCTGCTGTACAGCTTAGCATTAACGGAGCTTATGATATACTGTGGATGATCAACCTTAGAGAGCTGCGAGACTTTAAAAACTCTGTTCAGTTTAGTTATTTTATGCTATAAAGTATCATTGGTGCTGATACCTGGAAACCAAGTTAAAAGGCATTTCATTGAACAGAAGTATGAGCAAAACAAATGTATTAATACACAATGAAAGTGTGTATTTTCACTCATATTTTTAATCTGCATTCTCATTTTTTACCTTAAATCAGCTGGATGGAAAAAAATTAAAACTCCTCGTTAAAGAGACGTTAAACTCTGACTTAGTTGAGCCTTTATGCAACGGAAACAGGCACAAATGTTGTGATATTGTTCATTCAAAAGTCTCAGTTTCCACTCCTGCTGCTTCTCGTAGTAAATGACAACGTAATGGACAGAGAAGCTCGTCATTTTTCATTTAATTTGGCAGATTTCTAACATTTTGGTTAAAGTTTACAATACTTTTGAGTCAAAACGGTTTTTAATCTTTTGTTTTTAAAGCAAAAACTCAACATAAAGTTTGTGTTTGATAAAAACTTACGCTGGTACTGATGGGAGTACATGTACGCAGGAGTGGAAGAGGCTGGAGGAGCCGCTACTGCGCCCGAGGCCGGCATCCCGAACATGGGATTGGGAGGCTCCGCCTGAAGAGACAGGAAAGCAAATCTGAAACCATGTCGAGGCGAAAGAAAGACGATTGTCCTTTAATATTTTGTTGAAAACAGAGAGCAGAATGGTCAGATTCGCTTTCTTTTGTTAGAAAGGAACAGCAGGCATTTCGATGTGAGTATGAAGAGCAGTAAATCACATGAAGACAGTGAACGCATCACAGCAGAAACCGTATAAACAGGAAGTGAGGTGGTGTGTAGCTACAGGGGAGGGCGCTACCACAACTGCTGTCAAGCACATGATCGATTTCAAATTTGCAGTGAGGTGTGTGTCGAGTTTGGGTGGGGGGGCGTGTACCTGCGGCTCTGAGGCGCTGCCTACTTGAAGAGGAGGAGGAGGGACATTAGGGAGGGCTGTTGGAGTTTGGTTACTCCAGGAGGTGACAGTGGAGGCAGCCCTCACCTGAAGCACACAGAGAAACACGGCACAGGGCAATGATGGCCGCAGCATGGGAGGGGGGGGGCACACACCAAACAACGCCTCAACAACACCACAGTACACCAGAGGTCACACCCATGGAAACAAGAGAGGACTTTACAGGCGCCTGCAGCACTTTATCGTTACTCTTAAAGAAACAGCTCGTCATTTAAACCCAGGTGAGAAGAGAAATCCAAGCAATGAAATGACTCGAAAAAAACTTTTCACCAGGTGGTTAGTAGCAGGTGAGATGTAGAGGAGAACATACTGGTTGGTAATACTGCGGCTGAGCCGGGGCGGAGGCAGGCGTAGGCCCGGGTGGCGCGGCTGCAGCGGCGGGCCGAGGCGCCATGGAGGGCTGGGCCGGAGTGTACGGATGCTGGGTCGGAGCCGAGCCGTGCCGAACCGGAGCCGGAGCCCTCTGGGGTTGCGCCGGAGCCGCCTGCTGACCCAGAGCCCGACCGAGGCGGTCACGAAGCTGCTGCACCACAACCTGGATGGACGGAATTAGACGGTTTTATCTGCCAAAGTTTAACTCGTGAGAAGTGAAGAGGTGCAGTTGGCTGTAGTGGTGTTACTCACTTGGTTGGTGTTGTCGGGCAGGTATGTGATGGCGGTGGACAGACTGCCCTGCGAGGCCAGCAGGCTGGCGTACTGACTCATCCTCTCCGCCAGCAGGATGCCGATAGCGGCGGGCCCGGAGCGCTGGGTCTGCTCCACCGCACGACGCAACACCACCACCTTCTCCACCAGGTCCTGAGACATTTAAACGCAGCACACGTGTTCAAAGAGCAGGTGATGAGCATCGCTGATATGAAGCTTTGCTTCTGCCGATTTTCCCTCTGCTTTGAAGCTAAATTCTCGCTTATAATCAGCAGCTAGTTTCCAGCCGTTTCTGGTTCCTTTGCGGTGGTCAGCCGGTTTAAAGATGCAGACTGGGAACTCAAAACATTGAGATGCGAAGCTCTGGGTGGAGATTACTGTGGCTTTAAAGTGACAATAATCGGTGCATTTTGAGAACAAAAGAGGTGCTGCTCATTGTGATGAAAATACGGAGAAGTCTGTGCACAATTAGTCAGAATCCTGAATCCGGACCAGTAAAAGTTAAGTTTCAGGCCCAGAACAGTGCTGTCTTTGCTTACTTTGCCGTAGTATTACAACTACACCAGCCAGCCACAGTTAGAAGTTAGCTGGTAATCATGGTGGAGCATTTAGCTGTTAGTTAAGACTTAAAGAGAAAGACTTGATAAGATGGGCGATGAGGTGAGGTTGCTTCATAACTGGTAGATGTGTGAAAACAAAAGGTTTGCAGGCAAATTTGTGACTTTGATACGACACACACCTGCAGGGAAAGGGGAGAATGTCCGCCCTGGGCTCGGCTCCAGCAGGACACCAGCTTCTCCACGCTGCCGGCGCAGATGTAACACAGACAGGCCTGAGATTGTAGCTGAGAATCCTCCGCTGCTCCCAGTCTGTCACCAAGAAGGTCTAACAGACGGAGGGGTTCAGTTAAAGAGCTCAGGTTCAAAGCTGTCAAACAACCACCCGAGTGTGTGTGAACTCACCACAGAGGGAGGAGAACTCCTCAGGCCGAGCGTAAGTCATGACGGCGGCCAGAGCTTCCTTCCAGCTTTGCAGGTCACACGTCTTCAGGATGTCATGCCAGTCTTTCATGACCACGGCGCTGATCAGCTGCAGGACAAACACGCCGTTACATCACCGGCGATAAACTCTCTCTTTAACAGCCCTCCGCTCTAACTCACACGGTTGTTACCTTTGTTATCCTGCTGTGTGCTTTGGTGAAATACTTCTTCTGGGTTTTCTCCAAGAGTTCGGCCCCTCCGGCGATGGCCAGGATGATGCTGTCTGCCATCCGGTTGTCATGGAGACAGAGCTCCACAGCTCCTTCGAAGTCCCCGGTCAGCAGAGCCTGCGTGATCAGCCCGTCCACGTCTTGTAGGAAACCAAAGACAGCAAATGTTTTTCAAAACCTGCTCGCATTTCTGAGACTAAAACAGCAAAGACTGGAATCATTTCAGGACTCCATCATCTGGAATCATTAGATACACACCTCAGATTTTATTCTGCACAATGAGCGTGAAAACGGGTAACAAATTTAGGACTTAGGAGGCAGTTTAAGCTCCTCTAATACGAGTCTTTTGTTGTTTTTAAGCCAAACTGGCACCCTTTAAGGAGGCTCCTGTTTGTGATGCAGCCATCAATGTGCAGACACATATCAGCAGGCTGATTTCATACTGAATTAAAATCAGGAGATTCTCAGATAAGAAGATTAAGGAGAGTAGTAGGGATTCTCATTAAGAAGAAATCTGCTTTTATGACTTATACGCACATCAGGCAGTATCTTTATCTCTTTTTAGTCTCTCTGGGTCCTATTGGATGAGGTTTTTTGCTTTTTTTCCAGGCTTTCTTCTCCTAAAAGTCCACATTTGTTCCATTTCAGAGTTTCCTCATCGCCACCTGCAATGTTAATTCTGTCTGGATGGAGCTGAAGGCTTCGCTGGTACCTTTACTGATGCTCAGAGCGACTCCTCCCGCAGGGGTCGGGACTGGAGTTGGGACCTCAGCCGGTGTCTCGACAGGACTGCTCTCCTCTATCTCCACCGGTGGTATCGTCTCCTGAAACACAAGAAAAGTATCTCACGATGCCTTCGTGTTTTCCGTCATAAAATGACAAACATCACCACAGATTCTATGACCGTACATGTGAGAGACATTTCAGACTGGACTGACGGATAACACCCACAGCTGCTCTCCGAGCATCACTAAAACAGTTTATTTATACTGTTGGATTTCGTCTGACATGGAGAATCCAAAAAGGTCACCTCAGTTTTTGACAGATTGTAGCTCTGATGTCATACATGTGGTTAATTTGAGTGGCACGTCTTCTCTCAGTGAGTCTTAATGAAAATGTACCAAAATGTACTCCAACCTGAATGGCTCGAGTTAAATCTGAGTACTTGGATGAAACCGGTTCGTTCCTTCACAATCCTGACAGCAGCTCTCCACCCATATGAGGTCATGCATGATTCTGAAGTAAACTTAAGTGAGCATCTCTAACCCTGATTGAATCATACCTCATTCAGGGGAATCTCCTCCTCTTCCTCCTCCTTATCGTCAGCCTCCTCCTCCTCCTCCTCCTCCTCCACCTCCTCCTCTGGGAGAGCCTGCTCCGCAGCTACGTCTGGTTCGTTAGAGTCTTCTGGTTCTGCCGGCTCCTCCGTCTCCTCCGCCTCTGGAGTGGAATTTAGCTCAGGCGTGGCTGCTGGCTGGAGGTTTGCAGCAGCAATCAAGTCGAACGCCTCCTCCGGATTGTCAGCCGGTGGCACGAGGCTGAGTTCTGCTAAAGGCTGCAGGGAAGTGGGCGCAGGCACGTCGGGCTGGGTAAAGAGGGAACGCGTGGTGTCAGAACCAGAATGAAGCTGGGTTAAATAAGACAGTCAGGGTACAATACGGTTAATAAAATGTAAGCCTTTATGCTGACGCATCTCCTTATTGTGTCGCCAGAGGCAGCTCTTCTTTCCACATAAAAACGGTTCTCTAAGTTTCTTGATTACGGGCCAAACAAACCTGCAATATTGTTGATTTGTGTCCCCTTGAGGGCTCTACTCAGCCAAAGATTGGATAAAGTGGAAGAGGCCTCACTCTGCAGGATTTTTGGGAAACTGCATTGTTTAGAGAACACACTCTGAACAGTTACATGCACCGCTGAGTTGAGCTATTACAGCTCGATGTGTCATCTAACTGGACCACTTTAATCACTGCCCACACGCTGTTTTTAGGTTACTTTAATGGGCATTTTGTCAGATGAGGCTGCAGTGATGAAAATCAGGATTTTCTGAGAGCAGAGTGACAGTCTGGACACGTAGTCCTGATGAGCTGCTTTACAGTTTTCACTAAAAGATTCAACTTTGGAGCATGTGTGAGCTCCTTCGCACGTTTAAGTCTCGCTGAGCGTGAAGGAGTGATTCCATCATGTTTAGATTTTAAAAGTCCTGTAATGGTCTGTGGCTTTCTGTCCAGGTTTAATCATTTTTGTAATCCATTTTTGGTATTTTGTTTGAGCTTTATCCTTTGCTTTCTGTCTTAGTTTCAGTCCTCAGTGCTTCTGGTCATTACTCCAAGTTGCCCTGTTCTCTTTCACACTCGACTCTCCTTCAGTTACAGCTCCAGTCACTTCTCATTGATCATCTCCATAGATCTGTTCCTCTCCCTGTCTGCTTGCTCTAATATTTAGTCTTTTGTTTTCCAAGTTTAGTTTATGGTTTCTTGTCGCTTTTGGTTTATTTTGAATAGAAACTTCCGTCGATCATCCTTTCGGTTGTTGGGACTGCCATTTCCTACATAACCTTCTATCACCGGGAACCGTAACAAGTCCTGCTTTGGTTAAACTGACAATAATTTGTTTTTTCTTGATTCATGTAAATGAAGTTGATCATTTCTAAAATAGAACAGAGGTCAGGTCAGGCCTCGGTTTAGCTAAAAGCCCGGGGAACACTTGGACTCCAAGATAAAACGAGTGTTTGAGATCAAGATCAAATCCAATAAAAATAACTTTATTCACCCACAAGGAGCTCCGTTTGTGCCAAGAAGTGCCAAGAAGTGCCAAGAAGTGCCAGTAACCCACCCACTGCTCAACCGAACAGCTTAGAACAGCTTATAAATTTCAAACAATACCAATAAATTAAAAATACTACAATTCCACATCACAGGAGGGATGACTAAGGGGTGACTCAGGAATCAGTCTAAAAATACATAAAAGAAACCACTCAGAAGGTATAAAACCAAAGAAATGATGAATAATATTGAACCTGCACCAACCTCATTTTAACCTCCAGAAAAAAAAGAAGCAAACATTTATGACATAATGTGCACAGTGTAAAGAAATAACGAGCCGATTTCTGCCTGAAAATATCTTCCATCATCCCCTGAGCAGCTTTAAAAAAAAAAGTGAAGTCGAATTTATACCACGACAGCGCAGTGAATTGCAACACTCTCCTTATTGCAAAACTTTAAAAAGAGGCATTCAGCTTGAAGCCTTTCATTAAAGAACTGTACGCTGAAGGAGAAAGTACAAGCTATTTATTGTCTAATAAACAATGGCTGCTTACTATCAAACAGGATTTCACCATAAAACGTGTGCAAAAAATGAGCAGCATCCCAGAAATCGTCCTAATAAAACACCTAAAAAGTGCTGTCTTTGACACTTTAAGACTCTTGCGACTCCATATTCAGGTTAAAATGTTCACTCGCTAGAAAATGCATCAGCGACAGTCTATATGAGGAATTAGGGGCAGCAAAAACACTCACATATCACCACCTTTACACCACCTTTTAAACTGTTTTGTCAAAACCGGTTATTTACACAGCCGACGGTTATGAAGTAACCTAAGAGTCATGTCTGAGGCCATCTGACTCTTTTTTTAGCTCTGCTTTTGTCCTGCACCACCTCCTGAGGAAAATATCTGCCTCCTCGGCTGCTCGTCCCCAAACTGTCTCCGTATATTTCCCAAAATGCTGAACAAACTAGAAGATTAAATGCTCAAACTCACCTGTGGAGAGTCAGCAGGTTTTTCCTCTAAAGCCGCTGAAATCTAGACGGAAACGGACACATTTCTCACATGACGCACTGAAATGAACTACGAAAACGTATTTAAAAGAGCCAATTAAGGTGTGATATCATGCAGGGAAATACAGTCACCTTTAAGGCGAGCTCCTCTTTGTTGTAGCCCAGAAGTTCCAGGTACTTGCTGCGGATATCACTTTCAAAGTTAGCCTGAAAATACAAAATAGCCACACCGAAAGCTTTATTCACCGCAAACTGTGCCATTGCAGTGTTTTTTCCTAGAAAAGGTTCTTGCTGGAGTCGTACCTTGAGGAAAGACCAAACAGTCTTATCAAACTCATTTTCAGAAGCGTCGATCTTTTCCTGGCAGAAGTCCACGTAGCTGCCTGAGCTCAGAGTGGCCTGCAGCTGATCGGAGCGCTTCAAAAAAGCCGTTTCTGTAACAACCTGACTGATGTGCACCACATGTGAGGTGGGCTGCTGAGGCTGCTGAGGCTGCCTGTTCTCCAAAGACACCAGCTTCCCACCAAACTGCAGGAAAAGAAGAGATTCAGAGCGCGTTAGGCACCCAAAACAAAGGAAAGCCCTCCTGGAAACCTTGCGAAAGGCAAAGAAATCGAACTCACAGCAAACGTTGCTCCGACAGGTCTGCGGATCCACTTGGGCGGCTTCTTCAGGGGGTTGATCGTGGCTGGGGGGGCAGCAGTCTGAGGCAGCTGCAGCGGAGGCAACGTCTGTCCCGTCCCAAAAGGATCCATGTTCCCAAAGGAGTTGCTGATCTGAAACAGGAGCACCCACAGAAGAGCTAAACTAACGGAGCTGCCGCCAAACGATCCGTGCAGCTCAAGAAAAAAGGAAGCGAGGGCGAGCTAAGAGGAGGACGCCAAAAGCAGCGAGAAATCTCCCAACATCTGAGGCGTTAATAAAAACAAATGAAACGTACATGGTTTTAAGATTAAAAAGGAAAGGGAATGAAGTTAAATTAACCTCATGAGTCCTCATCCTCACCAACGTTTTACTCATTTCGATCTTAAACAACACTGTAGGTTTAGTTTATTAATTTGGCTCTTGTACGATAACTCTACACTCCAAGAAGAAGTCCAGTTGCTCTTATTCAAGCTCTTACACTCTTACACTCAGCTTCTCACAATCTGCAAAAAGAGTTGCACTGAACATGAAGGAAAAGCTAATTAAAACACATGATGACAGTCAGCAAACTGTGGAGACCACTAAAACATCAGAGAGTTTCTGGGGAGTGTGCAGGGAATTGGCTCTGGACTTTTCCCATAGTTGCTGTTTTACATGTCGAATTCACAGAGATTCTCCGTTGGAGACACCTTCCAACAATGAGAAATATTACCAGTTTACATGTGGGTAATATCCACATGATCGACAAGGGAGTGGAAAGGTGTTTGAAGAAGCAGCACGCACACTCACGCCCTGTAAATTCGTCTAATTTGTGCATCCTCGTCTCCTCCGTACTCCTGTCTGTGGCCAATAAACCATTTGGTGCCGCACACCCCGTGTGGGACGCCAGTGGGAGGTAAAAATGCTACATTTGAAAGAGTAATACACTTTCTGTTAGAATTACAGACCTAAACCAAGTAGTAGGGATGGTTATGGTCCATAGAGTTATACACAGGGAGGACATTTAAGGGTTAAAGAGCATCTAAATTCCTAGAATGCAGCAGAGCTGCAAAACCCAGTGAACACCACCGGGTTTTGCTGCTCTGCTGCCAGAGAAGCTGTGTGAACACTTCGTGTTTCTTTTGCAGAAGTATTTCTGGCATCCACGATGTGTGAAAGAATTCAGCCCCGCATGAATTCAGTTTGCGAAGTTGCAGTAAGAGCAAATGCTTTTTAATGCTTTTCTGACAAAAATAAACAGCTGTATGCTGCAACAAAAACAACCTCAAGATAAAGCAGCTGTGCCACAATAATTAGGTCACGTTGTTTTTTTTTAATGACTGCTCAAAAACAGGGACGCTCATCCCTGTTACCTCACAGAGTCTGTCCTCAGCTCTTCTGTTTACATCTCTGGAGGGAGGGAGGGAGGGAGGGAGGGAGGGAAAGAGGAACTAATGCCTCCCAAATACAAGACAACACAGAAAAAACTAACACTCTCTCACACCTAAAGACTACGCCACCGAGTTTTAAGTCTGGCAAAGACTCGAGATTTTCCAGGGTCACTATTTGTAAAATGACCTCTAGAGATGATTTCCCATCATGCACCTGCTGAAAATTCTTAACAATGAGGCTGACCGATGATAAAGCAGTCAGTTGCTCTTCCTTTTGTTCGGTCCAACTGAAACGTACGTGTTTTAGCCTTGTCACCATGGTAACTCTCAGTCACAGCTTTCCCTACTTCCTGTTTGGAAGTGACAACAGCGCACGTATGGATTGAAAACACTGAAACTCTGAATGACACAATTTGCATAAAAAGGCAAGACTAAAGACTTAAAATATGTCTTTATACATACTAAACCAGTGTTTCCCAATCCTGGTCCTCAAGGCACAGCGCCCTGCATCTTGTCCATGTTCCCCTGCTGCAGCACACCTGATTCAAATGAATGGGTCGGGTCTTTAAGCTCTGCAGAAGGCAGAGGACGACCCATTCATTTGAATCAGATGTGCTGGAGCAACATGCAGGGCGTGGTGCCTTGAGAACCAACTGTTTTTCAGATTTAAATCTCACCTGGTCCGCATGTCTCTGGCTCTGCGCCTGGTTGCTGCCTCCCATGATGGAGTAGATGTCGATGTGTCCGTCGAAGCCTGCGGCCGACAGCACCGCGGGGTTTCTGGGGCACCACTGGATGTCAAAGCACCACTGGCTGCTGGTGGGCAACTCGTACAGCACCTGGACATTCGAGTAAATTACTTTCTTGCGCCTTAAAAGATCCGAAAGGCTCCAAAATAAAGTCACGTGCACAACTCTTTACCTCCGCTGTGTTTGGATTCCAGCACAGAATCTTGCAGTCCTTCCCGCAGCTCAGCAGCAGCTCGGGATCAGCCAAGCTCCAGGCGATGGCCAGGACACCCCTGGATTTAAACACAAAATAACAACAAAAAAAAAAGAAGAATTTGATGAAAAACAGCAAAGCTACATTTTAATTTCGAAAGAAAAGGACTGTGACGTTCTGTATTTCACCCATTAAAGCTAAATGTGTCTCCCTGTGCTATTTGACTTCTCCAGTCTTTGAAATAAGACAGAAAATAAAGAAAAACGTGTATCTAAACGTTTCCAATGCATGATTGTAAGTAAAAAAAAAAAAAAACTAAATTTGTGCTAAAATGTATAATATTTGCTCAAACTCACATTAATCTATATTTTTAATATAAAAAAATTTGAAAAATGAAGTGTTTACACAAACGAAAAGCTGTGAAAAAACAAAACATTCTCAACTCAGAGGCACAGATGACTTAATAGAGACCAATACGCTTAAAATACAGTCACGGTTACATATGCGGGATTATCACGGCTGCCTCGTGTATCCTTCGTTCAATTGTAGCTCTGCACATCCTCAGAAAATACTGGTACACATACGCAAGCTGCAATACATAGGTGACCAGTAGGGGGTGTGTAAGCTAAATTTGGATGTTTTGTATCATCAATTTCTCACAACATGCTTTGTTTAGCAGCCTCACGATTAGCACCATCTACGATACCATCGTTGTAGCTTTTGTCTATCGTGATCTTAAGACTAGCAAAATGCTAGCCTCTTCTTTTCTCTCCATATTTACCATTTATCAGAGTGCTTCTGCTTACATCCTATAAATCTGGCAGCAGTTTTAGGCCTGAGTGATCAGGTGCGCCCCCCTGTGGAGTCCTCCGGAATAAAGCGTACGACACAGGCAGGTATGTGAGCGGCTACGCTGAGAACGGAGACGGCTGCTAACGTGAATGCACGGTGGAACAGAAACTGTATTATTAGTCAGAGGGGCAGGACAAAACTAAAGTGGTTTTCGGTTCAACGGTAGGTTGCGTTTGCAGGGAACAAAAAGGAGTTGGCAAGCAAGACTAAATAAAAAGTATATTAGCAAGAAAAATAGACGCAGCTCGGCTCAAGATGAGATCGAGTGAAACAAATTGCAAGCCGTCTGCTGCTGATACAGTAAATATTACAATGCAATGATCATTATTATTATCAATATTAGAACTTTATATTGTTCTTATAAGACACATCTGCATTGCTGCAGCTTTAAATCCAGCTGTGGAAAAAAAAAGGCAACAGAAGGGAAAGTAGAGCCCAATTTTAAAAAGTATCTATCATAAAAACCGGACATTATATTGAGGTTATAAAGAGTTAAATATATCAGGAACATGTAGTTTTCTGCAGTTTTCTGCAGGAACATCTGCAGTAAAATGAAACTACAGCAGGTAAAAAAAGTGACAGGAGCAGAAACTACAGTAAAATGAAATAAAAAAAAAAACAGAAAACTATTGATGGAAAAACAATTCCCTTTATTCTATGGAGGACTGAAACTGCTATAATCCAAAATAAATGCAAAAATTCAGAAATAAATATGTTTATATGACGATATTCATAAAACATTCAAATGAAATGTGAAAGAAATATCCTATTTTCTTCTTTAATTAATTCAAGCTTCTGTTAATGTTGCTAATTATTAACTTCACCACTCAGTTTTCAATTTAATCTGTTATTTTTATTGGAATATATTCAATTTATTACTTTGTTTAATTTAACGCATTTTTTTCATTATTTCAGATTATGGCAGCTTCAGTCTTCCATACTATACTGCTGGGCAATTAAGTTTTATTTCATAAATTGCTGTATCTTTGGGGGCTGTTTTTAGCAGATTAACTTTTTTGGGGTATTTTGGATAGAAAAAAAAAGGGGGTTGTGGATAATAATAGGTTATATCAGGCTCTGGCTACACAGATATTACTTGTTAGCGACGTATTTTCAGTTATTTTGGATATTTTCATGAGCTTTGTTCTCAATAATAGAAATATTTAACCTAAACAGACTCTTATTTAAGCCTGAACAGTTTTAGTGTTAGTTTAGTGCCGTGTTGTCCAGCTGCGTTTACCGTGTGTGATGCTCTAAAACCTTAAGAGGAGAGGTGGCGAAACGCAAGTCCCACATCTGGATGACGGGCATCCGGTCGTCCTCCGAGGCCACGACCATCTGAGTGGCCACCTCTGGGTTCCAGGCCAACCCAGAGCAATGCATCTAAAACAAAGACGTGAGATTACACACATTACGCCACAGCATTGCGAGGAAATGCTTCTAGTCCCGAGATGGCAACTGAACGCTTAATGGACGACGTACTCTGTTGCTGTGGTCGCTAACTTTGATGATGAGGTCGTTCTTGCGGAGGTCCCACACTGAAGCGCGGCCACTCGGGCTGGCGGAGGCCAGGATGTGCTGGACCTGTCTGTTCCACGACACACAGCTGATGTCCTCCAGAGGCTTCAAGACAGAAACACAAGACTTTTTAAAGTGATTCTGCATCTAAACTGTGAAAAAAGGTCATTTACACGGTGAGTTGATCTAAACTGTGTCCAAACATCATCAAGACAGACTCCTTGTCTTTATCACATTCTTATTACACATAGAAGCTTGGTAATTTGACAGAGAAATGAAAAGAATTACAGAACTTTGTTTAAATAGATATTAGAGAATAGGTGTCGCTGCTTATAGAATGAAACAAACCTGTGTTTTAGGTCCAGGCGTCATTGGAGAACCAAAGTTATTCATATCCCAGATGTAAATTTCAGACTCATTTCCTCCCGACGCAAACAAGTTCGTCTTAGAAAAAAGAGGAAAAACTGCTTTTAGTTTAAACCCAGATTGTTCACAAAGTGTTAAATTATCGGAGTTCAAAGAATGGAACCTGGAACGGGTTGACGTCCAGGGCTCTCACGGGCCCTGTGTGTTTGTCACTCTCAGCAATGATGACATCGCTCTCTCCAGCCATGATCTTCGCGGGGTCGTACAGGATGACGTCGCCGTTCTCGCCTCCGGCGATCAGGACGCCGGACGGCTGACCCTGGGCGTCCATGCCAAACGGACCCCACACCAGCTTGTGGTATCTGCGGGGAGAGAGGTGAACCAGGCGTGAGACGAAGAAGAGCGGCGTGGGACAGTCTGCGTGTTGAGGAGCCGCCCGTACCTGTGAGTGGAGGACAAGCTGCCACATGACTTCATGTCCAGAGACGGCTCGGCCAAGTCCAGCTCGAAAAACTCCAGGGAAGCATTGGTGCTGAAGGAGGCATCCAGCTGCTGAGCGGATGTTCCTGCAGAGACGGAACAGGTGGCGTTCAAGCACAACTGCAGAGGCTAAAATCAGCCATTTTCATCACCAAGTCGGGTTTTTTTTAAACAAACATGGCAAAAATCTGATTATTTTCCTGGTGCGATATCAAGAAACCCTGTAAGACCCCCACATGGCAGCAGGTGGTTGCCCTCTGAATGCTCCTACCTGTTGCCAGGAAGATGGGGTGGTGCTGCGCTGGACTCCAGCTCTGGATGGCTGTGCGGTTGATCTCTTTGAGTTTCATCCTGGAGAAATAAGTGCAGTTATTAGTTTTAGTGAAGTTTCATCAGCTTTTTCCTCTCTCGCTCATAAACCTGAATATGTTTGGTATTTTGCCCTGAAAACAAAGTCATTTTCAACTTCAAGGTTTGGAAAAAAAAAAAAAAAAAAAAGAATGTTGTCCACTTATATCAGAGGGAATGGATCTTTTTCAACTCCACTGAACAAGCTTTCCACATTTATATTGACATATGCACCAAGTCCATTAGGCCACATTGCTAAAACTAACCGAGGCTAACACTTCCTGGCGACATGGAAGCTGCAGCTTTTTACTGTTTCAGAGAGATGATTAAACTTTGTGATCATTTAGGAGGCTGCAGTTTGGGGCTCCGATATATTGGACAGCATTATGTCTTTGGATCGTTGTTGATATCTATTGTGTGGACATAAGACATTTATAACAGCTCTGATATAACATCTGCTGTCTTAGATACTGTGCACATCTCTCTCAATCTTGTAAAAACAAAGGCCCCCGAAATAACTAAAAAAAAAAAAAAAAAAAAAAAAAAAGAGCCGACTCAGCAGTTCATTGCAGCTCAGATCAAGCTGTTCAAATCTTACCCAAACGCCTTCCATTTTTAACATGAAGCACTTTGTGTTGAGCTGCCTTGCTGACAGGATTTGATCAATTCTGTCAAATCCACCTAAAAGTGAATACTGCCACCTCGTCGGTTTAAACTAACTGCACAGTTCTCTGAAAATGCCTCGAGACACCCCTCATTTCTTTTACTTAGATTGCCAAAAAAAAAAAGAAAAAAGAAATAGGTGCAGAGATTTATTGAATTGTGTGCAAACATAAACATAAATGCAGTATATAAGACAAAAAAACAGCTCTAAAGTCCATATTTGGTCTGAGCTCCTTTATTCTCCAACACAGCCTGAACCCTCTAAAACAAGCTTTCTGTCATTTCTTTAAGTAGTCTTCAGGAATAGTTCTCCAGGCTTCTTGAAGGACATCCCAAAGCTCTTCTTTGGATGTCGGCTGCCTTTTGTTCTGTTCTCTGTCAACATGATCCCACACTGCTTCAATAATGTTGAGGTCCGGGCTCTGGGGAGGATTAATCCCTCCATAAGACCTGTTGCCACTGATTTTCAGTCCACTTCTTGTGTCGTTTGGCATAGCTCAGCCTTTTCTCCCTGTTTTCCTTCCTTAAGAATGGCTGCTTTACAGCCACCCTTCCATGGAGACCATTTCTGATGAGGCTTGGTCCAACAGTAGATGGATCAGCTGAAGGTCCAGATGCATCTCTCAGGTCCTGTTTCAGGTCTTTGCTGGATTTTTTCCTCTTTCTTAAGGACATCACTTTCAGATACTGTTCATCTGCTGTAGATAGTATTTTTTAGGCCTGACACTTCTTCTTTTGTCCTCCACTTGTCCAGTTTCCTCAAATGTTTTAAGGACACACTGCACACCATGCTGAGATATGCCAAGTTTTCAGATAATAGCTCTTTGGGAATCAGCTTGTTTTCTGTCTGTCAAACTGTGTTATCTTTGGTGTTTTTCATAGATTAAACTATAGAAATGGGAACAAATTATGTGCATCTGTGACAGGCTGCTGGTAACAAAGAGTCTAAAGACACAATTTAAAATGTGTTCTTTAGTTTGTCAATTATGTGTACAGACAGCATGGGTTCATCACTTGAGTTAGGAGCCTTTTTTAATGAATATGTCAATGTTAAGTGGCTTAACAAATTAAAAACACTAGAACTGGACTGAAAATTAGTGAAAAAGCAGCCAATGTTCTAAGAAAAACTTTGAAAGACCTTCAAAAAGCCTGAAGAACTATTGCTCAAGACCACTTTTAGAGATAAGAAGAGAGTCTTTGCAGAAATGAGGGGCAAATTAACACTTTTATACAGCATTATACCAACAATATCCAGTTGCTTTTAATGTATTCTAGAGTGTTAACATATCTTTTAGATTTAGGAAAAGGCAACAAGTGTACATGTCATAATGTTAGTTGGTCTATTTTTACTTTGAATGGTGCATTTTCACCGTTTCACCTGCTGGTGTGATAAATAAGGCTGGTTACAGAATAACAGACACGGGTCCTGTAGTTTACAGCTGTGTTACAGCAAGGACGTTACGGATGAGACATTTCGCCGTTTTTCAATGTTTCATTTACTTCAGCTCGTGAAAATAGGTGCTAGCGGCAAGCTAACAGCTGATGGAAAAATTTAAAGCCACACAGCTCTGCCAATAAGGAGCTTCGGCGTTAAAACATAAAGATACCAGAACATGTTGTTGCTGTCCATGATTACAATGACACGGCGCTGCCTGACCTGGTAAAGGACATTAAATGTTTCTGTAGCCCGCTAGCTGCTTGTGTAGTAAAAAAAAAATAAGAGTGGAGACAGTTCCTCTCAGAGACCCACACACACAGATCTCTTATTACTTCGCTAAAGCGGCTTACCTTAAATTCGTTGCTGCTTCTCACATGAACGCATACATAAAAAAAGAAGACGAACACAAACGCGCAACGCCCGAACAGGTTCCCGTTTCGGCACTGCTTAAGGAGCAATGGCTGTGGAGACCAAAGAACGGTCTACCGGGTCCCGGCTGCACACGCAAGACAGATTTCCACGTCCCCACTGGTCTCCATCAACGTGGCACTGAGCAACACTTTCCTCCTACCACGAAGAACAACTTCCGGGGACGAAATACCGCCCTCCTCGTTGCTAGCAGGCTAACTATGCTAACGCTACGTTTTAATTTCAGTTAAAAGCATCCGAAATGGGTCATACAGTTGTAACATATTACTTTTAAATGTACTACATTTACATGTTTGTATTATTCCAAAGATGGAATGGCATATACAAATGCAAATATATAGACAATATTGGTGGAAGCAGTTTAAATAACTGATTCGAAAGTGAAAAAATATCAGTTCTAGCAACAAGAAAAAACAAAAACAAGCAAAATATGGTGTAAAATGGTCATTGTGCGAGCAATTACTGTTATAAAATAAATAAGCTTAAATATTTAAGTATCAAATTTAAATTCTATTTCCCATTATTCCTATTTTAGATCTTAAATCCACTTAAGTTGAGAAGGAAACTTCAAAAGTCCAAATTTTAAAGCCTTGAGTCCAACTGGGAAGGAAACAAGTAAATAAATATTTTAGGTTTAGATTTGAAATTGAATAACTATAATACAACACATTATGCCAAATCTGCACTATCAAATCACATTTTTCGTCTCTGTACATATTGTTTATATTATATCTAACATCACAATACTATTATATATCAATTGAATTTTTGTATTAAATCTATAACCATATCTAAATAATTTTTAATGGGCCTCCTTATATTTATTGGAACTATATCAAAACACCACTATGTAAATTTCATGTTAGTCTAAACCTACTTGGCAATAAAGAGACTTCTTGTCCTAATATCATCCCCTTAAGCTGAAAAAAAATGTAATGAAATACAAAGTTAACTCTAGAACAACCCTGATCAGAGACCGAAGTAGCATCCAATGGAGGGTCTAAAGTCCCTCAACTTAATTATAAAACCTAATATTTGACTAAAACCCATTTAGTTACTTTCGACCCGATAAAGTAAACCAAACAAGATCAAAATGTAGTTACCTAAACACCATTTTTGTAAACATATATACGAAAGCAGCACCAAACAAAGAAGAGACAAACCACCATAACCTTTGCTTAATAGTTTATTTGAACATTTATTAGATGACAAATCAAAGACAAGCTGATCAAGTGCTGCATGTTTTTGGTGTATGAATATCATACAGCCAATGGTCAACATATTACCTGAAGTCTGTAGTCATGGAAACGGGTCAACCCTGAAAGAACAACAGCGTTTAAGTATACTTAAATGTTATATTTGACAGGTAGCAATACTTTAGAAAATGAACGTCTAAACCCTCATTTACAAGCATGAATAATCTTCCCCAAACACATGAATGGGTCAGATGGGTAGTGATTGGTATAATCATTGGGATGGCATTGTATTAGACTACAACAAGACTGCATTACTTACAGTAAAGCCAGCTTTCATTGTTTCACCGGGACTCCTCACTGCATCTGTCAACACAAGATGGATTTTGATTTTCAGATGTGATCCATAACAGTTTGGGTACTTGCATGTTTGAACAACTGACACACGCAGATACTACTGAACATTAAAAAACAAAATCCAATTTACGCGCCACAATTGAACTGCTACGATCATAAAATATAAGCCGATTTGGTCACAAGTTGTTTAAATCTAAGAAAATGTCTAGATTTAAGGTATAATAGTCCAGATTTCTATTAGCGAAGCTGTTGACTAATAAGACAAAAAAGTGTACTGGAGTTTCGCGTGCTGCTCGATTCACGAGTTGTGGCATGCGGACTTTTACTCGACCACGTGCTCTCTGAGCAATTGAAAAACCGCGTTAAAAGTTCCTTACGCATTAATGCTTAATTTAAGTAAAATCTCTACACGTTTAAATTGTAATACATTTATCCAATGAAGGAGCACGCTCTTTCAAATTAAAGACGCCGTGTACAGACACGATGTCAGCTAATGTTACGATATGAAACTATTTAAGAATAACGCAAAGAAAACAACTTACTCTTTCAACTTATGTTAGCTGAATTTAAGTTAAGTGCCGAAAGACAACATTTAAAAGGTTTCCAGGTAAAAAAAGTATGACTCCTTTCTTCAACAAACGACTCATTCCCAGATCCTTTTGCACGTTACTGCTCCATAGCTCCATAAACCGTCACCAAACTTCTTCATCTTCCTCATTCTACCCTTTACCGTATATTATGTCTATATTTACCGCCACCTGCTGCGCGGGAGAAATTTAGACATGCGCAAAGCGGAACTCTCGTCGATTTGCATTGTGGTTAATGTAGGCGCCAGTGCCTTACAACGCCTCTCTGGTAGTCGCCAAGATTTGATAGCAAAAAACCAGACAGAAAAAAAACAAAACACAAAAAAAAAAACCAGATGGGTGCATTATAAATTATTTTTAATCGTTTTCAGATCAGTATGCGTTTAAAAAGAAATTCTTGATTCCAAATGTACCATCCCACTGTGAAACTGCCACTCATGACTAAAATAATACCCAGGAGGAGAAAAAGAAAGAAAATAACTATCATCCATATTCCACATTCATGGTTTTACTACACACATAATGCACCAATTAGGATTTAATTAGTCATTATTATTATAACAAAAACTTTCTGTACAATCTATACATACCCTGTGGCATTGTTTCAAATCATAAACGACAAAAAAAAGTGATGTAATCCTGCTGGAACGGTAGTTAGCAGACACTGTTTTTCATTAAAGGGGAAGTGGAACTAAGCAGTTGAGGTGCAGTGGAGCAAGAGTGAGTCAAACAAAAGAGAAACATTTGCTGTAGGATCTTTCCTGTTCTCAAACATCATATACCTAAAGTAAATCCAACATGACCTGTCATTTCTGATGCATACCAACGTCTTTGTGGGTTACAAATGTGCCTTTGGGGTTGCAGACCATTTCCTATGCCACTTTGGACATGTACTTCTGACCTCGTTTCATACCTGCAAGTCCAACATTTCTCGTCGTCTCCAACAACTCGAGGGAACGTCAGCTTTCACGCTGCTAAATGCCTCAGGTTGGTCAGCAGCTGGTCTCGACTGCTGTTTGTTGGCGAGGAGGTGGTGTGCAGAGAGTTTTTCAACGTTTTTAACTGAAAAAAGCTGTCTGATGTTGGGAAAAACAACCCAAAGAGAGCTGCGAGTGAACCAGGAGAGTAAAGTTGAAGCAGTTAGATGAATAATATGAATCTCTATGTCCTCTCCATGAGGAGTGCCATCATATCAAACCTTTACTTCCAATGTTATGATACTGATCATATACACTGATAAACCATAGCAATTAAACAGCTGACAGATGAAGTTGATTGGCCATCATGTTACTATGCAATCATAACCTTTGGTCCTGATATTAACATGGATTGTACTTTGACAGCAGCAGCCTCCTGCAGCAGGATGACGAACCACACTACAAAATCTCCCAAGAATTTGTAGCGCGACACAGAGCGAAACTAAGCTGTTTTAGCACGGTACGTGTAGAAAAGAAATAAACAAGAGTGCGCTGATGTGACTGATAAAAAAAAAAAAAAAAAATGTTGGGTGGGACCAGGAACTATATTTTGGCTTTTGAAAGAGGGAAAAGTGTGAAAATCATGTTGATTATGGTTATGTCCTGCATACTTGACTCTTTTTTTTTTTTTTGGAGGGGGGGGCGTGTACATGAAAAGTCCAGTCAATGTGGTTCCTAATGGTGAGCAAAGGGAATTTTAGTGATATGCAAAATGTGAACTCAAATAAAAGGAGTGATACTGTGCAAACAGAGGTGATGGGGACAGACAGTTGGTCTCCATTAATGCGCTGCCATGTTGGCCTTAATATCAGGCGCCCTCTGAAGCATCTTAATGTAAACCAAAAGTACATTTACAGTCTTCTGAGGAATTCTGGAAGAATTTGACAAAATGTTGGCCTTTTTTTCCTCTTTTTTTTTTTCCCCCGCTGCGAGGTTCGCCTCCTTATTTGTGGGATCAACCTCGGACGGACCTGCTCATTTCATTTAATTCAATCTACCCATCTCCCATCAACCTACTCCCCCCTCCAGTCAGGAGCGTCACTTCACGAGTCAGTTATTTCTCAAATTCATGCTGTTTTTAATGAGCAGTTAGCATGTAACTAATAAACACAAAACAGCACCAGGAGAGATGTGTACCTCCATCAGTCAGCTCATGGTTCAACTATTCCGAGCAGTGCTTTGCGTGTCTGTAGGTGTGCATTCATCTTGTAATTGTACTTAGAATAAACGCCACTACTTACTTTCATTGAAACAATGTAGCCTAGCCTTGGTTAATAATTAACATTTGGCAGCACTATAAGCCACACAATATTAGCGCTCACGTTGATTACAAATATCTGTCAAAATAAATATCAAAAGATACATGTTCTGTTCGTCTACTTTAAGCACAAATATATCAATAACAAAAAATTCACAGGCATTCTTTAAAAAAAAAAAAAAAAAAAAAAGAAAGAATAGGAGAAGATGGAGGGTAAAACAGAGGAGAAAAAGTTTGGGGAAAAAAAAACAAAACAGATTTGACAGGGAAAAGAAAGGTTTAAACTCCTGTTCAGCACAAATCTGAAGGCAGCTCAGTTCATCTGTCCTTCAGTTCGAGCAGGTGAACAGCTCCGGGTTTATTTTCCAGCTGGCCTTGGCCTGCCAGCGGCGGGGGAATCCGTCTGCCTTCAGGCCACTGTTCTGCTTTCGAAGGAGCAACAACCCGTCTCCCCGGCAGCACAGAAACCCGGCGGGGTCCGAGACGGGGTGCATAGTAATCCACGTCTCTCAGCCCCCACAGCTCGGGAGGGATCCCATGTAGAGAGAGTTGAAAGCTCAGCCTAGCAGTTGATGGAAGCACATTCTGCTTTAGCCTTCCCCGCCGAGCTGATTATACTCATGAGGCAGTGTCCGAACTCCTCCAGGATCATCCTCTCGGCCTCAGCCTGAGGCTGATGAGTCTGTTCTGCCTTTTTGGCCTGTTCCAGCAAACACTCGCACGTCGCTTCAAGCACCTCCTTCGTTACAAACGTGTACGGCATCCTGCGGGAAAAAGAACACAAGATCTGAGACAACACATCCTCCTGGTCTGATTTTTCCTTTCTGTACACAGATCAGAGCTCCATCAGGGGTTAGATCACCTGTACGCGTTTTCCTGCACACAAGCTCATATTTACGAAGGAAGAACTTTTGGCTAGCAGGTGTACGCATAAAACAGGGCAAAGAATGACTCAATTAAAGTCAATAAGTTTGTATAATACTGTCTTACAACTACAGCTGTGTATCCCAGATGTGTGTAAAGATGGCTGCACTGCCGCTGTGAGAAGACTTTGTTGGTGTGACTCGAAGTAGTTTCTGTGCAAAGTCATCAGGAAGCAGCGATCAACCAGGTTTGTTTTGGTCGAGTTGAGATCCTTAACGGAGACAACAAGCTGGTAAACTTTAAGAACTGCTAGTTATCAAGAGCAGAGGAAGAGCGTTGATCCAGGCCAGTGAAACAAAACTCCAGTGTCACGAGACTCATCTCTCACGACTACATAAAGAACGGAAATACAAGCAGAAGAATTCGTCTGGGTGCAGATTTTTGCTGTAAAAAAACCCTCATCGATGTGCATCAGTCTATGCAATAACTCACTAAGAAACAGTCTGGGACAGTGGCTGGAAGTGATGACACTTAGCTTTGAGAGCTCGCTATACTTTACAGAGTCACGGTAAAAGAATCTTGAACCAAATAAGCTGAAAATCTGAGCTCCCGACAGCATTTCTTATCGGTTTTAGGTGACCGTGAACATTAGATCTGGATTGTATGAACTCCCGTTTCTACATGTTGTCACCACGCTGCAGATATTGCGAAGCCATTTTTTTTCTTGCAGAAAAGTGGGAAACCGTTTGAAAATACCTCCCGCCTCCGCTTGACATGACAGGCGTCGTCCGCATGAGCAGGTCTGAGATCTGCGAGGACAGTTTGGTCTTGGCCGCCGTCTGCTGCTGTACCCTCACTTCCGCCGCGTCGGCCAAATGCATCAGCGTCTTCCTCTCCGGGCTCTCCTCAAAGTTCTTGCAGCCGATGCACTTGCAGATGGACGAGCACATGATCTTGGCCTTTGAGGGGGAAATGAAAGAAAGAAATGGATGAACGTCAACAACAAGACGCTGAATCACGATTAAGCCTGAAACGAAGAAGAAGGCTACTTCAAAAAGAGCTCCTGCAAACAGTCAGAATGAGAGGAAGCGCACCTCGTAGCACTCGCAGTAGTTCTTCAGGCAGCCGGAGCGTTTGCAGTTGCAGCCTTTGCTGTGCCGGCGGTCCGACTCGCCCTCTTTGCCTTTACCAATTTTAGGTTTGAAGGCCTCTGGATTTCTGTCCAGACACGTCTGAAAACAGATTTTCAACCTTAATTCGCCTGCGAGACAGGAAGCGGCTCAGCTGCGATACTCACAAAGTGAACTTCCACCCCACCTTGATGGCTTTGAGACGTTCCGTTTCGTGTTCCAGGTTATTGAAGCAGTTATTGCAGTTACAGTTATTGCAGAACTCTCCGTTTGCAAAGCAGTCACAGTATCTGGAGAGAGACACACAGCTCGACTCAGTCTCCATCTTTCAGAAAGATGTTTGTGAACATGTGAAGCTTGTGAACCATGAAACTTTGTGTTTCTGACTCATATGAATGCACACTGACTTTTGTTTTGTACATTCCTGGGCCTGATGCTACCCTGGATGACCCAGGAGCTGAGACATCTCGACTGGTTTCCCGCTCCCTACCAGATCGTTTAGCTCTACATGTTTGTGGGTTTTTGACGGCGTCTTTGTCGTCTCTACATGGGTTAGCATGTGTATGGCTGTAAATGTGCAGGGCTCACACTGAGGTTTGTTTCTATGACGGCGGTGTTTCACCCCACGACTGTAGGGGGAGCCAAAGAGCGGAGTATCTGCCAAATTCTCCAGGGTTACTTTAAATTTATTTTAAAAAGTGAAGTCTTTTGATTCATAAAATGTGTATATGGTATAAAAAATTAAACATTTTTCCTGAAGCTGAAAGATTCAAATGGCTTGTTTTGTCTAATTTATAGTCCAAACCTTCCAAAAACTAAATCTAATCTAAATCTAATATATATATGTAATGTTTATGTAAATATAAAAAAGACCAAATGTATTATGAAATAATCACATCTTTTTGCGTTTATTACGTTAATCCTAATATTCTTTATTTTGTCGAAACAATATAAATCATACTTACAGTTTGAGACACTGTGACTTGGTGCAGTTGCAAGGTTTTCTTGGCCTTGACGTCGTTTCTGCTGCTGAAACACTGAGGAAGTGAATAACTTTACTAAGATCGAAAGTAATCCCCGTCTTCACATAAAAATATCTTCAATCTTAAATGTTTGGCAGGTTGCATAGCTGTTAGTTCTTGGACTGGAGAGATGGGCATACCAGCTGACATCATCTTTATTACTGCAAGTGCAATAAAAACTTATCAACAATCGCTGTAAATAACAAAGATAGCCAGAAATTAAATTAACTGAATACAAAGACATCGGTGCAGATAGAGGTCTACAAGCTCTGCTGCTGATGGCAGGAAATCTAAATTCAATCATATTTCTACAGTTTCAGCTGTTAAATCCAGAATACAATTTAATTTAAAATTCTTCTCCTCACATATAAAGCTCTTAATGACAAAGCTCCATCATATAGATGGATCTCATAGTTGGATATTTTCCCAACCTTTGCTCTCAGACTGCAGGTTTACTTGTGGTTCCCAGAGTTTCTAAAAGCAGAATGTGAGGCAGAGCCTTCAGTTATCAGGCCCCTCTCTGTGGAACCAGCTGTTAGTTTGGCTTCAGGAAGCAGACACCCTCTCTACCATCAAGATTAGGCTTAAAACCTTCATTTTTCATAAAGCTTATAGTTAGGGGTGACTCAAGTGACCCTGAAACAAACAGACAACAGCGACTCTACTCTTACTGTTCTTAAGTAGAAGTGAGTGGTTGAAACTGAACATCTGGCAAACTATAATTCAACGATGCTCACCGATGAAGATAAAAATCTGACATTTCCAGTCATGACAGGAGTAATCAGTGTACCCCCAATTTCATCATCATGTCTAGCTTACTAAGGTTTCATATTTTCAAATAATGTTCCTTCTTACCCATTAAGGGGCAACTTGGCCTGAGTTTGGATACCAGTGGACGCAGGGAAACCAGAGCTGCTGGCGAGCGTCACAAACGGTGTCTGCTGGATCTACAAGACGAGCGGGAAACAACAGCGAAGGCTCGTCACACTCAAACAAAAAGGTAAACCGTCTGCATGCTGTTAAAAAGGAAAGGCACTAACCTGTGTGACATATTGTGCTGGAACGACTGCATAGCCCACATTCCCCCCTCCAGGAGCTGGTGCCAGGACGGTGCCCGGGGGGAGGTTGGTGAAGTTGGGCTGGATCTGGGGCAGCGGGGTGGCGGGCATGATCAGCCGTTGCTGGGTCTGAGTGGTGGTGACTACTTGTGCTGCTGATGTTAAGGGCTTAGGTGCCACCTACAGGGAAAACAATGCATGAATGCTGTTAAAGGACGTTCCACACGAGGTTCTGCGTGTTAATAAACATGGAAACATGTTAATGTGACCTGTTTTATGGTCTGTGCTGACATGACGGGGACCGACATCCTGACCGCTCCTGTGCTCACCACCATAGGTTTACCTGTGAGACATCAAGCACCATGAGCTGCCACAGATGACGCAATGTGACAAGATAACAGAAAGTTGTTTTTCTTAGCGGAAGAATGAGGAGCCAGCAGTTCACCTGTCTGTACAGAGCTGGTGCTGGGACCAGTGGGCTGCCCCGTGCTGCTCGCTGTGGTCGCTGTGACGAGGCGAACGTAGTGGAACCTGCTTCCTGGCACCTGAATCTGCTGCACATTTGGCTGGGTGGCCAGCGGGATGATTGTCTTGAACTGCGAGCCGCCGACTCCTCCCACAGCCACAGACTGCACAGGTTTAATATTCTGACAAATTCAGATAGAAGCAAAAAAAAGCTTAAACTTTGAATCCATTTGAAGACCCACACAGTTAACAGTTGATACAGGATGCTGCAGACCAGAATCTCTGCAGGTTTCAACAGCTCAAATGTAAGATTTTTTAAGACCATAATGAATACAATTTCAGACCCATTTCACAACCATACTGGCAAAAAAGTACAAATGGCATGAAGGAAACTCGAAGGCCCGGAATTACTTGCAAAGTATAGGATTTTTTATTTATTCATTTATTTTAAAACAGCTCTTTCACATTGGAATATAAAATGCTTAAATTCACTAAAAACACCTGAAGCCTCTCTATTGTGAACCAATATTTGTTCAACTGTTAACGTTGGAGATAAAAGCAAGACTGAAGTTTATGCATTTGTTTTAAATAAAAGTAACATTAATACACCTTTAAAAATCATTTTACAGACATTTTATGAAAGTTTAAGATAGTTTTAGACATTTTAAGGCCTTAAGTCCAAATGATTGGATTTTAGACGTTCTAAGACTTTTTAATACCCCGCAGACACCCTGGCAGACACATCAGCTCACCTGTGTTGCAGTCTGGCTGGTGGCCACCTTGACTGGAGATGCAGATGTGGACTGCTGGACTGTAAGGATCTGCTGGCCAAGTGCTACACTGACCGGCAGCGCTACAGACTTCTGAGATGTGTTCGAGGGCGGAGAAGCCACAGAAACCACAGTCACCTGGAACAAAACAAACCAAGAGAAACAAGGATGAGCTGTGGAGATATGGAACAGAACACTACAAGTTAGTTCAACATAAATCATATGAAATCAGAGCTCTAAGACCCAGTTTGTGAGATCACCCCTGCATGTACATGCTCAATTAGACCCAAATGGATCACGGTGCTCTGCACGTGCTCCAAAGTTCCATCTTTCTGTTCAAACAGTAAAGTGTGTGTTAATACTGTCGATTTCCCAATAAAGCTGCTCTCGTTCACATATGTTTCTGTTTCCTCAATCAGAAACCATGTCTGAAAATCAGCCCAGTAAGACTACGTGTCAACCCACTGCCGCTTGAAGCATTTCCAGACTGTGGCTCTGCTCTAATGAAATCCTGAGTTTATAACCACAGCCTCATCTGACAAAAAGCCCCCGTCAGGTAACTTAAAGACAACGTCCGAGCGGTGAATTCAGCTCTTCTTACACGCACCATAATTCTCCCACAGGGGAAAGTTAAAAGCAAGAGGAAGTCTTGAACTTGTGGACCGGTTGTGTTGATTTACAACTACTACGAGAAGCCGGATAAAGACCGGTTCAAAATGTTCTACTACCCAGTAAAAAGCAGCCCGACATGACGATGAAGTGAGAAGACTCGGGAATTCCTACAGAGTCGGTCCAAAAGGTTCATTTGGGTCTGCTACTATTAGAACAAAATAACGTTACTTATCAGGAGTTCCTGAAGAGAGCAGACATGCAAATATGAATAAAATGCAGTTACCAACCCTGTTGGAGGCTGATCAGTTTAAAGATGATTGAAAGAACATTATCAAGCATTAAAAAGCACACTCAACTTAAGACTTCCAATAAACAGGAACCGCTGCCGGCTCAAGACTAAAATAAAACTGAAACTCAACCAACAGCTTTTTATTGTACGGCAACAAGAAAGAACAAGGGGGATATTCACATTGTTATTAAACGGCTTGAAACAATATTACCGACTCATCTCAGCTCCCCCAAAGTGCCTTAAAGAGCAAGAAAGGACACAACTGTTAAAGTAAAGCGATGTCAGAGATTAAACGTACCAACAAGTGTCCGTTCAACTTAATCAGCGAGTACGTTTGCATTAACAAGCAGAGGGAGTTTAAAATCAGCTTACTGTGTAAAGAAGAACAAAAGGACCACTTTTTACTGGCAAAATATAGGATAGATTAAAGTAGAAATGAAGAGAAAAATGTAAGAGTCAGAGAACAGTTTAATGTAAATATGACTGATCCGGACCTGTTAATATTGTTAACAGACACAGGTTTTATAAAAGCACATATACTCATGCTGATGAGATATATATTTAGCACAAATCATCACAACCACAGCGCGTTTTATACAGAAATTACCACTAAAACCTGGCCCGATCAAAAGAGTCCAAATAGGTTCATCTTTAATAAAACCAGCCCACACCAGCACCCCCCGTCTCCACCTCACTGATCCAACAACAGGCCTGTCCAGAGTCGCTCTCATCTCATCAGGCCAGAAACCCTTTGAATAATCTGTCTTCAGATATTTCTCGGCCCAGTCTTATGCGTGCTGTTCAGAGTTGGCTGGGTTTCAGCCTTCCTTACCTTAGCCGCGTCTCCAGGTCGGTTGGAGTTCAGGAACACGACTACACTGGAGGATAACGGGTTCCTGCCAGCTTCACGTTTATACTTCTCAAATCTCTGCTCTTTTTCTTCTCAGTTGACTATTTGCTGCATCAGCCTTTTTACAACTTTTGACTTTTCTGAGTCAGTTTAATCTCTATTTCAGGCCCACTTGGCCTGAACAAAAGAAGGTGCCCAATAAGTTTGGTTGATATCAGGTGTTGATCTCTTTAGGCCACACCCTCCCTGCTTAGACAAATACACATCACCTGATGCGCTTAAATCCAATAAGAATTCAAGTTTTTACACTTTTGAGTTGGAAAATAAGCATAGAAATGATGATATGGTCAAAACACTCACTTGCCTCATGGTTGTGCACAGTAAACATCTAATATTTCTGAAGCTCTGAAGACTGGACAGTTTATTTTAGCTGTTAGAGAATAACACCGGGAATAATGCACGATAATGGGAACCATTATAAATAACCAAAAGCCAGAATAAAACCAGCAGCAAAGAACATTTAGAATAAAAAGAAATAACATCGCAAACGTCTTCCACTTAGAGCGAAGCTTTTAGTAGTAAAATCTGTGAAAAGTCGGTGTTTTGTTTTCTTCTTCCAGCAGAGAGGAGCTCTACGTCCAGGAGGAAAAAACAGAGGGAACAAAGTGATTTGGCTTCAGCTTATTCTGAACTGTGGAGTTCAGTAGCTTCATGTGTTCATCAATGAGTTACTCTGACATTTCTGTGCATGTTCGACTATAATGAGATAAGAGCCAGAATAAAATAAAAGATAAACTCCCACCATAATTCACAGCTAATCAATGTCCAGCGGATCCCAGGGGTATCAAATAAATAACATCCTTTATAACACCGACCTGTGCTTCTTACATGCAAAAATATAAATGAGGTTTTTATTCAAGCTGATTTTATCTAAAAGTGCAGGATGCTTGAAGTCCCTAATAATAAAGTTTCCAAATGATCAGAAATGAATGGCGTGTGTGTGTTTGTGCCAACAGAAACTAAATGAAAGAGCAGTTTAAAAGTAGCTTTGACACTTTTGCTTTCCCTCAGCTTTGCTGTGTGTGCATTCAGATTAAAACCAACTTGAATGTAGGTGTACACAGTGGCCTGTTTTACAGGAACTCCAACATCCCTGAGGTTACAGATGAGAAATGTTCTAAATGTTGCCGTTTTCTTAAAGCTGAACACTTTCATCATGAAACTAAACTGTCCGAAAGGTGGGAAGAGGAGAAAAAGGAGCAGAACTCACCTTGCTGGGAGTCTTGAGTGGGGATATGGCGATCTTCTTCCCAGGGATGCCTTGGATGCTAGTGTTGTGGGGCTCTGAGAGAGTAATGGTCCTTGTGGGCATCACTGGTGAAGTCTGTGTCAGGACCCGTCCTGTAACAAGACACCAGATTCAACAAAACACAGGCTAATGACAAGAAACTTCAACAGAAAAAAAACACACCACACAAACAAGTCGGAGGCTTACCTGCAATTACAGGAGTGACAGAAGTCTGAGGATTCAGACCTTTGCTGTTAACAGTTTTTGTGATGATAAACTTGATTGGAGCTGCTGAGGATGCTGGTGTTTTCTTGGGTATCTGATGACATATTCAAAGAAATCAGTGCACGTTTTTTTCCCTTCTCCTCCAATCGGGTTTAAATTCCCAGATGCAAACATTAGTGTTTTCATCTCCTGATACGCTCAGAACTGAGCTCTGAGCATCCGTTTTAAGCCCAAATTATACGGAAATCAATATTTAGGAGTTACAACTTAAATCTGCTTTGACATTTCTGTACAGTCATTTCTTGTTTGCATAAGACACTCTGGCCTTGCTGAGCTGCTTAAATCGATCTAAAATCCATTTTTTCTTCCCCTTATTATAGATTGTAGCATCAATCTTGTTCAGTGACACAAAGTTTTTCGAACTCTTTGCTTCTAAACAACAAAGTTTAGACACATTTGTTCTTTTAAAGTTCCTAAACAGTAAATCAATATAATAAGTACACTAAATAAGTCACAGCACTGAATGTAAATATGGCAGATTTTTCATCCACTACAGTATGAGCCGGCATTGCTGTCAGAGCAGTGCATTTCTCTTTTATTCAGAGGTTCAAATTCAAGGAAATCCACTGAATTTAAAAATATGTGAACGTAAGCAGAGGATTGTGCTAAAAGCTGTGCAACATGAACATCATGAAGATGAAAGTGTTTTGATGAAATTGGAAACAGAAAAGACAAACTTTCACATTTATTTATTACAAATGCATTTGATATACTCTCAGGTGATCAGAACAGCGCTTCTCTGTTTAAATAATTATGAACTTATTGGTTGGCAGTCAGGGTTTTTCAGTTCCCACTAAGATTTTACACAGACACAAGTTCAACAGCGTCAACTGCAGCTGGGTCTTCTTTAATTATTTTGGTTGACCGGGATCATACAGATCATTTCAGAAATGCTTTTTATTAAAACCAGTGTGCATCTCAGTTATTATTTGTCAAGTTTTGTGCACATATGTCAAACTATATCATGGATACTTGCATCCAAACAAACTCATGAGGCATATTTTTTCAACTAAACATAACAGCTATGAAGCTGCAACTTAAACAAAAGGGGAGCTTTGAGGTCTAAATAAGTGCCTGTACCGGTTGTCACTTTTTTCCTTTGCTGGATTTAAGTCCTGGTTGAGCAGGATGTGTTTATTGTGCAATCACAGATTATTAATTTTACTCCCGTTTACTTCGATTATGTTTTATATCTTATTTTGTTTGGATTTAATGCAATGTACCGTGCTTCGGTCAGCTAAATGACAACGAGAAACAATGCTCTAAAATCATCTCTTAAATATCTAAAGATGCAAAAGTCTATTTCTTGTTTCATTATATTGCTATTTAAATACCTACACAGGGAGTTACTTGTTTCCTGTACAGTTTAAGAGTCATGTAGTTAAAAACATTTGTTCTAAACTGATTCTGGTTCATGGCAGCTTAAATTGAGAATCTAAGCCGAGTTAATGTTTAAGGAAAAGTCACTGAACACTCATAAATGGACAGAAGACAAAGTTAGTAATGCTTTTGCAACAAAGGTTTAAAGATGATGAAAAGCTTGTGAGCACTACATCAGTGACAAAAACTAACCTTTAGGGAAGTAAGTGTGATTTATGAACATCTGACCCATTTCAGACCCAACACCTGCTTATGAACACAAATCCTTCAGCCTTACCTGTACAGTCTTCAGCTGCTGGGCCTGTAATGTTGTCACCTGGTTCCCAGAACTCCCCACCACCGGTTTCAGCTCCGACCTCCCACCAATAGTCACCACCTTAAACTGTGGCGTTTGAGACTTGGCGTCTCCTGAAGTCTGTGAAACCCCCGGCTTGCTGCCTGTGTGAGGTAACTGAAGCACAATGGGTTGCCCCGACTTTCCTATTGCTGTAACCAAAAGTTTTTGTCCATCCTGCTTGATGACCTGGGGCTGAGAACCGGCGGATTTCGCTGCTTCTGTGGCTTGAGACGAGGCCACCTTGTTAAGAATAATCTGATGGTTGGCGGGAGAGATGGTAAACGGAGCTGTGAGCTTTTGTAAGCCACTTGTGGAAACACTAGCCCCAGTCACACTGTCCGTGGTTTTGGTTGTGGCTGTTGAAGTAGCTAAAGCTGGTTTTAGGGTAAGAAGGGGTGAGGAGGCAGTGGAAATCGAGATGGAAGGCTGACTTCCTGAGCTGAGGGTGGAGTCTGTGGTGATGGAGGTGGTCAGAGTCTGTGTATGCTCCGCTGAGGCGGCGTAGGAACAAATGCTGATATTTTCTGATGCGTCCGTTTCCATCGGTACCGATGTGTCGTGGCTTGGCTCCGACTGGACTGCGGTGCCATCGGATCGGGAGTGAGGGACGTCCTCTATGGCCTCGGTATCCATGATTTCATCAGGAAGGAGGCTGTTCAGCTCAGGCGACACCACATCCATGCTTGCAACGTCTCAGCTCTCCGTTAATCCTGTGAGGACACCGTAATTACTTTATATTGTCATAAAAAGGATCCAATATGAGCAAATCTTCAACAAACACAGAGGACTAAAGCTAAATGGAGAAATATCTCTTAATCATTTGCACATGTTTCTGTTAAAAATATTTAAAAGCAGATACTTGCTGCAACACAAGCATCATGATGACTAATGCACGCAGTTATGGTAAAAATTAGAGAATATATTCATTGTTACTTCACATATTTGTTGATTAAAGTAGCGATAAGTAAGCTTATGACTCCATTTTCTCCAAATATCCCATTCCATTGTAGACGATACACAAATCTACATATCTCCAAGAGGTAAAACGCTGGATAGTCAATAACGGTCTTCAATTGACTGACAGAAAGTCTGACGTGGTTATTTTTGGTCTCTTACAGCCACAGTCATTCAATCTTCAGACCACGACCAGCAGTTTGACACTCACATCTAATTCTGATCTAAAAGCTGACAGATACATTCAGAAGTAAAAAGGAACATGGCTGAACTGAAATCCATCCTTTCCTGGAATGATTTGAAGACAGTTACCTTAATCACCTCCGTACCTGGGCATCAGCCTGTCTGCAGCTGGTTCAGTATTCAGCAGCCAGACTCCAGACTGGTACCACAATAAGACAAAGTACCAGCTCTGCTTATCCCAAATAAAAACAGAATTGATTCCGTAATTCTTTTGTATGTTTTAATTTTTTTTTTTTACATGGGCTACCACCTGAGTATATTTTATAGCATATCTGCACCCCCTCTGGCCTCATTCTAACTCCAGACCTCTTAAATCCTCTAAGAAACTGCTTTTATATGTTCCCTGGTTGAGGTAAATAAATCATTGAGATTGTGCCTTTGCAGTGGCAGCTCCAGGGCTGAGGAACAGCCTTCCTCGTTAGATTAAATGTGCCCTCTCCACTGACAGGTTAGAAATGATAGCTGAAGGTGTGCTTGGTCTCCTCTACCTTTAACACTTCTTTTTCGTTTGTTTCTTACTTTTTAAGAAAGTCTCTCTTTTTTTAGTATTCGGTTGTCATCTCTGCTTAATCTGTCATACGCTGAAAAAAAAAAAACGAAAAAAAAAAACAGTCTGCTCTGAACTTGACCTGTACGTTTGTTCTCAGGAACAATCACGTGAGATCTAATCAGTACAGAGATGTGCGCGAGCCACGTCTGATTTTGACAAAGGCTGACAGCTGATGGTGGGTTAGCTAGGCCGCACCGTTCGTCTGCAGGCGTATCTTTGTCCTGCTGCACTCCACTCAACATTAATCCACCGAAAGGCACATATGAACCCTTCCCACCTCATACCACGAACACACATCGCTGACCGATTTGGGTGTTTTCATCTCCCCGAATGAAAGCGACCAAGTGAAGCTGTACCGAGCCGCCGTCTTCCATGTTTAAACATCCCCAGAAGTGGTGTCGCTTGGGGCAAAAAAGTGGGGAAAAGGCTGCAGGCTGTTTGGTGACTGCGTTACTATTTCAGGCCGGGGTTGGATTTCGAAAGATCCGCCATTTTTACCTCGTCATCAACTCAGTTAGCTCTCCGGCTAACGCTGAGCTATGCTGAATGGGAGAATGCGTTCAATATTATTCTTATTAGACAGAGGCAATTAACGGAGACGATACACCGCAAAACAAAGCGTCTGCACGAGAGCTTGAGATGAGACTTGTAAACTGAGCGCCGCAAGCGAGTAACCAACTCTTTCAGGGACTCTGACAGCGTAAACAATGCTAGCTTTCAATAATTTCTCCTGTCACTTGAGATATTCCTGCGGATTGAAACATTTGGTCCGACAAATGCAGTTCACGCGACTTCATCAATGAAAAAAGGTCTCTTCTGCATGTACTTTGAGGCTGTAGTTTCTCGTCCTGATCCGTACTTAATAATGCCTTTTCAATTTAACGTCCCATTTTTGAACTAGTCACTTCAGTCAAGGTCCGTAAATAAAGTAGAAAAACGTCAAATCAATAGCGTTATGAGCTATGGAACTCTGTAATGTGTAAACAGCTCAAATCAACTGGGAACTAGGGACTTGTGTATTGTAATTTTTGACAGCATATACAGAAAGAAGAACAACCGCTTTACCATTCCGTCAAAACAAGTTATTGTCCGGCTAAAGTAAGCTTTTTAAGTTAACTTAGCCGGCGGTTAACAGAACAATTGTCCCACATCTCATTAAAGCTGCTGTTCTGTTTATGCCAAAGTAGTGTAAACACACATATTACTGTGTATAATCAGTTCCAGGGAATATCCAATTCCTCACCGGGTATCACCAGCACCAGCAGCCTCATCAAGCCACTCCAGCGGGCAGGACAACTGTACTAGCAAAGTTGCTGAGCTTGCTAACCAGAGCTAGCTAGCACAACATTATATCTTAACACTGGACACATTCTGTACTGTGCGGGTTTCTACTGGAAACAGTGTAGTGAAGTATATAAGGAGCCGATACGCTGCTGTGCTTACCCGAGATTTTAACGCTGGGTAGCGTTTCCAGATAAAACGAGGAAAGGAAAATGCGATTGTTCAAAATACCGCGCCGAGCGCCATTCCTCCCTGACATTTCACAGGCCGGCCACGCCCTCCGCGTATAACGTCACTCTGACGCTACCCTTAAAGCTACAACTCACAGTTTTGATGATGTTGAGTAAAACGTCAAAACAAACAAACAAAAAAAAAAATACGCCTCTTATTGATTTATTCCAAATTTACACATGAATACAATAAGAGGAAAACGAATAAAGCTCTCAAAAACATACAAAGGCCCACCAATACAAATAATGGTGCCTCTGCACCAATGAATAAATATATGAGAAGTTTGCCACATACAAATAGCCGTCAAATCACACCAACATTTCGTTGATGATAGTGAAACAATCATATGCATAATGATCCACATCCAAAGTTTCTGTTGTGTTGATCAAGTTTTATACTCTGATTAGAGATATTCACCATCTATGACATTCAATAAGAAAAAACAATGGTAAAACAGATAAAGTATTGATCCCAAATACGGTTATAAAAGCACGTGTTTATGTATTGCATAAAATTTTAATAATGTTTTCTTTACAACCTTTGATACATTTAATTACTTATCAGGTAAATTATAAATAACACATTTTTAGAGACATTTTACTTGATTATTTTCTTTTCCATCATACCAAAGAGGTTAACAATCTTCACCTTCCTTTTTACAAAATGTATTGTTTCAATTTACTAAAAACACTTACTATGAGCACTCAAGCTTTTTAGCCTTTATTGTCTGAGCTGTGTTCTTTTTGTTATCTTTTTTATTTCTTCAAATAATGAAAATAAACACAAGTTGTCTTGTTATACTTTGTTTACAACACCAGAACCAAATGTTTTATTTGAACACAGAAAAATAAATGTGTGATATAAGCAAAATATTAATTATTAATAGAGATGAAGTAGCTTAAATTAGCTTGCTGTACTGCCACTTTGCAACAAAGAGCCACTCTAAAGTTGTCTGATCTGCCCGACAACAGTTTTGCATCAAAATAGTTTGTGTAAATCCTGATATCTTGAATTACTCTACCTTTTTTCTCTGTATTTAAGTTTATATACAGTAACAGTAAAATAAAAAAATATATAAATTATATGGACCATGACACATTGTTAGAAAATTATTACCCCCTTAGAACTAGCTGTCACCTCTAAATTTACTGCTCTAAACTTTAGTTTTCATCAATCTAATTTAATGTAATTTAGGCCAGTCTGTTGAGTACACGTGATTAGTTATGTTACTCTTGATATTCATTCACTTGAATTCTACTCATCATTACTATGATAGTAATTATTTATCTATTTATTTACTTATCTTTTACAAAAAATAGTTACAAATAGTTAAAAAATAGTACAAACTTTCAGCAAATGTGTTGCTAAACGTGGGAAACGTGCGCGCTCCCTGCGTCTGCGTCGTCTGTCGCTACCTAGAACGCGCTTAACTGCTGGAGGACCCACCGAAGATCGCGCTCTGACGGCGACACGCGAACTGAAGGGTAGCGAACGGAAAGCTCAACCCCCTCTTGGCAGAGGAAACCGGCGTTGTTGACACTTCGACACAGGCAACAATGGCGGCCGAAGTGAGACAGGAGCTTGCACAGCTGATGAATTCAAGCGGATCTCACAAAGATCTTGCTGCCAAGTATGTAGTGCTCATTCTAATAATCATTTTAGATATTAATGAGAACTTTACGCTTTCCCTGTTCAGAACGTAGCTTTGATGGAGCAAGCTAAGCTAAAGGTTAGCTAGCTAGCTAACACATCGGTCTAACTGGCACGTTAAACGTTGCAGTCATTAAAAGCATTTTTAATTTAAGGTTTTATTTTTGGCTGTTAGTCAAAATAATAAAAAATAAGGAGGCAACCTGAAGTAGACGATAAATTCTCATAATTCTTGCTAACATAGAAGCCAATTTGTGGTGTGTTAGCTTCTCAGCTGACGTTTGGCCAAACGACTTTAAACGAGTATTTACTGTCACAAAACAATCATAAATCACCAACCTGAGTGTTGAGAGACCGTGATTACCTTATGAAGGTAAACACGTGCAGTTATATGCGATCTAAAACGATTTCTCAGTCATAATTTGTGCTTTTGTGAAGCTAATACATCGAATTCATGTTGATATTGTCAGTAGTCGTCAAGTCTAATTGGTTTTAAACATTCTGTCCTCCAGATGTGTTTTAATGTAATGGTAGCCATGTTAAAGGGCCTACAGATGTTCCTAATGAAGTGCTCTGTGAGTGTGTTTGCCTATGAGCAATGTTTTTCTTATCTGGAAAATTGTGTGTTCACAGTGGCTCCTTTTTTTTTTAACCCAAAATGAGAGTACTCCTGACAGAGTCTGTACATGAGCCTGTTTTACGAAAGCATCTTTGGTTTTTAAGTATTATTAGAGTGTGGAAGGTGCAGTAGCACCTTGCACTTATGATATTACATGGAAGCGTATTTTACATAGGAAACACAATGAGAACACGGTTACAGCGACACAGTTAAGAGACAAATCGCACCCAGATTTCAAATGATAGGTCACTGAGTGACACTTTGATCATCCTCCAATTAGTTACAATGAAAAAAAACTTAAGTTTTGTTCATCAACAACATTCCTTTTAATGTGTTGTTATTATGTTGTTCATTGGAATGTGTGCAGTGGTAATACACAAGGTAGAAAACAAATTACGAATAGAGTGTACTGAAGAAATAGGGTCCACATGAGATTATAGACACTAGATACGTTTCTGCTCGACTGCAGATGTCACCAATATTTGCTCCAGATTTCTTTCAGAGATTCTCCAGTCAATCCTGTAAAAAAACCAAAAAACAAAACTGGAGATTTCAGTGAGTGAGACAATGTGAGAACGGGGCAACAAATCCTTTGTTGTTTTTACTGAGAGTGAGAACAGTGGTAAGCGTGGCTGCTTCACACTCCTCTCTGCTGACCCTTTATGACTTTCCACTTGCTTGATGGTATGATAAATACCTCTAAATAATGCCTCTAAATAAGGCATTATCTGTCTTTATTTCACCAATACTTTAAGAAGAATGAATGAACGAAGGCGTACTATAGCTCTGTCAGCTCATAGGTGCTGTTATGCGGCTACTTGCGGCTATAGGAGAGCTAACGGAGGGATGTCATAGTGTGTTTTCTTTTTGCTTATATTCATGTTCTCTGTAGTTTTAGGAGCTGAGTTTTGCGTTTTGAGACACAGAGTGTGCACCGCAGAGACTTTACTGGCTTTGGGACTCATGAGACTCTTTTACTGGCCTGGATTCACAATCTTCTGCTCTTGGAAACGGGCTGTTGGGCGATTAGTAAAGTTTACCAGCTTGTCACCTCTATGTAGAAGCCTAATGGGTTTAGTGCTGCTTTCTACCCCCAAGTTGCACCTCTGTGATGGCGTTATCAAAATAAACGGTATGGAAATATGATGAGCCTCTTCTGTATTCAAGGCAGAGGCCGTTTACACACATTTACGGCTCTAGCACGTTGTTAAGTCCGTGTGTGAACAAAAACTCCACAACAAACTGTCCACATCTTCTCCTGAAGGGGTTCATGGTTGGAAACAGCTCATGTTGGTTGCATTTTTTTAAAGTTTCACCTTTATAAGTTTCCATTTAAACTCTGAATGCCTTCTCAAAGGTGGTTTCTAATCGATAAAAATCTCTCATAGATATCGACAGATTTTGGAGAAGGCCATTCAGTTTACAGATGCAGATCAGCTGGAGTCCTTGAAGGCCTTTGTCGAAGCAAGTATGAATCACCTGCCTCCTTTTTATGTCCTCGGCCTGTTTGACAAAATTAGTTTGTTAGGATATCTGCAGACGGCCTTACTTTAAAATTCAACACTTTTACAGTGGTCAATGAAAACGTCAGTCTTGTCATCTCAAGACAACTGCTCACGGATTTCTGCACACATCTGCCCAACCTGCCTGACGCCACGGCTAAAGCTGTGTATCACTTCACCTTGGAAAAGATTCAGCCGAGGGTCATCTCATTTGAGGAACAGGTAAAGATTGAGTTGAATGTAAATACCGTGTCTGTCGGGCATTTCTGAGTAATTTTCCTGCGCATCATCCTCAGGTAGCTTCAATCAGACAGCACTTAGCAACCATTTATGAAAAAGAGGGAGACTGGAGAAATGCTGCCCAGGTTTTAGTTGGCATTCCCCTGGAAACAGGGCAGAAGTAAGTGAGTTGTGTTTAAATTTAACTGATCTTGTAAAATTTCCACATCATTAAATACCATTTTTTCCCCTTTAGGCAATATAATGTTGACTATAAGTTGGATACGTACCTGAAAATTGCCCGACTCTACTTGGAAGACGACGACCCGGTGCAGGCAGAGGCATACATCAACAGAGCCTCACTGCTTCAGAATGAGTCCTCCAATGAACAGCTGCAGATACATTACAAGGTGCGCCATCTCTGCTCAATTCCAAAGCCACGAGGCTTTTTAGTACTTGTGTTTTGCCTAACTCTCTTCTCTTTCGAAGGTGTGCTATGCCAGAGTGCTGGACTTCAGGAGGAAGTTCATTGAGGCTGCGCAGAGATACAACGAGCTGTCTTATAAGTCGATCGTCCATGAAAGTGAACGTCTGGAAGCACTGAAACACGCCTTGAACTGCACGATACTGGCCTCCGCAGGTACCAGCAGGAGTTATGTTTGCATTTTCAGGAAAAAAACCTTTGGATTCGATTATTTTTCTTGTCTCATTCCACAAATGATGTCATTTATTTCAGGACAGCAGCGTTCCCGTATGCTGGCCACTCTCTTTAAGGATGAGCGCTGTCAACAGCTGGCTGCTTACGGTATTCTGGAGAAGATGTACCTGGACCGCATCATCAGAGGAAACCAGCTGCAGGAGTTCGCTGCCATGCTGATGCCGCACCAGAAAGCCACCACAGCGGATGGTGAGAGTGAGCAACCTTTTAACTAATTCAGCTTGTGACCCCTGCCTTCCCTGCTGTGTGTTTGCATGACTATCAGACAAATAAAAGAGGAAAAATAGTTTTTCACTGGCCAGACTGCAGGAGCTGTAAACAGCTGCTTTCCATCAGAAACCTTAAGGTTCAGTCTGGCCCTCTGTGCTACCAGACGTAAATGTATTTTCAAGCGAATCAACGAGTTTTGTTGGATTCCTTTGTCAGAGTAATGTTAATATTGTAAACATTTCCAGCAATATATCCATTATTAAGTCCTGAAGAAGCACAGATTAGTCTAAGTAGTGGATGTAACTGAAAATGACAAACTTAAACATTGTTTGCTCTTTAGATATTTTTATAATGACACAAAAAACTTCTTAAACTAAAACAGAAAGATGTCCCCCACCCTCTGTGACAGGCTCGAGCATCCTGGACAGAGCCGTGATTGAACACAACCTCCTGTCAGCTAGTAAACTCTACAACAACATCACTTTTGAAGAACTAGGGGCGTTGTTGGAAATCCCCCCAGCGAAGGTGAGGCGTTGAGGGATTAACAAAGCGATTGTATGCGATTAGCAGCACGAACCACAGATAGCAACTCCTGCTTTGTGTTTTGTCCTCAGGCTGAGAAGATAGCTTCACAGATGATCACTGAAGGACGCATGAATGGCTTCATTGACCAGATCGATGGCATCGTTCACTTTGAAAGTGAGTGATAGTTGTTAGAATGAACCATCAGGGGATCTTTTGAAAAGTAGCATAAGAAGAAAAGGGAATCAGACACATTTCTGTTAACTGGTTAGAAGGGAGACAAAGCAGGCTGAGGGTGGCCGTGTAGGCTACGTTGTTTGTGGTCGTGACTCAGCAGAAGAAGTAGAGATCCTATCTGAAAACAAACCTCGGGTCCAGAGCCTTCTTAGCTGAGTGAAATGACCCACAAGTATCCGAGTCAAGATAAGAGCTGGTCGAATTCTCTAAATACTAAGGAAAAGAGCTCCAAGGCTTCCTTAATCATCTTTGTGCACAGGACACATCGGACCATCGTTTATGAGAGAAAGGAGGTCATTCTGTCCCATAATTCCTTGCTGCTTGATTACTTTCTTCAGGTCGTACTAACTGTGATTCATAAATATGAGGACAGGAGGATGAGAATGAGCCGCCTGTGACAAATGCAATAACTTTGATAATAAAGTAATATTCTATATTATCTCTAATGTGATATATATATATATGACATAATTTCCGTGCAGCAGCATGATAAGATTGCATTAGATGAAGCATCTACAGCACTTTTTGTGGAATATTTGTTGAACATCTGTAGTTTTGGTGCTGCAGACCCCACAGCTGAGTGTCTGTGTGGTTGAATTGTCATTGCTGCAGCTGGAGTTCAGCTGTGTAAGATGCACTAATTGTACCTGGAACAATTTGGTCAAAATGGCAACACGATGCAAAATTTGTTTCAGTTCACTTACACTAAACATTTAACGTGCATTTGTGGCCAGAAGGGGGCTTCAAACTGCTCCTTCTGTACTTCCACTGTATCCCTACACTGTCCCCTCTGACAGAGCCTGACTCCTTCTATGTAGCTTATTGTTAGCTTTGATGTGAGCTGCATTGTTATATCCTCACTTGTAAGTCGCTTTGGATAAAAGCGTCTGCTAAATGCATAAACACGAGACTGCGTTGCATCTTCTGATCATTTACTTAATCTCTGGCAGCACGTGAACCCCTTCCTACGTGGGACAAGCAGATCCAGTCGCTGTGTTTTCAAGTCAACAACCTCCTAGAAAAGATCCGACAGGCTGCTCCGGAGTGGGCGGCGCAGGCTATGGAAGCCCAGATGAGCCAATAAACATCTCTACACCCCCCCCTCTGTAAGGAAAGAATAAAAATAGAGAACAGCTGTTTCCCTCAGCCAGCCCTGAATTTCTGTCTTCCTGCTCCGAAATGTCACCACTACAGTCCCAGTAATAGAAGCACCCGAGGACAGCTCACCAGTATCACCATCACTTGAGATGTTTCTCTTTTGGCTAAATTTTCAGCACTTTTTTAAAAAAAAAAACACAAAAAAAACTCCTGCTCATGTCCGGCATAGATATGATTACAACAGGGCAGTGAATGTACTTTCACGTACGACTTCATACTGGTTACATGTTAAAAATTCGGACAAGATAATTGACATGTAATAAGGTCAAAATGAAGACAGACAATGGGTCTGCTCATGCTGTTGCTCTCCAGCACATTCTGCTGTTTTCAGCTTAAAAAACAACAAAACATTTGTCGTGTGGTTCTTATATAATTGTCATGTAAACCTCTCGGTGGACACATGAATTTTCAGTGAAAGGAAATAAATTTAAAGCTGAGAAACATTGTTGACTGCAATCATTGTGTCATCTTCTTTGATAGAAATAAACTGAAATGGACTCTTTAGATTGTTTTCCAGCAGTTTGCTCATGTGGACACCAGGATGTTTAACCACTGTGGAGTCGCATCCGGATGGCTGCATCTGTCCACTGTTTGTTTGTTATGTTGAATGAGCATAAAGACAACTCTAGAGAATCCTAAAACCAGGTGATTCTGACTGGTTATGATGTACATGGACTTTTATTATGGACATTCCTGTGCCTGAAAGTGACCGACAGCTCAGGACTTTAGTTTCCTCACAGTTCTGCTTTATGTTCATGTTTGGGAGCGTTTGATGGTGTCAACACACCTGATTCAGATCAAATAGATCTGTACAAGCCCGCTGATGATGCATTGATTTGAATCAGGTGATAAGTTGAAGCAGGGAAACCCCTAAAACCTGTAGGACAGCGGTCCTCTATGACCAGATGTGAACCTCCCCGCCCGACATGGTGGTGTTCAGCAGGTTGCAGTCTGTGATGCTGCCACTAGATGGACCTACCTCCCATGTACTGGACATACACTGTATTGCCAAAGTATTCACTCACCCATCCAAATAATTCAATTCAGGAGTTCCAAACTCTTCCATGGTCACAGGTGTATAGATTCAAGCACTTAGGCATGCAGACTGCTTCTACAAACATTTGTTAAAGAATGGGTCGCTCTCAGGAGCTCAGTGAATTCCACCTGTGCTACGAGTCCAGTCGTGAAATTTCCTTACTATTAAATATTCCACAGTCAACTGTCAGTGGTATTATAACAAAGTGGAAGCGATTGGGAATGATAGCAACTCGGCTACAAAGTGGTAGGCCAGGTAAAATGACAGAGCGGGGTGAGTGGATGCTGAGGAGCATAGTGTGCAGAGGTCGCCAACTTTCTGCAGAGTCAGAGGCTACAGACCTCCAAACTTCATGTGGCCTTCAGATTAGCTCAAGAACAGTATGAGGACAGCTTCATTGAATGGATTTCCATGGCCGAGCAGCTGCATCAAAACCATACATCACCAAGCGCAATGCAAAGCGTCAGATGCAGCGGTGTAAAGCACGTCGCCACTGGATGATGTGATGAATCACGCTTCTCCATCTGGCAATCTAATGGATGAGTCTTGGTTTGACAGTTGCCAGGAGACCGGTTCTTGTCTGACCAAGTGTAAAGTTTGGTGGAGGGGGGATTATGGTGTGGGGTTGTTTTTCAGGAGCTGGGCTTGGTCCCTTAGTTCCAGTGAAAGGAACTCTGAATGCTTCAGCATACCAAGAGATTTTGGACAATTTTATGCTCCCAACTTTGTGGAAGCAGTTTGGGGATGGCCCCTTCCTGGTCCAACATTACTGAGCACCAGTGCACAAAGCAAGGTCCATAAAGACATGGATGAGCGTGTTTGGTGTGGAAGAACTTGACTGTCGTGCACAGAGTCCTGACCTCAACCGATAGAACACTTTTGGGATGAATTAGAGCGGAGACTGCGGACCGGGCCTTCTTGTTCAACATCAGTGTCTGACCTCACAAATGCGCTTCTGGAAGAATGGTCAAAAATTCCCATAAACGCACTCCTAAACCTTGTGGAAAGCTTTCCCAGAAGAGTTGAAGCTGTTAAAGCTGCAAAGGGTGGGCCGACCTTATATTAAGCCCTATGGATTAAGAACGAGATGTCACTTAAATTCATATGTGTGTAAAGGCAGATGAGCGAATACTTTTGGCAATATAGTCTACAAAGTTTTTCTTGTAATGTGACGGATACATTTTTGGTAAATTTGACATTAAGATGCAACTTTACCCTGTTTTTTTCGCCCAATTTTTAGCACTTGTCAGATTAGAATATATACAATGCCTTAGCTTAATTGAACCAAGGATCTGCTTCTTGTTTACTAATAAAAAAACATCTGAGCATGTTCACTGACATCCCAGAAGGACAACAGATGTCTAAATACTGTTGTGCTGATTCAGATTAAAGTTCTGTGCTCGTATAACTCATATTCTGTTTGTCTACAGAAGAAGGAAATCATCCAAATTACACATTCAGATGTTGATTTTTGCTGATTATTGTCTATTTGGACATTTATATAAATCAGTGCATATTTAGAATATGTCTAATTTGCACGTACAAACAATCAAATATTTATCTACATGTGGTTTAATGGAAAGTCGGCTTATTTAGATCAATATCTAAGTTCAGTAGCACTTTGAGACACCAAACTTTACAAGTCAAAAGTGCGGTTTACACTTTTTAAATTTTTTTTTTTATATATATATTTTCGAACAAATAAGATGAAATATAACAAAAAAACCATCAGTGAGGTGGGTATCAGTTGTCCAGCAAAGTCAGGATGATGTCAATAGACCTTTTTTTGTTTAAAAGGTAGTTAGTCTACCCCCAAATATCAAAAAGAGAAAAGAAAAGAAACTTTACATAAATATTCTCATACCCATATATATCTAAACATGTTTTGCAATAATAATAATTGTAATAATTCCTTAATTACCAGGATGATTACTCTGTTTCTGGACCAATTCCTTGACATATTTACTTAACTTGAGTGAACTTAAGAAGAAGAAACATTTTTCTTGGTTTCCTCGTGTAGTTTCCTCTCAGTTCAGGATGCTTTTGTGTTATTTGGAACAGATTCTGAATATTTCGGGGCAGTGATCAACTGCTAGCTTTGTACATAATTTGGGCTGTTTTGAAGTCAAACGAGTCCTTAAACTTTAGCATTTTTATATTGGATGCATGTTTGTTCTGTAGGTGTTTCGCCACACTTCCACACAGTGTGTTATGTATGGATGTTTAAAGGAACAGTCCATTATGATTTTTGGTTTATGAGATTTTTAACTTCATATTGTATGGCAACTGATTTTGCTATTTTAGTTTTAGATATTATCGATATGTGGCTCCGAGTTTTATATTATCACTCCAACTCTAACTCTTACGTTATTTAAAGAGGTTTCTTAATGGTGGAGGTTGAACATTTTCTAGGTATTATGAATACAGTTTTAAGTTTTAGGTTCAGTGCTAATTCACTGTAATCAAACTAAACCTTTATTTAATTGAAGTAATTTTCCATTTCATTCAGAAGTTGCTCCAAAACAATACAGTCAGATGGTGTCATCTTCAAATAATATAATCTAAAATGTTTTGGAAATTACACAGAATAGTGTACAGAATGAAAAGCAGTGGTCCTAAGACAGACCCCTGGGGAACCCCACAGCTTCTTCTTCTTCTTCTTCTTTCGGCCTCTCCCTTTATCAGGGGCCGCCACAGCGAGTCGATCTCGCATCAGTGATTTGGCACTTTTTTTTACGCCGGATCCCTTCCTGACGCAACCCTCACAATTAACAGTTTCCAGTGCCGTTTTGAGAAGTATGTAATTTTTAGTGTTTTAGTTGATAAGATAAGTGTGGAAAAAAATAAAGATAAAAAGTGTGTGAGGTTTTGTTGAACACAGGGGGTGAATTGGCCATATATAAGATGGAATTTCAAACTATTTTCCCACTTTTTAAAGCTTGTAATTACAGTTTCACAAAATACTAACAACACAGTATTCTGTTATTGTGTCCATTTACACAAAGACTACAAAGACTAAATGTGTCACAGTACAGGAATCAAAAGAAGAAGAATCAACAAGAAATTTCTTGTATTGTATTAAAATATTAAGTCTGAAACTCGTCTTTAAAGTGTAGAGAGAAGGACAAAGGCTGTTCCAACCTAAAAGGTTTTTATTAAAGCTTTTAGTGTCATTTATGAGACATTTTCTACTTCCAAGATCATTGTTTCAAGCTGGTATTGATGGACAATGAAATTATTCAGTACACGCTTTGTTTATATCTGCGAGGACGTTTAATAACGGAGAAAAAGAGCAGATGGCTGCACTGAGCAGTGTAAGTCAACAGTTTTCCCCACATCAATATAAATACAATTTCAGACAGTGGCAATAAATCATGGCTGTGGGTGTTCTGTGGCTGCGTAATGATCAACTGATGTGGCTTTCTGAAATGAGTACAGCTGATACCAGAACGCCCCAACGGAAAATATACATCATAAACAATGCAATGTCTTTATGAGAAAAAGGAGGGGCTCATCCTTTATCAGCTCTGCAGTCCAACAGATTTACGGCGTGTCTGATGTTATGCCATCATCTGCAAGGTAAAAAGTTAACAACCGATTGTCCATCATTTAAGGAGCTCCATATATGCAAATATTTGAGGTTTGTGTGTGCTTTTGAGTCCTTACATGACCCACATAGGTTTAGAAAATGCCTTGCTCCTTCCGACGGTCGATGTCTCTCTTGAGTTGGCAGGTGGCGCAGATGGGGCAGCAGGTAACCACCATGCAGTCCTTACACATTGACCCCTGGAAGCACAAACAGCTGCTCTGAGAGGGTGCGGCACTGATGTGATGCATGCTGTGGCTGATGATCATTATCAGTTTTTCTTTGACTGCCACATGCAGCGATTGCACAGGATGAGTTGACATATATGGGCTTTTGCCCATATATGTCAACTCACTCAGCGTTTTCATCTTGGCGGGAAAATTCCGCACCTCTTTAGGGTTGTAAATGTGTGTGTTTTGTGAGCTTTAAATGCCATGAATCAAGAGTGAGGCAGCGGAAAGATAAAACAAGTCTTCAGACGCAGTTTGTGAATCTTTTAAATCCTGTCTGATGACTTACTATTCAGCTTGAGTCCCATCATGTCTTTGATGTTGTGGTGTCTCTATCTTTCCGAGCTTGTTTTTTTTACTCAATTTTGTTTCATGTTTGTTTTCAAACTCACTCATAGAGCACTTTGGTCAATCTTGTTGCCTTTAAACGTGCTGTAGAAATAAAATTGGCATCCACTAATTAGTATTTTGTGCCTCTGCTAGAGAAATTCATAACCTGGTCTAACTTTTGTTACGCACTAACAAAAGTGTAAATTGGATTCTTTTATAATTAATTTTGATAGTATTTTACTGAGTTTTGGATGAAGAAATGATGATTCAGTCATAATCCAAAGTGTTTGAATAGAAGGCCACATTTTTAAGACCCAGGGAGGGCAGTTCATTTCTATTCGAGCACTTTAAGATAACAGTAGATCTGATGTCATTTGGCATTTTCACCTGCTTGTTGGAGTGACTTTAATAAATCAAATCTGTTATGTTTGCATTCATTTATCATCAAACCAAACGAAAAAAGAGACTGGCTTTGGCAGGAGCACCCTGAAAAATAAGCAGACACTACACTGCTTTGTGTGGTAATGAATAATTTATAGAGTTAGAGTTCTTAAATCTATGTGCTAAAACTAAGCGTGGTGTCAGCTTAGCCTTGTATCAGGTCTCCACCCATTTCTGCTCAAACAGGTGACTCAATATGACAACATACAGAAACGTTTAGATAACAGCATTTTTCTTTATTCCAAACCCATTTTATAGTTTTTTATCATAATAGCTGGACCATTTGAGGGTTATCATTTTCCTTTTCTTTGAAGCTATCGATCTTCTTATATCTCCTGCTCTCCTGTCTTTATCCGTGTGCCCAACCTTTAGGGTGAGAATCACAGCCCACAGCACCTGCCACACTTTGATTCATCAGTTTTCAAAACTTTATGATGCCATCTATAAAGGATTTGTCATTTTCAACAGCTTCTCTGCTTATCAGTCTTGCTTTAAAACGGCACAACCTCGTGACATTCATTGTTTCACAGCCTCATTCATTCACTCTGAGCTGGTTCTGAATTATTTGTTTGAATTATTATTTGTTTTGAATTATTTGAATAAAGTGTTAGTAATTATTGTGTCACATAGCTGGAAATGGTATAAATTAAAATATTAAAATATTAATATCCAAGATATTTATAGTATTTTACTGCTGTGTTTTTAGTTATAATTTGGAAATCACATAAAGACACATTAAAATCTTGGCTATAGTTGCACCCTTGCAGTCTATACGATAATCATATAAATTCCTTTTGGGATAAATAGAATACAGTCTAATTGAATTGAATCTAATTCTTCTAAACAGATGCACCATGTGCATGATTCACTCCACGTTGGTTTGCCTTCAGACTTTTTAGATGTAAACACAGGGTTCTAAAGATGTCCGAACCCTGCCGCCGTCCGATAAATGTGCTGAAAACTTACGCTGATGTTGTATCTGGTCCTGTAGACGCTGCGGATGGGCATGCCTAAACCGCACAGGCAGCACTCATCCATGTCGCCGGCAATGGAGCAGCCGAGACACCAGTAGCAGAAAAAACCATAGCAGCCTGAGGCAGATAGGGAGGAAAAGTTTAAAAGCTTTCTACAAGTTGAAGCTATCGCTCATGTTCATACTGGCAATTAAATATCTTATCTTAAGCACTTTTACTTATCTTACCTTGTGCGGGGTTATGTGCAGAAAACACTTAAGATATCAACATATTCTTAATTTTATGGCTCAAAGCTCTTTTTGAGATGAAAGTGCAGGGAAAATATGAAGTGGGTGAAAAGGTGGTCATGTTGTTTTTATTGCCATGAATACCGAAGTTGAACATCTGACACACCTTGTGATCCTTTACAGCGGAGCTAAAACTTTAGATATACTTTGGATTCTGTCCTCAATCACTTCCATTCAAGCAGGGATAAAAAGCTCACAGAAAGTAAAACCAATCTGATAACTGCTCTGGGACTGACCTAAAACAGGCACCTGCTCCTCTGTGTGCTCCGTGCAAGTGTATTCTCAGCATACAAAAACAGTAAAAAGGGGCACTTACAGGTTCCGCAGTCATCGCAGAAGTCACACAGGCCGGTCTGGAAATCAGACGGTTGAAACCTGCCCGGTTGGTTGGTCACAGCCATGATCAGGATAAAAACTTCTCTGTGGGATGAAAAGAGTTTGCTCTTATCAGCGAAGAGCTGCTGCTGCCCATTTTACTTCTCTATCTCCCCTCACCGAGATGACAGTTTATCTCTTCCCTTTTAAAACTTCAAATAATGCAGAACCGGTTACCTATTTTGGATTCCCGATTACAGTCGATATGAAAAAAAAAATCTTACCAGCTGGAGAACTGAAGGATGATGGAAGCGCTGAAAGAGTCTCCCAGAAGATAGATTGAGACCAGGAGGTAGCACCAGCTTTTATACCAGATCAAAGGTGACCAGCCTGGTTGTAGGCCATACAAAGACGTCACTAAACACACCGACACACACCTCACTGTGTTGCATTATAGCTCGCACTGTGTTATGCTGTTTTGTCCTGCCGTCATGTTAGGGAATATTTATAGTAAATGTGATCTTCTGTGCGTACAGTTTGAGTTTTAAGTTGAAATAGTTTGGTAAAAACTCATGCTTGTAAAGAAATACTTATTCATATTTACATATGTTGTATCTGGCATCACATTAACATTGATCTAGTTTCTATGAATAGGGCCTAAAAAGGTTTATTATTAATAATCCACCCTCCTCGTTAGTGGCACCTAACGTCAGATAATGGTGACTAATGAGAAACTAACAGCGGGCTGTACAGATAGAGGTACAGACAAGCTGTCGTCCTATGGTAATAGATGTCGTTTTAAAGTTTATGGATTCCAGTTACAGAGAAAACAGACTCACTGGGGCAAAGTTCTTTTATTGAACTGTGTTTTCTTTTGGATTTTAACTCATCGTGGGTGGATTTTATGCTACTTTACCCCAGCCTTGCACTTGGCTCTGATTCAATCGTTTTAAACAGTGATAAAAAACATCTTAAACTAAACAAACAATTAGCAATGAAATATCCCAAAAACAGTAAAGAAAGTACACCCATTTTAGTTTCTAAGGTTAAATGTTTTGGTATTTTTAAGATATGATGAATACAACTTTGGTGTCGTTTTTGTTGAATTAATAATGACACAGTTTAATATGTTCATGTGAGGCTGTATTTTCCTCATTTTAAGACCTGGTAGGGACCGGATGATTTAAAAAAAAATTATATTTGTTATGTTCTGACATTTGAAACCTTAGAATAGAGACAGAGTGTATTTTGTATTCTACATGACTGTACAGACTGGATTGCAGATTTCTTTTATAATTTTCACAGTTTGGACCAAGTCTGAGACTCTGAACTCTTACAGACTTGAATATTCTCTGAATAATCCAGAGTGAAATCAATTATCAGCCTCCTCGCACACAACTGTAACTGAAACTCATCGGCGAATGGGACTTTTTTTTTGATAATTCAATATTAAATGCTGGAATTTCTCAGTTTTGATGTTTGACTCATTCTCTGAGATCACTGTAGCCTCATATGAGTATATAACGACATTTACTGATGTTTGTATGCACATTTGTGCCTAAATGTAACAAGTTATGTTAAGAATAAGAGTATAAATGATTGAAAACAAAGATTAAAGTACAGGGAAAAATATGAAGTAGGTTAAAAGGTGGCCATGTTGTTTTTATTGTCATGAATACTGAAATTGAACACCTGACACCTTGTGATCCTTCACAGCGGAGCTAAAACTCTACATGAAATTACTTTCGACAGAGCAAAGTACACAGGCATAATTTCCCACTAAGAATCCTATTAAAAAAAAACAAACATAATTTAATTTCAGCGCTCGCTGTGCTCTGTCGTGAGCACATGGTGGCGCCGCTTCCCACAAAACCAGCGGACACCCATCCAGCCCGTGAAGGAGAGCACATAATGAAGACCTGGCTGTAATGATACAGGCTCCCACATAATGAGCAGCTTTAGCAGAAACTCAGGAATAGGCATGATTTTCAATTTCCGACAGACTAAAGATAGACATGGGCTAAATTACTCTGAACAGGGTTGTTATTAGGCTCCAACACCCACAAAAATACCAAAACTTTTCACCAAACAGCCCAAATGCACTGATGCAGACATCATGCTGCTTAGTGGGAATGAATACAAGCGGTTTTACAGTTTTTAATACTACAGCTACAACGTGTTGTATCATTTTAAGGCAGAAATTCTTCAGTATTTTCAGGTCCTTGTACTTTACTTCTGCTACAGTGCCTTGTATCTGAGATTTTACCCACAAACTAATGAGTTTTTGTAAATAAATCACTCATAAGTTTAAACTGCATTAACTAGTGCTGCCCACACATTATTGCATGAATAATAATCTGATAAAACAATAATATAACACCAAAAAAGAGAGCAATCTGAATGAGGAACACTTTAAGTTTCTACGCTTTTCAACCACTTATATATTTTGGTCAGTAAGGGTGGAAGTACTCAGATCTTTTAGTTAATTACAGGCCTCTGAATAGAACTCCTGCACAGTAAAAGCAAAAGAGTATTGTTAAATATGTGCTATTAAAGGTTTACTTACTCATCCATCAGACAGAAATGACAAAAAATGTACATATAGTGTTGTAAATGTTGCACTGATGCATCAGTGTGTATGCAGCAGGCTTCAGGAGATGGAGCCACTTTAATCAGTACAGCAGTTTAGTCTCCTAACTAAGATTTGAGTACCTCTAAAGATCTTGAAGGATGATTTATGGGAGAGAAAAGCAGATAAAAAGTTATCTGTGCACATAAGTCGGTGTTATAGTTTTATGATCTCTGTCAGCTCTTTGCTTTTCTTGCAGAGATCTTGGACACACACACACACAAACCAGATCCTGCTTTTATTAAAAGTGAAACAGTTCAGTTGCAGTGTAAGAACTTTCCCTCATGCACCAGTTTAGTTTAGGGTCCACTTTTATTTTGGGTTCACTGCTATTATACTTAGTAGTTACCCACCAAATTAAGATTTGACATATAAAACATGAGATTAGCCTCCAAAATATGAATTGTTGTTACAGATTTCTGTGCAGATGTTTGAATTAGCTCCACTCCATCTACTAAAACTTCACGGTAATGCAGGAATAGTGACATTAAAATCTCACATTTAACACATTTTTCACCACAGCTCTTTAATTTGTATAGTAGGTACTTTTATAGTGAATTCTTCTGTCCCCACTGCACATCTCTTTATTTCTTTAGTGTCTTCTTTGGGGAGAGATCTCACTTTTATATTCTGTATCATCCTGTGTCTTGTTGCTTGTTGCACAGTAGACGGTGCAGACTGTTGACTGCGCACTTTGGCCCGGGACGAATGTCTCCGCAGGGACAATAAAGTGCATCTGATTTGACTTGATTTGAGCTCCAGCTGTTTCATCTTACAATGTGATGTATTCCGTAAGCTTGTCATGGATGTTATCATGAGAAGTCTTAATGTGGCAAGTTGCTAAAAGTGCAAAGTAAATGTAGTGTAAAGAAGTAGAGGTGTGAAGTAGAAAAAGATTTGTATTTATATTTAAATTGTTACTTTCCATTTCCTTTTGTTGCCTTAAGAAACCTGAAATCAGGATATGTGTTGTTTTTAGACATAATCTATAAATACTTTCACTTAAAATATTGCATTATTTGTGCTAAACGTGATGTATGTGAATACCTCTACTTTTTAACCTTTGATTTTCTTGCAAATGTTTAATTTAAGTCCAATTTTGACGGCAGGGCTTTGGTTTTAGTAAGATTTTTAAGTGTAGAAGAGATATTTCATCAAATTTATGATCTGCATTTGAGTAAATATACTTAGTATTCGCCTCGGAATTTGTTGGTAATATTTTAAGAGTAAGTAAAGGTATGAAAACATAGCATGGATTAAGATGCATTTGCTTGTATGCAGTATTCCTTTAACTTTTGCCAAAAATTCTGAAACTTACTCCATCAGTGAGTGTCAAAAAGGCTGAAAAGATGTTGTTTTATAAACTCATTGGGGCTCTATTTATTTAAACTCTTCAGATTATAACTTTCATGTAATTGTAACAGAGTATAATTGGGTAATCAATAGTAATCAGTTTGTAATCGCAGCTTCTACTTAGTTAAGGGATATGAGTTTTCTCCATCAGGGCTTGTATTCTTCAAAGAGCTGAGGTGTTATTTTAGAGCAGCACTGACAGACATGCGCACAGCTGATGGAAGAGAGGCACATCTGCACTGACGTCACCCCCACCCCGCTTCTGAAAAAGCAGCCAATTTGAAGTTGTCCTGGACATACCCGGTCTCTGCAATGTAGTGAGGAGGAGCAGCTCCAAGCCAACTTTTGCTGCTGTTTGATGCACTTTTTTTCTCCAAACTTCCAGAGCCACTCTGAGCCACAAGCATGAACACAAAGTCCAGACTATAAGAGGGACAGATAGGCTGAAAGTAGAGCCTTCAGCTGGAGGAAATCCAATACTCTAAAAAGCTGAATAAGTGCTTTTTCTGAGTCAGTGTCTGTGGCTGAGATACTGCTGCTCGGGTGTCCCGGCTGAGGGGGAGAACACTCACTGCAGATCCAGAGGATGGCAGAGTTCAAAAGGAGATGAGAAGAGCAGAGTGGAGGAGGTTTGTGTGCGGAACTTGAGAGCTGCAGAAGTCTTTTGTCCTGGGCTCTCTTTTGCACATTTGGACTGGAGCTGACAATGAAGATGAGCATGGTAAATATCTTCAAACACCCCCCTTGTGTGTTGAGAGCAGGTCGGTATATTTCGGGTAGTTTTATCGGCGCAGATTCGTGCGCGCACATAAATCCTCTAGGCGGACGCGTTTACAAACCATCGTTTATAGTCAGATATGTCTGCACAGCGAGTTGAGACTGAGCGTTTTTTGGAGCAAGTTGCATGGAAAATACGTGTATTTACGCACTGTTTTCACACTTCCAGGGCGTCAGGTTTGCACGTTTGCAGGTCTGCTTTAACAAACTTAGAAAATCTTCACACCACATGCAGCAGAAACCGCGGTTTATTTTGATTTGCAGAGGCTCCTTGAGGGTTGTATTTGAGGTACCGGTGTAATGCATGCGGGCCGGCTGCCAGCTGTCTGGGTCAGAGTGGCCAAGTAGGTAGCGCTGTCTGTCTGGACCGCTGGAGCTCCACAGCTGAGGAAATACATGCAAAATCCTCCTCTCCCAAAGGTTGCCATCCTGTTTTTTTCCCTCTTTCACTGAACATCACTCTTATGTCACCTGACGTTTGTTTATAATAGTCTAGCTTTGTCGCGTCAGTGAGTAAAACCGCAATCTGCAGAAATTAGATCATCTTTATTTATGTCTGCACAGCTGAGATTTATGCACCCCTTTCAACGCTGCTATTACACGTCAGTTACACCGTCCAGCCTCGTTTTTTGTCACATTGAATTAGTCATCAAGCTGTCATCAATATTCAATTAATGAGACACAAGTGTAAACTGAAATCAGGGTTGTTCCGAGCAAAGTTTGTTTTAGAACATGTTCGAGTCAAATGATTTGTTGAATTAGAGACATAATCAAGCTCTTAACCTGACCTCTAACACTTCTGAGTTGTATTTACATTCAATTAACACAGAACTGCAGCTTAAAAAAAGAAAAATATGCCCACATTTCTCCAGATCCAACCTAAAAAATTTGAGATTTTGCAGCTCGTTTTTGGTTTATTCGTAGTTTGGATAGTTTTTGAAGAAAGTTTTCACTGTTTTGAGACTTTTTGTTTTTTTAATTAAAAAGTGATAATGAAAGTAACTTTCATCAGCATTACCTGATGTGCAGAATACCAACATCCAATGTTAAGCCAATGTGCACAAAATGTCCAAACAGCTGTCACAAAACCAAAGACCTTCAATTTAAAGTAATGCAAAACCATAAAAGTAGCAAAAGTGAACATTTTGGATTCAGGAAACTGTTTGGCTTTAATAACCCATCAAACGGCTATTGGAATAGTCATATAGCACTGATCAATAAAGTGATTTGACAAGCTTTAATTCTAGAGCAAAAACTGCTGTTTGATTTTCTTCACAGGAATGCAGATGGATCGGTCAAGAGAAGTTTCCAATATAGGGGCTCCCAGTTTGCAGTTACACCTGGCAGTTTGCAGTTTGACGTGTCTGATGGATTACAGAGTTGTCTGCGAGCTGCTGACATGAATTCAGAAGCCAGTGAGATGTGGAAGTGCTCGCCTTCAGGAGAAATCTGAGACCTGGATGAGCCTGCGAGCACGGCGAGAGCTTTTCAGTGAAGAAGACAAACGATGGACCTGTTATGGTGTGGCATCGGACCAACACTGGGCTTTTAACCCTTTCATAGCACCCTCTACCCCAACCCCATGTCACAGCCTTCCCTGAATTATGGAAATATTGTGGAAGACGCTGACTTGGACACTGAGCCTAGTGGTGATGGCTGCTTCCGAATTTCAAAGCGTCAATAGACTTTCGTACAACTCTCAAGGTATGATTGGTACTGATGGGCAGAAAGCTCTTAAAGCTTTCACTGTTGCCAAAAATCTGTTCATTACCTTACGTTTTCTGTTTTTTCTTTCCTGTAAAAGAGGACTTCCTGTCCTATCTGCAGCACTACCAGCTGACTGTGCCCATGCGAGTAGATGAGAATGGAGAGTTCCTGAGTTACACTGTGAAGCACCACCGTCCGGGCCGACGGAGACGAGACGTCGTGGACCCTATAATGGGACCTCAGCCTGCGTTAGACCCTCCAGAGTCCCGGCTGTTCTATAGACTGTCAGCCTACGGAAAGCACTTTCACTTAAACCTGACGCTCAACCCCCATCTGGTGTCAAAACATTTCACAGTGGAGTACTGGGGCAAAGAAGGGCCTGAGTGGCGTCATAACATGGTAGATAACTGTCACTATGTTGGATTCTTGCAAAATGAGCACAGCACGACCAGAGTGGCACTCAGCAACTGCAAGGGCCTGGTGAGTACAAAGTGTCTCCAAGTGACAAGTTCACTCTGGGCACCACTTACCTCAAACAAACCCTCATATTACTGTCAGATATTCTCATTGCAGCCACTCTGTCAGATGATTCAACCAGTTATCTTGGCTTCTTTACACTTGGCACGCTGAGTGTGCAAGCAGCTCAGAGCGACGTCACACTCATGTAGTAAAAAATCAAGTAATCTCAGTGATCTGTGCGTGCCACACCTCAGCAGCTGTGATCACATTTCTTTAGTTGTCATATTTAAATCATGTGCCTTGACCATAGATATTGCTCCATATTAAGTTTTCTGTTTGAAAACAAAAATGAGTAGTTCTAATAAAAAGTATAATTATCCTGTCTAAGCTTTCAGTCCTGAGGCTTTAATCCACAGACTGTCTAGCGTCTCCTTGCTAATCAAGAATTGGAAGAAGTTTTAACAGCTGCTATCCCCCCGTGCTTCAGAGTAACTCTAAAGAAGGAAGAAAGAGCCCTGCTTGTTATTGGCAAATGTAATCAAGTGGAGCAAACATGTGGCCAAATGTGTTGGCAAGGCCTGCATTGAGTATCATAAATTGAATTAGTGTTTGCTCTTTTTTCTTCCAGCACCAAAAATGGACAAAACTGTGTCTGTGCTTTAATGTAATCAGCTGTCTGGACAGAGTGAGATTTTGACATCACACACTAGTAAAACCCTAAATTGAAAATGTTTGTGCATGCTAGTGTGATATGTGGTTAATTGCTTTTATTGTGGTTTTTACGCAGCCAAGCGATTGTTTCCTATAAATCCAAACTGAGGGACCTCTTGCAATTTATATTCCAGACGGGCTATTGAAGGGAGAGAAGAGTGTTTTGATGTTAGTCTTGAAGTACTTGATTATTTTTGGTTTTTAACTTTGACTGGAGATGACTGACAAAAGCATCAAATGAGAGAAAACATGTCCCTCATTTGGAAGAGGAGCTCCTAGGACACATGTTTAAAGAAGGGTACTCAGTCTTGAGAAAAACTCAGTTAGGATGAAAGGATGAAAAGAGAAGCAACAAAAAAAATACATCCCGACATTCAGACCCCAAAATGCTGGATCCTACAATTCCTATTGCAGGATTTACTGCCAAATACTCAAGTATTTCATGCTCACTTTCTAATAATGATAATAATAATTATACATCCAAGCACAATCAGATCTCAGGGTAGAACATTAACAAGTATGTTGCTCCACAGGGCAAAATGTTGCAGTTTCACAGTGAAATATGAAAGACCAAACAATAACTATTTTCTTAAGTTGTTTCCTTTTCAAAACACTTATACATAGATGATGTCTTTCGTCAACATTCAACATGGCTACATGGCAATATCAACGTAACATAGTCATTATCATTCAGCGACTCAAGACGTGTCTATGTCGACGTTCAAAGACTTGCTGGGTTGCTATGTCAACATTTAGCATATTTCTACATAGCTATGTCAAAGTTCAACAGCTCGCTATGTTGCTTTGTTGATGTTCAATGTCTAGCTAAGTGGCTACATTTAACATCTTGCAATAATTCAATTTTGATTTAGCAGCATCTCGCTACAAAGCTATGTCAATGTTCAATGTCTCCAAACATGGCTATGTGGACGATCGCCGTCTTACTATGTGGCTATCTCATCATTAAATGTCTCGCTATGTGACTATGTTGACATTCAAAGTCACGAGACTCGGCTATGTTGACATTCAACATCTTGCTACAGAACTATGTCAATGTAAAATGTTTCGCCATGTGGTTATGTTGATGTTCAAAGTCTTGCTAGGTGACGACATTTAACATCTTGCTACACTGCAATTTTGATTCACTACCCAACATTCAATGTTCAGTGTCTCTAAACATGGCTATGTCGACGATCACTGTCTTGAGATGTGTGTCATTCGAGACCTAGGTGGCTAACCACCTAGCTAGGTGGTTACGTCAACATCCAATGTCTTGCAACAAGGTGATTTTAATTTTCATCGTCTCACTATATGTGGTCATGCCAACATTCCACATCTGAAGACATGTTGACATTCAGTGTCTTGATATGTGTTAATTCTGAACCAAAAGTTATTTAAAGTTAGCTTTTTCATGGTATTGACCAACAAAAAGCACCAACACAATCACAAGTAGTCTACATTTCAGGTTGTTCCACATATTTTAAGAACTGCCTCCAAGCGGAGGCAAAAAGCTACCACAGAAAGATGAGTATTGGGTAAGCTCAATACAGATCAGATGTGCAACCCAAACTCAGATGGCTCATCAAATCAAATCACTAGCTTTTTCCCCTTTTGGTGATAGATTATGGTGATAGTTTAGGGCTAAGAAAAATTAACCTCCCGAGACGCAGAATGATTTATGCAGTTGTTATTGGAATGGCTGTAGCTCAGGAGGTGGAGCCTTTCTTCTATTGGAAGGTTGCTGGTTTGAACCCCAGCTTCCTCAGGTTATATTGCACTGCCCTTGGACAAAATACTACCCCTGATGTGTTCCACACTTCTAAGTTGCTTTGGATAGAAGTATCTGAACGATAGGAAAGGGAGCAAAGTTGTACAGATATGACAGATTGTGTTAACTTTCCTCAGATAATTTCACAACTCACCAGTAAATCTAATTATCTGTTATTTCTCTTGCGTGTCTCCCTTGACTTTTCTTCTCTGTACACTCATGAAACAGATGTCTAATTGTTTTTGCGTAAGCTGAAACTTGCATCTTTGCATCTTTTTGCTTTCCCTTCTGTCTGAACGTGCAGTTTAGAGCCTAATAAACTTCATATGTAAAAATGACAGATTTCCCCTTCAATGAATATGAGTCTTAATTTCAAAAACTCGAGTTGCTCAGATTGTGCATTTAACATCAATGTTTGCATATTGTAACCTGTTTTCATTGCTTTTGTCTCCCAACAAGCATGGCGTTATAACAACAGAGGAAGAACAGTATTTAATAGAGCCTTTAAAGAACATATCTTCCGCCGCATCTAGTGAATGGAACCTGGAAGAAGCACAGCAACATGTTATTTATAAAATGTCTGCCATTCCCTCACCACAAGAGCATAGCCAGGAGTTCAGCTGTGGCATTTCAGGTTGGTGAACCTCCATCTGGGTTGGACTCTATGTGGGTGGAACTGACGTAAAGGAATAACTATACATAGTAGGTTAGAGGAAGTGCTGGTTTGGTTCTAGGCCCAAGTTCTGGTAGACATGACCAGGCCTCTTGTGTGCTGTAGTTACCCCTGTCCTGGACACCTTTCAACCTCTAAGAGGAAGTCTTAGTCCAGCTGTCAGAAAGGGCCATTCAGTTCATAAAAACTACTAAGCTTGGATTTTATAGAAGCACACAACCTATTTATGGAACCAACAGTCATATTCAGGTTTTAGAGTTCAGAGAACCAAATACTGTGTCTGCTGACATATAACGAATTGGAAAAAGAACCAGGTGGATATTTTGGTATTTGGGCCAAGGTCTTATAGGAAACAGCAAAGGCTGTCATCGGCAGGAAGCTAACATGCCCTAACACGTACCATCTTATAGCTTTTTCCCAGAGCATCTGGGTCATAAAACAAAGGCTGTAGCTGCACGGTTCAAAGGGGCACATTCCCTATCTGCATCTATCATATGCAAACCAGCCCTCTCTCAAACATACAATGTGTCATTACTCTGATGCAGATTGTTCCATCATAATTCACTAAGTTGTCTCTATCTCCCTGCCTTTCACAGACCTCATTAAAAGCAGTGCATCTTGCCAGTATAGCACATCCTCTCCTGTCCACTTGTCCCCTGTCCCTCATAACGACAGCGAGCAGTCGAACAGCACCCACCGACAGAGGCGGTCCGTCAGCTCTGAGCGCTTCGTGGAGACGCTTGTGGTTGCTGATAAAATGATGGTTGGTTACCACGGTCGCAAAGATATTGAGCACTACATCTTGTCCGTGATGAATATTGTAAGTTTGATCCTACTTTTTGGTCATGTTGATAACTACACAGTTTCCCCCCCCCCTTTCTCTTTCTTTATGTGGATTTGCACAGTGATGTGGTACAGATGTCTGACTTTGTGTTTTTTCTTCTTTTCTGGAGGTCAGGTTGCCAAACTTTACCGTGATGCCAGTCTAGGAAATGTTGTGAACATTATTGTTACCCGGCTGATTGTTCTCACTGAAGATCAGGTAAGAAAACCGCTCTTTAAACGCAGAATAATTCACCGTGCTGCTGTTTTAAGCCCCTCTTTTAGTATCTGTCCCATCACCTGTAGTTAGTGTATAACTTATGCGTTTGGCGTGAGTGAGCTGCCGTGTTTTATTTGACTGCTGTGGCTGAAGGGGCAGAGGGAAGACAGACTATTCACCATATGGCCACCACTTCAAATGAAAGATGTGCTCAACCACCTTCCCTCAGGGAGCCTCGATTGAGGATTTTTACATACGCTACACATGTGTATGTATGTATGATGGGAGAAACAGAGGTTCTCCTCACCATAGGGTTCTAGTTGCTTTTTATGTAGTATGAGGTCTAAAAGGTATTTTTCATCTAAAGTGGAGTCAAACTTTGATCCATAAGGAAAGGATTTAAGTATTTGTCTTGAATAAATATGAGGAAAACATTTTTTTTTGATAGTGGTGAAACTTACATGTTTGTAGAGTTGTTCAGTACTTTTTTGTCTTTTCTTTTAGTGGACAAGCTGACATTACAGTACATACGATTTGCACACGACAACTTACCCCAATCACCTCTCTACTTGTGCAAGTTCTCAGTGTCCTCCTCCTTGACTCATCTGTCTCCTGCTATAAACAGTTATACCTTCAGTACAACTTAACTTACTCTTTAATGAATTAGAAAAGCTTTTTCTCGACCTCCCTTTGATCACATTAAAGTACTCCTCTCAATAATTCATCCAGATAATCGTCGTCGATGCACGAGAAGTTCACAAAGTGAGACATTGAACCTCTCTTTTTTTTAAATGATATTTGCTAATGATTGTGCAATTTAAGTAATACTACAGTTGTTTTCAGTAAGGCCCTTTTCAAAAGTGGGATATATCCCCCAAGATTTTCTGCAACTTACCTGATGGAACTGTATGTGAACATAAAGTATTAAAATCGGATATGAAACAGACTTTATCCCGACAGCTTAGTGGTACAAAGTCAGCGTAATGGCTGGTTGAACCTACATGAGATTGTAGTTGGTAACTGTCTGTTGAATATGCTGGGAGTGAAAACAATGTGTTAAAAATAGCATGATAACAATGTTATAGCATGACAAGCTGAGATATAAAACATCTGACTTTACATTATGCATTTCAATTCAACAAAACCTGACACAAGTTAAATAGATGACGCAAAATGTGATGCAGCACATTTTTTTTGACAATAAAATTTGTAACAGCACAAGTTGACATACTGTGTGATATCAGCGTTGGGTATTGCTGCTGATTTCTTGAATCGATTCAACTCCAGGTCAGAAGGTTGCGATTCAGTTCAATTTCCGGTTTGATTCCGTACTGATTCAAGTAATTCAGTTTCCGTTTCACTTCTGACTTGGCTTTAAAAGAGATTTTAAATGCAGAATAAACTTTTTTGTCGATCTGCATCATTTCTTTATCCAAAATGCTGCCACACTTTGCCTTCAGGGGTAACTGTGAAGTTGTCCCTCCTCTCACAGATCTGCTCAATATCGTGAGACTAGTCATTTGAAACCAGTCTGGTGAGATTGAGGAACATTATTCCTAATGCAGATGATGTAGAAATTGGCATATATTGATAATTTTGTTCAGGATTTTATAAATTAAGGTTACATTTTTAAAAATAACAATTGATAAGAAAAAGAAAATGGACCCGACCCTATATGTCATGGTACGATAAAACAATATTATATGCTGTGATATAACATATTACACCATGAAACAGAAGATCATAATGTCGCACACCATGATTCAAGCTGATGCAATAAGAAGTGATTCTGTACGATATGATGCAATACCATGTAATACGATTCAAGACATAAAAAACATGATACAAGATACAACACAACACGATGTGACAGAAACAGTATGACATGAAATGGAATGATGTTTAAAACAGCAATATGTAATGTGGTGAACTATGTTAGATGAAAAAAAGATACAGCGCGGCATGTTGTTTCCTTTCACGATCCAGTACAGTACAAAACAATACGAGACAAGGCAATACTATGCGATATATCATCATACAAAACAGTATGATGTGACGTAATACAACACAAGAGGAGACATTATGATAAAAAGGGGCGATAATACAGCACGATAACAGGTGTTACAGCAAGGCACATGAAATATGATGCATTACCACGTAATACAATACAACATGTCGTGAGTTTGCAACATGACACAGCAAAAAGGACATGATAAAATCACATGGTCATGTACTGTGATACAAGGACTAATAGAACACAATGTGATCACAGCGCACTGTGGTGCAGCAGATGCAAAAGGATGCGATTCAGCGTGTTACAATTCAACAATACACAGTATTATACAACACAACATAATATGATTAGAAACTATCCAATACAGCACAATGCAATTATTTGCATTACTCGGTATAATATATTCAGATACAGTGCAAAACAATATGACACTGCACAATATGATACTCTACGACACAATGCAATACAGTATGATACATTTCACTATTATAAGATACAAAATGACACAATGCAATATGGTATGATACAATACAGTGCAATACTATATATGATATTTGAAATAATACAGTAAAATATGAGACGATAATATGCAATGCGATTTGATAAGAAAATCATGATGTAATACAATGTTATAATATAAAGTAATAAATCATGGCACAATACACAGTTAAACAACAGAATACAACACAATACTATACAGTATGATACAATACGATACATTTGACTACTATAAGATACACCGATCAGCCATAACATTAAAACCACAGACAGGTAAAGTGAGCAACGCTCCTCATCTTGATCCACCGCTATGTTCTGCTTGGAAAAACCTGCATCCGCAGGGGGACAGCGAAGCCTTGCAAAATCAGCTCAGGAAGGGCTAAGAAGCATGTCAAAGAGCCTGAGGTGTTTCACCGATCTCTAAACCCTCCAGATACCAATCCGTTGGGATCTGAAAGTATCTGCGGGAAGCCACTCCAATTCACAAAAATCCTCCCCCCAAACCCACAGGGCCCAAAGAATCCTTTGGGAAGGTCCTGGTAGAAAACACTCTTTGACACCTTCAGATGTTCCTTGACCACACCTTTTGGCAGGATGAGGAGAGCGCACTCTGTATTAGGCAGGTGGTCACAATGTTATGGCTAATTGGTGCGCAATACAGTGTAATACAATAGGATATGCTGCAATATGACATGATACGATAATGTGGAATGCGATTTGATAATAAGAACATAACATAATACAATATAATGATCTAAAATTATACATCATGGCATGAAACACGGTTAATCAACAGGATACAATACAATGCAACACAGTATGAAATGAAAGGACACAACGCAGCTCATCACAGCACAGCATTTTACAACATTATACGACATCACATTGTAATGTACTGAAAATGAAAGGTTTTTTTATCACCTGGTTTTGATTTGTAAACCTCATTCATGCTGCACTGCATCGTTTGTCTTTTGCAGCCGAACCTGGAAATTAATCATCATGCTGACAAGTCTCTGGACAGTTTCTGTAAGTGGCAGAAGTCCATCCTGTCTCATCACAGCGGTGGAAACAGTATTCCAGAGAATGGGATGGCTCATCATGACAACGCCGTCCTAATCACCCGGTAAGAGTTGGCACATATCTGCAGCTATGGACCGCATCTCACTCACATGGCAGTATAATGATCCAGTGTTTCATTCGTTGTAATTTTCTCATTTTGAGAAAATAGTTTGCAGGCTATTTTCTCTGCTGTGCCTTCAGCAGCCGCCAGCAGCTACAGCACGGAAACCTCGAAACGTCCACTTCTTGTGCACGCACTTTACCTGTAACTGAGGGAATAAAGACCTCAGCTCTGAAAATAAATTATGCTGTTACAGACATGCTGTACCTGTCACCCTGCAATTTATGTCAAGGCTGTTACCATAAAACAGCAAAACTCTGTCATTACCTGGAATAGGCTTCATTGTTGCCAGAACTGTTTTGGCCACAGAACCTAGCAACTGAAATACATATTCCCCAACTGGTTTTATCCCAGAGAGAGGATGGCGTTTTTTGACTGACATGGGCTGAGGCCAACATTTTGTGACTCTTTGGATTCTGTACCAAACAGCCTTTCTATCATTAGTGAGCTCTTGCTTGTTGTCTGTCGGTTGATGTTCTCCAGCTCCTTTGGCTTCTGTTCCTATTATTGGTTTTAGCCTCACTCACTACACACAAACACTAAAGGCTGCTTAGTAGAGTCTGCATGCAGTGAATGTGGCGTTTTATCTTTTTTGGCAAGAAACAGAGAACAGTGAGAGCCCAATGTCATTTTTAAAACATTTTTTGAGACCAAACACTGAATGAAACTGGCTTATAACTTATAAATTTGGGTTTTGATCAACCTGTAAATAGCCTCAAGAGTGTTGACACCTGCATAATCTAACATTTAAACATGTCTGTTTGAGTATTTCAAGATGCTTGAATCAGCTTTTGAGAAACCAAACACTCACATCAACATATAGCCATATTGAGTGTTTGTAGCCAACTCTTGCAAGCAATAGCCTACTTACACAAGTAACAGTACATGAGCTTTAAGACCAGAAATGCAAAGGTATAAATGTCAGCATTCTGAAAGCACAAAGCGATTTTCTTGCAAATATTTTTCTTTTTTTTGGGACAGATATTTTTGCAGCACGATCACACATGCCTTAAATACCTCTGAAGTGATGTCTTATAGCTGCAAACTACAAGTTACTACTACTACTCAGTACTGAGTACCCATAAAAAAAAAGAGTCTTATAGTCTTCTTATACACTGAATAACAGGTGTAAGTAATCAGTAACAGAAACCAGGTGTGACAAAGCAGCAGCAAAACTACATAAAGTGGACAAAAGATAAGGCTCTACTAAATAAAATATAGATTATGGAAATTATATAACATGAGAACGAAGGACTGAGTAAAACAAAACGACGACAACACTAAAACACAGCTTAACCTAATTAACTAGAAGATAATAACAGGACAGGACGTTAGAAACTAAGAAATCAATGAGATTTTCTAGCTACAAAGCAATTTTGAGTTTGAATGGTCAGAATAAAGATGATTTTGTTTTCTAGACATTTTACATCTTTTTTTTTCACCATTTTGGGATTAAAACCTGGAGGTGATTGGAAGGATCAGCATTGTTGTATTTTATTAAATGTTTTTCATGTGTGTTTTCTCAGATTTGTTGTGGCTTTTTGTGGAATTTGGTCGGATTTTGCCTTGTGTTGTCACCGCTGGACTCACAGGAAGCAGACGTTGCTGCTGTGGTTCCTCGTAACGCTGATTACTGTGGATCTCCTTCAGCTATTCTCATGTTCCTCCTCCTCATCCAACATGATTAGAACTTTTTCCTTACTGCCGAGCGCCACACTGAAAGTGACCTCAGCGGCTCTGTTGCTTCGTTGTTGATCGGTGCAACAGATAGCATTTTCTCTTGTTTGTAATATGACCTGTCACGCTCAGAAAAAAAAACACACAGGGAAATTGGGGAAATGAATCAAAACAAACAGACGTCCTGAAGAAGGTCATGACTGCACATCATTGGTTTGGAGAGACAAGAGAGAGGAAGAGGGGTGAGAGGGGAAGGAGAATGAAATTTAATTATCAATGCCCTTGGTTTTAATAGATTAAAAGCTTTAGTAATAATTAGATCATTCATTTGAAGTGTATGATGTGTTCTTACTGCTCTATGTGGACTTCTGCTCTATTGGATTACCTGCATGTGGGGCTAACAGCGTGGACACAGCAGGATCAAAGCCTTTCTATTTATTCTCCTTCATGTCTGAGCACTGCGTGTTAGTTAAGTCACATTTTGCAGAGAGCTCATGCAATGGATGGAGGAGTGAACCAGGTGTTTTCAACAAGCAAACCTGTCATGACTTCACTACTGTTATGCTAAAAGCTGAGATTATATCTGGCCAGACTGCGTGATTAAACAGGGAAAGAATTGAATGGCGAGATGCCAGAGGACGAAAAGTGTACAAGTGTAAAAAAAGTGAGTTCAATTGATGCTAATGTTTGTGTTTTCCCTTTTTTTTCTTCTGTTTTTACCTGCTCTTAGATATGACATCTGCACCTACAAGAACAAACCCTGTGGGACCTTAGGTGAGTAGAGATTCTAACATGTGTTTTCTTGCCAGAGTGGTAATCTTAGCTGGTGTTGACTATTTGAATCTCTGGTTTTAGAGTTCATCCTTCTCTTTCTCCCGCTGGAAAGGTTTTCATTTTCACATTCGGCCTTCAGCGTGTCCTCAGACAAACCTTATTTAGCAACCTTTAGAAGAACACCAGACGGTTCCTGTGAGACATAATGAAAAGGATGTTTTCATTTGTATTATTATAGCTCCTCAGTGGCATCCCTGTTGGCTGAGGCCTGAACCTGGACAAGCTGTGGTCACCTCCTCTCACGGCCTCCAGTTTATAAAAGTCCTCTGTGTCTGTCCTCCTTCTCTAACCTCAGTTAGTCTAAGGTGTTTACACTTCCAACGAGGGTTGAGAGAGTGAAGGGAAAGGGCATGCGATGAAGAGGGGTGGAGCAGAAGGCAGAAGGGGGGTGACGGAGATCAAAAAGGGGAGGAGGAGTTAAAAGGAAAATGAAACGGGAAAAGGACAATTATAGGGAGCGTTAAAGTTTGAAACAGATAAAGGGGGTGATATGCAGGCAGAAAACCACCTCCCCTCCTGCTGTCTTTCTCCCAACCTCTTTAGCTCCCACCAAACCTCCACCCAGCCCTTCTCTCCCCATCTTATCTGTGCAAAGGCCCTGCAGGCACCACAGTATATCTTGGAGGTAATATTGCGACCTCAGGGGCGATTTGACAGATTGACCGCATTCGTCACATTCCCCGGTCGCTTTAATTGCCCTGGCATCTGCTTGGCTTCCTTGTTGCCCCCCTCCACTCTTCCTCCTCCTCTTCTTCCCTCTCTTCTCCACCTCCCCTCCTCCCCTCCCTCTCCTCTCAGGGATCATGCTCTCGGGTCAGATCGCTGGCCTTTAGGGTCGCTGAGTAATCACGGGGCTGGAGATAATGCACAGTCCACCCCGGTGTTAAGAAAACAGCTTTCAATGCAGTGTGTGTTTGCACTCAACACACACTCACTTTTCCCCCTCCACCTCCTCAACACACACACATTCTTAAACTAATCGTAGAGTAGCCACCCTCCTTCCTTTCCCTCCCTCTGCTCCTTCTTTCTTCACCTTCAGGCTCCCTCTTTCCCTGCAGTAATGGTTTCAGTGGCCTCCTGATTTGCGAGTCTATTCTTGTTTAGCCTCTTAGTAAAGAGGATACAGAAGCCATGCTACTTTTAGCACAGAGCTCGTGCAAACTGTGCAGGAAAATCTAAAGCTCAACTGACCATCAAATCCTGAAACATGCAGACTCATAAAGGAAGGTGTGTCAGGCTTATCAATATCATATTTTGTAAAAAAAAAAGCAAGACAAAGAAGCACTTATTTTGGTAATCCCATGCAGTTTTCAGCTTCCTTCGCAGTAGTCAGCAGCTTCAGATGAAAGCAGCTGAATACCTTGAGCAAATGTGCCAGATGTTGGAGAAAAAATAGATATATTGCTGAAAAAGTTGTGTTGATAAAATCAATGTGGCGAAGCAGCTGAACCAAAAGCATTCTGGTTCTTCTGACATGGACATGTAAAAAAACAAAAAAAACATTGGATATCTGGGATTTAATGACTCCTGAAATGAATGCAGAAAACATAAAGGCCATTTTCCCACCATGTTCTCCACCCTGTTTTGGCTTGAGGTTTGACTGATCTTGTTGCATCCTCACCTGCTGGAAAATTATTGAAATGTGTCTTTATTTAAGTGTTTTTAAGGAAAATTTGTGGAAAAGTGACTTGTAAGGTCTAAGAATTACACTGAATTTTATATTTAGTGACGCAGGCACAACAAATTAAATAAAAAAAAAAACAAAACAAAACAAAAAAAACTAGAAAAATTCAAGCAAAATTGTGTGCATGGCTCAGCTTGATTGAGCTTTCACCCAGTAATGCGCACACACACACTCACAAACAGTCACACACACTTGCTTTGAGCTGACATACGATCCTCTCTTGGGTCACCTGTAGATGTAATCTGTGAAGAATTGCCTGAAGTCTCCTTATCTGACCTGTCAGGCTTTGGGAAAAAAGGACCTGCGACACCTGGGTTGTGGAGCGGTTTTAACTTTAACCCCCACCCTCATTCCCTTCTGTCTGACTCGGGTTCTGAAATGAGGAAAACATAGATATTTTCTGATGGGTTTCTGCTGGGGCACAGCGCTGGTGAGGGGTTCTTATATTCCCTTTCTTGGCTCGTGTTGTAGGCGATCCCTCGTAACATGAATTGAAATGTATAAATCTAACCCCTGTCTAGACATTTTCCAGCAGTCGCTATAGTTTGCAAGAAAGTTTTAAAAAGTCCAGCCGGCAGTGCTGAACTCCGCTGCCCTGTGCTGTATCTATACTGGTGACTCGCTGTCTCTCAGCGCCGCTGTAAACAGCAGATCATATGTGTGGAATCCCGATTTTTATGACCATGACTCCTAAGAATGCTACGCCTTGACCCTGTGTTTGTATGTTTGTCTGGCGTGTGTGCTTGTGTGTATGTCTAGGCTTGGCCTCGGTGGCTGGAATGTGTGAGCCTGAGAGAAGCTGCAGCATCAATGAAGACATTGGCCTCGGCTCTGCTTTCACCATTGCGCACGAGATAGGCCACAAGTGAGTTTTAAGACTTTTTAAGATCCTAATATAAAATATCAAGTTTGACGTTACTCGCTGATGCAAAATGCAGAGAAGTCAGAGGGCCTCAAACTGATTTGGGTGTAAGTCACTCTGAGTGATTTAAGAGGATTTGTCACTTTCAAGATCAAAAGTAAGTTAGTTGAAGTCAAGTACAGAGAATATGACTCTCTGAACAAAATGAATTTAACAGGATTGGGGTCCTTCTGCATGTCTTTATCCAGTATTACATACATCATTATCCATCTGATGTTGCGTTGACTTCATGCCTCCCATCTATGATTATTTTCCACAGCATATTTGACTCAGCTCGACTCTACTTTCTTATTGCGCCACAAAACATTTGCTACTTCAGCAGTAACCTTCAAGTGTCAGCAGGATCAGCTGATTATTGTAACTGCATTGTATGAAAATACAGCGACAGAGACAGACACAAACAAGCAGATATCCATTCAAACTGATTTGTTCACCATGCACATGGATTTTCAAGTAAGCTCTATTGTCCAAGAAGGTAACAGTGCAGATGTGGGCTACAGCAGAGACGGCTCTCTCTGAGCAATTAGTTCTCTTCAGTGTTTTCATGTCACCTCTTCATGTTTTTTCACCTCCCTGGATCCCTGATTTAGGTGGTAATAAAAAAAAACAAAAAAAAACCTCCAGCTCCAACGGAAAGCTCAAAAATGCAAGTGGAGTCTAGTTGTTATGAGCTCTTCCCTAGTGATGGTTTCGAATTAAGGAAACCAAGAAATACAATGATAAAATTCAAGGTTTATTAAACATCGGGTAAGTTCTCATCGCAAACAGAAACGGACAAGGAGCAAAGACAGAAAATGGTCCAGAAGTCCATGAATACACACAAGGAACCACAATTAAATTAATACAAAAACAGTGTAAAGACAACAGGGGAGAATAGACACTGTGGGGAGAAATTAACACACAGGTGGGAAAGCTAAAGACAAATTGTTTCTAACTAATGTTTTATTAGCATCACATTTTAGTTTTGTTGTATCAAACAGCAACTTCTTGTCTGCCAAGTCGCATTCAAGTGGAATAAAATCACATATTTTTGTGGTATCAAATAAGTAGGCCACTCACCTTCTTTACCCGAAACAAATTATGGTGCTGGACCCTTCGTTAACTATGGTTAAAATCCTAACATCTGTTGATTTCTGTCCTGGTGCCTGCAGTTATTTTGATGAAATGATGTCATATAGACATTGGCTTTGGATCGACGGGTGGTCAACAGCTCTACCTCAGGAGCTGCTATCAGTCTGCTAATTCCCGCCAGCAAGACTTGAAGGTCTACAGTGTAAAGTTTTTCTTATTATCTCTTTGAATTTTTTTTCATTTTATGACTCGAAGCAGAACACCTTGTGTTGCTACTTTAGGGGTTCAAACAATTGTGATGAACAGGTGGTATTTTTCAGGTTGCAACAAACACAGGGAGGTTGGCAGTTGTGGTTTTTAGGGAAATGTCTCAACAACACTTTGATGGATTACCATGAAATTTAGTACAACTAATCATGGCTGCACTGAAAGCCCCTGATTTTTCATTTAGCTTCATCATTAGGGGCAAATTTCACTTTGTCCAGCACTTTCTTTTATGACTAAACATCTGCATGGCCCTCGTTAGCAAATGTTAGCTTGCCAGCACGCTAATTAAGAAGGTGAGTGTGGTGTTAGCGATCTGCTAGGAGCTTGAATCAAGTTTTAAGTTGGGTTTTTTTCCTTTTGATCTGGTTCAGCTCACTGGATAAGTCATGCAAAGAAGTCAACCTTTTGCTTCAGGTCATCTTTAAACCTTTGATCCCTTTCACAACTTTGATTTGCTCTTACACAAAAAAATTACCTTCAACTTTAGTTTTGCCAGACTCACATTTAGCCTTCTCTCTTCCCCTGTGGATATCCTGAACTGCACCTCCACTTTTTTACTCATGCAAATGTCAGTGTCCACATACCTCCGGTTCTTTCTTCCTGAATATTAAGCAAAATAATGATGATGTATTAGTCTACGTATCCCCCTCGAGAGAGTTCAGCAAAGATGGCTGACTTCCTTTATTATGTCTCGTGTCTGCTTCTGTTGTGGGTCAGTTGTAAAAAAAGTCTCTGCTTTGAGAGGATGTATAAAAAAACCCCACTGCAGCGGAGTTTCAACCGACCTGATTTATTTCCAGAGCATGGTAAACTGTCATAAACGCCAGCCTTAGGAAAGCATGGTCAGACTGTGCCATGTGGTTGGGTTTGTTATACGCATTAGACCTGATTTGTGCTCCTGGACTGTAAGGAAAAGTGAGCGTTGACATCCTGTTGTAATGTGAGATTTTCTCATCAGAGAACTTTTAAAATCTTTTTCACAAATTAATTGTAAAACCTTTTTTTAGGGTAACGTAAGTGCTTTCACATCAGGTTGGGAACTGTTTGGGTTTTTGATGTCCCACATCCCAAGGATTCCCGTGCCTTCGTTGCAGCCGGCGGTGACTCTCCCTCAAGGCCTGCTCAGACCTGCAGGCGGTGATTGACAGGCAGGCATCTGAGTGGTGATTAGAACTTTTTCCTTACTGCCGAGCGCCAGACGGGGTTTGACCCTTGACCCCTCCACACAGCTGTTTCAGAGCCACAGAGCTCCTACTTTACAGCCAGATCAACTGAGGCAGACATCCTTCTGTCAGCAACCTGGACTCTCCTCTCTAAACTGTGAAGCTAAAAGCAGAGCTGAGGCCCGCTTGCAGACCAGCGGATCATTATTCCCAGCTGAGTTAATTCCAATTCCTATTTGTGTGTTTCAGTTTTGGGATGAACCACGATGGGATTGGGAATTCCTGCGGCACCAAGGGCCACGAGACAGCCAAACTGATGGCCGCTCATATAACAGCCAACACCAACCCTTTCTCCTGGTCTGCCTGCAGCAAAGACTACATCACCAGCTTTCTCGAGTAAGTGGATGATGGTTGTTCCCTGTGGGACGTTCTGAGTGTGTTTGGATTTGCCTGTGTGTGTGTGTGTGTGTGTGTATGCAGCAGAGGAAAAGGTGCATGCCTGTTTTCCTGCTTGCTCACAGCTGTCTCGCTTTACAACCCGCCGCCTCTGGCTGCCCCTTGTGTTGTACATAAGGCATTCCCCACTTATTCACATCCATCTCATCACTGCGACTCCTGCCAGACCTCCTTGTGGTTGTGTATGATAACTGAGTGCTTTCCACTCCTGCATCCTTACACCACAAGGCGGGTGATGTTGGAGCTCATGCGGCCCTCGGTGATGATGTGTGGGCCAGCTGCTCTCAGCCGCTGTTTTGTGGATAAGTCCAAAAAGACAAAAAGTTGGAGCACTGAAATAAATGAAGGAGAAAAGCAGTGACGCTTGGCAGAATGAGAGACTGCTGGCCGGGTCCTGCCTGCCTGGCATGGTAAAACACTTGCCCCGGGTTTCTGGTGCTGATTTCAGACAAAACATCTGGAGTAACAGTAAACAGATATTGTAACAAAGACAGGATCGAATGAACCAAAAGCTTCTCCTGCACAACATGGGTACACAAAGCTAGAGCAGAGATTTCTTGCCTTTAGTGAGCAGAGGAAATATTTAACTCTTTCACTCTTAAGGAACTCTCAATCAGAAATGTTTTTGGGACATTTGTGAAAAAAAATGAACACATTGTCCTGACACACTGTATTATGGTATTTTAAATAGTACATATTCTCTTAAAATATGTAAAAAATTTTTGGGGGAATCTTAAATTTGCAGCAGGACCTTTTAGTCCTCTTGCTTCATTTTACCCTCTCTTTTATAGGGTTTTCCCTCCTGCTCTGCTGTCTGCTCTAACCAAATAACAATTGGTTGCATACAGGGAGCTTGGATCTAAAAGTACAGCCCTAGAGGTGCTGTTTACCATCAGGAAATACTAACAAAAGGTTTCTTCAAGTTTACTCAGATTCTTAAGCATTACCCATGTGCAGCTTAAACAGCATTAGAGCACCTTGGCATGGTTTCTACAGCTCTGTAAAACTCCACTGGAGGGATGGAACACTGTTGTTCCACAAGATGTTTCCTTGTTTGGCATTTCTGGTAAAAGAATAACTGTTTACCTGTCACAAGTCTGCCACTGGTTTTAAGTTTGAATTGGATTCAGTGACTGTTTAGGCCGAACCATTTGACACTCATTAAACCTTTTTATGATCTATTGTGCTCTATGGATGGAAGCACTGTCATAATGGAAGAGACCTATTCGGACAAAAATCTGTTATTACAGGACAGAGGGTGAAAACTTAGAGCAACTTTGTTGCGATTTAAAGAGACTCAATGCTTTAAGAGTACAAATGGAGTCAAGTCAGGCCACTCACAATAAAACAGAGCCTCCCTTCATTCTGAGTGTATTTATAGTCAGGTTTTTTCATTCATGTTGGCCACATTACTACTAACAAAGGAACTAAACAAAGGATTTTCATGTTGTTGTGAAGAAAATGCTCAAGAATGAAAGAAACCTATTAAATCTTCAGTGAGGTGCCTGGAGTGCAGGTAGATGCTTGTGCTTGCTCTTGCAGCAACATTTGATGTGCTTTGGTCATCAAATGAGAGGAAGGCATTCTTTGTGAGAGAATGACTCCATTTCAGTACAAATTTTAGGCTTTAAAATGTGCAAATCTTAAACATGAGCATGAACATTTTTACATGTATTTAACCTGGAAAGAAATAACAAAATAAAAAACAGAAACAAAAGTACAATACAAATTATTTAAAGAGAAAACAAAAATAAAATTGACGCAGCACAACCAGACAATATCCACTTTTTTACTCCATAAATTACATTTCCCTGTTAAAGCCTACATTGCACTGGCATTCATCCTGCAACAGCTCGTAGAGCTGCTGGTGCTCTTTTAATCACAAAATGAAGTCCTGTCTTTGTGGCAATTTTGGGACTGATACCATCCTCTTCCTTCCTGAAAGAGAGAATTAGTCAACAAACTGAGCAGCTCAGTCTGATTGTAGAAATGACTCACAGACTCATAACTGTGATGTGAAACCCAAAGTGTACAGCAGAACCAGGAATAACAAGACTGACAAGGATCCTTAGGAATCATAATGTTGTATGACAGCGCCTTTAATATACCAGTTTATTTACATTAACAAAAGATGTAATTATTCATATGAAATGTATCAAAGGGGCCTGAATAGGAAAGAAGTTTACTGTTTGCTAGCACCTTTAACAAAAGCTGATAGTATATCAGATGCTGCTTCTGCAGCTTGTGTTGTAGCATCACGTATACTGGCCCTCTTTGCAAAGATAAACTGTTTCAAATTGGAAGAGGAATCAATCGGCAAAGTTTTTTACTTGACTGTTATTGAAAATAAATGAGCCGGTCTTCATTTACGATGCAATGAAAGTGCTTTAGTTAATGTTAGTGTTTGTAAGGCCTCCTTTGATTCAACTGCCAGGTTTTTGTGTTTGTGCAATAAAAAGGACTGACTGTTATTTAACAATATGATTGATATTTATTGGGGAAATGCACAAGCCTGATATTTTTGGAGTTATCTACCAAGAAATTATGGAAAAGCTTTAAGTGGGAGGTCTGGATTTGGCCAGTAGTGGTTACATTAATGCAGCTACTGCTTCCAAACACATGTAAAACATCATTGAGTACGTTTAAATGACAAGAAAAAAACTGTTATTGTATTAGTAAGACCAAAACTGGACTTTAAAAGTGCATGTAAATGTGTTAGTCCAGCTGAAATCGTGTGACATTGAGCCTCTCAAAACCAAATGAACACACCCAGATAATGCTGTTTGGGTTTCAATCACTCCTACGTGTATTCACTTGTAAATGGCCTTGAAATGGACCTTGGCACTCTGTACATGCTCTAAATTCCATCTTTTTGTATCTTTTTAAAAGAACAGTAAAGTGTAAGGGTGTATTGATACAGAGAGTTGCTGTCTTTCACATATTTTAGTTTCTTTCGTAAGACGGCTGAAATTGTGACAGAAAATTCTGCCCATTAAGGCTACAAGTCACAGCCGCTTAAACCATTTCCAGACTGTCGCTCTGCTCTAATAAAATCTTGAGTTTATAACAACAGCGTCCTCTGACAAAATCATCACTCAAGTAACTTAAAGACAATGTTTGTGCAGTGAATTCAGCTGTACTTACATGCACAGTAGTCTCCCTCTCAGAAAGCCCTGAATTTTGTCACACAGTCCAGTGTTGCAACGTGGGACATACCTCCGTCAACAACTTCTGTGCATGTATACTGGGACCAGGACTGTGGTCCAGTTAAACGGCAAAGTCGAGCTGTGACCAAACCATAACTCAGCAGTGCATGTCACCATACTAACCATCTGACAGTTACTTACACTATTGTCAAGCAAGAATCAGCTACGCTTGAAGAGGCTTTATCTACTACAGCAGTCTGGGCTATCCTGCTGATGTGGACTTTTGGCAACCTTTCACATATTTTCTGGGCTGCTACCTGCTTTAGACAAAGCTTGGCAGGTTGGGGGTAAATTTCACCTTTTAGCTGATTCAGACTGTTGCTCTCAGACACTTCACTTTAACAGAGGCTTGCTAAGGGAGATTAAATCTGGATCATCCAGAGCGGCCTTCTGCTCTGTAATTAGGCATTATAGCTGTGCACGGTAAATAGTATTCATCTGTTTGTTTGTGTAGGCTGGATTCGACTTGAGAGTGGTGGAAGAGCACAGAAACATAACATTATTTCTGCTCAGAGTGTTGTCTTTTTATTGGAACCTGGATAACAGAGACTATTTATATGAGCCTGATGCTGCAAAGAAGCTGAGGGAATTGCGCGTATCTCTCGTTTGTAACAGCTTCTTAGTGCACTCATACATACCGCAAACTTTTGTCCTCTCTTGAGCTTTATTTCTCATCACGAAGACCTGATCCTTCTACACAAGCATATGTTTAATCGATTGCAAGTCTTAAGTGTGTTTGGGTCTGTGTCTGTTTGTGTATTCATGTTTGGCTTGCGAAGGCGCTCCAAGAAAGCGGATAATAGCGGCTGTGGTTGTCAAATGATGTTTCCGGCTGAAAGCTGTTAGAAGAGGGTTGGTAAACAGCACTTGTGACAGAGATGGTAGTATTAAATGCCAACTTCCAACTGGGACACAAAGAACTACTTCTCTGCTGCCCAGTCGGGTTCCTGTCCCTTTTTGGCCTGAGTATGTGAGGATGACGAAAGCTGTGCTCGAACAGAGAAATGAAAAAGTTGTTAAAGCTCCGTTTCAGGCAGTATAGATGGCTGCTTCTGTTACATTATACACCTATTCGTATCGGTTTGTTTTTTGAGCTTTTGCTTTTATTGGTTTTAGCTTTAAAGTTTGTTACAAAAGAGTTCTGTGTGTAAATTCCAATTATCCCCCCTTTTCTCTCCCTCAGTCGGAGTTTTGAATATTGCACATGCTTCTCCCTGCCAAGTAAACAACATTGGCTGTGGTATTGGCCTAGATTCACTGTCTGTCTTGAGCACTATGTGGTGCTTTGTTTGGGTTTTTGAGGAATAGTTTATGAATACACTTGCAGTTAAGTCATAGTTTCTCCCTGTCTGCATGCTATTTTGTAATAAATATTAAAACGCAGGCAGTTTGGGTTTAAAAGATTATTTGATTCAATACAAAACTTGTGCGATTTGCTTCTCATCATAGTTGTGAGGTTCCTCTGTTTCACTCATAGTGCTGTCTCACAACTGAATCCTCTCAGCAGCTACAGGAATGACAAGTTTCAGAGTTCAGGGACAGCTGACAATCCTACTTATTAGAAGACATTTCCGCTCAGCATAATGAATTTGGCTGAATCCAGCAGACAGGAAGCTTTTGCGACAATGTCAAATAATATCCTCTATGTTTAAACTTTGACTATTTTGTCTCTCTCCAAACCAATAAATAGTGAGGCTTGCCCTGAGAGCACAGAAAGTCTGGAGGCTGGGTTGTCTGCCTCTCTTTATGATGAGAGGGCCCTCAGAGGGACAAAACAAAAAAAAATTGGATTATTCCTTTCAGTAACAGAGAACAGAGGATTAAAAGAGGATAGAAGACTTGGAAAAAGGGAAAAGATGGGATACAGAATGAAACAGAAGCCTTCTTTCTACTCTTTGTTTGTAACATTTAAATTCAGGTTCAATGGATTTTGTATTTGGCGTGAAAACAACGGCATGTATGTTGTATTTTGGAAATAGATACAATTTGACAAAAAATATAATCTGTAACAGCAGAATTGTCCAGAGTTGCAGTGTGACAGATGTATAAATACATTGATGATATCTATCTATCTATCTATCTATCTATCTATCTATCTATCTATCTATCTATCTATCTATCTATCTATCTATCTATCTATCTATCTATCTATCTATCTATCTATCTATCTATCTATCTATCTATCTATCTATCTATCTATCTATCTATCTATCTATCTATCTATCTATCTATCTATCTATCTATCTATCTATCTATCTATCTATCTATCTATCTATCTATCTATCTATCTATCTATCTATGAATGAAAAGGAACAGAAGTAGTAATGCATTTACTGGAAAGTTTATATACTTATTACTGGTCTCTAACATTGTTACAGTTATACCCACTGTTTGCTGCTTTGAATTCAATGGCACTACCCAGATAGAACCAGCTTGATATTTATATTTCTGATGGACTAGATGACAAATTAATTTTGTTTTAAAGAAGCTGTTTGGATAGTTTTGTGCATATTTGCTCTCTTCCTGTGATTAAATTAAATAGAATCAGCAGCCAGTTGACTGGCTGACTGGAAACAGGAGTAAATGGCAAGCTTGTAAGGTCGCAAAATCTGTGCTCTAGGAAGATAAACAAGGAATCTAATATGGTAACAGCCAGTTGAGGTTTGTTTTCAACCATTTTGCTTAGTTTGTTGACAGCAAGAACGTATTTAGCATGTATATCAAATATATACATGCTGGTTGGACTGTTGGTCATTGGAGCAATTTGTCTGCATGGGCACCATATTTGTCAGGGGAAAACCCCACCTTCTAATTCAGGAAAGTCTATGAAGAAAGATCCATATAACTGTAAAATATTCACCAGGTTTCAAGTTGTGTGGTTTCTATATCAATATCAGACAGGCCTTCATGATTTAACAATGTAACCATTGTTACTTAATTAGCTATGTAGGTAATAAGTTTCAAAGTTAAAAGTAAACTTTTGGGAGAAAAAAAATCCTATTACATGGCTATTACAGTGTAATAGGAAAAGAAGTAGTTTTATACAAAAATGTAGTCTTAACCAACTATATCTACTGATTTAGTATAAGGTTTACTTTATAAAACAATAACTCCCAGTATATACATATCTATCTATTTCTGTCAATCTGTCTACTTTATTGTATACTTCCCGGCGGACGGCCAGACCTCTGGCGACCCGGACGCCCCTTCAGGGCAGCGAGGAGAGGCGAGGGCAGATGAGAGCCAGCTATGTTTTTGTATACTTTTGCCGGGCTGTGGTGAAGGCAGTGGTGGATCCGCCCAAGTTCCCACTGGCGAAGGCGAGAGTAAATGTGAGCCAGCCCGGGCTCCCACTGGCGAAGGCAGTGGTGAAGATGCACCCACCTGGGCTTCCACTGGCGAAGACGAGGACGAAGATGCGCCCATCTGACCCATCCCCGGCGATGAAGGCCGGAGCAGGCTGGATCATAGGTGGAACAGACTTGGTCTTGGCAGAAACAACCATCTTGGTCTTGGTAGAAACAGTCTTGATCGTGGTAGAAACATAAGTATTGGTCATGGCTGTAACCACAAGCTTGGTCATGGCTGGAACCACAAGCTTGGTCATGGCTGGAACCACAGGCTTGGTCATGGCTGGAACCACAGGCTTGGTCATGGCTGGAACCACAGGCTTGGTCATGGCTGGAACCACAGGCTTGGTCATGGCTGGAACCACAGGCTTGGTCGTGGCTGGAACAGTCTTGGTCTTAGCGGCTTCAGCGGGCTGTAGCAGGACCTCATCAGTGGTGTGCTGGTGCAGGACCTCAGCGGCAGCCGGCTTGGGCATGGCGGCGGGCTGTGGGGACGGCAAGACAGGAGGAGAAACTGGTGAGGCAAAAGGAGAGGCAATAGTCTCGTGGAGCGTGGCCGATACCATCGCCGAGTCCGCTCCAAATATGTCCACCACAGCCTCGTAGTGGACCTTTGTCGCCACCTCCCAGACTTCTTGAATTGCGGGGATCGCCGGAACCAGCCCTGCGAACCAGCCCTCAGCGAGGCACTTGGGCAAGTCCTCAAGTCGGCTCTGGAGAGCCTGTAAGTCCTCTGGGTCCATGTCTGGAAAGAAAATCCTTCTGTCTGTGACAAGACGTCTGTGACACACTTACTGGCCAGTGTGTACTGTCACAGACCGTGAGGACAGAGGACACAGGTCTTTTCAGAGCAAGAGTGTTTATTCACAGTAAACAAGTCGAGGATCTCCAGACAGAGCAAAACAAGGGGCTGTGAAAATCCTGAGGCACTCGCCTCAATAACTATATGTAAGGAGGGAGCAGCTATGAAAATGAACAAAACCAAAACTCTCTCCACTCCAGGAGGAAAACAGAAAAGGCTATTAACTATTATAAATAAACTTATCATGCTCTCCTACTGAGGCGGACTGAAACAAAAGAAGCTCACCCGATAAGCAGGGCACAATTACTATGGAAAATAAATCTCTCCTATAAGGGAGGCACTATGAAACTTTAACAATAATAAAGCAGCGCTTGAGTGTCATTAAGCAGGTGTTGAGTTTAAGGAACATAAAGTAAAAGAAGCTGAAGTATACTAGTGTGGTGGCAATGGGAGACGAGCCAACCACCTAATTTTATGCAAGTTTATCTTCATTCATCTTTGTATAGTTTCTGAAAATATGAACCTTTGCCTGTAATGGTGTAACCATTTTTAAAAAAATCAGTAGTATGAAAAAAGATGTAATCCAGTTCAGAGGCAGAAGGAAAAGCCAGAAGTTTTAAGTGACATCAAAAGAATAGTTCACCCAATATTTTGCTCCGTTTACAGCTGAGATGACAGTTTGTTTTATTTTCATTTTCGGATAAAAACACCAGGGATCCACCAGCACTGGATTCCTGTTGATAATCTACACTCAAGGTCAGGGATGATTTGTGTCCCAGTCTCTTTTCATTCAATAATTCATACCTTATTTAAGGGGTTTAGAGTTTGCAGAACAACCACAAGGTTTGTATAAGCTCTTTATGTGTTCATTTCCAGTGCTGCAAGCTTCACAAATTAAGTTCCTTTAAGTTCTATTGCATTAGGGTAGAGATGGAAATTCTAGAGATGTCTCAAAACCTGAGCCATTAAACTCATATCTGGTTGAATGGCTTGGTATCATTAAATAAATATATATATATATTTACAATCTCTTAGTTTAATACCTCTTCTTGTCCTGTCTTCAACTGTAGGCCCATGCTGCAGTCTGCTCAATCATAGTCTAGCACTACGTTATTGTTGTCACCAGGCCCACTTTTCCTTTCGAGGGATGGGAAGCATTCCACTGCATATTGCAGCTGCCACAGCTGGAAAGAACACGTTATAGTAAAAAGTCATACTAATACTTTGCCTCGAGAGAATCCTCTGACTCAGGAAGAAGCAGAGGAGGTGGAGATTGAAACTTTCATCCGGTTTCAGCACGCGTCTGCCCTCACAGTTGGACCCATCACCTCAACCCAAACAGTTCCATCACCTGAAGTATTTTCAGTGTTTTACCTGCTAGAATAAAAAAAAGATGCGGCTGTGTGTGTTTTTTTAATTGAGTTATAGTGAGTGCACATATTTCTATTTGACAAAGAGACTAAACATAATCCGAAGCATGACTATATGAGCCATTGCTCACTCCATATTTTCTCCTTCCATCACTGTCATTTTATTGGCATTCTCTGTGGATTCTGTCCCATCAGTCACATATAGAAGCCATATAATCAGAGAAAGCTGGTCTTTTTAGGCCAGCAGTCTGCTCTCATTTCTTCTAGAAAAGCTGTGTCTGCTTGTGCTTCAACACTCTTTGATAAGGAGGTGTTGATGTGTAATATCAACAATGATTACATGTCATTTGAGATCTTTGACAAACTACCTACTATGGTAGTTTGGAAGTAAAATCAGATCTGTCCGATCTTGACATCTGAGCAGAAAAGGTTGCTTTGTGTTAGAAACAGTCCTAATGTAGGTTTGTTTTTTTGACAGCTCAGGTCGGGGGACGTGTCTGGACAATGAGCCTCTGAAACGAGACTTCCTCTACCCGACAATGGCCCCGGGGCAGGTGTACGATGCAGACGAGCAGTGTCGATTCCAGTATGGAACATCCTCTCGCCAGTGCAAGTATGGGGTAAGAAACCAGCATTTTCAGTGCTGCTCATAATGCTCACATCTTCTCTTCAGCCTGACCCAATGGGATATCTCTCTATGTTCTATATCTAGCTGTAGCCACAAATGGATGGGCTTGACTCTCAAAGTGTCATGTTGACAAAGAGGCACGTTAGCGTGGTATGTGGAAATGAATAGATAAGGATTTTTTAAGTCCTCTGAGAATAAATGTCATCATTTCAAACACAAATTCCTCTTGGATTTACTTTCTTTTGTGATTGTAAAACCGAGCATATTTGGGTTTAGACTGTTGCTAACACATTTTAAAGTGCCACTTTGGCTTTTAGGTAATGTATGACTTTCATTTTCTTTACTGTGTGGCAAAGATTTATGAGCCAAAAATGATAATAATGAAAATAAAAATGTTGCAGCCTCAGAACCCATAAACGATCATTTGATTAAGTGAATGCAAACCAAAGAAACAGTGGCACCAAGACTAGTTTTGAGGTCAATATTGAGACTCTCTTGCAAATACTTTTAAACTGTATTCTCCACATTTGTAAACCCAGAAAAAAAGTCAAATAAGATAAGAGTTATTTTTTTACTTTTTATCTTTTGTAGTAATTTGATGATGTAATGATAATTTTCATTGACAAATGAAAATGTGAGCTATTGGGCCCAATTTTCAATGACAATACATATCTGTCTTTGATTTAAGATGCTTTAAAAAAAAGTGGTTTGTAATTTTTTGTATAAATGTGTGATATAAATGCAGAACTTTAACAAAATCCATATGTTAGAAAGCCAAAGTATGCTAATTTACAAGTTTATAATCTCAGTTTGGGATCCATTAGAAGGATTTTTTTCTCTGGTGCTGCCCCTCTTGTCACCTTTTGTTTCAAATACTTAATCTCGAGTCTTTAAAGCCTCCTTCTGAAAAAGCCAAGTCTGCTGTAGACTGTTAAATGATTGATCCAAAATGACAAAAGTTTTAGCCAGTTGCTCTGACTGTGATGGCTACAAACAGGAGCAGTTTTATGCACTTTGGCTTTTGTATTCTGTACAGCTTTTACATGCACAAATATCCACTGAAACAGATTTGAACCAGGTTTTAACATAAGATGGAATTACATTGATACGCAGACCCCTGTATTGATTTAAATGAACCATAAACCCATCGATGGCTATAGTTTAAAATCAGTTCACTGGAACTTTGCAGCAGATCTAGCGGCAAAAGCAGCAGACATAGCTAACATCATTTAGTGATGCTGGCTACATTTGCAACTGTCAAATGTAAAGTCCAAAGTCTTGAAAGCATTCTGATTTCAGAATTAAGGAAGGATCATTTGAAAAATAATTCTGGTCAATTTATGGTCAAAGCACAGTGGTAAAAAAGTTCATGTATGAAAGTGTAAATATGAATTTGTGGATGCTAATACAGCTCACAGGAACATGGTAACATACTTAAGATATATACAGGGATATTGAAGACCTTTTACAGACACAACCCAGTGAGGTCAAAGGTAATTACAGCATCTGTTGGCCGATTTAATGCCAAAGATTCATGATCTTACAGTGTGGTTCAAGGTGACTGCATACATACATGCATTATAGCCGTGGTACAAGACAACAAGTGAACAGTGTTTTACAGACAACATTGTGCCAGACTTGACAGTAAAAAGCACCAAAAATACTGTGATTGCCTGGTGTTTTTTTTAAATGCTATTTTATGGTTGTTAACCAATGCCATATATAGAAATGGCTTGTCGTCATTGCACCAAATTAAGTTTGTGAGTAATGTAACTGTTTCATTATTCTCTAACAGCAGGAGCTGGGAAGAAGGTGTCTTTGCACACACTGCATTTTTCTCCTTTTTAATCCGTAAATTTCACCGACATAGAGATGAAAGACGAAAGTCAACACTCCCGTGATCAGTTTTTTTTCTTTTTTAGTCTGTAATGATAATGATTCATGCCCCCCTCTCAGTACATAAGGTGACACAGGAAGCGAAAGATGAGGAAAAATGAGCAGTTGAAAGATTATTCAATGATTTCAAGAGCAGTGGGGCGATATTGCTTTTGCATTACATAGATATTTAGGCACATGTGAGAAAAAAGGGGACAGAGATTAGCTGAGATCCTAGTTATTTCATTTCATTGAAAGAAATATCTGACAGCAGATTAGAACAGGCTTAAAATCAAGCCCTGTTATTTTGGCTCCTAAGCTCATAATTGTGGTTTTAGATCAACATGAAAGACTCACATTTATGAGCGGATGGGATTCCAGCACTGATTCAACGCAGCTATATTGGAGTTTTTTATCTGGCAATCAGATCTATTTCATACAGCCATCTGTGACAGGACAGGCGTAATCACAGAAAAGAATAAAAAGTCTGATAAATGGAAGAGTCTTAAGTAAATCTCAGCTATATCAAGTTTTTCTACATTTGGATGAATATTTTCTTATTGTTCTGCATTGTGGAAAAGAAAGAAACTTGACACAGTGGATTTCTTGTATATGCATCTAAAATTAATACCACACACTGATAATATATCACTGATAAAATATGTTGCTTATGACGCCATTCATCTGTCTCTGAATGTTAGATAACAAAATGGAAGTTTTATATCCACAAAAAATTTTAAATTCTGGCCAGAAATCCGCACCAAATTCATTGCTCTTGAGCACAGGATGGAAATTAACCACCACACGTGACCTGGTGTGGACGGCGCTAACAATGAGAACAGTGACGAAGTAGAGCTCAGACGAAGACCTGTGGTTGCTATTTGATTACTGCCTCAGGAAATAAGCAAAGCGCTGAATTTTACTGGACAAAATAAGGTTTGCATTTTAGACTTTAGGCCTACATATGCATACCAACATGTGGTAGTGACGTACCTGGGTGCGGCCATTCATTATTCAGACATGTAATATCAAACAGCATAAAGAATAGCTTGGATTTTAAAACAAGATCTCATGGCTTTGTGCACACCACACCACTTTGGGCACATGTTGCATACCACTTCTACATGTTTTAATTCATTTGGGTGTCTTTTTTTTGCCACTAATAAACAACGTCAGATTGTTCTGGTTCTGGTAATAACACACAGCATAACTTAATACGCTATTATTATGCTAGTTCGTAAGACCAGGTTGTTCAAACTGACTCTTTTGCTGATAATTGCATAATATTGTTATATTGTTATAAGTAAAGAAAAATTAAATTAATTCGCTTTTGTCAAGTCAACTTTGATTAAATAGCACATTTAAAACAGCAGAGGTTGACCCAAACAGTTTTCATTTAGGATGATGAAAGAAATAATGTCAGAAATATGAAAATAATCCTAATACTGCACATGATTAAAAACACGACACGAAAATAACAACACAGAAGAGTAAAAACAAAATCAAAACGTGATAAAAGGATCAATAAAATAACTATAAAAGACAAAATTAAACAGAATGATAACTGATCTGCAATGAGAGTGAACTGAACAAAAGCATGGCGTCACACAGAATCAAAAGTTAAAAATCGAGCATATTCTCAGCTTTAGTCACATATCATTGTATTTGGTTTTGAGCATCTACACTCGCACATCAAGTAAAGCAGGAAAACATCAAACAGAGAGAACATTTACGTCGTTTTTCAAGATGGATTTGCTTTTTAATACATGTTATTCATGAGAAAGAATCAGTTTTAAATATCTGCATTGTTAGCTGGAAATTTTGTTTCTGTTTCAACACAAAAAGCTGTACTTACAGATTTTTGGAGGCCAATTTTAAGAGTATTTTACATGCAATTTCAAGGCATTTTAAGCTTTCTGCATCATTTAATGCTCTGTTTTGCTATGTCACTGAAACACATCCTTCAGCTGTAAGATTAGTGGTTTGATCCATTGCATGTGTTGCTAAATAATCTGTATCATGAGAGGTTTCTTGTATATTCAATACATTTTAGAACACTCTTCTAAAATAAGCAAGAAACTTGATTTGAGGGTGTTTGTCAATTCCAGGAAGATAAGTTCAAATCAAATTAAAACAGCGAACTGTAAGAAGGCAAAAACAAAAAGTTATTTTGTGAGTTGAACAGCTCACACACAATATATCACTTTGTATTTTGGGGTCATTGCCAAACAAGGTTTGGAACCACTGATGCAGACCAACACAACAGTAATATTTCACTGACTATGGCCACAGAGCCTTCAGGGGGTTCAGCTAAATTCTAGATTTTGATGACTGAGCCCTGGGGGTGTCATAGACTTTAAATCACAGCATGAGACTGCGTCAGAGGTGGGAAAAGTAACACAGACGTCAAGAGAGGAAGTCAGCATCCTTTACAGCAGTAATTTAGTTACAATGCTACATCCCACTTCTCAGCAACCAACACACACAGAGGCGTGCAAGTCTCTCCCAGAGCAGAGCAGCAGTGGAAGCTGGAAGTATGAAAAACAAACAACCTTTGATGGCTATATTAGCGAGGCCCTTCCTGAGTGCCCCTGCGCTTTTTATCATCAGCTTGTTCTCGGTTAACATAAATCCATCAGGCTCACATCCATGTTCGTTAAGGTCCGGGCTACTGACCTTTTAGCACGGCTGAGATAGTGAATGGAGCAGCAGGGTGGCTTATTGAAACCAGCTGGCCAAGGGGAGTCCCTGCAACTTGAGAGTGGCAGTTTGCTGCTTTATTTAATCTGGATAGGCTCAGGGAGCTGCAGGGTTGTGGCATATTTACTGACCCCGGGGGTCAGAATCTGTGCGTGGGATCATAACTCTTTTTCATGGGCCTGCTCTTCTGCCGCACACAATTGTCCAGTAAAAGCCTTTGAAGTTGAGATATGAGGCAATCGAGTTTGGTTTAATGGGAAATCTAATGCAAGGTTGTGCAGTGCTGTCCTTGTAACATATGTTCCATTTATGCGGTTATTTATTTGAGGGCAACTTCGTGTCGTCCTTCTTTACTTTGAGTAACCTGAATGGATTCTAGTCTGCAGCGCGAGGGTATTTACTCAGACCACTCAGTAATGCTAAGGAGATTCTTTAGGCCTACAAATCGACTTTATCTAAGACTTGGGAGGCCTGTTGCTCACTCTTGATTTCCCCTAAGAAGCCAAAATGGGAATTCTTGAACTGATGTCATGGTCCCGTGTGGTCCTGAGGTGAATGTGAGGAAACGTTAGTCATGCTGTTGATTCAGCTGACTCTTCATTTCTCATAAGAGAACATTAGGAGCACCGGGTGACCCTTGGCGTTTTTCTTAAGATGCTCTATGATCCAAAGCATATGGGCTCTCGAGCTCAAACGCCTCTCAGCAGTTTTGATGTGGTCTCATCAACTTCTGTTATCCTCTGAATTTGATCTGGGATCATGTAGATTTATGGATGAATTTCCATGCTGTTTGTGTTCTTTTTTATTTGTCTCACAGCTGTCAGACTGCAGAAGAAAAACGCTAAGCAGAAAACCACCAAACGCCAATAATAAATCATTCTCACCCTTTTTTTTTTTTTTTTACTAACCCCCCCCTCCAAGTCTGCCGATTTGATTTATTCTGACCAACTTGCTTTTGCCTTCTTTCCTAGGAAGTGTGTAGAGAGCTCTGGTGCCTTAGCAAAAGCAACCGCTGTGTAACTAACAGTATCCCAGCTGCAGAGGGGACTCTGTGCCAGACCGGCAGCATCGAGAAAGGGGTAAGTCAGGAAATGTTTCTTTTACATTTAAAAACGTTCATACTAATAAAAAAGCACAAAACCTCATCCTCTGATTTAGTTTTCTTGCCTGAACATCAGCACACAGCCATCTACAAATGCTGCTAAATGTTGTTAGTTCAAAAGAATAAGAAGATGGTGAGGACCTCCTTTACAGATGTCAACAAAGCTTTACCAGTATTCCTCTGTTAGTTATTAAAATCCATGATTTAGGATTAAATGGTTGCCCAAAATCACATTGAATTATATACACTTTTGTAGATTCAACTACAAATTCAAAATAAGGCAAAATGCATATTTTAGACTAGATTTATATTGTAATTGTTATTACTTATTATATTGAAGCCATTTTACTGTTAAATCTGGATTCTAAAGATGTGTTTTTCAGATCACAGTGATGTGAAAAAACAAAGTCAAAGGTTTCACATGTCAAACAAAATAACTTAAAAAAATCATCTGGTCCTTACCAAGTCTTAAAAATTAGGTAAATAACACCTCAGATGAACAACAACACACAATATATTGCACTGTCATCATTTATTGAACCAATACTAACCCAAAGTCCAGAAGTAGTGTGTGAAAAAGGTGCAACCCTTACTGCTTCCACGGGAGTTCAGAGGGTTAGTAGCAGCCAGGTGTGAGCGCCTCTGTAAAAGCAGAAGTTTAGTCAGTTTGCTGGTCTGGAGCATTCTGGTGCGTGTTAACACGATGTCAAGGAGGAAAGACATCAGCAGCGATCTTAGAGAAGCAACTGTTGCTGCCCATCAATCTGGGAAGGGTTATAAGGCCATTTCAAACTATTTAGAGTCCATCATTCTACAGAAAGAAAGATTATTCACAGGTGTAAAACATTCAGGACAGCTGTCAATCTTCCCAGGAGTTGACATCCCAGCAAGTTCACCCCGAGGTCAAAAACTCAAAGAGCTACATCTCAGACTCTACAGGCCTCAGTTTGCATGTTAAAGGTTAAAGTTCATGACAGTAAAATTGGAAAAAGACATAATGCACAGCAGCACGTTTGGAGGAAACCAAACACAGCATATCAGCACAAACACCTCATACCAACTGTCAAGCACGGTGGAGGAGGGCTGATGGTTTGGACTGGATTTTGCATTTATTTGATTGGCTGCTGGAGCTGCCGCCTTATTGGAGATTCATCTGTATTAATGTGCACTTACACTTAAGATGCAAAAAGTTGGAGTGTGTACAGAGCACCTAGTTCCATTTGAGTCTAGCTGCCTCATCTTGGTGTGTTAGGAAAAGTAGATACAGTATACAAGTAGTTTTACCAAAGATGAAGAAAGTTAATGTTTGGAATAGCCTAGTCAAAGTCATGCTGTATAAATGTTTAAATTTATGTATGGAAACCCAACACTATCTCAGAGTTGAAGCTGGTCTGTTTGAAGGAACGAGGTGAAATTCCTCCAAGTTGATGTGCAGATGAATGAGAGTCTTATTTAAGTTCTGACTTCTGTGGAAATCTGTTGATGTTTTAAGTCACATTTAAACGACAATATACAGAATTATGCAGAGCTCAAAAACTTTTAAGTGAAACCCTGTGATGTGAGATAAGGATGCCAGCACTCTCCCCTGTGTTCTGCTCTCAGTTTCAACTAGTCATACCTCACTGCTTTGATTACCGCTATGAGAAGGGTTACTATTCCCCACTCACACACACAAACACACACAGCACGCTGAGCTTTAGGTCATCAGCCCTCTGTTGATGCCAGCCAGGTTAGGAGAGACAGTTTTAACATGGATTACGACAGCCATTGTCACCGGATGGTCCGAGGTCTAAAAGGAAAGAATAGGAGAGTGTCACGAGCTGTCATCCGTGATTACCATTAGCTCAGTGGAGCCTTTGAGGCCCGGGGCCCACGTACAGGGTCCTGGACAACACAGGGGGCCCCAGGTTGAGCCTGGGGGGCTTTGGAACAGCTTTCGGAGCAGCTTTAGGAGAGCCGATGGCATACCCTGTCTGCCCCTGCCGGGGGCAGCTTCAAAGGAATATGAATGTCAGCCATTTCTCACCCAGCTTGTAATGCAGGGAGGCCCTTCCAACAGGAGCAGGGAGACTGGGGGAGGGTGCAGAGGGCCAGTATAGAGGTGTTTTTGTATTCTTGCTGTGTTTAAATGGATCCTCTGATGTACAGTATACTCTGTCCTCCCCATCTCTTCTCCCACTGCTAACTTTGTTTGGAGAGGGTTTCAGTGCATGAATGAGTGAGTCAGACAAAGAGCCCTCACCTTGACTGTCCCAGCTTCTCAGGGTTATTAACCTACTGACACAGTTGGAGAGACAAAGGGCCGCCTCTGATCCCCTCTTCCCTCTGGAACGCTGAACAGCTTAGCTGGAGGTTTAAAACAATCCTGAAACACAACTCGGCACCATATAACTGCCTCACAATATACCAGAGACTAAATAAATGAACAAAAACATTCTAATTCAGCATGAAAGTGCTTAGGCTTCACATCCTTTCTAAGTATCTGTTTAATCCATTTATGAGCTATCAGGGAGGTTGCCAAATGCCCTTATAAAAACACATATTACTGTTTAGGTTTTAATGATCAGAAAAGAATCTGGCTGTGAGTTTTTAAAATAGCAGAGATGCAAGGTGACCGATGCCTTTAAACTAGCTTGAAAAAAGTAGCAAGTGTAAGTAATGGAATTATGATAATATACGTAGAAAACATACCACATGTGTGAAAGTACGATAGAATTAGTAAAATGCCATAAGTTACTGATATGTTCAGTGGATCTGATTGGAAATATCACATATCTAACTTGGATTAAAAAGGGTTTTAAAAAGCCACTAAAGATCTAATATTCTAGTTGTTAACACCAGTTTAAGTATTTTGTGTCACCCCCCACCCCCCTATAAAACAGCTTTAATGGCAACCAAATAATCTACCCTTTTTACACTAAATTAAATTAGATATTTGGCACATTTGTACATCTTCTGCTTCTTAGGTCAAGTGAACTACCTGTCTTTTAATAACCATTTAATGTTATTAGAGCCATATTTTTTTTACACCGTTTGCATAAAACACTCAGGGGTTGAGTTCTGACTTTCCACATCTGAGGTTAATTGCATTCAACATATGTTATGACTTTGCACAGTTGACTAGTAATTGTCCACATCTCTACAGGTACTTGTTGTAAATTTTGAAATGGTAGTTTGCGGGTATCTCCAGGCTGTTGCTTTTTGTCGGGCAGGGCTCATGTCCCAACGCATGAATAGTCTAACAAGTCTAACGATGTACCGTAATGTTGCTTTTCGTAGCTTTGACCTTGTACTTGTAACCATTCGAGTGAGTGAGAGCACGGCAGAAAAGCGAGGACTCATGAGTGGGAAACAAGTAGAAAAATGCAGTGACCATGAAAAACAAAAAGGAAAATGTAAAAGGATTATTGCCCTGACTATCGACCTTTTCCATCGTGTACCCAACCTCTTGCCCAAAGGCAGCTAGGATAGGCTCCAGCCCGCCCCCGTGATCCTGAATTGGATTAAGCGTTTATAGAAAATGGATGGATGGATGGATTATTGCCCTCCACCATTGCCTCATTCCTCCTTTATTTGGGCTTTTGTGGCCAAATGAACACAAGCAAGATGTGGAAAGTGGACGTCATCTTGTAGGAACACGCATGGAGATGAAGAAAGTCGACATGCTGTCAAACTGAAAGTTAAGCTGTATATGTGTTGGAGTAATGAAAATGTACTGACGCCAGGTTCCAAACAACTGGATCTCCTAGAAATACTTGAAATAAACACAGCTTTTTGAATACTGAGGGGATTGTGGCAGAACAAGGCTTTTAACCAAGACTCATATTCTGGGTGAAATTCTTGTTCTAGTTCCTTGTTTTTATTTGGCATTTTCTAAACTTTTTTACTTTAGTTTGCTGTCTATTTGGTTAGGTTTAGACACTAAACAACTTGGTTTTATTTCGGTTCCAAACTACTTGGTTAGAGCAATGAAAAATGGTTCAGACAGCCCAAATGTTACCTAAAAATCATGTGCTTCATTCTCTCTTCTTGATGAAGGAGGCTCTGACTGTTTCAGAAACGCAGGACATCCTGCTAAACCCGGAGTTATAAATTAAACAAGCACAATTTAATCAGCAGTTCTGGCTCATAATGCAACATTGTCACATTGCTCTCACAAATTTGTGGATAACAGCTTGAGGAAACCCTAAAGTGTTCGGTACTGGTTTGTTTAAGGACAACTGTGTTATTTCTTCTTTTAAATATCGTAACCCATCAGCGTGACATTAATGATCCATTCACGGTAATGTGGAATTACTCCTTTAATGATTAAAAAAAACATAACCCATATATATTTATGGCGTGCCTTTATGTGACTTTATGAGTCACATAAAGTCTAAGGAAGCAAAGAGGAAACCTGGGCAGCAATAACAAACAGATAATGACAGGTAAAAGAGGAGAAATAACAGGACTAATGCGGAAATTAAATTATAGGCTGAGTGATAGTGTAATCACAAGTTAGTCTGAGTGTAGAGCACAATGCGTTATTGTAGGAAACCCGTCTGTCAGATTCTGTATAGTCTGCATTTGACAATGCACAGATGTCTGTAAGTATATATGAGATCATAACTGTTAAAAGATTGCAAAGCCGACACATACGTACTCTGTGTTAACCGTCAAAGTGTCAGTATTTTTGTTGCATCTGAGCAAATGGTTCAGCTCTGTAATAACCACTTTCCCCCTCTGTGTGTGTGTGTTTCTGCTCTTCCTCGGACAGTGGTGCTACCAGGGGGAGTGTGTTGCGTTCGGCACCTGGCCTCAGAGTGTGGACGGAGGCTGGGGGCCGTGGTCCATGTGGGGGGAGTGCAGCAGGACCTGTGGGGGCGGTGTATCCTCCTCCATGAGGCACTGTGACAGCCCAGCGTAAGTAGGCAAAGTAAGCCACAGCAAGCTGAACACACACATCCAGGTCCTGCCTACAAGTGTGTGTTTGTGTGTATGTGCATATGTGTGGATGTGTGTTACATCCTAGTGGGAGCAGAACTGCAGTAATTAGGTTGTTTCTGAAGTAAATTAGCTGTGAAATATTTCCAGGGATAAATGCCTCCTTCTTGGGAAAAAGAAACTCTGAGAGCTCTACTGTATGTGACGACTTTTGGAGGCAGAATATTAACATTTAATTTCACTGCTTTTTGGTTGCCTTCTGCAGGATGTAATGAAGCATTTAACTTGACTTATGAGCTGTCAGCATTTGTTCTTTTGAAATATGTGTCTGTGGAGTGATTTAAAGTTTTTTATGAAGTCAAACCAAAGATGAAGTATGCATTGCAAATAATGAAAAAAAAAAGACTAATTGAATCTTGCTCCCATTCACACTTAGAGCTTCTTAAACCTGATGAATTTCCTATTGAGACAAGTTAATGAACGATCACCAGAAAGGGCTACCTAATGGACTATTAGTTATAAAGAGAAAAAAAGAGAAAAAAAGCATTTAACAGAGCAGAGGATTGATAATGTGTTGGTTGGATGTGTCAGTTTTAAAGCCATTTGCACCACTGATGATGTACGTTTGTACAGGAAGTTAATGAGATCTTTAAAGTGAAGTGACTTACCTCTGGAAAGAAGAAATAACACATTTTAGCTTACAAATTAGAAGCTGAACTTAAAACACTTAAGTTTAATTCCTGCTTTATACTTCATAATAATCTTTATGAAGCGAATTTGGTTGTTTTACAGCAACAAGGCAGCTGAATCTGCAGCTCCTTTTTAACTTTGGAGAACTGAGCAGTGAGTTTTAGCTCTTTTTCTAATCTGCCTGGCTCAAACTTAAATTTTTGATCCAATCATTGGTGTCATGACTCGTATTGGTTCATGAGAAAATTATTATTATTATGCAGGTCATTAAGGGACTGGTAGAATAGTGGTTATTTTGTTAGGATTATGAACAAGTCTAATACAATGACAACCTGTTACACTTGATATTTTGGATTCTCCAAGGTGTTTTATTTGACCAAATCTGTTAACACGGAATACCAAGCAGACTTATCACAAGTGGCAACTCTTAACCTTGAATTTGTAATCTGTGGCAAAAAAATTATGCACGAGAAGTCGTATGTCTTTGTCAGTAACTCCAACAACCTCAACATCTGCATTTTTCAGTAAACTATTATGATTCAAAGTACCTTAAACATTGTTTTAGCTCATCTGTGTTTACCCATTCAGACAAATATGTGCTTTAAAGGGGATTTCTAAAAAATGAATATTCTCTGAAAAACTGTTTTCTTTGGCCATTTGTATGCCGCTGAAATCTGGCTTTTGAGTGGAATGGGAAAGTGTTTAATCTGCACTCAGTTCCATGCCAATTGACTCCTTTGCAGGCATTTATCGGCTCCGGCCCCAATCGGCATTGATAGCAATGCAACACCTGGTTGCACACTCCAAATTCCACTGAGGATGCTGCACTGCACTAGAAGAGAGAACACAGCTGTCCTCTTCTGTACAGAAACACACAGTTACCAACTGTAATGTCTCAGACAAGGAATCTTATACCGACAGCAGCAACTCATGAACAAATAGAAACTTGTTTGAATTTGCTTGACTGTAAAACAGCTACGAGCTCATTCTCAGTTTTGCTGTGTGATCCATCCATTTTCTCTCAGAAAGTCATTAATATCAGAACACAGCTTGCAGGTCGGATATAGTCTAACACCATCCTTTCATGTTGTTGTATCTTCCAGGTTTGTTGTGGTAGTTACTGAACAGATTCTGAATACAATACAGCTCTAAGAGCACTGAGGATGAACATGCTACTACTAGATTTGATAGGCTTTTTTTAGGAGATGTACCTGTGCTTATGAAAACAGCACTTTTGGTATAAAAAATGCATTTGTGTCTATGTAGGAGCTTAAAGCCAAGAGTATTGAAAATGCAGGCAAAATGAAAGTAAGATGCACATAAATGTTGCATCAGGTCTCAAGTGAACTGCATAATATATCAAAAGGATATTGTTGTGAGAAAAAAAGCTGAAGACAGTCTTGTTTTTCCTCAATTTATGCACAGATGGCTCAGATGGTTGGAAAAAAATACATTATTTTAAGTTCAATGTTGATTTTTTGAGGTGCATACATGCAGTATAACATCTCTGTGGATGTGCACATCAGACTACGACATAGTTTCTGCATCAATCTGATGTTTTGGCATAAATTTAGCCATAAACTTTGAAAGCTTTGAGCAAAGGTGAGAATGTGAAGGTGGATTTGATTTAGGAAAAGAAAAAAGGAGACCAAAATGCCTTAATCTCGTATGCCGTCGCACCTGTCAGTGAATACAACCACAGCTTAGAATATCAAGCTCTTAAAGCTTTAATGCAACAGTGACATAAAAAGAAAAATACTTTTTTGTCTCCTCCTACAGTTTGAGATAAACTCAGCGATGAAGCATGCACAATAAGTAACCACACAGCTCCCCCAACGCTTATGGTGAAGCGCTTTGTTTTAAAGCCTCCCATGTGTCTGCACGAGACAAATCATTGACCAGAGCATCCTTGGCTGGCAAGTAGACATCTGGGATCTTTATCCTTCTTCCATTGTCGCATTCCTTTGTTTTGGAAGCAAGGTATTACATCCCACACGTCAAGGGAAGTAAAGAGAAAAAGCCAGGGTGAATAAGAGGGAAAAAAGGGGGGAGAAACACCGGCGTAATGTGGACCACCTGTGTAAGGTGATCGCTGCTGCTCAGGCATCAGCACAGAGAGGAGGGAAGCAGAAAAAAAGCAGCCAGACCAGCCTCCAACACATTCATTACAGAGCCTTTTTGCAGTGAAGTGGAAATAATCATGGAGGAAAAGGAGGATAATGAAGGTGAGAAGGCGAAGAGAAACAAACCTTTCAGAGTTGTACATGAGGAGTGAAGACGAGATGAGGGAGGAAAGAGAAGAGAAAGGTTCTGAGGTTACAGACTTCAGTCTTTCTCCCAAATCTAAATGTCACGTCACACTTAAGAGCTCTTAGAGCAGCTTGGATTTCATGAATGAATGAATCACTGGCACACATATGCAGAAAAGCAGCAAATGCAGACACACAAACACACTTTGTGTTCAGGCAGAGACTTTTTTAGGCCTTTTAGACCTTTTCATGACTCACTGTCACCATACTGTCCTGATGTACTCCCTTCATCCTATAAAGAATTCATGTTGTCATTTACTGTGTTCTGATGTGATTTAGTATATTGAATTTACAATTTCTCTCCTGTCTTCTCCACTCATTTAAATCTCTTGTTTCCCTCAGCCCATCTGGACGAGGCAAATACTGTCTTGGAGAGAGAAAACGATACAGATCCTGTAACACTGACGTGAGTCCATTCCTTTCTTTCTTGACCTCTTTTAATCTCTGCTTCAACTTTAGAGTGAGTATGGAGCAAAGTTTTCACATCCTTTTCAAGTTTTCCACATTTTGTAATGTTTTATAGTCATCTTAAAATTGACTTAAATCTTTTTCTTCAATGCTTTTTGTACAGATATCAACAACAACGTAACAATTTAAGCTTCGGAAGTTTTTTTTTATTTTTTTACTTTAACTTTCATAAAAGACTGAAATGTCCCATACACATATGTGTTCAGACTCTGTTTTCACTACTGGGGTTGAATCCAGCTTCCCCAGATTGAATTCATTGGACATAATCTGCCTGTAAAGTTTGAGAGTGGATGGTTTATATCACCAGATCACGAGTTTGTCAGTCTTATTCGGATCTGGGAAGCATGCGAGACATTTTGTGCAGCATTTAAAGTTCTCAAAAGCACAATGATTTCTGTCAATCTAAAATTAAAGAAGACCGGAATCACCAACAGACTCAAATGATCTGGCTGCCAAACTCAGAAATCAGGGGCAAAATAAATCAATGCTCACTATGATCCAGAACTTCTCTAAAGTGATTGGAGAATTTTACAAAAGTACTTTGCCAACCGGCACATGGCCATGTTTTATTTCTAGACACTGCTGCACCTGAGATGGACTGATATTTGGACTGTATTAGAAACTGTACTTCTGTCGGTGGCTTTGTGTTACCGAATTAATGAAAAAAGGGGGAAAGAAGAAGAAGGCGCTGAGTCATGTGAAGATGTTATGTACCACGTTGCTGGGGACAAGTAGTGTGGTTCACCTGTTAGTTTTACTAGTGTGGTTCAACAGTTGGTGCACTGTAGTTGACACTGAGTTAGCTGCAACTCTGGATTAATCATAAATTCATCAAAGCTTCTTATGGAAATAATCCCATGATTCAATTGGCGTACAATCCACAAACCAATGGGTGACGTCACAATGAATGCATCCACTTTTTGTTTACTGGAGATGAAACAAAGACTTTGATGGCGGCTTTATTATGTAGGAGTGTTTTTCTATGACAGCGAATTGGAGAATAGTCAGGACAGAGGGAAAGAAGAAATATACAATATAAGAAACAGAGCAATCTTTTAAAAAGTGCTCAGGACCTCATGTCTTCAAACCTGACAAGGGAGCGTCCTCAGTAAAAGCAGCTCCATGTCTTTGACAAGGTGGAGCATCGCAAGAGAGAAAATGGCAGCTAACTGACGCTCCACGTCCAGCCAAATGGAGCTTGAACATTTCTGCCCAGAGGAATGAGAGAAACTCTCAAAAGAAAATGTGTGCCAAGCTTGTAGGACCTGAGAAGATCCGAGGCTGCCAAAAGAGTCTCAACCAAGTCCTAAGTATGAGTTGTGACCACAGATGTAAATGGGATATACAGTAAAATGAGTCTGAAACATAAAATGTGGAAAACCTGAGAGGCTCAGACAGCTGTGTTCAAGTGACCTAAAAACTGCTGAATCTCCACTCTGCTGCTCAAGATTTCTCCTGCAGAACGTGTTATCTTGGAAAAGGCTGCACATGCTTCGCGTCAGCTAGCAGCATCACACCTCCTTTAAGCTTTCTGACATATTTTCTGGAACGAAGGCAGACAATGATAGAAATGCACAGGCAGGGATTCAGATTTCCCCGGTGCTTTTGGCTTTATTCTCCCTTTTGTCACTTTATAGTTCATTTATTATTTGTGACATTTCACTCGAGTCAAACAACGATGACAGTTTCAGAGTACATTTCATGAAAAGTAATTCACAGGAGTGTTTTCTTTTTTAGTGCTGGAGCAATGTTTTATACAAATATTTAACGTGGCTGCAAGCTGAGATCTCTGTTCAACTATTTCTAGGTGGGCTTTTTTTTTTTTTACTAGGTGAAAATTGAAATAGTTTGGGCCCTACTGGACATTTAACCACAAGTCTTGAAAATGACAGCAGAGAGCGAGCACTGAGTGCTTTCTTTGGAGAACAAACAACATCCCAAACCACTATTTCATCACACTTACCGATCCTTGGTCGTGCCAGGGAAATGTGTGTCTGTGGGAGAGCATCAAGATTAAAATTCAGTGACAAATACTCACATGCTGACATGCACAGACCGAGGTTTATGCTGCTGTTATTTCTAATTAGGTTCAGTTCTGTCCAGTTTTATTTATATAGCATTAGTTCAGAGTAAAATGTCAAATTTGGGGTATTTTTTTTGGTTGTTCTTTGCAGGTTTCAGCTGACACGAGGGTAATATTCTTCCATAAGGGGAAACTCTAAGAGACAAGAGATATTAACAAGTTAAAACTGCAGAAGATACCAGTGTTAACGTACCAATTGTTTTTTGTGTATCATCAGATTGAAAAGTGTACCCATTTGGGGGCAGATTGCTACTATATATCAGCCCTTGGTGAAATATGTTCATTTTGATAAGAAACTTTAGCACAACTCGAGCAAAAATCAGAAGAAAACACGGCAGATGTTACAATTTCGTTGCAGTTCAGATCACAGCAGAGTTTGGCTTGGCAGCCTGACAAGCTATTTGAATTCCCTTTAAAACTTTTTGTCAATGTTGTGGCAACACAAGCTTTCTGCTGACCTTACTCTCTGCACCCGGGGAGCTGGCACTAATTTCTCACTTTGTGTCAATTATTAAGCTTGTCAGGGAACACAGAGTGCTTGGCTTTGTCATGATACCCACATGAACGTGCTGCAAATATAGCATATTCATAGCAGAAGAGTTTACAGCCAGCTCACTGGTTCTATCTGGCTGCGCTTTTGTGCTCAGTGTTGTCATTAACATGCCAACACCCTCACAGTGAAAAGTAAAACCTTATTTCCAAAACATTTGGGATACAATAACAATAAAGCAATCATTTCCAAATCTTAGGTCTAAAGCAGGACATTTTGCAATTTCATTAAAAATATCATCTCATCTTGAATTTGATGGCAGCAGCACGTCTCAAAAAAGTTGGGACAGGTCTGTGTTTCCCACTATCTTCTCTTCTTTTAACAACATCTGTAAACATCTGGGAACTGAGGAGACCAACTGTCATTAACAAAAGTGGCTTTTGCCTCATGGTCTTTTCTTTCTTTAATAATTTTATTTACAAAGTCGGATCAGATGCTTTCACTCAAGATCAGTCGAAGGTTGAATAAGAAGATTTGAAAGGTGGACCGTCTAATGCTACTTTGAAAAGAAAAGTGTCAAGTTAGGAGACTGCTGCAGATCATCTGTATCGCTTTCCAAATGTCAGCAGCTGTGGCTGGATGTTTTTTTTTTTTTATACCCTTTTTAGTATATTTTTCACCGATACAGCTGATGCTCGGTAGACGTGGACCAATGATGTTCGGGGCGGTGCTGATCACTCAATGTGTTGCAGCTGGCTCAACTTGCCCAAAACATGAGGGATTTTTTTTGCGTGGGATCCACTCAGATTCATGAATAAAACTTTTTGGTGCTCAGAAATTTGTGGGGCGAGTGTAATGATAATGATAAAAGAAAAAAAAAAAACTCTCCCTTTAACCTAGGAAGTGGGGGCCCAGACACCTTGTCCCTCTTGTGATTTCTTCCTCTGGACATAAGACAGCTTTATTAATCCTAACAGGGGAAACTTATTTTCTCTCAGTCTGGAGAAGACGGTCACTGCACAGATGTATCAATAAAACACAGAAAACAAGCAGTAATTCCAGCCATGATCAGTATCCATAAAAAATTATTATAAGATATCATTTCTGCTGAAACGAAAGACCTTAATCGTTCCGAGGAGCATTGAGGCATCTCTGGTCTTGGCCTAAAAGAGGAACAAGCTAAATAAAAACGTCTTGATGAAGATGGCGTTCAAGACATAGAACAGAACACTTCACGAGTTTACTGTTTTTCAGAGTGTGCGTGTGTCATCTCTAAAATCAAATTGAGATTACTTCTGTAACAAGTACATTTTTAGACTTGACATAGCTCTTCAAGAGCTCAGAATAGAGCTTTCTGCACAGGTTGCGTAGATCTCCACATGATTGATCAATTGATTTGATGCTTTAAGTCCAGTGAGTGGACTGTGAACACGTTGGTGTTGTCAAATTGACTTCAGATTTAAATATTGTCGGTACATTTTTGGATATTAAATTAAATTTTAGGTAGAAAATGATCAATTTTCCACAAATTAAACAAAAGCACCAAACATACTCTGTTTCCAGCTGCTTTTTTGTGTGTTCTTTCTGACACTTAATAAACTGTAAGTCAAAAGGTTAATCATGGCTAGCATAAATGATGCTTAGTTAGAGCCTCACTAATGTGACCTTTTACACCTTCTTCCAGCATGTGTTGCACATGTAAATGTAAATGGACTTGTGTTGGCATTTTTTGCTCGAATAATCAGACTCTTCTAACTCAATCTGCATTATTCGATGTGTAGCTTTAAAGCTGCCATGTTGGCAAAACACTTGAACGGTAATGAAAGTGGACTGGCCTCCCAGTGGTCCGCTCCAATATGGAACACTTTCAGCATGTAAAACACAGCTTCGACCTTAGAGTTTTTATTTGTCCAGAGGGAGAGTGTTTGGGACGTTCTATGGACCTTTTCACACCAATAAAGTGTTTTTTACCTCCTCATTCTGGAGCAAAATCCACACAGAGGAGTGCTATCTCAGATATGTCCATCCAGAATCTGAGCCAGAACCAGTTCTGGGCTGTACTCTTTCTCCCTCCTCTGACTGTGTTTATATTTCTAATTACCCTGCCAACGAAATACTTCATTATCTGACATAAATCCACACATGAGAAATCTGTCCAAACACAAAACACACCGTTCGCAGTGGAGAATTCTGGGAAACAAATCTGTTTTTGTGTCTGAAAATAAAAGGTGACATTTCAGACACTGACCAGCTGTTAATAATGCTGTTGTCTATGCAAACAAATAGTCTTTGCAGATAATTCACTTACTCAAAGTCTTTTGTCTGCATGTTTAACTCTTTACTATGAATAATTTGTAATTAACAACACCAAGAAACAGGAAAACAAAAACACTGTTTTCTGACCTCATGAGACAACCATAAAACACTAGGATTACATGTTATTCTTAAACCATCTGAAATAAATTAATAACATAAAGGAAATTAAACTTGTAGCCATGATTTAAGCCCTTTATAAGTACTCAATGTTTAACGAAATTACAGGACATATTCTTTCTGCCATGAAACATAAAAAAGCCACGCTTGAATGAACGAAAACAAAAACATTTAAACAGAAACAACAACCTTTTTTTTATCACCTGGGACTAAGTAGTTGGAAATAGTGCAGTCTGCAGGACTTGGTCAGGAGCTGCCAGGTTAGTTCTAAAATCTATTAAAAATCAATCAATCATCTGGTTGTTTTGTCATTTCAGTGCCGAAGGCGCCATGGTGTCAGTGTAGTGCAGTTTTTGAATCTGCAGTATGTGAAATATTCCACCAAATAAATTAGATTTATTCACTTTTTTAATCATCCATTTATCTTTCCAAATCTTGGAGCTCTTTGATACTTTTTGGTTAGTTTAGGGCGGCTGTAGTTCAGGAGAAAGACTCGTGTTTGTCAATGTGTCCCACTTTGCCTCAGATGCATCCATCGGCATGGGATCGGGAAAAAAGCATTTTGTAGTACTGTATAGACTAAGAAATGCTGTATGAGAGTGGGTGTGATAGGGTGAATGTGGCTTGTTGCGAAAAGGTTAACTAGACTAGAAAAGTCCTTATACCATTTATTTATCTGTAGTCTTTGCAGGTAACAACAAGATTTTGGCTGTTGATGCACTCTGTTTCCATTTGTAGCCATGTAGACTGCGGTTGTGTGTCAATTAACAGTCAGGGTGGGGGGAAAAAGAGAACTCCGATCTTAAAACCATCGTCTGATGATGGTTTAGCTTTTTTATTTCTAATTTGTCTGCATTTCCAAGCAGTCCTGCTATGAGTAGCCATTATCCAGACGTCCTCTGGCCACACAAGCTCCAGTAGCTCAGTCATAAGATGATAAATGATTGTTTCTCAGACTGCATTATGTCTAGCAGGTTCAGAGTTTTGTGGTTGATTTCGATGAAAAAAAAATAAAAATTTGCGAACTCAAATGAAAACTGTTCTTTCTGGCTTGTGTACTGTTTAAAGGCTAAACTTTTAATAATGGTGGCACATTTACTAAGCAGGGAGCCAATGTTGCATCAAATTCAGTAAAGTTGCAGTTTTTTACCACATCCATGCACATTTGCATCACCGATTCATTATTACAAGGTTGTTATTTAGTTTCTGGAAGACTTGTATTCAGAATCCAGCCAAGTGTCTGCTCTCTGAAGAGCCTGAAGTTGTTATTTTTGGCGTTACACCTGCAGAGTTGCTTCTTATTACATTTGGGGATAATTTTTTTAATGGGAAAATTAAAAAAAAATTAATCATGGGTGTAAGCATCTATAACTAAAAAGACTTTTGATATTCTTTTTTTTTCGTAGGCGTGCCCTGTTGGATCCCGTGATTTCCGAGAGAAACAGTGTGCTGATTTTGACAGTATGCCTTTCCGTGGGAAGTACTACAACTGGAAGCCTTACACTGGCGGTGAGTTCAGGACTAAACCTTTGACAAAATTATGTTGAGTTCCAATGCACCAAAACATAGCTATGAAGAACTTTTGAGCCTCACTCTCGTAGGGACTCTAAGTTTGAACTTGCTGAGCTGTAAAACCTGCCTGTCATCCTCAAATGACAGTTTGCAGGGCAGTCTGGCTTGTGTTCCCTGTTAACACCAACAGAGGGAAGGTCTGTTTGATGGGGGGAGAATTCTTCAGATTCCTTTAAACCCTTACTGGTCTAGCAGCTGCTGCTGGTGCAAACTGAGAGACCTGACATGCTGAACTGACATCTTGACACATCTCAAGTCAAGGGTCAACAAGAAGAAGGTCTTCGATTTTTTTGGTCTTCATTGGATCAAAACTTTGTTACTGAATGGATGGATGCAGGTGCTTTTACTGTCATAGTTATTGGCAGGAGCGTGTAAGTACAGAACTCGTGCCTTTCACTTCTCGATGTCTTCAGATCGTGGAAAATATCTGCTACACTAGAAACACAAGCACGAAACACAAATGACTCAAAGGGCAGCGGTAAAGTTCGAAGCATGTAAACACAGCTTTTGTTTTCTTTCAGAGATGGAGGAGCTCATGTTTGATCTCATTTTTCAAAGGGGGTCTGTTTTGTCAAATCCATCACCCCCTGAGCCGTCATGTAAAAACAGCAGATAACCTATGTGTGGATGTCAGTTTAATTGTTGTTGGCAGGCCACGCTGTCTCTGTCCGTGTCAGTGTTACAGTGACGTCAGGGTCGGGGTTTTAGAGCCGAGCACCGCTGACTTTCCTCCGCATGATTATTACTGTGAACAAGTCGAGAGGAGATCCCAGAGCTGGCTGCAAGTCCTGTGACGGCACTGAGTGTTTGCTGGTCTCTATGTTGTTAGGGTCTGTGAGGGTTCAGGTCATGCTGTCTGTGTGCAGGCTCAGCTGCAGATAATGATGTGTTCTGTGTGTGTGTGTGTGTGTGTGTGCTCTTTTCTCCAGGTGGTGTTAAGCCCTGTGCGCTGAACTGTTTGGCAGAGGGCTACAACTTCTACACAGAGCGCTCCCCTGCAGTCATAGATGGCACTCGATGTCAGGCTGACTCTCTGGACATTTGCATCAACGGCGAGTGTAGGGTAAGGAACCATTTATCAAAGAGTTAGTGTGGTCTTTCATCAACCTCTTGATTTGCTGCCAAATTGAATGAGTTTCTTGTTTGCTCATGCTCCACCTTTTAACCAACTTTTATGGAATTCTTGGCACGAAAACAAGTCTTTTCAGGTGCTTGTTACAGCTGCCCCTTGTCACCGATCCTGTTTGTGGTATTCATGGACAGGATCTCGGGCATAGTAGGGGAGAAAATGGTGTCTGGTTTGGAAACCTCAGCGTCGCATTTCTGCTCTTTTGCTTATGAGTGTGAAATGGCCGGGATGAAAATCAGGCGCTCCAGGTCTGAGGCCATGGTTCTCAGATGGAAAAGGGTGGATTACCCTGGGATCTTGTTCACGAGGAATGGTAAGTTGGAGCAAGAGATGGTCAGACAGATTGGGGCTTTATCAGCGGTAATGAGGCCGCTGCACTGCTCCGTTTTTTTAAAGAAGGATGTGAGCCTAAACCTGAAGCATTTGATTTACTTCTTTCCAACCCTCTCCTATGGTCATGAAATCTGGGGAGTGACTGAAAGAATAAGGTCGTGGATACATTAGTTTCCTGCGGAGGGTGGCTGGCCTCAGCTGTAGAGACGGTGAGGTGCTAAATCATCTGGAGAGAGCTTGGAGCAGAGCTGCTGCTCCTCTTCATTGAAAGGAATAAGCTGAGGTGGTTTAAACGTCTGGTTAGGATGCCTCCTGGTCACCTCCCTTTGGAGATTTAACGGGCATGTCCAGTAGGGAGGAGGCCCCGGGTCAGATCCAGAACTTACTGGAAGGGATTATATATCCCTTCCGGCCTGGGAATGTCTCGAGACACAAGGAGGAGAGTGTCTGGGTGTCTGGATGTCTGGGATTCCGTCCTGGACCCTTTGCACCCGCCACCCGACCTCAGATAAGTCAAAGATAAATGGAGTTTTCACTGTTAGTCAATCATTGATTGTTAAATTGATTATTAAAAATAATTATTAGTTGTGACCCAGTAGGTCTCACCTGATGTTGAATGGAGATATAAGTCTGCCTTTGGCTGAATATTTCCTGCAGCTTGCTCCTCCACTTCTGCTCGACATCTGTGAGTCGACCTTTGAGTCTACAAACAGCAGTCTTAAAATGGAAGAAAGTAAGTTTTCAAAAGCGGTTTGAAAGAGGACAGAGATGTGGCCCTGATCTCCTCCAGCAGATCATATCAGAGTGATGAAGCCACGAAAGAAAAAAGCTTGGTCACCCTTAGTTTTCAATCTGGATCTTGGAATCTCTAACCAGTGTCATATTTGTTGATTAGAATCTAAAACGCAGCAGTATCCAGTGTCGTGAAGCTAAAATTGGGTTTATGCACAATTAGTGAGGGTCTGGCAGAGGTTTTTTTTTAAATGAACTGAAGTCTGAAAAGATTATATTAAGTGAAAGCAACCTGTATCAGAATGACAAGGAGAAAAATGAATGGAGAAGGTTGGAATAGCTAATGATCCCAAGCTACGACATTATCTGTAAAACACAGAGGCGGTATGATGGCACGGACATGCACTGCCTCCAGTGACACCAGGCCATTGGTGTTTATTGATGGACTGTTGTCTGGTTTTGGCTGAATCTGAGCAAACGTTGCATCATTACTGTATATACTGCAAATCTGGTCTGATATAGCTTCACAGCACAGACAGACAACAGGACAAAGCACACTATGAAAACAACAAAGAGTTTTTGAAGTTAAAGAAGTGTCTGCATTTCTCCTGAACATGAAACTAAAGTCAGAAAAGACCAAATAAACAAAGAGATCTCCCCATTCTCCAAAAAGATTCTTGACAAAGTGTTTTATTTAAGGTTCACTTGCAATTAAATTTGATCCCCTGAAAAAGGGAGTTGAACACATTAAAGACCTACATAAACCATTTCTCCCATTTGGATGTTAAGTCACTCAAATGTGTACTCAAAGTCTGTATTTATCATATAACTGTAACTCGAGTGTGTTGTGATAGTGCAACATTCCCTTTAGCGTGTTCTTGTGATTGTCTGTGGCTGTTAACCCCTTTTGCTTGGAGGACATTTTATCTCTCCACTCTCGGAGTTTTGCTCGGCTTCGGTGCCAGCTTTTCTTTGACAGCTTTGCATTCTGGATGCTGACTGCACAAACACAACTGCTGAAGCACAAAACCAAACCATTCTTTACAACAATCAGGCCTTTGAGCTGCTGATTGCGATCGTATGACGCTCGAATAACTCTTTTCTGACTCTTATCAGGGCTCTGCAGCCTAAACGAGGATTGTTTTATGGAAATAAAACACAAAAATCATAGTCTTTATTGAATAATGATTTTTTTATGTTTGAAAAGATTGATTTAATAACAAGGCAAAGTAACATTTTATGAAAGGACTTGGCAGTTGGTGCTTTCTTTGTTTTCATGAGCATAAATCATGTGAGTTTGTGGGCAGATGAGGGTTTTTGTGTATTCTCTGATGCAGCTGAAATAACTTTTTGGTTCCTAACTTTTAGTATTTGCTTTGACTTCCACCTGACCGTACAATTTTATTCATGTCTGGCATAAAGATGCTGCGTTTGTGCCCAAAACTTTACTTTGATTCTAATATAAAAACAAAACATGATGTGTGTTTTAATGGCAAAAAAAAAAAAAAAAAGCTCAGAGAGGTGTTTTATTCCCCAGAAAAGAAGCCTTATGGGTTTGTTTCCAGTCTGAATCCAGTATTTTTATTTCAGAGGCTGGCTCTCTGTCACACTGTGATAAATCTCTGGACCTGTGTCTGCTTGGAAAACTCTCAGAAACTCTCTGAGCTGTGCACACTGAGACTGAGGAGAAGAGAGAACGATCGCACATAACATTAGTGATAGTAGAAAGAACCTGAGATCCAAAAGAGTGAAAACGTCAATGACAACAGAAATCTTCCAGTTGCATCGTCACAGAACACTGACACCAATCTTCTCACTCTCATTTTCCATTGAAAGGCTACTGAAACAATCACACATATCTTTGTGTTCCAACTGCTTTTGTCAAATAGATGTGATATTTCTACTGTGATTTATGTTTTTACACTCGAGCCACACATTCTCAGTTGTTTTTAATGAACATACCATCAAATGGAAATATTCTATTTCCGTATACAGTTCAACAACATTCAATCTCACATAACTGGAGATTTGGGGATTTCTTTTAATATCTTCAATAAATTGTGGGTTTGAACCAAGTTTTGCTGGACATTAATGAAATTATCTTGATGAAAAAAAAAACAGATCTGCGTCCTAACTCTCTTTCCTGTGAAGTGCACTTCATCCACTGTGTGTATGTGTGTGTTTTTAACCTGTATTTATGCTCTTTAAACTGCAGAGAATGGCCCTAACCAGCAATCAGCCGAATTATCACTTGTAGTCTAGCAAGATGTTGAGGTTACAGTGTTGTTGTGTGATCTTGATTAGTTTGAGTCCCTTTTATTTTGTTTCTGTGACGTACAATAATGTTGTAAATGAAACATTTCTTATTCAAAATCAATCAGTTAATCTAATCAATTGAAACTCTTCTAAGCACTTTTCAAAGTGCTTAGACAATACACATAATAATAATAAAATGCAATGAGAAATATGATTTAAAAGATGGAAGAGCTTCTTGTGCTTTGGTAGTTGAATTCACAGAAAATGTGGTTCAAAACGAAAAGCAGCTTTTCCTCTATTAGTTCGAGGTCCGGGGACTGAAAAAGCTTTACCTGATGATCTAAGATGCAGATGAGGGTCACATGGGGGACCAGGAGATCTGAAATGTATTTAGGTCCTAAACCATTTCACGCTTTATTGACCAACAGCAGTATCTCAAAGTCAATTATTTGCTGGACAGGGAGCCAGTGTAAAGATCTCAGAAGTGGAGTTTCTTAGCCTTAGTGAGGACTCGAGCAGCAGCTGTCTGATTGATTTCTGCAGCAGAGTTGTAAATAAACTGTTGTAATAATCTAGTCTGCTGAAAATAAATGCATGAACCAGATTTTCTAAATCACTGACCCATAAGTCTTTTGATTCTTGAGCTATTATTGAGATGACTGTGGGCTGACTCATCATAGAAAATCCTTATCCATCGATTCATCCATCCACCCTGGACATGTCACCAGTCCATTAGAGGCCCAGCACAGAGACAAACAACGCTGCTTGCTCACACTCATACTTTGGTCAATTTAGAATCACCAATGAACCTAAGATTTAGTCACAAATTGACCTAAGATGCTTGTTTTTGGACTGTGGGAGCAAGTCAGAGTATCTTGGGAGAACCGTTTTGCATCCAAATGGTGCAAAAATACTTCCAAGAGGCAAATAATTTGAGCTCCATGCACAAACAACACAGCGCACAGCCTGCAGTTTTATTCTCTTTACTCTAATATAAGTTTAAGTCCTTCAACTCTTGACAAACCTCATACGTAAATGTACAAAAGTTTGGATGGAAAATGTGCAAAACTACAAAAGCTCTAATGAATTATCAATTAACAGTGACAGTAACACCATAAAGAAAGTAAATATCTCTTATATTTGCTAGTGTGAATACTGCAGAATACTTGTTAATCTCTGTCAATAGTCTCAGACTTCCTTGTGGAGTCTGTGCCAGGAAGAAACAACACTGCACAACAATGGAGCTCACAACCCCCAAGAAATGTGGCTTTTCAAGGGAATTGTCATCAAGAAGTATATTATAGTATCACTACACTGATACTTTTGACATATAAAATATTTCCCCGTGACACTGTGGCCTGAAAGTGACCAAAAAGGAGATTTTAATGCAATGAATAAGAATTTTGAGAACAGAAATCTTTGCTCAAGCTCAACTTTCTAGCTTCAATATGCTGTACTTTTGCCCTCTTTTATAGGAAAAAAGAAATAGTTTTAATATTCAAAATGCAAGCAGCTTGAAAATTTGTCTGAATATGCGGGATTTTTGTGAAAAGTGTCCGCACTGAAGTGACCCAAACAGCAGAGAACTGCATTTGCTTGAGACTGAAGGGCATTGTATTCTAGTGACTTCCTTCATAAACAAACAAGTCAAATCCTTCCCCCCCGAAATCCCCCAAACTACACCAGCCTGTCCTGTTTTAGCTTTCATTTAAAGAACTTTTTTTTTTCATGGCTTTTGAGTAATAGATTGACAACATGGGATATTGGTTTATTAAGAATTTAAGAAAAACCAAAGAAGACTGAACAGACTCTTTATTGGTCTGTTTGGTACTAATTTACAAGCAGCATCTGTTTAGCTTAGCTTAGCCTAAGGACTGGAAAACTGCAAAAAGTGGCTTGATTCTAGCTGAATGTAAACAAAACCTCTCATCGGTGTATCTAAATCTAAGTAATAGTGCTCTCTATTTCAATTGGGAAGTCTAAACTTTTGGATTCCTTGTATCCTCAGGTTAAGTATACAGTGCAGAAAGTTAAAGTAAACTGACCAATTCTGACTTAAAAATAACATTGCTGCCCCTTGCATAATAAATGCCATAAGCTGCAGTAACTTACTGTTTATCAGGACTTGACTCTATTTTGTTTGTGCCCATATTAAATCAGTCGCACATGTACGGTAGTAGTACTAGTTACGCATGACAGAACTGCACAAATATTAAACAGTGTTTTGTGAACAGATAGAAGTCTTACAAAGTCAGCTGGCTATGGGCAGGAAAGAGTTTAATTCCAAAAACAAATTCCATTGATCCAAAAAGTAAAATGAGATGAAATTAAAAACACGAGGAAATCTGAGAAACACAAGATGCAAAGAAATACCAAATATCAAGGAAAAAAAAACAAAAAGATGGCGACATAAACTGACTCTTAAGACAGTTTGGCAAAAGACATATTTGTACAGCTTAAATGAGCATAAGTGTGGCATAATCAGCTAACTGAACACAGGTGTGGAGGAAAGCAAGACTGGGAACAAAACTAACTGCTCTACATGAATCAGGAATTGATCAATGTTAACAAGGACTACAAATTGGGATGGTGTTTTAGTGTTAGGCTAAGTACTGGCGTTAATGCTAACAGTAGTTAACCTGATCACTGGGCAAACCCAACTGGTTTTCTGACTTATTACTTGGAATATAGTTAACTTTAGCTGGATGTCATTCTAACCTTAGTCAGCCGACTTTCAAAATAAACAGAAATCTGCACAATTAAGTTATATCTGCCTTTTTTTCTTGCTGCTGCTACTGTTACCCGATAAAACTTGTCAAAAAATGAGTCAATTTTCATACTTTAAAATAGTTAAACAAACAAGTTAAAGTGAGTTTTAGGGATGGCGTTTCCTTTGACAGAAACAGGCTCGCAGATACCTCCTGTTTACCTCCAGTTTTCAGTTAACTAAGCTCAAGCTAAACTAAGCTAATTCACGCCTTCCAGTAATAAGAGAGCCGTTAATCTTATTTTCGTAGGAAAGTGAAGTAAACACCCTGTGCTGTGAAATCTGAACTTTGTTCAAACACTGATATTGATTAGTCACATTTAATAAACTGGTGTTATATATAACCCATAACTTAAATCAGTTATCAGTTTAAAACAGTGCTGACTCAGGCTCTCACTATTTACTTTAAAGCATGTGGGTTGTGACAACATCTTGGGCTCTGATGCAAAAGAAGATCGATGCCGTGTGTGTGGAGGGGATGGCAGCACCTGCGAAGCCACGGAGGGACTCTTCAATGACTCTCTACCCAGAGGAGGTAATACACATCTGGCGCCTGGCCTGGCCTGGCCTGAGAAACTTAAATGTCCTGTCACTTCAGGTTTCTGTTAGATCTCCACTGAAATACTGCTGGACTGAGAGAGTGTGTTTGGCTTTGATGACTGTCTTTGACAGCACAAACGACTGTCAGGACAACAGAGTAACTCATCCCTTTTTTGGTAAAACAGCACCTATAGAGCACATGTTTTTTGCTATTTAGATCCTCTCAGAATAGGACTTAAAACTTAACATTTCTCCCATTAAGTACATAATGAAGTGAAGACATCAGGAGAAGAGATAAGTTCTTAATGTTGGGCTTAGTCTGCATTCATCTATAGAGAGTAGGAGAGAGAGAAAACATATTTCACCTTCTATGGTATGGCTAGTAAACCATCTAAAAATACTGCGTGTGCATGTGAGACTGTAAAAGAAAAACACAGGCCTGTTTTGTCCTCCTGCAGGATTGCTTTGTCCTTTTTGGGTGATTTGGAATTTAATCTATATGTACTCCTCCCTTGTATGATATGAAACTTTATGTCTTCTCTGTGTTGTAAAATATGTCACACAGAAATGAGGATTAGAGGGAGGTTTTGAGTGGGAGGATTACCTTAATAATACGTGTTTTTGTCTTCCAGGCTACATGGAGGTGGTCCAGATCCCAAAAGGATCCGTTCACATTGAGATTAGAGAAGTTGCTATGTCAAAGAATTATATTGGTAAGCCTTACTTTTATATGCTATGGTAGTAGTGTGGCTCCAGCTTACAAACTCCACTGACAAAAACTGTTGTTCCTTGCTTATGTGTCAAAGCACAGCTTCAAAGATCCACAAGCATGGCTTTAGACTGCAATCCCAACTCCTTCTCTGGGCCCTACCACTTGATTTTGAAGAGGCAGCTATTCTTTTGGGCATCAAGGTGTATTGGTCAGCTATAGCGTTTGGGATCGTATGGATGACCACCACTCTATGATCCCTAAAAGAGAAGGACATTTTGCCTCTACAAAATGGAGGGATAGGGCCTTGGGTAACAATTGGGATTGGATCTTAGTATTTTTTTTTTACTGGCAATCCATCAGTCTGCAGATCCTTTCATTCATAGCAATGTGGTGAATTGGCAGAAACATCAGGCTGTTTCATATTATCTGTTCAGTTCTGCGTCAGCCCCATTTCCTTGTGCCTTCGTCAAGAGCAAATTAGAGGATGGCATCATTTAATCTCCTCTTGCCTAATGTACAGCCATAAAACAGTCTGTAACCCAAAAAAAAGAAGGATAAAAACCCTCCTGCAGTCCTTGTGATGAGTGACTTGGCAGCTGACTCATCTGCTTTGTTCCAGACTAAACAAAAAGTATTTGCAACCCTGGCATTGTCAGAAGCAAAACAATCAGACAACCGGATTCAATTAAGCTAGTGCTGTGTCTTATCATTAACAAGAGAAAGACATGCGACAGCATGTTGAATTTATAGCAAATGGTGTTGATGGAGGGCTTAAGTTACACTTTGAATCATAGAGCAGCATCAGATTTATAGGGCCATGGTGACAGCTGCCTGGTCCACCAGGATTACGGGGAATATGATGTCCATATATCAAAATTTAAAGAGTACAATTTTGGCAATTGCGTTCGACTTGATTTTCCTGTCCAAGCAATCCTTAATTTTGTTATGAAATTCATCTGTGACCTCATTGATAACGATAATATTTTCTTTTGTAGCATCGCCTGAATCTGTACTCTTTAGGTCAGAAAAGTTGGAATTGTTAAATGTTTTATTAAGTATAAACAGTATGAACATAGACACTGGAATGCTTGCGTAGACTTGTGTAAACTGCACTCTTCAAAAATCGTGGTGCCCAGTCTGTGCCAGATGTGCTGGAAATGGATTTATAGAGAAGAGGATTGTGTTATGTTAAAGAGCAGTAAACTATAGTTCTTCTAATCGAGGCAAATACTGCTGAAGGGAATCTGCAGAGCACGAGCCAGAGAGACAGATTAGCAAATTGTTGGATTGTTTCTCCTCAATTTGGCCCCATTTCAATGCAGAGAAAGTGGATATTTTCAGATCTGTTGCGCTTGGAGACTGGCTTTTGTTTTGACAACCAGACAGAGTGGTATTCATGAGATTCGTCCGGGCTTTCACCTGAACTGTGCTCTCTTTCTTGTCCAAAATGAGCCATTTGTACATGTTGGTGCACACGAATGTCTTCATTTGGCAAAGTGTGCGTCTGCTGAGACTGCAAGTCGTCACTGACATCACAGAGGTTGATGATGAAGATGCCAAATGGTTGTCTTCAGCTACTGTTCCACTCTGCTCTTGATTTCAGCTTACTAAAAGTTTTTTTTTTTGTTTCTGTGATTGCTTAGCTTTGAAATCTGAAGGGGATGAATATTACATAAACGGAGCATGGACCATCGACTGGCCCAGGAAGTTTGACATTGCAGGGACAGCCTTCCACTACAAGAGACCCTCTGATGAACCGGAGTCCTTAGAGGCACTGGGAGCTACCACTGAAAATCTGTTTGTTATGGTAATATAACCTCTCCTATTGTGTAAAAGTTGTACTATAAAAACACAGTTTCACAGTTTTGGTATTGTCGTTGCCATAAGCTTTGGGAGTGGAGTCTTTGAATGGCTACCTGTGGATATTTCTTCAGCTCTATCTGTTTTTAACACAATTTCTGCAAATGAGAGACTCATTTTGTGATATTAATATTTTTTAGCTTGCATTGTTCCCGTGTGTGATAGCGTGATGGTAGTCTCCTTCCTTGGCTTTCCTTTTGCACTGCTACATTTCGTCACACGTGACCTCTGCCTACCGTCTGTGGAAAACCGTGAAACCAAAGGGGGACCTTCTCATAAAAATATTACGGCACTCGTCTCTAAAAACTTCACAGGATGCCAATAACTTTTCATGGAGACAGTTTCACCTTTGACTTTTAATAAAAGAATCAGAGGTTGCTCATCTTTCAGGTGGTAGAGTTTCATGTCCAATCCAAACTGCAAAAGTGCTTGTGCTGTACATCTTGTTGCTGTTTGCTGTTGTCTAAGACAGCTGACTGTAACTTAACATCTGGATGCTAACCTTGACTGATCCTTATAATGATGTGTGGGGTCAAAACACACAGACATGCCACTTGATTTGAGTAAGGAGCCTCTGCAGAACACAGAACACACCAAAGTGGGACTTCCTCGTCCATTAAACAAGATCGATTTAAATCACTTATATTACCTTTTACACTACCCACGTGGGATTTCCAGACAGCCACTTTTAATGGTTAAAGAATGCCCGCTCTTGCTTGATTTAGTGAACATCTATATTACTGTGCGGCAGTTTGCTCAAACATGTTGTCGAACATAAACGTGTCAGTGTGAATCCACACAACACAGAATGTTAATGGATTTTATGACCAGTTTCCCTTCATGTTTGTGAGCTGACGCAAGGCAGTTGTGCATGTTTTTGTTGTAGCACTCTGTGGTTTCTGTCCTTAGCAAGAGTGTCAAAAATACCACACCGCACAACACCACTGGCGTGGACAAACTACTGGCCACTTGACCAACAGTCTTTGGTCAAGTGGCCAGTAGCACAACTGAAAACCAGGAGCTATATGTACTGAGGGCAATCAACAAACAAGCAACAGCTGTGTGTAACAGAAACCTGGTGTGGACAGAGACAGGAAGTAACTGAGGGAATCTGGGTAAAATGACAATAAAACGTAATTGAAAAAAGAACTAAATGACTATAAACTAAAACCCAAAAAATACAAACTCAAATGAGGCATGTACACAAAAACAAACTAGATCTAAAGACATAAGCTTAAGACTGAGAACAAAAGCTAGAAAGCAAACAGGACATAGAGAATACAAATGACTACAGCATAAACCAGAACCTAACACAAGACTCATAGATAAAAGAGAACGCACAAAGTATAAGACACTACAAGATAAAGACCAGAAACACATCAGAATCAAAATAACTCAAAACAAGACCTCACAGACCCTAACTGTGACACACCAGCTGTTTCTGGAGTCACTGACTGACGTCTTCCCAGATATAATATCCAAGATATTTCCAGAGTCAAGACTAATCCGTGAAGAAAAGCTCTCATCGTTTTCCTCTTGTGGGTGTCCACCGTTGTATTTGTTGTATTTGTTGTATTTGTTGTATTTGTTGTATTTGTTGTATTTGTTGTATTTGTTGTATTTTCTTCCCAGGTTTGTTTCTGGTTCGACAACTACTTCTTCTACTGTAATGTGGCAGTACGCGCCTTATACTGCCACCATCTGATGACACTGTATATTACTTCAAACCAGCCATGGAAATGTGTCTGATTCACGTTTCTCTTTTGTGGTTTTCAAAAACTTCCCATCAGAGTTGCTTTGATGCTGAATGAAAACCCAGTTAGTGACTATTACATGTTAATGCTGTGTATTTGATGTAAACAAGCTGCTGTTTGCTAGTTGTTATTTATCCTGTTGTGTTGCCCCCTTAAAGCTGTTGTATACGTTCTCAAAAAGTATCTCTCTGCAGTGGCTGAGAGCAACACAACACAAATGGACATAGGTACTAGAACCTGAAGTCGCTGACAATGATCTATTTCACAACAAAACAAAAACCAAGCAAAGATCAACAACAGCACTATCACAACTAAGAGCTACCTACAACTCAAATTATACCACATATTTCTTATTCTGCTCCCAAGTGGCATCAAAATGCTATAACACGTGGACAAGGCACCAACAGAGAGCCTAATGAGATCTATGTTCTCATTTTAAGTGGTGAGATTAATGCAATTAATACAGGTTTGACAACAGAAACCAACTTTTGTTAACTTGACGTCACTGCAGGTCCTCCTTCAGGAACAGAACATGGGAATACGCTACAGGTTTAACGTACCAATCCAGCGCACAGGGAGCGGTGACAATGAAGTGGGCTTTTCCTGGCACCACCTGCCCTGGTCTGAATGCTCAGCTACCTGTGCTGGAGGTTAGTCAACACTTCACCTTTACTCTTTGTTCTTCTTGTCGAGGAGCCTCCTGTGTGTGCTGATGCTGATGCTGGACTATTTATGGTTTCTTGTTGAAGCTTTTCAGTGGTGAAGCAAATTCTCATTTTACTAGAGATAAAGCTACTGTTCTTTGTGCTCTGACCTGCTTCGCTGTTGTGGCCAGCTGCTTTTTTAAAAAGAACGCTCCACTTTAGTGTGGAGTACCATATCAAGCTGTGGGTGCTTAAATTCTTTTTGAATACCTCTAATCTTCTCAAACATATTCGTATATTCGTCTGTCATTTTCTAAATCTTCCCTGACCGATATTTCCGCAAACTCTGCAGATCATTGCGCAGAAAGCCAGGATCATAATTTGAGATGGGTTTCAAGAATCCTCACATTATAACTGGAGATTCAACCCTCTAATAAATTCAATATGTATATTTTCTATATTTTAGCCATGGTAATGAATACAGTGTCAGTTATGTGAATGAGCTGCTCTGCATAGCTTCTGGTTTACCAGTGTTGCACAGAGATGCGGCCACTCTTCTTGAGTGCTGTTACTACAGAGTAAAATGCAAAATCCGAAACCACAGTGAAATGCTGACCATGGCCTCAAGAATGACTAAACCAAACCTTTTAGCCCAAAAGCAATGGGTTTCATGCAACAATAAATAGTGTTTCTTCCCAGTTGTCAAGCGTGGCCTGGACAGGGTTTGTAATATTTTGTAAAAGCATGACTGAATAAGCATGTTGGTTTTTCTGAGGAAGGATTTCCAAAGCCAGAGCATAAGTTTTAGGCTGTTCCTCAGATGGGGAAGCACACATTGCATTCCAGCATTGTAAAAATGCCTTTGCATTGTTGATCCAAATGATCATATTCGTGTCACTGCATGTCACTCACTAGGCTGGCCTTTAAATCAGTAAAATCTTCTTTAATCACACACCCAGTTGACACCCAGCTAATCATGAGGTGTCGTGTAATATGTCACTACAGTCATGAAATCTATGAAAAACACTTTTTGACACAACTTAAACGGTTTCACCCCACGTTTTTCACGATTCCTCTTAACTGTATTTCACTCAGAGCACAGATGGGTAGATTTTCTATACTTTACACAGACACACGCACACACACACGTACACACACACACACACGTCCATATCTCATTACATCTGCCAGACAAGTCTGCCGCTGGATATGTCCCGTGAGAGTCCAAACAGACCCAGTCTTAGTAGGTACGGCATACACACACACACACACACACATACACACACAGTGGGAGGTGTGACACGGATACGGTAGCCCTCACTCTTTCTGGCAGAAGCCAAAGTAAAGAGCTCCCTGCTCTGTAAAAGTGATTTGCCAACATATCCTGCAAAGAATCAGGAATTTACATGTCTGGATCTACTACAGACTGAAAACGATACCATCTCCACTCCAACACAGCGTTCGGCGCATTGGCCGGTCCTTGCGTTTCTGAGGGGCTTTTAATGCGCAAGATCAGCTGAGAGGTGTGCTGCCTTATTGATTAGTCTTTCCCCCTGCAGGTTCCCAAAAACAGGAGGTGGTATGCAAGAGGCTTGACGACAACTCTGTGGTGCAGAACAACTACTGTGACCCAGACAGCAAACCCCCAGAGAACCAAAGAGACTGCAACACTGAGCCGTGTCCCCCAGAGTGCGTAACACCAAGTCTTTTTATCAGGCAATGGTTCAGGAATTAGAGTAAAATGAATGTCAAAGTTTTATTGGGCCAAAGGTGAAGGCAGCGTATTTAAACTATCTGTTTACAATAGAATAAAACAGGGAAAAATCTGCAAACGTTTTAAGCTTGAAGCTTAAATAGCCGTTTGCTTGATAAATGGCAGAAACTGTTTGAATCTGTTCAAATTTTATCCCAAGTACTAATCTATTGTATCTAAGTGCTGTGCTATTGTATAAGAACAAGTTCAAACTTTCATTGGCAGACAAGCTGCCCTTTTAGAAAGTATTTATTCATACCTAAATGCATTAAATTAGGTTTTTGTTTGAGTAACATCTGCAATTATTTTGAGTTGCGTCCTCTGCCGACTTGATGAATAACAGTACATGTTTACATTCTTTTCCCAAAGTTTTTGGTCTTTAACAACCCCTTGAGGAATGTTTCTGTCCCTGATGCTAAGATCAAACTACCCCTTACCCTATTCAGAGGAGAAATTTACCTCGATAGTTACTGATCCTGAAACCTGTTAAGTTTTAATTTGTGACATTTGGGTGTAATATATAGAAATATTGTTCATTGTGTTTTTATCTTTTTTTAACTTTAGAATGAGCAATTTATGCCTTAAGGCACCTTGAGTTGCCCTTCTTTTGCCCCACCTCTATGCTGCAACATCATATTATAAGAATAAGGAAACAAAGGAAACACATTTGTCATAGCCAGCATAGTCTGGGGTTAGGCAGTGGGTATTTAGTTGGTTTCAATGTTTAATTTGTGCCATGAGATGTTGCTAAATCCTACGCACTGGACCTTTTGTAAACCTTTTGTAAATTCATCAGACCACTCCGATAATATCCAAACTCATTGATGTTTAGGACTCACAATGCCAGATACCAGTTCATCGCTTAAGGCAAATGTTTTCAAGCTACTATTGCCCAATGTCAAAACCAACAGTCTTGAATGCTGTTCTACTGTTTAACCTGAGATATAAACAACCTATGATGACTATATTTTCCCAAAAATTCTCTCCAGTCTCAATTAACCTCCTGCTTTTGTTTTCTCTTGCACAACGATCCTCCTTTTGCTTACACCCTTTTCCACATGAGATCACATGTCTTGGTGGATTAGAGAGAGGATCACCCGTGAAGTTATGATTAAGTCTCCTGTAGTCTGAGCAAAATTTAAAGATGTAAAAAGCTCTACTATGGCCCAACGACAGTCTCTACACTAAAGGACGAGGTGCTAAGTGGGCTCAGATGCACACTTGCAAACTTTCCTGTGGGAATTGCCTAAAGTTCATTGTGAAATTGATGACTTACGGTATGAGTGTTAGTTGTCCCACCCCCCACAAAATCCACATTTACCATACAAGGAATTTGCGATTAGGAGATCATCTTGGTAGTTAACCTGTGAGTAACAACTTATGACTGCTGGCTGTTGTGGTTATTTATTACACAATTGTAGAGATGTTTTTTATCTCTCAAACATCTGCATAGGATTTATTATGTTCTTGGCTTTCCTGACTTTTCCGTCAGCTGATAATTGTCTGTAGGTTTGTCTCTTTTTGCATTACACACTGACATTTGATCCTTTGCTCATATAAGAATATTAAGTACAACAGACTTAGTTGCTGCTTTTAAAGGAAAAACCCTCCGTGAAAATTAGACAGACTCGTGATATTCACCTTCTGTGAGCTGCAGTTGTAAAAATGTGTTGGAAGAAAATAAAAAACATAAAATGGCAGTGATTTGTAACTTCATATGTAAACTATTTTCAGTGCTTCTTCTTGCCAAAAATAAGAGGCCTGAAAATGACCACCTGTGTTTGATTGTTTTGGCTTCTTTACCAATGCTCAAGGGAAAAAGTGCACGTATACAGGTGGAATATGAACATGCGTTTGGTGGCCAAAGGTCCATAAACCACTCACTTGAATCATGTCTGTAAAAAGAGGGATTAACTGCATGATTTTGATTAGTTTCAGAATATCTGATAATTATTTGTGTATGAGGCTGAATGTTGGTGTTTCTCAGCTGTATTTCAGCAAAAAAACAAAAAACAACCAACCAATCAACAGTAATTTGTTTTCATATGATTATTCTTGGGTTATTTATTTTCACATCTGTATTCAGTGGACTCAGACGTGTGGTATCTCATTTATTTTCATTAAGATTATGGCAGTGGATGTGTCTACTGAGTTATGGCACACACATGTCTGTAAACGAAGGCAAACAGCCCTTCTGCAGCGTCAGAAAAGACAGACTAAAGGAGACCATGTAAACACTATTTCTTTAAAATAGCCAGGTTTTATGGACTCTGCTAATGAAAGCTGACACAGATGTTTGAACATGTTGTTAATTATGTATACATTCCTTCAGATGATGTCATATCTCACAGGCTAGATGTGTTTGAAGGGCTGTTGTTTTATGATATAATTCTGTAATGTGTAGCCACAGGGTTGAATAAGTGTGTGCTCCACACTAAAATACACTCACCGGTGTTAACATTTGTAGTGCAATGTGTTATTTAAAGCAACCACAAAGGTTTATTTTCATTGTTTTTGTTGTCGCCAGACAGACTTGCTAGCTTAGCCAACCACAAACTTACTTCAGTAACCACAAAAAAGCAGTTTTGTATGGTTGTTTTTGCACAGATTAATCAGAAGAGATAAACTGCATTAATTTGAGAACTTTAGGGGTTTTGATAAGTGTATTTTTGGACTGTGGATACAGTATTGGTAGCTGTTTTGTTTCCACTTCTCATGCTAGGCTAAGCTAAATTCCTCCTAATTCTTTGTATTTAGCACACACTCAGTAACTGATATTGATTTTTTTGATTTTATATATTTGTTTATAATTCAGTATTGTGATTTATTGGTGCATACTGCCAAACTATTTTGAAACTAATAAAATGAATACAAACTAGTTAAAAATAAAATGAAGTGTGCTGATTCAGGAGGCTCTAGAAGGTCACAGGGTTTTGTAAGCTTGCCACACAGATAACCACAACAGATTGGCCCTATAAAGGCTGAAATAAGTCAAGCCAGAAGAAATAATAGTTTGAATGATGGTCCTAAATTGGCCATATTTGCACCCAAGTCTGGAAGTTAAAACTGAACAAGGTTAAATTCAAGTTACCACACATAACATTAGTGCCAATTGTTGGCTCAAACTGGCCCAAATCCACACATCAAAAACCTGACCAAATATGACAACCATTACTGAACCAGAGCTGGCTTTTCAAAAACAAAGAAGGACACCCAGTATAGCTCAGTCGGATCAACTTACCTAGCTGCTAGTATTAATGCCAATACATTACAGTACAAGTAAAACTAGCTTTACGTGATCAGGCTCAAACTAATTTTTTTATTTCAACTGGATACTTACACTAATTCTATGACTCAGGTGGTTTATTGGTGACTGGTCAGAGTGTGGAAAGACATGTGATGGTGGGATAAGGACAAGGACAGTCCTGTGTATCAGGAAGATTGGCCCTGCTGAGGAGGAAACACTGGAGGACTCCCACTGTCTGACTCATCGACCTATCGAAAGAGAGTCCTGCAACAACCAGTCCTGCCCGCCAAAGTGGGTCACCCTGGAGTGGTCTGAGGTAGGATGACTTTCTGGTTTCTTAAGTTCATTGTGCTGTTGAGATCTTCTTTTATTTTACATGTTTTCCTCCTGCTTTAGTGCACACCTAAATGTGGCCCAGGCTTTAAGCACCGCATTGCCTTGTGTAAGAGCAGCGACCTGACCAAAACCTTCCCACCCGGCCACTGCCCGAGCCACAACAAACCTCCGGTCCGAATCCGCTGCAGTTTAGGACGCTGTCCTCCTCCTCGGTGGATCCCCGGTGACTGGGGACAGGTAGACCTTCAACTCTGGCATACATAATCAAAACCTCACAAACAACAATATGCTGGTTAATCCTTTTACGGGATTGTTACATGCACAGATTAATTCCATGTGTTGGTGAATGGTTTCTATGATTAACATATGACATACAGGGAGTTTCAAACAGGCCAGAGATGAGTGTGCGTGTGTTGAAGCTGTGTTTGTAAGTCCAGCTGTTCCAGCCGGCCTGGAGTGTGTGAGCGGTGTCTGTAATATCCTACTGTTTGAAGTTTATCTCTGCATCAGAGCTGGCTCTCTGTCACTTCCAGGAACACGGTTTTGAGGGAGACAGTGGAGTAGCATTCTTGGGCTCACCCTGACATGACCGAGTACTATCAGGAAAAAACGCTGAGCGCTTTACAACACAGCTGACTCATGTTTGTGAGATGATGCCAAAAAGTCGTGCGTCATAAAGAGTCATATCTACAAAAAGTATGGCTTGTTATTTTGGAGGGATTGTTGATGATTTTGTATAAAAGTGGAATTTTAAACAGTATGATCTGATGTTTGTGTGAGCGTGACATCGAGTTTCAGATGTGTTTTTCAGGTCAGAGATAAAAGCTTAAGAGCAAGTGGCGGCTTACACTTAGCTTCTCCTCCCATCATTATCAACATGTATCAGTAACCTTTATAAATTATTCAGCATCAATAAAGCCCCTTTTTACACTGGATATAAACACATTTACATCTTGCTCTTGACTCTGAAGCAGTGGTTGGTTTTAATCGGCACCAGTTCATCTCAGTATTGATGGAAACACAGCGTCTGGGTGTAGAGGTAAATTTACACTAAGGATGCTGCAGTCGGGGCAACAAAAATGGAAACAGTTGACATGTTCTATACAGAAACAGATGCCCACTGACGGTAAAGTCTCACATGGAAGCTCTAAATCCAATTTGAACAACTCTCTGAAAAAAAGAGATGAGAATAGTCTTTTTTTCTTCTTCTTTTGTCATACATGTCATCAAGACATTTGGAAACGTATTCTCTGTCCTGCTGTGTGGGGCTGATATCCCTGGTCCAGTCAAAAGTTGTAAACTTGGTTATCTCTGAGGCTTGTAGGATGAAGTGTAATGTCATCCCCTCATGTTGTAGTGACACGCCTGACCTCTGGTAGATGGAGGTATACTGAACCAATTGGAGCACTGATGATAAACTCGCCCTTGCACACACAATGATTAAGGCTTGAATCGGCTTGCTTTAGTGGTGGTATAAATACACTCGCTCTAGCCCTTTTCCCACTTCTTCTGTTGTTCTGTTATTAAAAGCTTCACTGTTGCTGCTCCTGTGCCTCACTGGCTGGTGAACTAATCCTCAAAGTGTCAGGAAGGAGATCGTTGCATGCTACCAAGAGCGTGGTGACGCACGCTAAAACTCGCCTTGTTGAAATCCCATTGAAGGTGCTCCACTGACGTATGCCATCTGTCAGGGCAACCCTAATAAAGACTCTCTAATTGGGAAGGGATGACATGCAAGCTAACTGATTCTGAAGCTGGGTTCATATCATGCACTTGGACATGAGCACGTACCCTGGGGGTGGCTAACAGGGGTGCTCAGAGATTTAATGTAGAGATATGCATTTTAGCATTTTGTTTGGTCGAAGTTGGGTTGGCACGTACACGATTTGCATTTTATTGGTCTTTGTTTGTTTCTGCAAAGGCGTTTAATGGATAAATCTGAGGTTTTTATTACAACTGGCACATCAATGGAAGTTTGTTCAACAAACATTTTTTTTCAGTTACCTCAAGAAAAACAAGCCAAAATTGACCATATGCTAATGGAGTTAGCCAGAGCTTGATTTTATTAAGATTTATCAATGTTTTATAGGCCAGCATTTAGGAATATGCTCACAAACAAGTCATAAATAGGTACACAGTACTGGCAGTAATTTATAAAGACATTAGCGCTCAAATATTCTCTTAGACGCACAATAAAAGGGATACCCCTTCCACAGAAGAATGGACAAGCAGACTACGGAACAAAAAAAGTCAAGTTTTTAATAGTTTTTCCATTTCTGCAGCTGTAGTCATGTAATCATTAGAGTAACAACTATAAATGGTAAATGGACTTGTACTTGTATAGCGCTTTTCTAGTCTAGCTGACCACTCAAAGCGCTTCACTACATGCCGCATTCACCCCATTCACACACAATCATACAGCATGTCTTAAGATTCATAACTACGTGCTTTTCTAATCATTCATACACACATTCATACCCCCAATGATACACTGGGGGGGCAACGTGGGGTTCAGTGTCTTGCCCAAGGACGCTTCGACATGTATTCTGGGGAAGCCAGAGTCGAACCACCGACCTTCCGATTGGTGGGTGACTGCTCTTCCTCCTGGATAAGCAATTGAAGGTCATGATGTGCGGGATGTAGTGACACCTAATGGCACAAATTGCAAATTGCAGCCAAATCAGTACCATGCTGAAAGCCCTCTCCAGAGCCAGTGTTTGATTTGTGCCTTCTAGGCTACTGTTGTATCCGATGGCGCAACACGATGAAAGGGTTGGGAGGCATCTTTAGATATAAATGGCTCTTTGTAAGGTAATAAAAACATTGCAAGTTATATTTTCATTCCATTATAGACTAATAAAACTGTAATTATCAATTATTAATCATATAATTTAATAGATCACCATAAACGTTACACACTTAAACTTAAAAGTAAATTACTTGGAGGAAAAACCTTAATGCAGGATACTTGCAGATGGATTCATATTTTCAGAAATTCTTTACAATTTCTACATTAAGACCTCAATAAGCCTGCCTATAATAAACCTACTTACTACAAAGAGAAATCATAAATTCATGAATAAATCATAAGAAAGCCAAAGAGCCCAAGTAGGTTTAAGGATGCTTTTCAATCACCAGCTGAACCTTTTGCTTAAAGTTGAGAAACAGTCACTGAAAGGCAGTTGGTTGAATAAGTCGGGGGAAGGTGACTCTCTCTGCTTGCTGCCTCCATGTCTCACTGATTGGTTGATTGGATCAAGTTGTGCTGTGTATCTGCAGGGATTAATACAGAATGGCTTAGTGTGTGTCTGGGTGAGTGCAGGAGCCTCTGCCCGGCCATAAGGGTCACAGAGTTAAATTAATCAGCTGAATGCGGCTCTGAATGGACAATAAGTTTTGCTCTGATGTCTTTCTTGTTTTAGTGTTCGGCGCACTGTGGCTTGGGCCAGCAGATGAGGACGGTGACGTGTCTGTCCTACACTGGACAGCCGTCAAATGAGTGTGCAGAATCCCTCCGGCCTGCCACTATGCAACAATGTGAGAGCAAGTGCGACGCCACCCCAATCTCCAATGGCGATGGTAAGATGACTAAACAAATGGCACTTAAAGGTCTGCATCTGGAAGAGCATTTGTGTTTACCAGACAGACTTGCTGTACTGATTGTACACTGTAAACAGCCTATCTTCATCCTCACAGCTCTGCTTTGACCTAAACACTCTTGGATGACACACACCTCTACATTTTGCCAGCTACATTAATCTTTCCACTGAGGTTGGCTCCTGGTCAAAGCAAAACAACTCAACCCTCCATATATACTTGCACATGATGGATTGCTATTCAGATGCATAGAGAGGGACCTTTCGATTAGCCTGAATGGAAAACGTGAGCAGCGTTTACAGGCTGGCTAATGGGATTAGCTGTAGGCTAATTGTTCCTTTACGGACAGCAGTGAGGCAATGTCTCGTTTCATTTGGCTCTGTAGAGGCAGGGGCCAAAGCCTAATAAGGGAAGACACTCTGATCGTGATAAGGCATTTAGAGAACTGCCTGTCCGGCATCCAGCAAGCAGTTTAAGTGTGTGTGTGTGTGTGTATGTGTGAGTGTGCAACATAGGGATGGCAGTCAGCCCAGTTTGTGAGCGAGGCCAGGATCTGTCTCAGTCTTAGTCTCTGCGTCCAAGTATAGTTGCAGAGCTTTATTCTGCTGAGGCCCAAGAGAGATGCTCCAGTCTCAGAGTAGCAGGTTAACTCCAGTTTATGTGTCTTACATGTTATTGTTACATAATGATAACAATCAGATTTCCCTTCAACCATAATTGATAGTTCTTGGAAAACCCAGATCATTTAACAACTTACCTTTAACCTGAAGGTATTTCCTGAAACATTAAGGACTCCTCCAACCATGTGAGTGAAAAAAAAAACTGCTCACTTCTGATTTTCTTGGGTTTATTATTTAAAAAAAGGGAAAACATCTGTGTTCTTTTGTAGTCAGATGAAATATTGGAACGAAACATCAGTGTTCACCACAACAATAACTGATGAGAAATCTTTGGTCCCAGTTGAACAAATTGAGTGTATACATCAAGTGAATCATTTCAAACCACCAATCCCATTTGGATAAGGAATCTACAGTTTTTCTATTCAGATGGTTTAGTTTTGAGAAACAGTATTTGTAATGGAATTAGGTGTAATTTCTACTTTTATCATAACATGTTTTAAATAAAATATCAATGTGTCAGTAAAGCAGGGGTTTGTCCATTTGAAAATCATAGTTTCACTGTAAATTTATCACAGTATCGTTTACCTACTCAGCCTGCAAATTTGCTCTTTTTATCGTCTCTCATTCGGGTTGATTTTGACACCCGAAATTAATGTAGTTTTGTCTTTTTGACAAAAATGTTCTGTAATATCAGTCATGTCAGTTCTTTTCCATGGCCTCACCAAACTGCTGCCACACCTGAGTTTTAGCTTCAGCAGCCACTGATGCTTTAGCTGTTTCAGTTACTCTGTACCAGTTAGCTGCTTAAGGTGACGTCCAGGCAAACTAAGCCCAAACGGCTTCCTTCTTCAGCTTGATGGCTTCTCTCACTGCTGGCATCCACTAGCAGGTCCTCCGGTTACCACCACAACAGGCACCGACAGCCTCCAAGCTACAGCTCTTGGAAGCTGCATCTGCAATGGTGGTCCTGAACATGGTCCATTCAGATTCCATGTTCCCGACCTAACCCGGGTATGACACATCTACAAAGTCGATCATCGATCGTTGACCTAAGGTGACCTGGTACCAGGCACTCTTATGTACCACCTTATGCTCAAACATGATGTTTGTAATTAACAATCCATGGCTAGCACAGAAATCCAAAAACAAAACACTGCTCTGGTTCAGATCAGGTTTTTACTGCTAGCTGACCGCTAGCATTACTGGTTCTGAGTCTGGTTCTGCCAGAGGTTTCTTCCTGTTAAAAGGGAGTTTTTTCTTTCCACCGTTGACTTGTGCACACTTAGGATGCGAGAGATTGGCTTGAAGAGCAGAGAATTTTCAGTATAATCTGTTGGTTTCTTTGGTTTGGCAACCTTTTTTTTTTCCATTGGCTTTGTATGAATCAGACCAATTTGAAATTTCATGAATTGGCGTTCATTGGATAATGTTTGCATTACAATGAATTTGACTGTAATTGGCTTGAATTGGGCTGTATCTTTGAAGTGCCTTGAGATTACCTTTGTTGGGATTTGGCGCAATATGAATAAAACTGAATTGAATTGCGTTGTTTTTGTCATCTGCCTGCAAGACACACTGTATATTATTTGCTCAGCTCAGCGCAGCTGACATTTAAGGCGTTTGGCAGCTTGACAGCTGGAGCTGAGAGAGACCAAAAGCAGAGCTAAAAGACAATGAAGAGTGGACTTACCTTCATTGGATGGCCAAAACATGACTCCATATGAAGGATACCTTTACACCATAGCTACTGGGTGTGCAAATAAACAGGTTTGCTAAGTGGTCTTCTATCAATTTTGGTTTCACAGCTTGCTCTGCTAACCCTAAATGGCCGTAAAGTCGCCGATCTTAGGTCTGAATAACCTTTTAGGTATTTGTTTGTCAGAAAGTCAGATCCATACCACGATGACGCAGATATAATGGTTGTACAAGAGAGGTCAAAAACAGGGACTACAAGCAGGTCACTTCTTCAAAAAGAGACACAAATTACAATTTCTCACTGTTTGACTCCGATTTTCTCCTTCTGTTCTGCAGAGTGCAAAGATGTAAACAAAGTGGCTTACTGCCCGCTGGTTCTGAAGTTCAAGTTCTGCAGCCGGGCATACTTCAGGCAGATGTGCTGCAAGACCTGCCAGGGGCACTGAACCTTGGAGCATGAGGACAATGCGTCACAAGAAAGACTGAAAGACGGATACAGAGGCAAAGAAGATGGAGGGATATGGCACTGAGGGGGTGAGAAGAAGAAAACGAGGCAGGCTGAAAAAACACCCCAACTCTTTAGTAGTGGAAGACATATTGAGTGAGCGGGAGAGGAAAGGATTTCCCTGTTTATCACACCCGAGCCTTCTTCCCTCCATCACGGTAGAATCCAAACCACTGCTCAGCCCATAACGCTGACACAAACTTTTCCTGTTTTAATTTTTCACTTCCGTGAAGTGGAACTTGGAAGATTATTTGTTGGTGATGTTATTTTTATTATAATAATAATGATTGATATCATTGTTAGTCTTCCTCCGTTTTTGTTGTGTTATGAATCCAAAGTGCTGGACACATCGCTTACAGAGGACGTACCCCGGAGATGAAAAGAGGGGAGCTCAACGTGTCGGACTCCTGTCTTTGGGAGGACTGTGATGGTGCTATTGGCAGACTGAAATTTGGCTTCGGTGCACTTTTTCGTGTAAATACATTCCCAATGTACCGCTCAAATAGAGAGACCCCATCAGTGTACTGTATATTTATTGTACAATTTCAACCAGAGTGGAGATATTGTCCTGTCAGATAGTAGCCTACTGTCATGGAAGGGAATGTAATGTGATTGAATTCCTATTCAATGACTTTGTGCTGGAATGAAATTATTGCATACTGTAACATACGTTAGACCCTTATATACTCTAAAAATGTGTTTATTATATATTATATTTATCCAGAACCAGAAAATGACATGTGGTTATAGGAGAATTATGTTTTTGTTTCCTCAGACAGGTGCCTTAGTTCCTCACAGTCGAATAAACAGTCCCCCCCGTGTCAGTCATTAGATCAAAGTATATTGTCAGACGGTGCCGAGGCCCCCATAAAAAAGTGGGCTTTTACTAAACATCCCATCAAGGAGTTTTCAGCTGACTAGTGAAGTATTCATTTTGAAGGATCATTTTCAATTAAGCAGCCCGATCATTAGAATCACAGTGCAGCCTCTCTTTCTCACTCCTTTCACACTGGATGATTATTTCATCAAATACCAGTTGGGTGTCACATTTTTCATGTTTCTTAGCAAGAATTAAAGGAAAAGTTCAACATTTTGGAAAATGTCCTATTTGCTTTCTTGCAGAGAATTAAACAAGAAGACTCAAGGAAATGGTTAGCTTAGCTCAAAGACTGGAAACATCAGAGAAATGGCCAGCCCAGTAGCATCTCGACATAATGAGAATCAGAACATCAGCACCTCGAGAGCTCAGTAAAAAAACAGAGAGTATCAAGCAGCTACAAAACACTGAATGTGAAAAAGTTATGTCTGAATTTTCAGGCTCACTTAGTTATAATCATGTCACAAATCAAATGCATTTTACATCAGTAAGTATTCCTATTTGCTTGGATGCTTTGGAGCCAAGTGGACGCCAGGGAGGTATTCTGCAAACTGCACAACTTTCTTTCTGTTTTGAGGGAGACTAACTTAGACATCACAAAGAAAGCGCCGACTCCAGTTATTGCAACTTTGAAAAAGTTCCCTTGGTCCTCTGTTCAGTCTGGTTCAAGCACAAAAAAAAGTTTGCTCATACGGATGATGCGTAAAGATACTAAACTCAGCAACCGGTTGTTTGCAGCAATTATTAATAACTTCATATTTATGTGGCTTTTGCTCTCTTTCAGTGAGCCTCTAAAATGCTCTGTATGTCACCCCTGAGCTCCTACAAGATGATTATAAACAAAGTTGATGTTTTAGTAACCAGTTTAATATGTGGACTTCTAGTTCACAGAGCATCTGTGTTTTACAGGGGGTTATGTGTTGGACTTTTTTAAAGCCATGTTTAATCATGACACGCTTTCTTTGAAAAATTGTCTCAAACACCAAAACAACCCAGCTGGACCCATGACGCCTGTGTTCCAGGGTCCATCTCACAGAAACAACACATGTGAAACCAACATGAGGTCTTTTAACACTTCGTTAGGTGGTGTTGCCAAGTAATGGGATGAATTGGCATCTCAGCACTTTGGTAACAAAGCCAGTGGAAAGTCAGCCAATAAGCAATTTTGGCTTAATGCCGTTATAAGAGTCAAACTTCCACAAAGAGAGATAAGACCAGTTGTTATTGAGCTGCTGAAAGATTTCAGGTTAAGTTTTGGTTTGCTGCTCTCACGCCACAACCAGTGGTTTGTTGTATCCTGAGCCTTTTAAACTCACAAATCAGTCGGATTTAGACATTTGTTTGTTTGGGGTTAGTGCCGAGCAGTCTCACCTTGATTCCAGCCTTTATTTTCAGGCTAAGCTAACCGTTATAGAAAGTGAAGATCTCTCCAAATGTTGAACTATTCCTGCACTTGTATTGCCAGGCGACAAACCCAGGCTTCCCACGTCCCCAAATTAAGTGTCCTCTTTCCTCTCATCATCTGTGTCCCTCCGTGCAAAGAACAAAAACAGCCAACTCAATGGTGCTTTTCCCGCTCTTGTATTGTATTGTTTATTTCATGGAGTGCTGTGTTTACCTCCTCTTTTCTCCCTGCTATGCTCTGAGGGTTATGGCCTTCCCAGGCTTCTGGTGCTATCAAGTGGGTGCTTCCATTTAAATCCTCTCCGGTGTGCTTAAAAGTGAGGCTGGATCCAAACAATATGAAATAATATACTTGTCAATATCTCTGCTGGTAAATGCTGGTCATGTTATTGTTTGTTTGTATCTGTTTATACCTCACACTGGGAATTTTTACTGTTAATCGTGTATTGTTGTTTGTGCAACCACCAAAATGGACACTTGCCCGGATGTATCGGATCCCTTTACCCAGGTGACATTTCTGCTGGTGTCGAGGTGGTGAAAGGGAACACCTCTGAAATGTCTCTACTTGTTATGTTGAGGTAGAGTTGGGAGAAATCTGGGAGACAACAAAGGAGCATAAAAGGATCTCAATGAATCTGTTAACAACTAAATTCGAATTTTGCTGCTGCTACTGTTTTGTAGCCACCTTCCATATAGAAATACCGAACAGGTTTTATTGGTAACCGAACCTTCAGTGAGGCAGTCGGGACGCTGAGAAGCATTTGAAATCAGATGAACTCAAACTGCTCAGAGCGACTCATCTACTGGCTGCGGGATAAAGAGCCTTCAGAAAAAGAGAAGTGAACTCGATCAAAGTGGTACTCATTGCTGTGAACTTGGATGTTTGAATGTCACATTGCTTATACCTGTACCTAAAGTGCAAGAGAAATGAAAAGCATCATGTGATTATTTGCATTTATTTTATATTCAGTATTAATGTTGCTAAACTGTTACTATTTTTTTTCAATTGTTAATTATATGCTAATTTATTGTGTTGTTTCACTTGTACATTTATTTCACTGCATGCAAACTGAATTTAGCATAGTGAAAAAAAAATGCAGTGATACAGCCCTTCACCAACTTTTTTAAAAGGTAGATACAATAAAAAGAGCAGCTTTTAAAGAGATCCCGTATTAGTGGATTCATTTACTTCCACTGCATGTCGAAATACATCAACACAAGTACGCACAACATTTCTAGTTGTGCATTTTGAGGCAATTCCCATGAGCAGGTCAACAAACGCTGAATATCAAATCAGAATTGTTGGTGCCTGCAGGGTGAATGCTCCGTTCTCACAGGCTTTAAAAGAGATATACTCTTGTTCTTTCATTCAACTTTTGGAAAGCATCCACAGCGTGAGACCAGCTAATGGCATCACACCAGGATACCCGTTACCACTGCTGAAGATATCTATTCACTTGCTGGCACAGCTTAAGGTATCCCAAGCAGAGAAAGAGCTTTTGTTCTTACCTTTCTAACTCTCACACTTCCTCCTCATCATTATGTGAGACTGAAAAACAACAAACATCTGCTACTGTGAGTGAGCACCTTCCCAAACTGTCTCACCTCTGTTGCCATAGTGTTATGACATTCTTCTTCCTCTCGCCCTGTCCTCAAGTGTCTGGGCTCATTCTTTTTGAGCCGTAAGGTTTCAACTCTCCTTGGTAATTGATTCCAAATAAACATTAACTAGCTCACTTGGCTGGGAAGCACCGCCGTCTCTTTCTAATGCACAGTGTAATATTACAAAGGGAGACAGATGGCCTGTTTGGTTTAGTGTAGCTACATGTTTGGTCCAGCTTCTACAGGGGTCTGTGATTATATTAGTTCTAACCTGCAGAGTTTAGGGCGACAGAGACTGGGACCTGACTGCCTTGAGGAGGCTGCATTACATGAAACATTAGTGAAAATACTGCAAAAGCTCACAGTGGATTAAATATACAAACTGAATCAAGAAATCCATTTGACACTGTGCACGTACATAATCTATAAGGCGACCAAAAGATAAGGCAATGAGTGTCAGATTTACTGGTCTTTATATTTGTATATTCAAGCATGGTAATTGTTTTAACATTACAGGTCTTTAGGGATGGTCAAACTCTGAATAAATATGTAGCAAAATCAATCTGATACCTATGACGGTGTATTAGGGCCACATTTAAAAAAAAAATATGTTGTGGTATTAATTACGAGATTAAAGTCATTATTAAATATGGCGAGAATTATTTATGAGAATAAAGTCTTAAATATTCTATCAGTGAGCAGAACTGTTTAATTAACCATTAACGTGTAGCCTATAGCATTACATTAACCATATATGCTAACTGTTGCACTTTCGCCTTTTCCGATTTAAGTAGAAGAACCTACCAATCACGACGTTATTCTCGCCATAATTAATAACGACTTTAATCTCGTAATTAATTCTCGCTGCCATATTTAATAATGACTTTAATCTCGTAATTAATTCTCGCCAAATTTAAAAACGACTTTAAACTCGTAATTAATTCCAAAAAACTTTTTTTTTAAAATGTGGCCCTAATACTCCGTTGTAGATACCCATATAGCTAATGTCAAAAAAGTTACTGTAATAGCAGCACTAGATGGTAAACTGCTGTAGCTGCAGTGCTATTTAGCTACAAAAGAAGCTCGCTCTAGTAGCATTTTTCTGTCATAACAAATTGTTTTCTTGTGAACTATTTACTACACCCTGATGTTTTATTTACCACTGCTACAGTTTTATTGATTGGAAAAAAATCTATCCTAACATTACACTATTGTGCAAACATGTAGTTTAAAGCTAACAATCTTATTTCCCAAAAGAAAAAAAAAAGGTTCGTATGCTGTGTTGAATGTAACTGAAACACAACGCAAGATTTGAAAAAAACAATCTGAACCCTGTATGTAATCGAATATAGTCTAAAGCCAGTGTATGAAATGTTAAAACTGAAAACGTATTCTTGTTATAAATATCGGCTGACTTTAAAATTCAAGCGAGCAACACATTTTAAAATATGGAGGAACTGGGCCAATAAATAGGAGGGAAAAAAAGCACACACCTGATAGACATCTCATTACTGATAAGATTAACTGGCAACATGTTAGTAACATGATACTGATATCAAAGAGCTCAGAGACGCTATCTTTCAGAAAATGACTGTGTAGCAAAATATTTTTCATCATGTACGGTTCAGAATATATTATAAAGAGATAAAGGATATAAAGAATCTGTAGAAATATGTACAAGAGGTTGAAAAAGGATGAAAATCAGTACTTAATGCCCATAATCTCGGGCATTACTTCTGTAAAAAAAAAATCATGATTCTGTTGACTAAATCATATCATGGGTTCTGGAAAATATTGTCAGTGAAGACAGCTTGTCACAACAACCACAAGAACAAGTTAAAATTCTACCATGCAAAGAAAATGAAAACAACTCACTCTCATCTCAGCATTTACTACCATTTGGTCAAGAGCCCTTCACATGAGTTTTCAACAACCAGGTTTCCCCTTGACTGTCCATTTCCAGCAAAGCACACAGGTACCGCTAACTTTGAGATTGTCTTCTGCTTGTTGCTCCTCTACTGCACCACTGCTATGCATTAAAATCTTGTTTGAGTTTAGGAAAACATCATGGTAAGACAATAAGGTAACATTTTCTGCATCGTAATGGGCACGTATTATGCAACTGTGATTTGACCAGTTCAAGAAACCCTCAGAGGTCAAAAAGGGACATTTTGAGGATACCCTTTGCATTCAAAATGGTCAGAAGCATGCAATATATGGCAAGTTGAAAAAATACAGTATGTATACACACGATCCAGAGATATCGCCACCTTCATGGAGGCTGTTTTCTTAGATAGAGGAGAGGGACCACTATCTACTGTTTTTATCCAAGTATGTTCACTTTATTAGATAATGGGATGATATTAGTCTCCCTGACATGCACCATGCATATCTGACTGGACAAGTGTCAAAGTGTTTTCCCAGTACATCTGGCTGCTGAAATGTGGAGCTCACAGGCTGCTCATGATAAGAGGTGTAGAGAGGATGGAGAACAGTTTTCTCCTCTTCTCTGCAATTCTGAACTTCAAATGGAAACTACTGACAGTGAGAGAAGCCATTGCTGTTGCTTATCAGCAATGAAATAGCTCACAAAGTACGACAAAGCAAAGCTATGCAGATACGACAGTGATTAGATATGACCAATCAATGACGATGAGAGGCTAGAACTGAAATGCTGAAGTAGTTGAAAAGTCATCGGTCTTCTCTTGAAGTTTAAAACCACAAAGATCTGTGGCGTCGCTCCTGGCTTAGGTCCTGGGGACAAACAATCATCATAGCTCAACTTAAAGGCAGCAGCTGTTTGTGTGTTCATGCTCCAACTGGGAGGTGTGAGGATTAGCACAGTGACAAACAACATATAGTAGCTCTCCAAAGGATAAACATTTTTAATCGAAGTTGCTGTGGAGCGGCAGTGTGTGTGCTGAGTGCCTGAAGCGTTTTCAAACACTTTTCTATTTGAACACAGCGCTGCAGGACAAGCTGCTCCAGATGGCGTGGCTGGAGACAGTGCATGCACAGAACCGGGGGGTCTGACAGGCAGGAATGCTGGCCCGGGATGAGAAGGTCATGGCTCCAGCACCTGCTATCTACTGGGCTCTATCCTCTTAAACCTCGCTGCTCTTTCCCACAACTGAGACTCAGACTGAACTGCTTTGTTTGAGATCAAAGTCCTTAAAAAGAAGAAGCAATGGATGCGTTTTTAACTTTATACTTACAAAGATGTTAGGATGAAAGCTTCAGCTGTGCAGCGTTAACTCTTTCTAATCTGTTTCTTAAGCTCTGAAACCTGTTTATCAAAGCTAGTAATGAGCATTTTTTACAGATGCCATATCATTACTTGTCACAGGACAGGGTTTCTTACTTATCATACAAGAAGTTTGCATGTTTTTAAAGAACATGTAGAGCTAGAAGCTTGAGACGTTGTTGTTCGAAAGAATAACAAAAGAGACGCTACAGAAAAAAAACTAAGCACACAAGGAGCTTTGAAATAACATTAACGTCTATGTATTTTGCCCCTTTATTACTTTAACTACTGCTCTATTGAAACATCATAGATTTATGAGGCTTTGATGTCCACCGTGTAGCAGTTGAAGGATGGACTCACTCAAAGCTCCAAAACCCTTCTCTTTGTCCTTCTGAGCTTCAGTTAAGAGGTAAAACATGTATTTTTTCACATGCACAAGTCTTAAATGTTTTGCAATACCTATGTATTCTGTGACGTAATGTAGCCAGAGCTAATGTTAGCCTATGCTCAGTAAGCATGATCATATGACACATGAATACAAACAACTGATCAAATCCAACTGAAAATTTGTAAGTACATGAAAATGTGTTAGTCTGACTGTGGTTATTCCAAATCATTTGTTCCAAAACTGGACTAAAATACCCTGATAATGCAGTCTGGGATATGTAAAAAAAAGTAAAGCACAAGTTTGTAATGATACAGCTGATTTCCCAATAACGCTGCTCTCATTCACAGATTTTTCTGTTTCTTTTGTCAGAAACTATGTCAGATAATCAGCCCAGAAACGCTATGTTACATGACACAATGAACAGGAAGTAACTATTTCCTGGGGTGTCTTGTTGCTGAACAGTTTCTGATTACTTATTCAGGTGGTGACGCACAATCAAAGTGTTTCTCTGTCAAACACAGCAGGGTTATGGATTGTTGGATAGTAGAGGTTGATTAGGACCCAAATACAGATCAAAACCGGAGGTAGAAGGATGGTGAACTGGCGACTTTATTTAACAAACAAATGGTGCAGCCAGGCTGGAAAACCAGAAACTAGACTTAGACTACAAATGGGAACAAACTGAGCAGCAACAGCAATAATCTGATAAAGACTGGAAAAAAACACATGGAGCTTATAGACTGAAGCGACTGATGAAACAATCGACAGCAGGTGAGACCAATTATCTAAAGACAGTTGTATAGGAGAGCTGATTATACCAAACATACTGGTGAGCAAGGGAACCTAAAAGAATAAACTAGAAACGAAAGATTAGGACTAATAAGATAAACACAAAGAAGGATCTGAGGCAAGACAAAGAGAACATCTGATAAATATAAAACAAAAGCAAGAATTACAAATAAGGCAAATCATGGATGAGAGACTGAAAACAAAGCCACATGAAGAATAGAGAAATGCAAACAGACAATAAAACCAAACAATTTAAACCTATAACTCCAAAGTACTAAGAACACAAACAAGAAAACAGAATCAAACAAAACACAGAAAAACCAAAAACCCTTATAATTATTTGAATTGTAAAATTCACTACATTTCTTTTCATCATCAGAACATTCAGTAACATTAGAAAGCACTTATTTGATTGAATTAATTCAGGTGTGAGCCAACAGGAATTGACATAAACTGGCCTGTGGAACATGCGGGTACCTCGAAGTGAACACTTGGACAATTTTAGTCCCAATCAATGAGTTTGCATCTTGCAATCAAGTATCTAGTTCTGTTTTACATGTAATTCAAAACTCTGACGGGTTAAATGAATAACGCTGATTATATCTGTAGCAGGTGAGAAACTATGGCTTCCATCTTTCAGTATTTTTAAATTACCACCCAACTAAATGGTGCCGCCGACCGAGCACACCTTCACGCAGCATAGAATACACAGATGATGGTTGTCTCTTCCAGCAGGACGATGCAACCCACCACGCTGCATTAAAGGGCTCAAAGAACAAGATAAAAGATCCTGATGGATTAACCTGGCTTCCAAACTCCCCCGATCGGAATCCTATCCAGTTATTGAGGCCTGTTTTCTCAGCATGATTGGGACCAACAAAATTTAGCCCACATATCTGTGATGATGTCACCCCTTTCCATGTCCATCTTTGTTTTTCGGGAGCATACAGAAAGTCAAACACAGCCCTTTTATACTCTATGCCATATGGATAAGTGTGTGTGTTTTAAGTATACTGAGGCTTTGAGTCCTCGGGATTTGCATGTGTTATGATTAAGCAAGTAGCTGGGTCACCTTTAAGGGATACTGCTTTCTTATTCTGCTGTCCTCTGTCAGCAAGAAAGACAGTAGGTAAGTGGATTATGTGTTTAAAGAATCAATAGCCAATCACTTAGGCCAGTGGAGTAAAGCCAAGAGCTTTTTCACGGTTGTGGATGAGCCTGAATAATTTTGTTTGTGTACGTGTAAGTCATAATTTGAGTAAACTTTTAAACAACCCTTTCTATGGGGGGTTACATTTAAGGACATCCCGTTCAGGAACATGAAACACACCGAGAATTAAGTGTGTTGTGATTTATTTAAGTTACTGACGGGAGATGAGAACAAGGCTGTGGTACATGAAAAAACTCTACCCAGTTACATAAAATGCTCCATTTTGTCCTTTGCTCAGGAAAAGGAAAAGGTGAATCTTTGTATAAGTCGTGGGCGAGCTGAGGACATCCAGTCGAGACACTCTGAGAAGTCTGACAGCTGCTGTAAAGTGACTCTTCTATGAGATTTATTATTTTAGTGACCTGTAACTGCAATTATGTCCTAAGTTAAAAAGGAGAAGTCAGATGGAGTCGTCCTATTTTATAGTGTCTGCTAGCTGTCGTAAAATGTAATCACTTTATTCCTGCCATTGCAGTGACAGTGTCTGTAAGTCACAATGATCTGCTTGCAAGAAATTTGACTAATTATATTTATCATCTATATCTGTATCTATAAATATATCTATATATATATTATATATATGACAAAAAATATTAATAACAACACAAGAAACTGTACATTTCCTTATAGTATCATACAATTTGTTACCATTATGGGGCTAATAAAAAGACATATAATCACTAACAACTATTAGTGTTGGTCTGTTCCATCAGGTTCGGAAAAAAGTTTAAAATGGGACAATTTAATATTTAATGAAAAATATCAGCTCATCTTGAATTTGATGTCAGCAACATGTCTTAAAAAAGTTGGAACTGGGGCAACAAAAGTGCAAATAAGTGGTATACAAAAAGAAGTAGTTGGAGGGACATTTTGCAACTAAATAGGTTAACTGGCAACAGGTCAGTGACATGATTGGGTATAAAAAGGACACCTTATAGAGGCAGAGTCTCTCAGAAGTAAAGATGGACAGAGGTTTAGCAAGCTACAAAAAATTGTCTACAAATTGTGGAGTAATTTCAGAATAATGTCCATTTGCCTAAAATTGTACGACTTTGAATATTCCATCATCTACAGAACAAAATAGCATCAAAGTATTTCAAAGAGATTTTCTTCTCTGTGACCTTCAGGTCCTCAGGCAGCTCTGCATTAAAAACAGACCTGATTATGTCCTGGAAATCATTGCATGGACTCAGGAACACTTCCATAAATCATTGTCTGTGGACACAAATGCAGGTTAAAGCTCTATCGTGTAAAGAAGAAGCCATATGTGAACATGATCCAGAGACACTGCTGTCTTCTCCGGACCAAAGTTCATTTAAAATTGACTGAGGCAGAGTAGAAAATTTAGAAAATTTAAATGCTTTGAGGAAATAACTAACTCCAGACTAAAGGAGCAGAACTATCTGGCTTGTTATCAGCTCTCAGTGCTCTGATGGTATGGGGGGTGCATTAGTGTCTATGGAACTGGAAACTTTAACATCTGGAAAGGCTCCATCAATGCTTAAAGGTATATTCAGGTTTCAGAGCAACATCTGCTCCCATCCAGATGACGTCTTTTTCAGGGAAGGCCTTGCATATTTCAGCAAGACAAAGTTAAACCACATCCTGCATCTATTCCAACAGCACGGCTTCATAGTAGAAGAGTCCAGGTGCTGGACTGACCTGCATGCAGTCCAGACCTTTAAACAACTGAGAACATTTCAAATACAACAAAGACCCAGGACTGCTGAGCAGCTAGAATCCTCTATCAGACAACATTCCTCTCCCAAATGTCCAGCAGCTGGTCTCCTCAGTTCCCAGATGTTTACAGATGTTGTTAAAAGAAGAGGGGATGCTACACAGTGGGAAACATGGACCTGTCACAACTTTTTAGAATAATCTTTATGAAATAGTCAAATATCTCACTTTCAACATTTGATATGTTTTCTGTGTTCCATTGTAAGTAAAATACTGATTTAACCGATTAGGAAATGAATGAATTTTGTTTTTATTTAGATTTCTTTACTGATTTGGATTGTACATACACAGCGAAATTCCAGTACCAGTTCCAGTACCTGATTGAGACCTTACTTTATGATAACAGAATTTTCTGACCACCTTTACCAACATATATTCATATTTGGAGTAAGTGATAATGGAATAAAGCTATTTGGAGTACGGCTGCCTCTGTTGTATTTAGACATGTATTTACCTTAATCACATTACATTCTACTGCAGTGGCATGCACCTTCCTTTCCACAGTTGTAAGGACCAGTAATGAGAAGTGATTCTGGAAGAATTGCTTGTTTTCAGCTAGTTTCTGTCACAAGACCTGGTAAATTCTGGCTCTGATGGGATCAGTGCAGGACGGGATAAAAAGTGGTCAAAAGAAGGCGCCTAGACATGGGTATGTATAAGACTGGATGGGTGTAAATGTTGCAATCAAGTTTAGGGGGACTAATGAGGGCTTAAGTAATTGATTTGACTACACTATACTAAACTGGATTGTGAATGGAATCCACTTTAATGGTAATATTGACTAATTTAAACAGCCACTGACTTCATAAGAGTGCTTCTCACAACTTTAGAATTGAATGTCTGGGAACCATGAACATTTGTGCTAAATTTAATGATCAGTCCAACAGTGTTGAAGTGGCCAACAAACTCACAATGACATCCCTAGAGCTGCAGTTTTACAAAAACTAAAAGTTCAAACCTGTGTAGTAATGTGGTCGCACATATGCTATGACTGGCTGGTATTAGCATTCGCATTGAAGCCAAACCACAATATTATAAACCATACATTTGTGGGGTCACACTAGGGTTCAGTGTTACGCTTACATAATGCATTTCTTGTATAATCTCCTTATGTTATAATTTTACGCCAGACACTGAGTGGAAATATTTCATATTTCAAACCAAAAAATTTAACAGCAACCATGAAACTCAATGCTAAATAATCTTCCAGTGGGAGGTTAAATATTTCTGAGGTTTGTTTTATTTCTAGTTCACCGTTGGTTTTAGTTTCAGCCCAGTTATTAAACTATTATTTAAATCTGTTTCAAGAGAACCAGCATTCAATTCAGTCCTGACCGGCCGAATATCTGTGGAAATGTCACGGCCTTGCTCAGACCTCCAGTTTGGTGAGAAGAATGAAACGTTATTGCCAATGTCAGTTAAATCACACTCCACTGCCTTCCAACTCTGCACTGACATGTCATTGTCAAGGTGTGTCTGAGCACTGTCCACAAAAACACCAGCAATGAAGAGCATGACAGCACTGCCAGACAAAGACTGCTTTGTGTTACTTTACAATGTGGGTGTTCAAATAAGCGCACATGCAAATTTTAGACTGGTGTAACACAAGAAGCACTATTTTAAAGAATTTTGTGTTCAGAAGGAAAAAGGAAGACTTGGCTTGTGCAAAAAAATAAATCTTATAAAGTGGCTGTGAAACATGAGCAACGACGTGAGGACATTTATCCAAGTAAAGCATATAAAAGAAGAAGGAGCCCTGAAACAGCTTGTGGTAAAAGATGGCTTCACATTTCTTGTCTTCTTAAAGTACCAAATGCAAGTTATTGGGGACTGTATTTCCTCCTCATGTCTGCATTGGCAGTGAAGAGATCCGAGCGTGAAGAAAGTACAATAAAAACATTTAATCTAATCATTTGAGAGTATGCGAGTACAAATTTGAGGTACCTGTACTCCTCTTTTCTATTGCACTAAACTGAATCATTACGTCCTGCAGCATTTTTACTGTATAACTTCCTCTTTGTATTGACGCCCCACAACTGCAGCTGAAAGAGAAGAAAAGAAAAGCAAACTAGAAAATGAAGCCGCCAAACCCTTAACTTCAGCTTTTGTATCCCATCAGTGACACTGAATTCGCTATAGAGAAAGATCCCTTCAGAGCCAGTGCAGACAAGAGGAACGATCTGAGCAGCCAATAAGTCTTAAAGTGCACTCATGAGCATGCGACTGCTGTTTTAGGACACAGACTTGGAAAGTGCTGAACTTGTACTTCTGCGCTGAAGTGAAGACAAAGAGTTGACAGCAGAGACAAAAGAATTCACTGCTCTGTCCTTGGGCATCTGATAACAACCAACTACGATCCATGAAACTCATCCGTGCCTGTTGAAACAATCATCTCGTCGATCTCTCAAACTCATGAATATCTCTCCAATAAACTAGCGTACTGAGCTGTCAAAGATCAATGGTCGGGCACTGGTTCTTTCACACACCTAATTAACAAGCAAACAACCTGGAGAACCATCCTGACTTCTGTGGATTTAGTTTGTCTTTGTCCCTGTGGCCATCTACTACAGAAATGTTGCTCTTTTTATTACAGCTGATAAATCTTCATGAGTCTGGCTGTCTGTTAGAGCTCGTCATCATGCTTATCGAATGCTTGATGATGTTTCTTCACGAATGAGAATTAAGAACCTCCAAGAACCAAAATAAGCATAGTTGAATTTCAAGGTTAAAAGCAGAAGGCTATTTTTAGAGATCATCCGCTGCAGAATAGCAAGATAATGCTATTACCATTCCATCTTATTCCTCACAGTCACATGACCTGGAGCAAAGAGTGGTATTTCCTGTTCGAACTGGGCACAGTGACACAGAGGAACGTTAAATATTCTCCTGTTGGTGCTGAAGACGAATTACACTGTCCTGTCCTTCGCTTTGGCCTCCTCTTTAAACATAAATTACTGATTTATGTGACAAGCAGCATCCTTGTAAAAAGCAAATTTATCTGAGCAGTCAAAGCTTTTCTGCGCATCTTCAATAAAATGAATATTTGACGATTAAAACTTTTTTATTCTTTGAAGTTTAAAAGAGTAAAGGACCTGCCCATGTGTGCATTAAAGCAGCTTTTGTGTGCTGTAAGTTTTCCACATGGTGGTCACAAAAAACTTATGAGGGATGAAATCCACAGTTTTCTTAAACATTTGCCTGAAGTTTAAGAGAATCAAAAGGATGTTTATTTGTACAACCCCCCCCCCTTTGTGCTTGAGTTGACTATTTGTGTTGCTGTTATGCAGAGGATAGTTTTAACAAAGAAAGAAAAAAAAGGGAAATTAGAGTTAACTTTTGATCTGTTTGTCAGACTGATGCACATTAGCCACAGACAAATTTTTGGATGCATTTGAACCCACATTGAGGATAATACTTACATTAAAATTGCATTAAAAGATATAACCTGATGGAAACCCAGAGGTACATGCAGTTTGTTAGATTGCCATGTCACCTGTTTCAGATTTTGGGGCAGCTCGGGTATGGACCGGGCTCATAATGTAACATTAACTCTCCTTCCTGTTCCAAATGAAAATTTAAGCATAATCCCAGAAGTACAGTAAAAAATAATGTGCTGGCAAAGTGCAGCTTCTGGTTGCACACAAGGCAGTGGCAGATAATTTACCCCAAAACCACCACAGTGAGGTAAAGTCTTTGGTTTAAACCAAAGCTCCTCCAGTGGTAAAATGAGAAGAACAGTGAGGCCATCCCTGTTTTTCACTCTAGCATTTCTTTTCTTTTCATTTTCTCTTTATTACATTCTGCTGGCAAAGAGAAAAAAACCAACTTCTTTTTGATGATTTTTTACAATCTCAGACAGAGCCACGCTAACCGTTTCCAGTGTTTATGCTAAGCTAAACTCAAGCTGAGCTAAACTAAACTGTCTATCATTATATTGTCTGTACACATAATATTATTAATGATCTTATTTTATAGAGAAAAAAATTTAATAATATTTCTTAAAAAAGAGAGTAATCCATATATTTGAATGTGAAACTATAGCAAAGACATTAGCCTAACTTAGCATGGCAATCAGAACATGAATATTTACTGGTGTTGCTTAACAGAAAATGCTCTAATTCTTAAAAAAATAACTTATTTTTAATTTTTAATATTTTAGTTTTAGCCAGTGAAAAAATTATTTTAAAAGTCTAGTTAATCCTGCTGCCAAATGGTAGCAAAGAAAAAAGTATTATTTCTAAATTGAACAGTCAGGTAATTCCTTTACAAGTCTTAACACTTTATATGCGGTATATTCAAAATACACGCCAATAATATGAACCAGCATTTTGTACACTTAGTTTTCTTTTTTTTTTTTTAATGACAGAGACTGTGCTCCAAGCCTATGCAAAGGATATTTTCATGTAATTTTGCAAAGTTCAGAGTTTCAATTTTGCACCAATGGACATAAAAGGGTTTTCATTTAGATACTCTTGTCAGAGATTGATGTTATCCTGTTCTACACATTTCACACAGAAACTCAGATGTCTTTTGATAGTACAGTACCTGTGTCAAGTCAGAGCCTGTTTCTCTGAGTAAAACTGTGCAAATAGCACACTCCATAATATCCATTTAGACAGCCACTGTCGCTCTAATTAGTGGTGTCTTCACTTGTTTTTTAACTGCTGATTACTTCTGCAACTGTAATTTGACTGATTTTAATTCATGATGCAGACATGCAAACAGACATCTCTTTACAACTATGCCTTTTATAACTCATTTTGGAGTTTCTACTTTGAAACAACAATAATCCACACCCTACATGTGGATTTTCATAATAGTCTACTGTATTTGCTCCATTTGGAAAAAAATACACTTCTTCTTAATATAGGCAAAACAATTTCCTTTGATACTTAAATCATATTGTACAGGGACATATTCTTTTTGGGTGTTTGGACGAGAAATCATAAACTACTGATCATAAATGTTCATAAATGTTTATTTTTTCTGGAAAAGCCTACATTGAATTCAGACATGACATAAACAGGCTTAAACATTAAATAAAAAGGGAACGACATTACAGGTTATCAACGAACAATCTTAACCTTTACAACTGCTGATGAGGGTTATCCATTACAGCTGTTCTATCACAGATAAACTCGGGTCCCACATCCTCAATCCAGATGTTCAAGCCAGGGAAAAGGTTGAAATGATGGGAAAGTGGACAGGCGGGATGCTGTGTGACCAGTTTTTAAGTCACACGGCTCGGGCGGGACCTGACCTTTGACCCCACGACTTCACCTTTTGGCCTTCTTCTCCTTCATGATCTTCTTGCTCTCTTCTCTCCTCCTTTTGTTGACAGGGTTGCGCGGGTCGTAGATCTCAAACGTATCCTCGTCCTGCATGTTGGCATCTTTGACTTTTCTGGTTTGCTCATCAAACTGCAGGACATGGGCCATCCTAAATCAGATGGAGAGAGGTGGAGAGAGTTCAAAGAACAGCAGCAGAGGATCCACTAAATCAGTGCTCGGCAGAACTTCTACCTTGAGGCCAGTCTCATTTTCTTTGAAGCACTTGGATACCAACATTATTGTCAGAAAATAGGAAGAACCTAAATTTGAAAAAAAAAAAAGTCTCTCAATCTGATTGTCGGTATTTCTTTCAGCTGCATATAATACTCTGCTATATTTCTCAAAAAGGTAAAACTAAAGCAGAAAAAAATTAATCAGCTAAAAATGTTTAACTTCATTTAACTTTTCAAATACCCAAGCCGTTTCAGTGGAACTGATGAGGAGCATTTTCAAATTCTAGCTCAGTGAGGCACCTGAGACATTCATTATATGCAGCGGCATAAACAACCCATTAAAGCCTGACAAAGGCAAGAGTTAAGAAAAATCCTTAACAAGAGTCATAAAAAAGAATTAACAAATGGAAAGAAGTAATTATAGGAGTCTTATAAAGATCAGATAACAGCTTTAAAGGCTCCAAAGGGTTTGAAAGAGTCCAGCTGGAGGGCAGATTGTAGTTCATCCTATTTAAAAGGTAAACAGTACCCAAGGTCTTTTCTGCTAAGGGTTAGTGGGGACACAAAGGATATCTAAGGTTAAGCAGATAATGGATTGTTTACTGTTTTAACAAGGCAGGAGACATGCATTTACTCCCTTTTCAGACACTATAACCTTTATCAGACAGTTAAAGCTACCACCCTCAGACACAACTCACCTTTAAGTTAATGTATATTAATGTGCAATCATCTTGTTGGAACAAAGATGGTACAAAAATACTATTTTCTGTCTGTCAAACTGTGTTATCTTTGGTGCTTTTCATAGATGAAACTAAAGAAATGAGAACAAATGATGTGTCTTCGTGACAGGCTGTTGGTAACAAAGTGCCTAAAGATACTATTTAAAACCGGTTCCTTATGTGAAGACACAACACTGGTTAATCCCTTGATTTAGGAGTCCATTTTATGCTTAAATGATTCATAGGTCAGTGTTGAGTGGCTTAAGCAAAAACCCATTCATCTGAAAATGGTCCGGTGCAAGAACTGGACTGAACATGAGTAAAATAGCAGCCAATGTCCAAAATAAACTTAAGCCTGGAGAACTATTGCTCAAGATCACCTTAAAAGATTACAAGAGTCTGGCTGCTTGGAAGAAAACATAAAGAAATGAGGGGAGGCCCATGACTTCCACTGTAGTTGCAGTTTTATTCAAAGAAACCAGTGTCAAAGACAGAGAGAAACAGGGTACCCGCTCAAAATGTGCCAATCTCAAATTCAGGCTGGTATAACTGTCACAGTACTTGTAGATTCAGTGTATTTATCGTCAACTTAAATATTTAACACATGACTTGTTTTGCTTTTATCAACAATGGCTTTGGTTCTATAGAGTGACCATCTTAAAGACTCTGGATGTTTTTGTTTTAATAGTAACAGAGAAATACCGCCTTGCACTATAGATATTAGCGATGTAAGATGGCAACCTCTTGGAGTGGGATGAATAGAATTTCCGCTCAACCTTTTCAACATGAACCCAAACGAAAAAGAGGTGAAGACAAGACTGAAAGCATTACTTTAAATGTAGACCAGAGATGTGGGAAGGAGGGATCGGAGAACAGTCTGAGATGTCTGTGCAACAGCTGCCACGTGATGCATTGAATTGCTCAGAACAGAATTAAATCTAACAAACAATGAACAACCACAACCGAGGGTTCTTTGGCAAATAATTTTGAGGTTAGTTTGCAACTAACTTTCATATTTACACCACATTGCTAGGAGCAACGTAATCAAAGCTACAATAAAATTGTTGCAGCCCATCGCTGGGAGCTGCCACATGATATCTATGAATGCAAAGAGCTCTTGTTCTTAAACCCAGCGGGATATAATTGTATCATGATGCTATCAAGTGGATCAGTACATGGTGAGAACACAGCCACGGCTCGGCTTTAAAAACGTGCTTTTATTCCCTTATTACCTTTTAAATATAAACCAAGACCAAAAGGGACACCATGAGGCTCTACATCGACGACTTTCCTGCTGGTGAGTAAAAGTTAAAATGATGGCTCTATATGAATTAATTGGATTATGATTACAATGAATTGAATTCCAATTGGCTTGAATTGGACTATATTACTTAAGTGCCTTGAGATGACAATTGTTGTAATCTATATAAATAAAATTGAATTGAATTGAATTGAATCAAGACATTAACTGTGGAGCTCGGACATGGAAGGCACTGAACCTTGAGGATGTTAATAAAATAAAACATTCCATGTGTTTTGAATTAAGAGGTTAAGTAGAACATATTAAAGCTTATAAATCTGCTAAAGATCAGCTTTTTCAGCTTGTTAACATGATAATATGGTGGTTTTTGTTATGCGTTACGAGCAAAATCAGCCACCATAACCGCTGTGGAGGAGCTCTGCTTTGAATCTGCAGTGTCCCCTTCAGCCTAACAAAAGTGAAGTCAGATAGCCTGAACGTTCTACATCGCCTGTTTGGAGGAACAGCATGAAATCAGATTCTGTAATCAGATTCTGTAAGCTTTCACAATGTCTTCCTCAACATAGTCAAACTACAACAGATGTGGATGCAATTTATCTAGAGACAGTTTCGGTACAAATTTGGTTGGCTATAAAATAGGTTTCACAAGAGAAATTACAATACAAAGTGCATGTGATACACTTCTTGGTCAGGCACCTTAATACACGAATGTTGTTGCTGAACGTCGCATGACCTGTCATGTGAAACTAGTCTCGCCAGATAACTGACGCAGATGATGCCGAAAATGGCATAAACACAAGATATTAGAGTTTTCAAAGGAAAATCCAGTGTTTTTAACCCGGCTCAAGAATTCGACCCAAACAACAGCTGGATTTGCCACTAAACTTGTTATGAAGTCTGAGGCTATTCCAGATCCTCCTGTACCGCCAGGAGCTTGGTCACAAACGGGAGGTTTCTGTTGAGGAAAACATTCCGTGTCTGCGGCACACCGCTCAAAAAAAACCAACAGCTGAAGCAGCCTTTTCCCAAAGAGGAGGCTTAGCTAGCAGCCCTGATCATTATTTCATAAGCACAGCAGTGGAAGCGTTGCAGATTCGGAGGACACTTTGAGGAAGTGCAAAGATGCAGAGCTGTGGGTCGAGCTCATGAGCATATTCACAGTTTTCTATTCATAACAAAAACTGTAAATTACACAATTTTCAGGAACTGATATGAGTTGTTAGGAGATCAGGAACTGCTGGAGCATCATCGAGTGTAGTTGGTGAATATGCAACCATTTTAATTCTGCTACTCAAATTGCAGTTAAAAAACGTCTTGAAATGCCACAGTCTGGCTCATACTGTGGACACATCTTGGAAAAAATGCTGAAAGAACCCCTGGTCCCCAGAGCACAGACGCTCATGTGTCTTTCATTTCCCCCGTCAGTTCGTCTTCCCCCCAAAGACAGATTCAAGAATAGGGACATTCCTCAGAGGAGATACCAGCGTCAGGCATTTCACAGATAAAACACTGACAAGATTCCTTTAGCTGCATGCTGAATGCTATCAGACAATCTAAACAACAAAGCAGGAGTGACTGCTTGTTGTCACCCAGCTACATCCTCAAACCTTAAAGAATCAGAAATACTGGACTCTGAAGTGGACGGGATGAACATACTGACCGCACTGCAGCATGGATCCGGGTATGGAAATGCTCCAGACTTTTTAATAGTCATTACCATCCTGAGAAGATAAATCCAAAGGACTGTGGTGGGGCCTTTACTGTCTTCGATCACTGCCGTGCGTTTTACAGTCATATGTAACATGGATGCTATAGAGTCTGGTATTTGGCCCAAATCAGTTTTTGGAAATGTGTTTGACATTTAGAATGTTCTGCTTCGGGTCAGGATACCTCACATCTTGTTGCCAGTATCTACTTTTGTCCTCTTAATGACTCAGCATTTTGGTTTGGCAGTTCTATAAGCTTAGCTCGGTTGTGTCCTTTGTTGAATGGGCATTTTTCAGTTTTCTGCTTGTCCGTCAAAATGACCGATGACCAGGAAACTTTAAGCAACACTAATTTAATCCAGGCCAATGAGCTGTTCCCCCCCTGGTGTGTGTGGGACTTCATTGTGTTCAGTCTTTACGGCCTCACAGACCTGCTGATGTAGGTGTGGACTGGTTCTCAGAGCTGTTTGCTGGATAGTCGAATACCTTAAAAAACCCTGCTCCCCTGTGCATTTCTGGTGGGGGAATTGGGAGGCCGAAAATATGACATTCACAAACACCATGTTGTCATCGTGCTGCCAACTGTGTGGGGGTGAGAAAGGAGCCAAGGTTTAAATTTTTCTCTCAAGATCTGCTTTATTGCAAAACTACCTCTATTATTCTTACAGTAAAGGTCCACCCCACGAGTGATCCGGGAGAGACGGTCTGACGACGTTCAGATCTGAGCAACAAAGAACGCACTCCTTTTCTGACATAGTCAGGAGGTGATGAGACACATGTCAAATTCTATAAAAGGAAGCTATGGCAGAGAGGCTGAGGTAGGAGAAATGGGATCTCTTTTGGCTGAGTCCGTCAGTTCTCTGGCCACGGAATTTTGCATCAACTGAAAGATTTTCAAGAAACTGTTTGGACACCCAGCAGTGGTCCGGCCTAGATGTGATAAAGGCAGTTTTCCTGCATTGCTTTGGGAATAGATGCCCCAGATTTGGGTAATATTACTCAGAGGAAAGAAGGCCGCTCAAAAGAGAGCTTTAATTTGTAAATTAAAAAGAAAAAAGAAAAATCCTGCTCAAATATGACTCCAAGTTTCCTCACAGTAGTACTGAAAGCCAAGGTAATGCCATCCAGAGCAACTGCATGATTAGATAGTAAATCTGTTTTTTTTTGGGGGGCCAAAAACAATTACCTAAATGCTGCCTGAATGCAAAAGTAGAAAATTACAGGTAATCCAGGTCTCCTCGACGAGCCTAAATCAAACCAATTTCTCAAAATCACATTTACCCAAAGGTCCATGCAGAACATAACACTAATAAGAAAAGAAAAGTAAAACATGTAAGCAGAGAAGGAGTTTAAAATGACTTCCTTAAAAAGTGAGAGCCGAAACAATAAAACTTGTTAAATGCAGTTAAAGGCCAAGGAGAACGTTTTAAAGCTGTCAGTAAGCGAGGTCACATTTAATTGACAGCGGAAGGCTGTTCCACAGCTTTGGAGCCTGCACTTTTCTTTTTTTTTTTTTAATTAGGATTTATGGATAAATGGAGCTGGATATGTAATTGGCTGGATGATTTATCCAAAATGACAAGTGTAAGGCAGCTGCCCGTTACTTGTTTATATGAGAGGAACAAGAGAGGAACTTAGGAGCAGCTCTATTTTGCTCTGGTTAATGTCTAAAACTGGTGCCTGCATCTATAAAGCTACTCTTAAATGTGATGGTCAACAGGGCTTTCATTTCTTCTCCATCACACTGTGCTCATAAATTAAAGAACTGCACGCTCTCTGTTTTGAATTTGATTACTTTCTGGATGTGATGGCTTGCATGTGCAACGTTTGGGCATATCAGCGTGTCAGCATTTATGTGGGTGCGCGCCGCACTCTCTCCCGTGTTCATTTGAAATCGGCAGGAGTTGTGACAGCTCATCTAGAATGTCATGGCTAGACTCTGGCAGACCCTGAGGACTCCTGCTGTGTGAGCAGGCTGCCTCCGATAATTTGTCTAGCAGTCTCAGTGATGACAGCCCGCCGGCCGTACAGCCTCAGCATCGTACAGCGCTGAGACGTAATGTGGAAACTCAGCGTTCGGGGCTTATCAAAACCACTCTGTTGTTGCCATGATGCGAGTCCACAGAAGCCTTTCCCTCCATTTATTTTTCCTCTATCTTTTTTATTTTCAAACTCAAGCAGGGGTGGGAATGAAGACGTGCAACAGGGAGCAGTGGTGGGCTCTTTGCATTGAGAGTGTGGACTTGGTGAGGATGTGTGTGTTAGCTGAAGCGGAAGGGCTGAGGAGGGAGAGTCAGAATCTGTAGACACAGACACAGATGGAATAGTTTACCTCCTGTGGCCCAGACTTGACTCCCAATGTCTGACCTGTTGTAACCCACATTCTGTTTGCAGTGCCTCTAGAGTGGCACAGACTTCCCACTGGTGTTTTTCTAGGAGTGCTCTGCTGCTGGCCCAGTCCCTCCCTTCTCACCCTACCTGGCACACCGAGGTGTCTGCAGGCCAGGAGAGGCTCCAAACGCCAGCTGAGGGTTCTCGCAAATTCATTAGGGGCCCCCCACACACAGTCAGACTACACTTCAAGAGCGCTTCTCAAGACTAATAGCAACTACAGGTTTTGTTATTATAAATCTCTCGCACACAGACACTTTGCTCCGATTCACACACATGGTATTCATTTCAAACCCTCACTCTGTGTAGTTAAGACTTTGAGATCTTTGGTGAAAAACAGAATATGAGAGGAAAACATAGCGTCAGGGTTGATTTCCTGATGGCCAATCTGGTGGCTTCCAGTTAAAACTCCAAACTTAACACACACATACACACACATTCATGCAACCTGAACTTTCACACACATTTATCAGAACCTGAAAGAAGCTTTGGATCTGACAGACGGTACAAATATGGATTTTTGTATTTTACTGTCTCTTTGATGCTGCTCTTCCTATCATGATAAACATTTTCTTTTACTCCAACCATGACAGTGTCTGGCAACAGGGATGACACATTGCAATAATGGCTGTGAAAAAAGGGCCTTTTATACCAACTTGTCATGCTTGAACATTCCAGTCCACAATATACTGTTTGTAAAAATGTCTCATGAACTCTCCAGGAGCTAATATCTGTCTGCAATCTAAACTAGTGGCCCATTTTCAGGGGACTCAGCACAGATTGTGGTAGTATTTGTGTCACTCGTCAGCCCTGGTGCCAAATCAAAGCTTTAAAAGACAGTTACTACTGTTGTCACGCAGCAAATTTATTTACAGGGAATTGTCTAATGCAGAAGATTTTATGCCCTTGTTGCTTCAGCGACTTCTTGTCAAATGACTTTGATACTACAAGGCAACAAGGAATCCTTTCAGGTAAAAAACTGACCCTAAAGCATACTAATGACTGATGAATACAGGCATTATAAAGGCTTTAAATAAGTTCTAAATGTAGTATGTTGATGCACTGTAGCGTCTCCAAGGAAGAAAGTTTCCTCAATTTTCTAAATGACTTATTTACTCCTAAATTACTGATACCAAGTGAATCATTGAGGTTAGGGAGAGGCTGTGAACTAAACTCCGCTAAATCCACGAACACCACGATCAACGGCAGGTCAAATCGATGGAAAAGGCTGCACAACTACGTGACATCTGGATGCGAGAAAGACAGAAACGAGAGGAATGTTTTGCTTATTTGTGTAAAATGCAGTCGGGCTCACTAACCATCCTTTGTCGTCGTCCTCAGCCAGCTCCTCCGCGTCCTCCTCTGGACCCTCAGTGATGGCTGACGACAGCTTGGACTTGAAGCGATTGAGCAGGGCCAGCGTCTGCCAAGTCCGACATGATCAAAACATACATTTTAGCTATTTTATTACAGAATCTCAAATCCAACTGCAGAAATGATTGAATGTCAGTAAATAACGGCCGCAGTTCTTTTTGTTTACCTGTTCTTCTCTGGTTCCCTTTTTCAGTTTTTGCTTCCTGAGGCCTTCGTACTTCTTTCTTCCCTCCAGGTACTCAGCAACGGCCTCGTTGGCTGGCGTTTTCTCTTCTTCACAAAGACAAGACAGAAACCACTGCCGATTACTTAAAAATACGCCCCATTTATTAATAACACTAATATCAGATTACAGTACAAAACATCATTAAACTCAGAAAGAAGCTAAAGTCAAAGGAATTTTAATTCTTTCTCGGAAAAAATCTTGATCAAACCAAGAAATACAAACATGCATGTCGGGTCAAATTTATTAACCAAAAAAGGAATTTAAGTGTGTTAGAAAAAAAAAGAGTGTAAAAAAGGGGCTTCAACTGTATACAAAAATATCAGAAAGTGAAGAAAACAAAATGATGCAAAAAACCCTGAAAAAAAAAGGTTTTTGTTTTCCAAAGTGCAAGTTCAAGACTTTCAGTTTCTAAATATATAAATACCTTTTTTTTTTTTACATCAAATAAATATTTTTAACAAATGAACAAATACCACGGCTCCATATTTAAACTCGCTCCACTTCTGAGATCCCTCAAAAACTGTGGAGTCCGGCATATCTATTCATCGTTAAAGAGGCCAACTGGCACTGCTATGAAAACAATGGATACAGAATTGCAGAATTCTTAATATGATGTGCCACTGACTCACCGATTGAAGGATGGTAATGACTCTCGATGGGTTTTTTTTAATCATACAGGAGTAAAAATGTTTATTCTGGCTGTATTCGATCTACTTTCACTCTTCCCTGGTGACAGTGACAAAGAAACTCCGTTTTCCAGAGGGTCTCCATCGTTGTTTACTTTGGCCTGAAAGTTTTGCGGCAGCAACTGAATGAATTTGCGGATGTTTTTTTCAGGTTGAGAAAATCAGCCCCGAGACTTCTGAACTTTTTCCCATTTTAACATAAACACGATGTCAACCGACATTTGTGGTTTCGCAGGAGTAGACAAAATAGCTCAATCAGGGATGTTCGAGGCATAGTTTTCCCATATCATTAGAATTCTTTTCTGTTAATGGCACATCACAGAATAGATATTAAAAACAGGCCGGTGATTGATCGGAAAGAAAATAGAGTGCGTTAATGAGAAACAGTCCCATCGTTTCAGATCGACATGCCCTCACTTTCACAAAGATGTGCTGCAACATCGCGACCTAATAACCCCTCACTTTGTCTTGCTCAGAGATGACCTACATTATGGCCGCTGGATAGGAAAAGAAAGGCCCATTTAGGTTTAAAGAGGAGACACCAGCAAAGAGGTTGAGCAAAGTTTATGTAACTGTGAAAAGCAGATGACTTGATTACCAAAAGGCATCACGTTAACACAAAATGCTCATCTTTTACAGCTCTAAATTGTGTACAAAAACAGGACTGAAGCTAAAATCTAAATACGGAATATGGATATCGAAAAGACAATCCAAAAACAGAGAGACGAGGAACAAAACCCACGTACCGTGGCAAAAAAATCCATTCTTTCTGTTCTTGTTTGGGTTGTTTTTGACTCATTTATTGAGTATAGCTGCCTTTCATGCACTGAATTAAGCCCTAAAGACCATTGGGACTACTACTAAACCTTCAGCTTGGTCCTCTTGAGGTAGTTTATTATGGATTTTATTGCATATTTAGGATCATTGGGCCTCATGCAACAACCATTCGTACGAACAGATTTGTTCTTAAGTTGTGTGTACGAGGGATTTAAGAGAATTTGCGCAATTTCCCAGTGTTTTCGTATTCTAAGTTTTTTTTCAGGTACAAACAGAATTTTCGAGTGATCCAGACCTGTTGTAGGAGTCACTTAAAATATTCTGCTGTTATTCCAATCAGGTTTCCTTGACTAATGGATTATATATTTAATTACTTTGAAGCAATCATAAATATATATATATACTTTATACCCCATGATTATGCTGACTTTATTCTGTTTGACTTAAATTATGCACTAATTGAAGGTTAATTTGACTCTGGATATAACAAGGTCAATGGAAAGTGTAACCAGCGGCTGACTTGCTACTTTTGGATGCCTTAGCGCGTCAGGCTCCTGGAAGAGAGCGTGTGTTCTGAGATCGTGTAGATAGCCTTGCGGAGACAGACAAATGGCTGGCATCGCGATTTAGATTACCAAGGACTGTGCTGCTGCAAATATGCAGTTTGCTAGAGCCACAACTCCAGAGAGAAACACGCTGTCGTACAAGTACAAATTATTCTGGCATTTGCGATATGCACAATATTGCCAGGAACGAGGGTCTCCCACTACCTGAAGCAGCCCAGGCAGACAACATGCCAGAAGACCTCCCTCCTGTAAAATAAATTGTTCTTTTTGCGCCTTGATGCCATTCTCATGAGTCAACACTCAACATTTCCTGGCACAGGAGAGAGGAAGCGTAGCCTTATATGGGATTATTTTGGGTGTGGAGTATGCAAATTTACTATCCTCATGCACGTGCACTTAAATACACACGGCTGGTGTTTACACACTTTTTTTTTTACACACTTTTTCCGAAGTTAAGAGCGTTTGTTGAATCTGAGTGGCGTGTTCGTACGAGACCTTCATATGAAAGTGTTCTTGCATGAGGCCCATTGTCCTTTTGTCTTACAGAAAGTGTGACATTACAATCAGATTTCTAGCTTTCATTTTAATCCATTCCTCTCTCAATCAATGAAATGTTGATTGAAGCGTGATCAATCTGCCACTGTGCACACACTGTTGTTCACAGTGGCTAAAAAGTTCTGTTTTAACTTCTTTAGTCCCCAGGAATTGTTACTAAAACGTGTCAGGCTTGTTTACAGGCTCATTTACAAACTTCTGATGTTGGATTCTGGGATAAGAACAGGGGATAGAGGATAATTGTTGTCATCAGTGGCTTGAAGTATATGTAACATATGCAGGAAAAGGTCAAACTTGGCACGGTGGTGGGTAATTTTGCAATTATTTTTGGGAGACGATCAAGCTTGTTAAAGTAGGATAAGTTGATTTGATGCTTCCCCCCTCATTGACTGTGAAATTGGGCCCACTACAAATAACAATGTGCCAGTTCCTTTAAAGAAGAGGCATGATTGTCTTATATCTGTATCAGCAATCGGTCAGAATTAGTTGGAAAATATCAACATTTCTGAAAAAACGCACAGTTGTGCACCCCTAAGAATTTTTTTTTAACATTTTCTTCTGATTACTCCTGTGCTACAGCCCTATTCGTGCATATTTGTAGCTGTTGCTGCATAGTAGAACAGATCTTTATGAAAGTCTTTCACAGCCAAACATAGATATCAATTTGCCTTTCTAGCTCTTTTGTATGATGAGCCCTCTGAGAAATGATCTCTGGGTCTTTAAGACCTCAAATTCCCCTCCAGTGTTCCTGTAATCCGCCACTTCTTAATCACATTTCCTATAAACTGAGGAAACAGCTTGCTGAAAACAGAGCTACCTTGATGAAATCTTTCTTTTTTGATTGTATGCAGCTACCTAAAGAACAAAAATAATGCACTAACCTTGGTTTTAAAATGCTGATTCAGACTTTTGGAGATCAATATACAGCATCTTCTACTCACTCATCTATTTTCCACTGACAAAAACTCTGACCAGACTCTTGCATTGCACTACATGTGCACTTAATTCACCTGATCTGGGAGCTGTGAAAGTCACTAAACTGGTAACAAATGGATGAACAGAGAAATAATCTGTGATAATATACTGTTTGATTAATAAAACAATCACTGGCTGCAGCATCTACTGTTATAGCTTCTGAAATGTTCATATAAAATCTTAGCCTCGCAGTTTTCCTGGTGTTTTATGACTGTAAACTAGTTTCAGTTTTAAACCGTTGATGGAACGGAAGGAGACGGATGACCTCCTGCTTCCTCAGACTTTAAAGCAAGCGGACACTAGACTGGAGAACACAACAGTAAATAAGCTCTGTGAGCCAAACTGCGCAAGCAGACGGGCAGAATCACCAGACCGTGTTGACGGTGATCCTGAGGAAAAAATTCCACCCGACTGTCCTCTTTTGAAGTAAAGTGTGAAAACTTCTTTCAACACGAATGAGAGGAGAGACAATCAGACGTCGGTGTCTCATGCAGTTAATGTACTTCTGTAAACCTCCAGGCTCAGACGCACAGCCTGTGAGGTCACAGGGCGGCAGACGGTGAGCACAGTCTGCTGGCTGGACAGACACTTTCTTTCCACAACAAACTGTGATGTCACACACACACACACACACACAGCGAGGGCTCGGGACGGCATCACCTCACTGGATGATCTGTGCTGCTTCTGACTGGACGTTCTGACACATTCAGAGGCAACAAAACACATGATCTAACAGAGTAAACACCCGACTGCTGCTTCTCATTCTGGTACGAGCATCAGTGCTATGAGCGAGTTTATTTACGCAGCCCTTTATCATGAGCAGTTCAGAGGACACGACTGTGGAGGGATGGCGTGCCGTTAAAGCTCAGCTAAAGCACAGAAAACAGAAATAACTCCCCCCAAAAAAGCTGTTGGAGACAACTGAAACCATCTAGAATGTTTCATGTAGGTCGTCAGTCACTCTGTTTACACAAAAGATAAAAATGATACACAAATAAAAATACTACATTCATATCTGACGGGTATTTATGCAGCTACAGATAAGTAGGCCTGTGACAAGAGCCGCCTTCATCTGGGTGATGTATTGACCCAGAAATAGCAACAACAATGATTGCTATTGTAAGACCAGTTTAAGTCACAGTAATGATGACATCATAATTAAAAAATGATGCAAGTACACTACCTGAAATAGCAATTAGGATTCGGGCATTGGAACCAAAATAAAGAATAAATAAAACACAGATAAAATGAATCTACGGTACTCGATCGATATAATAAATACAGTTAACTCTGGCTCTGTTACGAAAAATGTGCTTAATTAAATATCAACTATTTGCCCCTGACGGACAGAGTCGTTCATTAGTTCATGTTAATTAGTTGTAGCAGTTTTAATTTCCCTGAAACTGCCTGAAACTCAGCTTTCATTAAGAGAACATCTTCACCTCATGTTACTCTCCCTGATTTTCAACTCGATCGTAACGTATCAAAAACTGGCCGGCTTATCGTGTGATTGACTTTCACCAATTGACCAAAAGCTGAACACGCCAGCTTGAGGTTGTTCTTGCCTGGTTCGAAGAAGACTTCCCATCTGATTAAAATGATGGGACTCAACAGCTGCTGAAAGTAATTCCATAAGAAGTCTTCTTGTAGATGTCCACCATCTTTCCTTGAGGTTTGCTTCCTGTCAGAACAGCTACTTCTTTGACTGAGTGAAAGCCAGGAGCCACGTGGCCTCTACCCCCACCCTCCAGCGACTCTATGCAGCCCAGTTTATTCACTTCAGACCAGCTCATGAAATCATTCACATTTCCTTTTTTGCAGCTTTTCTTCCAATTGATGATGAGCAATCAATGACTTTTCCAAGCAGAACTCTTGAACTTGACGAGCCACGTAATCCCTACTTGTTCTGGTGTCAACATGGAAGACTGCTGGGCTGGTTCAGGGGGAAACTTTTTCCTTTTAGATTTATGAGACCAGCAAGTGATCTCCGTCCATCCATCCCTCCGTCACCCCGCTTCTCCGCCTCCCCCACTGCAGACTGTGACATGCTGGACGCTGACTGATGATGCCCTGAGGTCCTGCATCAGGAACACACATCACTCCTCTCCAGCTGTTGTCGGTAACTACTATCTTTGAGTTTGATGGCCTTTCTAACTGCATTCCTCCACCTCTCCTGTCACCTGAACTCTGGCGAGCAACAAATCAAGCTGCTGATGTTGTAGCAACCGAAGGCTGTTGTGAATGACAAATAGCGCTTCTATGGGACAAAAGGCTCTTTTTCTCTCTTAAACACTCACCAGTTTTGAAAGAGAAGTCACAGCAGCACAGTGCCAAGCTGTGAGGCAACATATTCAGTCAAAGACACATCAAATATTTTGTCATGAAGATCAACAGCATATAAAATGATAAAATAAAAATAAAAAAGGCAGCTCATAAAGGACAATTCTGCAAACGCTTCCTTTAAATACAACTAAGCATGTAAAAAACTGCCAAATGGTAGATTTAGCAGTAATCTTCATCAGTGTAGCTGCATTTAAAATGTCAATTTGCTGAAATGCCCCTCCTAAATCGACCGACAGGGCACCAGCGTATATAAAAAGAACACACAGGCTCGAACCTGTAAAATATCTCAGTGGAGAAGAGACTGTTTTGAGTGGGCACTGAAGTGACAGTGGTTTCAGAATGGCTCTCTTATTTTTGGCTCTGAAACCAGCCGTCATGTCAAGAAAGAGAAATTTAGACGACAGGAACATGCTGTAAATTAAGGGATGAAGATGGAGGTGAAGTGACTATTTGGCTTTCTCTCAAATCAAACATAATGTCATACATTTGCCAGCCAAATAGGCAACTGCTGACACGAGTGGGATGAGCTCTGGGCACAAACTGACTTCATACACTGTGTCATTATCTATTTAAGCAAAACTGAGACAAAATGCAGAAGCAGTGTGTGAAAAACTAGCTATAATCCATGATCCAACAGCTTGTAGAAGCACCTTTAGCAGCAATAAGTTGAAGTAATGGTTTTCTGTGTCACATTATCAGCCTCTCACATGATTGTGGAGGAACTTTGTGCCACTCTTCTTTCCAACGTTGCTTCAGTTCATTGAGGTTTGCAGCATTGGTTTCTGCTCAGCTCTCTTAAGGTCCCACCACAGCATTTCAGTCAGCTTGAGGTCTGGACTTTGGCTGGACCATTGCAACACCTTGATTCTTTTCTTTTTCAGACATTCTGTTGTAGATTTGCTGCTGTGTTTGGGATCATTGTCCTGTTGATGACCCAGTTTAAGCCCAGCTTTAGCTGTGGGACAGATGGCCTCACATCTGACTCTAGAATACTTTGGTATCCAGAGGAGTTCATGGTGGACTCAATGACTGCAAGGTGCCCAGGTCCTGTGGCTGCAGAACAAGTCCAAATCATCAGCCCTCCTCCACCGTGCTTGACAGTTGGTATGAGGTGTTTGTGCTGATATGCTGTGTTTGGTTTCCTCCAAACGTGCTGCTGTGCTTTATGACCAAACATCTCCACTTTGGTCTGGTCTGTCCAAAGGACATTGTTCCAGGAGTCTTGTGGTTTGTTCAGATGTAACTTTACAAACCTGAGCTGTGCTGCCATGTTCTTTTTAGATGAAGGATGCTTTCTCCTGCAACCCTTCCAAACAAGCTGTACATGTTCAGTATTTTTCTAATTGTACTGTCATGAACATGCTAACTGAGGCCTGTAGAGTCTGAGATGTATCTCTTTGAGTTTTTAACCTTGGGGTGAACTTGCTGGGACGTCCACTCCTGGGAAGATTGACAGCTGTCTTGAATGTTTTCCACTTGTGAATAATCTTTCTTTCTGTTGAATGATGGACTCTAAATAGTTTGAAAATGGCCTTATAACCCTTCCCAGATTGATGGGTAGCAACAGTTGCTTCTCTAAGATCGCTGCTGATGTCTTTCCTCCTTGGCATTGTGTATAACACACAGCTGAATGCTCCAGATCAGCAAACTGACTAAACTTCTGCTTTTATAGGTGCTCACACCTGGCTGATGGTCAGTTACACACATATATACATTTACATGTGTATATAAAAAAAAACACTACCTTGATTATGTGTGTGCAATTTCATATATACAATATAACTTTTAACTTGGAGCTTGGCAATCTTGGTAAAAAGGTGAACTGGAAAACTTAAACATTTATAACTTGGAGGTTCTTCCCGTCTGTTGTGCTTCAGCTTTGCCTCCAAAGCCCCTCCCTGAACAGGAGGCTATCATGTATGCGCAGACCAACCATGACAAATGTGGAAGTTGGTGGTTAATGTCTGTTTTCAAGGCAGAACTGGTTGTTTTCTAACAAACCAGATGAACAGGATCTTTCCACAGATCGCCTCGTGTATAATCTGTCAGAGAGTGATGCCAGATTATCAAGCTTTAGTTGAATCAAAATCATCAACAAATTGAACAAATGGATATCATATTCTGTCTCAGTCTGTATGTAATCTATCTTTCAACCATTAATGTGTACTGACCAGTTTTAAAGGCATGTGAGCGAAATGAGACCAGAACCTGACCTACACCAAGACGTCAGAGCTAAAGCAGCAGAACGATTTCAGCTTTAAATAGTGCTGGTGTCAATATGAGTCCCACTATGAGTGCAGCTTTGTCTGCTCTGCAGCTTCTCCAGTGGGATGAGATTAAACAAACCCTCACCACCGTGTTTGTCTGTGGCGAAGCAGAGTTTTAAAATTTACAGCATTTGAGCAGACATCCGTCTCCCCTGCAGTGGTCATTGGCCCATGACCTCTACGAATTCCATCTAATGGAATCAACTTTTTCTTCTCACAGAGAAATGTAATGAGGAACTGCCTCTGGATAAACTGCCATGGCGTTACAAAACCATTGACTTTGGAAGAGTCATTTTACAAGAATACCTTGGAAGATAGTTGGGGAGCTTAAGCTATTTGCTTCCTGGATGTTCATAGAGACATAAACTTAATACGATAATCACTAAGAGCAACATATAAAGGAAGAGAAAAAGAAAAGTCTTAGGTAATCAAAGCATTAAGGTACAATGAAATGATTGTATTTTGGTCATTTTCACCCAAAATCTTGAATAAAACAGCAGTGAGTCCAGAGTGGGCTCAGCGTCTGTGCTTAAAAACATAAAACCATCAGTGTTGGTGGAGACAAAAACAATGTTTGAGCAACAAAAGCCCATGGGCTCCTATAAATGTTGGCTGGTGGTAATCCCACAGTTAGGCTGGCCCAAGAAGAACCCCCTGCAAGCTATTTTGTGTTGTTGCACAACAACAACAACACACACACACACACAACCTGAGGCTAACCTCTGTGCCTAAAGTGGTTTTTGTAAATTTCAAAAATGTGTTTCAGCATCAGCAAAAAAAAAAAAAAAAAAAAAATCCAAAGATTGACAGCAGCATGACAGACTGCAGTGTGGTGAAGACCCCGAGGAGATTTGGGGTCAGCTTTTTACAGGATCACACTGGCCAAAGCTGCAAACTAACAAACTCACAACGGGTTTGATGTGCAACTGTGGCAGCGTTTCAACAATCTTTACCCATGCAATTTTCAGAAAGCTTTAACACAAAAATGCAGACCCTTGGGGGGAAAAAATAAACTTCTGCAACTAATTGAGTAAATCAGAGGGTTGTCTGTCGTGGTGCACATTAGCCGAGAATGTAGCCCGGACCACCCTCTTAGAGACTTTGTTCACACTTAAAGACGGAGCAGTGGAGGAGTACTTAGAAACATCATTATAAAGGCACTCTTGTATCGTTTGTCATGGAAAACCAATAAGTAAACACCCATGAGTATACAAGGAGAAATAAAAGCTAAGCACATACCCTCCTTGACTTCATTTGCAGCAGGTTTTAAACTTTCTTCTTTCCTTTGCTTTATGGCCTGTAGTTCCTTCTTCAGTTGGCGCGCTTCCTTTCGTAGTTCTTCACTGTGAGCAGAGAAACATTGTTTAATACTGTGAAATCGACACATGTAACTATTTTATAACAGTTTCTGCATCTGCAAATGACAAGAGGGTTGACATAGAGAGAAATCCTTTTGGTTCCATTTGCTGCTGCTGCTACAAAAAGAAACATAAGTCCCTTGAATGTTTTTAATCTTTACAAACCAAGATAACCAAGTCTCAAGTCAAGGCCAACAAGTCCAAAGTTGAGACCAAATGGAGGCTGGAAGTCCCAAGTCAAGAGGAACAAATCTCAAGCAATGACCTACATGTCCCATGTCAACCAGGGAAGACCAACTGGTGTCAAGTAAAGATCAACAAGTCCCAAAAAACACAATAACAAGTGAAAGTCAAGACGAACAAATTCAAGTCAGAAAAAAAAGTTAGGCACAACCGGTCCCAAGTTAAGAATTTAGTCCCAAGTAAAGACGCCCTGTCCCCAGTCAAAACCAACTAAAGATCAACAAGTCCCAAGTCAAAAAGTCTCAAGTCAGGTAAGTGCCGAGTGAATACTCACATGTGGCAGGTAGAGTTCCAAGTCAAGGCCAAAGTAAGGACCGCATTATGTCTTAGGTCCAGACTAACAAGTCCAGAGTCAAGAGAAGTAAGTATCAGGTCCAAACTCAAGATCAATAAATCCAAAAGCAAGAGAGGAGGTCAAGTGAAGAACAATAACTCGAAAATCTAATTCTAGGTTGATACAATGGAGTTAAAGGTCACATTTAAACAGAATCAAGTCTAGTCCAAATGATTGAAAGTCAAGTCCCCACTAAATACAGACAGTTTCCCCTTTAAGGTAAGTCCAATACCATGTGTTTTAAGTTCTAAACAAAAAATGTGTCACAAACATGTTCATTATTCGCTGAATGTTGATGTCAAAACAGAGTAGCAAGTCTGTTTATCTAAATCATTTATTCTTGTTTCAACTCAGATTCTTCATTTCAGTGCCACTCATCTGACTCATGTCCACACCGCCTCTTAAACCCATGCATGTTTAATCTAATTATAAAACAGAGCAACACACTTTGGTTGTGTGCAGTTAACTACAGAAACGTTCTATAATACATGAAATGCACAATGCCGTTAGCAGCAGCAGTAATAAAAACTTTATATTTCCTTTGCTCAAGTGGCACTATATTAAGAATTACAGGGGCTGCTTGTGGTCAGCCTCCCTCATAAAAGCTTGAACTGGATGACAGAGGCAGGCCAAGGCACATCCTGGCTTCCTTGACTCAAGGTACTGTCCCTTTTGGGCAAGTGGCCCAGCTCAAACAAGCCCATCAATGCTGATTATTGTTCCCTTTCATATGACTCAGATTAATGCCAGTTGCCGAGCAGAAATGTTATGCTAGGAAATAATAATATTTTTCTACTGCCTGACAGGTCTGATTTGATCCCATTCACTTGCAGAGCCACAAAGCACAGGTAAGCTGCTGAGTCTGGGCCCCTGGCCTAGAAACATGTGAGGCATCTCCAGATCAAACAATGGCTGCTTTTGTTTCTTACATCTGCTTCTCTGGACTGACATTCATTTATATTCTTTTCGTTCCTTTCATCTGCGGCTTGGACTCTTCTGTTTGTAGCTCGTGTTACATTTGTTTAATTCTCCGCCATTGTCTGCAGCAAAAGCAGAGAGGCATCAAACCGAGTGATATTTTAACTGTAAGTGCCTCTGCAAATATCAACAGCTGTGTCTGACTTGATGTCATGTCTCTTCCTTATTAGCCTTCTCAGTTCCTCTGAGGATACGCATGAGGAATCAGTCAGACATAGGGTTGTTAGTCCTCTACCGTTATGAAGAAGAAAAAAAGAATACAGCCGAATCCAGACAGCGTTGCCAAGAGCAGAAACGCTCGGCAGAGTCATACTCAATCTGTGTGCTCTGCTTTGTCCGGAAGAAATGACAACAAACGTCTTCTTTGAGACGCACATTTTATTTACAATATTGTAAGCATGAGCGGTCAAAATAACTCAATACTTTAAATAGAGCGGCTATTCGTCACAGCTCCAGATAATGGCGGGGATAAGGAGGGATAAATGAGGAGAAATTGTTTTGATTTTATTGCTCTAACGTTTAGATATAAAACAACATATAAACTAAACACGACTAATTTATTCTTTGTTAAAAACACACTCAGCTGCAGTATGTTGGAAAAAATAACACGGACATTACGTCAGCGAGGCAGCGATTGCCCAAATTTGAAGATTTACTTTGAGGTAAGATGCTTTCAAATCATGATAACATGTCCAAAAGAGAATTAAAGCCAAATTTTGTGGGTTTTTTTTCAACCAAGGCCAGTTTTTCTATGTATTTGGGTCTTAATCCGTCACGATCCAACAACCAACTATAGGAGAGAACATCATAAGACTGGGGATTTGTGCAAAGTAAAAGAGCACATATTTGCAAATGACATCCTAAAGTATCTAACAACATGGAAAATACCAGTACAGAGGTACAAAATTGTATTTTGTAAAATACAATTTAAAAAAAAAGTGTGAATAGAATTAAATCAAATCTAGCAAAATGTACATTATATAAAGGAACAATTGAACTACTTTGGCCTAAAAGTTCTACATCAATGCAGTCCTCTTACTTAGACACAAACAGGAGAGACCACCCTACAATCTGTTTGAAGACGTAAACAGATGTATGTAAACATGTAAACAGCTCCTAAAAATATTGTATAAAAAGTCAAACTCATATCGAAACACAGTTTCTTAATATGGGAAAACATGAGTAAAAGTGCTGATACGGTCGTTCAGATCTCCAATTTCAATATAGTTCAAACGATGTGTACTACTAATTGGGTTAATTAGGTCAGTAAGATGATTAGGAATATAAAGAGCACCTTAAAGAGGCAGAGTCTCTAAGGAATTAAGATGGGCAGAGGTTCTGCCCTGGAAATACTGTCCTGGAAATCAGTCCTCAGTCCAGAAATCATTGTCTGTGAACACAGTTCACCGTAACATCCCCAAATGCAGGTTAAAGCTCTATCATGTTAAGAAGAAGCCATATGTGAACATGATCCAGAAAAACTGCCGTCTTCTCTGGACCAAAATCCCATTTAAAATGGACTGTGACAAAGTGGAAAACTGTGTCACAAAAAATGACTGAAATTCTTTTTGCAAATCATGGACTCTGCGTCCTCCAGACTACAGAGGAGAAGGAGCATCCGGCTTGTTACCAGCTCTCAGTTCAAAAGTCTGGTATGGAGGGTGCATTACTGTCTATGGAACTGGAAACTTTAACATCTGGAAAGGCTCCATCAATGCTGAAAGGTATAAACAGGTTTCAGGCAACATCTGCTCCCACCCAGATGACGTCTTTTTCAGGGAAGGCCTTGCATATTTCAGCAAGACAAAGTTAAACCACATCCTGCATCTATTCCAACAGCACGGCTTCGTGGTCCAGTTGTTACGCAGAGGTAAACATGGACCTGTCCCAGCTTGTTTGAGACGTGTTGCTGCCATCAAATTCAAGAGGAGCTGATATTTGTCATGAAAAAGTAAAATGTCTCACTTTCAGCATTGTTATAATGTAAGCAAAATCATTGCATTCTGCTTTAATTAAATATTATACAACAATCCAACTTTTTTTTTCTTTTTTTTTTTTTTTTAGCATTGCAACATTTTGCATGGCTTGGTCAAACGTATCCACCAGAACTGTAACCAGAGGGGATTGTAAAGTACCACACAGAGAAAGTGCCTTTGGGCAGTCAGTCTTATCATCAATTAGCACACACCTGCAACATAGAACTAAGGAACATTACATCTTACATCCTTTTATTCTCCACACCTGTAAACGGTAGCTGCCAGCTAATCAAACAGGTTCAAATTTAGAGTGGTGGCTTCTGCTTTTGCCATAATGTTTAATCTGTGCATGTTTTTTTTTGTCTGTGTTTATGCAGTTTTATCTTTCATGCGCTCTGTATGTTCTCCCTCAGCTGGTTTCTTATCATGATGATGTGCTTTGTGGTTTCTTTTAATACTTTTTCTGCTATCGACCTGTCAGGGCCTGAGGATGAAAATGAGCCGACAAATGCACGGCAAAATCTGCCGGCACTCATTCTAATCGATGCGCACTGTCCCTTCTTAAATAAATAAACACACACCAAAGTTTCAGCGGCGGGAACGTTTCGCTCTCATGTGGTTATGAGCCGTCGCAGCGAGTGTAAAGTATGAATACGCAGCGCAGGGAGAGGGAACATTACACAGTTCAGACTGCAGAAAGCGCAGCTTTTAAAAAGAAAAAAAACAGCAGTTCTTGTTTCCACTTTAACAAACTGTGGCACCAAAATGTCAGATCACACTTTCTCACTGGCTACATGTGGGGGATCCGCGAAACTTAAGACTAGTTTTATCACAGAGGGATGGAACCACGAATGTCCATTCCTGGCGACTTGCAGACCATCGTGTTTGGAGTGAAGATTTGGACCGGATGAATACGAGAATACAAGGAGAAATATTCAGGTACGAGACATCACTGCAACGTCTGCTGAAGAAAAAGCCGTTCCAAAAACACAGAACTACTGGAGAGCGTTTTATTCACCATTAGCTTTTGTTGCTCCATCTCTCCCTTCTTTTCCTCTGTCCAGTTTCTGAGAGCTTTTCTATTGTTCAGTAGCACTCAAATAAAGGTAAAAGCCGTCAAAATCAAACGTCTGATCTTAATTCTAAAACATCAAACTTAATGTGTAGGAATAACATAATACAAAGGGCAAAAACAGACCAAAATGAGCACAGATTAAGCCAGAAAAAGTGAGAATGATGGCATTATTCATTGCATAAAGAGTGAAGTTACAAATGTGACCCAAGGCGTTCCCAGGACCGAGAGGTGAGGTTTTACATTTCTGTTCCTCAGTGAAGAACGCCTTGGACTGAGTGATCATTTTCTGCCTGCCTTGACATGCTGCGACGCGGAAAACAAGAGACGTATCTATGGCAACAGTCAAATAATCAGCCCAACAGCCCTGGTGGCAATAAAGAGAAAGAGGCCAGAAGGGACAGGAAATGCCCCGACACCACCTGCTCAGACACACCTCAGGCCTCAGCAGCTTCCTCCTTCACATCAAAAACCTGAAAATCATTTTGTTTCCGCACACTGAGGAACAACAAATCCCCCTTTTTCAGGACAGTCATGCTTATATTTCTTTTTATCGTAATGGTCATGAACACATAACCTAATCACTGCTGATGCCGGCGTTTTGGTTATTAATAAGATCTATGCATGATAAGAATGGAGCTTCATAATTTCTCTGGAATTCAACGGACTTGATTAGTTGTTTGGCAAGAAAATCTCTTTACCTTCAAAGTTGTCAATCAAATATATGGATTTGAAGGTTTGCTCTATTTAATATAGCTGTAATTTGAATATCTTTTGAGTTTTTAAAATCTGGCCAGACGTGATAAAAACAACAAAAAAAACACTTCAAGATGGGACATGATGAGCATTTATCACTATTACCACTAGTTTTCTTTCTGTTATCAAGACCAGGCAGCAATTGTTGATCAGCAGTCGATCGTTGATCGCTTCAACCTCACATGATTTGCACATTTTCAGTTTACGCCAGATCAATAATGTTCTCAAACACGTCTACGAGTTATAGCCTTTTGCTGCCACTTGGGGGCAGTATCAGGAATATGCGGAACAATCAGAGGTATGGGCTACTCTCTGCGTTAAATTAGTGAAGATTTACCTTCACTCTGTGGGAGCTGAGAGCGCTGCAGACAAATATCTCTGTCCACGTTCGTTCAAGCCATCACCTATGGTCACAGATTTGGGTGGTGACCGAAAGAATGAGGCTGTGGATCCAAACGAGTCTCCTTCAGAAGGTGGCTGGGCTCAGCCTTAGAGATAGAGGGAGGAGCTCGGAGTAGAGCCGCTGCTCCGCCACCTTGAGAGGAGTCAGCTGAGGTGGTTTAAGCATCTAATTAGGATGCCTCTTGGTTGCCTCCATTTAGAGGTTTTCCAGGCACATCCCAGCACACCCAACTGGGACGAGAATCCGGGGCAGACCCAGAACTCGCTGGAGGGATTATATGTCTCCTCTGGTTTGGGAACGTCTCAGGATCCCCCACCAGGAATGTTGCAGGGGAGGGGAATAATCTGGGTTTGCAACCTGTTGCCCCCGCAATCCGATCTCAGATAAGTGGAGGATAACGGATGGATGGAAAAACAACACAACAAAACCTCTTTAAGTCAATTTCCATTAAATTAAACCACATGGATATGGAACAAATCCTAATACTATTCAATTAAGTAAACACGAAAATACCAATTGGTTCATATAGTTTAATAGAATTTATCTAGAAATAATGTTTTAGTTGAATTTGTTCAAATCTGTTTGTTTCAGGAGGTTTTCATTTTCTAGTTTCAAATTGTATTTACATCCCTCATCTTCAAAGGAAGACGCGGTTATTCTGACTCAGCACCAGCACCAGCCCTGGTAGCTGGTGCTGGATCGGATCAGCTCTGCTGCCTGATCCAATCTAAGTCAGATAGCCACGGGGCTCCATTTGAACGTCAAGCATCAGAAATAAAAGCTCCCTGAGATAAACATTTCATTCTAAAACTCACTAGCTTGAAACAAGCTAGTTCTGTAAGAAGCACAACCCGGTCCAAATGCAGTTAACATTGGTAACTCAGGTTCAGTAAAGAATAACACTTATTCAGTGCTGGTAAAAAAAAAAAAAAAAAAACAACAGCTGGAAAAGGGAATAAAGAGCAAAGAGTGAGTCTGCTTGTATCTATCCCTTTCCTGCAATGACCGAGGAGAAGGGACACTCCATCCTCGACTCATCTCTCTGCCAATCTACCAGCAGGAGAGGAGCCTTAAGAGTCCAATCAGAGGTCTGAGAGGAACTCATCAGCTACAGATATAGATAGATAAGTAGCTGTAAACTGGCAAGGCTACTTATATTATAGTCCTCTCTGTAGCTCCCCACTAGCACTGGCAGCTTTGGTCGACTTGGTGGCTGCCAGCTACTGTCGCTCCTTCAGAAAATTAAAAAAAATGTGAAAACCAGAGAGCTGTGGATGATTAACTTTTCATAAAGAAAGCATATGAGGTGACTGGCAGTAGACCAAGTGCTCTCTTATGATTCAGAACCTCGCATTAAATACGCCAGAGTCTGGCAGGAGTCTGAGGCTGACACAGGAATTTGACAACCTTAAAAATAGTGCAGTGATGACTGTATGGTTCATCAAAAATTCAGTAGTTTTCCAAAACGCACAAGCACGCGTACTTGCCTTTTTTGGAAATTCTTTTTAATCCCACCTGACCTTCGGCTGACTTTAAAAAATGTAAATACTGACAAAATCAAGTAAATCAACTTTTAAACATGGCTCCAGCGTAACTCAGACGAGTCAAATGTGTGTTTAAAAGTAGAATTTAACACCCAACTCTTGTTTAGAGTGAGAACACAAGGAAGGCAGCAGATTCTCGCTGCTACGGTGGATTCAATCCAGTCTAATGACTGAACAAGTGATGTGGATGAATGTGCTGGAATAACAAGGCGGCTGGGTGAAACTCCCCTCGGGGGGCACTCCATGGCTTGGTCAAAAGCCAAGGAGAACTGTGAGCAGGAGAGGAGGAATCCAACCTCAACACAGGAATCTGCATGACTTTGCAGAGCCATCCAGGCTAACACATTACCCACGCAGTGGACCGAGCTTCCCCTTTCACAACTATTCATCTGCCTCCCGATGACGGACTAGACGCTCTCCTTCATCTGATTAGTCGTTAATTTTGTGGAATATCACAGTTAAATTTAGCCGCGGAGTTTCTATTCCTCTTAGATAATGTGCTTGTTTGAGAGTACCGAGTGAATGTGCACCTTCTCCAGTGTTGACATTGATCCCGGTCCAAGCGCCATTCTGCTGGCTTCTTATTCACTTTCAAGCATAACCTCCACATCCTCGATACGTCTGGAACTGTTTCCAGCAGGCAAGTGTCCCATATGAGGCAGGCATGCTACAGTGGGCCAGAGATGTGTAAACCTGGCAGTTCCAAAACATACACAAACCCGCTGCCAACAACTGGATTATCTCAGGCACTTTTCTGCACAAACGCAGCGCCGAACGCTTTCTTGACCTCTGCAACCCCCCACCCCCCCCCCACCGAGCATGCGGCCGGTTTTGACCGATGACAAGAGACAGGTGCAGCCAATTAATACACAGTGACATGCCGTCTGGGGTACGGCCGCTTGGCTGGGATAATTAGTGTCTGATGTTGCATTTTAAATGACCCAGTCCACAAGGCTGAAAGAATGCTTTCTTATGGTGCTGTGCACACTGAAGCGTGCCCAAAGCAGCCGAGTAAGATGCAGCGATAAGCAAAAAAAAAAAAACACAGCATCACTTTAGATGATTGCTTTTATCGTGATGGTCATTTTTTTTTTGAGGTTTTGCTTTTTTTTGCTTGTCGGGCACATTTATTATTTTTTAACAAATGTTATGAGAAACCTTCATCTAAACACACGACAGAACGCCAGAGGAAACGCAGATTTTTCTACGGGACACCAAAATAAGATTCCTGACCAGACTAATCCACCAAATCCAAAAAGCCAGAGGTTTTTTCGGTTCCATATTCTCAAATGACATCCGTGATGTTGACGTCTCGCATGCGACTCGGTTGCTGGGAAAGTTAGCTATTAGAGTCTGTAATTGTAGAAAAAACAGGCGGTCCTGTCTTCAGTGAGGTCAAGCGTTTGGGCATGCTTTGGGTTCTATAATGTTCCGGTCAATAAGGAGCCGGGACGCGACTCATTTCATATTCAAGGTTCGCATTCAAGCACTTCAGAGGAGCCCAAATGCCCAGGCTCGCATCATCTACTCAAGACTGAAAGAGGATGAAGTCCAGCTGCCGACAAACACACATTGCACCACTTTACCAAACTCTCAGTGAATTCTCAATGGGAAGAAAAACAAAACTACACTTAAAACTCCATCATCGGTTTCATCTCAAAAGGCCACACACAGAGCAAACTAAGAACAAGGGCTTCAGGTTTATACAGACAACTGAGCCAAATGATATCATATCACTGTGTGAACAGAGGAAGCTGGAACTTACACAGGTGAAGGCCTGAGGGGGGGGGGAAACATCTTAACAGTTTTTCAGTCAGTAAATCAAACCTTTTTGAGTACTAAAACTCAACGTTTTTCTCTGCTTTGAAGCCTACTTCTGCTGTGCTTGCACACTCCAACAGAATCTGAAATGAGTGCAGTTTTGTGGTGACTTTAGAATAGTTTTGAACTGAGAATGGGAGTAAAGTGTATGACATCTAAAGTTTCCCACCAATAGCGTCAAACTGCTGGTTTCACACACGTCTTGACTTTTAAACATCACCGTAAATCCACATCAGTTCACACCTTACTCCTTTCTCTGAGCAGAAACCTGGAGGTGACATTCTGCTTCACTGGGACACGCACTTCAGTCCCCATGAGGGCAACTGCTTCCAACCAGGTCAGCTCTAAACTCTTGGCAAAACTTATTTTCTTATTCATTTAATGGCGTGCCGTAAAAGGACTTAATATAAGATGATGTTAAAAACTGCGTAGCACCTTAAATCCTAACGGGCTCCGAGTTATTCCGATTGTATCATAAAAGCCTCCAAGATGCAGCTATGTGATAACGTGCGATATGAATAACAGGATGTGCAGTTCTGTCATTATCCTCAGGCAGCAGGAACTGAAACAGCAGAGGGAGCCAGGCCCTGCTGGCCGCAGCAGCTCACACTGTGTCCCACAGGCATATGGAAGCGTTTTGCTTCTCCAGTCATACCCCGTCGGATTCAACAAAGGTGGCGACAACCACATACGCTGCTTTTGGGACTTCATTCAGTGGTGTCTTTTATAGAGAAACCACCCACCCCCTCCTCCTCCTCCTTCCACCCGCTGAAGAGGCCTGAAGCAAAACCAGTCTTGATCAATAGTAGCACAAAAGAAGTGTAAAACAGTGAGAATGGAATCAGAAATCACAATTTCCAACAGTATTGCAGCAATTTTCAGACAAAATCAGTGTAAACTGGAGCTTTCCAGAGTGACTGTAACTCTTATTTAATATTAACATTGTTATTTGGCAACTTTCTCTTGAAAGTTAACAAGTCCAAGCATTTTGCAATGATGGCATATTGCAGTGGAATATCATCTGGTGGCTTAATAGCAACAGAAAATCGTTTTGTCCTGATGAAAAAACCATTTGGGAGTCAGGGAGACTCCTAATTCCATGGTTTTCTCAGCAGCCTTGACAATAATGGCAAAAGATTCAATGAGGATTGTAAATATGATTCTGCAAACACCAGAGACCTGCTCTTCACATACATCGGGAGTAGAAAGGGATTAAAATAGATGCAACCCTGCATCGGTGAAGTCCAACAGACAGAACTAAGCAAAGCGACTGCTTTTAACGTCCTTCCCTTTTTTAAGCTGATGACTAGATGCCGGTCAGTGCTCCTCTTTGCACACAGAGTAGCTGGAAGCCCAAAGCAAAGCAACGGTGGGAGAGCCGAGCTCGCCCTGCAACAATGCCCTCTTTGTCCTGGACTAACACTGTACCTACCGGCCTGCTCTTTGATTCCCTGCCAAGACAAACCACTGTGTTGGGTTACAGTTCTTGTAGCAAAACAATCTGCGCTTGTGTTTAATATACTACAGTCTGCCTGCATTGAGCTGGCTGTCAGTCAGGCCATACACACACATTACTGACTGGGGGCCTGCTCCTTATCCCATTAGCACTAATGAGAGAAGGGTATGTTCATAATGCGTGTTGAGGGCTACCTGCTCGGAGGATATGGAGTAGAGATAACTGCCCAGCCTGCAGCATCAAAGAGAGATGACAGATAAATCACTCTCTGTTCTTCTTGGGCTTTCCTTTTTTTTTTTTCTTTCTTACTAATTTTGCCTCACAGACCATCACCTTCCACTCTCGCCTTCAGTTCACACACACTGCTGGCTCAAAACACACACGCTGTTTGCTTCTACTTCAACACAGAAAGTAATTTGCGTTGCGTGCCAACATTCCTGTTTCAAATAGCAGGTCCACTAATGTTGGTCCAGTGAGCTGCAACGTGTGTGTGTGTGTGTGTGTGTGTGTGTGTGTGTGTGTGTGTGTGTGTGTGTGTGTGTGTGTGTGTGTGTGTGTGTGTGTGTGGAACAGAAAGAAACTGGACTTTGACAGCTGAGAGCATTTGGCTGCAATGGTTTCTGTCGTCAACAACAACAAATAAACAACAACAAATAACAATAAAAGGGTGACTGATTAGATTACTCGTGGTTTTCCGACCTACGCGTGTGTTTCAGGATCACGATAAGTGTGATGATGCTGGATGCTTGACGAGGGTGGTCTCAGCTTCTAACAACATGGAGGTGTGAGATTGGAGAGGAAGTTGGATTTTGCATCATTAGAAATGTGGGATGCAGTTTTAATGGAGCTACATTTTCACATATATTCTTTCTGTAAGATGCATGTTGGTGCACTTATCTGGTGGCATCGTGTCCAACAGCATCAAAAGAAGCTTTACAGCTTAGAGCTTTTTGAATTCTTAAAATGACTCATCCTGCCTAACCCTAACCCTCTATGTAGTTCAAATTTCAAAAGCTAAATGGTGGGTGATTAGACCTTAAAGTTGACAAGTCACAGTGGACCGTTTCTAGGAGGGTGGGCTGGCTTCCTAGCTTCTGATTTTAGAGGAAACATGTAAACACGTGTAAGCAAACAGCTCTGATTAGACAAGACTTTCCCAATAGCTGCACTCCTGTAACGTGGCATACTGACAGGCTAAACAGGGCTGCACCAAATTAGGAAAATATGAAGCTATTGTTGAACACTGATGACAATATATCTCGCTTTATATAAACCAATAAGCTCGGATGGACCACATTCTTCTTCTGCACCTGCTGGTTATTTATAGAACATGTGGCACACATTAATACACCTGGACCTGTCCTGCTATTACAAAAAGGTCTATAACTCAGCTTTTATGGCAGTTCAAGCAGTTTACTGTGATATACTGTTCAGTCACAATGCCACGCAACCAGCACAACGTTCACCTTTTTCCTTTTTCCTGATTCAATGTGTATGACCTGAATATTTAATAAATACACAAACGGGGTGCCACCGTTGTCGTTGTATGGACTCTGTGGTCAAACTGCCCTTCTCTGTCTCACTATCCCAACATTTTCAACTTTCAACATACATGATAAGACAGAAATGTTCTGATTCTAAACTCAAAGCAACTAAAGTCAACATGGAACAATCCACATGGCTGAAGGCAGGGAACTTAACTTTGACATGGACCGTTTTCATATTTTCAAGGCTTAACTGGATTCCTTAAAGGTGCAGTCTATGAAGAAGACATTTAGCCCTCTTCTGGAGGGGATCGCTGACGTTAGCCAGACTCACTCTTCTATCAGTATAACCTCCGGTCGTCCCACCGACTGATACAGTTTGACTCTATGAGACCACCTGTGGATTAGCTAAGTGGTCACAGCTTGCAGCAGAGATCAAGCCTCCAATGATCTATGCCGTCTGATAAATGATTCATGCTAAGACAAACGTAATTCTACGCCCCTTTCACTCCACACAAAGTGAAAGATATTGGGTGTTTGACCAATGCAGACAGGCTTGCGTGCAGTCCTCCAAACAGCTAACAGCACGTAGCCCTCAGAGATTAAGCTAAACATAGGTGACTGGTTGAGAGTCAGCTGGTAGTACGATCAGACAATATGGATCATTTTTAACCCAAAATAAAGCAGTCCTACAAGACTTCTGTCTTTAACGTGACAGAACAAAGCTACAGGACCAACGCTAGAAAATGTGATCCCACACCTCAGTGTTCCATGTATCTTTGAGACTGCCCCCAAGTGGTAGCAAAATGCTACCACAAGCAGGCATGCATTTGGGAAGCTGTAGCAGTACCAATGCGGAGCAGGTCTGGGGAGGAGATGTAGGAGGTGCTTGGATAAAAACATATCCAACGTGGCTCTCAAAGGTTGCTAGCCAAACGTTTTATAGTGTTTACAGTGTACTCTAACTCGTATTGATGTAAGATGATTAGAATGCCATTTTCAGTAGATATCTCTGCAACAGAGCACGGAGACATCTTCGATCCCCTGTAATATACTTTCCACGTGATTCAAGCTGTACAAACTGCGTCTTTAATGAAAGAGGTAAAAACAAAAGGCTGTAAAATATATCAGATATTAGTGCGAGTTTTACACAAATTAAGCCTCCTGAATACCATCGATGTTTCACATTTCGGCATACAGTCAATAACAATTATAACCTGAGTGATGTTCACATTTTGTGTCATATTGAGCAATATCTGAGCATGTTATTCTCGTTATGGTGTATGAAACGGACCCAATCAGAGACCGAATCACGAGCGCCGTCCCATTGTAATTGTTCGAGTGGACGTCTAAAATTTCCAACATCTGATTTGCATCAAGCCGCTGCATAACAATCGGAGAATCTCAGTCTCTGCTACTTCAACTTAAGCCATTCATTTGTCAGGAACAAACTTAAACGAATTGCTTCAGTTGGTAACAAACAAAAGAAATTAGTTCATCCAAGAAGACCAAGATTTTTATTCCAAGTACAAGTAGACCGCTATCACCAAAGCATCAAACTAAATGAGATTTGCATGAAAATCTTATCAACTGTAACTCAAAACTCTTGAAGATGCAAATCTAAATTGCTGGACTATCCCTTTAATATTGATCAAAGGTGGGGATTACAGTGATTGAGATTACTGCGCCAAGCAAGTTTCTCTATCAATCATATATATAGCTTGCCAAGTTAGACCACTTTAGTCACATTTTTGGCAAGTTTCAAGTATTACTGAGACATATTCAGAATATATTAGCTTAACACAGGGGTTCTCAAATGTTTTCTTCCCTTCTTTTGAAGAAAGAAAAGTCTGGACTTCCTGACTATACAATGATTAACAATAACAGTGGAAGAAAGTATGCTGAAAAATGCTCCAAGTTGAATTTCACCTAAATACAAGGCAGTGTGTGTGTTTTTGCCACACATCTATCCCCAAAATGTGCTGCATCGGAGTAAGAAAGTAAGAAGTTTGGCAAAACAACCACTTTAAACTGACTACATGAACCCTCTTTGGTGCGTCATTTGTACATCAAAGTGCTTCTGCAAACCAACCACAAGCCCATCAGAGAAACCGCCAGACAAAACACGCATGTTTACGGGGAATTTGCTGCCACAGAGAGGCTGAATTAATATGTGTTAATGATTGTTTTTAGTTTGTCTCGGCCAAAGGGCTGTCTAAATATTCATCTCATATCCTTCATGTGGTCATGGGATGCTCGTTTATTTTGAGCTCAAGGTAGAGCTGAAACAACTGACTAACAGACAGACATTTCTATAGTCTCATATGATATTAACCTGAGCATATGAGGGTTTTTTTCCCCAGAGATACATTCTGAGATGTCGTCTTCAAGGTGTGGACTGGTGCATTTTTTTATTAGAGGTGGCAGATTAATCCATGATAAAAGTAATTATTTGTAACTAAAATATCTAAGGCTAAAACAATAAATAAATAAAAAGTCTGAAGCATCTGTTCTCATGCCACTGCATCCATTAAATAAAAAAGGGTTATGAACAAGGCTTCAGCAGGCCCTCTACGTAATCAAACAGTCCAACACTGCCCCCCTCAGGCAACCACGTTGCATTACAACTGAAGCAACAGTTTAGCTATGATGCTAAAGCAGCCAGTGACCAAGGCAACAAGCAGCTGGATCATTTACTGAATAAACGTGCCATCTGTTGGATTTCTAGGATGACTCTGGGCCTGGCTGAATTGTCTCCTGCCATCTTAAGCTCATCCTTAACCTCATGATATTTTCCACCAGGTCAAAGATGGGGGCTTAGGAAGAGATGAGAGAAGGTAACATTGACTCTGATTGACACGTGCCGTCGTACCTGCGGCTGGGCTTCTTCCCTCGCTCCTCCTCGTCGGACTCCGTTGCTTTCTCTGCACCTTTTTCTTTCTTCAGCTTTTGACTGATGAGTTCTCTCATCTTCTCTTTCTTGTCCGAGTCATATTCCTCGTCTGCATCCACGTCATCCTCGACGTCACCGTCTACCTCATCATCCGACTGGAAAAGGAAAAAATTTAACTTGTGATCATCTAAATACGACTCCATGAACTTTGCCTTTTTTACATCCTGTCCAACTTACGTGGGCTGCAGTTCCAGATATTCCTTTCCTTTTTTTCCTTTGAAAGTAGAATAAAAATGGGTTAATATCTAAAAACAAAAACAACAGATTAGACAATAATGAACTAATTAGTTATTACACAAACTTTTCAACTGCTGGAACAGAGCTCAGTCTGGGGTCATCTTTCAGAAGATCATGGCTGCTTTTGCTTTTTCCTTTAAACGTCTGAGGAAACAAACAAAATCAAGAAGATGACTTTTAGTTTTATACATTTTTCATTTATTTACCTATAATAAATCATCGAATTCTGAAAAATTCTATTTAAAGTTCAATAAAAACTTTTAACAAACATTATGCCACAATTTATACACATACACATACGCTGGTCTCTCAGCAGTTCAGTACCTGGCTGACTTGATTCACCATCTCCTCTTCCTCCTCAGCTTCCTCTCCAAATGACAAGAGACTGAAGTTCCTACAAAAATCAACATAGCGTTGGTGCTGAAGCATCAATAACAACAATACTCACTATAAAAATTTGCATTTACCGTGTTTTCCGGACTATAAGTCGCACTTTTTTTCACAGTTTGGCTGGTCCTGCGACTTATAGTCCAGTGCGACTTATATAAAAATATATATAAATTTTTTAAATGTTAATTCATACTGAGTGGCATGAACTAAACATTGCTATTTACAGCTGTGAGAGGACTCTAGGCTTGTGACAACTATATGCTAACAAAGAAAGCTAATCAAAGGAAGATGGCCAGAGCTGGAGGGACGAGTCCACAGGTGGGTGCTTGAACAACGTACTGCTGGGAGAGGCTTGGCAACGGTGCAGTTACGTCTCCACGTCCTGTTAGTTGCCAAGGAGATGAATATAAATGACTTTGCAGACGGGCCTTCTTGGTGTTAGCGCTTTATGCAACGAAACCACCTCTCTATCAGAGCACAGACAGCGTGTCAGAAACTGTCGGCAGACTTCCAAGCCAAGGTCGACAGATTCCGTGAGTTCCTTGAAAAGCAGGTAACTGAACACAACGTGTCATCGGGTCATATTATCAACATGGACAAAGTCTGTTTTTGGTCTTGGATTTTGTGAGATAAATTTCTGAATAAGTGCGACTGATATATGTTTTTTTTTCCTCTTCATGATGCATTTTTTGACTGATTGACTTATACTCCGGAGCGACTTATAGTCCAGAAAATACGGTAGCCATGTAGTTTATAGAAACACAAATCAAACGAAATCAAACCAGACTTCAAAGTTCAGTTCATGCTGACTAAAACTGAATTAGTTCAGGTTCATGAAAAATGAGTTCACATTTCAAAAATGAACTGGTTCACGTTCTTTTCTCCCTTTTTTGTTATGAGCTCCTCTGACCTCCTCCTCATTATATGGGCTGTGCAGCCTGAGCACGTTCAGACACGTCTCTGGGTTCATCCACTTTAATACTAACTCAAAATCATGTGTTTGAATGCTAACAGTCACTTTCACGACAGCGTTCTCATCACGCAGATTCTGCTCCGCCAAGCTCAATAAAACACTGGCTCTCAACACAACTCTCATCATAAACTGCGAAGCTCAATCCGTTTACAATCATCATACGCCAATTAAATCAATATACTTCTAAAAACCGTGCTCTGGTACAGATAGAGGAAGGAATCCCTGCATTGTTCTACCACATGATGGCGGGCATTTTTGCAAACTGATTAAAGCACATCAGCCAGCAGAAGGCTCCTGACAAACACATCGGTCGCACATTTAACATCACGCTGACGTAGGCTGCAGAAACTTAAGCTACGGGTGAAAGACTGCAACTTCAAAACAAAAAGCAGCAGCAAAATGGACCTAAAAGAAACTGAAAAAAAAATAGACAAGTGGTTGTTGACAAAATCTGATCTGTTTAGTGCAAAATGCCTGAAAAGCCTGCTGTCCACACCATGCTTGCTGCATGATATTGGGAAAAAAACAGCTGGCTTAATCAGTTAATCATGATCACGGGTTAATCACGTCATAAAAATGGGATAAAAAGGATTTTTCCATAAGATGAGGGCTCACTAGATTTTGTTAAACCATAATCACAACCTTGAGAAGCCAGAACTTGTTTTCTCAAAACAACAGGTTACTGAAAGTAATTTTCTACTGTAACCTTCTGCTGCGTCTATCATAAGCAATATTCTTATTGTGAATAAGAATATTCTTATTCTTATTCACAATATATGTGAAAGTTTTATTGAAGCTTCTAATGTTTCGGACACCCTCCAACTAATGAGCTGGAGGAAAATGAAAAGCCATTAACGAACCCACTATCAAACAAATCAAGCCGACCACAAACTTCCAGCAGCTTCACAACAAACTTTGTTCCAGAAATAAGGACGAACGAAGTCTGAGCGCTCACTTTGTGGCTTTTGACTGAGATTTCTTTGCGTCCTCTTTGTCCTTTTCCTTTTTTGCTTTCTTTGTTTCGCGGGGTACGATGTCATCAAAAGGAGAATGCAGAACCTGGAAGACAGAAACTGTGTCATTGCTGCGTGAAACACGGGCCGTACGACTAAAAACGTTGTCAAGAATGTAAAATCTCAGTAGTACCTCAGCAGTTCTTATCTTGTGGGCATTCAGGGGTCTTTCATCGGCATCACATTCAACTTCTGCTAATCTCAGCATGTTATAAACCGTGTCTCCGGTGACCTGTCGTAGGGTTTGTTGAAGTGAGAAAAAAAAAACAAAAGCCACATCCAAAGAACTCTTTAACATCTGCAGCTCGGAGGAATTATGATGATGTTACAGTCGATGGACATGAGAAACAGTTCATTCAACAGTTCTTCAGGTTTACCTTTCCAAATATGGTGTGTTTGTTGTTGAGCTCATCCGCGCGGCCCAGCGTGAAGAAAAACTGACTGCCATTATCGTGTGGCCCTGCGTTCGCCATGGCGACCAAGCCCCTCCGGATGAAGCGCAGCCTGGAGTGAAACTCATCCTGATAGTTTGGAAAAGATGTTGCGAGTTTTAAAGAAGCAGTTTGTTTTATAATCAGCTGTTTTCTCATGATGTTTGATCTAATTTCTATAAAGCATTACAAATAAAAGGAGGGAAGCCAACCCACCCTGAATGGGCGGCCGTAGATGGACTCTCCACCTGTCCCCGATCCCGTAGGATCTCCCCCCTGAATGATGAAATCACGCACCACTCTGTGGAATATTGTGCCATCATAGTAACCTGATGCATCGAGAAATAAAACATGCAAAAAAGAATCACAACTCTTTATTTTACAGTCGTATAATTTCATAATTACCTCCAAGAAGTTTTCAAGAACAAAGCTAATAATTTAGTAACATCTACAAGGAAATAAAAAATGTCTCCCCTATATTTTGTACACAGTTACACAAGTTTTTACCATGGAACCACAAAATGAATTCAATGGTTTGGACAAATTAAATGTCTAAAGTGAAATTTCGTGTATCGTTGAACGCTTACCTTCCATGCACAACTGGACAAAGTTCCTACATGCTTTAGGAGCCTCTTTAGACCACAACTCAATGTCAATGTCACCCGCTGAGGTCTTCAACAGGACCTGAGAACACATAAAAGAGGGAAACGTCTACGTAGCAAACGGTAAATGCCTTTATCCCATAGCATGGGACGTTTTCCCAGACAACGTAAGTATCGACACTTAGCGATCATCTGCTTAACATACAGACATTAAGACATTTTGTAAGTGAATGAAATACTGAATTTTCTTGTTGGAAATGTACATAAAAAGAGTAGGTAGAAATAAATATCGCGCTCACTTTTCCATTTGTTGGTGGTTCTTGAATATAAATGTTACTCATTCTGCCGCTGAGTTTCTGCTTTCTCTTGACACGAGAAAATTAATTATCTTACACCAACACGTAAACTGCCGATAAAACAGAAATCGGATCTCAAATATTTATTATAACGATTTTTCTTAAATGTAACAAGTATCAGTCTTTCCTCTCCACAGCCATATTGGTTGTTCATGTGAGCGCGTTGTTTACTTCCGATTACGCGGGGGTTCCTAAATTGAAATATTTATTTACTTTGTATTTGGTTAAACTAACCATCAAATTCAAAAGACTATATATGTATAAAGTAATTTACGTATTAGTCTGCAAGAACACCAGTGACAAAACAAACGCAAACGAGAAGGTCTTAGATTATAACTCCCCTGTTGTCATATATTGGTATGATCCAAATGTTCTGTGACAATAGGTCCGCGGAAACAACAATACTTTTTTTTCCCTTAACAAGCTGTTCTGGTTAAAGAGTGTGTTGGCAATTTATATATAATACGTATACAGGATAGCGAAATAGAATAGCTAATAAAGTGCCAACTCTAATCTGTTATAGTGGGTTATTAACTGGATGGATTAGGCTCGGAACTCAGAAGTCCATGAGCCAAACGGAAGCGACCTGACAAAGAAAGGACCAGGCGGAAGGTATACAGCAATGGCGGCATCTGAAAACAATGTGGAATTGAAGCGAAAAGCTGATGACGACCAAGATGGAGATGCAGGTGGGGATGGAGAAGATTCCGACTGGGTCGGACCCATGCCAAGCGAAGCCACAAAGACTAAGAAGCGAAAAGGTCGGTTTCTTTGCGTTAAATGTACCTTATTGTTGGGTCTTGCTAATAAATGCTAAGGAATGCTAACCACAGTGTGGCTAATTTCTAATTGTTTGTTTGTTTGTTTTTTTCCCCTCAGTACTCGAATACGAGCGTGTCTATCTGGATAATGTTCCATCAGCTGCCATGTATGAACGGAGCTACATGCATAGAGACGTTATCACGCACTTGGTTTGTTCCAAGTAAGTCGCAAATCACAAGAAAAGTTGACTGCTTACACTCGTCAGGGTGTCCACTAACATAACTATACTTGATTTTCAATCATTGTAAAATGTTACTTGTTGCTATCACATATTTATATACATGTATAAAGCTCCTTTTCTAGCTTTTTGTTTGTGGTCATTTTGTTAAAAAAATATTGAGATTATGACATTTAATAAGTATTTAATGAAGATGTGATCGGATTTTACAATTGTGGTGGCTAAAAGATGCAGTGTAGCAAAGAGAAGTGTGGTTAAAATCTTTAGAAATTGCCTTGAATTGATCATGGTGTTGTTGTAGCGTGGCAACAACTTTGCTGAAGTGTTGACAGGTATCACAAGTGAACTCTTAGTAGCTAACATTGACAGAAACTCCATCCATCCATCCATTTTCTATACCCGCTTAATCCGTCGGTCGGCCCCACAGAGACGAACTCTATGTATAACCCTGTTACCCCTATGCCTGCATATGGTCTGAAAATGGTTATAGAGATGTTGAACATCCCTTGAGCCATTTCTCTGTAAATCAAATGGTACAGTCTTCCTGATATTCCTGTTGCGTCTTCGTCAGGGCTCTAAACCTGAATGGGTCAGGTCTTTAAGCTCTGCAGAAGGCTGAGGATGACCCATTCATTTGAATCAGGTGCGCTGGAGCATGCAAACATGGAAAACATGCAGGGTGGGGTGCCTTGAGGACAAGGACGAGGACTGAGAAGCACTGCTCTAAACTTGTGCATTTTCTCTATTGGTTATCTCACATTACCATGACGATCAAGGGAGAGAAAAAAAAGTGTAACTTCCTCCTCCTTTCTCTCATCGTTGCTCCTGCTCATCTTTTCTTCAACTCATCAGGATCTGGGGTTTTATTCCAGGCATTACTTAAGTTAGAGCTGTCTTGTGCACAGAGGTGAAGGCTTGAAAACAAAATCAGACACCATGACGAAGTTATAAACAACGCAATAGTGGGGAAAGAATGACCTTCCTTAAAACTACATATGACTCAGCAGTCATTGATTTTCTATACAAGATGTTTATCTGACAAAATCACTGTTGATAGCTGGTGTGCTTTTATTTGAGATATTTTCACGGTAAGTGAGAAAGATCACATGCTGTGCGGTTAGCCGAATGTACTTCTGCCACTAAGAGGTAGTGGTTAATGATGATGATTTTCCCTACTGAAAGGTTTTTATGGAAAACTTTATAGGCAGGAGTAATTTAAGTAACCAAAGATCAAGATTGAAGCATGCATGCATACAGAGAAAAAACTATTTTTTTTTTCGTTTTGTCGAACATTAAATCATCTCCTTGTTTCAGGACAGACTTCATCATCACTGCCAGCCAGGATGGTCATGTCAAATTTTGGAAGAAGAAGGAAGACGAGGGAATAGAGTTTGTGAAACACTTTCGAAGTCACCTTGGTATGAACTGAATGTTTCACAACTTAATTTCCAACACCTGCACTGCAGTTTGCCAGGAGGTTCTGCTGGATACTCGTCTACATTCTGTTGAGCCCAAACCTTGTTCTTGCTGCTTACGCAGGTGTGATTGAAAGCATTGCAGTCAGTGCTGAAGGAGCTCTTTTCTGCTCTGTTGGTGATGACCAGGCCATGAAAGTATTTGATGTGGTCAACTTTGACATGATCAATATGCTGAAGTTGGGGTGAGTTTGAACTACGGTGCTGTAGTTTGTGCCTGAAGGACACAGCAGACACTGATGTTTTTTCTGCGCTTTGGTTTGTCTCTGCAGCTTTCATCCGGGCCAGTCTGAGTGGATCTATAATCCCGGAGACGCCATTTGCACCGTGGCTTGTTCAGAAAAATCTACTGGAAAGATCTTTGTGTATGATGGAAGAGGAAGCAACGAGCCTCTTCACGTCTTTGACAAAATGCACTCCTCACCGCTGTCCAAAATCCGCCTCAATCCAAAGTTTAGAGTGATTGTGTCTGCTGACAAAGCGGGAATGCTGGAATACTGGACAGGCCTTCGAAATGAATTCAAGTTCCCCAAGTATGTGGGCTGGGAATACAAAACAGACACGGACTTGTATGAATTTGCAAAGCACAAAACGTACCCCACCAGCCTTGCCTTCTCCCCTGATGGGAAGAAAATGGCCACCATAGCCTCTGACAGGAAAGTGAGGATCTTCCGTTTCCTAACAGGAAAGCTGATGAGAGTGTTCGATGAATCTTTAACAGTAAGTCGTCACGCAGCCTTCGGCCTGGTTCTTTACTGATGTTGTGAATTTGCTTGTCACACCTGCGGTATGTGTTAGATGTTCACAGAGTTGCAGCAGATGAGGCAGCAGCTGCCCGATATGGAGTTTGGGAGGCGAATGGCTGTGGAGAGAGAACTGGAGAAGGTGGATGGTATCCGACTGACAAATATCATTTTTGATGAGACCGGCCACTTTGTCCTGTATGGGACCATGCTGGGCATCAAGGTGATCAATGTGGAAACCAACAGGTATGTTGGGAAAAAACAAAGACGGGGAGGGCTTTCAACCAGGCAACAACAGAGTGTGTCTAAGAAGTAGCTTTACTTTCTAATTCTCTCTATTTTCCTAAAGAATATTGTCTTTCTTCATAGCGTATTCACATATTATGTTAATAGAGGTTGTCATTATTTTTGCAAGGTAAGACAGGAAACCTACAGTTTATAGGAATGTTGATGTTATATGATAATCTGGAGGAAAGAAACTAAGCATATCCCTGTTTTTTTTATCACATGACAGATGTTTAACCCCTAAGGATTGATGCAACCTCTTGCCTTTCAAGCCTGATGTGATGTGATGAATGTGAAGGAATATAAGTAGTTAATTCTGCTAATGAGGGAAACAGTAGCTGCTAAGCCCTGCTTTTTTTAAATATCTTTTCCAATCAAACTTTTGGTGATTTTTGAAAGAATGACTTCACATGCAGACTCAGGAAGAATTTGCCATGCCAACAAAGATGCTTCTGTTGACCCGCCGGTGTTCTTGGGTGTTCTTCACCAGATGTGTGCGGATCCTCGGGAAGCTGGAGAACATCCGCGTGGTTCAGTTGTGTCTGTTCCAGGGTGTCGCGAAGGCGATGTCCGTGGCGCCCACAGTAGAGATGAAGGCCTCCGACAACCCCGCCTTACAGAACGTAGAACCTGACCCGACCATCTTCTGCACCGCCTTCAAGAAGAACCGCTTCTACATGGTGAGGAAAGACGCCATTCATTCATTCCAGGTTTTTTTCCCCCCTGTTTCTATTTACATGTTGTTGTTTCCTTTCTGTTTTAGTTCACAAAGAGAGAACCAGAGGATACAAAGAGCGCAGACTCAGACAGAGACATCTTTAACGAGAAGCCCTCAAAGGAAGAGGTGATGGCTGCTACTCAGGCCGAGGGTCCCAAGAGAGTGTCTGACAGCGCCATCATCCACACCACCATGGGAGACATCCACATCAAGTTGTTCCCTGTGGAGTAGGTTTCCAGCCAGAAATTAGGCTTTCAAAGCACCTTCTTACATCTCAGAACATATAAAGACAACTGCTTTTTCTGTTTTTAGATGCCCGAAAACTGTGGAGAACTTCTGTGTTCACAGCAGGAACGGATACTACAACGGCCACATTTTCCACAGAGTAATAAAGGTCAGTGTTCTGTCCAATTAGCAGATGAGGAAATACTTTGAGTAAGTCTTTGTACAACAGATGAAGCTCTTTTGTATGCAGGGCTTCATGATTCAGACCGGAGACCCCACGGGAACAGGCATGGGAGGAGAGAGCATCTGGGGAGGAGAGTTTGAGGACGAGTTTCACGCCACGCTCAGGCACGACCGCCCGTACACGCTCAGTATGGCGAACGGAGGCGCCGGCACCAACGGCTCGCAGTTTTTTATCACTGTGGTCCCCACTGTAAGTTGTCTCATTCCAAGTTTGTCAATTTAAAGCCCGGCAACATCTTAACTAGATGACAACACTGAGAAATCACGTGGATAGACAGAAAACTCAATTCAGCTGTTCATTTAGTCGAGGGGTTCTTTCCTGGGTTGATGAAGAAGCATTTCAGAGTAAAGTTGCATTCCATCAAAACATTTAGGATAGTTTAACAATGGTTCCTTCAACCTTTTCTTTCATGACACCATCTGAGAGCAGAAAGAAGGCAGGATACAGGCAGCTTTGAAGTTAATCTTCATTCATTTTCTGCATTAACGCTCACACGAAGAAGAATTTAGTTGAAATCGGTGCCCGGTTCTGTTCCCCTCCTGTTATTATACTTCAGTCACTTTCATTTGGCAAAAGCAATGCTCGAACAAAAAGTTGAGGCTGGTCATTTTGAATCTGATTTTGATGTTTTGTTTCCCCTCACAGCCCTGGCTCGATAACAAGCACACTGTGTTTGGAAGGTGCACCAAAGGCATGGAGGCGGTCCAGAGGATTTCCAACTCCAAAGTGAACCCCAAGACTGACAAACCGTACGAGGACATCAGCATTATCAACATCACCATAAAGTGATTGTGTGTCTCAATCAGGATCTGTACAGGCATGTTTTGTTTTTTTTTACCGATTTATTAAAGAGGCTGCGAGGGATTCTAAGAAATAGTTTCATTTCTTTAGTTTTAGTCCATTAAAATTGGAACTCCTTCTAAAGTCCAGTAAAAAGGAAAAAAAAAAAAAGAAGCTTCCAGACAGACGGATGAAGTCTGATGGTTTATTTTACAGCATCACATTATGTATAATTTACAAAAGCCGTTATCAAGTCCACTTGTAACAAAGGTTTGAATGCGCCTTGTGCTTCGAGGTCTCAGAAAACAAACGGAAGTGTGTTCACAAACTTATCTGGAAAGGCTTTTCACACATGCATTTTTTTTTTTTTTTGTTAAATTTGTATTTTTATACATAGATACAAATAGTAAACATTACATAGCAATGAATAAAGATCACACTCAAACGATGGTTCCTCAATAACGAGGCAAGTGTCAGTGTTGGGTTTAATGTTTCACTACGTTTCACATTTTTACTGAAAGCTGATTAAAGGTGTACCATCTTTTAAGCAGACAGACAGACGCACGGAAACTGGATGAGATGTTGATATACGAATGTTTTCACAAAACTTTTTTTATATATATATATATATATATATAGATATTCTTTTGCAGTGAGGTTAATACACACTAAGAAACAGCAGGTGCTTCATTTGAAATGAAAGCTGGTAGTGAGGCAGCAGAGAAGCGGGCGACACTCCACGAAACGACCTCGCATCAAAGAAACGTCCACCTTCCCGCTCATAAATAAGTTCAGTAAACGGCTCGTAACGCAAAACTCTCCACTCAAACCAAAACTCTACCGGTGTGTCATTCAATAGTTTCACACGTTTAAAAAAAACAAAAAAAAAAAACCCCAACAAGTTCCACACAAAACTGGAGCCGAGTAGACATCAGCTGCTATTGCTTACATTAGATGACAAGGCAAAATCTGAACGTTTGGCCATCAATTTGAAGCCAGTGGGTTGATTTTTAAACCATAGCTTATATTTCTGTCCCATCTCACTTACCTGCAAATGCTCTGGATTAAACTACAGGTACATTTCTCAGGATTATTAAATGATTACAGGTGTGACAAAAACTCAAGAGATTATAGTGTAATTGTTACATGGAGCCCTGGATTGAGTTCACACATGGAGGAGGTTATGATGAGTAAATGTGAGATAGAAAGTACAGTCCACTACTGTAGCTACAGATGCCCGATAAGCAGGAGGGTTCAACAAAGGAGAACAAATAAAAGAGATAAAGTAAGCAACCAGACATGACTAAGTGCAACTTCTTAGTCCTAATTTAGTCCGTTTATTTCTGCCAGGGTAGGAGGGTGCGGATCGGACAGACTTAGAGATAGTTCCATGGTCCATGGAGTTAAAGAAGCAAGAGAAAGTATTTACATCTTTCTTTTCTTTGCCCAAAGAAGGAAAGATGAGAGGAGGAGTCAGGCTTTAAGCCACATCCTTTAAGTTTCTGAAGAGCTAATGAACCAAGCCGAGGCTTACATTTGGGTTCAGTTGTTAAGGGAAGGTATGGGAAAGCGGGGTTGGGGGCGTTTAGGCGACATCCAGGACCCCGGCAGCCACCAGCTGCCTGGAGAGCCAGTCCAGCCCCTCGTGGAGGCCCATCCCACTGCGGGCGTCGCAGCCCTGAATGTGCCAGCTCCGCCCACAGCACAGCTTGTGCAGGCTCAGCAGCTCCGTCATCTCCTCCACGGACACAGCGCCGGGAACATCCTGCGAATGCAAACTGATTATCAACTCTGCCTCTGAGAGAAGAACAAGGTTGTGGAAACTCACTGTGACGCCTCTTTACCTGTTTGTTCGCAAAGATGAGCAGCAGGGCGTCTCGCAGCTCCTTCTCGGTCAGTAGTTTGGCCAGCTCGCTGTGGGCCTCCATCAGTCTGTCTCTGTGGCAGCTGTCAATCACAAACACCACCGCTGCACGCAGCAACAGCAGTTTGGGGTTAAATGGAGTGTGGAAACAGCAGAGTTTGTGTGTGCAATGCTACGGTCCAGATTGCATAATCATGCTGGCTGTGCCAAGTTGGAGAGGGCGTATTAAGCCTTTTGGGTTCTTTTACCACCATAAAACACATATCTGAGCTGGGCTGTGATTTCCCACAACCCAACAGGCCAAAGTCAGGTGCTTTTTCTTTAAGATAGTCATGGCTCCCAGAGGATGAAGCCCACTGACTGATGATCCTGTGACTTCCTGAACCGCCACAATGAGGCTGACATCGATGGTTCAAAGTGAGCCGTGAAGGTCAAATAAATGAAGGAACGCTGTGACGTTTGCTTCTGAATAGGATTCATCCTCATAAGATGGCTGATTTTGTTTGTTTGGCCAACATTTACTGATTAGTAATTAGATCATCAGCTACAAGAGAGACTTCAAAGTTAAGGTCTTTCTGCAGCTCCACAAAGAGCAACAACTCTATGTGTAAACTATGGTGCCATCGTTCTTAGAAAAGATGGATCCCCCCCCAAAAAAAATATATAGCAATGATTTCTAAATCTCATTAACTAATATTTTATTCAAAATAGAACATAGAAAACCTATCTAATGTAGAAAGTGAAACTTTGTACTGTTTAATGAGAAATATCAACTCGTCTTGAATTTAATGGCAGCAAAATGTCTCAAAAAAGATGGGACGGGGGCAGCAAAATGCTGAAAACTAATTCTGTCCAAACTCATTGAAAACAGACTGATGCAAAGTGGAACTGGAAACTTTAACATCTGGAAAGGCTCCATCAAAGCTGAAAGGTATATTCAGGTTTTAGAGCAACATCTGCTTCCATCCAGGTGACGTCTTTTTCAGGGAAGGCCTTGCATATTTCAGCAAGACAAAGTTAAACCACATCCTGCATCTATTCCAACAGCACGGCTTCATAGTAGAAGAGTCCAGGTGCTGGACTGACCTGCCTGCAGTCCAGACCTTTAAACAACTGAGAACATTTAAAATACAACAAAGAAGACCCAGGACTGCTGAGCAGCTAGAATCCTCTATCAGACAAGAATGGGCCAACATTCCTCTCCCAAAGGTCCAGCAGCTGGTCTCCTCAGTTCCCAGATGTTTACAGATGTTAAAGGAAGAGGGGATGCTGCACAGTGGGAAACATGGACCTGTCCCAACTTTTGAGACGTGTTGCTGCCTTCAAATTCAAGATGAGCTGATATTTTTCATCAAATAGTAAAATGTCTCACTTTCAACACTTGATATGTTCTTCTATAAAAAAAGAGAATGACTTCTGAGGTTTAGAAATCCTTGTGTTCTGCTTTTAGACGGGAACAGCTTTTTGGAACTGGGAATGTATAATTAACTTTATTGGAAATGTCTTGGAGCGGAACATCAAACATCTCTGTAAAAACTGCGGCTCCATCAATTTCAAGGTCAAGTAGCTTTTTCCAACAGGAACCGGCGGTTCTATCCATCTGCGCCCTCTTCACAGACGGACAGCACTGACAGCGTTGCTGGTCCGCGCATGTAAACACGGATATAACCGTACGACTTTTTAACCAGAAAAGAAGGGAGAAAACATGGCTCATCCTCATAAAAACGTTCTATTCTTTGCATGCTAAAACAACACCACCGCTGAAATGGTTGCTGTGTTTCCCTGGCATCGTGTGACATAAGTGGAGTTAAAATAAAGAGCTGCTGTGCAGACTGATCCCTTTATCCATGAGTTTGAGCCACCAATAATTTCAGAAGTGGGTTTTAGCTCATTTCTTTTTGTTCAGCGAGAGGAGCGTCAACGTTCTCAGCACAAAGAAAATCCAAGAGCTTTGCAAACGTGTGTCATGAGTCACTGAGGCCAAAATGGACTATAAATCCAAAACATATAAAGCCCTGAACATACCTTGAGTGTTCAGATAATAGTGTTTCCACAGGGGCCTGAGCTTGTGTTTTCCACCCACATCCCAGATAGTGAATTTCAAGTTCTTGTACTCAACCGTCTCCACATTGAAACCTGGACAGAGGATGAGAAACAAGCACTTTTTAGGACATTACTGAACAGATTATATTGTGAACTGATACAATAGGCTGAGAAGGCCTTTTTACCGATGGTTGGGATGGGCTGCATGAACTCATCTTGCTTCAGCTTGAAGAGGATAGTGGTTTTTCCAGCTCCATCGAGCCCGAGTGTCACAACACGGATCTCCATCTTTGGACCAATGTGGACTCTGTTGTCCTGGAAACATAATGGATGATTACACGTTACAGAAAACTCAAGCTGCAAATGTCCGGGATGAACTATGAGCAGGGACAGTGTACCTTAGTGAAGGTGACAGGGATGCCAGCGTCCAGCTGGATGTGATCTGCCAGCTCAGTGAACTGATGCTGCTGCTTCTGAAGCGTCTCCAGCAAACAGTTGATCTCCTGCTTTGCCAGCACAACTCTGCAGTCATCCTACATCAGGATCCAAATCAACACACATCAGACTATAATGCAAACAACAGCCCTTGAATGCTCCAGTTTGTTCCCAGAGCTCATGCTTTTAGAGTCTCGCACCTGTTGAAGGGTTTTCTCGCAGTGCAGGCAGGCGGTGGAGACCTGGGACAGCAGGATGGTCATGTCCTCCTGCTGCTGCCTCAGCCAGATGAGCCTCTCCCGGACGTGAGCGTCCACCACGCTCAGCGCCATCTCTTCCTGCCGGCACAGAGTCTCGTGTAGGTCGGCGAAGTAGGCGCGCACACAGGAGCGCGCGCTCTCTGCGGTGCCCGGGACCTGACGAGTGGGAAAAGATGTTAACGCTACACAAAAAGCACCTCTGCTCAGTCTGAGAGAGAAGCCCCGTGACCTGTCTTACGTGTTCGGTGTGCGCCATGCCCACTCCGTCCTCTACTATCTGCTCACCGCCCTCGATTTGCTGCACGATGCCCACCAGCTTCCTCGAGTACTCGGACACCTCGTCTGTGAAGGTGCGGATGCAGTGGGCCATGTCCAGGATGGATGCGCGGATCTGATTGGCTTCAGACTCAAGAAGAGCATGCTGAAAAGAAACGTTGACCGTGCGTGACCACCTGAGATGGATTGAGTTGTCATGACGACGTGGTTTCCGCCTACCTTGTGTCCCTGGTGCTTGCCGTACTCCTTACACACACAGCACATGAGCGGCCCAGACTGACAGGCTTCTTCCAGGCAGACAAACTCGATGGCGTGGACCTGATGCTGCGGGCAGAGCATCTTCTCGTGAGGCTTATCAGCCAGCGGCACCCGACGGTGTTTGGCCAGCGTGCGAGTGGAGTGGGTGAGCTGGGAGCACTCGGCACACAGGTGGGTGGCACACACGGTGCAGTACATGGAGGCTGTGTGGCTCTCGTCCTCGTCACACCGGATGATACACTAGATGGAAAAATGACAGTGGGCAAAAAGGGGCAGCAGGTGTGAGGGCGACGTGACTTTTAGAGCCTTTGCACAAAAATGAAAATAAAATAAATAAATGAATAATAAAGTAAGCTCCCATACTTCTCCCATGCCTTTCAGGGCATCGTCAGTCATCCCTGACTGGTTGGTGGCTCCATTCTGGAGTCGCTCCAAGAGTTCAAGCAGAGCAAAGTTCTTCTTTAAACCCCAAACCCCAGAATCACCTAAGCAGGAGTGAGGAAAGAGTAAACACATTTCAAGGCAAAATGACTGAAAAGATTGAGTGCAATGATCCCATCCTTTCAGTCAGCTGGATCACAGATTTCTGCAACAAAAAAACATGTTTTCCTGCAGCCTCCTGGGTGACAAATTCCAATTCCAAAACAACTCAACAAACACACAACAACACAAAAGTACTAACAGTGCATTCCGGTTAGAGTAAATTCACTCTAACCAGAATGTAGGAAGTGTTTTCTAAGATATCAATCAGAGGTTACTTCACTGTGCAATACTCAGAGAAACTGCAAAGAAACCCAAAGAGCTACATCTCAGACTCTACAGGCCTCAGTTAGCATGTTAAAGGTTAAAGTTCATGACAGCACAATTAGAGAAATACTGAACAAATATGGCTGTTTGGAAGGGTTGCAGGAGAAAGCCTCTTCTCTCTAAAAAGAACATGGCAGCACAGCTCAGGTTTGTAAAGCTGCATTTGAACAAACCACAAGACTTCTGGAACAATGTCCTTTGGACAGACCAGACCAAAGTGGAGATGTTTGGTCATAATGCACAGCAGCTCGTTTGGAGGAAACCAAACACAGCATATCAGCACAAACACCTCATACCAGCTGTCGAGCACGGTGGAGGAGGGCTGATGATTTGGGCTTGTTCTGCAGCCACAGGACCTGGACACCTTGCAGTCATTGAGTCCACCATGAACTCCTCTGGATACCAAAGTATTCTAGAGTCAAATGTGAGGCCACCTGTCTGACATCAACAGAACAATGATCCCAAACACAGCAGCAAATCTACAACAGAATGTCTGAAAAAGAAAAGAATCAAGGTGTTGCTGTGGTCCAGTCAAAGTCCAGACCTCAAGCTGTGAGAGAGAGAGAGAGCTGTGCATAAACCAATGCTGCAAACCTCAATGAACTGAAGCAATGTTGGAAAGAAGAGTGGCACAAAGTTCCTCCACAACCATGTGAGACTGATGACATACAATTACTTCAACCTATTGCTGCTAAAGGTGCTTCTACAAGCTGTTGGATCATGGACCATTGATGGTTTTTCCACACACTGCTTCTGCATTTTGGATGCATTTGTGTTCAATAATGACACAGTGTCACTGTAATCCGTCATGTTTTCATACATAAAACCTTAGAACTGCAGGAGGGTGGACCTTCTTCCCCACGACATGGAAAACCAGCATCAAGATGAATGCAGCGGCGACAGAAAAGTTTCACATCGCTGTAGTGAACTCACCCAGCTCGGTGACCTGTCTGTCGAAGGGGCAGCGGACCGCTCTGCCATGGAGGGGCAGCCGGGTGAGACAATCATGGCACACTGTGTGACCGCAGAGCAACAGACGAGGGACCTTGTCGCCTTGGAGAGAGAAGACGTCCTCACAGACACCGCACTCCAGCACCTGTAAGCCAGAAAACACGTTGATCCCCTGTCAGACCACCACTGCTGCAAGGTGACTCCTGCAGTCAGAGGGATGAAACACTTTCCAGCTGCAAATTTTTGAACTGCTCAATAAGGGCTGTGAGAACGACGAAGAGTCAATTGGATTAAGTGCCTGAACATCTCCGAGTGCTGCTCTTCTCTTTCTTCGCGTGGCCTATAAACAAATGCAAAACAACAAGCAGCTCCTTCCTTACGCTCAGGATGCAGCGACTTTTAAATCCCTTCACCGAGCTTTACTTCCAAACAGCGGCAGTGATCCAAAGCTAGCGACGGTAGATTCAGCTCTGTTAGCACGCTACTTGCACAAACACCAGACTTAAAAACAGCCAACTGTATTCCGAACTAAGTCAGTAACGATCTCCGTGTGATAAAACGTTGTTACGTAGCTCTGATCTAATTCAGATTTAGGTTTAGCATCCACCGCCACCACGCCAACGCAGCAGCATTCGTCTCCAACCAGAAGCCATGAAGGCGAGCCCTGCATTCGACTATCACGCAAGCTAACTAATCGCATCAATCACAATCGCGCTGTGGATTTTAGTGACATTATTACAACCTTGACGGTGCCTCCATGAGCTCCCCTCCCGTGTCGGAGACAGGGCTCCATCGTCGCTACGGCGCAATGCTTGTTTATTCCTGCTGCAGCAGCGGCCATTCTTGGACGACAGCGCAGAGGACTGAGCAGGCGTTGAGAGGACAATCCCCCCCAACTACTTCCGGTTTCGTTCGGCAAGTCCTCTTAGCCTACAGAGCTGCTGTTACCACTCTTTAATGTCGCAGACTTTGGAGTCTGAATATCATAATATGAGCATAGTATGACTATAAGACGCTGATATTCGTAGTTATAATTGCAAAGACGTACAGATTTTTTTCACTTTCATGTACTTCCTCTTATAGTGCGCGTGCGCAGTAAAGTAAGAATATTTTTAACCGTTAATATTCTAGAAAAGATGACAGATGTCACTTTGTGGAAATATTTTTTTTTACCAACTAGTAAATTCAGAATCTATTTATGCTGTCAAACGTAAAATTTTGAAATCACCGATTGAAAGTTGCTGCTTCAGAAAGACTGTGCTACCTTAACAAACGTTCAACAGAGTTAATACATCATTTTATAGTTGTTTATGTTTACTGTCACAGCTCTTCAAATGTAGTGGTTATTTAAAGTAATATGTTAGGTCTAAACAATTGACCATAGTCTAAAACCCACACAAGTACTTGTTTGTCTAACGCTTTTGTTGGCGTTTAAAGGGTCCTGACTACATATCCCCAAATTCCCATGCTGATGACGTATTTTTGGCGCGTCTCATTTACCAAGCAGAGGGAATTGTTGTGGTTGTAAGCGACAGTTTACGCGCTCATTACTTCGACTCTAACGGTAGGAATTTTTGGTTTGATTAAAGCAGTTATTTTTGATGATCACTAGTTCGGCGTATTGTGTTACTTTAAGCTCATATTTGAAGGTGAGGTTGAATTACGCTGTATTTTGAGTCTGGGTAGGTAACACTAAGGTAGTCTCTATATAACTTATCGGTTCAATTTCTTTTCTCACCTCTTTCTTAGGGGTACATTAGTGATGTCTCAACAGCCACAACAGACGGTACCCTCCGCCCCTGACTCCCCGGCGCTGGTAGTCACGACAAACGTGCAAAAATATGCCATGAAAAAGAAGAAAGTCCTCAATGCTGAAGAGACCGAGCTGTTTGAACTGACACAGGCTGCAGGCATCACGGTGGACCAAGAGGTTTTCAAGTGAGTGTAGCAGAGACCTGACTGTGGTAGTTTATGTGAAGGAACACGCTGATTTCACATTTCTTCTTGCCCTGTTAGGATCTTAGTGGACCTGTTGAAGATGAACGTGGCCCCTCAAGCAGTCTTCCAGACTCTGAAGGCAATGTGTGCCGGCCAGAGAGTAGCTGAAAGCTGCGTCGGGGAGGCTTCAGCTGCCCCCCACACAACAAGCATGACCACAGCTCCCACAGAGGCCAGAGGTTAGTGTGTGGTGCAAACACTGTCCCCAAGTCTTAAGATGATAATTGACACCTTTTTTTAAGTTAAAGGTGCTGTTCAGGTATATAGATCTTCACACTTACTGTCTCGGACCTTGTTTAGAAAAAATACTGTAAAAATACGATTGTCCTTCCATGTTCAAGGCAGAGTCATCTTATCCTGCCAGCTGTGCATCATAAAAGACCACTGGATGATTAATAGTTCTGTTGAAAACCTTGGTCCACCCCTAATTTTTTTATGTTTCGCTTCCAATTAGCCTGACCCTTGTCAATCTTTTAAAGCGGTATTCAGCAATGGCTTTCTGAAGGTCTTTCAAAGTTGTTCTTTGGACATAAACTGCTCTTTACTCATTTTCAGTCCAGTCTGAAAACTTAGAGGAATGTGTTTTTAGTTTGTTAAGCCACTGAACACTGACCTATGAATCTTTTAAGCAATGAGAGGGCACCTAAATCAAGGGATGAACCGGTGTTGTGTCGATACATAACTGACAACCTAAAGAACCAGTTTTAAATTATATCTTTAGGCACTTTGTTACCAGCAGTCTGTCACAAAGACATATAATTTGTTTCCCATTTCTTTAGTTTCATCTATGAAAAACGCTAACACAGTTTGACTGACAGAAAATAGTATTTTTACTCCAACAAGGTGATTCCCAAAGAGTTATTATCTGAAAACTTGGCATATCTCAGCATGGTGTGCAGTGTGTCCTTAAAACATTTGAGGAAACTGGACAAGTGGAGGACAAAATAAGAAGTGTCAGGCCTAAAAAACTATCTACAGCAGATGAACAGGATCTGAAAGTGATGTCCTTAAGAAAGAGGAAAAAATCCAGCAAAGACCTGAAACAGGACCTGAGAGATGCATCTGGACCTTCAGCTGATCCATCTACTGTTGGACCAAGCCTCATCAGAAATGGTCTCCATGGAAGGGTGGCTGTCAAGAAGCCATTCTTAAGGAAGGGAAACAGGGAGAAAAGGCTGAGCTATGCCAAACGACACAAGAAGTGGACTGAAAATCAGTGGCAACAGGTCTTATTGTTCAAACTGTATGCACTGTTTTTATTTACATTTCTTTGGTTGCACATGCTTTGAGAAATTGCTTTACCTGCTCTCTGTTTTTCTGGCAATTTATAAAGAAATGAGGGATGGCTCAAAACTTTTACTCAATATAAAATAATGTAATAAAATAATATAATATAATATATAATATAAAATGTCAGATCGATTTAACCATTAACAAACATCACTTTAATGTCTGACATTCTGAGTGAAAGCCATTCAAACAATGATAATGGCATCATTTCCAAAGTAGCTTAAGTATGTCTTTTAGAATGATCTTGTGCTAAAACAGAAAAAAATCCGGAAAAAAATACAGTTTGATACATTTTCTGGTTTTAGTTATCAATTAGTTGTTGCACGTTTTGTCACGTAATGTCTTGACTCTGTCACAGGTGACTTTAAACAATTCTAAATCTTCCAAACCGACATGTTACTTTGTCTTTTGCATTTGAGACATGTAAGAAAAGAGAAAAACAAAACCCAACAGAAGATATCACTCCACATTCAACATTCAGGACTAACAAACCTGATAGTTTAGGTTTACAAATACAACACAATGTAATTTCTTTATTTTTTTTTACTATGTCCTGATACATATAACCCCAGGACTGAAAGGGTGTCTTATCTTATTCACCTGGCTGTATCTGTGTTATTCTAACTGTCAAAACAGTGAAATGTACCTCATGCGATGCACCTTTGCCAACACAGATCTCTAGATTTGTGCTTGAGAGGCTTTGTGTTTGTTGGGATGTCTTTCTGGAAAGCACAAGAGGGCCAAGAGCTCATGTCCTTTGCTCTGGCATAAAGCATCTGGCTCCTCTCCTGTTCAAACAAGTGTGATCTGTTTTTTAGGATTAGCACTGTTCTGTTTTGTACAAAGACATCTGGGTCTGTGCTTGTCAATAATGCCTCTTGGAGCTCATATGGGTTGATAAATGATGAACATGGAGCATTTGTCAGGTGATGCCAGGCTACAGAAATAAGGATGATGTTTTTTTTTCTCTGGTTCTCCCTTTTCAAACCTGTGAAATATTCTCATTCTTCATCTTCAGTTCTGTACATGCTGCAGTAGTGGTTCTTGCACTCCTTCTTGCTAACTCCCCTCCTCTTCACTTCACCCCATATAGAGGTTTTTCTTCTTATATGGAGGTGAACTGAAGAAAAGCTGATCTTCAGTGTGCACATGTCGTACGTCTTTCTAATTTCTTTCCTATTCCACATGAATTCTTTCTTTTCTTCCTGTGCCTTTTGTTTCCTAAAGAAGAGGAGTCGTTGGTCTCTGGAAAGAGCCCCAAGCCTCCTGCAGCTCCCTCCTCAGCGTCGGGCCCCAGAGCCACAAGGGTCAACACTAAGATTGTGGTCTACGGACCCCAAGATGCTAGCTCCTCTCACTCTCAAGGTCCCCTCTGCCACACTGCCCCCTACGCCTCCATCTGGCCTTCCTGCTTGCCTTTTCTTAGAACCAGAAGTGCTTTTTGTGCTTGCGATATGGACCTGGCTTTCCTCATCTCATGATTATGCTGAATGGAAACTGTGTGCATATGTTTGTACATGCATGCGTGTGTGGTGTAGAGTAGAGTGTGCCCTTTCGGGGGGCTTTCATATTCAAGTGGACATATTCACTGTGAAATTGATTCTTTTGGTTCGTTTTTAAGTGGCTAGAAAGTAAAATAGAAATCCAAATTTTAGGAGTAAGAATAAGGCTTTAAAAAGTAATTCAGTAGTTTTGAAACTCAAAATGATTGTCACCACCAAGTTAATGTTATTCTTTTCTAAGCTGTGGGAACAGCTTCAAGAGGAATACTGAAGTGGCTCATACAGGATGCACCATTTAGCATCCCTGTTCTTTCCTTCCCTTAAATGAACCGATTATTACTCGTGTTTCAAAGCTACGCCTCTTTTAAAGGCAACCAGGGCTCACTGTTCAAGTTAAACACTGAAAAATCCATCAGAGGAGCAATTATTACAACTATAATCACTTATAATCTAATTCTAAGTAATATGTATGTAGTGGATCTGTGAAGATGCATCAAAGTGGTTAAATTTATATCAAAATTAGCAGAAAGGAAGACTGTTGCTGACGTTTAGCCACTGGAAATGATGGAATTACCAGTCGTGGAGGATGTTCACTAACCTTTTTTATTGTTTTTTAAAGCGAAGAAGAGCTATAACACAAAATATTTTTATTTGATATCTGACAAAATTAGGCTTTTTAGGAAGTTACTTCAAAGAAATCTAGGTAAAATTCTTGCAATTCCTCTTTTTTCCACATGAATTAGTGGAGAAAATGCTGAAAAAATGATGGAACAACTGTAATAAACGGCATATCTTAGAGAAAAAAACCCTGCACAAATCTACATAATAGTTAAGAGAGGGTGCTTGATGAGCCCCGACAAAAGTCAGTAAAAACAGTGGTGAGGATTCTAAAACTCTTCTTAAGGTTATTCAACTCAGAGCGTGGCAAAATCTGTTTATTTAAGTACAAAGAAAATGGGATTTGACTTAAATTCAGCGAACATTAGTCATAAAAAGTGTGTTTTATTGTCATTATTATTTAAGTATTTACAGTCTTAATTTAAATCACTTGAGACACTGTTATCAGATTTCATTGCTGCTAAAAGCACTTTCTTTCCACTTTATGGGTCTCAGTCCTGTATGCGTCGCTTGTGTGCTTCGTTGTTAATTATATTCTAAAAGAAGGTAAGAAAACAAACTCTTCCACGCCTCGACTTCACTTTGCATCGTGTCTCTGTCCCTCTCATTGCCATTTCTTCCCCCATAAGCGTCACGTTGCTTGGATGCCTTAAAACGACAGTCATCTAACACTCATCTAAACTCCATCTCCACCTTTAACCTGGAGTGTGTTTCTTGCTTTGTTTCAGCTGTGCGCAGTAAAGCTGGAGCGAGTCACGGTGAGAAGAGCCGAGAGGCCTCCAGCCAGAGGGTGCAGCGGCAGCCCAGCGCCACTAGAGGGCAGAAGACCAAGAGCTCAGGCAGCAGTAGCTCCTCGTCACAGATCAACTCCACATAATATTCAGGTCAATGTGAGGCCGTGTGTAAATATTTAGGTTACATTACATCTAATTTATGTGTGTTTAACTGTGTGTGTCCACTTCCTTTTTTCATTTTAGTACAATTTTGGTTTTATGTGCCTTGGGTTTAAGATAACCGTTGTCTCCACCTCCTCTATATCAAGAGATGTGACGGCACAAAAGAATGCCAAAAATTTAGAAACGATATCTGAATGATTCTGGATAGTTTGCAGCAGGAACTTGTTCTGTGGCCAGATGAGATACAGTCAGAGGGTCAAAACACTGACCGCCCACTCCAGCAGGGTTTACCCATCACAGGGCCTGGTTTGACATTAGTCTTGGCAAATAAAATGAAAGCAAGATACATGGTGCTGATGTTACCTTAAAAGTAAGTTTGTTTCTTATCATTTAGAGCAGTTTTTCTGCTGTGGTCGAAAGGGCTCAGTGCACCTTAGCTTAAGAAAGCAAATGCAAATGAACGCTTGTGCTGCAAATGAAGGACACGTTTTTTTCCTCAGTGCAACCATGGGGTAAAAACACTCTGAGAGCGGCACAGAAAGTGTTTCAGGGGGCACAGAAAGGGACTGAATTGGGACGTGACTGTTCTGCAGTACTTTTATTGTAATTTAGGTCAATTTTTTCTTTTTTCTGTTAAGTTTTAAAATCTTGAGTCACACGAATGAGATGTTATTGCAGACTGCTGTTAAACCAGCCTGCTCATTAGAATAATCAGTCTTTAAGGGGGTGACGTTGTATCACAGATCGCTGCTTTTGTTGTGAGTTTTTGCCGCCTGTTTGCATGTATTTATTTACATGATGTTTTATTAGCAGCAGGGTTTACCTGTGCTTTCATAAGGTTTCAGTGACTTAAGTTCTCTCGGCCATCATACCGGCCCTTTAAATTGTCTCATTGGGGTTCTTGCAGATATCAGCGTAAACGGGTAAAGACAAATATTTTCATTCAATTTTTTTTTTTCAATTTTGTTTTGTGTTCAAGTGTGATCATTTTATACCATCAATAAACTGAAACTATTCCAACAACAACAGACCAGAGTCGCCTCGTCTTGATGAGACACGTCACTTTTCTCAGTTTTTCTTTTAATGAAAAAAAGCAATAATCAATTTAATAGATTGAAATTGAGGCTGCGGCACAGGAGTAAAGTGGATCTTCCACATCCTTAACTCGTCCTTTTGCACTGATGTGTCATTGTGTGTGAATGTATGCGCCACAGAAAAGCTGCATACATATGCAAATGAACAGCTGAATGTGACTCGTAGTGTAAAGCGCTTTGACTGGTCGGAAAAGGCCTTTATATAAACGCAGTTTGTTGACCATTTAATGAAAGACTGTGCAGATATTTCTTGCTCTAACAGTTGAGCTGCTGGTCGTCCGAGTCCAGAGGTTGAAGATGAATGCAGTGAAACTTCACCTCCGTCACACACGGGTTAAAAACTGCACGGTGGCATTAAACATCCAAGTAAGGCCACAATAACAGATCTCTGCTTTGCACGTCAGCATTGGTGGCTTGAATAGTGAAGACTGCAAAGGATAGATGGAAAAGTGAATGCAGAGGATGACCATGCTGCATCTTTATTGTATTTGTTTTGCAACGTTTTTTTCTTGTACGCCTTCCTCGGAGAATCCAATCCAAGCTCTTACTGAAGACTGTACAATGAGAAAAGGCAAAGAACACTTGCCTCTTTCTCTCTTTGTTGGTTGCAGACAGTTCCCCTGAAGATCTCGGCATAAAGCCTCTTCTTTCTCTTGCTCTGTACAAGTAGCTGCTCTGGCCTTCTCATCTTAAATGGCTGATAATACAACAAGAAGCTGGAGGAATGCAGGTTCCTCTCTGATTTGAGTGTCACTGACAAGAATGCTGTTGATCTTATTCTGGCATGCACCTATTGATTTTTCTTTTTTGTCTTGTGGCAATGAGGTGAAGTGCAGACAAGCATAAGCGGAGGAAAATATGTTTTATAAGTATGGAATTTGATTTTTGTTAATCTTTAGGTGGTTTTGCTTCTATCACACGGGGGCAGTAGAGGCACACTGCAATTAACGCCGTCGCCCTTCTTCTTTAAATTGTTTTCGGCTTTTTCATAAATCGTCTCGTGGTGTCATGAATGAAACTGAGTCTGAAATATGCATCTCTTTTTTTTTTTGTTTTTATTTTGGTCATTCACAAACGCAACGATAGCTCAGAGATGAAGGGCGCGGGGAGAAGCCGAGAGGGGAGACACCGAGGCAGGCTGCGGGGCTTTATGTGGCCGCAGGGTTTTTATGTGACCGTTTGTCCTGTTTATGTGTCCCTGCCTCTCCTCTCCTCTCCTCTGCACGCTGCATTGATGGCAGCGTGCCTGTAATTGATGGCACCATATTGCTGTGGTGTAGCAGGTTTAATGGGGCTTGACAGAGCAAGGGAAAGCAGCATGCAACCAGGGATGAAACTTAACCCTTTCGCATACACTTCAGCCCTGTTCCTTGGTCTTCTCAGCCCGCCCCCCTGCACACTGGTGCATGGAAACACAAATGAGAATACAAATAGGCCCTGGGTGATTAGCTTGTTTACGATTCCTACTGTTATCTGTGGTCATGGTAATGGCGGTTTGGTTCATGATCAAGGAAGCTCAGACACCCCTCTGACTCCACTTCTGAAAATAAACACTCGCCAGCTGTTGGTGCTCTCCACTGCTTTGCTTAGAGGAGCCTAAATGTGTTTGACAAAGGTAAATGGCTGGGAATTTATTTCTTCAAAGTTGCTGCCAGGCTGCAGTTCATGAAAAGGCCCACAGGGGTCAGTGTGGATCCGAGCCACCATCTGGCCCTCCACTTCCTTGGATTTCCAAAGGCATCCAGTCCAGCATTTTGGATGTGTTTATTTTGTTATGAGGGAATTTCATAGCCAGCACCAAGTCTTCCATTAAATAGGGAGTGTTATTCCTCACTCAGGCGCACTGCATGCACTCATGCACGCGGATTTGTGCATGTACACGCTATATGCACCATTAATCAATAGAGAGGATGAAATGATGCTATTGTGTGCAAGGCAAGGCGAGCGGCATGTTTGAAGAATGAGCCAGTCAAAGCTGCTGGCAAATCATTAATGTAAGGTGTTGGTCTAAAGCAAGTTCTCACACTCTCTGTGCAAGCTGTTCCCAGGTGACAAAAACCTGGGAAGAGACACTATTTTAAGAGCCAACATCACACTTCTCTTTAGTTTAAAAAAAAAAAAAAAAAAATCTTATAACCCTGTCACTTGCATTCCCTCCTGAAGCTCTTCCTCCGTGAGAGCATTTAGGTGTGGAGGAATATCACCCTGTTTTTCAAGCCTCTTCTCTCCATCTCTTTCCCATCCTGTGAACTCTTGGTCCACAATTCTCTCTGAATTTCACTTTCCCTCTCTTGTCTCTCTGCATTCACTCCCCTCTCTAACCCCTTCACTCTCCATCATCCCAGCTCCCCCGCCCCTGCCCCCCTCGCCATCACCCTCCTTGCCGGGCTGGCTGCAGATTGGCTATTTCCTGCACGCGCCCAGTAGAGCCCTTATCAGCGGTAGAGTGCTGATTGTTGGTCTGTCTCTCAGGCTGACTGACAGTTGGAGCTGCGCTGCTGAAATGCCTGATTTGGTCAATGTTTGTCTGTGGCGCCTTATCTCCACACCTTATATTAACTGCCTTGACAGTATGTGCAGGCAGTCTCTCTCCATCTTGTTGCACTACCCTCCCAGCACCACCACCACATCCCTCTATCCTCTGTCTCTATCTCCATTCACTCTCTATATTGTGTCCTCGCTCTACAGTCTTTCAGCCACCAGCTCAACATTTTCCTGCTGATCCTCCTCTTCTATCATTGTTCCTTTTGTAGCTGCCTCAGCACTTGAAGACCATAAACGTCACTTTATTTCTTGTTTGTTATTTCTTCCAAAGGCAGCAGTGGTGTTGAAACGAAAGGGTCAGTCCACCCAAGTTACAAAATCAGCCAGTTTTTCCATTTGCCTTCTAGTTGGGTGGCACCATGCAGGCATCTTTGGTTCGATCTTCTGAGGTTTTGAATCCTCTCCTGAGATTTTTGCAAGAATTAGACATAGACTGAGTTTCAGTTTTGTACATTAAAGCTACCTTTTGATTAATTCAACTGGCTATAAGTTATAAACTGAATTTTGAAAAAGAGTTACAAATGAAACGTATTATGTCTTGTATTAATTATTTTGGAGCTAGTAAAGAAGTTGTATGGCACACGCAGAGGGTGATGGTTTAGAAGAGTTTACCCATGGCTGGAGTAAACCGAGCAGAAAAGGTAAAGGTAGCAACCGGAAACTCTACCACTTTGTGATTAAAAGTGATGGGAACATGCAGGGTCAGGGATGGGAAAAAGAAAAAGAAAGCCAAACATTTAAAAGCTAATTATGGTGGGGATGTATTACATTAAACAGAAAAAAACTGCGTATGTTGAATTGACTGGTTTCAAGAATCACATCTACATTACCTTAACTGGGTAGTCAGACCAAAATCCTACAAAATCAAAGCACCCACATAGTGCAGCTGGGTATCAAATCCCTCCTGCATGTAGACACTCAACTAGACTCAAATGGGTTTAGGCACTCCACCCATGTTTTTGGTATCTGACAAAATCACCATTCAAGTAACCCAAAGATAAGGTCTGAGCAGTGATTGCAGCTCTACCTTCATGTACAACGATCTCCCACAGAGAATGTTAGAAGCATTGGACGGTTTTCTCACAGTCCACAGTGTCACGGTGTCGGACATTCTTTGGTTAACTCAATTCCTCTCCTGTGCAAGTATACTAGGATGAGGATGGTGGTTCAATTAAATGGCCAAGTTGAACCCTAACCTTAACTCAACTCAACTGTACAGGTAATCGTTCTTTAGTTCAAGATATTCTCAAGATAAGTTTAGCCAGCTGAACTTGTACTAGACATTGTTCGAATGTTAGAAAAATCCAATGTTTTTGGAAGCATCCGGTTTTCATCAGATCCATTAATCAGATATAGAAACTTGAACTGTGTCACACCCACACATTCTTAAAGGCATTTCCAGAAAAGTTGGGAAATATTTCTAAAACGCAACTACAAATTAAATCTGTCTTTTGTTCATTCTTTTGGACTCTTATTTAACGTTGGATTTTCAGTGTCTTCACTGACCAACTTCATTTTGTGTAAAAAATATAAGCAAATTAAAAATCGGATGTAACAACACGCTCAAAAAAGGTTTGGATACAGCTATGTTTACCATTGTGTTCCAGGGTCCTTTCTTTAAAGGATCATTTTAAAGATCTGGAAACTAAGTATACTAATGATCGCAGTTCTGCAAATAGAATTGGGGTTTTCGTTAGTTTTCGTTGGAGACAAAGTTTCAGCTGCTCAACAGTCCGTGGTTGTCTTCTCCTCTTTGTTAGTCGCCGGACATTTTTAAAGACACACTCTGTGTGTATGGAGGTCACGCTGTTGGAAGTCGTGCAGAATGAGGTCTGGCATTGTCCTGCTCATATAACCACAAACCTCCCGGAAAAAAACACGTCACCTGGGTGGTAGAATATGTCTCTCCATATGTCCACCTCTGCGTCAAAAGCAGTTGAAACACGGACTCATCTGACCACAGAGCATGTGTCCACTGTCTGTCTGTCCATCTGAGAGGAGCTCATGTCCACAGAACTCGGCCGTGTTTCTGCACAGAGCTGATATACGGCTTCCTCCTTGTGTGATACAGTTTCAGGTTACATTTCTGGATGCAGCTGTAGACTGTGTTGAGTGAAAATGGTTTTCCAAGCTCCTCCTGAGCCTACGTGGCTGTATTGATGACGATGGCATGACTGTTTCTCATGTAGTGCTGCCTGAGGGCTCCAAGGTCATCCAACAGTTGTTTCTGTCCTTGGTCTTTCCTTGATAAGGTTTCCCTCAGACTCACGCAGTATTCTGCTCTGTAGATTTTCAGAGACCAAAGCTTTTTGTAAACTCGCATTGGAAAAATTTACATTTTTAGCTTATTGATGATTCTATGACCAAGTTTGCCTCAAAATGGTTACTCGTCTTTGCTCTGAAAGACTAGTCCTTTGGTAGACACTCCTTTTATATCCAACCTTGACACCCTCACATGACACCAATTAACCTGCTGATTGTAGAATTAAAAAAAAAAACAAACCTATCACTTGCTCATTTTAGGAATATTTTGTCTTCTTTTGTCTTTTTTGACCGTGCTGCTGGCAATCCAATTATATTAGATGTGGTCTGTTGATTAGATTGGAGATTATCTTATCCTAATAAACGTTTGTCTACATTCTCATTTATTCATTAAATTTACTTGGTGAAATCTACTTTACACATAATTGTGACCTAATTGAGATTTTAAAAACTGCTCAGTACATGTCACCAGTGGCCCAGGTCATCTACTGAGGAAAGTGTTTAAGAATTTTCTGTATGTCTGGTGATCTTTCTTCTCTGTAATCATTAAAAACAGTTCAGTTGTGGCTCTGTCACAACCTGTTCAGAAATCTCTCCTCATCTTCATAAAATCTTTTTGGAGAAGGTTGAGAAAAATCCTGTCAAACAAGCATTACAGAAAGTCTCTAAAATGTTTGAATTACTTTTATTTATTCATTCAGTAAAGTGGCTTTTGAATAAAATTCCCTTTATTTTCCTTATGATCTCATAAATGAGCAAATGACCCACCGTACAGTACTAATGCTGTATCCTTAAAAGAAATTATTAGGAAGCCGCACAGCTCCATTAGGAATGAAATGTAGAGAAAACACTTAATTGTACTGTGCGGCTGAAGGCTCCAAAAAGGTATCGAGTTCAACTCGAGAAACCATCTGTCATTGTTTCTTTCGTATTTAATGGCTCTTTATCATTTTAGTCATCTTTTAGTTTGCTTCCTGCTTTATTTTTTAAATGGATTTTGTTCTTGCTCATTTCTGCTACTTTTTCTCCTGTGTTTGCACCACATCTGTTTTATGTTTAGTTGATTATCCCACTTTTCTGTTCCTGCCATCCAAATGGTCGTCATTACACACTCTGTGTATATTCTCCCTGGTCTCTTTTGTTCTCTGCTAGATTGTCGGTGTTACCTTGCAGCTGGCTTTTCTGCTTTGATTCCTTCTAAGTATTTGATCTCTACTTGTTACCAATTATGATTTGCCTTTGTTTGCCACTAAACTTTGGATTCTTCCTTTGCCGACCCCTTACCTGTTTGTCCTCAGGGCTGATAACATGCATATGACCCTCATATGACTGGCAATAAACTTCCTTTTTTGATTTTACCTGCCAATTATCCTGCATTTGAGTCCCCATTCTGTCAACCATCATAAAATCTAAGGACATAACCTCAGTGTTGTCAATTGTAGCTACATTCCTAATTCACCTCCACTACCTTGGGGTGTAGGCAAGAATGTCAGTAAAGCATAAATCCAATACAAAAGATAACATTTTCATTTTTCTTTTCTTTTTTCAAATATGGTAGAAACATGTCTTGAAGGCTCTTTTGCATTGGTGCCCTTATAGCTGCTCCTTTTCATGTATGTATGAAAAGAATTCTTCCCTTGTGAGTTCTGAAAGTGTAAAAGAAGTTGAGTGAAGTTAAGAGAATAAGTTAACCTGAAGATATTAGATGAATCAAATACTCAGGCACACTGGCAAATTCTACAGATCGACTTGCTATCCTTGTACATGTTTTTTGAAAAGGAAGTTTTTCATTTGACGAGCAAAACGTCCATCCATTACATTTGTCGCGGAGTCTAAACAAACACAGCTGCTTCCTGTGACCCTTAAATCATATATAATCGCGGAGCTTTAAAAACACACTATTCTTGTGTTTTAAACTAAAGAAATAGAGGGTAATGTTCTTACTAATGTTTCTGCATCAGAGGTGGAAAAACTCTGACTAATAGAAAGGTATTTCTTCTAGACTGACTTGCTACAGAAAACAGTCAAGTTGAGCAGTGCTCCCTCCTCAAATAATTAATAAAAATCTTCCGACCACTCCTAAAAATTGTGTGGTCCGTGGCTATCAAAGGACCACAAAATGAAATGTTTCTCAGATGCCTGCTCCATACCACGGCTGAGCGAACCTCACAGGAACAGAGCTGTTGGACTGTTTGAGGCAGGCCTGAGCAGAGGAAGCATCGCAAGGTGAATGTGAGTGTGAATGTCAATCACAGAATCCTGAATTGTGCTTCCACAGCAATGGCACAAGGCTACTGGGGCCACCGCAAAAGGATCCAAGCCAGGACATAAGCTCATCATAAGCAACGAATTTACCTTGTCCAGGTGTGAAACAGATTTCAGCTGCATCTCAACCTGCACTGCCAGTCTGAGGAAGTCACACCTGACCTGCGGCTGGTAGAGCAGTGACGAACCGTTAGAGTGCTGATGTGTTCTGACCGTACCACCCAAACACTGGACCTGTACACACAGTATGCAGCTTTACACACCAGGAATGTCTGCAGCATCAGTGAAAATGAGTCTCTTGTCTCTTTGGTGTGTCTGCACTGTAGGACCCTGTCTATGTTTTTTATTTTCAGACCATGTCTAATCTGCGTCAGGTCTGTCAGTAAGAAAAATCATTTCGGACTTGCTTCTCAGTGTACCTGGAGAATCCATGATTTCTTCAGCTTATTGCAGCTACATTCCCCCCACCCCCCGCCCCGCTCTTCTCTGGAGAGTTATATCTCTTTGTACAAGTGTAGATGATTTATCCTAGCTGGAAGTTGGACATGGTCTTTGCAGTGTGTTTAAGTGCTGTCTTCTTGCCTAGATGCTGGCGAAAGGGGGCCCAGCAGGGGGCCTTTTCCTTCCCACTGGTTCTTGATGTCAGTTTGGTATATATGAGCCATGTCGTGGTGATGTGACAGACAGATGCATTACAATACACAACAGAGTAGAATCATTCAACAGCTGTGTATTGTTTTGTCCTCAAGTGTTTCAGGATGAACTGAGAATGTTTTCTGTATATACAAATACAAATATGAATATCTAACCTTCAGTTTAGTGAAGGAAATCTTGCTATGCGAAGATACGAATGATAATTCAACCCTTTGCACAGAACATCTGACAAGGTACCATGATCCACATGTGACTCTGATCTGGAAAGTCAAAATCAGGTTTGTTTCTTCGCCTTTTCTTCGCCTAAACTCAAACTTTCTTTGAAAATAAATCTTTGGCATTTGCTGAGCAGCTCAGACAAAGTTTAAAACTACCATAATCTGGTTTCTTTTCACACTTTTTAAAGTTGGAAACTCGTGTGCTTCTTTTGTGCATGTTTTTATGCTGTTTTCTGGTCAACTTTGGTCAAAGATTGCCATTTTTAAGTGTGCTATATGAAAAAAAATTAACTTCACTTCATGATCTAAAAAAAAAAAGCTCAGAGTAATTGTGACAGCATCGTTCCCTAATTAAAGATTTTAATATGATGCTGGCTGATATTTAAAGAAATTACATTTGTAAATGACTGCAAATACGAAAACAAGTTCTGTCAATTAGTAAACATCACAATCCTGACTGTACATTTACTTTTTTTCAATGCAGGACTTTTCCTTGCAACAGAATATTTTTCAACATGTGATTTTTGTGCTTTTCCTCAGTATCTGGGTACATCGTCCACCAGCCCCATCACTTGTGTTGACTGACACACATTTTCTTATCAAAACTAAAGTCCACATTCTGAAAAACTTGATTACTGGTGATTGTATTAATGTCTACAAAGCTGACAGGAAAGTATTTAATTCCTGTGTACCAAAGAGATTAATGATTAGACGGCTAAGAATGAAAGGAGTCACATTGTTGTTTTGTGGGTGACAAACTTCCTCATCGACAGGAAGTCATCAACACTTTCTTTTTTAAAATATCAGACTTACGTACACTATTCAAGCTATCAGAGCACTGTTAATCCATCACTCAAAGAAGATCCTAAGCAGCCTTCTTTGTTTGTTTTACAATCACAGCCTTAAACCTGAAACTACACATTTCTGACCTGCTTTTAAAGATTTACTGTCGTCTGCAGGAGACACACTGAGGTAAGAAACAATATTTGTGACCTGTCTTTCTTAGATTTGTCTCTAACAGATAGAAATGACCACTTGCCTTTTGTTTTCTTTTAAACTGAGTAAACTTTTTGTTTAGCCTGTTATTCAATAGGACGATGTATGTAGAAAAATGTATGATAGTGAAGTTGCTGGTGTTTTACCGCAACCATAATCTGATTTTGAATGCTCTTAGCAGCAAGATTGTCAGGATGACTGTAATTACCAAGGTAAATATATCAACCCTAATCCACACACACACATACTGACTCATGCTTTTTGGTAAAGAACACTAATTGACAGAGACGAGGAGGTAAACAAGGCTTCTTAAGCCTTATTTATTTGTTCACTTTATTAACTAGAGGCAGTTCTTCCCATCTGTAACGGCGGCTGTGAGAACGAATAGAGTTCACACTCACTTGGACCCCTGTTGGGTGGCAGGCTGTCAAATTACAGATAAACACACATAGAAGGAGAGGCACTACAGCTGTTGAACGTTGGACTCATTATTTTCTAAAACCGCTGCATTCGGTGTCTCTAAACCACGACAACAGTCTCGCTGTTTTACCACAGTAAGTGTGTGCTGTTTATTTAATTAGGTGTCTCTGCAACAACTGCCATATTTTGTTTCATAATCTGAATAGTTGGAACCTTTTTTGTTTGTTTGTTTTGTTATATTAATATTCCACCCGGCTCTCACTACTTTTCGTTATAAAGACCTAGAGACAAATAACTATTTACCATTTAGCATCAAAATTCTGAGATTTCTCGCTGCACCCCAGTGAAGGTGAAAACTTCTTTCTGCTGAAGAAAACTGACCTTGTTCCACATGCATAGTACATGAATGAAAATACCAATACAAGTGTGTTTTTAATTAAGTATATTTGGAAGTTTTGACAGAGTAAACTATGTGAGTAAATGGAAAATCAAATGAGGTTTTTTTTAACTTCTTTTTTGTTTTGTTATTGTAAACCAAGAAAACACAACAACGAAACAAAAATTCAGGCTTTCCAACAACAACAAAAGGAAGAAGAAAAGGGCTGGCACAACAGATTTTTTTTATGTATATTACAAATACGCAGCTACTAAGGATAATAAGGACATGGTCTGTCTTCCCTAACCCACATGTCATGGTCAACCCATATGTTGTTGAAAACACATGTATTCATCACATTTCAGAGTACAGACAACTAGCATATATAGTGCTTTAGATGAGAGGACTCGTTACTGAAAAGTAGATCAATACATAAGTGTATTCTGTGTTTTCTGAAATGCTGTAGTTCTGTTGTGTTTCCCGTAGAAATGTCATCACTGACTATTCTGCTGCCGTTTGGCTTGTGATGAATGTATTGATTAAATACTTTGAAGATTTTTATTTCTTAAGCTTTTGATATTTCTAATTATGTTTCACAGTTACTTGATTTGATTTCTAAACGGACATATTAGGCGTGCACAGGATTTCTTTTGTGTTATTTGAGCCGAGCTGAGATGCTGCTTTTCTTGGCCAGGTGTGAAGCACTTACTCAAGAGTCCCACACAGTGAAATCATCTTCGGTTCACTGCGCTGGATTTATTAATGGTTAAAAAGTGTGTGTGTGTGTGCGTTTAAACTATCCCACCATATACAACTGGCTCCATCTTAACCAGTTCACTCTGGAAGTTGCAGACACTTTAGTTCACGTAAGAAAAATACTTGAGTGTGTGTGGCATTGCTACTCAAGAGGTTTGTTTTTCACTAATCTCTGACATTTTTCAAAAAAACATACACTTGAAGGACATGTCCTAGCTTGTCCCATGGCTTTTTGAGCAGTGTGTGACTCAGGATCTCTGATTCCGAACATCGGCGCCATGCCGACACTGCTTCACACTAACCCGATGTCCATTTAAACTGCACAGTTTTGAAGAACACACGTGAGAACTATTAAAAGGAGAAGTAACAATTTATGCTGTTGATTATGAACTGCTAATTGTCGACTGAAGAATAAACAGGGAAGAGGAATTTAATCATTTCCCAATTAAGACACTTCTAAAGGTGTTTTGTGTGCAAGTGTGTTGCAGTGCTCAAAACTCCTTTTAATTAAGGCAGAGACAGAGGTTACTAGTCAATCTTTATCTCAGTTAGATTTTAATGAATTTTCTTTCCTGTGTATTTCAGCTGTGAAGATTTTAATTGCCTTTATTCATGCATATTTAATTAATACACCTTCAGTTTGCAGTTTACTAACTTTCAAACCGGTTTAGCTTGACTTGATTTTGAGCTTCATTTTTGAGGACATTTGTTTGCCTGTTGAAATGCACATCAATAGGAGCTCAAGAACTAACAGCAATGTGGAACGATGCACAAGTTTCCTTTATCTATTAATATGCGTTTAATTTCTGTTGTGATCCTTTGACTTTTTTGTCGATTGGGAGCTATCGCTTGTGCATGTTTCCTTTCGTTTTTGGTGCGATGCGTGCACGCATTTGTGTGAGAGGGCTCACTTGCACTGGTGTGTGCAGCGTGTCAGTGCTTGCCCAGGTGCTTGAGATAAAGAGGCCAGTGGTCATGCAGGACGGAATCCCCCTGAGAAATTCATTATATGTCAGTGCTGTTGTGTCGTGTCATGTCACTACCCTGCCTCACTCACACAATACAGTACAGGCATGAGTGTTTTGCATGTGTAAGGACAGATCATGCACATTTTTGTGCAACAAGCTTTCACCCCATTTTGCATGCATGGATGTAAGCGTGTGTCTCATGTCTGTGCACATGATCATGGTAATACTGTGCATGTGTTAGCCGTGCTCCCTCACACACACTGTTGTGATGCCTGCTCATTGTCTTGGCTCTTCACACATCAGCTTTCTGGATATATGCCAACAACTCTGCCCCCATTGTACCCATTATGAAAAGAATGAAAGGCCCGTCGCGCAGACACACACACACGAACATTCAACCGTCCATCAAGCCACATGGCAAAAGCCATACAATAAGTCCCTAACATGATGAATATTTACAGACATCGCTGACGCGTTAAGGTTAATATCATTTTCTTTCATGTCGTTGGTGCTGGATTGATTTGAACGTGTCCACACAGTTGCTCCTGAGTTTAAAAGTTTGCAGTACATTTAAGATTCTAAGATCCTGGTGTCAAAATGATGTAAAAAGGCCTCAGTCCTTTGATGTTAGCCATTAGGTGGTTCATCCCAGTCACAAAAAACACCCTACTTACTTACATAAGCTGGTACAAGCCATGCAGATGGTTTTATGTGTTGAGGTCTTTAGTCAGCTGTCTGTTATATTTCTGAATATGTGCCAATGCACTGGAGGAAATTAAGAAATCTCGTCATGCTCGTCCTAAACAAATACAAAAGAAATTACCATTACAGCTTACTGCTGCTTTACATTCCAGCAGCACAGAAACGGTGATGATGGAAAATCAGTTTCATGCCCCCTTCATGGTGAAGACACAAAAATGGTCTTTCAGATGAGGTGCAATAGTTTAAACAATGACAAAAGTCAACATTCAGAGGCAGAAGAGGATGTTTGGGGCCCAGCTCAGGACAGGGTCTGTTTTCAGTTTCCTGGGCTAATAGCTTGTAAATATTGTAGATTTTCTCAGTTAATTCTGCTTTAGGTTTCGTTCACAAAAATACTTGTTTATTACAATAGTATTTTAATGAAATCATATATATTTCTGACCTCTGCACAGTGAATACTTATCGTCCTGGTGTACCTTGAGATGTGCAAGATCACAATTAAAATAGACTGAAAAATCCATTCTGCTAAGCTGGAATTTCTCTTTGTTGCTCAAACAAAAAAAGTTGGGACCAACTGGTGTAATCAGTTGGCAGCTGCAGGTGGGTTTTATGTGTGATGAAAGCCACTTATTGGCTCGAATGATTGATGCTGGCATGTGACAGTGAGAGACAAATGCTTCAGCCAATCACCTGCTAAGTTTGCCCTTTTCTGAACAGTTTGTGTTCGCTTCATGTGGTTCTGGCACATAATTTAAAAAAGGGAGGAGAGTGGTGTAAAACAAAAAAAAATCAACAAGTTATGATGCTTCTATAAATGCACACACCACTTCAAAGATGCAGCTGCTCCATGTAAACCAAGAGGTAATAGAGTAAATGGATTTTTCTAGACTTTAAAAGGCTATGTTTTCTACTAAAATTAGTTTAAATAGTGTCAATGCATAATATGTTATAAATAAAATACATTTATATTTAAATTCAAATGTAGAAGGGGCACAATACTCTTTTTTTCTTCGAATGACTGAGGATATCCAGTTTACTGACCCACTGTTTTTTCTGCTAACACACTTGGAAGGGTTTCATTTAGTTGGCTGCAATCTGCAAATATACAACAAGATGTCACAAAATCCTTCTCTAATACTTCACACTGTAATGTGGAAGCTGTTGTATCAGATATTTCTGACACTGGGTTGGGTTTGCCAGCAGCATTAAACAAATAATGGTGCAAAATCCGTAATGGAAAATGTGCATTGTGGATTATTCAAACGGGATGAATTTAGCGAATTCTGAAAATTTGGCTCTCTGCGCACCACAGGCTGAATTTTACTCTCCCCTATCTTCGTGTGTGGAGGCAGAACGAATCAAACTTAAATCTGCAGACTATAAGGTGAACTCCTTGCGCCTGGTTTGAATGTGTTTATGGGTGTATACGTTTGTAGAATAATGGACAGCTCTGTTTGATATGAGGACATGTTGTAGCAGGAAGAAGAGTCATTTCCTAATAACACTAACAGACAACACATTCATACTTTTTTCAGTTTTTTTTTACAAGAAACAAATCTTGGATTTTAATCACTGAGTGTCAGATATTCTCATTCACATTGTCTCCTCTTCTCATGTTCTTGTCTTTATCTTTAGATTTTCTTTTTTCCCCTGTCTCCTCTGACTTTCCATTTCTTTTAAACCCCCCTTCCATCCTGTTCTCTCAGCCTGCTTGCACCCTCATGCTCAGTCTCACTCCCTCTATCTCTGCACACACCCCTTCTTCGCCCCCTCCACCTCCTCCCTCTATACACTGATGCCCCCACCTCCCGCTCCTCACCCTCCCAGTCCCGCTCTCCCTCTCGCTTTTCCCCTGGCAGGCTCGTGATTGACACTTACAAATTACCCGGCGGCAGTGGCATTGTGTGTGACCCCTCTCTCTCATCTCCAGCCCGCCGCCGTTTTGTCATCTAATTACTGTGAATCCCCGGCCTGCTCCCCACTGCTGCATTTTTAATATGCCTGCCCACCCCCTCCTCACTCCTCAATCCCCCCTCCTTTCCTTCTCTCGCACAATCCTGCTCCTCCAGTCACCTGCAGCCTACTCTACCTGCCTCTCTGTCCAATACTTTGGAGCACGACCATCGTCTCTATATCATCCAGTACGCCCTCCGAGTGTTGTATCTCCCGCCTCCATTATCACGCCATCACCTCTCGTGTCTCGTCTCTCTGCTCTCCTCCTCTCTGTGGAGTGTCACTCCATCCCACACACGGATCAGTCCATGTCAGTCCCTCCGTTTGCGCTCCACTTTTCAGTAGTATCATTACAATGTTTGGTAAACATGTTCATCAATACGTGCTAATGAATGCACAGGGGTTCCTGATCTATTATGGCACATTAGAGGTTTTTGCCTTCACGTCTTGACTTGTTTTCAACTTGCCATAGCTATAGTTTTCTCTTTTTCAATCCAAAACAGATAAAAACATTCTCTCCTTTCTCTTTTATGTGCTTTGAAAAAACCCCCAAATATTTTCAGGACTGAAAAAAAAAAAAAATCAATATTTCATCCTCATTAATATTTGCACAATGAAGAGCTTCTCATTGGCTGTTATTAATGAGTGTTTGCCAGACTAATTATTTCATACGCTGTTCATTAAAAGATTAAACAAAAGTTATGACACATAGAGCAGCAGAATAACTCTTGTGACTCAAGGTTACAAATGTTAAGAATCATCAACTCCAGGGTAAGAAACACATTGTTCGACTGAAAGTTGGAGGCTGCAGTGCAGAACAGACAATTACACAAAACACTGTAAGGAAAAGTGTAACATGCTGCCCTCCCATACAGTAACACAATTTTTCCTTTAATGCAAGCAAAATGAGAGCCTATGTTGAAAGCTGTAAAGATTTCCGAATGACAAGGTGCAAATGTTAAGACACAATACACCCACGCTTCCTCACAAACCTTGGCCTCACATACCTGTTTCTTTGTGTTTGTGTGTCTGTGTGTGTGTGTTGTCCACAGCTCAGCTGCCCACAGCCAGACTGAGCTCCCCCGCCGATCCCCATCTTCCAGCTAGAAATCAGCAGAGCATGGCAGGCTGCTGCTGCGGCACAGCTCCAGAGGAAGGAGGGAAGGAAGAGAAAGAGTAGAAGGAGATCGACAAACAGAGAGGGAAGAATGGGACAGTTGAAAGTGTGGAACTTATGTTGAGTGTTTTTCTTTCTTTGTCTTTTCATAGTTCCACAGAATAGAAAGTTTTCTTTGGAGAGCAGGCGTTGACAGATGCGTCGTGCAGCTGAAGCAGACGTGGAGGCGGCCGGGCCGGGCCAGGCCGAGCTGAGCTGGGAATGACCTGCCCCCTCCACCTTCTGATGTAGCTCCAGGGCGTGGTAGGATTTAGCATGGCCTCATTACCTTGTCATGAGCTTGGAGAAATATGGGCCTCCTGAGAATGGCTCAGGGACGTAGACTGATGAAAACAGAGAAGGGAAAAGGAGCTGACAGCAGACGCATGCAAAAAGAGTGGGAGGGAGGAAGAAGGGAGGAAAAAGAGAGGTAAGTGAAGGAAGGTAATTGAGAAAGAAAGGGAGGAGAGATGTTGACAGATCTGGAAAAATAGAGAGACTGTGGGGACGGATGGAGTATGGTGGGGAGTGGCGAAACTAATGGTCCTGCCCTGAGAGATAGTAGTCAATCACTCATCTTTAAACAAAAGCAGCAGGCTCAGGAGAATATTTAAGAAGTGCTTATTTAATTAAAAGTCCCTTTGCTCATATTTATGAGCCATCCCTCTTTCAAATATTAACCTACAAGGTCCTGGGAGGCCTCTAACAAGTCAGCCCTGCACTGTGAACTCACCACTGTGAAGTAGCTCGGACAGGAAACCAGAACTGAAGTGGTAAAGGAAATATAGTGTGCTACTCACAACACACGCTCTGATTTCCACTTTTTAAATCCTAACATGCGAGAAAGAGACAAAGTGGGCACTCTAGAGCAGATTTGCCTCAGATGATGGAGAAAGAAATATTCAGAACCTTCATTGATGGAGAAAGAAATATTCAGAACCTTCATTTATGTAGAAATTAGAGCTGCAACTAACTACTATTTTCATGATCTATGACAAGATATTTAGTGAGTCAACAAAAATGTTAAAAGCCTTAAGTCTTAAGAGACATTTTGAAAAATCCAAACCTGAAGTTCTATACTTAACACGGTCCAAGATAAGGATTTGAGAAGTCTAATTTTAATAACAATATTCTGACTATCTTTGCTGAAAAATGACCCAAGTGTTTATTTTCTTACATGTTGACTGTGATTCCTCTGTCGAAAGTTATTGCTTGTAAGAAGAATTACAACCTATAATGATATGGTAATTCACTACAGAACATAAACAGGAAATATTATTGGAAAATGATAGTAGTAACAATACTAAAAGCAACTAAAAAGCAGAATGCCCCCATTTCACATTGTTGCATAAAATGTAATTAGATTTGCAAACTGAGTGCATAATCTACATTTTCCTTTGGCCTTAAACTTTAATTAGCTTGGTGCTACCAGTAATTTTGAGGGACGAAACTAGTAATTTTCTGGAATTTACAAGTTCATATATTCAGTCTATAAAGGCCAGAAATTTTTATTTAGCTTTGTATTGTTTTCTGAACAAAACTCAAAGATATGAAAAATGACAAATCCTCTAGTTTGAGAAGCTAGACCCAGAATTAGTTTGATAAATGATGGCTACAAAGTGATGCTGCTTAAGAGAGGAAGCAAATTTATCAAGAGACATAATAACAGAAGGAGCAAAGACCAAATCATTTCTGACTTTGGGTGAAGCTTAAAAAATTATAGAGTCTATGTTTGTCACTAAAGTAGCATTTATTTGTTCAAACTATGTGACTATCTCTGGGGGCAGATGCCAGTATTTCTCTATGTCTGATGAAGCCAGCAGACAAGACTTCCTGTTCCATGCATTTGGTCATTTTTTTTAATTCAAGAAAATGAATGAATGCTAATCATAGAAGGTAAAACTATCATATTATATTATGATGATATAATATAATATAATATTCTATAATAATGATAATAATATTATTATTAGTATAATACACATATACACATATACACATATTATTCTGTGTTCCACCTCAGATTGTTTAAATGCACAAAGAACTCGCTTCAATGTGAGATGGAAATAAAAATGTCCTGCATATAGAAATAGAACAGAAAAGAAAAATACTTTATTAATTTCGCAGTGGGGGAAATTCAAAATTAGTCAAGTAGCTCAAACCTTTTAAAAAAAAAAATATTTACAATGATTGTATATTATAACAATAACAACAACAACAATAATAATAAATTAATACATAAATAAATTAAATACATTTTAGAAAAACATGTTAGCAGTCACTGTTAAAAAGCCTTATGGCTGTGGGGACAAAGGTCCTCCTGAACCTCTCAGTCCTGCAGTGCAGAGAGATGAGCCTCTCACTGCAGCTGCTCCTCTGACCTGCCAGGATGCTGTGGAGAGGATGTTCATTGTTCAAAACAGAATATAATTTCCTCCTTGTCCGTTGCGCCACTACATCCCTGAGAGGGTCTAGTCTTCTGCCTACCACAGAACCAGCCTTTTTCACCAGTTTGTCCAGGAGCCTACAGTTTTTGTCTGTAGTGCAACTCCCCCAGCAGAGAACAGCATAGAACAGTGACGGTGTGCTAAAACAAGCACATCATGTTAACATTGAAGGACCTGAGCTGTCTCAGGAAGAAAAGACGGCTCCGGCCCCTCCTGTACACTGCTTCTACATTGCCAGACCACTCCAGTTTATTATCCAGCAACACCCCCAGATATTTGCAGGTCTGAACAGAGATTTAGATTTCCTGAAGTCCACCACTAGCTCTTTGGTCTTGGTAGTGTTCAGACAGTTCTTTTTGGTCCAGCCATTGAAAGACTCCACAAGGTCCCTGTACACCTTGTATTGTCTACCGCACACACATGCCACAACAGCCGTATCATCAGAATACTTCTGTATGTGGCAGGACTCCGAGTTGTACCTGAAGTCCGATGCGTATGGGGTGAAAAGAAAAGGAGCCGAAACAGTACCCTTCGGAGCCCTAGTACTGCATTCCAGTGTTCCAGAAACACATCTCCCTTATTATATTAATTTCTAAACATCTGTTCATAAAGATAATTGTCACCTTACGCTCCCAGTTCATAACACAAGCCTCCTTTTACATTTTTAAAGTCTGTAAGTTCAAACTGAAATAACCCTGATTTCAGGAAAAAGAAGATACTGAACAGCTGCTTCCATAGAAACCTATTCTTTTCATCACCTTGTGTCTCGATTCTCACGTTGAAGGTTTGTGTTTGCAATGAGCACAGCACCGCTGACCCGCTGATGTGATTTATGACTGAATTCCCAAAGTAATACAACATAAGCAGTGTTATGAACCCAACACCTATGCGAATTGTGTTCTGTTTGAAAGGCTGATTAAAGTTGTGTGAGTGCTCCCTTAAAATAGATATTCAAACTGTCATCTAATGTGAATTACAGAAAAGACCTCTGAATCCATTTTACACTAGTAAAAAAATATCTGTCTTTTGAGTGCAATGGGAGGATGTTTAATTGGTATTCAGTCCCGCGTCAAATAAATCTGTAATAGTCGCTGGTATCTATCGGCTCTGATTGGCATTGACAGAAACCCAACGGCCATGTGCTAAAAAAAATAGGGTGATGCACTTGGGGATCTTTTCCTTCACAGAAAACACACATTTATCAACTGTAAGTTTTCACATGAAGGCTCTGAAACTGCCAGCAACAACCCACAGGCAAAAAGAGCCTAAACTGATAGATTTTACCCAACTAAAAGTGTAGGTTAAAATAAGAAGCCAAATATCAAGAAGATATTAAAAAAAATGAAAAAATGCCGTTAAACAAAGTTCCTTAGAATTCAGTAACTATTTGGAAACTTAAAAAGTTCCCATATCTGTTATTTTTTAGTGGGTTCACCTGTATTTAAAAAGAAAAAATGAAAAAGCTTAAATGTGCTACTGTTGATGAAAACAGTATTGGGTATTAGTTTTACTGAATATTCTTGCTTCAGTAGAGGGGGCTAAGATGTATCCCCACTGTTGTTACACTTACAACCAGTTATTATCACAGATTAACATGTGCAAACCAGTGCACATGGAGCAAACAAATGCTGTCACAGGGAGAACATGCACAGTCCTCCTTCCTGCCAGGCCTCAGTTTTGATCTCTGTATAACCCTGTTGCATTAATGCTACAACATCAACAACTGCACCACATAGGGGCTAGAGTTTTAACACAGTGAACTGGTGATTATTAGATGAATAGCAAAATCACATAGTTTGTTAAAAAGATACAAATACACCAAATTCCTTCATAAATGTGTGACCTGTAGTCATTCTTACCCCGCAGTTCACACATGCAGCATAAATCACCTGTTCTGATTACCTGATGAAGCATCCTTCATCTCCTGACTGCCTTTCCTCAGCTCGTGTCTGGAGCTGACATCAAGCAGGCGAACGGGTTTCTTCTCTCCAGCATCAACGCTCTCACACATTCACACACATCCTCTGACTGCCGGGACTATCGACACTTCACAATGTTCTCAGTTTCTAATGAGAATGAGATCACAGGTAGCATTCACTTAAGACCTTCAAAAACACTCCACTAAACGTAACTGTTTGATAAACTCATTGCTCACTTTGTGGTGTCATCTCACTGTGTTCAAGCACCCACCTAAGTAGTCCATTCAATATATTTGGTATTTCTTTCTGGAATTTATGTATTCTGACCAAAATTTTCCCAGTAGACACAATTCAGCTGACTGAACACGATACATAAACGCTGTTTTCATGCTGTTTTTTTTACACGCTTGTTTTCCACATTAATGTGAAACGCCACCTCCTGAAAGGCCTCATGTATATGGTAGATAAAATGACTATTTTTATGAGTGATCTTCATGAGAAGATGGTTTGTCTGAGATGCTGCCCTGCATAAATTTTCTGCAAAAACCTTGATGAAAGCCAGTAGCTTTCCTTTATTTCTTTCTGAAGTAATAGGGAACGACAGCTGAGTGAACCTTGAGATGTTGATTCCAGAGTCCACTGTCATGATGTTTCAGTTGTTTCATTTCGTCTTGGTTATTCTGTGGGTTTTCCTAGGGTTATTTGTGTTTTGTCCTGTTTTACTTAACGTGTTTGTCCTCTTCCCTCTCTTTGGAATTGACTGTCTTGATTGCTCCCACTTCTGTCTTGTTTTCCAATCATTGTGTGTGTACACATCCACTTTTCTCTCCCTCTTCCTACTTTGTTACATTGTCTGTTGTCTCCATCTATTTTCTCTGTGTATTGGCCAGCCTTTTGTGTTACCTTTGCTTTTTTTATTACTTGTAATTGGATTTATATTTTTTGAACTTTGTTAGATTTCCTGCCCTTTCACCAGAAACACTTCTAGTTTATCCCTGTAAATTTTCTTTTGCAACCTACATTCCTGTATCTGCATTTGGGCTCATCACTGTTGAACCTCCTCTCCTCTCCTCTGAAAGCCGCCTTCAGACTGCAAATACACAACACAGTCTCACAACAGAATGAGTGATACCTACATTAATCCAGGCTCCAAATCTGTTGCAGTTTTAAATTTATATCAAATGCTCAGAAATTGGACAGTTACTACACTTTCCTGACTTGTTTCCTGAGATCACTGCAGCTTTCATTGTGTAAGTAATAGTGTGTCAACTTGAAATTACATTTATGTTAGATATGCTGACATGAGTTAGCACTGTCGCCTCACAGCAAATGGGTTCCAGGTTCGATTCCTGGTTGGGGCCTTTCTGTGTGGAGTTTGCATGTTCTCCCTGTGTGTGCGTGGGTTCTCTCCAGGTATTCTGGCTTCCTCCCACCTTTCAAAAACATACATGTTAGGTTAATTGGAGTCTCTAAATTGTCCCTAGGAGTGAGTATGTGTGGTTGTTTGTCTTATTGTCTCTGTGTGGCCCTGTGATGGACTGGCAACCTGTCAAGGGTGTACCCTGCTTCTCTCCCAATGACAGCAGGGATAGGCTCCAGCCCCCCGCGACCCTAAATTGGATTAAGCTGGTATAGAAAATGAATGAATGTTGACATGAGTATTGCATTGTTAACTTTCACCCAAACTCCTATAAGATTATATTTTGGATTTTCATATGACAGAGAGCTAGTTTGATGTCACTGTTCTGCTGCACTCCTTCTTATTTTGTACCTGTGAATGTTTAGAATTTGGAGTAAAAGTTTCCAGATTAAGGTTAGATGCTCAATATACATGATTTTGTTTGGAGAAATGCATATTTTTATGGCTTACACATTTTGATACACACGGATCAGGGTTTCAGTCATGTCATGCTGACCCTACTGTATGCAAAACAACAAGCTGGGAAGATGATGCGCTCTCAAAATTTTTGAAACTGTGGTGTGACACTTTTACCATGGGTTTAATGTTTTGTAAAATACGTATTTTGGTCCGCCTGAAAATAAGTTGCAAATTCACATAAAGGCTTAAAAATGGCTAAATAGCTAATACAGCTTCCATCGCACCACTGCTGACATTTACTATCTTGTCACAAAGTGATGACTGGATGGGCAGTGGTGTTAATCTTCGAACCTTCAGACGAAAGACTGTGGGTTCAAATGCCATCCTGCATCATCTTTTGCACAATCATTTTACTGATTGCATACTTCTACTTCGCTCCACCTGCTAATGATGATTCTTAGGAGTAAATAGTACACAATCACAGTTAGAATTAATGTACATGCTTAGGGTTAGATGTTAAAAAACATCCGTTGTCATGGACGGCATACACAACATAGTTGCGGTTCCCATCATGTTGCTTGATGGTATCAAACACAAAACAACTGCCTACCAAAATGTTGTCATCTCAACTTTTAAGCCGGATTGTGAAGCTACTTTTGTATTGCACGCTTGGACAAACATTTCCATTTTACAATTTCTGGTGAACTGGGCTGACTGTTTATATTACAAATGTTCTTGTGAGACTGGGCTGACATAGATCAAGGTGAACGCCCAAGTTCTTATTTCTCCTGATGGTTAGACATTGCTTTCTTGGTAGATCAAAGTTTGTCTAGCTGTTTTTGTTTTTTTATATCTGTGTAGGTTGATTGGATTTTGTCTTGTTTCTGCTGCTTTGATTGACAAAAGCTCTCTGGATGTCCAAATTGGACAGAAATAAAATGACAACCTGCAATATAAGGAATTACAAAATATGAATTTTTCAATGAAGTAAATTAACATTTTGAGAACAGCCATGTTTATCTGTCAGTCAACATTTCAAGTTTTTTTTTTTTTCTTTCAAACTGCAGGAAGTAGAAAACTAACATTTTGATTCCAGTCACGATGAATTCTGGCAAAAAGAAAGCGTTTTTCTGACACCATCTCAATGTTTACTTTGGTTTTTCTTTAGCAGGTAGGGTAATGTATTCCACACAGTAACAGCACATTTTCATTGCTTTAGGTTTTGTTTGTTTGTGCTGTATTATATGAATGAAAGAGAGGAGAAAATTCAAGGAGATGGCACTGAGAAAAAAAAAAAAAATCGAAAGGATACAGCACAAGAGGCCACAGAGGAAACGCTGCACGACCAGAGCGAGAGCGAGTGTGTGCGTTTTGCATGTATAAGTATTTTTGTGTACTCTGTATGGGTATCTGTGTGCGTTTGTGATGAAGGGAGCAACAGACAAACACACCAGAGAGGAAGAGGAGAGAGGTTATTGCTGGAAAGCGTGAAGACAATAATGCAAACTGACACTTCAGAAATTAGATGCCGGTTGCCTTGGAAACAGGCCCTGGGCTAGGGGCTACCAGGAATGGGTGAGGATGGGTGAGGGTGAGCGCGAGTGAGGGTGAGAAGGGCTGCAGAGAGCGCTGAGATAGTGAGTAAATTATGTTTGATTAGAAGCGCAATCATTTGAAAAAGAGCAGACAGAAGCCTGTGGTGACACATCCAGCAATCAATGGAGGATAGGAATGTGCTGGATGTGATGCTCCACATACAGATACACACATGTGCACACCTAAGGGGTTTACTCAAGTGTTTTCGTAGGTGATATTTGCCTTAAGGAGTTTGTCTTCGGGCACAGAAAACAAATAGCACGTGGTTCACTTGTGAGATGTAGATTTTTGGTGTAGACTTTTCTTCACCAATATTAGCTGAGCAATTCTTTATCTGGTTATGCTGGAAGTGTGGAGAAAAACTGGGTGAAACAGAGCTTTTACAGAAACTTTATCATTTGTATCAAAGCTGTAATGTAGTTGTGAGACTCTATAGAGTAGGCAATTACAATTTCACTTGTATTGACTATTATTAGTTAAATCATTGCCTCCTTTATTGTCATAAATGACACACCAATGGAGTTACAAGCTTGGCTTCCATTTCTACTGTTTTGGTTTGCATTTAGATCATGTGAATAAGAAACCAGACTACAGTTGACAAATATTTGAATAAGCCCTTGTAGGTGCATGCAGCGACCTCTCAAATTAGGTATACATTCACAAGCGAAACAAATCTGAAGCAACCTTTTGACATGCAGCAAAACAGAAATGTGAATCCTTGAAGTTTTCCTTGAACTGGCTTGAAGTAAATAAATCAGACTGCTTAGTGTCACCAGAGGGTGGCAATATAGGCTACGATGGTTATGGTTCTAATTCAATAGAAGAAGTAGTTCTCACAACTGGAAATAAAAATCAAATAGGGGCGTAAAAGACAAAAGCAAACAAAATAAATGGACATCAGCATTAAGAAAATCAATACTGCTCTTCTTCAGGAATTACATCCATCTCTGGGACATCATACCGGGTAGGCAAGGTAGTCAAGTGAGTTTATTGTTTGCATGTTCAAACTGGAAACAGCTGGTGAGTCACAGAAGTGTTTTCATGCCTCTCAATTCATATAAATTCTTCTTTAAAACAAGCCAAAATACCTTGTAGAATCATTTTGGTTAATTTGTGAAAGTGTAATGGTTCTTTCCAGTTTCTACTCACCTTTTCTCATTCACATCTTCTTGATCCAAAACAGCAAAAGAAGCCAAACTATAGAGTAAGTAGTATTTAGTAAACATAGATATACTTTGTATAGTTGTTAAGAAGGGGTTAAAGTTTTTCCAAAATGTATTTTCTATTTTTATCATTAAAGAATTCATGGCAAGACCAAAACCAGTAACCTGCAGTATATCCTCATCTAACTTTCCTGAATTCTCTTTGTTTTTCAGGAACAGACCCAAAGTTTCCTACATGTCAGCCCACTTTCAGCAAAACATTAAATAGTCGTGCAACAGAAGGCTTTTCTTTATTTGGACTGATAAAAATGAAATGTCTTATTCTGATGTTTTCCTTACTTTACCCATGTCGCCTTTAATACCTGACCTTAACCAAGGAGTTTATAACATTTAAACAGAAGCAAAACAGTGAGTGAAAGTGCAAGGAAACAATGATCAAATGCAAAAACAACATTTCAAAGTAAATTGGGTATGTCCAAACTAGATTCTCACGCCCCAACGTGGCGATCAGCTGTGCAGCAACATCCTCAAACTCCTCCAAATCCGTGACTATTTCATGAAATGCCGTGATACTGTGTGATACTCTGAGGTCATTTGTGTTCAGCAGCACAAAAGTACATGTACACATAAAAAGAAATTGAATTCAAACAACTGATTCTTGTTTTGCCATGAGACGGAGTTGAAAAGACACAAGTGACGTTTTATCTTTAAATGATTTCCTAAAACAACTGACCATTGGAGTTTTTATAATGTATACTAAAACTGGAGTAAAGTGCATTTGTTGGGAACTATTTTCAGCTGGAGATAAATATCCATTTCTGGCAGTAGTATGTGTGATAGCATCTACATAAACTGCGGTGCTCATGTTGATTACGATGAAGGATCATGCCCTCAGTGCAGCAATACGTTTCAGTGCACAGTTTTTAAAGGAGCTCTGGCACGCAGGAATAAGATGGATTAGATTTTGTGTACACAGGCAATGCTCGTTCGAAGAATAAATCTATTCAATTTGTTCGTGGTTAGAAAACATTTACCATCAAATTATTCTTTAGACTGCATTTTGAATTGCATTTAGATGCACTAAACAATTTTTGTGGTTGTAAAGGTGATGACATTCTGAAAAACAGTGAAGCCAGCTCAGTTTAAAAAAAGATTTAATCTAATTTTCTATATTCAACTTTAATTTCGAAAGGAAAAGTCTATCCATCCGCCTATCCATTTTCTGTACCCACTTAATCCTGTTCAGGGTCATCGGTGGGGGCCGGAGCCTATCCCAGCTGCCACTTGTGCAAATGTCCAGGGTGTACCCTGCAGACCCTGGACATTTTGCCAGTCCATCACAGGGCCAAAACAGAGACAAATGAGACAAACAACCATGTGCACTCCCTCCAAGAATCAATTTAGTAGCACAAATCAACCTAACAAGCATGTTTTTTGGAAGGTGGGTTGCTGGTAGGAAGCCGGAGTACCCGGAGAGAAGCCACGCATGCATGGGGAGAATATGCAAGCTCCACACAGAAAGGCCCCAGCTGAGATTTGAACCAGGAGTCTTGGCAAAGTCTCAAGAAGATCGTCAGTTTGGCCACTAGTTACTCTGTATTCTTGATGAAGCGGCATGAGACTTTTATAAATTTTCCAAACACAGCCAGCAACATTTATTCACATTGAACCATACTTCTGAGACTGATAGACTAAGTGTGTTTATACCCTCCTGCCGAAGACAGTTCACTGGAACAGCTGACTGAGGTGGGACTAGACTACGAAAGAATCACAAAGAGAATCTACACATGCACATTCCTATAAACAATTCAATAACACATATGCTGAGCAGAATGATCCCGGTCAAAATTACATTCTCCTTTGCTACTTCCCCCCACTCGTTAACATGGTTTGCTCCAGAAGTAATTGGGTCTTTTCCTTGTTTAAATCCACCTGCCCTACCAAGGAGACAATCAGGAAGAATTGAGCATTGCCATTCCTTTACTGAGCATACATTTGTGTAATATTTTGACAAAATACAAAGTAGAAAACCAGTACCACAAAATGCTAGTTAGAATTAGCTAATAATACAAATTTAAGTTCTTTTTTCTTTTTTTTTTACACAGGATGGCAATTCGACTTCTGCAAATCAAATATATGACATTTCACTTTGTTCCCATATTTCAGTACAGAAACATAAATCAATTAATTTGTGTACTCATTAAATTACACTGTTCTTTGCTGATCACTCATGATTCATGCCAACGTGAAAGTAATGGAACCCCAGATCTCGATTACAGTGTTTTCTGGCCGAGACAGCGTTAGCACAGCTGACAGATTACAACCATATATCCATGCATCAAACAATCAAAACAAAAATGTACATACACTGTATTTGGAAGTTGAGAGTGTGTTACAAAAATGACAACATAACTGACATTATCAGTGCACAAAAAGACAATGCATGTCCATTTTAATGTGTTTGCCTGTAAATACGAATATTAAATGATGCATTTACAGAGATAATCTCTTTAAGGTTCAAGTAGTTTTTCTAAAGCAGTATTTATTAATGGCATTCCAATTTTTTTCTGCTTTAATTGAGTGAGTGTGTGTTTTTGTTTAAGCATCACTGCGGTGCTGTTGTCAGTTTTTCAGCTTGACGGAAGTCAGATGAACTAAAATAAGATGGACGATCTCTTTTTTTTCTTTCTTTTTTTAATCACATGAAGCTACATAGTCAAGATAAGACAGTTTTATTTATATGGACCAGTATCACAAATCCCACATCTGCCTTGAGGGTCTTAACAGTATGTGCAGCAGAGAACACCTTCTGTCCTTTTTAGGAAGAAGGGAACACATAAGAGCAAAAGAAGAGGCACAACTCATCTGAGATAGATGTGCGGTAGATGTTGTTTGTCCAGAATCAATCAACATATTGTTATAAAAATATGCCGCTGACAATTGACAAGACTGTAAATGTGTAAACGATATGAATTCACAAGCGAATGACGATCAATTTCAGGCAAATAAAGCTAAGCCTCAAGAATACAAGCAGTACATTTAAGTCTAGCATTATCTGAATTTATGGTACTTGAAGCATCGGTGAAAAGTGTTAAAACTCCCATCAAGCAAATCTAAGATAACTTTTTGCCCAGCAAAACTCATAATTTGCATTTTTTGGGTAACGACAGATCAAAAACATTTGAAGCCCATCTTTAAATGGGCGTACATTCCTAAAATGGGAAAAAGAGGCAGATATCAGAATACAGTGAGGCACTGTTAAATTAGAAGATGTATTCATCCGAGTTGAAAAGCTGGAGCAGGAATTTTTTTCACAGCCAAAAACCCAAATGGCAGTGACCTCCACACTCGACAGAAACTAGAACTACTTACCCTTAAACGCAGCCAACAGAGCTCGTCTTTTAAAATCACAGAATTCACCAGAACCATTTTGTTTTCATTGTTCAGAGCCCACATTCCTGTATTTCCAAAAATGCAATCATAACCATAGAATTTTGAGGATATTATATATATGTGAATAAGAATTTTAATGGAAAAATGCACATTCATTTCTACTGTTGTGACTCAGTCAACATAAAATGAGGAAAAAGTGGAACAGCTGCTTCTGTTTTTAAAAAATACAGAAAACACACACTCCTGGGCAATATAATGAAATTATGTTTTGATCTGATATCAGAATCATTATCATATGTGCAGATACAGATGTTTGACAAAATCTAAAACTGTCTATGTAACAACTGACCACAACTGAAAACATCTGGAGCATTGTGAAATACAACAAACAAGACCAAGGAGTGCTGAGAAGAATCCTATTTCAGACAAGAATGGACAAGAACATTCCTCTGCCAAAGATCCAGCAGCTGGTCTCCTCCGTCCCCAGATGTTTGAAGACTGTTAAAAGAAGAGGGGATGCTGCACAGTGGGAAACATGGACCTGTCCCAGTTTGTCTTTTAAATATTTTGCTGCCATTATATTCAAGATGAACTACTACTTTCCATGCAATGGTAAAATGTGTCTCTTTCAACATTTGACATGTTTTTTTGTGTTCTATTGTGAATGAAAAATATCGGTTAATGAGATTTGCAAATATTTTAATTCTGTTTTATTTACATATTATAGAGGTTCCTAACTTTTTTGGAATTAGGGTTGTATTAACATTTTCAAATAAATACAGGATTAAGCAAATTAGTATGTGAAAGGTGATGCTTGGACTTCAGTGCTCACAAAGTTCTACTCTGCCATTCTTTTCAGTATTGCGGTATTATTTATATCTTAAAAACCTTACTGTCTGAGTTCAGTCACTGCTTCCATGGTTGTTTTTCATTATCAAGCTCGAAAACATCACTTGCCCAACACCAAATGGCAAGCAGACACAGTTATTAATCGATTTGCTAAAAAAAGACTGTGCCTTTAAGAAACAAATTTCACCTCTAATTTAAATGTGGTTGCTGTTCCTTTCTTGGTAATCATCTTGTGCAGCAATTTACAGCTTCAAGTGTTTCAACTAGACATGGTCAAAGCTGTGAACGCTCCCTGGAGGTTCTGTTCCAACCACCTTTCAGTGTGCATTTGTAAATCACATAAATCTCCACCACCGTTTCAAAACAGCAACCCTTCAATTTGAATTTCATGTCTGGGAGAGGGAAGAAACAGAAGAAAAAGCCATATTTCCATTTTTATTGTTGTCTGTTTCAGTTGCTGGAGAGCAAACTAGAGTTAAAAGGAGGGTGAATATCATATTAGAATTCATCAAGTGACCAGAAACACAACTTATAATGAATGCTGTATCTGCTGAATGTGGATATAAGCTACTGTTGACAAGTTAAAAGGGACCTGTTAAGAGTCCTGTGCGGTCCGCCCTGTTAAATTTCTTGTTTTATACATTATGATACCTTGTCTGATGTTCTTACAGCTCTGTGCTTTTAGTCTCTGATCTCATCATCAGTGACTTTATTTGGCCATCTGCTACAAGCAATTCATGCAATTTGGGCAGCATATTAACTTCTCATCTGATGAAATGTTTTTTTGATATTCTGAATTTGAAATGATGTGGTGATGACTGAGTAGAACGGTGTGCTGACTAATCAGAGCAGCCTTAGGTTTTCAGCAGCAGTAGTAGCTGGCACCAGGCTTCCCAATCTCTGCCAAGCAATGACCAATTCAAATATTTGTGTAATTCAGATTCATGCCCTTTTGAACCAGAAAAGTGATGCATGTTGAAGTATAATGGTAATGTATTCCCTTTTTGTGTTTTCAGCAATTCAGAAGCTGCTTGCTCCAGCAGTCAGGTTAACTCAGACCTGCGAACAAGCCCAACACTCTCAGAGGTAGTCCAGCTCCAGGGATTAGCATCTCACAGCAGAGGCAAGGCTCAGCGAGAAGCCACGTCACTTGGTGTGCCCTACAAGTTGACTGGAAGCTTGCTAGCTGAGAAAGCCACTAGCTCAGAGCAGTGCAAAGTTTTGGCTCTTCCCCCCTTTTTTTCCTTAGCATACCGGGAACTTGCTCACTGCAGAAAAGGCTTCTGCTGTGTGCTGAGAATCTGCTCTCCTTGCTCCTGGGTTAGCCCTTTTCCTGACCAACTCTAGCCCAGCACTTATGGAGCTAAAGGCTTCTGTAATCAGCTCCTATTCTCACTGCCTCCCATGACTCCTCGCTCTATCTTGCTTCTGCTGTGTTCTCCGTCTAGCCTGTACCAACTTCTCCTCAGCTGTTAGCTTCTCTTTTCATCTGTTCCTCCCAGCACGTCAAAATGAGCTGTACAGCTTCACCCTGCAAGTAGTCAGGACTGGTTGGCCCCGATTCCTCCAAGATGTCTACATATAACACAAAGGCTTTCTGACCATACATTTCATAGACTCTCAGTGTTTTTGTTATTGCAGATTCAAAGCAGAAATCAGTGATTTTGCTCATGATATGTCTTGTAACACATAAAAAGAAATTGTATGCAAATCAAATCTTGCTAGATCTACATTCCACCATCTACCTTAAAATGTCACGTAATCCCTGCTGCTGCTTGGAGCAGTAATGCAAAGCTTTGTGTAGAAAGCCTGTTATCCATGTACCGCTGCTATTGGCACTTTAAAAGTCTAATCCACATGTACAGCTACAGCAAACAATTCAGTACAATAAACAACTGAACTAGTGAAATAAATCTCAACATGGGATCGGCATGCTGAATTTTCAGACTGAGAGGAGATGTGTGAATATTTTCAGGGTTGCGCTGCAAGACAAGTGATTACGCACCGGTTTATGAAGCAAGCTGCAAGCTTGGTCCATCTAACTGCAGAGTGAAAAAACAGAGCTAAACAAAATAACATTTTCTGTCATGTTACTACTTGGTTTAAGGTGAGATAATTTACTGCAGCAACAAGGTGCAGCTCAGATGAAATGACAAAGCACACTCCTTTCTTAGCCCAATGCAGAGAGTACATAAAACCCTTTAAAATCACCAAGTGCAGTTTGAGAGACCTGCTGTCACTTCAATTCAAATGTGCAAATATACTTTCAAGGAAATAAATCCATAGCAAACTTATGAAATGCCAAGAGTCAGATTTAACGTTTTTTTAAAAGTATGGATGTCCCATTTTGCATAAATTTGAAAGTAAATATTATCCTAATCATGTACACAAAGTTTAAAATGCATTATGTATTGCCTCCAGCAGCACAGATGCACACACATGTATGCTGCACTGTCGTAGTACACATATGTACACACACAGGGACACACGCATGCACACAGGCAGCAGAATTGAATGCGATAGGGAAGTGAAAAATGATTAACCCAGGGTCAGCTCTCAGCCTCAATCTCGGCAGCGCTCAAAGAACATCCTCGCCTGATTTACACTCGTCATGTTCCACGGCACACATTTGCATATATTTATTAAATTCACCATGCGTTGGAGAATAAAATATAACAGGGTGGAGGGGATGGGAGCGTGAGGAAAGGAGTGGAGGAGGGGAATGAAGGAGGGGGTTATTTAAAGGAGGCGTGTTTCTGATAGATTTGCTTTTCATTCATATTCATTTGTTCCCTCTTTTCTCCCTCTCTCTCTCTCTGTTTTGTTCATTAGCATGGAGGTCAATGCAGGCATCAGATGTGGCCGCTCGGCGCTTTAGGGAAAACATTGCTGTTGGTCAGCCTATTGAATTGACCTTGTTATCATTGTGACAGACTATGTTATTTATCAGTTAGTTGGATAAGAACAGCATGGAGCTTGGTGATAGTCTACCACATGAAATGAGTCTTGATGCTGAATCTACAGTGACAAACAGCCTTTGGGTGTTTTCACATGTGCTCACTGAACTCTTTCATCTTTAGTGTAAGTCTGCCAAGAAATGAGAAAAATTAGTTATCTTTGAGAGCAACTGAAAATACTTTGCCTTATCTTTAATAACATCTTTTTCTTTCCCATTTTTTTAGGAGCTTACCAGAAATATGGAAGCCATATGACATTAGACTTAAAAACGTACTACTGTTACTAACTAAAAGATAATAAAAAAACAAACTCAATGATTAAAAAGTCTTTCATTTAAAAGTGTGCCACAAATCAATTAATTTCCCGAATAAACTAAATTGTCTTTAAGTTGATATTCCAATAATTCCACTGACTTTCACTCAACACTTGACTTGATTGAGCAGACTTGAGACAGCGTTCAAAATCGCACCCCATATTAAAATATTACATATATTCACTAATTTTGGTGTAAAATGGATATTGTAAATTAACCTTGTATATCAGTGTGTTCTTTGCTTTTCTTTGCAACTGTTTTATCATTCTACTTAAAACCTGATGCATGAATTGATACAAACCCAAGGAAGTGCAGTGCAGAGTTTCATGTTGCTAGGATAAGCAGTTCATTATTTTGTGGAAAAATTTTCTTTCTCTTTTGCTTTTAAAACTGTTGATTCCCTGCATTTGAGGCCTGTAGAGATTTTTTAGAAAGAAAGAAACACTGCTATCCCTTTGGTAGATCTATCCCTAAAGACAATATTCAATGATTTTTGGTACCAAAAGCTGTCTGGTTTCTGTCTGTAGTTGGTTTGATGAACTGGCCAAATGTGTTTGTGTGAGTTTGGTTGCATGCAGGTAAACATATGTGGATAGCAAAAGAAGCTTAATCCATTGGCTGAAATACAATGTGGAAACCACTGTATGTCATCTGAGGATGGTTTAGCTTTTCATTGATCCATTAATTTACCATACTCACTTTATCCTGTTCAGGGTTGCAGGGGGCTGAAGCCTATTCCAGCTGTCAGGGTGAGAAGTGGGGTACACTGTGGACAGACTGCTAGTCCATCACTAAGCTAACATTGAGTCAAACAACCATGCAGGCTCAGACACAAACCTGTGGCCAATTTAGAATCCCAGATTAACCTAACATTACTGTTTTTGGGCTGATGTAGGAAACTGGAAAAAAACAAACAGAGACAGGAATAATAAGGAAAAGCTCCAGCTGAGATTTACAGGAGGATTCTTCTTGCTGTGAGTGCTAATCACCACACTACCATGCCACTTTGCTTTTTGTTAGCTTTTTAAAAATGTATTTGCATTCAAATAGTGACCAGCACATATAAGAGGAAGTTTGCTGGCTACACTCAAAGCCAACAAATATCGGTGGTTGCTCCCAGACGCTAAGGTTGAGAATATACTGGCTTTTATGTATAAATTCTTGTGTTTACGATTGCTCCCTCGTGTATCTTGCATTTGTTTTAAGTTTTAAGAGTCAGTTCACATGCCCTCCAAACTTAATGCTACATCTATACAACATTATAGAGGTTACCAGTACAAGTAATGTAGGAGCAGATATCCAGCGTCTTTGATTAAGGATTCGTAGATTCCATCTTTTCTGCCACAGTGGTTGCTATTTTCTGCCATCATCTTAACATAAACCAAATAATAACGTGTTTATTGTCTCTATTTTCATTGTTTACGTCCTGCAGATCCACAAGTTATGTAATGCCTCAGTTTGTTAATGTGTCCACTAGTGCAATCCTTCAATAGCAAGTGTAGTACAAAAGCAAGTATGTGAACAATTACTCCAACAGCTGTGCTGGTTGCCTACACGAGCTTGAGATTAAAAAGCAACTTTATTCTCAGCCTAAATCTGTACACGATTTTCAATAGATTCTAAACTGATGAAATTGGAACAGTTATCAAAATAATTAATAATGGTAAATATAGCTACAAATATGAGGGGAATTTCTGCTTCTTTGGCTTGTATTACTTCTGCTCTTTTGTCTCACATCATGGATTTAATGTTAATGCAAGACCTGGGTACTATAAGCTGGCTCAAAAATCAGTTGGTTTCAATTTAACTCTCATTCAAATGAAAACTCCTATTCAAAACTTCTCATGTGAAAAACTAAGTCAGTTTTTTGTTTTTTCTTTTGCTCCTCAAATTATTATGTGATTCTTTTGGAGGTTGATTCAATAAATCAGATGAGAGGCCTCGAAGAGATCCGTTTTTGTCAAATCTAGTGCCAGGTGCCACTGCCTCGCTCGGCTCTTTTGTCCAAATGTGTCCACATCTGGCTTTAAACAATGAAGATGGTAATGACCAAATACTGCAGCCAGCCCAAGATGTCAACTGTTATCAGTCAATGAATGTTCAACACATGTTCAGCAAGTGCATCCTTATAGCTGCCCTCTTTTAAAAACAGGAATGTGCGTGTTTCTGTATCACTGTCATAACGACCGATTGCCTGCATGTGAGGTGTCAAGGAACATTGGAGAATGTGAGGTGTTTAGGGGACAAGTAGTTGCAGAAAATAACCTGAGTGAGACTCTCCCTGAATTAGCACTGCACTAGTTAACACTAAAGCAAAGAGATAATCATGCTAAGTAGCCTCATTAAGTTTAGATGTAGTCCTCACAGACTTGTTTAAAACAATAGCAAACAAGATGTGTCTCATTTAGTCCAGAAATGGGTTTACTCATTTAATTAGTTAAATGCTTCCTCCCACTCATTCTACAAAACTTGTAATTAGCACCGAGTTCTCTTTTTCAGTTGAATTTTCATGGTCAGAGTTGTACAGCTAATGCTAACTAAATGCAAACAAAAGAAGAAAGCAGATTAATCACCTTTAGCTTAGTTGAGGTTAGGTGCAAAAACATCCTTAACCCTTCAATGCCCCCTTGTCCTCTGTCCCATCTTATCCTTCCTCTCCCCTGCACACTCACACACACAATTGTCACTGATGTGAGCAGCCGTGGCAGGTTAGATCAATAGGGCTGAAACCTGTCCAGAGCTTTAATCCATCAGTGGGGAGTGGAGAGGAGAGACAGGGCAAGAAAGCCATCACTCACGCACAGACCTCAGCTCCTTTTTTACTTCAGCCTGCTAAATGGGCATCTGAAGAATATTATCAGTCAGCAAACTTCCTATTATCTATCTATCTATCTATCTATCTATCTATCTATCTATCTATCTATCTATCTATCTATCTATCTATCTATCTATCTATCTATCTATCTATCTATCTATCTATCTATCTATCTATCTATCTATCTATCTATCTATCTATCTATCTATCTATCTATCTATCTATCTATCTATCTATCTATCTATCTATCTATCTATCTATCTATCTATCTATCTAACAATTAAATCATAATTTCTCACTGTGGGTAACATATGAAAACGTAAATACTAATAAGCACACAAATATGTAAGCGCTCTCAGTGTAGACTAACCAAACGAGAAAACCCACCCCTTTAATCACTTAAATCAAGTTTTGTGTCAAAGCTCTGAAAGCTTTGGTCACTGATGTTACATTTCCCAAAGCGGCTCAGACATTTCCTGTATTGTTTTGACAACTTCAGCTGTCAATCAAGAGTGAAACCAAAGCAACTGGAAAAAGAGATTTAAAAAAATTGTGAAAATTGGTTGACATTTTTAATGCGAATGTTTTTACGTGGTCATTTCTCCTGATCTGCTTCACTTATTTGCAACAGAAAACAATCATTGTTTTTGTCCCAAGCCGCGTACAGCTCTGTAGTCAAGTGAGTTGACAAACCCTTTGACTATGTGGTCACAGGCAATAAAAAGGACCTCAAAAGGAAACCGTTCTTATGTGTCTGCACAATGTCACGACTGATCGAACCACATAGGAGCTGAGCCACTGGTCTGCTCAGTGTTGTCTAAAACAGAGGAAATGTACAGTTGTGTTTCTGCAACACAACTCGGGAGAGTTGCAGGCTGACTACGTCAGCCACTTGTCAGGTTGAGCGAATTCACCTTTTTCATCTTTGAAACACATTTCAGCAGCATTAAAGGATTATGCTTCTGAAGCAAGGGTATAAAACTACTGTGATTACTGCTGGTCAGGGTTGTGAGAAGGCACATCAACCCTTTAACTAGAAGAACAGAGAGGAACTATGCCTGTGGTTATGAGATCTGATCGTACCATCAGTACTCTGGTCTGGTAACCAGAGCTCACCACAGACAGGACCAGATATAGACTGGACTGGCTGGTCTATTGCTAATGTTCTTGATGCAGTGGCGTGTTTAGAAAAACAAAAAGAAAGTGCAGGGAAGAACGTGCAAGCATGTCCATCTCTACAGACACCTATACAACCCATCAAAACCAGAGAATGTACAAATACATCAAAAACCGTTTAAGGCAGTTAACAACCAAATGCCAAAAATGGTGGATGGAAATTGGCAAATATTCCAAAGTGATCACAACCCTTTGCCAAGAGCAGAAGAAAATTGTGTATCTGGGCCAATAAAATAGCAGAGTGAGGTCCTGGGAACCCCAAAGGCAGCAAAGTCTCTGCTGTGCGTTCTTTGTCTACAAATGCAAAACTTTAATCCTGTGTCTTAAAACCTTTTCCTTTGTATAAATACTGGACTTCTCAATGACATATGTATCAAGTCATGCTATTAGAAATATCTTACCATTCATTGTCAAGAATATTGTCAAGATCTTGTAATCTCTCTTCATATTTGACAAAGAATTATTGATATAATAAACTATAACCATTCAAAGCCATTATCCCAAACTGAAAGAGAAGTCACTCATTTCGTGTACAGTATGTTTACAGAAGGTGAAACTTCTTTCAAATGTATCTGGTCATAAAGTATAACTTGACATGATCATTAATCGTCAATGAGCCCAGTGAAACTAGTGTTACCACCATGTTGCTTATATTGTCAAATAAGAAGAGCACACAACCAATGGGAAAAACAAGTGCCTGTTATTTCACAAAGTTTTCAGCTGATGTTTTCTACAAATCCGTCAAATCTGCACTGTGAAATGGTGTCGGAAGATTAAGTTATTTTATCATTAAATCAAAGAATCAACAAAAATAAAAATGTATAATTTCACAATCTTGCAACTCCTAATCTTTGTTTTTTTTTTCTCTGCATACAGTAATGTATGCAAAAAAGTGGTCTACAAATAATGACCTTCCTGAATGACTTCTTCTAGTTACCATACCAGCGGTGCAGTGGGGTCATTTTCTCAGCAGCAACACATACTGTTAAGGATGGGGACTCCAGCACGCTTCACACGTCAGAACAGACCGTTCTGGCGCTGCGTTGACATTGCAGTTCATTCACGCAGTGATCAATTTCGGTGACCATAATAGCGACTTTCACAGAGACAACATGTGGATACTTCACACAGTGCATCAATGTGGTGTTGTGTTCCATTTTGACGGTGGCTCATATCTGACTATCTTGCAGCTAATAGTATCGAGCTCCTTCACTGTTCTATCAGAAATCCAGAAAATACCTTAACACCTGTTAATTTGTGCAATGCCATCATTAAGCCTGAATTTATTTCCTTTGTTTAGCCAGGAACGTCCCATTTAGATACAAGATCTGTCTTTTACGGAGCCCTCGCCAAAAAGGCAGCATAAAGAAATTTTCAACATAAAAGATTTAACATCAACGTCTGCTTTAAAAGACAGGTCCATAACAACTAAATCCAACATATTTCTCCTTCCAGCTAGAAAGTTATATAAAACAGCAACAGGTTTCCCTCAGCGCAGTTCTTATAACACATTTGAAAGTATGTTAACAGGGCAGTGTTTGTAAGTCTGTAATTTACTCAACAATGTATTTGCAATAAAGAGCCATACAGAGTACAATGGTGAGTGTGTAAGCCCGTATTTTTGTTATGAAGCGCAATGCAGCATGATATATATATTGAATCCAGTTTTTAAGGTAAAGATGAAGATGCATGCATGTAGATAACATCACCATAGCACAGAGGAAAAAGAGCATTGTACTACCATCATGTTACCATGTTTACCATCTAACTATATTTAGAAAAAGTTTGGAGCTGGACTTATTATTATGACCTAATTATGGAATTATTTTCAGAAAGAAAATGAGCGCATTGATTGTTGATCCATCCTATTCTCATTTTGAATAAATGTATATATATATATGTATATATTTATACATACACACACACAGACACACACACACACACAGAACATGATAATAAAAACAAAAACAAATATATAGCCAAAACAACAATAAAAACACTGGACTGTCTCCACCGCTCTGATGGGCTGGAAGCCAGGCAGCCAGCCTCCCTAAAAGGCTCCAGTCTGATACGTAGTAAAACAATTGGCAAGAGGGATGTGAATCTCTCTTTCTTGCTTCCTCACACACAGACACACACACACACATACACATACACACAGTCAGTGATGGCAGAGGACCAGCAGTATGTGCCAGTGGGCATAGTGGGACCACTGGGCATGCTGGGACCAGCCTCAGGAGTTAAGACTCGCTGAACTACAGCTGCAACCAACCCCGCCATCGCCAGAGCAGGAGAGTGGCTACGAGACACATGCTCCAACACACTGCTACAGATACACAGAACGCATATGCTCTCCAACAACAAGCACACACACACAGAAAGACGTCTATCTGGTCCCGTGCCATGTGTCTCAGCTGTGCCAGCATCTCCACCCCCCCAGGCCTGGACCTCCCGCGTATGCCACCCCTCTCCACCCCCCTCTCCCTCCTCCTTCTCTGCTCCTCCCTGCCGGTAGCCTTTGTGGGCTAATTAGCGGTGAAATTGGTGAATTGCAGGCTCGGGCACACACATACACACTCACCCACACACACAACACCCCCCTCCCACCCATCGGTACACACACACACACACACACACACACACACACACACACACACATACACACACACACATACAGTTTGTGAATTGCAGGCTCAGGCACAGCAGTGCAGACACTTCAGCATAGCCAAGCGCCACTTCAGCCCCTGAAAAGCCTCTGAAATGGGGCATGCAACACAAAGACAAGAGTGGAGAGGAGAAGAAAGGAAACTGTTGGAAGAGAAGGAGGGAAAGAGTGCAAGCGGAGACGGAGGGATATATTAGTTTCAGTTTTCTCATCAAACTTGAACATGTTGTTTCTATATACATGAAAAAACCCATGAAATTATGGCCTTTCTCAGCATCTTACTGTCCAAGCATCTTTGTTTGAGAGCTACCAAACGGTCACCTATGTGGCATCAGCTCACATTGAGGAGTCAGTAAGAGTCTCTTTCTTTGATAGAGTGAGAGTGAAAGAGAGCTTCCAGTCTGTAATGATTTCTGTGATGGACGACACTCATTCCGTCATCCCTTCATCCCACACACCCCATAAATTACCTCTCATATTAACAGGCTGTATTAAAACCCTGCAACGTGTTAGAGCTCTCATTTAAAATTAATAAGTGGTAATTATGGAGGGAAGGAGTCTGATGAGGAAATTGGGGAGGCTGAAAAAGGAGTGCAAGTTAAAAAAAAGAACAAAATGTGAAGAATAAAGGTTTGAAAGAACAGAAGGATATCTGCTTGTCTGAAAAATCTCTGTACCACTTGTCATATGTCCTAAAATAATCAACAAAACAAGGGTAAAAGTAATCTTAAACAGTTTCAGTCCTACAGATGTTTTGATTGCATGCCGGATATCAGAGTAACAGGAACAACATGACTTCTCAGCTGAGCATGAAATAAGAAAAGCGAATGGATGGCAGGAGGACAGTTACATTGGTGTATCTTCTTGATGGTTGCCACGGGCACAGAAGGAGAGGACAACAAACAAATTAACAGCAAATAACTACACACTCTTCCCCCTGCACTGTTAGCTCTGAGGAGACTTTACAAACACCATCTTTATTTCTTTTTTTTCAACAAAAGAGCTTCCTGAACATCCAAGGATTACTTTGTTTTAATACTATTTTGATAATATTTTGGCCCCCATTTCTGTCCATAACAGTGACACTGTACTCACCACAGTTACTGATATCACATGGCTAAAAGGAAATCAGATTATGAAATCAGATTATCAGAAATCAGATTGTGTTTTGTTAACTATTTCAAGGGACAGTATCCAAAGCTCGGTAATTAGCATATTCATGATATCATATTTAAATCTGCATGGTGTCCATCCTTCACATCTGTTAGCTACTCTCTTGCTCTGTGTGCCAATATATAATGTATCTTAACAAAGCTGAAATCCCACTGAAGCTACTCTCATTCACAAATTTTTCTATTTTCTGTTATTTGGCCATGAACCAAGTCTGAAACTGACATTAAGTCTACGTATTAACCTGCGGTCACTTTCAAGGTATTTTCAGGCTGCTCCTATGGCCTAATAAAATCCTGTGGCAAGATGTATAAAACTAAGTGTAGATTCAGGGCTAAAACTCTGTATGCACACAAAGGCATAAAATGTCCATACACATTATTTTTCCAAAGCCAAGCCTTTCTATGGACATTTTTTATAAAATGAACAATCATGAAACTACACACGCACTCAAACCTGATTTTCACTCCCTTTTTTAGCTACGAATAGATGCTTAATTTGGTATTTGCATACCAAGACATCGTTTACACCACACCTAATAAATATGCACGATAGTGAAAGCAACTGTAAAGAAGCAGTGCAGTTAAACTGTTTATGAAACCGAGACAATCATCAGTGAAGCAGAGGTCTCGGTTCCGTAGACACAAACAGAACAGAAACTGCTGAATTAAAGAAGTAACAAGCAATCACTTTGGTGAAGAAGAAACAAAAGAAATGGTCAGATTATGAACCAGCAGCTAAAACTCACATCAGGGCTACAAGGGAGGACCAGCAACTCCTGTTTCATTTGCAACGAATGAACACAGCCTGTACAGGATAGGGTCTTGCAGGAGGGAGAAACAGTTGTACAGATGGATGGATCATTGTATGTCTGCTTTTTTTCTTAAATAGCCCTGCAGGGACTGAGGAGCTTCATGAGGGAAAACTTTCCTTCTACTCTGAAGAGCCTGCCCGCAGGTGGTCTGTCCATCCAAATCACATCGCGTTTCCCTGTTGCTTTCAGGCACGATAAATACAGAGCTTCACTTCGATCTGTTCCTTCGTGTTGTAGATAGGATTTTAGTGGCTAATGTTCAGTATTTCTAATTGATGTTCACTGATGGTCAACATGTTTTCTTTTTATTACATTAAAAAAGACATTCATGATGGTATACAGTCTTTAAAAACAGTACAAACCTCTGAATTTACCATTGGATGTGGAGAGCCTTGACAGTATCTATCCTCATACAGTAGGCCTGAGGCAATGAGCCATTTTTTTGGACAATAAACCAGTTATGGATCCTTCATGTACAATCCCAACCAAAAAGGCTGGAAAAGTAAGTGGCACTACAATGAAACAGCTATAGGAACATGTTGCAACAAAGTGAGTTTTTTAGCAACAGGTCGTAACATGATTGGGTATAAAAAGAGAACCTTTGAGAGGCAGTGCCTCTGAGAAGTAAAGATGGGCAGAGGTTCAGCAATATGCAAAAAACTGTGTCAACAAATTGTGGAATGATATCAGAATAATGTTCCTCAACATAAAAGTTTAAAAGAACATCCCATCATTGACAGTGCATGATATCATCAAAACATTCAGAGAACCTGGAGAAATCTCTGTGTGCAAGGGACATGACCAAAAATCAGTATTGGATGTGTGATCTTCAGGCCCTCAGGCAGCACTGCATTCAAAACAGACGTGATTCTGTCCTGGAAATCCCCATCCACGAATGCAGGTTAAAGCTCTGCCATACAGAGAAGAAGCCATATGTGAACATGATCCAGAAACCCCGCCACATTCTGCCATGGCTTATTTGACCAATGTGTTTCGGCTTGTGGCTGTCATAGACCAGACACTAGTTGGCTTGTATTTTTCTGTTTCATATTTATCCTATCTAAATGCTGTTTTTTAAAATGTTTTATGATGAGGATTCTGAGGGCCACAAGCAGAAACTTCTTGGTTTAACAATAAAGTTGCTTTCTGTATATACATATCTCAAATCTCTGGAGTTTTTCCCTCTCCAAGCACCTTGGAAGTGGGTAAAGTTGTATTCGGATTTTTTCCCCTGTTGCCAAAGCTCATTTAAAATGGACCGAGTCAAAGCAAAAAACTGTTTTGTGGTTCAGACAAATCAAAATGTAAATCTCATCTTTAGTCTACATCCTCCAGACAAAAGAAGAGAGTCACCGTGGCTTGTATCAGGGCTCAGTTCAAATCTTGCATCTCTGACAGTTTGGGGGTGCATCAGTGCCTATGGAACTGGAAACCTGCACAGGAAAGGCTCCATCAATACTGGAAGGTATATACAGGTTTTAGAGAACAAACGATTGTTATAATAAGAGGAGATGCTACACAGTGGGAAACAGATCCCTGTCCCAACTCTTTTGAGATGTATTGCTGCCATAAAATTCAAGATGAGCTAATATTTTTCATGAAATAATAAAATATGCCACTTTCAACATTTGACATGATAATATCTTCTATTACAAATCAAAAATTTGTTCATGATTTCACATTTGCAAATAATTGCATTCTGCTTTTATTTACATTTTTACAAATGACAAGTCCCAATTTTTTTTTTTTAGGATTTGGAGTTATAGAAAGTTTCCAAAAGAGGCAACTGAACTAATTAATGAAAATAATATTTATTGTGGGAAATAATTTCAATGAGCTATTCTATGGTTGTAAGGTGGATGCAGTTTTGGCACAAACCTTTTGAAATTAAACACAAGCGAGCAAAACAACTTTTACTGGAAACATCATCTATTGAAAGAGGTTCATTGATGACATAGAATTCATTTGGAAAGATGAGAACCGGCAACTTCATGATTTCATCACATGGCTTTATAATAGTCGTCTTTCACACAATACTTGAAGCAAAAATTTGATTGAAAATGACTCGTTACACTTAGGAAGTTGAATGAAAATTAGAACTGTTTTCATTAGTCTTTACAAACTGAATTTTAAATTATTTTAAAAGAATGCTGTGTTTAATCCCCAAGGACAAAATGTTTCCATTCAGCAGTTAAAACAGTTGTTTCTTACTTTTGAACAGACTGCTTGTATGCATCTATGACAAACTGGTTCAAACCTGCTGCTGAAAGTAACATTGAAGTATCCAAGTGTGAACCTTCATATAATATTTGTTTGCAACAGAAAGAATAACATTGCTGTTTTGTATCAGTCAGCATCAGACTGTAATTACTGCATGTTGTACTGATAATCTTTGCAAAATTGATAGAAAAACTCACTCTTGGAGACATGTCGTTCATTCTCTTTGTTACTGATGGGCTTTTTTCCACAAAAGAAGCAAACAGAATCCTCTGAGCGTGGATAGTTTTCTTCCACAATGCGTCAAAGAGGCCTTTCAGTAAGTCATTTTCACAGACAACAACGGATCTGCTGTACATCAGAGTCTCTTGAATAACAGGTTAATAATATGAAGATAAGATTCAAGGGTCAAGGACAGAGTGATAAACAACGGTGCCGGAGAACATCTTTTGAGATCCAAGAGTGAAAAAAAGTTTCTTTGAAATCTTCCACAGTCTGTGTCCAGAAATACTTCTTTAGGGTGTTACAGAGTCAATGTTAAATCAAAAGATATTGACGCATCCACAAGCTGTTGAGCCAACCCAACTGTTATCACCCTTCCAACAAAGTGATTTCAAATGTGGTTGTGTCAAGACACACTTCTCTTTCCATCCCAGAAAAAGAAAGGAATAAAAAGTAGGGGCACAATTTCCTGCACAACCATTAAAGCGATTTACCGTACCTCAGAAAGTGTCTGTGTGAGAAGATGTAAGTTGAAATAACAACTAGATCTCTGAAGATCAGAATGGCTTGTATGACACACTCTTTGGACATATTGGTACATTGGAGTTGAGGAGGTGTAGATTTCTAGCTGAAGACCTGAAAGAGGCCCTCCTGAATAAACATGCAATGTGAAAGTGAATGAATGAGGTCTTTAACCTTGGAAAGAAGATTGGTTTATTGCCATGTTTGATCACGGAAATTGATTTGTGCCAAATGTTGAGACTGGTTTTGGTTTCTTTTTCTATTTTCTTTTGAAAGAAGGGTTTTTTTCCTCAGTGTTTTTAATCTAATAATTTTGATAAAACACCCAGAGTTTAGGATCTTAAAACTACAACCAGGGAAGTTAATAAGACAAGCAAGAAAGGCTAATTTTGTTACATCTATATCCAGATATAATTCAATAAGTAAACACAAAAAAATGCAAATTAGTTTTATACAAACATGAATTCAGAGATACGATAGTGACCTGACATGTAGTTAAATTAAACTCCAGTTTGTCTGGATTAATTAAATTACAAGGTGTCGCAGTCCATCTTATAACGATGCTCAAATACTTAAAAACAGATTTTGCATTAAGCTGACAATTATCTGTCATTAGATAAGGGATAGACAACACTTAAAGATGGGTTTAAAAATTTAGACTATCACTGTCAATATATACAATGTTTTAAATTGACTTTAAAAATAGGCCAATTTTTGATTAGAAAATCTTGACAGCCTTTAAGCCATCAGCCTTCACTTTAAACTAATAGTGCTTCGGATAAAAGAAGTAGAACAGTGTCATCTGCTGAGGTGTCCTACTCATTCTTCTTTGGCCTTACGGTCCCCCAGGGACACATTAGTCTCATAATGCTTTGTCATCACCATTGGTTAATGGACCTCACAGCAGTCTGTTAAAAACAGTCCTGATCAATACACAGTGTGTGCAGAAAAGGATAAGGTCCAAAAACAGAGCAACTTCTCTTTCTGTCTTTTCTTCTCCTCTAAATAGTGTCCAGTTGTCAATATTAGTAATAGCTACTGGGTAGGGGAAAAAAAGCTCATTCAAATGGTAATACCTAAAAACATAGGCCTGTGAAATAGGCAGTGAGACCATAAAAGTTGCTATTTATGGTTCTCATATACAGGAAGAAGAGCAAATTACACCTTTTATGTTTCCTGAAAAGTTTTCACAAGCTGCAGATTGAGTTTTCTGCTCAGTCATATCTGCAATCTAAATGGGAATGATTGACTCTACCACAGTTTATTCATATTTAATGTATATGACATATACAAGAGATAGACTAATAAAATAATGTAATAAAGAATACTCTCAAGTGCAACCTTGCAACAGACGATGAAATTAAAAATGTCAGTGTCAGAATTGTTACTACTCAGTGAGGCATTTTTCCAGTTGGGTGATTTAGTTTTCTTTGACCTGTATATACTATATTCAAACATATGCGCCTCATATATGTGTATTCAAAATTATTGAAGCCTTTTGGCTAACTGGAGCACATTTACATTTGTTTAATGGTAAAATATACAACCCTACTTACACTTTTGTTTGGTTGCAGCAATTTCCAGTGCCAATAGAGTTGAGTGTGTCCAGACTAGTACACTAATATTTTAATCAGGTGTACCATTGTGCTTTTAATTATATATTGCATCACTACACTGATTTAACAGTCCAAAAATAAACCAATCAGACGATTTTAACCATAGATAACAAGCGTTTCAGCAGCTGAGAGATCAAAAGGTGTTATGTGACACCTTGTTCTTTGAATAAAAAGCAATATCAGACAGGACAAGGCATGTTTTGGAAGCAAGAGGGTTACTGCCTGAGTTGTTAGATGCAACAAAAACATGTGATTTTGCCTGATTGAATGTGATCTGTACTGTCATGCAGACAGTGCCTCCCATTTCCAAAGCTCTTCTGGTGTGAAATGTAACCACGCGATGGACGGAACCAAACTGTGTCAAAGCCAGAATGCGGAAAAACGATGCCTGGAAAGAACAATGTGGTGAAAAACCGCTGGGAGTTGCACAAGAGCAGCAAAATCTTCTTCCAAAGCAAACTAAGTCAAAACAGTAGGTGAAAGCAAACTTCATTGAGCTCAAAGACCAGAGCAAAGTAAATCACATGGAAAGCCTTTATATAAAATAATGTTTCATTACAGGAGGAAAATATAAAAGTTTGTCTGCTTCGTACTAGGCAACAAGGACTCACATGCACTAACTTGCTTGAACAACTGGACCAGCTGCCACAACACAGAGCCGAAAAGCTGGATTCAAACACAAACTGAGGCCCAACAAATAATCATGTGCTGCTATATTAAGCCTCAAAATGTAGTCTAAATGTTGTAGTTAGTAAAACTCCAGTGCTTGAAAAGCCAGTGAAAAATCACAATGACTTAGAAATATATGCAAATTGAAGAAAGAAAACAATGAAGTCAAACCAGAATTGTAGACATATAACCTAAGACCACAAGGAAAAAGAGATCTGTGAGGGAATTACAGTTAAATGCTCTGGTTACTCGGATAATTCTCAGATGTTTTGACATTACTGTTTAAGGTCCCTCTGGCTGGTTCATCACCAGCTAAAGTCATAAAGAAGAAACTGGAGGGGGAGAGGCAATTGATACACAAGCAGTTGAGATCTAGTTAGCACTTCTGTGAAGTCAGGCTCATCAAGCAAAGCAAGGTTAGAAGGGGACAATCAACACTGTCCAAACGGTAAATAAACAAGCTAACACTTGTTTGAACACGACACATGGACGACCACTCCTACACACACACACACACACACACACACAGTTCCAGCTCTCCGTACATCATTATTTCTTTCTTCCTCTCCATCTCTATCTCCAGCAGTGTGAGTCCCTGTTCTGGCTCTGAGTGTCTGGCACCTTTCGCCCAAATCATGCTCCAAGTGGGGGCCGAGCCGAGGGGGTAAAATGAAAGAAATGAAGGGAGGGAGGAAGGAGCGAGGATGCAGGAAGATGAGGTGTGAACACCCTTTTCAACACCAGAGCCCCCACGCACAAACCAAGCAGAGGGAACAGTCTAATTGCAAGGTGTGTGATCGTGCATAGATTCATGTGCCTAATAGTGAGCTTTCTCTGGAGCTGTGAATTTTTCTTTCACCACAAGAAAGGAGCTTCTCTTTAGATCTTAGCTTTCTTTAGATTTTTAAAACCTTAGCAACAGTTTTCTGCTTTTAATCTTCCAGGTGAACCCTGTTTGTTTCTCATCTCGCAAAAATAAGTTTCTTCTTGCATTTTCGTCTTTGCGTTCCTCCCCCTCCTTTTCTTTGTTTCATTTTCGTCTTTTGTGTCTCCCAGAATGTCGCTCTTTCACCTCCATCCAATATACTCTGACAATCTCTTTATTTCTCATTAGTGCGTTTTGACAGTTAATGAGCGGACTGTGTATGTGTTTTCATGTGAGCTCTGTCTGAGTCGACTGAGAGTGAAAAAGTGAAGGGGGTAGATGGAGTAAAAAAGAGGGGGAGAGAAAGAGATAGCAGATGAGGGTGAAATTCATGTTGATAAATCATGTGGTCAGTAGAACAGGCCTATGTTTATCTCCTGCTGTCAGAGGAGTATGGGAGCTGAGATACTGCTCGCACATTCAAACACACACACACACACATCAACAAGAATTGTTGTTACCTGCGATTTCTTGCTTTCCTCTTCCCTGCACCCCCCCCTTTGCACCACTTTCCCCCTCCACGAGGGAGGATGTGGACGCCAGATATAGAGCAAACCTCCTGTTTACATTTTTGCTTTTTCCAACCCCCCGAATCCCATCAGTCAGCTGTTTGTGCTGATTACTGGTTGACTAATAGACTTTAAATCAGTCTCTCCTGCTTCCAATGTTTTGCTCCCCCCTCACCACTCCTTCTTGCTAGTTAAGAACATTTCTAATTAAAAGCAATTCATTCTGAGCACAAACAAGTAAAATTTGCATATATATCTGTATCAGCTTGTAAGTTTGCACCATGTAAATTTACTGTAGTGCTGTTTTGAAAGTCCCTGTTCTGGAAAAAAAAAGAGGCTTGTTTTCAGGGATTTTGATGAAAATTTAAAGGCTTGTAATTCAGAATGATATAAAAACACAATGATAGCTGCTGGCTATCACAGGTGTTCAGGATTTTGTTTCTGTGATTTTGTTATATAAGGAAAGGTCACAGAGTGAGCTCCCTATTCATTCTTTTGCCTTAAAGAACAATTTGGATACTTAACGCAATATTTGCACCTTAAAAAAGCATTTCAAGTGAATCTCATAATGCAGATCAGACATTATTTTTTAATCGGAAATCTTTACAATTTCTATTAATTGGTGACTAGATTCAGCATCATATTTATCTACAGCTGATATAACCTCAAATACAAAGGATGTAAATATCAAAGCTTTCATAGATATTGAATAATGGTCTGAGTTGGACATGTTTTGTTACACTAAAACAGCACTGAAACATGGTCAGGCACAAATGTATCTGATCTCATGAGGTTTCTTCACAATAAACAACCTCCTCTAAACTAAAGCAGTGCTACGCTGTGTAAATGTCAGCCAAACCTATCTTCCATTTAATGAGCGAACAACATTTAAAGCTGGTGAACTTTATTACAAGCGCATGCACTGTGTGATAGTACGATTCTAAAAGTACTAACGTGTAAAACATGCTAATGGAACCTTAAAAAATACATGATTTTTATAAGCAGTCGTGCAATATTAAACAAGACTTATAGAATGCAGTTTGTATTATTTTTGTGGACTCAGGTGCAGTTAAATGGTCAATGGTTTATATAGTTTATATGGCAGCAGTTACATTTGAACTGAATCTTGACCTTTGTAGTAGCACTGGCGGAAAGTGACTAAGTACATTTACTGTAGAACTCTTTTTCTATAATTGAACTTTACTTGAGCATTCCCATTTCATACAGCTTTAAACAATTATTTAACTACATTTGTTTGACATCTGTTTGAGTCAAAGTTACATGACAAACTTTTCCGATACAACACATTCTTATGACTTAAACCAGTAAGTTGTAAATGTTTTTTGTTTTTTTTAAATGATTTAGGCCTTACAAAAATCAGTGTGTAATCTTGAGTTATAAACTTACTAAAGTGCTGGATTTAAGAAGCCATTGAGCACCTGTTTGTTGAGTAAATGAAATGTAAAGAAAAAATATTATTGTGAACAAACAACTGATAAAAACAAGCAAACACAACAACAGTCTGAAAAATACGTTGTTTATTCTACTGTCAATTAAAACTAAATGTTAGTCCGTAATTAAAACGGGGTGAATGAATTAAACTTGAACTGTCCCCCAAACAAATCACTTCTACAGAGTTCCAAACATGTAAAGCCAGTTGCAATGCTGGACATATTTTTTGTATATGCCTAATGCGCACTTTGCTGTGGCAAAATATTCTAAGAAACCACTCAGACAGAGTAAAACTGACTGATAATGGTGTATTAGAGCCGCTATTTTGGAGAGCAAGCTACCTATAGGCCATCAGTGGTATTGCACTTGCACGTTGGCTTCAGTTCTAAGTCTCAGCAGGTATGTCCATGTTTTTATACAGTCAGTGGCTACAACAGGTGCCAATTCCCAATGAAAAAACTCAGATTAGCTAATTGTGGCAAACGCCAAGCTGGGGACAAAGTTCTCAGCGATAGCAATGGGATGCAGTGAAGTACTGAGCTGTCAGGTATTCGCTCGTGAAGATCAAAACAGAGCTAATATTGTAGTCGACATGGGACTTAAAGCAGAATCTGGCTACTTAGATAAAAAATGACTATCTGAAATAACCTGTTGAAACAAATACTATGTCTTTATATTACTACAAGATTATTGAATTATGATGAATTGTGATGGTAGCTGACAGTATTGTATGCTTGAAAAGTACTTCTAGGTATATACTTAAAGTGTATTTGGCACTTGTCATGCAATAATGCTTTTGCATCACATTTTAGGACATACTGATGTTGACATTTTTCAACATATTTTCATACTTCCACAATCACCAAAATGCACAATATGGACAGCAATCTCTGCTCATGCTTGCAACGTGTTAATCCATTGATATAGCTTTTATCTACACAAGTGTCTCATGGATGCATTTTACCATGTGCTCATTGTTCTTGTCCCACCAACTGTGCATTATACAGAGTCTGTGCATTAACATATGTGTGTGAGATGACACATGCCGTGAAGTGTGTGCTCTCGCACTCGTGTTTGACAGTTGGGAGTGTCGCCGTGACACTGTGGCCTCTGTGAAAAGATGTGAGCCACACAGTCTGTGCGGATGCATGCATTCGTGTGTGTGTCTGCAACAGGCCGGTGGGAAGAGAGACAGATTGCGTTTTAACAGCCATCGCTGTCATCTCCAACAGCTGTCCTCTTCCCATTCTCTATTCATCGAGCCTGTGTTTGCATTGTCTCCCTCATGACCTCCCTTCAAAGACCTACCGAAGAGAGAGCAGGAGCAGGCGACAGACAGAGAGGAGAATAAGAGGAGGAAAAAGCGAGTCAGACCATTGGACAGTGAAGGAGAAAATGGGGAAAATGCAAATGGAGGCAAAAAAAAAGAAGCAATGTGAGGAAGCAGAGAGAAAGAAAAAGAATGATGCCATGACAGAGGCAACATTCAATGCCCTGGTACTGTCTCCCATCTTTTTTGCCATCCCTCTCAATTTCTCCCTTCCCTCCCCTGTGCTCTGAATGAACTATACGCTGCCTTTCATATTACAACACCACAGACTGCAGCTCTCCACCTCCCACCACCCCATACCCTTCTCTCCCATCTTGTATCTCTCCTCCAGCCGTGCTTTTCTCCCCACCTCTCCACCCCCACTTTGCCACAACCTCCCCCCCCCTCCTCCCCTCTGCTACCGCTGCCCTGTCTCTCTCCCATGTTGTCTCTTATCAGGTAGAAGAGAGATAAGGCTGCTATCTTGCCGTGCCAGGGCTTTGACATGACGCTTTAATGCATAATAAGTTCACTCATCTTTTAATCAATGCAGCCAAACGATGAATTTCTGAAGGGTTAACAGTCAGTCATTGGCAGGTTTCGAGCTAAAAACACAGAGATAAGGTCTGCCTCCAAATCAGAGAGACACATATGCAAATCAGATGTACGTATGTAGTCTGCAATCGCTGTCAAATTCTTTGCAGACCTCAAAGGCAGTATATCTCTCTCAGCACTTTCTGAAAATAGCAGCAAAATTGTTTCTACACCAATGCTTTTCCAGAAATCTCTTGTGAAGTAGCAGTTGTGATCATTTTGACAGATTTGAATGTATTCTATGTTAATCTCAGCTTCAGACAACATATTTACACTAACTTCAACATAAAATTATCATGGAGGTAAGCCATATCTACTCAGTTATAGCCTTATTCGCTTTTCTATTCAAGATTTGGTATATTCATGTAGAGAAGGAAGTCATACCCCTCTCCAGTCATTTTTACACATAAAAAAACAATGAATTAAGTGAGAACGTTTTCCGCAGTTGCCTTTCCACACATCCATAGCAAGGTGAAATACTCTGAAGTGGTGCTTTGTAAACAGCAGGCAAGACATAATGTAAACTATGCTGCAAAAATCGCTTTGTTTTGTTTACAGTGCGTCAGGGAGGCCGGATAAGGGACCCTATTTATCCATAGTGATGACTTTTTTCATTTATATTTATATTCATTCAACATTTATGATATGTATATTGATTAACAGTGGGAAATGATACGTTCAGGCCAGCAGAAAAAAAATACAGCAACAGCTATCAGCACACATTCACTCGCCATGAATTGTCTGGAAAATGACCTGTTGTATTCACACATGGCTCATTTACCTTACTTACTACACAGGAGCTTGCTGGGTTTACTGCACAAAACATCAAGTGCAATCTAACTTGCAGCCCCTCCAGAAGATATATAGAGAATTTCAGGGCTGCAGCGCCGCACATGGCATAGTGGTCATCTGCCAATATGGTCCCCAATGCCCCAGTTAAAGGGCTATATGAGAACTATTCCTTAACCCTTAAAAGAAAAACTGCAAAAGAGAGGCGCAGATGTAGGTTGAAAATAAGACAGGGGCCTAGTATTTCATGAGAGAAGTTGATGCTTTCTTAAAGAGAATAGACTGGAACCAGAGAGTTTTTAGAGTATGCCCCCTAGATGCCATGGGAGGTATTGCACTTCAGCTTTCTTCTTGATGATAATATCCATCTATGTTTAAACCTAATGATGAAACAGCTTTGAATTTTCTCTCAGTTATAGAGGTCCTGAACAAACATACTGTAAATCTGGACAGATATTTTTTTAATGTAGATGGATGATCATAAGCATCTGTCAACCTATTCAATTTAATCCAGCAACATTTCTACAACATTCCAACATTTCTTTCGTTTTTTTGAGAGAAATAACTGTTGTTTTTTTCTTTGTTTTTTTAAATCGAGTAATGGCACGACAAATGAAAGTTGGCTGTAAACGGTCACACTGAGAAAGATCCACAAGCTGTAATCCTAAATGTTGTTTCCACAAATATATCCAAAAACAGTTTGTCACTCTTTTGATAATATAAAAAATTAATCAATGTACCAGATCAAAGAAGTGTTGACATTTCTGTTCTGCTTTAGTTGTGGGACCAGACTAGATTAATCTAAAGGGGATTTTTACTGATTTTAGAACAGACTTAATTCTTGGGAGAAGCCCTCCTCCCATGAAACCTCCTACCATCCTCATCTTCTCTTTAGTCACCCATTCAAACCCCTCCTCCTCTGCCTCCTGCTCCCCCCTTGATGGGTAGTTCATGGGTCACCTGGGTGACAGGGCCTGAGTTGGGAGATAAGAAGTGGTCAGAATGGCATTACTACACCCAACACTCTGAGGGGTGATGCTGGGGTAGTGGCCAGGTGGTGAGAGGGGATGAAACATGGAGGGATTGGGCAGTGAAGGTGGGGGTTAATCTGCCATGGTTTGAAGTAATAATATATTAGAGATAATCATCACTACATGCGGAGAGAGAGAAGAAGGACCTAGACACATCTGAGAGCTGCACACAAAGACAGACGGGGACAGCAAACAGAAATACAGAAAGAACCTGATTCTTATTCTGTCTCCGTCTCTCACTGTAAATCACAGCTCTCTATGCTTCCACCCAGCCGCCGCCCCTCCCTCCAATCCTGTGTGGATATCAGGCTGGTGCAGAAGGGCTCAGCCCAGCTGATAGCAGGTCCTTTGGGGGTGGGGGGTGGAGTACTGAGGGGTGAGACATGGGTGGGTGGAGGTGGCGGTGTATGCATGTTTGTGTGTGCGTTGAGGGGTTTGGGAGCAGCAGCTCAGGGACTAGGGAGCTTACCCTGCTCCCTCAGATATGGAGGTCAGGGGTTAGGCAGGGCAGGACGGCTGGAGGAGCATGGGTGGTGTGCTTGCTTGTGTTTGTAGGCGAATGTGTGTTTGTCTGACTCGTTGTTTGAATGTGCTAAAATGGTCAAAATTTCTGAAAATCTTTATAAACATGCTGCAACTCCCTGCAGGTCGGTTACAGCATCTGCCAGTACACAGCAGTCGGCCCTGCAGATGAGTGTGTGTGCAGGTGTAACATTTCATAAAGAGAAATAGTCCTCTTTTCTTCTCATTTCTAGAGTGATTGCAGAAACATAATCAATTTAATGGACACTTCATCTTGTGGCAAAATGGCAATTTGACCCCTGCAGAGCACAGGTCTGAAGTGTGACAGTGAGTGGTGTATTGTCACAGGTGCAAAAATGCTACTGAACCACATGCTAGCATTAAAAAGAGAAAAAGCAATTTCCTCTGTTTGTCTCAGTTTTTCCACACACTGGGATATGATGACACTGAGCTGAATTCTGTCAAAAAATTAATGAAGATATTTGTCTTTTACTGAGTATAGGAGGCTCTAAAAAAAGCGATGACTTTGTGCTATTTTGTTGTAGTTTTTACCACACTGAGGTTCCAGGTACAAATCTCAGCCGGAGCACATCTGCATGGAGTTTGCATTTTTTCCCTGTGCGTGCATGGGTTCTCTTTGGGTACATCCGCTTTGTCCCACAGCCCAAAAACATGCATGTTAGGTTCATTCTGGTGATTCTAAATTGACTGTAGGGAGAAGTGTGAGCATGCAAGGTTGTTTGTTTTGCTTGTTGCTCTCTGTGTTAGTCCTGCGATAGACTGGCGACCTGTCCAGGGTGTACCATGCCTCTTGAATGATAGCAACTGGGACAGGCTCCAGCACCCCCACCCAAGATTATATTTGTTATATTTGTTTTATTTGAATATTTGCAGTTATCATTGTCTTTGTGGCATAGAACTTAGTCTTCGATCAAAAACGATAAACAACACGTCCTCAATTTTATTGATTACTGCTAACCAAGTCGTTGGGAACAAAGTCCTTTCTGTTAATATACTTTGCCCACATATGTCAGCCATCTTGATCTTCTGCACGCACAGGGAATCTATGAGCGTTACGTCGTAGGTTGGAGCAAGTGTGCAGGTTCTCCCTAGACGTTATTGTTAAAAGGAAATCTACATTGAAAGTTAAAGTAAAAGAAAACTGTACACTTCTCAGGACAGCTTGTTCAACAAAGCATGCATATTGCAGGGAGACCGCACAGCATGCTGACTTGTTTATTGCAGTTATTGCAGTTACTTCACAAAATTTGTCTACAAACCTTAGGAATGTGATGTAGATACAACAGTGGAAGCAGATGGTATGGTCGAGTATATGTTTCCATTGTTTTATAGTTAGATTGGAGAACGCTTAATGTGGTTGAACTAAGCTAAAAAGATACCTGTATCCCCTCCATGTCTTGACATCTACCTGATATTTGACTAACTATAGTTAGCTGCATAGCCTCATCTGAATACAGACTGAACACAGTAAAATTTGCATGATTTGGTCAATGATCATAGCTTTACTTATTTCCCTAATGTAATCCAGGATTCCATATAACCACACTGACTCTTCGGTCAGTTTGGCTTTCTCATGGATGGGACCTTTATCTATCCACAGCCGTGTAGACATAACAAACTGCAGCAGGTGCATGTATAAACTAACTACATATTTATATACACTTTATAAAATGTAAGTCAAAAAGGCAGCATAAGTTGAACGATTATTTATCTGAAGTGTGAGTTATGAATTAGGCACAAGTGCATGATAATCAATGTCTGCAATGAACAGGCAGGGAAAATCTTTGGTTTTACCTGTTCGCATGTAGTCTGTTGACTTAATCTCTTTGACACTTGTTTTGTTGCATGTTTAGTTTCTATCAGCAAAAAAATTCTTGATCTTGATAACATGATCTTCACCAGTTCAATTTTCCTGATTGCTCATTTTTAGATGCCTTTCCACAAAAATGGCAGCGAAATGCATCCAGACATAGCCACCCATTGAGTGGCACTAAGCGTCAATACTATCCCTGCAAAGTAGTGATGGAAGTGAATTTGAGCAAGAATCTCACTATTAGGCAGCTGATGTCTGAAGTGTATTCTGGAGATCTGTACATCCTTTCAAGGTATACTGAGACATATTCTTGTTAACATATAGTTTTTAGTGAACAGGTCTCTGAGATTGTTGTTTTCTAAAGCAAAGAAGATTTTACAAATGACAATGCTTAGATAGCTGAAGGAGGGGGAATGAGAGCAGAACTGTCAAGTTTATGCTGATAGCCATTTTCCCGTGAGGCCAGAAAAGGAAGTCCAGATGATTTCCACTTAACTCAGCTGCTCATTATTTTAACCATTTATTTTGGCTTATAACTAGAGCCAACAGCTGTAAAGAAATGTGCTTTTTTAGAAATTAAACTTATCCTTATTTCTTTTGTTGGACCCAATTGTTTTTTTTTTCCTGAGTCTCAAACAGAGTCAGAAAGTAGTGAGAGGACAAACACATTGATTATTTTAGTCTTTGAATGGGATTTTTTTTGACAGACTAAAATGTATATAAAGAAAAGCATCATCCTTTAATAGTTTCCATTTTCTGAGCTCCTGATTTCTTCTTTATAGCTTCTCCTTCTGCCTCTCTACATTGTCATCTGACTTCTACCTTCTATCCTTATTCTCTCATGCCTCACAGCCTCTCTAATATATCTTTACTATGCTCCTTCTTGCCTCTGTAGTTTTTCTAACCTGTCCCCCTTCTCTCTGCCTCTCCCTCTCTTTCGCCATTTCAGCTCCTGCATTCTTATCTCTATGTTGCCGTCCTCAGTAATTATTATTATGTGCTGCAGAGATAATTCGAAAGCTGTGAGGAGAGAGAGGGGGGAAAAATGGGATGAAAGAAACAGTGGCTGTGGCTTCCTGGGCTGTGCTTCTCTTATCTGACCTTGGGCAGAGCCACTTATTGTTAGGCAAATCTCATGTGCAGAAAAATGGAGTGAACGGCTGTGAGAGTGAGCGGGGTGGTGGTGGTTGTGGAGGTTCGGGGGTGGAGTTTGTCGTGGAGGGATAGAGAGGGGAAGGGAGGGAGAGAGTGAGGAGGAGATGGATGGAGGTGGAAGGAGAGACGTCAGAAACCAGCGGGTAGAAGGAGTGTTTTATGGAGCGATAGGGAAAGAACTGAGCAGAAAAAGAGATGGAAAGAGGTAGAAAAATGCACAGAGAGGTAAAAACAGGCAGTCGGGGCAATGGGGACGGAAGGGGAGGCAGTAAAGAAAAGAAGATGAACATAAAAGAAAAGTGGAAAATGAGGAAAAGAAATGAAATAGATGAAATAGAAACTTTTATGTAACGAGAGCAAGAGAGCTAGTTTAATATGCAGTATCCAGTTTTGATTGCTTAGTGAAGTGCTGCAGACACTTTTGGCTTGTTCAAATAAATCCTCTTCCCCTGCAGAAGAGGAGTCATAAAATCAATTCACTTTTTGTTTTGGAAGAGGGCATGCTCAAATTTGTCTTCACTAAATAATTCTCTGTGTGCACGTGAGCCTCTATTTGTGCCTTTGTGTCCTCTGTTGATGAGGATAGCTGCATATTATCTCCCAGTGACCTCACACATGTATTATATTTGTTTTATGTACAGCTAACGTTTTGTATACATGAGAACGTATTCACTTTTCTACAAAACATGCTCAATGAACTCTCAAATTTCTTTGCATCTCACCATTGTCTGCCCAGTGCAAGTTCCTGCATGTGATTTTGAAGTTAACAAGTCAGGCTCGAAGCTGAGCAGTGAGCACGTACACTAGCGAGGGTGAACCATAAATTCCCATCAGTGGCATGGTAGGCCCATGAGGGGCTGATGTGTGGCCTTTTCCCCAGCCGCTGCTCGGCTTCCTTTAATTACGACCCATTCTGCAGGAACAACACACTGTCCTTCTGCCAGATTTAAAATGACCTACTCCTAGTAATTCATCGGCCTGTGTGTCCTTCACAGGGTGCAAAGCCCGTGTGTGTGTGTGTAGGTGGGTGTGAAAGTGTCATTCTCTATTCAGATTCAATAATAAGAAGAAATGTGTCACTGAAATTTAAGGTACAGATTAACAGCTTGGATGGTGAACTAGAATTCCCACATCACAGGTCTCAGTGACACAAATAATTTCTCCCAGAGGTGAAATAATCAATTATGTTCTTTTCAAAAACATAAGCACTGATCTGAGAAATTAAATGTGAAGATTGGTGGACAATGCCATCTTTTAAAGTATCCCGCGATGCCCAGCAACTCCTGAATCTATCAAATATGACCTAGTAACAACAGAATCTAGTAGTCTAAAATGTTAGGTTGCCGTGTAAATCTTAGACAAAAACAGTTTACAATTATTTACAAATTATTTCAACCCTACATTCAAGTCAATATAGAATTGCAGTTTCTGAGAAGTTTGGCGTTTTGCTTGTCATAGTTCTGCTTTAAGTGTTTTCTGTCTGTTTAGAAAGGTTTCCCCCGAGTATTCCACTCTGACTCTCTTGTCTCAGAGCCATGCAATTGTAATGCATGGAGAATGTGGTTTGACATTGTCTTAATAAAAAAAATAGCCTTACATCAAAGACATCATTTGGATGGCAGCATATGTTGCTCTAAAAATAGAACATCCCTTTTGATTCTGACTGGTCAGATCACAGGACAGTTTCCCACTTCATCTTATTCCTCCTTAAATATGCTCAGGCCCAAAGAAGGCAGCAGTATTTCTACATCGCATTTACTTTATTATTTTTTGCATGGTTTTGTTTTAACTTTCATTTGTGGAAGCACTGATGAACTATGTCCACTCACAGTGGGGTTCTTTGTGCAGTGTTTCTTTGGCCATGAAGTGATTTCCACTTCAGAATTGTCTGTGTTTTTAGAACAGTGATTGGCATGAAGTTCACTAACATTCAAAAACGGTTTTCAGTCAGAAATTTCTCCTGATTATCGGAATCTTGTTCTGTAAAAATTTACATTTTTAAGTTTGTTGCAATTTGAAGCAGAGAATTGTTATTCCTATATTGTCGAATGATTTCCCAAACTTTACCTCTGAAATCCTTCCTCGAATGTTCTTTTTATCTACATTCATCACTGACTTTTTGCCCATTAAGTTAATTGGATGTGAGCTTTTAACACAACTCTTCGCCTTGCTGCCTCAGGCTTGACTTTTAAAAAAAACTGACATTAAAACTGACATTGCTGACATTAAATCTAAAATGAGCAGATATTTTTTCATAAAGCCATAACATTTCTCATTTTGAAACTTGAGTATGATGTGTTTTTTTTAAGTCTCTAAGCAAAAACACAGTTCAGTTCAGATGATTTGCAATATACTGCAGGACTAGGTTTTTTGAAAATACAGTTGTGCATTGTCATTTATCCACCATAATCTTCCTTGATAATTTGTATTACCATTTTCACGCATAGAAGCAACCTCCTACGACCTTCTGCCTGGTGATCGCTGATCTGTCCTCTTCAGAGCCATGGGGACTCCTGTGTCCTTTGCCCTCTGCCTCCCCCCAACAACCACATCTTCACCCTTTTACCCCCTTTCTGGCCCTCTTCTCTTCTCCATCCACCCCTGCCGGCTGCTCAATTCAACTTCTTTGACCAAGGAACAAACAAACAAAACACCCTGGGGTAATGAGGCCACCTCTGGGAATAGACACAGAGAAAGGAGCCTGGCGTATTGATGTGGGATTGACCATTATTGAGAGGAGAGGAATGAAAAGGGGAGATATGTAGAGAGGAGCTCTGATCTGATGGAGTGGATTGAGCTGTCTGCTGCTGTTTGATTGAGAAAAAAGGTGACAAGACAAAACCCTGATCAGTGACTCAGGAGATGAGATAACCACCTTTGGGCCATTGTGCTCAGAATGGTGGTGTGGATTTAATTCGGGCTTTCCCACACTATGAAGAGGACCGGATGAGGCGTGTGGATGGAGGGGTGATATGACCACAGTGACCCAGAGCTGTGGTGTGCCCTCATCAGCTCAGATGAACTCAGCAGCCTGGTGTTTCACTCAGTCATACACAACAAACGGTGTGAAGTAATGCATGGTTGACATATAGTTTGAGAATTCACTGAATATCTAAATACTTGGAGATTGCGATGAAGAGTCCAAGACAATCAAGGAGTTGGTAACTTGTTTAAGAGCTTCTCAGTAGCCAATTTGCTTTAGGCATATGCAATAATTCTCAACTCTTACTCTGTCAATCTTAATGACAAAGACATGTCCATGATGAGGAGTAGGCTATAAAGGGGGTCAAATAACGAACTATTCTCTTTCATGGGGAGCTTCAAAGCCTCTAAAAAACAATCAGGAGTAATGAGCTGCTTGACTCAGAAAAAAACAATGAAAACCACGTTACTTTATTCATACAGAAGTGATCATGTAATTGTTTTTTTGAAAAGATACAAGCTTAAGAACTGGGATTCCATCTTTCACAGTTAATTAACCTCCTCCTACAGTGTTGTTTTTTTCTTTAATTCCTTATTGCAGTCCTTCAGATTTGACCCTCTCAGATTAGAGAACTCAGGATGTTTTTTGACATGGACCCTGTCACATCTAATGTACTGTTCTTTTATCTGTGTGTGGCGCGCATGTGTTTGCATTTGAAAAATTTTAGGTTAGACATGAGGGCCAGTTTGTCGCCCATCGTCCACCTCAGACAATGATAATACATCGGACAATACATCCCATGAGACAACCCATTCTCATGGTAAAATGTAAAAAAAAAATTCAAGACACTCAGCACAACCTTCAAATGAATGCATTTGAATGGGGACTCTCATCTGTGCCTGCACAACTGCTTTGTAAGGTGGAACTCATTACCCAGTAAGCCACAAACAGGAGTCTATTTTAAGGCAAACTGTCATATTTTTTTCAAATTCTAAACAAATAGTTTTTAATCCTGATACGTAAGCAAGCAGTGAGTTAGAGCCAAACAACGTAATAGCTGAAAACAAAATGAAAAAAAGTCAAGAAACACTTGCAAACACTGGCGTATAATTCTAACACCACATCCTGGGAGACTGTGTACTAATTAATTAACCAGCTAATATTGGGTCCATGTACACTGAAAAAAGGAGAAAGTCAAGCTTTCAGGCACAAATCAATAGATTACAGTTTCATGAATTCCTACAAAAATACGTAGTGAATGATCACTGAGTGTCCACAACGGGAACCATCAAGAGGAGTGAAGTAACTAAGTACATTTACAAGTACAGTATTTTGGCAAAATTGTGCCAATGAAGAATTTCCACAACTGACGCCAAAGATTAAACCAGTGATTTGCATTCACATCCCTGAGTTTGCTTTAAGATACAAAAGAACAGCTTATGGAGAAGCTAAAGTTGTCCTCTTGGTGGCATGTTAATTAATCCAACACATCCACGTTGTGGTTCATGCCTTAAGTCACTTTTTAGATGCATTGAACCAACATGCATTGAAGGAAGCAAGACATAATATGCCACCTTTCACAAAGACTTCTCTTTTTTTCAAGTAAATTGTGCTTTTTGTTACTTTACCCTTTCCCAATGTTGATTTTCCCTCATTCTAAAGGACATGAGTGATGATGGGCAGCCCTGGCTGTGGTGATTAAGCAGTCATCCTCTGATCCAAAAGTCTATACTTCAGTCCCCAGCATGACACTTGGTAAAGTGTCCTTGGGCAAATTTTTAACCAAATTTTGTGTGTATGATGAAGAATAAGCATTTATGTGTGTGAAGGGTTGCATGAAAAATATTATAAAGGTCTTTGTAGAATCAAGCTTTGGTTTAAAGGCACTATTTAACTGCAGAGTCTGTTCGGTGCATCAGCTTTTATCTCTAACCTCAAGCAGTGAAAGATCTGATGTCTGTTGTCTGCTTCAGTTTTGAAAATACCAGCAATCTTTTATCAGCGTCATTGTGTTTGAACAAGAAATTATCTGTGTTTTTTCCATTTTAAAAATCAGACAATCCACATGAGGTTCCAGCCATCACGTTAGGAGCTGAAAATTTCCCTGAAACAAGATTTGAACAGCTTTTATTAACTTTGCAGCCAATGATGCTGATAATTGTCCTTGACATTGTTTGTGGAGGGAAAATCTCATCAAGACCGTCTAGTATTTTTTCTCATTATAGTTGCTCATCAGTAATCCCTAAAGTGTTGTTGTGCGCAATGTACTTTCACTTGTTCCTTGCTGCCTGCAGACAAAATGCACAACTGCCACGTTTTTTAACGGCAGCATTGACGGCAAAGTAAGTTAAAGGACGACAGGGATCTTTGCTTTTACTGTGTGAACATTTGTGATGCCAAGTCTATGCCAAACATACAGAGGACATGCTTTGACTCTGTCTCTTTTCTCCTGCGAGAACACACTGCAGATAGTAATTTTTTTTACAAAGAGTTAAAGAGCTACTAAAACAATGAGGTTGTGGATTGATTTTTGTTTGGTTCTGTCCAGTGTTCAAACTAAACAATCACTTTGTGTGCTATCTCTGTGCTCACAACCATAAACCTCAAAACAAAGCTGTTATAATGCAGTATGGAGAGTGTTTGTGACAATGAAGACCAGGGCCAGCATGAAGGGCAGCTGCCAATGCTGGAACCTGTGTGACAGTTGTAAATGACTGGCCCAATCGGCTCCTTGTAGTAATTATCTAAATGGGCTCATTCAAAACCTCTTCATTGTGGAATCAGTTAATTAATTAGCTGTTTCACTGACAGGATAATGGTGAGAGCATGCTAAATAGATTAGTCTGGAACTTGATTTATCGTTGCAAGGCACCCCAACACCCCACCCAACTCTGTTTATCACCACCTCTAACCCCCCTTTCTCCCACTCTCTGTGTTTTTCTCTTGTCTTTGTAGCATCTATAACAGCCACCCACCTACTCACTGAAAATCCTCCAACTATACAGATTCAAAGCTGCTGAGCTGATAAGGCAGATCCAGCGCTGTTAAGCTGGGAAGAAAGAGATATCCTGCAGAACAGGTGTGTGGCATAAACACACTACACGGGATATGGAGAGAGAAACAGTCAGCTGAATAACTCTAAGAATATGTTGAATTCACATAACATTAATGAAAGTATTTATCTTTGTTATGGCAGGAATTGTGCTCTTTCACTCACATTAAACATGCCTGTCTGATCTTTTTTTCATCTTAATCTGGTTTGCTTTTGTACAACACAGAATCGAAATGTTAAGCAGTTTCCTTTAATATGAAAATTTCAAATAAAACAAATCTGGGGAACATTGATAAACAAACTGGAAATGTTTGACTGATATGCCTGAAGGACCTGTGCGTCATGTGTGGGTTTCCTTTGTTGGAACATGCACCTAAGCAGCAGCAATTCAGACCAAAACAAACACAGCCACAACTACAAGTTTAACCAAAGATGCAGCCTTTTGAACAGCTCAAAAATCTCTATATCTCTCAAAAGACGGATCAATTTGGACCCAGAGCTCTCGTTCTGGTTGTCTTTTTCAATGAACTGGTAAAGCTCGAACTTGCTTCCTGAGAAAGAGATACGCATACATCATGTATGATACATGTTATTGCCAGTGCAACGAGTGTAAACTTTGCCAGAAATATGAAGGAAACAAATGGAGACATGCTGTGTACCCTGGTAAAAACAACACACTGCCATATCTTCAGATACCCAATACTTTTTGGACGCATTCTTATATTCAAAATGTTATAGAATGAGAGGACTTATTTTAAGTACAGCTTCACCGTCTCAAGCCATCAAGCCAGTGATTCTCATGGCTCATCAAATGGTTACTCTTAGTTTTATCCAAAGCTAACTTTTGAGACTTATATTTCAAAGCAAAATATAAAAAAATTCTTCTCTCAACAACACTCCATACTCCTTCACTAAATGTTGTTGGTCTTGAAAGTGTATCTTATTTTGTAAATGGAGTTAAATGGGTGTTAAAAATAAGTAATAAGATAGACGGTTATGTGTAATTGTTACAAAATAGACATGCATTTCCTGGTGGATGCTGCCTTTCAGAAAATGGGATTTATTGCCAGCTCACAGTTTACAACCAATGTGTTTTTGATATGCGGACAGACATACCTGTCACACATTTTCAGGTGAGTCTGGGCTGTACCTTTCGCCAGGAGACACACGTTTTTATACTGTAGCTTTAAAAGCTCCTGGAGTTTTTCAGTCTGATTCCATTTCAGCTAATTTACTGATCCGGCCTCATCAACTGGTCTGTGATGTTATTTTTTCTGTTAGTCACGAGTTAGTTCTGTTAGTCATTAGTCACGAATGATGCAGTGGCACTTCTTTAAATGGAAACCTGTGGCTGTTTTTATTATTAAGTCCATGTTATGAGGACTGTCCTTGTCCCAGAATACATGCACGAGAGAGGAATTGAGTCATTGACAGCATGTCAGACACCATGACACCCTGGACTGTGTGAGTGAATGTTTAAGATATTTTGCAGCTTCTCTGTATTGCACATGTAAGTACAGCTGAATTCAATGCACAGAAGTTGTCTTCAACTTATGTTAATGGCGGTTTTGCCGAATGATGCTGCAGTTATGAAATGAGGATTGGGTTAGAACAAAGCGACTGTCTGAAAATGCTTTGAGTGATCTCAAATTGCCACATAGTCTTAATGAGCAGCTTTTAAGTCAGTTTCTGGCTAGTTTAGCTGTCTGACAAGAGAAACTGAAAACATGTGAATGAGAGCAGCTTTATTAGGAGTTCAGATGTATTAATATACACTTACACTTTATTGTTTTTACAAAAAGATGCAATAAGACTGAACTTTGGAGCATGCAGGAAGCACCAAGCCCATTTGAATTTACACATGCAGGGATGATTTGAACTCCACCTGGATTATCTCTGTGCATTAGTCCAGTTTTGAGTCCACGTAAAACATATTCAGTCTTCGCTACAGTACAACAGAAGTGCTTTGAAATTTGAAATGATTGTGTTAAGATTTCTGCCAAGAAATGGCTTCCCTGTTACTCAAGAACACACCGTCACAAGTTTTTGTGGTTTCTTTGGCAGAAAACAGCTCAAATGCACTCTTAAATGCACTCATTCCGCAGCTGATTGACCACAGCTGCTCAGTCGTTTTCAGGTTTATTATCATTTTGTTGAGAGTATGTTGCTAGGAAACAGATGTGTTCACATTTGTCACCTTCAGCTATTGAGATCAACCGAAATAAAGTTAAATTTTTTTGCTTGAAAAACTGTTGATGGTCTCCTCAAGGCATCTCCCCTGGATAAAAAATGCAAGTCACAAAGACTGGACTGTTATACAAATTACCGTAAACATATTTATGTCTTTTCTGAGTGTTGCCATAGCTGTGGCTCAAGTGGATTTGCACAATGGCCAGTCACCCACCTAATGATGAAAAAAATGCAACTTCAAGTGTTCAGCCCTTCCAGTTTTATTCTGAGCATAGTTCTCACAAGCCAGTGATGGTTGGTGATGGATTCAGCTGAACTGAACTCAATATGCTAGATAGTCTTTTGCAACATCAGAAATAATAATAAAAGAAACGTGGCTGTATTTCAGTGTGTATAAGTCAAGGTATAGAGAAGACGAGAGTTATGCATGAGCTGGCGGGATTTGTATTAAAATCACTCAAGTGCCAATTTCATTCTCTGGTTTCGTGTTTACAGAGGAAAAAAATATCTTTTTACAGAATAATCTAAAATCAGACAGTTGAAGCCACTTGTATTGTTAATGACAGACAGGGTCAACTCTTGGTCAACTCTTGTATAAATCCTCTAAATGAGTTCTGCTAATGTTTTCATTTGTCAGTGTTGAAAGGCACACAGAAAAAAAACAAAAAACCCCAAAACACCTACACATTAGATTAGCTCAAAGTCACATGAAAAAAAAAAAAAAAAAGCCGATGACAAAATGCTCTTCATTTGGGGGAAAAAAGACAGACATGGCTTGTCGGGATGGGGTGTTTGGAGGGAAAAGATGGGATCATTGAGACGCAGAAAGGGTGTGTTAAAAAAAGAAGGTGTTATTGAGAGCACTGGAATCACTTGATTAATCAAGAAAGGAGAACCAGAGCTCTCTCCTGCCGATGTCCAATCAAAGCTGGAGCAGCTTCGGGCGCTGCCCGGCGGGCCAAATCCTCTTGTTGCTCCACCAGGAGCATGAAAGCCAGGAGGGGAGTCTCCTTTTGTCTCAACAAAGGCAACCCTAACGTGCTTTCACTTCGACAAGGAATGGGAGGGCTGTTTTGGGGGGCTGAAAAACAGCCAACAAGAGGTGCGAATAAGATGCCCATTCATCTCCTGAGCTTTACACTAATTCCCCGACCGTCTCCTTTTCTTTCCTCCGTCTGCTCCGCCACAAAACAACAAACACCAAGAGGGAGTGAAAACACTAGGATCTTGGGGACTTAGAGTAGACGTGTAATCCCTGCCACTTCTGACCCTCCATCGGTGTGTAAGTCCCTGACCTCCCCATTGAGGGGCTGGGATGTGTGACTAAAGGACGGGTGACCCTCCCGCATACACATTTGCACTCATCCACACAGCCTATTGCCCCCAATGCAGTCCCTTACTCACACACCCCACACTCCAAGCCTTTTAAAGAGCTGAGCTAAGGAATTCAGGCTTTGGAACACCTCTGCAGTGCTGAAAAGAGTGAGTTGTGAGGAGTCTATAAGTAGGGCCAGGCCTGATCGTGTTTCTTTTCTCCCACCATTTAATTCGTCTTTAGAGGCCATCTCGTTAACACGATCTTCCCTCGCTTTTTTCTTACCTCCATCCCCTCACAGAAACACCCCTCCCTCCCCTCTACATCTTGCCCAACTTCAAAGGTCCCCACCAGCCGAGGAAAGAAAGTCACCTCTTTCTTCCATTCAGCGTCTCTCTCGTCTCTTCTTGCTCCTCTTTTCTTGCTGTGGCTTTCTTTCTCTTCTTTCTCCTCGCTTTTTTTTTCCCCCTAAAGCGGCCGCCGAGAAATCATCTCACTTTCTGCCGCTGCTTTGCATTTGAAAAAAGGAGTAATTAGCCAGAGGCTGTGAGGAGCGAGAGACGGGCTGAGCGAAGGAGGCGCTGAAGGGAAAAGAGAAGATGAAAATCCCTCTCTGCCTCCACCGTCCACCATCAGACTCTGAGAACAGGTCTGCTCTTTTCTGCCCAACATTTCTTCCAGCTAGTTTGTAGAAGGTGAAAATCTGTCACACGTGATGCAAGTTGGTGATAGGCATCTGAGTAGCAGATAAACGCCATTTCAGGAGACCACGTTAGCTTTTCTCAATCAAACTCTCTTATAAACAGCTGCACACTCAGGTTGTGAGCACTATTAGTCCAAACAACAACAACAAAAAAAAAAAACCTATCACAGTTATCTCACTTTATCGTATTTCATTGCAGGACTTGATGCAATCCTTGTGGTGTTGCTTCAGTGCATTCACTGTGTGACAGTCTATTTCAATAATCTGCATGCATATAGCCATAAGGCAGAGATAGGCTCAGCCCAAGCATATCTAAAGGTGCAGTGTAATCCTGTAATATGCAGAGTGGTGAGGAAAATTCATTCTCCCCTTACGCCCATCAGGGTCTTAAGCCCCACGATGCAGCTGATAAGGATCTGGTGTTATCTCCGCAACACAGAACAATTTAACATACTCACCCTGCTGCTCCCACACACATGCATAGCCACGTACGCCCACACATGTAAAACCAGGAAGCAACCCTATGACCACCTTCAGCTCACCCACATTTGCACACAGCTGCATCACGTCGAAAAGAATATTCAAATGAATTTGACACTGACTCCTTGTGTTTATCTCCAGATCACAGAAGAGCTGCCTCACACGAAAAAGTGTGTCGCTCCTGCTGACCCTCTCCTCCTCATTTACCTACAACAGCAGTGCCAGTCATGTGGAAACATTACATTCCTGATGATATAATAGTTAAATAAATCTGTCTTTACAGTCACATGTTGAAATTAAAAATGAACTAGCTGTGGATTTTATCAAGTAAATGGAAACAGGAGAGGGAACAAGAGGATAAGAGGGCAGAGGATGCGCGAGGATATAAATTGAGTAGAAGAGTCAGGAAGATGAAAAACAAAATGCATGAGGAGAGTAAACAAGAAGGTACAAGATGAGAGGATATGATCAGAGGGAGGGGAGAGTAAAATAAATAAGTAGAAGAGGGGAAGGATGAAAGTTGAGGGGAAATTTGAGGAGGAGAAATGTGGGAAAAGAAACGAGAGGAGAGGAAACCAGATGAAAAGATAGGAGAGGAGGCCCCCTGAGAGCATGACAGCTTTTCCAGAGGAGAACCTGGGTGTTGATTTAACCTGGTATTTAAAGCTTATATCACTGTTTTTGCGAAGCATGCCTGTCTTCTCCTCTGAATTATTTTACTTTGCCAGTTGTAAGCAATTCAAGGATGTCCCACTGTCCAGCTCTCCAGCTGAGCACAACCATCGGGGTTTATGATCACTCCAGCAGCTCTATATATCTCTGATAATTCTCCTGGCTTGGGCCTGAATCAATATTTTTCTGTGGTTTGTTTCCTGGCAGCCAACATGACTTGGCACACGAGTGCGAACGAGAGTCGATCCTTGGTATGGCACATATGGGCTGGGGTGTTCATTCTTAGTATTGTAGATCCTGCACTGTTGATTGTGTCCAGTGTTGACTCGGGAGAAGCGTAGCTTGTTGATTCGCTTGTGTACATCTGCTGTCAGGGGCCCCCAGTGGTGGCCCACTAAACGGGAAGAGCCTTCCTGGCAGAGCAGGGTTGTTTGTCTACTTCCAAACATATTGATCTCCTGCAGAAGGGAAAACATTAGCGATAGCGTCTGCACAGGCTGGGCTGGAGGTGGGTAAATAGCTTTGTCAGGTCTGGGGAGCCTGCTCTGCCTTGTAGGAAATGAATAGCAGGTGTATTTGCTGAGCGTTTGCAGGAGGGAATCTCCTGCCAGGCTGACAAGGAAGGCAGCAGGATGGGTTGTTAAAGCAGACCCTATCCCCTCTTTCTGGTCATTAATGTGTGTGGTCCTTATAGGTAAAGTATTTCTTATATGCTTTTGTCATTTGCTATCAAAGAACTTCAACCTGGAGACTTGATTGACCATAATGGATGACAAAAGCTTCATTTGCTGTCTTTGCACATCAGTTCCATTTACACATAAACACACACATACGACAAACAGACAGAGAAAGACAGGGACTCCAGGATATGAATATTTAACAGTAGCCTCTTGCAGCGCAGAGCCTGCCAGTCATTGTCAAATAGGACTTAATCTTTTCAATTTCTGGGTGCAAATATTCACACTGGCCACTGTTTGTTGCCCAGATTAATGAGGCTCTCTGCCCATAATCCTCTGCTGCTAATTCAAGTGGCCGCCGGTGCGGTTAGCCAGGGGAGGATGGGATGCTGAGAACACATACACTGCCGAGATTATTTCCACCCCCCCGTTTCTCTCCATCCTGTCTGCCTCCTCCTCTCTTTTCCTGCTCAGCCTTCCCACTTTGTCGTGCTGAGTCTAGTTGAATTCAACAAATCTTCTTCGTCTGTCCTCAGCTGACCAGTGGGAAATCTTGTTTCTAAGTAGATTAATGTATTATTTATTATAATAGATATTTGAAAAGAAAATTCAAGATAACTACAACAAGAATATCTGGAAAAGCATGGCTGAGTTACATCAATTGATGGGGATAATAAAATCATTTCAGCATGTTTGTTTACATATTGTATTGGTAACATAATCATCCAGTCTGAAGTAATCCAGCTTGCTTTTAGTTCAGTGAGCTACTAATCCAAATTCACCCAGTGAAAGAAAAGTTGAATTTAGTGGAAGTGTTTCCACTAAAAAGTCACAAAATGAACATTTTAAGCATTCAGGTAAAGGCAACATGACCAAATAACCAGTTCAGAATAGATCGATTAAAACAGATTAGATTAGATTAAGAAAATGTGGGACTATTTTAACCGAAATTATAAATGTATTTTCCTTTTTCATTGTTCAAAGTAAAGTTGTATCAGAAGCAATGATATCAATTAATGTCAACTGTAAACTTAGCTGTTTACATTCAGCGTAACATATCAAGTGAGATACAGCTGTGAAACTGAAAACATAAAAATAAAAATAGAATATAGATAAGCTTATTGGCTCTAATCTAATTGGACAACTGGTCAAATTAACATAGCTATAAGTAAAATGTTCATTTGTCATACTTCACTGAGAATCATTGGATCGCCCAAAAACCCATGGACTTCATCAAAGACTGCTCCTTTGTGATGCTTTGCCAAGCCTCTACAACAGCTCTCTGCAGTGAGCCACTTGTGGGTTTTTCTGACTTTTGATTTAGTCTACAACTTAATCGAATTGAATTTCCTTTGCAAAACATTCCACTTCTCTCCCATTAAAACCTCCCGCATAGCTTTTGCAGTATATTTAGGGTCATTGCATATCTGCATTGTTAAGCATCATCCAATCAGCTTTTCTTCATTTGGCTGAATCTGAGCAGACGATTTATTTCTTTACACTTCAGACATCATCCCCTTGCTTCTTTCTCCTGTCACATCATCAATAAACTGCAGGGTAATTTGTTTTTGACTCTTGTGCATGTAGAGGTCTCCACAGTCATAACTGAAGATAGTATTGATAACAAATTTCACATCATTCTCAATGTCCATACAGATTCTTGCGTAGTTGCTACAAGTAACTGACAATGCATTGTAGAGTGTTCTTTTATGATAGAGGATAATTATATGCCTACCTCATGCAGGGGGGGCTTCACTTGGCTCGGTGTTGTGAACTAGTTTTTTTAACATGAAAATAATGCTTCCATTCGTGTCTTGGGTTGCTTTAGGCACAAGCAAAGTGACGTTTATTGTGGCACCTAAGGCTAACAGATCATTTTACCTGCTAAAATGGCGAGACGCACATGTCACATAAAGGGTGAGTTAAAAGTTTTAATTTAGCTTTCATGAGATGACGTGAACTTTCTCATTTTGGCTAGGATTGCTTTTTTATACAGAGAGACGTTCCTGTAATGTTTATGAGCCAAAACAACATCTGAATGTGCCACCATCACAATCACCATCATCAAAACAGAGACAAGGCTAAAGCAATTACCACCACAGGTTATCAAAATAGCCTATCATAATCTATGATTGAGGCACACTACAGGTGATGTTCACCACCTTAGGACATGAGGAATTCATGCTGAGTAATAGAATGTTTTCGCAAAAATACTTAAGCAGTTGATGCAGCATTAAACTGTTTATGCCCAAACCTTTCTTTTCTTTCTGTCTTTCTGTTAGTTGCTTATTCATGTAGGTTATTTGTGTATAATTTACAACCTTTTTGGGACAGAATGAAATTATGCCTCAAGTCTATAATTACACCCTGTGATGGACTGGCGACTTGTTCAGGGTGTACCCCACCTCTCGCCCGATGACTGCTGGGATAGGCTCCAGCCCCCCCGTGGCCCGACCGATGGATTAAGCGGGTATTGAAAATGGATGGATGGAAGTCTATAATTCCGTGAACTAAAAAGATGAGCAGTTTTAAAACTTTTTCAAAGTACAATAATGCAACAAGGAATTTTGCATAGAATGTGGTGGTTAGCACCGTTGCCTCACAGTGAGAGGGTTCCAGGTTCGATCCCCACCTGGGGCCTTTCTGTGTGGAGTTTACATGTTCTTTCTGTCCAGGTACTCTGGCTTCCTCCCACTGTCCAAATACACACATGTTAGATTAATTAGTGACTCTAAAATTGTCCTTAGCAGTGAGTGTGCATGGTTGTTTACCCGACTGGGTATAGAAAATGGATGGATGGATTCACACTATCCCTTGTTGTTATTTTTTCTTAATTGTTATTTCCAGGTCAAAGACCACAACTGGAATTGTAGAGCATGTGCAGAGCACCTTTGCCAGTTTGTTTCCAATTTAAAGGCTATATGCAGAAGTAATTACTCCATGCTGCATTATCTGAGTGTGTTAGTCCAGCTTTTAAGAAATTTAATTAGGTACACTTTTTAATCAGACTATCATGTTTACCTGTACAGCCTGTGCTATAACCTGTAGCTGCCACCCCACCCCTCACTCTTTAAAAAAATATATATATTCTGGTTACATACACATGACCCAAAGCTCCCTGGTTAATTTTAGAAAATAAAAACACATTGTTAAGGTTAGAAAATGGAAATACCTGGCTAAGGTTGGGACATTTAATGCTTTTTTAGAGTTAAAGAAAAGTACACTGCCTGTTATTAAAAACCTGCATGACATGACAGTATGGAATTTAAAAATCTAAAAATACCACTGCACATATTTGTGGTTTCCAGAAATGTATGACCGTCACACAGTAAACGTCAGTTTCTAGTCCTGCTCTGTGCAGTCGAGATAGCTTTCTGACCCTTGGATCTTTCCTGAAGGTGGCTGAAATGAGGTCAAAGGTCTTTTTTTCAGACACACTCCTTACTTCTTTCTAGCTTGGCGGTTTAAGATACCGTCACAGCCAGCAGCTTCCACTGCTGGATTTCCTCCAGTTTTTCTTGCATCCCTCTCTTCTCTCCTCTGTTACTAAAAACCACCTTCAATCCATCGCTTGGTCCATTAGTGCCGCCAGATGGGGGAGGATGGGTCCTGGCGGCTATGTGTGACCCTACTCTGATTAATAGAGTAGGTGAGGGCAAAGGTGCAATGCACACCCCCCATTCATTACCTCATTAGGATGGCCGACAGTGAAAGGTGATCTCCCTCATTATATCTCAATGAAGGGGGGCTGAACTCAACCCAGTGTGAGACTTACAGTCAGGCTTTTACCCTCCATCCACCCAGATTCAAGCCACCTGTCCTTTTACACTACTCCACATAAAGTCACACCACTTTACGCACCGGCTGGCAGCAGGAGAGAAATTCAACCTGATGAACAGCTACGCACATCAACTTGTGACTCAAGCTCACCTGGAGCTGAATAATGCTCCAATTATCTACTCACATGTGCTACACAGGATGCAACGTCACGTATGTGTGTGTAGTCTATTTGTCTGGATGTGTTTGCATGTGGAGACACATTTAGTGGTTACAGGGTGGAATGGGAGTCTGGTTGTTTAAATTAGACCTCTATCCTGGGTAATTCAGACTTTATATTTATGTGCTGTGATTCCAACTATGTTTCTTTTCCCTGATGATTTCCTATTCTGCCTGCCCTGATAATTAGAACACTTTGATTCATATGAGCTCAGATTCCAAAAGTGCTTCACACAACAGTTATACCTTGTGCATCTTTCAAGGTAAGTTTTAATTTCAGAGACATTTGAGAGTGAAGCATTTTAAAAATATGACTAAAGATCTATTAATATCTGTTCAGTGCAGAGCTTTCAATCGTTTGAACGCTTGTTTATGACCAACATATGAAAAGTGGGTTTTTTTTTCATTACTTACCTGTGTTTGCTAAAATTCAATTCAATAATATTTTATTAATCTCTGAAGGGAAAAGGTATTGCTGCAGTATTGATTATTCTATAAATGTATGCTTTTGTATAGAAAGACACAAAAATATAAATCAGCAGACAAACATGTAGAAAGTTGAACTGTAGCAGAGAGGAAGGTGTGGTAGAAATCTTCAGAGGTCACTGTCAGTGGGTTGGTGTGTTTTTGTAGCTTGGTAACAACTTAACTGATGAGTGCACATTCAGCATAAGCAGGTAACACAGGTGAACTCTCTCTGTAGACATCATGGACATGAACATGGACATGCTCCTTCTCAGTGACATGTCCAGGATTAAACCGTCTGTTGTTAACAACCTCTGTAAACCTCCACCTTTACTGTTACCTTTGTGTCTGCAGTCTCTGTCTACCTGTTGATCTCAAAGCTAGGTAGAAAGCTGTTAGAGTTGCTCCTGCAGCTATGTCTTGATGAAAAAAATAACATTGCCTTCCTGATATTCCTGCTGTGTCCTCATCAGGAGTCCAAGCTTGTATATTTTATCTGAAAGGAATCTCACACTTCCCATGATGATCAAAAGAGGAAATGGTTTGACCTCGTTTCACGTTTTCCTCCATTTTGTTACAGCTCTGCATCCTAGAAGTCTCCTCTTTAACTCATCTTGATTTGGTGTTGTGTTCCAGGCATTACTTGGGCTTTGGAAAGCTCAATTAGCTGCTCCAAAAGGTTAACAGCTTTCCTGTTGCCATGGTCCTTCCAGCAGCACAGCATCCAAACAAGCACAGAAAAGTATTTAAGAAATCTGTTGTTTTTTTTACAGAAAAAAAAAGCTCAGTAGAAAACCTCAAAAATCTCAAGTAGACGAAGAGATACACAGCATGTCCAGAGCTACTGTAGCACTGCTGGTTGCCTTGGTTGCTTGTAAACACAACATGTTATGTTGAAACTTTGTCAATTCCTGGCTGGGTTTAGGCAACAATGTCACATGGTTAGGGTTAGAAATCAAAACTACTTGGTTAGTGTTAGAAAATGATCATGCAAACACGTTATTTTCATGAACTCACATGCAATTACTCTCATGACTATTACAGATTATTTTTTGCCTACATGAGCAAACAACCCATGTGGGAGAAATCTGTCACATAAATATGCAGTCTCATGGCACAAAAAACTGTCACAAAATGAATGATTATTAGATTCAACACGCAAAAAAGTCATTGTTTGGAGGCTAACAGTAATTTAAATTTTTTATTATTTATAGTAGTTTAAATTAAGTAATGGCGTTTTTTCCATCACATGAAAAAGTGCAGTACTGTTTGACTGGCCACAGATCATTCATGCTTTGTTTTCTACAGACAGTATCTTCCCACTGTTGGTATGATCAGCTGTTTATCATCACAAAGTGTGTGAAGCTGCGGTGACACAGATGACACGAACAACTTCACTGTGTGCGTTTATTACATTACATTGATTTTACAGACGCTTTTATCCAATTAGACTTACAAGTGAGGAGTATAGAGTACTTAATGTACTGAATGAGTTTGCGACAGACTTTAAGTGCGAAAGGGTTTGAATATCTTTTGGGAGAGATTGTAATGACTGAGCACTTTAGAGCTCAGCTCTGGTCAGAGGAGAAATGAAGATCGATCTGTAAATCCGTACTTATGGATAATAAACATGCTCAGATATTCATTAGTCATGCACACACTATGCGATCTTGTGGTGATGTCACACACAGTGTCAGTAAGGTGAAATCCCTTAGTAGACAGCATAGACAGGAACTCACAGCCAACCGTTCAACATTTCTCTGTCTACAGTCTTTGTCTGTCCATATTGTCTAAAAGCTGAGTAGAGAGGTTTTAGAATTATTCCTGCAGCCATGTCTTGGTGAATAAAATATTGCTTTCTTAATATCTCTGCTGCATCTTTTTGCATGCAACGCTACGAGTTCGTCCATTTTGTCTGCCAGTGATTTCAGTCTTCCCATGATAATCACAAGAAGTAATGATTTGAACCTCCTCCTCCTTTTTCTCTGTTTTGTTCCTGCTCTGCATCCTACACCTGTCCTCTTCAACTCATCGGGATTTTAGGTCTTAATTCAGGCATTAGTTGGGCTTTGGCAAGCTCCATCGGCTGCTCCCACATGCAAACAACTTTTGGAAAAGGTGCCAGAGTGATGAGCATAAATCCCTCCGGCAGCACAGCATCAAAACCAGTGTAGAATTTTTTTTAAAAAAATCAGTGTTTTCACAGAAAGAAGCTCAGTTGTAAATTTCAAGAAGACTCAAAGAAGAAAAGTGTATTCAGAGCTACTGCAGTGGACTGCCACTGGTGAGGCATCTTGACAGAACAGTGTGTTCAGTGAAAGATGCGGGTGACACCCATGTTCTTTGACAGTTATGACCTGGAGTCCACATATAAAGAAGTGCCAAACCCCACATGACACAACACATCTTGTACATCCTTTAGAGTCCACCAAAACATCGTTAATATGTGTATCCTATGTTAAAAAGATAAAAAGAGAGGAAACATACTAATAAAATATGCATAATATGAAAATAATTATTCAATAATGATGCACATAATGATGAACCATTGCAATAAGGAAATTTAGGGAAATTTAGGGAAATAGCAACACGGTTTCAATAGCATGTTTCAGTAGCATCTGACATGATTAGCCTTGTAAAAATACCAGTTAAAGCCATCTGTGATTACATGGACTCAGATGAAAAGTTCTACTTACAGCAGGGCTGGACAGGGGATTTAAGAATTGACCTAAACTTGAATTGTAACTACTCTTAATACACCTATAAAAATATATCATTAGAAACCATTTACACTTTAATCACTAGGGACTTTGTTTTTCCAAGATAAAGTGACCTTGTGGATATCTGAAATGTCTTTCTTTCTATAAAGAACTGAATTATAGATATCTGCAAGACGTAACAAATCTAAAAACATATATATTTATGACAAATGCACCTAATATTCACAACACATTGGCTTGTTTGAAGAGGTAAGATGTATAGCTGTTTTTATTATTCACACAGCAGTTTCTATAATCGTGTCCAACTGAGTTTAGCTACTTGTTTCTATTGAGAAAGTTTTGAAAAGTGTGCAAAAAGATACACTGAAAATAGTTATATTTATAAAGTGCCTGTTCACAACAAAAAATCATCTCAGGGCACTTACCTAAAAGAGAAACCCAACAATTCAACAGATCCCTTAAAGCAAGCACTTGGTGACAGTAAGGTGAAGAAAAACAGAGTTCCTTTTAACAAGAAAAAATCTCTGGCAAGACAAGAGTCAAGGAGGGTGGCCATATGGCTCGACTGATTGAGGTGAGAGGACAGGAGGTGTAACAGTGATTGAGGAAAGAACAGCAACAACAAACACTCGGCAGGTTGGTTGGATTACAGATCAGAAACGTGTCGCTCTGGAGCTCAAGACGCTTTCAGAAAGGCACAAGCACAAACTACATGAAAAAGACACCTGATTGATGACATGCAACGATAACATAGATGCACTGAGAGTGACAGAGAGAGGTAGAGAGGTGCCAAGTGGGGATGCATCTTCAGTGATGGTTACTGGTGTGGTCACGTATTTCAGGTCATTTCAGACAAAGTTTGAATTGAAAATAAAAAAAAATGATGCTGCTGATGTTCCTAGATAAACCAAGCCATCTTCACAAGAACCAGCAGGCCATCCTCTAATGTTCAGCTACAGAGACGATTGCAAACTACTTGAGGGACAGTGGCTGGAGGATTCTTGATGGTATACCTGCTGGTAAATCCATGTGTTAAACTGCCCTGGGAAGCTGCGTCAGTCTCTGTCAATTACTGTTCTAACTCCACACAGGTGCTCCCTAATGCGCTCTTAACTCTGAGTGTTGCAACAAATATCCTTCTGAGACCTTTCACAGGATTCTCCGTGATGGTCAGACCTGGAACCCAAAATGTTTGTAACAGTAACACAAGAATGGTAAGGTCATAATGACATCTAACTATGTTTGGTAAGTTATTGTCTTTGCTTCCAAACCTTATTCCTTCTGTCTCAGAGATAATTCCTGTATTGAATTAGGAGAGTTTATAAGAGTGTATAGATTCTAAATATGCTGTTCCCTCTGATTGGAATCAGAGCAGGCTGAATCAGTTAGCAAAATTTTAAATGACTTTGAGGCAACCATGAGGCTTCAAATATTATGATTGACCATGTGATGAATGTGATAATCAAACATTCTGATGTTTTGAATTTCTTTTAATGTTTGTGGCAGCTTCTGCAGTTCGTTCTTTATATCTACACTACACGTGCTTTTTTTTGTGCGTACTGCATCTATTGTTTGTCTAACTATTGTGTATTTGAGCTGCTGCCTTTCTTGGCCCATTTCCTATTTAGATAAATAAAAACTAACAAAAATGAAAACACAATCAGAAAAGGGAGTTCTACAGCAATATGTAAAGCTTGCTAGCATATGGCTCCTCATTTTCTGGTCAAACTGGTCAAAACCAAGCGTCTTGAGCAGCAAATCTTGTATTTTCTTGTCTTGAATTAAGTCTGAGCAGTTTCTTGCTTTTTAACTCCTGTTTCCAAGTTAAAAAAGTGTTTTTTTTCCCCTATTTTTCTATAGTTTGACTTTATATAATTTAATGTGTTAATTTATCTATGCTCCAACAGGGAGAAGAGGATTTGTGATGTTGGTGCATGCATGCTCATATGCATTCTTATATGCAATCTATGCATTCTTGAATGTAACCGAGGCCTTGAATATTTATATATTTGTGATTGTAGGGTTGGCTGCCTTCAGTGCGATAGAGGTGTCGGTGGTGCTGAGCAGGAGACGGGAGCCAGGAAGATATAGGGGAAAAAGAGAGTCCCTCAGGCGTGTCCGGGCTCTGATGGCTCCCCTGACAACCTCCTCTGTAATGGTCTCCCTCTCTCTCTGAGTGCTGTGAAATTGCAGGCCGGCGCTCTACAGCTGAGGACTCAGAGGAGACAAACGGCCTTTTAATTCAGAGCGCAGAGAGGTGACGGAGAGGGAGGCCCTAAGGGAGGGCTACCAATCAGACATCCATCATACTAACCTCTCCCTTGGGACTGGCCCTGCCAAAGAGGGGCCCTGGAGGTGGTCTAACGTGTGTGAGTGCGTATGCTTGTGTATGTGCGTGCCTTCAGGGTTGGGGTGACACGGCATGGAGGCTGCGGGGAAGGGAGGGGGAGAGGGGAAGAACCGGTCTGCTCAGGTGTCTGGGCTGTCACGGTGCAGAGGCGAGGGGACTGGAGCAGTGAAGTTGGGGGGGGGTGAATTTGGGTGTGGGGGCAGTTTTCTCCCCTCTCAGTGTCCCACATTTATCTATAAGTCTTTTTTTTCCATCTATAGCATCTTATTTTCTTCTTAAAGCTTCATTACAGCTCACAGTGCAGAGCAACCACCAAAGATTGTCAAACTTCAACTGCAGTGGGTGTTTATTTATTAGAAATATATGGGCGAAGAATTGTTGCAGACCTTTTATTTCTGCTTGCTTGAATGTTCTGTGGGAACTTGATCTAAAGTGAAACCAAAGGTTCACCTTCAGCAGATATTACTTATTTTGTTTAGATTTCTGCCTACATTTACTGCACATTGATGATTGAAAAATACAGAGAATACTGAGAGGGAGAGACATATGCTGCACTGCAGACCTTTTATGAAGACCTCTTCATAAAGAAAAGAAATTATCCTCAAGCCACTTTAGGCGATGGTCCTTGAAAAAATATGTGTTCTGGTGGGCTGTATGTACATAAGTACAAATGCAGTTTGTTTCTATCATTTCAAATCTAAATAAAGGAAAAAGCTATGAATGGGTTCACCTCTATCTCTTTTTTTTAAATTAGTCTTGGTTTGGTTATCTTTATGAATCCTCTTTAATAACTTTTTCCCAGCTCAAAGGATTTCAGATCATTATTTCCAGAATAACACAACCTATCCTCCAGCCCAATGTAATAATCCTTCCCCCGAGTGTTTTTATTTGAGCAGACCACCAAGCTTTGAATGTGGTGAAACTTAGAATAAAAATTTCAGTTCACATGTAATAGAGCTTAACTTTGGAATTTGTCTTTTTTCGAGGATTTTTAATGTTTTCTTGAGACTATTTTTTCAGTAGAAATGATGAAAGGTCTATTATTTAGAGGAAAGAAAGGAGAGAAGAAATGTGTTCTGTTATACGCTAAGCGACACAACTGCCATATGTGATAATGGCTCTTTCTTGTGTGGTATGGTTTAAAAAGAAGCATGGGATAAGAATCGAAAAGGATGCAGCTTGAAATGTAACATTTTGTTATTTTTATCACTCACTTAAAGTCAACTTGGCCGTTTTCATTGCGGAAATACACCAGACTCCATGTAATACACTATGCACGTGTTTTTTGTTGTTGTTGTTGTTGTTTTCAGAATACAGTATGAGCTGAATGTGATCACATAAGATTCCCTGTGAAAAGAAGAAAGCCTGTTGCTGTCCTTGGTGCTGTCTGCCTTCAGTACCATGGACAGCTCCCTCATTCTTCTCCACAGGTGAGGTTCGTGCTCTGAGGGTGGCGCTCGGTGTGCACAGGAGAGCAGAACAAAGCCGAAGCAAACAGGACTTTTTATTCCATCACACAATGCAATGTAGCTACATTCAGAGAGGCGGATGCATTTGCTTCACATGCCGCCCCCCCCCTTTTTTTTGTCTCTCATTCATTCCACAGGTTAAAGGTTGCTGCCTTTGGAGCGCTGATAATTGGGGGAACTCATTTGGCCTTGTTTCTACAAAGACCTGAAATAGACAGGTTAAACCGTGGCTACGAGTAGGATAAATCTACACTTTTTTTCAGGGATGTGATCTCAATACAATGACAATGACACTGTGGAAAACGGAAAGTATCGCCAATGTGTTCTCCATAAGAGAAGACAATATGGATATGTTGAAATAATTCTGAAGTTGGTGCCTTTTTATTGAGATTATGCAAATGTAAACAAACAAAAATAAAAATGATGACACATTTTAATATCATCCACCTGATAAGTGGCACTGAGTTATCATTAATACTGAAGGTTTGTTTAAAACGAGAAGAGAAATATTTATAGTCAGACTTATTTTCATCTGCGAGAACCAACACCTCTGTTGTTTATTTGTTCTTCTCTAAATATTGTCTTCAGTGACCTAAATCGGGTAAAATTAGTCAAAATTCACACCTAAAGTCATTCAAATGAATCCCCATTAACGCGGAGGGTAAAGCTTAAAGCTGTCTCTCATCCACTAACACGAATTAGCGCGTTGCATGTTTGCTTAACTGCAACTAACAAAACGAGGCTGTTGGTAAATATTGAAATTCCCTTCGATTGGGAGCCACTCTGTTAAAGCGCCGGGTGACCAGTCTCTCCCTATTGATGAGCTCCAGCTAATCCATCGCATTTCCCTGTAAATAGCTTTCTGCATGAGAAAAGGCCCGCGCGCCCCTCCTCCTCGCCCTGCTCAGCCACTGTGATGCACGAGCGTTTTGTCACAAGGCCATTGTGAGGTTGTGTTAGCCACGTTCGGCTCCCAAGACATTTATTTAGATACGTTTCAGTGACAGCGCTGTTGATTTGGATTTGGACTTTCAGCAATATTATTATTATTATTATTTTAAAAAATGGATTATCACATTTAAGGAACTATACAAATTTCCCAAAAGGAGTCTGAGTGCCACAATCTAACCTGCAGGACATTCGCTGTCCTTATAAAGTCAGTGGTGTCTCCATGACCCACGGGTGAAACCCTCCACACACTTGCTGGCCTCTCTCAGCGTCACTAAAACTCCCCGTATCCACGGCCCAGGTATTTCTATGCTTCGGGTCCTGCTTGGAGGCTACAGCTATGAATGTGTAACCATAACAACTGCGCTCTGATTGGCTCATCTGGAACGGGAATTAACAAGGGCATCATCCAATCTGAGCTCAGGATGCGCTCAGCGCTGGCAAAACCTCGTGATAACCCAGGCACAGTGATGTGAAAGTAGCAACGTGAGGTGAGCCCGAAGGAAATAACTGGACCCAAAACAAAGCACAAGCGAGGGAGGAATAATTTGAAATAAAAACGTCTGAATGATGATATTTTAACAGTGTGTTTGAGAAAAGATGGCTGGTTTGTCCATTACGCAGTCCATCAGCTGGCGCAGCTGAAATCTCTCCTCCTCTCTTTTGGATTGTGGATTGTGACAAGCAGGACGACATCCAAACAGGACCAGGACTATAACGGTACCCGGGGATTGTCACTCTGCTACCTTTGAGCCAGAGGGACCTCCAGTTTTCGCCTGAAAGCACACATCCCGGAGCCAAGACGTTGTTCCGCGTAGACCCGGGTTGCCCCAGTCCGAGCAGCGCAGTCCGTGTGGGAAGGTCGGCACTCGGCGTCCTGCAGACCGGCAACATGATGGTTCACTGTGCCGGGTGCGAGCGGCCCATCCTGGACCGCTTCCTCCTCAACGTGCTGGACAGAGCCTGGCACGCCAAGTGCGTCCAGTGCTGCGAGTGCAACTGCAACCTCACCGAGAAGTGTTTCTCCCGGGACGGAAAGCTCTATTGCAAAATGGACTTTTTCAGGTAACAGAGTCTGGAGTCACAGCTCTTCCAAATGTTGCTCTAATTTCAGTGTTTAGAGCAAAATGCGCAATGATGGCTCAATTTAAGAGGAATATTTCTGTGTGTTAGAATGGATTTTTAAAAAACGTACAAATATATAAACTAACGTTCAGAATCAGCGTGCAGGGTTCAGGTCACAGGTTGAAACAGAACAAGCCGTCACTGACTTGAAAAAAGTAGAATAGATATCGAAATATGTCTGATAGTCTATCTTCCTACATTTATTAAAAATCAGTTTTTTAGTTCGCCTCTGTTGTTACATTTTTTTTTTTATATAGTGGCTCTATGGGCTGTCTGGCCTTTTGGGGTCACTACGTTAAAAAGAATGACATCAGATATTTAACATGAGTCTATATCCACGTGTTTTCGACGTTTAACATATTCTCATTTTTTTCCAGCTACAGTCAACACTTTTCAAACACCCAATAATCATTTCACAGTACCCAAAAAGTGTTGCAGATAATTGAGATATAGGTGAAGCCCTTGTTTGTCCCGCCGCACTCTCTTAGCATCATTTTCAGTTGTGCGTGTGCGTAATATTCTCCCAAATTGTCTAATGACATGTAAGACGTGTCAGCCTTTGTTGGGACGGGCTGTTACTGGCCTCACGCGGCCTTGGCCATCATATTACCGCAGGTCCCATCAAGCGGTGGAATTAAATGGCCAGCCATTAGTCAGGCGAAACAGTAATCACCCTAATGTGTCCATTTGTTGTGTAAGTAGAGTTGTGCCCTTTCGCTGGGGGAGGCTTGTCCGTGCATTTGAAAGGCAGATAGTGAAGCGATACCGTTGCAAATGGGGAGAAAAGCCTACATTAGTGTAAAAACAATGCTACGCAAAAAGAGTGCTTGCTCTCACCCAAAGGCTTAAGACCTCTCCCCCCCAATCCGAAAGGCCGAGTGAAAACACAGGTACTGTGTGAACTCCACATATCGGCTGAAGCTCTTTATAGCAACACAGGTGATAAATAACTGCAAGTTCCAGTCAAATCTCTCACTCGTTTAATCGCAAATTAAAAAAGAAGACCCCCACCTCTTTCTCTGCACTTTTCACTGATTCATCCTGTCAAATCAGGAGGAGACTTCTCCTCAATTTATTTGGGCTATTTGTGTATCAAACTGATGAGTCTTCCCAGTATTTAAGCGGGTGAATATGGATTAAGGGGAGATTTTCACGCTAAGATGCTCCTGCTCCGCTTAATCCTATAATATATCCTTGGCTACAATGTGTTGATTGTCACTAATACGTTTTGCGTGGGGTTATTGTCAGAGCGCCGCCATCAAAATTATGAGTTTCTTTTTATTCAGGTGCTCCCACCGACAGTATTAACACTTCCAGTCAAACAAAGGAAGAAGACGCACTTTTGTTTAGCCAATTATTTTGTTAGTTTATAACTGTATTAATGATGTATTTATTATTAAATGTTATAAATAAAACCAATTAATATACATATTTGATCTTATTTTATTTTATTTTGGGTGTAGGTGCGAAACTGGAATTGGTGCTCGGCCTTTTTATTTTTACCCTTCATAAACTTTTATTAACATTCATATATAGTTTGATAAAGGGCCTAATATATATATGTATATAAAACAACAAAAGTATAGTAAACATGGACCTAAAAGACAATACAGATCTTGATTAGATGATGGGTGTTATTCCGAACAGACCCAATAAAGACTGCAGTTATCATGAGGCCATCTCGCTTTTGCTTAAGAACAAAAATAAATAAATAAATCTGACTTATTTCTTTTCGTTTTTTATCCAGGAGGTTTGGCACAAAATGCGCGGGCTGTCTGCAGGGAATCTCTCCAAACGACTTGGTCCGCAAAGCCCGCAGCAAGGTGTTCCATCTGAACTGCTTCACCTGCATGGTGTGTAACAAGCAGCTGTCCACGGGAGAGGAGCTCTACGTGATAGACGAAAACAAGTTTGTGTGCAAAGAAGATTACTTGAGCTCCGGGGCCATTAAGGAAGTCAACCTCAACTCAGGTGAGCAAAGCGTCAAAAAGGCCTGTGCGTATTTTCCATTAGAAACATTATTTAAGACCACGTTACTGGTCTGATATTAACCAAATGTGACGCTGATCGTTATCAAACTACGTATCTGAAGAATAAAACCGCAATCAGCCTTCTAAAGCGCATGGCCAAAACAGGGAGGATGGTTTTAAGTGCTCCAGTGTTTGGTTTTTGTGGAGCGTTTTCAGTAGTCCTTGGAGAGCATTTCCAAACAACCTTGTTGGTTGAATTGTTTCAATATTTACCTCCACAGAACAATAGCTTTCTGTTATTGTGCGCCGGGTCCACAGGGGATGAATGTCAGTCTGGCGTGTGTGCCGCTCCTCTTTCCCGCTGCCTGTTCATCTTTAGAAAAAACTCAGGACAGCAGCCACACTCCACAACCCGTGAGCCAAAGGTGCCATGCGCGCTCCCTTGTCTTATCTTAATTTATATGTAAAAATCGCACCTGTGCATTTATAGCATTAGATCTATTTGTAACCAGGTGGTGATCTTTGTCTTTTTTTTTAGTGAGAAAATATTTGCTCCTGTTTGAACTTTTTTGTTATTCCAGACTATTTTACAATAAAAACTAACAAACTAAAAAAGTGAAATATGTTTGAAAGCAAAATAAAGAAGCTCAAAATAGATCTTAGTCGAAAAAAATAAGCGGAAAACTTTTAACCAAGTGTCTCTTTTTTCCACAATTTATTTTTTAATCCCGCATTTTTGACGCGCAGTGGTGTTAGTGTTTCATCTCCTGGCCTAATTAAAACAGCCCCCTCCCTCTCTTCCTCCCTCCTTGACATTTCGGATCGTGACCTTCCTTCTTGTTTGTTTTTTCCCTTCCTGGTCCCCAGTGTCGTCGTGTACAGATAGGAGTTTATCGCCGGATCTGCCGGACCCAATACAGGACGACATAAAAGAGACGGACAATTCAACGTCCTCAGATAAGGAAACGAACAATATTGAGAACGAGGAGCAGAACTCTGGGGCCAAAAGGCGGGGGCCTCGGACCACCATCAAGGCCAAGCAGCTGGAAACGTTAAAGGCGGCTTTTGTCGCCACGCCGAAACCAACCCGGCACATCCGAGAACAGCTGGCCCAGGAAACGGGACTTAACATGCGAGTCATCCAGGTAGGAGCGGGTTTTTCCAAAAAAAAATGTTTGTTTTGTTTTTGAAGCACTAAAACAGGCTATGGACTCTCAGGTGGGGGAGGATCCTTCGAGACAAAGACAAATTAGAGACAAATGACGGATTGTAAATCAGTGAAATTACCTTTTAATTTTACTGAAACGCGCAGGACACCTAATTGAAAGCCTCATTATCTGTAAGAGAAATGTCAAAACATGATATGGACCATTAGCAGGGTATAGATCTAAATGTACAGCCTGCACAACATGTGAAATGTTTCTTTACATAACATGGACATATTTAGATATAAATATAATAAAAAAAATAAAGATAATCCTAATAATGGCAGTTACTCATACACTTGGAAACAATGTGTTGCCTGATATGAGTTTTATATTTGTACATAACGTTGGAATTCAGGGGTTTTAGATTTATTGGCTAAAATAGATATATCACAGTCTTTAAAAAGACACATTCTTACATCATTTGATGTTTTTTATTTAATACAGAATTCTCAAAGACTTTAATAAAACTGCATCCCATTTTGCCTTGAGCTATAAATGCATCAATTTATTCTTTGACTTTAAAATAATCCAATTTATTGAGGCCTTGATAATGATCAATATGCTTACTGAAAGGCAGCATTTATTTGGGAATTTACGCACAGTGCATAGCCATGAAAATTAGAGAAAACTTGTTTTTTTTTTGTTGTTTTTAAAATAACAAGTGCACGCTGCTTTCTGTCTGCCTTTTCATCCTCAAACCCACACAAACACGCGCATGAGTCGGGTGTCTGGGTGCAGACCGTGTCAGGATGATTAGCACCATCTCTGCCAACTGTGATGTGGCTTTTTGTGCACTCACTGTAATTATCGCTGATTTCACAGATTTACATACCACCCTCCCCTTTCCCACCTCTCCGCTCTTACTCACTTGCAGCCTGTTTCCACTGCATCTCCACGGCCTCGTCTGTATCATACACCGTAGGCAATTTGGCATGTTTGTGTGTGCGCGTGTGAGAGAGCCCAACCATTCAATCAGTCAGCAAACCAGTCAATAAGTCAGTCTGTCTGTCTGTCTGTCTGTCTGTCCCTCCACCTCCTTGTGTATTGCTCGGAGCCAAAATGGAGGCTCTGTTTCGTCATCTTCCTCCTCGTTCAGTGTGTGTTAAATACCACAGCTCTCAACGCGGGGAGCCCTGTGAGCCACGCTGCTTCTCCACCATGTGTATGTAATCCCTAAGCAACGCTCTCTCAAGGGAAGCGAGAGCATTTCCATAAAAATGTACCCTACAGTTAGACGATTGTTCTCAATAAGCAGGTGTTGCCTTTGCCGCTGGAGCACAGAGAGCAGAGCCTAAGTGGTTTTGGGTGTTTTTTTCCCCTCTTCCCCTGTGTGTGTGTGTGTGTTTTTGTTAATCTGCAGCACAGTGGGATTCTGCCTCTGGTGTAGCCTAGCATGGTGCGAACATACATCATTATGCAGCAGTGATGCAAAGGCGAAACACGATGCGTTATGTGCTTACAATGCAAAGACATTCCTCCATATGGTGTGCAGTTTTGCAAATTTGAAAAACCCCTTTGTTCCTTTTCAAAGAAAGTTTATTTAATCATATTCCCATTTAAAGCTTCATTTGTTTATTTTAACTTGCAGCGAGGTGCATGGAGGTGCGTATGGGTGCACTATTATGCTTCTTTGCTATTCATTTTATTTGTGTAAGAAGAAAATGACTGAAACTTCCATGATTGAAATGTGCAGCAGAAAGCGTTTTATCTGGTAATCATTCTCTCCTCATCTTTGGTCTTTTTCTAATTTCTTTGCTCTTTTGTGCTCTCCACATACAACATTTCACCACCAAAATACAAGAAGTCCATGTGGAAATACCTATTTGATTGTGCCTACTTCATTTTGGTATTACAATGGAAAAAGATCCTCTAAGAAAAGCAAATCATTTTAATACTCGCTTGTTTTTGGGTTTTCTTTGCATTTCAGGTGCTTTAAAACTTTTTTTGGGTGAGCCATTTAAAAGCCAATATTCAAGAATTTACATATCAATGAACATGAATCAAGTGTTGATCACAAATAATAGTCATACATACAGCCGAGAATGGATGCCAAGGTAACCGAGCATCTGGGTTCCAGCAGGCCAGGAGCAAGTACTTCTGTTTTTTAAAAAAAAGAATAGTTTGAAGTTCTTGAATAAAAGCCTTTAAAGGAAGCCAAAAACTTGATTCACTGGCTAAATTTCAAGGCTGCTGTGAAATGAGGTTTTCTGCATTAACTCTGCAAAAGAGCATAAAATGAGATAGATGAGTGAAACGGCCTGAAACGATGTGTTGAGCCTGTTGCGCTTCATTCAGTTTTTGTGCAGCTGAATCTGGTGGTGACTGTGATTAGACTGTGAACCTAACTGCCACGTGATGTGGTCACAGAGAGAAAGCAGCGATTGTTGAAAAAAATGAGGATCAGAGTCGAGATAAAAACTTAAACCTGATCGGCACTGCTCTCTGCTTCGTCTCAGGTTTGGTTTCAGAACAGAAGATCCAAAGAACGACGAATGAAGCAGCTGAGTGCTCTGGGGGCCCGACGTCACGCCTTCTTTAGGGGCCCGAGGAGGATGAGGCCTCTAGGAGGCAGGCTGGAGGATGCAGACATTTTAGGACCCGGAGCTTACGGCTACTACGGAGGTAAGGAATTAATTCTGTGACAAAACATGCAGTGTTAATGTAGATTTAGCAGAGGCTCCTGCTGTGTCGGTGAAGATTACATATTGCCTAGCCTGTTGCCTTTTGAAATATTAATGTGCTATACAGGGTACTTTTATGTTCAGCAAGCATAACTCATGTCTTTGTCTCACAATCATTTCAAGTGTTCAAAACTGCAATTCAAGACATGAAGGTTATACATGTGCTGCTGATGTAACGCCAGTGTAGTTTATTTTGAACATTAGGGGTCACATATCTTTAAGCTACTCATCTTTTATTCAATTATATCACACAAGACCTTGATCTAACTGTAACCACAGGCATTATTCAGGCAGTTCGTATATAACTTTAAACAAATTAAAAGACTTTTGTAGTCTGATCCAGTTTATATCAGTGTTTACAAAGAAATGTCAAACGGCAACCATATGAGAATTTATGACATAGGACTAAATGTATGCTAGTCTGACATTTTGTAAAGAAATCTAGTTAAAAAAACGCAATATGATGGCAAGTGTAACCATCACCCGTCAACCTTCATGTGCCTATTAAATTCTGTGGAAGATGAAGCACATCGTTCTCCTTCTAATCAGTTGCTAATTTGTTCCTCAAAATATGACTGCAGGGTCACCAAGAAACTATTGAGGTAAAAAAGGATAACAATGTCAGAAAAGAAGTGTGAGCTTGAAACAAAACGGAGGTGTAATTAGTGTTGGAAAACCTGCAATAACAAATATCAGACAGCTTAAGTTTGGAAAAATAAGCTTTTTGTTGATGTTTTCTCTTTCCAAACTGTTTACAGCTTCATACCAAAGTGTAATTTTACACTGTGTTGTAACCTTGACAGTCAATGCTCTGTGAAACAATGCACGAGGGCACCAGTATTTAAAATCATATTTTTGGCTGGTTTAGAGGTGGTGAAAACACACAGTAGAGTCTTTAGTGTTGCATTTATTCACTGACCACAAGCTTGGAGCTTGAAAACAAGTAACATTGTTCCTGGGTCACACATTACGAAGTGTTAATTTCACAGAAGGCTTGAGTTCATAATTGTGCTGTTTGAAAGAACACCGTTTGAGTCACTGTTTTATTTCATTTGGCCTCTATTTCTGCAAATTTTTCATCTACGAAAAGGTCAAAATACAAAAATGCATAGACAACAACTGCAACGATTATCCAACTATCCACTCGCATAGTTTTCTTCCCCTAATATAATGAAGCCTGTGACATTACAGATTCAAGAAAAGACGGAAAATAAAACACGAAAAAAAGCACACAATGGCTACTTGCGACAGATACGATGTATCACATTTGCTTCCAATTTTAGTAATACTCAAGTGCAGACAAAACTCTTTGAGAGTTTATATTCAGTGTACAGCTCTTGATGCGTGTGATAAAGGGCTATCACATTTTTATAATATTATGCTTATAGTGGGTCTATCTTTCTCTGAATGCAGAATCTGCATTAGATTTCTAATTCAGGATGTCACTGTAGGTGCTTCATCTTGATCTCTGCTAAATTGTAATGTGGAGGGTTATCTTCTTTAGCATCCTCTTCAAATATTTCTGTCAGTGGAGATTGGATACTTACATAGTTTGGAACTGTTGCAGAAAATTTGAATCAGGGTTCAGCTTTTATTCTCATTATGATTGAGAAATTATTCCTATTGGGTAAACTTAGTGTAGGAAGATGCCACCTCTGACGCTTGTTTATTTTTTTGCCATGAGTTTTTCTAATTTCTTACTATGAAGTAGCATCCCAACCAATCATCTTTTTCATTTTTATAATTTTTCTATGGCTAGAATGTATTTTATTGCTTTTCTTTCTTTCGTGAGGACAATGAAAGGTTAAACGGCGAAGCTTTCATGCAAGAGATGAGGTGTAATTGGTTTGTTGTTCTCCACATGTGAAAATAAATTACAGATTTAATGATATGCTGTTTTCAGATAGAATCTCCAGGTGGTATAATAGTGCCTTCAAATGATATCCCATAGACGAAGACTGCTGTTGAGGACCATTTTACAAAAATTTGTATTATGTGTTGAGATAAAATGATTTTGAGACAAATGCAAGTCAGCAGGACGATAACACATCAGCCCTACACTGAACTGAACGGCAGGAATAAAGCAGATGCACCTGTCATGTATATCAGTGGTTTGCTTTTGATGGACACTGCAAGCGCTGTGGTCTCTCTACAGCTCCTGCATATCTACCTGAGGGGCCTTGGCATTGAGGATACAATAAACTGGAGTCGTCAAGGCTGCGAGGAAGGGAATGGGAGGGGAAAACAGAGGACAAAACCTCCATCCCTCGCTCACATCTCTCTTGCTTTCTTCGCGCGTTACTTTTCACACCCTTTTGTGCCGCAAAGGCACAGACCAGCTTGCTCGCCTTTATCTGAGCTCCCTTCCTCCCTACGTGCCTCTGCTGCTGTTTAGAGTGAGGAATGCCTGTGTGTGGTATGATGCGTCTGCATGTGTGTAATTATAGTTTGCAGAGCTAACACTCCCCTCAACACCCACCCTCGTCTCACTTTCTCTCTCTCACACACACACACGTATAAACACACCACAAGACAAACTTGTTATTTATTCTCAAGGTCGGCCAAACTAGCACGGGTCTGCTTGTGAGATCAAATGATTAGCATGTTTCGGAAAGTCATGCCACCCCTTATTGTTTCCCTTGGTAGAAAGCCACACAAAAGCCATGTGAGACAGCAAATACATATAGTTGTTGTAATCAGGCAACAGATTTCTTGATATCTAACCTGTTAGTTCCTGATCCTCCCTGTTTAGACCGAATGGCAGTGAGAGGAACATATGGTGGGAGCGGAAAAATGCTCGTGCAACATCTGGGGCACTGGGATAAAGTCTGCCACTGATCTCAGCTCAAGGTGCTGCTGAAACAGAATGGGTTTAATCTAATTATAGAGTTTTGTAGGTTTGTAATTGTTAATGAATGCCAAGTAACTGCCTACATCTGGAGTGCTTTCACATGGGAGAGTTTAAGAGAATATCCCAGTGAGTATTTTCAGCCCAGTCTCACAGGAAATGTGCATACATACATGCATGCAGTGTCACAATCCATGGCTGTAAATTGTGAAATGGTTGTTTTCTGAAAGGTTGCGATTGTGTGACATGACGGGAATCGACAGGCACCAATATAATAATGTTTACTTTAACCTTTTATATATATATATACATTTATTTTTCACAGTCTAATCTTGAATATTAATTCTAACCAGAGCATGGTAGTAGTAGGGAAGTAGAAAAGTGCAATGACTGTTGAAAAGATTGTGCAGGGCATCAGTGATTTCTTCACAAAGGTCCGTGGATTAGTACCAATCTTCTTAAGGACATTTGAACCCATGTAAACACTTGTAACACGTGAAAAGTCAACATCATCATGTAGGAACGTGTGGAGAGCAGGATATCAGTGTGTTGATAAATCATAACTCAAGCTGTGAAACAGAAGGGATAAAGGATGTAAAAAAATTGTTACAAGTGAAAAGATGTCCAGAATAGCATCAAAAGTGAATGTTTTTTTGTTTTGTTTTTTACCGTCTTTCACCTTTAAAGATGCTGATTTAGCATTCGTATTTAACCATCTGCAATAAGAAAAGTAATTAGATCCAAATGCGGATCAAACTTCCTATTTGTTGGTGCCCCTCATAACCTCAGCTACAAAGCCAGCTTGTAGCTAAAATACCAAAAGTCTTCATAGCTGTAGTAAATGGGATGCTCTGACTTCGGAGTTGTTGAAGTGTTAGAACAGTTTAGTAATATGTACAAACTTTCCCATTACAATGTTTTTCAAGTTTCATATTAGCAGCACACAACTGATGGACTTCTACATTTAAACAATATTGTATGAAACATTAAATGCCTTCAAATGACACCGTCGCTGAGCACATTTAGTCTATAGTGAACTATGGCTTTATAAAAACACCTGAGTAAATGATAAAAATGATTAAACTTTGTACAACTTTGGATTTTGTGATGTGACACAGTGATGTAGTGATCCGTGTATTCAAAAGAGTAAGCAAAAAAGTTTGAAATGTTCAGCCCTCATATCAGTAAATCAGCAGCTGGTTTTCCACTGGTGTTGTTGATTTGAATTTAGAAGTTGCCACTTCAAAATGATGAATAAAAAAAAATCCCTAATGTGCACAAAATTGAAATACTTGCTCGAGGTGTTGTTTTTGTTCTTATTTTGAGGAAGCCTTGATGCACTTTTTGAGGATTAGAAACAACTTTATGAATTGTGTTTTAATTGACCAAGTTTTGAATTAAATGACTCATTGTTTCTGGTCTTCGCCGAGGAACCATTAAACTCACTTGACTGACTCCAAGATATGATATAAAACCCCAAACATTTCCAGATATTTAAGTGAATACAGAAGCTTTCTCCATTTTCCTTTTCTGGATGTCCACAGCAGTTTAGAGAAACTACTTCCTCGACTGAATTACATTAAATCGCAAACATAGCCTGCGCTACCATCCTCTGGCAACACTAGACAGCCAATTTATTTAGCTTAAAACTATCCAATGGAAACACATCTTATTCATATTCTTTTTAGATTAGTTTAGCTACTGAATTGAAACTCGACTATTGTCCACTTCTGTGAGACTATGGCTGATTTGAAAGCACATATAGCAGTTTTTGAGTGTAAGAGCTCATTTAGTGGACGAAGATTTATTTAACATTCATTCCCTGTCTCTAGAGTTGTGTTAAATAACTGACTTAGGAGGCAGAGCTGTCTTGTGAGGCATCCAGATTCCTGTGAGATCAAAGTCACATGAGAATTATTCTTGCCAAGCTCAGAGGTGTTGTTTTGGTGCCCTACAGATGGCTTTCAAATATAGCAGTCAACAATGGTGGATCCCTAAAACATTAGCAGAGATACTTACAGTGTCAGTTATACTAGAACTGGTGCTCAGTGTTTTCACTGTTCTCCTTTAACATGAGTTTGATTTGACTTACTGGCTCCACTCTGTTGATCTGATTGGTTGAAGCAAACACATGATAGATGGTGGTAGACAGCTGCCATTTTCCAAGTAGATTCCTACAACTGCTTTCTAGCCGGTGCTGTGTAGCCATTGGGTGTGAGAGGTTGGGGGTATAGTGAGTTTGGTGACTAATTGCAGGGTTGGTTTGCTCATGATGTCAATCTAGCTGCTTACATTGCAGCTCCACCACCATCATTCATGTGTGTCAGTGTGCCTGAATCAGAAATGAAGAAAAATGCTTTGAAAAACCACACAACAGCAACTTATGCTGAAACCAGCTCTGGAGCTGCTTCCGTTCTGAGATAAGAGATCAACACATATAAAAACACTAAGTCCCAATAAATCATTTCTCTCAAAAAATAAAAAATGAATAACATTGGTGCGTGGACAGTGAGAGAGACTCTCTTCGACTCCAACTGGAGTCAAAGACTGACTATGCTTTTTGACTTTCACACAGAAGCATCTTTATAGGAGATGTCTCAGTCAAAGGGAATGCTTACGTAGCGTAAAACAGAGACTGATTACACTAAAGCATGTTCCTGCTGACTTTTCAAGATTTGGATCCAACATTAATTACTTTTACCCGTCAAAATCATTACTGAAATGTAGAAGATTCCTATGCCTTTGAGTGTGCTGTATGATTAAGTGACATCTACTCCTCTTTTCATATCCACATATATTTTAGAAAATGTTTTAAAAATTAATGGAAATTGCTGACAAAGTGTCGACGGACTGGTTTGAATCACTTTTATGTTTGTTCATCTGGCCTTATTAAATCTGACAGAATAAGACTAAAAGTTTCTCACAAACTTGTGCTTTAATTTTGTGACAGTTATATTGATCAGCTTATAAATGTATGCATTTACATTCTCAGCTGTCAGCATTCAGTTTTTTCATCTTTCGTTACTGCTTTGGTTGCAGCAGCTGTTTTACTTTTCAGTCTAAAATTATAGATTAAGATTGGTCAACTGCTGCTAACTCCACCTGTTTTACATGAGCATGCACATATCTGGAGTCCATAAACCTGGGTTGACATACCGAGTTGATAATCAGCGTTGTAGTGCTGCATCTCTATTGTTGGGGTTAGTTAAGTCAGATCACCAAACGATACCATGGATATCTTGAACCTGCTTCACAGTACGTGCCCCTGGCAACGTATTATTTACCATGTTAGTTCTCTTTTCATTGAACTGATACCTAAATCACCACTGTGACAACATAGATATGTACAGATGGAAACAAAAAGAAAGAAAGAAAAAAAAACAAACAAATTGACTTATAGGGGTCTGATGGGTTGATTTTTTTTTTGTTTTGCCTGTTGACAGAGCTTTTGTCAGTCTTTGTGCGAAGCAAGCTGTATCCTGGCTTTATAGCATCACGTTAATCAGACACATATGAGCATGGTGTTATAAGCATGGTCTTAAAACACCTTCCTGTCCTCATATCTATGCACACAAATCATGAAAATGGATTAAAAAAAATAATAATCAAGCGTCGCTATGGAAATTGCAGAATTATCCATTTTCTTTTATAAAGAATGGTTGGGTGTATCCTATGCTAATGGAGATCTTAAAGCTCCTTTTCTTTGCAGTAGGAGAATTCAAACAGCTGTTATCATCGCTACTGCTAAGATGTGTCTGAGTCATTTCACTCAGTTAGGAGGGTTCCTGAGCAAAATAAACTATTCAGCGAGAAAAAAACCCAACAACAAGGTTTTGAGGTAAACTTTGTCTTAGATATCTGTGTGTACCTCGCAGTTAATGAGGTGAATAAAATTTCAATTATCGGTGATAGCAGTGTTGAAAAGTTACGTTCCAGCAGCAACATAATGTCCTTTGAGGAGCAAGATCTCTCAACTGAGCTAGAAATGAAGACAAAACCAGAAGACATCAAATGTTAGCTGGAGCCTCAAATAAGGCATAAACCTGCCAGTCAGTGTCACAGGTTAGCCACAAAATGTGCTAATCCAAATGTGTTTCGGAGGATTTTCCATGAAAGCAACACTTTTTTGAGTGGATTCTGTTATTAATGTGTCAGCCTTTCCTGCAGTCGTTTAAAGTGAACGCCAGGAGAAAGCTGGATGTTGAGGAATTTCAGACAGTTCACAGAAATACTGCAGAGGAAGAAAGTTTTAGACCTGAATATGTTGCAGTGGATGTAGTTTAAGAGCTGTTTAATTGATCAAGCCGAGTCTTTGACGCTGACTGAAACTCTGACTGTTAGATAATAAGTCTGCACAGACATTTATGGCCATCAGAGGTTTAATCTTATGTTCGGTGATCCTCTGGCTTTACCAAGAATGCCACAATGATGGACAACATCTCTGTTTTTTAGTTGAATTCACACCATGAAAGTTTGATTTACAGACTATTAAATCTTTATTTCATGCATGTTACAGATTTGTGTGTGAATTTCTGTCTTCACCACTGTACTTCTTGATGATTTTCTCACATATAAGCAGACATAATGTGCTTTGGCATGCATACTTTCTTATCTTGTGATGCTGCAACATTGGTATCAATGTAAAAATAGGAATAGGATGGTGGAATAAATCTCCCACATCTTATTTGACATATGTGTAAGCTGCACTGATGGTGCACAAGAAAATTAGAAACAGCAAAATGATTTAGAAATAAAAACGAATGAAAAAGATGGAGCTACTGAAGGCGCCACGAAGTGGACAATACTGTGGAGAGCGGTTCTAACGATTCTTAGAGAGAGTTTGGTTTATAACACAGTAAGTTTTCAGGCTATAAAGACACGTCTAAAAATGAAAAGATACAAGTCTGTGTTTAATTAGAAAATAATCAGATTATTCAGCGCTTACAGTGTTTGCAGCCTCAGCTGGATTAAATGCTGAAAATAGAGTGGAGTGATCTGTGTAGAAAATAGGCACAGCTCAGTGAGGCAGAGGCGAGAGATGGTGCTGGAAGCTGCATCAGACGTGACAGAGAGATACAGTCGACAGGACCTGGCAGGGATGCAGAGGAGGCTGGAATCCCATTTTGGAATTTCTCATCCAAATCCAGGAGTTTCAGCAGGGGAATCCATCGAGGTGCATGCATGGCTGCGAGCCGAATGAGAGTGGGAGATGAATGCACTGTGTAAAAGGCGAGAGAACTGAGGTGGAGAGGTGTGGAGTTGTTTATACACTCAAATGAGGCTGTTGGAGACCGGTTGGGTGGAAATTGGACATGATCAATTTCACCACTTAGATAGGGGTGGAGCTGTATGTAAAACTGCTCATACTGCACTGGGAAGCTGTGAATGTTTTATGTATCTTAAGTCTTTTTTTCCTGTCCCTCCACAGAATACCAAGGTGACTATTATGGACCAGGGAGTAACTATGACTTCTTCCCCCATGGCCCTCCATCCTCACAGGCTCAGTCTCCAGCTGAGTCCCCTTACATCCTTGGCTCAGGGCCCGGAGCCATGGAGGGATCAGGCCACCACCCGTCAGATGACCAAAGGTTCACGGACATGATCTCTCACGCAGAAACCCCAAGTCCTGAGCCGGGCTTACCGAGTTCTCTCCAGCCTGTCCCAGGAGACGCATACGGGGGTGGACCCAGTCCTCCTTTCTCCTTGGCCAGTAATTCCAGCTACAGCGCTCCGATGTCCCACCAGGGCCAAGAGATGGGAGAAACCACCGCCTGGTAAAAGGACAAAACACAGGGACCATTCCTGGGCTGAATGTCAGCCCAGCTAATTCAGGAGATGAATCAAAAAATAAAAAATAAAAAATACATTGTGAGAGGGAAAAATATAGCTAAAATTTCTACAGAGAACTTTTTAAAATCATGGACTGATTTTCACAATTGAGAAACTGATAGACGCAGAATTCAAGGTGGAGATAGCTCGCAAGTAAAAGTAACCCTGCTGCCTGGGAGAGTCTCCAAAGCATATCCCCTCCCAGATTACTGGACTTAGACAGAAAAAAGAAAAAAGAACTTAAAAAAAAAGAGAGAGATTTCATCCAGCAAAAATGCTTCTCACCTTCCCCTTGATGTTAACAAAGGTATCGTCTAATGCTCTAAGAACATCTTAGAAACACCAAAGGGGACATGTCTAGCTTTCTTAATTTCTCACCACATTTGCTTCAAGGCAATATTAGTTTTCACTGTGTTGCTGTTATTGCTAAGTTTCCACTCAAAAAAGGTTTTGGACACATGCTTTAATATTCATATATTCTGTTGCAGTTCAGGCAATGTGTGTTTAATCTCCTTTAAAACATTGTCCCATGTAGGACAATATGTCAAATCAAATGCTGCCGTTTGACATACACACACTGACTTTCCCTTGCACACATCCCAGCTCCCTTATTGCACAAAAAGAGTTCTTGATCATCGCTTGAAAGAAGGATGTCTATACCATTATTCAAAAGCCGAACACAATTATACCGACACTTGTACCCTCCCACACACGCACAGACACACACACACACACACGTATCTCACACCCATCGAGGCAGCCCTGATAGTTCCGCTCCGTTCACTGCTTCACCTGACCTTCCTTTTGTCACTGTCCCTTTAAAAAAAACATGTTTTAATGGAAATTATTTTCAAAAGAACATTGAACCCATAATGGAGAATGTCCTTCAACAGCTGAGGTCTCCTTCCTCTAAAGACCGAAAACAAAAGAGGGGGCAGACAACATCTGTGACATTACCACTGCCTGCTCTGAAGCACTCATCGCCATCTAGTGGCCACGTTTTTAAAGCACACAGGATTCAAATCAGGCTCAGAGCAGCAGAATCCGGCTGTGTGCTCATGAACATCTTGTATGTCAGAGGACAAATTCTGTGAATTTTTTCTTTCCTCTTTGCAAACAGTTCAGGGCCAAGCATCGTCAGGGGTGCTGTTTGAAAAGTCAGCCTTTGTGGAGAGAAATTAAACAGTTCACATCTCATAATTCCCAACGTTTCAACTCTTTCAGCGCCGTCTCATCTCACACAACACGTCTTACACAAAGCATACCTTACACTTGTGACACTGTTTGTCCACAGTGAGTTAGCTCTAATTGAAATATTGTTTTGAGAGGATTTGTGTTTCCTTTGGACATTGTACAAGATCTAGAAAGAATGTGTCTTATCTCTAACGTACCCAGATATTCTTGGATACAAACGTGTGAATGTGCGTGCATGTGTGGGTGCTTGCGTGTGAATGCTTGCTCATGTGCGCGTGGATTTAAAAAGTCGAAAGGGGCAAGGCTGTATAATTTCTATGTAAATAGCACTGGTAATAAAACCTCTCTTACAACTAGAAGATCTGGGTTTTTTTTGTTCAGTATCATCACATTGCTTCTCCTCTGTTTTCATCAGTTTTTCATAAGCGAAAGTAAATGAGCACTGTTGTGTGGAACACTGATTTTATGAGAGCTGCACTTTTCCTCAACGTTACAATTTGTTTCAGAGGAAATATTGCACAATTTACTTAACTATAATCTATTTAACATTTACTTTGCTAATTAAGCTTTTAAGAAAAAAGATAATAAGCTTGTAAAATATGATGCATTACTATAAAACTAACCACCCAATGCGGTGGGAGGTCATTTAGATAAGTCCTTAGCAACCAGCTGTAACACATAAATGCTGAGTACTACTCTTAAATGAAGCAAATTTTACTAAAGGTAAATGGACTATAACATGACTTTGTTGAAATTGATTGAACCAGATTTTTTTAGACTCATTCATGAGCTAAAACTTCTTAGTTTTTGTGTATTTTAGAAAACACACTTAAATATCTGTTCCACACAAAAATGAGGAATCTATTTTTTAATTTCTTACTATTTATTTTTCTACATTAGCCTCCGTGGAGCTACAAATGTTTTCAGTGCAGTGCGGTTTGGTTTGTACAACCACTACTGAGTGAAAATTCATAAAACAAGAATCACTGAAAAAAAAAAGGACATTTCATTTGGATTATTTTGACTAATGCGCAGTTTAACAAGCTGAGAACAAAAACATTTGATCAGTTCAGAATGTGAACAAACAGCTGCACATCGCAGCTTCCAGTAGATACAAAACAACATTTATATTCACACAGAGTCATGTTTTCTGGCGAATATAAGATGAATATTGACTCCTCTCTTTGCTTTGTATCTGCGCTTCATCTCTATTCCTGAGGGAAATATCCAGCTCCAGCCCTGCCTCAGAAGAAAACACGTAATTGGTATGTTTGTCCATAAGTCCGAACATAGTAGTGTCCCAAAAGAGGCACAGAAATTGTGGGATTGAAATGTTTTACTTTGCCTGTTGTTTTGTACAGACCAGTGTTCAAGGCTGCCAATCTGGAGCTTAATCTTTACACCCATGACACTAAAAGACACAACTAACAGTGAAATTCAAAAGTCATTAGGTTGGTTTGGATGGGGTTGAAACCCAATTCTCTGCTGTGACAGCATGCGGTGTGGTATAACCTCCTTCCTACTCATAAACATGTTTGAACACGTAATAGTTCTGTAATATCACATTGTTAATGTCATGTAATGCATTTGAGCTTTGAAAGTGAACTTTTTTTTTTTACATTTTTTGAGTCTTTATTGTAAAACTGCCCCATTTGGCATTGTGGTAACAGAGCTATTTCATATCCAGGCGCAAGACTGCATTGCGAGCTCTCAACCAACTTGTTACCAATTTGTCCATCTGTTGTGCGGTGCACAAGCAGTGTGTGTGTGTGTGTGTGTGTGTGTGTGTTGGGGGGGGGGGGGGGGGGGGGGGGGGGGGGTAGGAGAGGTTTTCACAAGAAACAGCTGCGTGCTGCTGAAAAATAACACTGGAACTGAACCAAAACAGTAAAGCTATACCACAAAACCAAAAAGGTGACAAAAGATGCAAAAAAGGGTATGAAACCCTGCAAGTCTGTCACCAAATGTGACATTCTACACTTTACATATAGCGATTTAATATGTTGTTGATTTATGTTTTATAAAATTAGATTAATTACCGCTGATTTAAAGCTCCAATGTGTAACATTTTGCACATTTTTTATAATATTCCTACTCTGTTGTCATTCATTTAGAAGGAGTTATATTCAAAGAACTTTCACTTTTTTTTTGGCAATTTCTGCAACTTGATGTCTTATAAACCTCACTCTATATATTCTAAGTTGAATTATTGGTATTAATTAACTTGAGCATTTCATGCTATTTCTGCTTCTACAGTTTGGTAAATAAATCAGTTTGGAACCCACCTTTTTTGTGCATTACGTCAAACAATGTGTCCTCAGGGTCACAAGCATTGATTTTTCTCTCTTGACTTCAAATATGATTAAATTTCAGTAAATGTTCGAATAATCTAATATCCACAACCAAAATTCAAAGATTATGAAAGAAGCCCAAAACACAAAAATGTTTTTTTTTTTCCTTCTGTTCACATTAATCACCTCAGCTTTATTACATAGAATAGTTTCATTTTCAGAAGTCAAAACATCAACGTGCTTCAACATTAATAAACCAGCACTTATTCTTGTACTTTTGCCAGAGTAAAAGTTCAAAATGTTTCTTCCATCACTAAAGAAAGCATGAGCTAAAAGCTCTCTTCCATGCCTTCAGCCCAGCTAACAGTGGTGGATTCACAGCTTTCAGGCACATACCCAGCATAGAAAATCCTTGCTCATGTTAAACTTCAGACCAGTGCCTTGGGCAGCCTCATCCCTCTCCGGGTCCCTTGACCCCCACCCTCCCTTTCCCTCCCTCCATTCACCACCCCTTCAATCCCCTTATCCTCCTCTTTATCCCCTCCTCTGGCTCCACATCCCCTCCTCTCTCTGTGGGGCCAGGTGGGCAGACGGTGGCCCAGGTCTGCAGTAATTTTCCCCCTGACTGGTTTTAATGTAAAGGGTAATGTGAGCGGAGACAGGCAGACAGCGTGTGTGTGTGTATATATATATATATATATATATATATATGTACGTATATATTCTCACACACACACAAACTGGAGTGTGTTCCCCGGCATCTACCACCCCATTACCAAGAAGCTCTACATCCGCTTTATTTATTTCTTCTGTGCTCCCTCTGTTTACTCCCAAGAGTATTTTCCTCAATTCTGTTTTTTATCACTCCATCTCCTCAGCTGCGTATCTCCAGCAGAGCAAGACACACTCACACAAGCACACAGAAAAATTGGCAATGGACTGAAATTAGCCTACTCTATAAAAGTCCAAAACAAATCCGCTGTATGCCCACATGCACACACGCCTACACTAACACCTAAATATATACACACCAACACACTCACATGGAAACTTGCACAGGGACTTGTGCTCCAGTAAACCTCCACCAAACACTCCTGGTAACCTTCACCTTTTTTTCACCTAGTAGCATCTGGTTATCAGCCTCACACACGTGGACAAAGGTGCACACTTGCGCTTGTGCAGCCTTTAAGTCGTACACATGCACACACACACATGTGTATGTGCTTCCACGCACGCAGACACAACAGTCCCATTAACATCAGAGCTTTCGTAATGGATGTGTTTGCAGTGCTGCTGTGGGAGAGAGCAGAGACCTGAAGTAGCTGTTATAAATCACTTGCTTGTTCCCCATCCCCCCTATCACACACACACACGCTCACACACACACACACACACACACACACACACACACACACACACACACACACACACACACACACACACACACACACACACACACACACAAGTCCTCTATTGGCATCACTTCATGGGGCTCCCATTCACTGACTCTGCAGCAAACACACAATCTCCCTTTCTCTCACATACATATGTGCAGAGACTATCCCCCCTCCTACTGCCTCTACCGCCTGGGGTGGGGAAATCCTATTACCCTATGAAGAGGAGGAACACATCATTAATTACACCCACATACTCTTTTACACACACAAACATGTGTGTATGCCAAACTTCATCGCAACACACAGATCACAGCCATTCACGCTGGGACAAAACTCAGAAAAGAGCTGTATCACGCAGCAATATTTCTGTATATTTCTCTGTCACCTGCATCTTGACAGGTGACATTAGAGCTGAGCTGCTTTATCTGATCGCACAAACACACACACACTCACACACAACAGAGGCCTCTGCTTCGAAGAGAAATGTGTCAGAATGCATGAGAGAGCAAAGTTACGATCACCAAGAGAGATTTCAGGCAACACGGACAGGCAGATCAGGGACTGTCAGAGCGTCACCCTCAGATTTATTTCCAGTCTCAACAGCCTTTTCAAGGTTCACCAGATAGATGGGTGCCATAAAGTGATACATGCACACTATAAAATAAATAGAGGGGAGGTAAGCAGTGCATAGCCAGGCTGTCAGGCCAAGTGTTTATACACCCAGGTGGGCACCTTTCGGACACTTCATGCTATTTCTGTCCAAGCAAAGATAGAAAGCAGTGAGAGGACGCTGCAGTGGAGTTTCAACACTGTTTCTTTATTGATTGTTAATGGAACTATGGATTGACCTTTGTTTTGGTCGAAACAGTAGTGACTTCATTACAAGTAGTGTATGCTTATGTATATAAAAAATTCTTAAAATCCCCGATTGTTGGAGGCATACACACCCAACAAGTGGAAAAAAGCTTATCAAGTAAATGAACATACAGGAAGTGATTTGTCATGAGCAGGATGTGTGCTGAAAAGATCCCTCCTTTATTAAAAAAAAAAAAAAAAAAAGATCTTCAAAAGGTAAAAGCCTGTTTGATGTGAAAAAAGTACCAACTCAACATGCTTTGGTATAATCTGTCACTAAAAGAATCTATTCTGCCTAACAATACTTCTTAATATCAAATCAAATTTTTCAGCAGTAAAATCACACATAACACATTCTTTTCACTTTTTTTTTTTTTCCATTCACAACTTGTCCGGTCTTGACACCTGAGAATGTGCCAGTTTTTGCCTGAAATAATGCAAAAAGAGCCAGCTGCCTTCTCCTCCACACAGCCACAGCACCACCAAGTGGATCCCGAAAGCCACCACACACTGATCAATCAGAGGAGCCGGTTAAAGAGAGTGAAGAGAGCCCCAATCAGCACCTGGTAAAAATGAGAAACAAGAACAACAGCATTCAAGTTGAAGAGCAATTCTCACCATCAAAGAGGTAAGACTGAAAAACATTTGAGAAAAGTTAAAGTGTTTTTTTTTTTTAAATGGTAGTCAATGATTTCTTATGAATGTCTCAATTTTAATACCAAGGTCAAGGAATTATTCAAAAAGAAAAATCACTCAGAAAAATAGATCAAGATACAAAAGCATGTTTTCTTCTCTCTAGTTGGAGCTGCAGTGATAAGATGATATCAGTAGCTCATTCAAAGCGGGTCATGAATGCAGATCTTTGCCTCGATCTGAGAACAGCGTTTTCACTTTTTAATACTCTGCTTTTTAAAAGCTTAGTTTCACCAGAAAACATGTCACGGGTACATTTTTCTGCATCTCCAAAAGCAGTTGGTTTCACAATCCATCCATGAAGAATTGTGAGGCAGCATGTGTTGATTTTTTTAATCCTAACCATTCCAACAAGTCCTCCTGTTGAAATGAGCACGCGGGTTATTTGTTGATTTGCTCAGATACGACCCATAATGGCATCCTGTAAAGCGCCGCTCCTAAAAGCTGCAGGAGCACATTCATGGTTGCCATTTTACCACGCTGTGCTATAAAATGTCTGATCTTATACAGACTGTCCATGAAAAGATTTGCAGATAAGAATCTTTTTGTTACAGTAAGCGCTGGTTGACCTGAGCCTGAAGACTCTCAGACATGACTTTCAGACATTTAATCTGTGCATCACAAGTTTTTTAATATTTCATATTTATTATGCAAATGAGACCAGGACTTACATGCTTTTGTTGCTTTTGTGTTTTTGTTACGCAAGTCTGATAGAAGACATGAGAGAGAAGCTAAATAAATAAATAAATAATCTCCAAAACCTCAAAGACTGACTGCTGCATGAAAAAACAGGTTATTGTCTGTAATCTCTCACCTTAATCTAGTTTCATTGAATGGATATTGTGTTTTGAATGATTATTGTAACCTAGCAAATGTGTTTATTAAAAATGTCATCCTGTTATGTTATGTGCATAGAAGATTTAATCAGGATAATGTTTTTAAAGCTTTAAAATTATTGTTGTTTTATTTTTTACTTACTTATTTTTACAGTGCACTGATTGGACACAGTAAGATACCAGCAAATTCTGGACGCAAATGTCATGTTTTTTTTGTGCAAATAAGCATTCAATTAATACAAGATCAGAGAGGTTCCTCAAATATCCGTCCACCCAAAAATGTTTTGATCTGTGGTTTCTGTGTTTAGGAGAAAGTTGAACTGAAATTTACATTGATCATTTTCATTAAACTTTGAGGAAACATTATTCATGAGATGTTAAACTAAAGATGGGGTTTAAAGGAGGGTAAAGTTTCTGACAAAACATGTGGAAGATACTGGGAAAGGAAGGGTGAGGTCCAAGTGTTCATTTCGGCTTCTGCTTTCTTTCACTGCAACTCCTTTCTACCTTTAAGAGAAACCTTTTTACCTGCATCAGTCCTTTGATATAATGCATCTTTTTATGTGCATTTCACAACTGGTATACAGCTTATATAGACATGGAAGGTAAAAGGTAGAGGGTATATCTATAGTGTCTAAAATTTGGAAATTCATTAAAGTTCAACATGAAAACCACAGCATACAAGTTGAGACTAAACTGTTATGGAGCAACAAAAGTACTTCTAAACTACATTCCTTTTGAGTTTTGCTAACCTGAAAATCAATTATCTCAACCTTTGTGTTGTTTTGGGTCACGGGGCATTATTTTTTTTTTGCATTTTTTCCAAAAGTCCAGATTCTACGAAAACAGTCGATTAATTTAAAACCACAGATCATTCTCTGAATACCAAAATATATTGCATCATATTTTCCTTTCTCCACAAAGGTCACCACTGAAATATTATTAAAGCACAACATTTTGACCCTGGCAATCCTCAAGGTTTGCTATGATAAATTATTCTTTACTTTCTTCTTTCCTGCGTGGAATATCAAAGATATTGGTCCATGAAATTTCAAAATTGTTTGCCTGTTCCTTTCGATATTCACTGACCACCACACAATGCAAATTATTATTTTTTTTAATTTAATCTGTTCTCTCCTTGGAGTAAATGAGCAAGCCAGGAGACAACATTTGATGAAAAGATGCTCTTGTAAATCAACTTTTGAAAGTACTGTTTGTACTTCTCAAGGATGTTGTATGCTCACTGCACCTATAATTGGGGAAGAGGAACTTTCCCTGGAGTTAAAAAAAAAGCACAATATTTGCATATAGAGAACATTATTTGACTCGACTCTTTGTTCCTCTCTCATGTTCCTGTTGTCTCAGAAATCAGTACGATAAGCACAACAACGTAGCATTCCACTATGAGGTGGAGGCACATAATGCGTTTCAGTCCCAGTCCTTTTAAGTGTTTTATTGCATTATTCATCACCTGTATGCCTGCTTCTGCTCCTACAACGTAAAAAAAAAATCATTTTGCACCGATTCTTAAATGTAATTTAGAGTTCACAATTTCCTGGAGGCAGCACAGTCTCCAGCAAAACAACAGTTAAGTTTTATGTTTCTGGAAACAAGAAATCATGGAATGTGTCATTTCTGAATGTAAAAGACACTGAGGCCATGATGACTGAAATCATGTATTTTTCCTTATTTAGCTTTTAAAAAAAAATTTAAATCATAGCAAGTTACTTATAATTACAAAACGAAAAAGAAGGTAGCGACATGACATACCTCAGGTTGAAATGAAGTGTTGTTAAAGAGTACACAAGTCTGATAGCTGAAAGTGTGTTCGATCTGTCAAGCATCACAACTGTTTTTGGTTGATCAAGTTAATGCTTTAATTCATGTATGTGTCATGCATATAGTGCATGTATGAGGCAAAGTCTTGTATGACGGTGCTGCCTAATCTCTGCCATAGATCCACAGATATGACCCAAATCTGCATTTTTTTTAGAGAAAAATTGGGGCTTTTTTTTTTCACCTTAAAACAAATCTCTAAATTGCATGAAAAGCACATGGAGGCCATGCAGCTGGGTACTGTAACTACATATGTGAAAATAAAAGGGTAAAAAACTTAAGTGGGGAGCACAGATTTGTGTGTATTTCTGCTTTCCAAAAACAAAATCAGGCAAGCAGTGATTCATTTACCTGGATACTTATTAAACTCATTGACGACTCATCCTGTAAAATAATCTGGTGAGACTTGTTTATTCTCTTGAAGCAGAAACCTCTGATGATTAGCCATGGAGGGTAAGATGTTCAATGTGTTAGAACTGATTCATATTTGGTTTGTATGTCTGACTTAATGTGCAAAAAAAAAAAAAAAAAAAAGGAAAAAAGAAATCATATGAAGACGGGAAAAGCTTCTTTGGAACAAATTTCCGATCGTCTTTTTCGAATTCGATCATTTTTCGTCATGAAAACTTGACAGACACCTGAGCATTGCCTCTACAGCTCCAAACATCTGGCACGTCGACTGTCAAGAGTTAAAACATAACATTCACATGAATCCTGACATGACTTTTAGCGTAATGGGTTAAAAATTCTGGTAACTGTAGTAAAACAAATTATTTCAGTGTGCTCAACCAACAGGCATATTTGACATTATGAAGTATTGTGTTTTAAAGCTAACCTGGATCTAATCCTGAAAGCTTAAAGTAAACAGTGAATGAATGACAGGAAGGAAGCACGCCAAAGGCAGCCCCAAAGTCAAAGTCTCTCAGTGCATTTGGAACAAATATAGCTCTCTGACTGTTATAAGACACTGAGAAACTCCTCAAAAGGACATTGTACCCTTGAGAGCTTTTTCATTACCTCCTAGTATTTATACCCCAGACAGGAACCCTGAAGAAACGCAACAGCCAGTGGGTGGAAAGAAGTGTGAAAACCATGTCATATTATTCCTTTGTCACATATATGCTAGGTAAACCCTGATCTTCACTGTTGGTCTATTCCTCTGTGTCTTGTTTAGGTTTTAATAGGCTAATGTTAAGAACTGTTGTTAATATGGCCGACATTTTGCCCATGTTTGGTTCTGGCTGCGTCACAGATAGTTCCTCACATGCTAGAAAAGCTCCCACTTTCATGTAAGAACTGAAAAAAGGTGTTTCTCGACTGCAGGAACCTTTTCATACATTTTATTCTTATTGGAAGCAGTTCCCTTTTTCATTTTATTTTTTTTGTGTCCGTGCCACTGGAATTGTTGCAAATTAAAGGTAATAGAACGCCTTTTATTGGTTCTTCTTTTATTCTTTAGAGTATTGGCTCATCCAAATAAGGGGCGGTAACTATGATGCAACTGTACAGTGAAATAACAACACTGAAGCCTTGGTTTTATCAAGCCCAAACGATGACTAACGATGGGATTTTCACTCTTCCCAACCACTGGCTACTACATCACTTTAGCATTCCTATCCCCAGTGTGAACGCAACAAGCAAAAAAGCCCTTGGATGAGACATTCCTTGCCCTTTTTTCATAAGACGAGAAGGTTTTTAATTAAATATCTGTGACATACTTTGGTCAAAATATCACAAAAAGAGCAGCTTCTTTGCTACTATAAATTTATATCACTATTCACATGACCGGTTTAAGATGTTAAAACACTAGTCAGTAGTCATAATTCTTCGTAATCACACATGGGCTCCATAAAGCCTGAGCTTCACGGTGGCTCAATTCCTGTTTTACATTTTAAGAGGCTAACATTTAAAACGGTCGCTTCTATAATTGCAAAGCTACTGGTTGAAAAACAAATGGAAAATGAGAATTTCAAACTTCTGACTGGTAAAAAAAAAAGAAAGAAAAGAAATAATGTGCCTATCAGAAATCAGATATTCTTGTATCCCTATTATATTCTTTTTTCTTAAGTGAACAATATCACCTACCTGCTGATGAGACTTTGCTTTTAGAATTAAAGCAAAAACGTTTTGTTGAAATACAGAGGAGGAGGCTGGGTGAAGCGAAGAGTATTATCCTGTTTTTGACCATACTTATGGATGATTCTTCTCCAAAGAAAGAGAGAAGACTGCGTAACACTTCAACCAGGACACTTTAATAAGAGCAAGCCGCTTGAGTTGAAACAGAGCAGATACATCATTGTCATCAGTTATCGTCCAACAATCCATGTAAAAAAACTTCCTGACTTATATAGAGCAGTGAGTTGTCCCTGTGATTCCCAAAATTATCGTCGTCTAAAGGTAACTTGTCTTGCTTTTGCTGATTTGAGCATCTTAATCTAACTTTGCTACAGAAGGAGCGCCCTTATATACTTTAGCCTGCTGTCAGAAATAGTAACACAGGCTTTCTCCACCTGTTTCTGTTGTGTTTTAAGGAGTTTTTGAGTTGCCAGTAAATTCAACCAAATGAATGCTTTGAAGTACAAAGAAAAGGTATTTCTTCATGATATGTTTGTCACATTCTGCTGAAGCGTGGACCCTGGCACGGCGACACAGAAACGGGTGAAGTGGTTTGTATTCCAAAATGTTAACTTTATTGAGGACTTGCACACAAACACATCACCTGTGGAGTGGACAGAAGCAGGTAGACAACAAACTCACAGGTAAGCTCAGGTTTAACACTGGTTAAACCTAGAACACCAAAATAATCACTGATCATGCGGACTATCTGGCAAAGAATGAGGAGAAAACCCAAGTATTTATACATGGAAGATAATCAAGATAATTAAGAGAGAATGGGAAACTATCAGGGCTGCATGGCATCCCCCTCCTCCTGCTGGTAGATGGAAAATCAGGAGAAAACAAACAAACACTAAGGAGGCCCTGGAGTAGCATCTGTGGCTGTGACAATGTCCCATTTAAAGTCATGTTATCCTATGGTTGTTGTTTGACTCTGACTGTGCCTAAAACCCTTTATTTCTGTGAACTACAGTCAGTTGCATTTCCTGCAGTTTGGAAACAAAATAAGAAGAGAAACTATCTGTAATCAGAAAAAACTAGGCAAAGCAGCTCATTTTTGTGTGAGTCATGGATGTTTCCTGTTATTCATAAACTAACAGTCCAGTACAACATGGCATTGTCTCTCATTGTCTGATACTGCTGGGGGCTGGATTTAATATCAACAATTTCTAAATGCAACAGGATTTGACGACACGGAAGGGTTGAACAAAGGTTAGACCATTCTTAAAATGCTCCAAAGTATTTTACAGTTGACCGTTATTTACTTTCTATTTGTACTTTTGCTTGTACATGGATGTCCAAGTATAATGATGTGCAAATATGTTTAATGGATTAGATTCATATTAACAGGATGAATGAAGGTAAATACCTTACTCTGGTGTTCAATACTCAACAACAATGGATCAAATCACCTTAAAAGAAAATAACTCCACCTGTTTGCTTTGTGAGGGGATTCTCAAACATCTTTCAGTGAGGAGAAGCTCTTCAGAATAAACAGCTGTCCATAGTGTCCTCATGCCTGTATCAGGCCCTGCTAGGAGTCAAGGAAGCCAGAGCTGTTAGTACAACAAGGTTGGTAAAAGGCTGACTCAGTTAACAATGCCAAGCAGCATATTTTTTTTAAAGTCAGTCTTTGAGGTTTAGCTGTTACGCAGTTTTCAGCCTCCCCTGAACTGAAATAAAAGCACAACACAGGTAATCAACTGTGAATGTGTTTGCAATGTTGTCTGTTTAATCATGCATCAGACTTGGAGTTGTGCTCTGACCACCTCTTGAAAAAATGTCTGGAATTAGCTCCTTTTTTCAGTTGTTTTTTCCAGATTTTCTCTTTAGGGAAATATATGGACACAATGTTCACCATCTGAGTCCTCATTGTGTCCAAGTGTTGTTTGATGCTGAGCAGGTGTTGTACAGAGGGTTAATCAAAGCTTTCTTTTTTATTTTTTAACCAATGGAAACAGCTGCCCTCTGTAGTGAAAAAACAAAAAACAAACATTGAGGAACCCATGACCGAAAAGTGCAGCTTAGAGGATATCCTACCATGAAAATAACAACTTAAATTAATATCAAAATCGTCCTGCACGCTTCCTTTTTTGGATAAAACTGAAGACATCTTGGCATGGAGTAAACATAGCATAACTCCAGGCATAACCCTTTTTTTTGTTAGAGAAGATCATTTCAAACTTTGAAGTTCTACATGGAGACATACAGTATGTGTATTTCAAGGTCAAACGTAAACTATCCAGATTATCAAGATGTGGTAAAAACTAAGATTATGTTGTACATCAATAAATAAATGAAAACAAAAGAGTGGTTGCTGATTATGAAGTTCAGTAGTGCAATAAAAATACTGCATATTAAGCAGCCATGACTTTTATGATTGATTAACAATGTAAGCAATGAGTTTTAAACTTATAGATGTATCTTCACTGACAAAGATTAAATAAATGTTAGGTTTCAACCTATGAATTCAATCCATTCAATCAGTGCACAGACCAGATGAGCTGTTCAGACCAGGTATCAACATCTGTCCTGGATGATCTGATTACAAACTGAGTGCATGTGAGTTGACACTGTATTAAGATGATTCCTCAAATGTGTGTTGAGTGACCACTTGTGGCCTGAGTCTTTCAGCGAGCTGAGCAACAAACGGCAGATCTACTGATGTTTTCTCGAAACACAAAGACATTCAGTGGCCTAAAATGTAAATTAGTTTTGCAGATTTCTTTTTTTTGGTCATTTTAATACATTTGGAAAAAGCTGGTAGATTATCTTAGATAATTTATTATTACAAACTTAGGACCGTGAAAAGCTACAAGTTGAAATGTTCTGAGAAAAGATCAAATGAAAACCAGGAGTATATATGCTGAGAGAGTGACGAGGGGATTGAAAACAGGTGAGAGTTAATCAGCACCAGACACCAGATGTAACAGAATAAATTAAGCAAAAAAAGGGGAAGCTGTACAAAATAAAACAGGAAGTAACCAGAACACAAATCCAAAGACACTGACAGTCAGTACACCTCTGCTGACTTACAATACTGAAGCTTTTAAAGTCTCCAGATTTCATTGTGAATCTGTCATTTTTGAAAAGTCTGAAAACATATGCTCACAAAAAACAACAGCTTTAATCCCTGTTCTCTATCCACGGGCTCCGTGTATTCTGTCATGCCCATAACACATCCAATACCTTCCATTCATTTCTGCCATCTTACATTTAAACACCAGATCTGAGGAGCAGAAGTATAAGCAGCTCAGTTCTCAACATTCAAGGCAAAGCCTGAAAGATGACTCCCTGCACCAACGGGACAGATCAGCAGTTTGACTAGCAGAAAGTCTACTGTGAGTAATTCATCATTAGTTAGTTTTGACACACAAATCATTCTGTTTACATATTGTTTAATTCTCTATGCATCCTCACTGGCCATGAAGTTGCAGTGCAATAGTCTTTGAGTGGCGCATGGGCTTAATTGTCCTAAATGCATTCATTGGCTGCACCTGCGAAGATGTGGCTATGAGATGCCTGGTGTGGTTTGCAGGAGAGATCATCATTGTCGGTGGCTTTTGTTTTGCCTAAACTTTTGAAGTCTGAGTAAAGCGAAAATAAATGTGTGCTTTGAGTTTGTCACATCACAGACAAATATGCTGTTAATCACCCAATGATTTAAAGACCCATTAGGTCTCTAAATGACACAAAAATGAGCACCCACTGGTGCTGGGTATAGGGGACTCCAGGAGTACCAGAGGCTGCAGTTTTCTGACACTCATTTTTCATGATAGCTGCTTAGGAGTACAAATTACCAAGAGTAAGAAAGAATTTATTCCAATCAGTACTCTGATGGCAAGTGCTAAATGTGAATTATGTCTCATTTGTTGACATTAAAATAAATTATCGAGTATATTAACTTGAAAGATCCAAATGTGGCAACACACCAGCCAAAACTACTAAACTCCATTTAAAAAGTAGTAATTTAATAATACACTTTATTTAAAGTGTAACATGGGGAATAAGGAGCTTATTTTTGACAAGAGTGGAAATATGGGTCAGGATTATTTGGTCAAATTTATTTTCCTGTCAACTTAACACAAATTCATCAATTTTTGTAAAAATAAATGTAGTGGCAAACTTCAATATTTACTCCAAAGCCGCTTTGTTTATTAGCAGTAGGCTGGTACAGCTGGCCCGACTCGTATGTTACTGTTTTGTGTTCCTTAAACTACTCACAAACCACCATATTCATGTCGTAGTTTCGCTGTTTTATTTCTTGTTGATGAATTCAGGTATTTCCATTAATACACATCCAAGTTTTTCTTGGACGTAACAGTAACATCTGAAATATGAGGTCAAAAAACACCGAAACTTGTCTTCAGTCCAATCTCCCGTCCAGAGCGTGCTTGTGGCGACTGTGGAAAGGAACGACTCCCTTTTAACAGGAAGAAACCTCTGACAGAACCAGACTCAGGAAAGGTGGCCATCCGCCTCGACCAGCTGGGGTTTGAGAAGACAGATAAGAGGGAAAAGAGGGGGGAAAAACACCATAACACCATTCAAAGGATACCTGTTGGAACAGGGAAACACAAGTTAATAACCACAATGATGTCGCATGTACATAATATAATTTGAGAAATTAAACAGGGGGAAAAAGAGAGCAAAGTGAGGAAAGGTGTGACAGATGAGGTCCCCCAGCAGTCTAAGCCTATAGCAGCTTAACTATGGGATTTTTCAGGATTACCTGAGCCATCCCTAACTATAAACTTTATCAAAAAGGAAAATTTTAAGCCTAATCTTAAAAGTGGAAAGGGTGTCTGCTTCCTGGACATTTACTGGCAGCTTATTCCACAAGAGAGGGGCCTGATAACTGAAGGCTCTGCCTCCCATTCTACTTTTAGAAACTCTGGGAACAACAAGTAAACCTGCAGTTTGGGAGCGAAGTGCTCTGTTAGGAAAATATCTTACAATGAGATCTTTAAGATATTCGATTCAATTCAATTCAATTAAATTTTATTTATATAGCGCCAGATTACAACAATTGTCATCTCAAGGCACTTAAGTAATATAGTCCAATTCAAGCCAATTGGAATTCAATTCATTGTAATCATAATCCAATTAATTCATATAGAGCCAATTCAAAAAACAATATCCTAGCTAAGCGTAAAGAGTTAAGGTAGGTGATACCAGGCAGACATGAATGACAGAGAGCAGGCAGTGCAGTTTCTGAAAGATGTTGCTAAGGGACTGGATAGAATAGATAAATCAGGGCTTCCAGGAAAGTTGAAGCTGTGGTGTCTGCAGTTTGGATTGTTTCCTAGGTTGATGTGGCCACTGTCTGCGTATGAGATTCCATTATCTGTCGCAGAAAAAATGGAAAGATTAGTTAGCTTTTATATTAGGATGTGGCTAGGTGTTCCTAGATGTTTAAGTACTGTGTCACTGTATAAGAAAGGCATACTCCAGCTCCCAGTGTCTAGTCTAGTAGAGGAGTTTAAATGTACTAAAGTTAGGACAGCGCTCCTGTTAGCTGGGAGTAAAGATGTGGTAGTTAGTAAGATGGTTGCAAACCCAACCAAGGGGAGGAAATGGAATCCAAGAATGGCAGCTCAGGAGGCAGAAGCAACTCGTAGACATACAGAGATTGTGGGTAATGTTCAAATAAGTTGGGGAGGCTTGGGGCTTGACCTAAGCAAACCGGTGTGGAGTAGAGCAGGTTGTTGAACTAGTTGTTGAGCAGGTTAGTAAAAAGGAGGAAATGTTAAGGGGTACAAAAGCAGTGGCTCAGGCTAAGCAGGGACAGTGGTTGAATTGGGAAGGTGTAGAGAAGAAAAAGCTTAGTTGGAAAGAGCTCTGGAGTGTGGAGGAAAGTAGTATTAGATTTTCGATAGGGGCAACATATGATGTATTGCCAACCATAGGCACATTTTGTCAGGTTGTAAGGTTAGTCTGTCACAAGGCCGGTATACGTGGTGATAATCAAGTATTAAGAAGCTTAGCTGCAGGTATTAAAGATAAATGAAGGCAGGTGAATTTAGGAGGGTCTAAGGTGAAGAGAGTGGCATTTCAGTTTGTTCAAGAGGGGGAGAAAGTTAAAAAGACAATAAGGAGGCAAAGCAGCTTAGAGGATGCTTGTGATTGGGAGATGCAGGTAGATTTAGGAGTAAAGCTTGTTGTTCCCCAGGAAATAGCCTCTACAAATCTAAGGCCTGATTTAGTCTTGTCACCCTTGTCACCCTCTAAACTTTCATTACCCCCTACCCAAACCAGGGTTTGTATCCCCACCCCACTATGACTGGTGTGCAGTTGGTGAGAGGCTGGGGTAGCTGATAATAATGCTGCTTGTGGAAGAAAAGATGGTTGTTGTGGTGTGAGGAGCAGTAAGGGCTGGCATTAGGGGAGTGATTCTGAGACGCCAGTGATCATTGTCTAGCCTCCTGGAGGTGTCTTAGGGCCAATTAGACGAAACACTGATGAAAGGAGGTTCCCACCTGACGACCCCAATGACATGTTGGTCAGCACTGCTTACTGGTCTATATAGGGAATTATTCACTGAGTCTGGTCCATTTTTTTGTAGCACAAGTTTCTTGTGTTTACTTTGAATGACTAAAATGTCACAAAAGTACAACTGGAATAGAATTGCTTTCCTTAAACAAGGAAAGCAAACCAAAGGCTGAGAGGGACTTATACAGATTATACATGACCTGATTCCTGCAGGCGTTGGCAGACAGGACAGCTACTGTACAGTCATTGCAAAATATACAGCTCCACACTGAAACCACTGTGTGACGGTGCCCCTCACACAAGAGGACATGAACTACTTGTGTTTGGCATCAGCTCTTTTTGGTGGGACAGTGTTGCAAAGTAACTTGTTATGACAGCAGTAGCAAACATTAACCTCTTAAGTATAATCTATGCTTCATGGAAACACAGAGACAAAATTGTAAAATACTGTTTATGCATTTTTATGCAAGAAATAGCTACTTTGTCATAATCTTGCGGGTACTTTGGTTCTTGTGTGTTCTAATTAGCTAAATTATTTAAACTACTAGCTGTTAGAATAAATAAAGATAGTCATCTTGTTGGGAACGTTACATGATGTTATCCATGTGGGTGTTCTTTTAAAACTTACCACCCATCTAAACTCTGTTGCAGACCAAGCACACTCTCTGCCCCACAGCCACAGAACTCACCTACTCTGGCCCTTCGTTGGAAGTAGGACAATGCACCGCTGTTAGGAGACGTTTACCTTTGGGGTGTTCTGCCAGAAAGGCTTTTGGAAAGTTAGATGAGAGATACGATGCAACACACTTGCAGTGGTGTGTTGGCTTAAATAGCTAGATGAGTAAGAAATTTGGCAGGAAAATTGAGGGTTTAGCTTTAAATCCTGTTTAGAGCATTTTTTCCATTTTTATACTCTTTTTTTCTTTTTTCATTCAGAAATGTGTTTGTAGTGCCCAAATCTCCCCTTTCATACTGAGATGTCATCGTCTCGAAGAGCAACCAAGGGATTAGTGGAATATTTCTTTCTTTTTTTGGCTATCTTATGGCTTTATAATCACTTTATATGACTGGAGTGAAATCTTTATTGGGGGTGAGGTCTGCTACACCAAACCTTATTTGCCTGGTGGAGGCAGGCCTCCCTTCAGTACAAGTTTTAATCAGACAGAAACAAGTCAGATTCTTGACTAAGGTGATGCAGCGCCATGGTATTCAAGACGACCCCTTATGGTTTGTTCTTGATATGACAAGAAAGGAAAACAAGGTCATGGACTTATACCTACAGGAGTTAATGGATGAACAAGATCACATTGAGAGAGATTGTGCTAACATGATTGTGAAAATACGCTCTAATGAAGGAACAGGATACAAAACCTACCAAGTCGTCAACCCGGACACCCCCTTTATTTCAACACTGCTCCATACATTGAGGACCACTTGAGAGTGACTTTCACTCGGTTTTGATTTACCTCCCATAGGCTGCGTGTATAAATGGGAAGGTGGAGCCGTACACCTCCATACCTACGTGTGTGTCATTGCAATATGGGCGTACAAAATGAGGAACATTTGCTCTTGTGCCCTCTCACAAAGGAAATCCATGCAAAATACGGACATGATTCTACAGAGCTGAGCTCTCTCTTCGTCAACACTGATAAAAAGATTTTAGTTATGTTACAAGCTTGTCTTGCAATGCTAGAAAAATAGATGGGAGCTGGAATGGTATAGTGTAATCGAGGTGGTTATATGACAAATGTATCACTATATGACCAATGATGAAGTGTATCATTTCTTCTTCTTTATGTGTGTGTGTGGGGGTTAATGGGTTTTTGTTGTTTATTGTTTGGACCCAAATGTTATGTTTTAATTATTTGTGTCAATCAAATTAACTAACTAATTATACGCTCAACTTTCCTTATAAGGGCCTATGTGTTCCACGCATGCGTCAAAGCTTCATCTTTTTGTAAAAACACTTGAATTCCCAAGCTGAATTCCGTTCATCCTGCGAAACACTTCAGCAAATTGTGACTGAAAGACTGAAAGTCCCATTAAGACAACTCATAGTCTCTAAATCATTTCCAGACTGTCGCTCTGCTCTAAAAAAATTCTGATTTTTATAAGTGCAATCGCATCTGACTAAGTCACCATTCAAGAAAGCTAAAGACAACATCTTAGCAGTGAATTCAGCTGCACTTACATGTACACAGCATCAAGGTGTTGACATAATTCAGTCAATGACTCAATTCTTCTCCCCTGCATTTATACTAATAGAAAAATGTGTTCCAGTTAAAACTGTCTAGTAGAGCTGTAATTGTAACTTGACTCATCTGTGTATGAAACCATGCTGACTCAAATATGTCAGTTCAACGGGTTCAACAGGCTGAAAAAAGTTAACTGGGTCCAACAATGACTATTTTGTAAAATGATTGTTTAAACCCAACCAAGAAGTGGCAAAAGCTTTTTTTTTTTTGTAAAGTGTTATTGTGTCATTGATAGGTTGGTCTCAATCTTACATTACACAAAGGCCCATGGCTGAAAGCATAGTGCTGGGCTTCCCCATCCATCCCTCTTTATCTTTCTCTTTCGTCTTTAAGACGACCTTGTGGCTTCTTAAATGAATGATTTGAGAATGTTTCCTCTGATGTGGGTACACTGACATGAAACGCTCCCTTTCTGCTGCTCGAGGGGGTGGTCCTTTAAACAATGCTCTTGAGGTTTCAGAGGTATTTCATTGAATTTATTTATATTCTGATTCTGAGCCATACTGAGAGATATGAAGTGTTTGTGAGGAGTTGTGAGGTATTTGAGCGTTTCAAAGACATTCCTTATAATCAACCCTTCAAACACACAATGTCTTAAAATTGTTTGTCAAGGAAAAATTCATGATGAACGAAAGGTTGGAATGGTATGAACAGTTTAGCTCATCTCTAGGTCCTAAATCTTGCACTAATGTGAATGCAAACAAACCAGCTTTCATAGCAGAGAACCCTGTGCTGTAGCTTCATGCCCAGATGACAAACTCAGCAACCTTTTTCTGTCACACTATATGTGCTGCCAATGTGCACAATGAACATTATTATTGCTTGAGTGCTCAGGACAGAGCAATGCAGTCCAGGAAGAAACATGACACTTCTGAAACATGTGGTTAGTGAGGGGCCATGGAGCGCTATTTAAGGTTTTGGCTCAACCTTTTCCTCTGCTCTCCTACATGTTTGTATAAAAACCTCAAAAGCCAGAATTGTGCTAGATTCTCAATGAGCAACAGACAAACATCTTACCCAACACAGCTCTAAGACTCTCACACAAACGCACACAAAAGATATTCAGAAATGTTTGTTTCTAAATCTCTCATCATCAGTGGGGTAAGAATGCAAAAAAAAGAGTGAAAAAAAGAGAAAATGGGAGCAGAGAGGAAGTGCTTGCTCAAACAAGCAGACCACAGATATTTAAGATACATTATCATGACATGAAGCATACAGGAAGATGTGAAGGTTACTTAAGTGTGCAGGACTGGAGACACTGAATACACCTTCACCAGAAAACACTCAGCAATCTTGAGCAGGATATTACATTCTGAGACTGCTAAATTGAGCAATCTGAAAGTTACACAGGCTTGCTTTTTCTGGAAACACAGAATACTGTTCCTGGGTAAAAGACATGAGAAGAGAGTGAGACATTTCACTTCCTTCTGGGTCTTGCCAAGCTAAATATATTAGCTCAGAAAGACTCAAGAGCATTTACTGCAATGAAGTTCTAAATCAAAAACCTATACATTTTAAAAGCTGACAAACAAGACTATATAATTTTGACTTCGTAACTGCCAAGTGTAAAATGTTCTCTCTCCTATGTCTCCTTTATTGGTTTCGAGGTAAAAGGTTAAATTATTTATCATTCTAAAACATAGAGCTGTATGATTAAAAGGTAGGTACAGTCCTTTTGTAGTTTTCATATTCAAATGAGTAAAAATGTAACCCTTTTTTTTATAGCACCGTCTTGACAAAGGTTACAGAGAAAAGCAGATAAAGAGAACTGGTTGCAGGTGACAAAATGACCATAAAACACAAAGGAATACAATATAAATGTAAAAACTGTTAAACACCTGTAAACCCATCCTGAATCCTCCCCACTATCACTCACCACTACACCATTGTTCATGTAAACCAATGAGGAAGGCCTGGCACCCCTTTAAACCACTTTTCTCTTTCTCCAATCGATATTTAAGGTTTTTGCCATAATTTATGACACAGTGCAGAAGATTCAAGGTCATAGATGAAAGGTGGCGCCTCCACTTCCCCCATTTCTGGAGCCCCATGTAGTGGTTATGGCTGTATTTGTTATGGAAAAACATGTCAGCCAGAGAAGGGGCAGAGAAGGGCACTTTAGTTTTACAATGACAAATATTGATGTAGTATGTGCTGTGATTCTGTAATGCTGTATCAAATTCGATTAAAATTACATATGGTATCAAGAGACTGCCCTCCTCCCCAAAATGTGCCCATGAGGCGTTTGTTTGTGCAGGTAGACACGGCGAGTAATTATTTTTCAAGTATATATGACTTTTAGTGATTTTGAGAGCAACTGCAAATAAAGTAGTTGCTCACTGCTTTATTAGGAGGGGGTGGGGGGGCATCGGGAAGCTAAAGTAAAGATAGAAAACGCGTGTGTGTGTGTGTGGATTGATGCAACCCATACCTGCAAATTGAGAGCATTTCAGTGCATTTTTATCTTGAAAATTCTGATCATTTCTACATCAATACTACCAGACTAGATCATAATGCAGCACTCACACATCATGGTCTTGCTAATTGCTCACCAGGGTAATAACATATCTGTCAGTTTCCATTTATGAAGACAATGCAGGAGAAATATCACCTCATATAATGACTGTGCCAAGGTAATAGATTTGCAGCAAAGACTCTGATTGGGATCAAGACAATTTATTTCTATCAATGCAGTATCTCAAGTCGTTGATTGATCAAGACTGTTTTTTTTATACCAAGACAGGAACCAAGGTGGAGCTGCACTATCTTATCGTCATTTCTCAACAGGATCATGCAAAAAGCATCATTTCATGAACTTTTGCAAACAACTGGAACAACCCCCTAAATAACTAAACTTTCTGAGGATTATGAGAGTCAGAAAACGCCTCTTTCACAACTGTCTGATGTGTTTCTGTGTGGACAATGACAAGTGTGTAAGATGTTTCTTGTTTGGAAACATTCAAAAAAATATCTCTGGATGTGGCTTTCCCCTCAAAGTCTTACAGTGAGTAAGATTTTCCAGAGTAATATGGTTTGTATTTCAGTTTCGTTTCTTGGACGGGATTCTGTAAATGGCTGTTCTACAGAACCCTGACAACTTACAGATGTCTCTGCAGCTTTGAAACAGCTCTCACTTCAGAGCCCGTAGGTAAACTCTGAACATACCGGGTTGCATATTGAACAAAGTAGTTGCTATCAGATAAGATTGCGATTGTGTCACTCCAAACTTGATTGTAAAGTAAGTCTATTACATAACTAATATAAAGTTCATATTGACAGTTTAAGGTTATCTGCAGTTGCTGCTGGCACTCTAACACTGTCACCAATCAGTAACGGTCCATCTCTGAGCTTCCTTACATTCACTCTGTACTCTGAAGTGGGTGATTGAGTGGGATTATAAAAGAATGAACTATCTAATCCTTTTTTTGATGGTTCAGTATGAGTCACAAGCTCACAGGTGCCCACTCACCTGGCGTTTTGTCCCCTGCCCGGTCCCATGTGCATACTTCTTTTGAATTAAGGCCGGCAAATAGAAGAGATTATAATAAGTTCTGGGTGTGGCACAGCTGTTTATTTCCTGTGATAAAACAACCCACAAGCATTGTCAGCTTTTGATTCACATTACTTGAAAACTAACACCTGATACTCCTACTGCTGTGCACAAGTCTAGTGTTCCCATGCCAGGTTGTTTTACTCACTCACACATGTACACAACACTGGAACGTCCTCAGAAATTAATAATTTACTGGAACATAATAAGCCCTCTTGCCTCCATGTGTGCAGTGCCCAGTGTTCTGTAACTTAAGTTCTTATATGGCAGTGAAGAGAAAAGACAGATACTGTTCATTGTTATCATTTGTGGGTGTATAAATGGACATTATTTTTTCTGAAATGATATTGAGGCACACATGCTTCTTAACAGTAACACATGACGTTAGCATATTTCAATTCCCACTTTAATGCAAAGGAAATCCATGATCAGTTCTTTAGTCTGAGAGTGTCCCTCTCTTGATGTCTGGCTTCAGTGAGAGCACATGCAAATTCTACAAAAGCTGCTAATCTTTTACCACAAAAAAGTGACTTGACTTCCTCTTTACTAAACTGTAGCTGTGTCTGCAGGAAACGTGTAGGCAATACACTTCTGTGTACAATACTCTGTGATAAGCACAATTCACTGTGATAAGCACAATTCACTGTGATAAGCACAATTCACTGTGATAAGCATGAAGCCAAAACTGCTGTAATCTCTCCAAGCCTGTTCCCCATTTAGCGTTGCACTGATCTGCAACTTAAAAAAAGGTCAACTTTGACACTTGCAGAAGGTTTACATGTTGTTCATATTCCTTCATTTTCTACCATTTACTGTACAACACGTAAACACTACTTTCAGATATTAATGTAAATATTCTCATGCCATAAAGTGCATCCAGTATGGTTGTTTTAGTTGAAAGCAATTGCCGCGATCTTCATTGGCCCATTGCACATAAAGATGTACTGAGATTAAATGGTTTTATTTATTCTCTGCTGAGTAGGATGTTACCTGCAATTAAGCAAGACATCATAACATCTGCTCAGACAAACCATCCTAACGGTGGACCTCTACCTCACGGAAATGCCAAAGTTTCGCTGTAAGCAACGATTTGAATATATTCACATTCAGGGTGAGAGTATAACAGTGGAATTATTCTGTCTGTGCACCATAATTTGAGTTTAACATGAAATGCGAGCATGATTTGGGGTCGAGTTGAACAGCCTTTTTTACCTTTTTTACTTAACAAGCTACGATGAATTATGTTCCATGAAAGGAAATAATTCTGCCAAAATGATTCCTAATTGTTTTCATACAGTCATACTACCTGTGATTCAAGTCAATAAATATGAGAACACAAAAGTCACAACATACTTGAGCAACTTGTGACAACATTTTTCACCCGTGTGTTGGTTTCTTTACTTTTTTAACATCTAAACTACGGTAAATAGTGAACTTACATTTAATATTACTTCTTATTACACTAATGTGAATGACGTAATCCCCTTAAAAATGTGATACGATTGCAACTGACAAAGCATTTAAAGTTCTTTTCATGGAAATATTTTGAACAGCTGCTGCGTGTCCATCTTTTCCTGTTTTTAATTTCTCTTAGCAGCTTTGCCTAACCTCATTAATATTTCCAAAATGTTAAGGAGAAGTGCTTATGAAAAGATGATAGGAGGACATTCTTTGGACTACTTGACCATACTCTTGATGTCCAAACAACTTTTTGCAAATTAAATCAGGTTAATTAGCAGCTCATACATTTGTAAACATGAAAACTCCAATGTACAGACACACTTTTGCAAAGTTTTTAACCCTATCGACATGTCTGTGACATGTTTATATGTATTATAATAAATTTCATGAACAAAATCAGCCATCAATGATGTGGCTGAGGATTTCTGCTTTGAATCTCCAAAGCACTTCCTACATCCTTGGAAAGGCAAGGTCAGACAGCTTGTATGGTCTATGTAGACTATTTGCAGGAAATAATCTTGGTTATTTGCAGGGTGGGTCTGTGCAGTTAATCTCCTCAGTTAACTCTGAGGAATCGATGTAGTGAGACGTTAGCTTGTGTCACCATCTACATGGAGAAGTTGGCACAAGCTAGAAAAAAATGGCAGTAGAATTAGGACTGAGAAAGGAACCAACACTTTTGCCGCAAAAAAGCCTGGAGCTGGTCCAGAATGTAGTAGTTGACTTGGTGTATGTAAGCACATTCTGATGTGCGGCTGAACTTCTCACATCTGCCATGTGTGAATCACACAGCAGCAGGTTCACAATGACATCATTTTTTGGTGCTAAAAAGCAGCAACGGATTTTTTTTAATCGGCTACTGAATGACTGAGGAGCTGAGGAGTCAGCGCCAAACCATCTTAAGACCATGAGTTTTTGTGGCAAAAAGTTCAAAATGTACAACTCAGAGGAACACATTCATTTTTTAAAGAGATTAGTAACTGCCAAAGTGGGATTGTGAGAAAATGAGATGTTCTGATGACTTGCGAGATGTCTGGGCCTCCCTCAGTGGGAAAATCTGGCCCTGGTTATTCTTCCGTCTCTCTCTGACATGCCGCACAGCATTTGTTCACTTTTGCATCTGCAAAATCTTTGAAGTTATGCCTAACATGCATGAACTGCTTTAATTTATGCCCTTATTTTCCCCTTGTTTGTAATTTGATCATTTTTTTTGTATAAAACCTTTGCATGGACTACTTCATGACACATTCTTTGGACCAGTTTGAAACAAAGATCTGATTTTATGAATCTTGGAATAATGTAATTTGAATGTCAAAGGATCTTTAAGTAAATTTAAAAATAGCCAAATTGTGACACAAGTACAGGAATCATTCAGTTCACAGTGCAAAACAAACCCTAAATGATATTATCCTGTCTTTGTTCTATCAACCAAAATCTGATTAAAGATTAAAAAGATAACCAAAAAACTAGACACTGCCACATCAGCTATGTTAATATCAGTGTAACATTTCAAAACTCTTGCATGACTTGATTTTTTTTGCATGACAAATTAAAACCTTTCACACTTCCCGACAGAGGAAAGATACACTCATCAATATGATTTCACTGCCAGCTGACTGTACTTACAGCATATGTGGCAAAGCAACATGGTTGGAAGTTTATTAGAGGCAGGTGCTTAAACAAGTACGTCAACATCCATTTGCCAAAACCAGTTCAATTAAAACATACATTTATGGCTTTTATAAATTAAATGTCTTGAGATGTATTTCAAATCTTTCACACAGCAACCCAACACAATACAGTCTAATGAAGCCACCAAATTTACTAAAACAAACAGAAAAAAAACAGCACCGGAGTAGAGTCTTTTTTATTCACCACTGGAAAAAGTTCCCATGCGTTATTACAATTTTCTTGAGAACAAAACACATTGTTTCTACAGAGTTTTAATTCAAATTTTGTTTGCTGAGCAAACAGAAATCCCACTGGTCAAAAACCCTCTGACACTAGGTAACATCAGCTCTTGAGTGCCATGGGATAGCATTTATTCATACTTCTTACCAGCACCAATGACTCTGCAGAAGATGCCGTTTTTTTTATTGGCACTAGTTTGATTTGGCAACATAGGAAACATAAGACCTGGGTGTACATACTATTGTTCACAGATGACGCTGCAGTTGGGGTGGCAAAAGTGGGCACTTTTTTCTTTACAGAACCACACATAAATTGTCCTCTACATCTAACATAGAGGCTCTAAAACAGACGGCACAAACTCTTCGTCAAAATTAGGTTCATCGTTTTTGTTTTTTTTTATTACTTTTAGTCATCACAGATGTACGCTTATTTTCTGTTCCCCTGAGTGGTGGCAACGTCTGCAGTCCAATCACGAGTAGTAAACTAGCTTGATTAAGTCAGTCATAATTATCAGAGTTAGAAGCACAGCTTGTATGATACAGTGTAATGCTACCCCTTCATGTTGTTGAGCACTGATGATAAACCCGGAACTGCACACTATGAAAAAGGACTTTGATCAGCTTGTTTTAGTGGGTGTATCAGCAGTTAAAAAATATTCTAAGGCAGGGATCACTATCCCTTTATCCTTTATCCCCTCAATAATCCTGAAGCAATGTTCCCTCCATATTTACACAGTAAGGGTGTAGAAAGTTTGTTCAGAACAGAGTATTTCTACATGGCTGAATGGTTTATGACAACAGATATTAATAGTAGACAAAAATGGCACTGAGTTGTAACCAATGAACAGTAGGATAATAGTTCCTATAGAAATGATTTTCTCCATTAATAATTTTAACATTTGGTTCTGAGAACATACATAAGTAAATAACCTGAAAACGCTCACCACTCTCCTTCCTGCAGCCTATCCCAGCTGTTATTGGGTGAAAGGCGGGATGCCAGTCCATCACAGCGCCACACAGAGACAAACAAGACAAACAACCATCCACGCTCACACTCACTAATAGGGCCAGTTTAGAGTTACCAATTAACCTGACATACATGTTTCTGGGCAATCTTTTATAAAAATGACCAAAAAAAAAAAACGTGAACCAGACATTAACATATCTATTAACTAGTTTAAAGTGAATAAACTGTGCCGTGTAGTGTTGTCAAAGTGTGCTGCTATTGGCTGTAAATAAGCAGAAGTTACCTGTTCAAACATGAAACAAACCTCAAGGGGGAAAAATAACCACAACAGGAAAATGGGGATGGGGGCGTTCTTTAGGGATGTAGGAAATGTGAATCGAAAATGGGAAGGCGTACCTGGCTTGTCCAAAATTTAAAGACATAAACTTACTGAAACGTAAGAGAAGCTAAAGCAGCAAATGTCACTATCAAACACCTCAAACATGGAAATAATTCCTATTTTTGAGTCTTCAGCTAACCCGTCCGACAGGTCAGGGAAGTCCTTGATTGCAATAACCTCTGCTTTTCCTCCAGCTTCTCCTCAAGGCACTGAATGAGAATGGGGTCCACTTTGGGATCAAACTTGTTGGCGAACCAGTGACCATAGTTGAGCAACCAACGCATTTCAGCTGCACCAAAAATGCAAACGCTGCGAACGTGTTCCCCTGTGCACGGTGGGTAAAGGCTCTCCTCCAGGTAGTGCCACTTCACCAGCCTGGTTTTACTCATCAAGTCTGTAATATCGGGCTGGGATCTGGGCACCTCTCCAGGAATACCCGGCAGTCGGACGAGTGTAGCCCAGAAGTGTTCATCTGGGGAGTAGGTGTCCTCTGACCAGGCCAAGAAATCCTTCACTACAGCTGAGGAGTCCATGTGCACAACAAACTCCCGTGATAGTACAAAATATGCGTTTCCAACAAACATCTCTATACCATGTGGTGGCGGGCTTTTTTTTTGCTCTGTTCTCACCGGCAGTTTCTGATATTCAAAGCTGGCGGGTTTTAGCTCATGGTGGAAGGTGAATCTCTGTTTCTTGATTTCAGTGGGTCGGCTCGTCTCTAACATATTGGAGCCTTTTAACTTCTTTAGTTCTGACACCAGCTCAATGTTGGACCTGAGAGGGAAATCCTGGCCACACAGGTTGATGACATACTTCCACCTAACTTCTGACCGCAAAAGGTCCGACAGACAGTTGAGATCAGCTTTTAGTCGGCTGATGCTTGCATAAAACACAGACTCTCGCTTGCTGACGATGAAGACATTAGGCAAACAGCGAGCCAAACTTTCCATGGCTGCGATGAACTCGGATGAAGACTTCTGATCATAATGGATACAGTAGATATTATTGGGCGAGTATGTTGCTCTAATGAGTCGCTCCACCATCCAGGCATATTTATGTACAACCAAAGAATAAGCAAGAGGAAACTCTTTCTCTTCTTCAGAAACACAGACTGCATCATAACCTCTGATGTTGATAAATGAGGGACAGCTTTTTGTAAGGTTAATCAGACTTTCATCTTTGTCCTCCACAGTCTTTTTCCTTCTCATGATAAAGGATTTCCCCACCTCCACTGGATCCATGTCATAAATCGC